>NC_133582.1:53104943-54304943 GCF_964106895.1 Numenius arquata | reverse complement strand
TTGGTAAATCATACCATGCTGTAAGAGCCCACTGTGTAGAAAAATCTGATGAGAGGAAGACATGACATTTTGGGTCAGTGAGGAGACACTGAGATGCAGATTTAGCAACAAACTTCCTGTGTGATTTTCTGCGTGCTGGTTAGTCTAACTGCGTCTGTTACACGTCTGTAATAAAACTTCTTTACCTTTCATTGCCATAAAAATAAAACCGTGAACATTTGTGAGGCACTTTGGCCTGGAGGGGTACATAAATACCTAGATTGCCATTACCAGAGATAAAGGCATCCCTGGTTTGAATAGGGGAGGAGCTGTGGAAGTGCTCCTTTGCCCTGTGATACAAAAGTGTGAGGTCGGGCTAATAATGATCTATAGCTCTCTCCATTGCATGTATCACTCCAGTAAATTTATGACTGGATGAAGAGGTTTAATATTGCATTACTTGCAAATTAACGCTTGAACTGCTCTTGGTGTCTTTCTTTGTTACAGCTGAAAAAGGAGAAGGCTGCTAAACGGAAAGAGAAAAGTCCAGTACCATCAAAGAAGCCATGAGATTAATAAAGAAATAGTTCTTATATGGCACAGTGTTAATTGTTGTATTGGAGAGTAGTTTTTGCTGTGCCTACCTGCATACTTGTATTTCTTCATTTCTTTATTCTGCTCTTTTGGTCTGTTGCTGTAATTAATTTTTAATTTTCTTGTTGTAATAAAATTGGTACTTTAATTGATGCGTTTCTAATCTCCAGAATTGTTACATAGATACTCATTTGAGAATGGAAAATCATGTTTAGAGATTTACAGAACTGTTATTTAAGATCTGAGAGAATAAGCATGTATTTAAGTATTAAATTGTAGTATGGCAAAGAAAATCTATTTCCTAGTTGGGTAAAGAAAATCCTTTTATGATGCACTTTCTTTGTAGAGTCCTTGGAACTCATCTTTTTCATGGATTTTTACTTGGTGGGATTTATTCAGTTAATATTGACATTTTAACCTTTTCTTTAAATCTTTTTTTTTTTTTCTTTCTGTTGGTTTCATCACCTTTACGCAAAATTCAAACGTGCCCTCCTTCTCTCACACTTCTCTAGGCTCTATTCTTGCCAATGTACAAATATTTTTTACACGTGAGGTTCTGTGTGCGTGTAAACCCATTTCCACACACACTCACTAGCTACTTCAGGGGTCCCTGTTTGTATAATTTATGCCGGATTTCTCTAGTGGAGGAGGATTCTCCCGATTCTTTTTGTCTGATATGGTCCATAACAATGATTCTGTTACACTAAACTTCTGAAACCATTAAGTGGAAATGGATATGCTATTTATTGCATGTAAACAAATATTTATATAGTGTTTGATGTTAGCTTATTTGTCCAACAGATACTCTTCCGTCGTGTCTAATCCAACACAGACCGAGTCCCTCAAGAAGGGAGAAGTGCTTTTGTATTCTTTGCCCATATTCAAAGCTGTGGCAGCATATGTTGTGCTAAAGGTAGGGGACAGGAAAATTTAAAATTTGTTAACTTTGTGTCGTGGTTTAAATCTGTGAAGCAGCACAGCAAGAACGTGGTACAGACTGATGGGCAGAGGCTGCAGCTTAGGAGGCAAAAGCAGAGCCTGAGCTAACTTCATTAGTCTCCTCTGAAAACAGAGAGGTCTAAGTCCGTTTTTCCTTAAAAACACTTGAAAAAGTCTCTTGGACGGAAGACTTTTGAGGTGGTACATGTGTACCGAGATTTGATAGCAAGAGTTGGGAGAAGCTTACAAAGCTCTCATAGAATCATAGAATCATCCAGGTTGGAAGAGACCCTTGGGATCATCAAGTCCAACCATCTACCCTACTCTACAAAGTTCTCCCCTGTACCATATCCCCCAACACCACATCTAAACGGCTCTTAAACACATCCAGGGATGGTGACTCAACCACCTCCCTGGGCAGCCTATTCCAATGCCCGACCACTCCTTCTGTGAAAAATTCTTTCCTAATGTTCAGTCTAAACCTACCCTGTTGGAGCTTGAAGCCATTCCCTCTTGTTCTGTCGTTAATTACCTGTGCAAAGAGACCAGCACCAACCTCAGTGTCCTTTCAGGTAGTTGTAGAGAGTGATGAGGTCTCCCCTCAGCCTCCTCTTCCTCATACTAAACAGTCCCAGCTCCTTCAACCGCTCTTCATATGATTTGTTTTCCAGGCCCTTCACCAGCTTCGTTGCCCTCCTCTGCACTCGCTCCAGCACCTCGATATCTCTCTTGTATTGAGGTGCCCAAAACTGGACACAATACTCGAGGTGTGGCCTCACCAGTGCTGAGTACAGGGGCACAATCACCTCCCTACTTCTGCTGGTCACGCTATTTCTAATACAAGCCAGGATGCTCATTCCCATGGGAGAGAACGCCTCTCTGCGCCTGATGGCTTTATGTGCCTGATGGGCAGCAGGAAAGAGGGGAAGTTGAAGGCATTTAGTGCAGGGCAGCTTGTTTTTTTGTTCAGATACCATCTGTGGGAGGGAAAGAGAGTTCTTGTGAATCCATGCAGGTTGTACAGGACTGATGGAGGCGGCTGGAATCCGAGTGAGAAGGGAATGAAAGGCTCAGTTGCCTAAATCCAAAGATTAAAAAAGGCCATTTACCTTGACTGCAAGCTATACCGCCATTACTACAGATGCCAATCAGAAAGGTCAGTCTGTTACTTTAATTTAAATGTAACAAGATGTCTAATTAAATATATTAAATAAATATATTAAATAAATATATCAAGATGTCTAATTAATTACCTTTAGCTTTAAATTCTATACTGTAACATACTGCTCTAACTTAATAAATATTAATATTATTTTGAGCTCCCTCTTCTGGTCCTAATAAGCAATCATTTCTACAGATACTCTACTTAAGTCTCATAAGTAAATGAGGATTTCACAATAGAATTACAAGAAACAAGCAAATGTAAAGAACATTGGTAAAAAAAAAGGGTAAATAAAAATATAAAAAAATATTTTTATTTCAGTCTTCAGAGAGATTATTACAAGCTTGATAGTGGAAATTTATTCTACTCTTATATTTATCCCCACTATACCCACTAGGGAATGCAGTTCCAGAAATGTGTGTATTTCAGAGATGAGGCTTCTCACAGCAAAATATTGTTAAAGACAGAGGTTTTAATAGTTACAAAAATCTTGCCTTTTGTGTTTCTGTTTATACTGATAACATAACTTTTTACTTTTAGGAAATAATGTATTTTTTTGACATTTTGAGATAAAAATTCATGTCAGCTTTAAATGTTTGTCACATTCAGTCTTACTAAACTGTGCTGTGATCATCATGAACTTTTTAACAAAGTCAATTTTTAAAAATTTTATTCTGTGCTCAAACTTACTTAAAATTTACACTTAAATGATACTAAAGAAGTTATTACATTTATTGCATGATATTTCTTTTTAGTTGGAAATCAATGGGTGGGATCATAAAATACCGGATGCATTAAATATTGCTTAGGGGCTGTGACTACTTTTCATCCATGTTCATGACGTCCAAGTAAAAGAAATTCCCTTTCCTTACTAGAAGGCATACTTTGGACTTCTTGGTACTCACGCAGTATTTTTCGCAGAACTTTTATTCATATCGATACATGAAGAACTAGGTACTGTATATCTCATAATGTTGCTGGCTGTGAAAACCGAACAGTGATGCCGTGTCTTAAGTGAAATCGAGAGTTAACTGGAATTACTCCTATTTTTATCCTGAAAAAAAATAAATAATTTTGTAGGATCGAAATTGCAAGCTCCAGTTCTATCGAGAAATCTTCTTATACTTGTATTTAGAAAAATGTTTGTTAAGGTAAAAGCAGAGACCATACATGCTTGCCATTAAGAGTAGTCATTAGATAAAGAGCTCAGCTTAACATGTAGTGGTTGACGGTCTGTTTTCCTGGGAGCAGTCGTGAACTTTGAACGTAATATCATGGGACAGATAAGTTATGGGTTCATCTGCATGATTTATTTGTGGGCGTATATCTGTCGCTCAGCCAGGCGCATTAACCGTTTCTGACTCTGATCCAAGGAATCTGGCAGGGGGGAAGTGGCTTCTTGTCATACGCAGGGCGCTCGGAGCTGGTAGAGCCTAATTGCGTAGGTCTCGGGCAATGCTTAAGCACGTCTCGTTTTTCAAATAGCTGGCTTTCAAATCAATATTTTGCCATTATTATAACACTCCTCGAGTGCAGAACAGCATTTTCTCACTCATTTTAATTATCCTATGAAAAGGCTTCGATGTACCTTGGCTATTTATGACAGTAGAGACCGGTCAGTGATCCTAAGTGGGGAGGGGAAGGGGCTCCTTCCCATTCCTATCCGGCTGATACTAAATATAAAGCACGTCCGTCTGTCTCGGGTTTGGGGGGAAGGGGAGCGTCCTGTGTGAATTCACAGCCGGTAACGCCATCCGTGCAGAATCGCTTCGTCAAGTTGTCAGTGTCTTTGCATCATGTTGTGCGTATTAAACAGTTTTCAGGTCTCCTGTCTGTCTGTCCCCGGGGTCTCTGGTGGTAGTTTTGTTGTAGCCATGTACCTTAAGGAAAGAGACAACTTTGCAGGTAGTAATAGTATTTTTTTCTTAGCACAAATATAATTGAAAAACAAAGGTTTTCCAGTTTAAAAGACCTTGCAGAGGTGTACCTGGGGTTTTTTTTTTGTTGTTTTTTTTTTTTTTTGTTTTTTTTTTGGTTTTTTTTGTTTGTTTGTTTTTTTTGTTTGTTTGTTTGCTTTGTTTTGTTTTTTGGTTTTGTTTTGTTTTTCTTTTTTTTCCCCCATAACAAAAGATACTCCTTTTGTCTAGAAGCCTACTCTTGCTTTGGAGCCCTTAGCATTTGTCTTCTGGCAGAGTAACTCGTTATTTGCTTTACACTGGTTTTATCTCTAATTTTACATTACACTGGACCCATGTGGTCGGCCCGGGCTGGGCATGGAGCCCACATGCTCCTTCAGTCACCTCCCAAGGGAAATTCCCTGACTCAACCATAACAGGTTGCCTGTGCAAGGCTGGCACCTCTGCCTCGCTAATGGCTTCGTCAGTTTTCATTCTCGTATTAAAAGAGACAGGAAAATTGCAAATCGCTGTGTGTAAAACCAAAAGATGAGCACTGACACGTCGCACGAGGGGAATGGGGTGAGCGTGTTCAGAGGATGCGTCGAGGCCATCGGCAAGGATGTGGTCAGGGCAGGAGCCTCCCTGATGCTGCTTCGCTTATTGCTTTGAAACCAGGATCCACGTGCACTGATCACCGCCCTCTCATGCGGGGAAGGGCACACCTGGGCACACAATTATGGATTTGTAGGAGAAGCCTGATGCCTGTGAGCTTTGCAGAGCACCCAAGCCAGAGCATTCAACCGGGCCAAGTGCAAGGACCTGCACGTGGGTCGGGGCAATCCCAGGCACAAACACAGGCTGGGCAGAGAATGGATTGAGGGCAGCCCTGAGGAGAACGACGTGGGGGTGCTCATGGATGAGAAGCTCAACATGAGCCGGCAATGTGCGCTGGCAGCCCAGAAAGCCAACTGCATCCTGGGCTGCACCAAAAGCAGCATGGCCAGCAGGTCCAGGGAGGTGATTCTGTGCCTCTACTCTGCTCTGGTGACACCCCACCTGGAGAACTGCGTCCAGCTCTGGATCCTCAGCACAGGAAGGACATGGACCTGTGGGAACGTGAAGGAGGGCCATGAAGATGGTCAAGGGGATGGAGCACCTCTCCAGTGAGGACAGGCTGAGAGAGTTGGGGTTGCTCAGCCTGGAGAAGAGAAGGCTCCAGGGAGACATTAAAGCCCCATCCATTACCTGGAGGGGGCTACAGGAGAGATGGGGAGGGACTCTTGATCAGGGAGTGGAGCGATAGGAAAAGGGGTAATGGTTTTAAACTGAAAGAGGGGAGATTTAGATTAGATATTAGGAAGAAATTCCTCACTGTGAGGGTGGTGAGACACTGGAACAGGTTGCCCAGGGAAGCTGTGGCTGCCCCATCCCTGGAGGTGTTCAAGGCCAGGCTGGATGGGGCTTTGAGCAACCTGGTCCAGTGGGAGGTGTCCCTGCCCATGGCAGGGGGGTTGGAAGTCGGTGATCTTTAAGGTCCCTTCCAACCCGAACCATTCGTCACTCCACCCTGCCCCGGGCCGGGCTGCTCCGGCTGAGGTGAGGGGCTGCCCGCGGGCGGTAGCGGCGCCTCCTTCACCGCGCAGGTACACGGAAGAGGGCACGGCCCGAGCGCTGCCGCCCCGCGTCCCCCGCTGAGGGAGGGGTGGAGCGGGGAGGCCCCACCCGCGTCCGCGCAGCGCTGAGGGCCCCGCCGGGGGGGCGGGCGGCGGCGGCAGCACGTGCGGCCGCGGCGGTTCTCGTCGCCGCGAGCCGGCCCAGCCGCCTCAGGTATCGGCGGCGCCTCGCCCTTGTCGCGGAGGCCGGCAGCCGGGCGGTGTCCCCAGGGCCGCGGGGCTGCCCGCCGCGTGGCACCCGTCCGGGGCTGAAAAATAAAAAAAAGTGTTTTTCACCAAAGAAATGGGTGGCCCTGCCTCGGCTGGGAGAAGGGCTGAGAGGAGCGCGGGAGTGAGGCCATGGGGGAGCGGGAGAGCCCATGAAGGGTTTCGCAGGGACGGGTCGTGTGGGTCTGCGAGGAGGGTGCGTGGGCCTCCCCGCGCGAAAAATACCTTAATTTCGCTTTTTTAACTGTAGATGTCTTGTAACGCTTTAGAATCTGTTACCATGGATGGAGAGACAGAGCATGACAAAGGTAACGTGAGGTGGTTTAGAAAAAAGAATCGCCACACGACTCATAATTTAAATCACGGTTGAGAATAACGTAAAGGGTTTTGTTTGTTTGTTTCTTTTCTTTCCCCTGTCTCAAGTTGAAGTTGTTGTGGGCTGCCACGTTGAAGATGCTGTAACGTTTTGGGCACAGGTGAATTCAGACAACTATTGTATATTTTAACTAAGGTGTTTAATCTTATCTCCTCCTTCCCCTCCCCCAGCAAGTTTCTATAGCATTGAGAATAATTGATAGCATTTGATGTTGGGGGAAAAAAAAAAAAAAAGCTTCTGTAGAATTGAGAATAATTGATAGCACTTGATGTTGGGGGAAAAAAAACCTTAATTTAGATTTCAGAATTGCAAGTATTATTGCGCCTTTTTAAGCTGAAATCAGTTATTCTTTCTGAAATAGAGAATTGTTCCTCATCGTTTGTATCGTAGCTGGGTTTTTTTAAATATTTGGTAGGCCAAAAAAATAAATTGAAGGTTAAAATGCTTGCTGTTGACTGAAGAATGGTGTAGGAGGCAGCTGGAGCTCTGCTGGGGGTGAATCCTCTGCTCTCTCACAGCTGAGCGTTTCGGGCATTTTCAAGGAAGCTTAAAGTGGAGATGGTTCAGAGATACCAGATCCTTTCAAGTTTTGTGTTGATGGGTGGGGGGAGTGAGGAAAAGTTAAAAAAAACCACAAACCCGAACCCCTGAGACTAATTGGTGTGTGCACGAGTCAATTTCTGTGTAGCTTTGAGCCAGTTGGAGGAGGTTGATGCTGTTTTCTCATGTTCTCACTAGGAATTTGGGGAAGGGGACCAAACTTTGCTCGTTCTCTTTATGGAATATCTTATTCTAATAAAGGGATTTTTAGGTGTAATAGTCATAGGTAATTCTCCTTTAGGTTCCTATCCTGGCATTCTGAGACTCAGTCACAGTGTTTTATTTAATGTTGTAAGGTACAAAAGTTAGGAGTGTACTTCTAGGGTTAGCAAAATGTTTAGTCGCACTAGTGTGTTCTTTCCTGCTCTGGATCATTTCCTTTGAATTACGAGTAGAACGTTGTCTAATAAATGCCATGTTACTGGAATTGACCCAGTCTTACAGTGGTTCAGATACCAGGTTGTAATTGGAAAGACTCTGCTTCTCTCAGCTGAACCAAACCCCAAGTCTTGCATGGAAAGAGAATGAGGGGTCTGCCAGAGCTGTTGTTGCCTTGTATTAAGGAGAGAAAGAAAAAAGAACACGAAATACATGTTAAAATTTGTGAGGAAGGATTAGTAAGTAAGATCTGCATACTGCTCACAGAAGCTGGTAATTAAACTGTTAAAAATGTTCGTTTCAAACTATTGCTCTGTGGTACATTGCCTGCCCCTGATCCGTGTCATTAATTTTTGGAAGAAAATGAAAGCAGGCTTACAAGTGCAACTAAAATCATGAAGATTGAAAGCTTAAGGTGGGGCATTACTTGCCTCAACAGCAGTGCAACTGTTTTGATTTAATTTTTGGCTGTTATAATCCATCAAGCGTCTATTAAAAGTGACAGTTAATAACTTGTACCCTCTCTTCACGCTTCTTAGAATGTCAGTAGATGTAATGACCTCTTGAAATTAAGTTGTGCTCTGGCAGAAGCTTGTCCTCAGGCTAATGCAGTTTTTGGCAAACCTGATTTTAGTAAGGTAAGTAGGTTGTGTATATGTGGAGTTTGTTTTTCACCTGGATGTAAAAGCCTTAGTTCTATGAAACCATTTTCTTGGGTGTTTTCTTGATCTTTCATTGTGCTGTGGGTTATATTCTCTTAAGGTCTCTCTAAGAAGCACTAACTTTCGTAAAGAAAATGCTTATTTTGTGTGAGCAAGTTTAAATCTTTCCTTTCTGCACTTCAGACTTCAGTTAAATTATGCAACCATAGGGTTTTTTTAACAGTTGGGAAATACAACAAGAAGTTAATACACAGGACACTGAATTCGCTTCTGGTATACGTTATATACATTATGGGTTATCTTTAGCAATAGAGCAGTGCTTTTTCAGAGAACTGATTCTTTGCTCTGTGTCAAAAAATGTGGAAGATCTTACAAAAACCTGTAGTGTTAAATGCTCTGGACAAAGTACTCTTAAGTAGTTAACAAGGACATATTTAATAGCAGTTGTGTGACAAGCGTACAAAGAGTGATGGCAACTTTTGTTCTTGTGTGTTAACTACCGAGGGATTATTGCAACGTAAGGGGTAAATAAAACGATTTGTCTGAACTGTTTGCGTGTCCAGGTAAGTGACCTACATTCCTCCTGAAAAGGAAGAAAACGCAAGAACAGTCAGCACAGCATGTTTGTGGCATGAATGGCCCTTTCCTTTGTTAGGCTTACTAAGCCCTCGGTGTCAATAAAATGTTGTAGCAACACATTAACGGAAAAGACACGGGAGCCTGCTGTGTAAAAATGCTGGTGTTTTTCTTCTTGGAGTAGAGGATTATGTTTTTGAAGCATTAGCATAGATAGTTAAGGGAGATAGAATATCAAAAACATTAATATGTTTTCATGCTGCTGTTGGGATAATTATAGGAGAGTGTGAAAATAAGATTTGTAACGTATTACAAATAACATTTTGAGATATGCTTATATTTTCATAATGCTATTCTTGATCTTTTTTTTTCCTAATTTCCAGATTTATGGTGGGTGTTTTTCTGAAGATGGATGTTGGTACAGATGTATGGTACAGCAAGTGATCAACAATGAAAAGGCAGGAACCATTTTTTTTTTAAGTCTTAAATTGTGTATCAGTTCTCCATGCATGATGATACGAATAAATGCACCTCCTTCTCTTTCTGAAACTTGCTGTGTGATTGCATTTAAAAGTAGTCAAAAGACACATGGGACACAAATTCAGGTGACCGGTAATTTTGAAAAATGCTGAGGGAAAGACTGGCAAAACATGACATACTTGTGAAGTGCTGTTTGTATCTCTTGATAAAGAGATTCACAAGTGGTAGCTAATACTGTTAAGCAACGTAATTTAATTTCAGAACTTCTGAGTGGTGGAAATAGCAGCCTTGTGTGAAATGTTAGCACTGATGCAAATGACCTGAAAGAGTTGTTAATCATCATTAGGTGACTGATAGAGGAGGGTAGTAGTTCCTGTTTAAAATGATAATTTTTAGACAGGCTGGTTGGCATGGAAACATTAGGTTGCATATCTGTCCATTGAGGAAAGTCTTCTGTATTGCTTCTTAATTGTAGCCCTTAAAGGAAGAAAAAAATGCCAGCAAAGATCTGTATTGTTACTTAAAGTTTTGCCACTAAGCTTTTAGACAGGTGCCAACATAAGAGATTTCTCTAACTCTGTTCCTTCCTCTGAAGGGTGTCTAGGCTTAGTATGGGCTATTCTGATCTCTGCAACGTGTGTGTGTGTTAAAATGCTTATATTCTAGTAGTTGCCAGGACATATTTCTGTAGGAAGTTGGTGTAACCTCTGCTGATTTATATTATTGTTGCAGTGTCAGGTATTGTACATTGACTATGGGAATTCTGAGGTTCTGAATAGATCAGACATAGTTGAAATTCCATCAAACTTGCAATGTCCAAGTGTTGCCAAGAAGTACAGACTCTGGGGACTGCAGATACCAACTGATCAGAACTTAAACATGTTTGACGAGGTGAGTAACCGATTTTGAAGAACTTAAATGATGAGATCTGTAACAGATGCTGCCAAATGATGCTGCAGAGTGTCACCGGGAGGAATCTTCTAAGAACTGGATGTTTAACTGTGAAGGCAGGGCACGCTGGGAAGGACTGTCTGATCCGTTGGCCTGAAACGGAAACTCTAGAAACTCAAATGATTTTGTCAAAAACGGTTCAGATTGTGCTGGGAGGTTATTTTTAGAGTACACTTTTGCCATCTTCGGGGCCCCAGGTCTATTTCTGACTGACTGAGTTCTTTCTGGTGCCAAGGAAACAAAGTACCTCTGTTTCGTTCCCTTCAGAGGGAAAAATACCTCCCTTAGTCACAGAACTTATGATAAATTCACTTCTCTCTGTGAGCTCCTCAAGTGCTGTGTGCCTGGGTACTGCACAAACTTCTGGTCAAGCGAGAGGATAGCAGGTGAATGTCAGTGGTAGTAGGAGCCCTGTCATCCCTGGCTGGCAATGAATTTGAAAAGCTCAGGAGCTGATGCCAACAGGGCTGATAAAAAGCTTTGAGCCCTCTTGAGTGGTGCTGCTGACTGTTGGTTGAGCTTTACTAGTGGTGGTCTCTCTTCTGGGACACCAGTTGCTCGTTCTGCAGTCTTAATGACATGCTGCTTCAAGGCTTGTCACTGGCACTGCCTGTGCTTCACCAGCTGGTGGCTTGGGAGCGGCAGCTGCTTGGGGAGGAGGCAGGAAGCGGCTGTCCTGCTTGCCTTGCATCCCCCTATCATTTAGGGGAGATCTGGAGACCCCTTGTCTATGGTCTTGTCCCTATGGTCCTATTGACATTGCTTACTGTGATTTCTTAAGACAAGTGAAAATCTCTATTCTCAGTTCCCTGGGGTTTTGTTTGTGTGGGTTTTTGTGTGTGTGTGTGTTTGTTTGCTTTTCAAAAACAGTTCTTGTTGATTGAGGTAAAGCTTTACTTGCTTGCTCTGTGTAGCTTTTCCACCCCCACCCCTTCCATTCTTAATTTTCGGGAAAACCAGCTTGTTTTCAGAAGCAGTGGGGCAAAGAAAAACACCCAAAAACCCTGTTAATAAAAGTTAACTTTTTTCCCAGATGTCTTGTGAAGGTCTTGAGTGCATTCCCCAGTCTTCCAAAGCTGTTTTTCATTGATGTTACTGATGAAACTGACAGCTGCCAATTCTGGCATTTCCCAGTTTCTAAATGAGTAGTTTCAGTAAGGTAGATTTCCATAAAGTAGATACATGTCATAGTTCATTTGTTGCTATGTTCTATTTCAGCTTCTGGACCACTTATTGAAAGGCTGTTAAACAATGTAATAAGTCAAATATTTTTTCATACTGTTTTTATAATACTGTTAAATAGCTGGTCTAGTATCCTCTGAAAGACTTGGATAACCCAGCTGCCAACTTCTGTTGAGAAGGACTTTGGTCTTCTGTAACTTATAAATGATACCGAATTCTGCAAAGCTGAACACCGAGGGAGAACTATTGGTGCTGAAGTCCAGACTGGCATTGACAGTGATTAAATCAAGTGCAGTTGTAGTTGTAGAGATACAGCATTGTGTCAGAATAAATGTGTTAAACGTAAGCTTTGCCTGTGCAGCTCTTTGTGTTTTGATCTTAAACACGTCCTCTTTTTCTTAGAAGAAAGATGGCAGATTTCAGTTGACAGTATTTAGAGTGTCCAGTACACAACTTCGGTGTATTTTTATTTTACAGGGGAAGAAGTTCTTGAGCAGACTCATTTTTGAAAAAGGAATAAAAATACGTCACAAAGGCAGGCACGAAGATGGTACCATTATTGCCCAGGCGGAATATGAAAAAATAGATATTGGAAAAGAGGTGGTCAAGGCAGGGTTTGCTGAAGAGTGCATGTCTCCAGGAAATACTAAAGATGTGGAAGAAAGAAAAGTAGATGTCATGCAAAACCAGCATAGGAAGATAAAAGTTCCAGTTCCGCTGTGCGTAAACAGATCACGTTCTGATCATGCACTGTACAGCATACCAAGAAGGCGCTGTGACCAAGTAGCTGCCAGCACAAGGAATCAGAATTTTACTGGGAACCGTGTGTTTGCCCCAAAGTAAGGCAGTGGGATGTCATAGAAAACTTTGTATGTGACATATGATCTGATTAATTTAGTTGCTGGGATGTGGGTATATGAGGAGATGGAGGAGTAAGTGAGTATCTAAAATACAAAGTTCAGTTTCTGTCTTTCCAGCATCAAATAATAGTGGTACTCAAGGGAAGGGAGGTATGTGTGAGTCAGTGTGTTTACATGTTTGTGCATGCTGTGGTGAGGGGAATTAGGGCATTAATTTCATAAAAAACCTATTCATTGGTGTTGTTGCTGGTTGGATAGCTTGTTCTTCCTCATTTGATTTCCAGAGACAGACTGGTATTATGTATCTTAATGCAAGATTTTGAAAAAGAAGGAAAAGGCAATAGCTAGTAGGCAGAGAAGATTCCATAAAGCTTATCTGAAAGCACAGGTTGCAGGACATCAGGCCTGTAGCAGATTTTGCAGTGCTAGGCATTGCAATAATGTTTGGTTTAGCATCTGTGTAATTTCCACCGGCTTGTCCTTAAGACTTTTTGTAGCTATTCCCCCTACTTATTTACCTCTATTAAAAATTCACTGGGCAAATGTAGAATGGAAAGGTACCCTCATGTAGCAGTTCAAACATATTCTGGTGATTTATTTGTCTAGGAATGTAACAATGTGTGCTTATTAAGAAATAAAGCCAGCAATCACAGTTTTAGTGGGAAAGCTTTAGGGGATAATGGTGTTTCTACAACTTGTAATTACATTGACAAGAGGTAGTGGTAAGTTGGAATTTGCAGTTGTTGTCAGAAATCTTTTTAAAGAGGCTTTTCCTACAGTTGCTAGGATTGCCATGGCAACAGGCTGCTGAGAAAAATGTTTGTGGGTGGGAAAGATGGTAGTTGGCATTCAGAAAGTTGAGATGGTGTAAGAAAGAACGTTCTCCTAAAAAACTTGTTTAGAATTTGTTAATGTCCCATAATTTGAGCTTCTAGAACATTTTAATGAATCACCTGAGGGCACTCCCTTCCACATACTGGCACGGTATCCAAATCTGTGTTATAATTAGATCATTTAGGCAAGTCTATGCTGTTAACAAATACTAATACGGAATGAAGTGCTCTTCAAAAAAAGTCTAAATTTATAGTGAAGCACCTCATCCTATTCAGGATGAGTATCATCAGTATTTTGATACTCTGATCTGACCTGTTTTCTGAGTTGGAGATATGCTGTAAATCTGTTTATAAAAAAGAAATAGTGCTGCTTTTGTTTGTTTGTTTTTTGGTGGTCTGCAGTGTTGAGATACTTTTGAGATAGATAAAGCTATCCTGACTTGCCTGAGCAGCTGGCAGCTAGCAGATCCTCTGTTTCGTTTCTGTATGCTCTGGTGTCCTTCAGTTTTTTGCACACTGCAGGCATTTTTGGGTTGGTATGCCTGCGAAGGAAATCGGTTACATCCTAGCTTCTTTCTTTCTCAAAGCCTTGCAGGTGAGGCTGAAGCTGATGCGAGGTCTAGTGGAGCTTTGATGCTGTACCGTGCTGTCACAGTGCTCTCAGACAGATGGCTTCACATCACTCTTCTTCGTTATAAAAATAACTTGTAGGGTATAGTTCCAAAACACTAACCTTGAAGTGCTTTGGCTTATTTAGTGGATAGAAGATTTGAATTCCAATGGACTTTGACTTTTCTGGGTCTGCAGTGTGGTATTTGTAAGATCATTTTTGGACAGGAAAGACTTTGGAGTTAGTGATAGTGAAAACATATAAAGGGTTTTCTTCAAATGTTGTATTTTTTTCCTCTGTGTTGTGTAACAGTCTTTGTGAAGAGTGGCGTGGAGAGGGATACAAATTCTGAAGAAGTAAGGCATGATTGTGTAGGTGATTCTATAGCCTTTTGACGTGGCATTCTGTAGTCGTTACTGAAATTACAATAGCATGAAAGAATGCACGTTGTGTGGTGTTGGGTTTCTCTTTTTTGGTTTTTTTTGATGAATTCCTCTTCATTCATTTTTAAAAGGGGAAAAATGCTAGATTCTACCTCAGTGCCAGACCCCAGGTTAGCACAAATAAGACCAGATCAGAAACTGTCTGAAGATAAAGAAGTTCTCAGAAGGGAGAATGCAAATCTCTTGCAGAGGCAGAAGGAACTACAACTGAAGGTTCAACAGCTGAAATGTGAACTTCAGGTATGTGGAAATGCCCGGAGGATGCTTCTCTCCTCCTTGCGAGTGTTTCTGACAATGCTTCTGTCATACTGCTTCATTGTAGTGCAGTTCAGCTGTGCACTGTTGTTGGGAACACAGAAGGTTTGAACTGATTGAGTGAAGACTTGTCTTGCCCTAATGCAGGGAGATGCTGTCAGTGTGTGGCAGCACGCATTTTAAAGTTCAGGTTGGACCCTCGCTCCCCTTGGTGTGTGTAGTGGCTTACCGCTCCTTTTGATGATGCAGCTGCTGGTTTGGATGTAGGTGTTCAGTTTGAATGTTGCACTTTTGTGATTAAAACCATGCTTTGTGTATAAGGATGTAATCCTTGCCTTTTTTTTTAGCTCACTTAGAGGCGAAAAACCAGCTTTCTGTGTGTGGGGCTGAAAATTCCTAAGCATCACAGAATCACAGCAACTGTGGAATTTTAGAACTGGATAACAATTATTGTTTCCTTAATTGCTGCTTAATAGAAAAGATGCTTATATTTCTTCCCAGGGGAAGTTCCTAGCACTGTCTGAGAAGCACAGTACTTAGTTACTGATAGGCTTAAAAATGCTGGGAATGGTTTTAAGTGTGATTGACAGCAGCGGTAAGAAGAGATTGTGTGAAAGGATGTTATGTTTGCATGAATTCACAAAAATGTTGTGCAAAGCCTTATCTCTACAGATGCAAAAGGAAAACCTGCTGTTGTGTAAATCCCTTTGACATCCTGAAACCTGAACTTGCGCACAGCTGTTTCCTTTGTCTTTCTTGTGGAATAAAACTACTCATAACCAGCTTTGCTACTTGGTTACCTCTACCTAGAACACCTGTGTTTCTACATACACTAACCTGTTATTGCACACATTCTCCCATCAACTGAAGATAAAAATGTTTGTGCATTTCTATGCAAACTAAAATTAAAAGCAACAGAATACATGTCTGCAGCTAAGAAAAAATACTTGAATGCATTGAATTCTTAGAAGTGTTTCTTATCTATAGTCTGATGATTTAAAAAAACCCAAAACCCTGTTTTCTACAAATTTTAATTTTTTTTGTTGAATGCAAGTAAACTGCTTTAAAAGCAACAGTTGGGGATATTCTGTTAAGTAAGAAAATAGTTTGCTCCCTGCTAAAACACTGTGGTAGGCAGTGATTTGTTTTAGAATGGTGATGTGTGGTGATGGCTTTGAGGGGTACTTAAAAAAACCATCCTGCATTCATGCATCCTCATGCTCGTCTGCAAATACAAAACTATTTAAACCCTTCTATGTTTGTTTTTTTGTTTGTTGGTTTTTTTTGTTTCTAAAGTATAACATGTAGCGAGGCTCAAAGGCTAACAAATTTTAAAGACTCTGTTTCATTACTTAAAGTGGAATTTTTAAAAGCATCTCTGTGGTACGAGAGCAAGAGCTTTTAAATTTAAGTTGCCCCTGAAGGAATATAACCTGATGTGGTGTATGGGCTTGTTTCGGGTCAAGAATATTCCTTATTTTGTCTTGAAAATATTCCTTGTAGGAAGGTCAGCATGGTCGTGTGTACAGCAAGAGTTCTTGTTTTGCTGCACCACTTTGAGTTGTGGTAGTGATAAGAGAAAGGAGTTTAATGAGGTCTTGGACTTGGATTTCCCTGATTTTTTCAGCAAGGAAAGAAAAAAGTTCGATGTTGTCTGAAATGGGGAGTAATTGAAGAAATACAATTAAACACATCACTACTGAAATGAGAGGAAGGAAATGAACCGTTAACCTTTAAGAAGCTATTAAAGAAAATAATTTTATTCTCATTGGTTTGTATGTCTTTCTAGGCATTTTGTTAAGTGTTTTGAAGAAGGCCAGCTCTGTGTATGTGTGTGTGCATGTGTGTGTTTATGTCTAGTTTTCAAAAGTCTAAATTATGGTCTGCATCTTAGTAATCTTAGTGACCTTGTCTGTCTGTTGTGAATATTGATCTATCTTTGCCTCTTTTTGTTGAAACGCTGCTCCAAAAATGGTAAATAATTCAGAGAGAGAAGGAAGCATCCAGGAAAACTGCTACAAATTTTGAGGAAACCCTGCATACTTACATTGGAACAAAAATGAGAAGTTTAGCTGCTAAGGTGAAAGCATTGAAAGAAGTTAGGTATGTACTTTTTTTTTTCTAAAATAGTACTATTTATCATTGTGCTGTTTGTCTCTTGAAGTAATGTGTGCTTTTTTGTTTCCCAAAAGTTTTGTTTTGTTAATTTTCTAAGAGAAATGCAGTATTGTATACAGAGGGGAGTACTTCCCAAAGGCAAGGCTAAAACCTGAGCTTTTTGGAAGCTCACATTGTAATTTGCGTTGCCTGCTTCTCAGTGTTTATCAGGTGACTTGAATTCACTTCTGCTCCTTTACCATAGCTGTTGCAAAAAGAGCTTTCAATTCCACCTGCAAGGAAGGTGCTAATTAGTAAATGCAGCTAGTTGTTAAAAGTAACTGGGTAATCACAGGTCTTTGGGTGCCTGTGTTGCTGTGAGAGGTGTATCTCTTTTTAGCCCAAATTACCTTTCTAGTTTTAAAAGAAAGGCCAAAACTTCAGTGGGAAGAAGACTTGAAATAGAAATGACCATCAGCTCCTCCAAGAAGGAAAATACATATATTGGGTGTGTGTGTGTGTTCATGGAAGACGAGTAAAAAAAAAATACCAACAGAGGAAATAGAACAAAAGGGAAATTAAAAGCAGGAGAGAGTTTCTATGTACAGCCTTGTCAGTACTGAGGTATAATGAAAGTGTTCTTGGTCCTTCGTCAAAAAAAGATTTAGCAGCCGAATTAGACAAATTGCTGCTGCTACCTTTTGAAAGAAACTAGGTCACTCACATGGCAGGTGCTATCCCAAAATTCATATGTTCCAAAGAGTCTGAATAATACTGATTTTCAAACTGCTTAAGTTCTGGAAAAAAATAATCCTGGTAAAATGATGTTTCCTCCTTACAATTTAGGCACACAAATAAGAACAGTCGTTTTAGGGAGCAGCTCTCAGAATCCATAAAAGTAGTTACAGAGGGATGTCTAACTGTTCCGTGTTCCTTGGAAAAATTGCAGAAGATTTGGACAGAGTATGACTTGGCTCAAGAGAGGATTCAGTTATGCATAAATGTGGTAGGTTGGAATTAATTTTTTCTCAAGATCTGTAATTTAACAGTAACTGATGGAGTATTTTAGTCTTACAAGTGTAGCTGAATAGCATGAGCACAACATAGAAACGTCTGTTCTTTGCTAGATAACGTTAGAGGCTTTGCTACCTTTGCCACAGCTAATGAATTTGTGGAGTGTTACTGGTTTTTTTGTGTTAAACCTAGACTTTTTGACGCCCTTGATTGTTGTTTTTTTTTTTTTTTTTTTTTTTTTTTTAAAGAAACATAAGGAAATCAGGACATGATAGGATAGCTAAAAGGTTTCTGTTCTGTAGTAGTGAGAAACGGCTTCAGCTGTGCAGGTGCAGTGTCTGTCTTTAAAACCTTTTGTTACAGCAGCAGCCACTACTTTGTACGTGCTTCACCCGTAGGGAGAGCAGTGTGCAGGTACGGTTGTATAGGAAGATGATTTGTATAGAGGAAAGCTGCCATCTAGCGCAACTTCTCTGCAACCACGGGTCTGAAAAAAACATCCTTATCAACACCACTATGCCCAAGTTCCCAGGCAGGCTATCTGCTGCCTCTCTCGTGTGTGGCGATGCAGCTTTTGGGAATGGGAAGGTTCCCCGGTCTGTGGCAGGCATTGTGGTAAGGCATGGAAGGGATGGTAGTTGTGTGTCTCGGAAAATGACCTAAAACATTTTAAACGTGTTTGCTTAAGAAGTATTGCTGTATTACACTGAATTTAGCAGCTTGTGAAATGGACTAGAAAATAACGAGCCATGAAGAGAACCCAAGTAAGCTCTGTTGTTGCTTGTGCAGGGAAAAGTATTTAAAAAAGTATTAAAACATCTATGGCGTGGCATACATTTGATTGTTGTAAGTGAAAAGAAATAGTTTTTACTAAACAAAAGACAGTCAAATGTTTAAACTTCACAATGTTAAGATGAGCATTAATATGGAGATGATGTTTTCGTGTTGCATCTTGTATAGGGGAGCAGTGTGTAGAAGGATGGCTAGACTGTGAGGCACCCAGGAGCCAGGGCTGCTCAGGGATTCCCTTGCACAAGCTTTAGCTTTCCTTGGGTGAATTCCTGATTCCACATGAAATAGCAGCAGTTGCAATTTTCTGGAGATTACATGGGATGGTTGAGCTCAGGCAGGTCTGTAAGCCTTCTTGAGTAACAGCAGACAAATTGTTCTCCATCTGTTGCAAAGCCATCTTAGAACTTGTTGCCCCTCTTGTCTTTGCTTTTTGTCCCCCTTGGTTTTGCTTTAACTCTGTTGGACTGGGGATAAAGGGAAACAAACCCTTAACGGTGTTAGGACATGTGTGACTGGGGAGTCTCAAAGCGTTTATTCAATAGAGGAGGTGGTTGCTTTGGTGTCATTCAGGTGGCAGTGTGTGTGGGTTATTGATTTGGGGTTTTTTTTTTAAGCTGCCAACCCCAGCAAGCAGCGTTCTTCCATAAGAAACATCACATAAAGAGATTTCATTCTTGAAGAGTGCTTGAGGTTTTTCTGATGGACTAGTTCATTGGAATATGCTAGAAAGTCTGGACATTGTCACCTGTTTCAGTTGTGAATGGCTAACAATGAAGTCATGTCCGCATGATGCGTTGTAGTGCATTACACTGCCAAAATACTTGAAATACTGTTGAAATGAGCTTACAGCGCTATGCTGCTTCTGGTAACTCCACATGTGTTTGTGTAGCCCTATGTTTTGTGTTGACACATGGCTTGAAAACTAGTTTTGTTCCAAAATCAACATCACCCCCTGCCCATTCTGACATGGTTCCTCATTGCCTAAGCTAAGGTGTAAGTGAATGGTGGCATGAAATCTTATGACTTTTCAAGAGCATGCAGCTGTAAATAAATAAATAAATTCCAGCTATCTGAAGAGGGGAAGTTGTCATGGTACTGTCACCAATATTTCAAACGGGGAAAAATAAAGAAGATGTGAGTTCTGCTAGGTGTCAGGTATCCCCTAGAGTGCCTGAATGCTGCAAAGGGTATGCAAGTGGGAATGTGTGTAGAATTGTAGAGCTCCCTGAAGAATTAATTTAGTTTTCAAGATGAATTGGTAGCAGCTGGAAGCAGGGTATCTCAAGGCTTTTCTGGAATTTGTCTTAAGTATTTTGAAGACTTTGGTAGGTGAAGGGTACAGAGCAAGATTTTTGGTTGCATCATGCTGGAGCTATGGTACCATAAAGGTTGTACTATTTTAATGCACAGTCATTTTACTGACTTTTTTTCTTCCCTGAAAATCATTTTTATTTTTAAATACCTGATTTATGTGCTGTAACTTGCCACAGAATCTTGGCTACTGTATTTTCAAATACAAGAAGTGTCCCGGATGCACACAGTGAAAGGGTGTGCTTGTTATTCTGCCTGTCATCCCTACTTAAATTATACTGACTGTAGATAGCCTAACAAATATTTTTGATAGTGACATCAACATACTCAGTTGCGCTAACATTTCTTCCTTGGTTCAAATGAGGTATGTGTAAATCCAGTGTACATGACGTCCAGTGATCCCAAACAGATGGATGAAATAGCTGGCTATTAAATTGTAGCAGACTGTTTAACTATGCTTCATCTGTCAACCTAGCTGTCCAAGTTGGATTTACTAAGTTAAATCTTACCATTCAGTTGCCTTAGCAATGTGCTCTTCCTTGAACCTCCCTGCAGGGCTAATGCCTTCTCTCACTGTCACAAGCCTCATCTGTTTGTAAGCTCTTGGGAGGTAACATCTTTTCTTGCTTTGGAGGAAACGAATGTATCTTAAACAGATATCACAGGCGTGGGTAAACCCAATAAAGTTTGAGTGCAGAGTAAATGGCATTGTTTCAGTTTTCATTGTCTGTGCTTTCGTAGTTGGTTTATGCTGGTTTAGCTGGGTCTGGTCCTGGATATTGTCCCAAAAATGAAGGTGGGTGACTGGAGCATTTCTTCTTACTAAGATATTTATGTAATGTATATCTTGGAAACATAAGAAGACAAGCAGTGAACTGAGGTCATACTGGGGCACGGTGTGTACGAAAATAACAATGATGATTCTTCTGTAGTGGAAATGCTTAGAAGTGTATTCAAAACTGATCATAGAATTTGATGTGTCCAAATAAGAAGGCAGTGGTGCTGATAAGTTAACCAGCTCTCCTATGAAACATGACTGAGAAGATGGCAGCTTTACAGATGGAAAAAGAGGGATCATTAGAAGTTCCCTTGATTGCAATGTAGGCAGGTACTCGTAGTAATAGAATGTAATACAAATTCTGACTTTTTGGACGTCGTAGATAGTTTTTCAAGGATGTGTCGCTTAATTTATGGTTTTGAGTTAGAAACTTATTAGAGACTGTAGCATACATAGTCAGCATTTTTAGTGGGAAGGATGAAAAAATAATCATGCCAATGTTTAAAAAAGGGGAACTCATTGCTCATTTAAAAAAAAAAAAAAGTGGTGGAGGGTGGGATAAATAGAGATGTTTAATGAGGATGCTGGTGCCAGAGCTAGTTTTTGCTATTCCGTATACTGCAAAATAGTAACTTGAACCAAAGGGAGCCAAAAACTGGGACCAAAAGTATAAATAGGCTCTAAAATTGGATTAGAACTTGTCTATGGAGGGGTATTGATTTTCTTTTTTTTTTTTTTCCTCTTGCTTATGAGGTCATTAAATCACACTAAACAAGAATGTATTAATGAGGTGACTGTACTATACATATTCTGCTCTTACGGACTTCCATAAGCTTTGCTATAATTGCCAGAACAATGAGCTACATTGGTATTTGGTATGACCGAGTCTGGTGGTTGTTTGTGGAGTGGATGTTTTTGGGGTTTTTTTGAGAGGTAGAAGTGGACCAGACACAAAATAAACTAACTTTCGTAGTTTGTGAAGCCTTTAGCCTGTTCTAAAGGAGTTGAATTTTACTGTTTGTTGTTGTGATGAGTTTACCTCTTTGTAAAGCAGATTATTAAAATAGTGTCTGTGTACTTAATGCTGTCTGAAGTTATTGTTATTTAACAGGCAATATCCGAACCATGAACTGTCGAATGTATGCAGTTAAATCACAGACATTGGAAGGAGATTTGTCCTGGGGCTCCTGAGCCGTCTGTTGAGTTCCTGGATTGTCATTTGGTCATGCGTAGACGTGAATTTACTCTAGTTCTTGAACTAGTATTAATTGGAGTTTGGTTGCCTGGTTGAATCTTCTGCTACATTAAGTCTCAGTTGCTCTAGTTTTTGAAGTAATATTCTGCAGAAATCTTGTCTTAAAAAGGAATAAAGACCCCTTGTCATAAAGAACACTTTTCATGCAGTGTGTTACAGTATTCTTTTACAAACTAGCTCCTGTCTTACGCAGGAAAAACAGCAGGAAGTCTGTAAAAATTATGTGTGCTTTTGGTCACCAGTGATGCCTTTTTAGGCAGAAATGCACTTTTTAGTGCAGAAATGCCTATTAGATCTTTTTGTTATTTCATGGTTTTAAGTGCTGAAGCAATACATTGTGTTCATCTATAGTAGAAGTTAATCTGCTGATTTTTATTATCCAGTCCCCTGATGTCTGGCTGAATTACAATGGCTGTTCAATTGCTAATCTAAGTTTTAAAGCAGTGTGTGCTGCAGCTTGGGGTTTTATTTTTAGTTGGAGTTTGTCCATCTTTCATTTTCCAACCATTGGATTTCATTCTTGTTACAGGTGAAAGGTTTCTAGTCTATCTTCTGTAGATACTTACAAACGCCTGATTAAGTCAACTTCTAAGCTTTCACTTGGTAAACGAAATTTAAAAATCTGAGAACCTGTGTTTATGTATACATATTTATATTACAAATATATTTATATTTATATATTACTTGCTAGTCGGAAGTGTTCATTGGACTGTTCTTCGGCTCCATGTGAAACTGGTATTAGTGCCATGGTTAACTCTTCTGTTGTTTTCTGTTTCTTTATTAATTGCTTTTTTTTTTTTTTGGATGGGGGAGTGTTATAGCTACTTGAGTCATTTTACTTACTATTTTACTCCTGGAGATGGATGTAGAAGGGAATAGCAAATCTTCACAGCAGCTCTGTAAATCTATAGTTTGGTCTTCCATGTACATATACGTTTTCATATTTCTATTGGCATGTTGGGTTAAATCACTGTGAAAACAACATTGCAAACGTGTTCTGAGTGACTTGCTTCATCCATTTCAAAAGGTTTGGTTTTGGTGAGTCTGTTTGGTACCTTGTCTGATAGGAATGGGGGGTTCCTCTCCCATTAGCAGAACTAATCCTGCCAGTCATCCAAGGGTAACTTTGTTTTTGTTTCTAGAAAATTGTCTTTAGTTTATCTCATTGCAGATAATCAGCAGGTAGTTCACTGGTCACCTGCCTTTCCTGCTAGAAGACAAGGAAAAAATTGGTAAAGGGATTTTTTTTTTTTATTTATTCTAGAGTATTCTCCAGCAAGAAATCTTTTACAGTCTGACTTTGTGGATGTAATTTGGCATGTCTAGAAGCGTGGGTAATCCAGATTCTGATTTCTGTACTACAATAAAAAACTGCAGGACAATGAGGACATATTAAGTTTACAGTGGCAATTAGTACTCCCACTGCTACCAACAGGCACGCAGAAACTGTTTCTTTAGTTGTCTGATAATGTAGTCATATTTTTACACTCTAAAGGATGCTGTATTTTTGCAAGGTGGTCATGTCATAGTAGTAGAGGTTAAAACCAAAATTTTCTTTTTCTCTCATTCCTAGTCAGGCATGTATTGTACTATTCATACTTTGCAGGATTAATGCCTTTTTATATCACTTTCCACATATGTGGTTGGGTGTGAGTTGCTGACTTGCTTTTTCTTCCGCATAGGATGGAATAGATGAATTAATTGCCAAGAGAGATGAGGTGCAGCAGAACTTATATTCAGCAGTGGAAGAATTAATTTTGGAAGTGGATCAACTGCCCCTCTCTGAGCGCTCAAGAACATTACAGGTAAGGAGGCTGCTTTTATCAGTACTGATTTTGAAACACTGACAACCAGTGGAGAATGTTTCTTAATGTTAAACAGTATATAGTTGGAGACCTGGACAGCAGCAGATGAAGCTTTAGATAACACTTCTGAGATAAGCTGTACATCTGACACCTGTAGTTCTGTGTTACTTGTGATCCTGGTCTTCTAGATGTTTTGTTTCTAGACGCAAATTATCTAGATCCTGGATTCGAGCAACAGCTTTTCTCTTATGGTACTGTGTTTGGTGACTGACAAGACATGATAAAGCACAGAATATTTAGTAGCAGGCAGGTGTTAATGAGAGAACCCACAATTGAAAAGTCAATGCAGTTATCCTGCAAATCGCAGTGGATTTTGTGGTTGTGTTGCGCTGTTTCCTAGCCCTTTCTGTTAAGGTGACTGTGTAGTTTGGACTAGTGTAGCAAAATGTAAAATGTTTAAAGGTGTGTTTTTTTTTTTTTTTAAGGTGGTAGTTAAACACTACAGAAGCACATGTTTGTACCAGGAGTCTCTCTCCCTTCCAGCAAACCCAACAACAGAAAGTGGGGAAAGTAGATGGGGAAATAGCCTCTGTAGAGGCAGTAAGAACTTCTGAAGAATACTTTACCAATAGAAATACCAAGGTGGTGTTTCTGGCCCTTGCTATTACAAACAATGTCTTTTACTTCTTTTTAACTTCAGAAATATTAGTTGTTTTTATTTTGACTGTGCAAGTGTATGTGGAGAGGGGAAAAAAGTTGGCAATAGTTTAACAGCTTGTCTGTACAAATTCCAGAGATGTATTCATCCACACGTGTATGAGATTGGGTTCTTATGAAAAATCATCATGATTACAGGCTGCACATAAGTTTATTTAAGACTGGAACAGCGTTAATAAATTGAAGTATTCAAGTTTTCATGTAATTAATTCCTTAATTTTTAGCCGAATTATTTTTCAATGCCATTCAAAAAAAAATGTTTTGATACATTTATTTTTTTGCTTTTAGTCTGATATGCAGATTAGTGTCTAATTAGAAAATATATTGGATGGGTAGCGTTTCATGGCTTTCTATCACTGGAGGCCCTTTATGGATGCTGCTTCTTGAGGCAGAGGAAAGTTGTGGTGTGTAGTTGTATGGGGCTTTTCTGTTTTGTGGTTGGGTTTTTTTTTTTGGTGTATGTTTAAAGGTTATGCTGTGCTAATCCACTAGGTGGTAGGCATTAAGCATCTTCTAGATGGTTGTACTGCAGTGAAATTTTTTTTTTGAAAATATTTGAAGGGGTACTGAAATGCTGCTAGGTGTTAAGTGAATTTTGTGCTTTAGCTTAACTGTGTTGATGGTCCTCTCTTGTATTAGGAGCTAGAAGATCAAAATAGCTTTCCCAAGTAGGAAAACAGAAACAAGTTTTTACCAAATAACAGTGAGGACCTTGGTTGCAGTTTTGTAGAGCTGAAGGAGGTCATTCTGTGCTGTTCTAGAGAAACAAGTATTTTCCAGTGTCTCTCAGAAGAACAGGAGCTTGGGAGCTAAGTGCCTCTCTCACTGAGGCTGTGTATTGCAAACCCCTGTTCTGCATCACACATCTCTTCTGACTTATGTTTTATACCTTCCAGTGAGAACTGGTGTTGCCCTGAGCTACAGACAAATTCAAGCAGCTTCAGCCACAGCTGGGTCCAACTGGCCAGGACTGAAATAAACCTTTGGTGAGCTCTGTGCTTTCCAAGTGATAATGCTGCATTGGTTAAGGGGAAGGCCGAGAGTGTGGGCATACACGTAAATTACTCTTGAGGGTAGAAAGGCTTTGCAGAGGGATCTGGACAGGCTAGATTGATGGGCCGAGGCAAATGGGATGAGGTTCAACAAGGCCAAATGTCAGGTCCTGCATTTGGGTTACAACAACCCCATGCATCGCTACAGGCTTGAGGCAGAGTGGCTGGAGAGCTGCCTGGCGGAAAAGGACCTGGGGGGGTGTTGGTCGATGACTGGCTGAACATGAGCCAGCAGTGTGCCCAGGTGGCCAAGAAGGGCAACAGCATCCTGGCCTGTATCAGGAACAGTGTGGCAAGTAGGACTCGGGAGGTGATCGTCCCTCTGTACTTAGCACTGGTGAGGTCCCACCTCGAGTGCTGTGTCCAGTTTGGAGCAATCTGTTGTACTAAATGAATGCTGTTCATTATAGTAACTATTGTTGTGAAATTAGTTTTAGAATTTTATAAGATACCGTTTGGTGGTTTTCTTTTTGTTTTGGGTTGTGCGTTTGGTGGTGTGTTTTTTGTTTTGGGGTTGGTTTTTTTTGTGGTCACTGTAGTTAGTTGTTATGTGAGGAAGTCCTTCATGCTTTTGGCTCCAATTTGAACTTTTGCTGTAGTGTGTCTGTAAAGGTGGGGCCTGGTTGTGGCACCATCATGTGTAGTTCTACAGAATTAGTCAAGCTCATTTCCTCACACGTGCGGTACCGGCAGGCCTTGGGAAGGGCACTTCATTGCTGCCACGTCCTGGCCTGTAGTGTCAGTGTCACACAGTCCGTTTCACCTTAAGTTACATTTGGCGGCTCATATGACCTGTTTCAAGGCTCCTGACAAAGATGAAAACTGCTCTCAAATGGAGGAGAGAGAGAGAGTTGGTTTTGTGGTGTTCTGCATCTGCATGACTTTGGTGTTGTTTGGGAAGGTCTGTGATATTAAACGCAAATATTCTGGGTTCCGAGAGAAGAAAAAAAATGAAACTGTATATGAGCAAACAGTCAGCAGCCTTTCTCAGGGTTTCTTTAGTAATCTTGTCAGGAATGATGTGGATAAGTAAAATGATGGATTTTGAAAGCTGAAAGATGTTATTTATTACAAAAACACAGGTTTGTTCAGTCAAATCCTACTGTTTAGGGAGAATTTTTTCTTTCAAACTACAGCAAATTGCCTGCAAACACCAATGTAGCTAAAGTACTTTTCAGTGTGGGACTTCCTACCCAGGTGCAAAGAAGGCTGCTTTATGTCAGGGTGTTGTCTCCACTGGTAATTGACTGATGCATTCCTCCCTGACTCTGCTTGTTCTTCACGTCATTTGACAGATTGCCCTTTGTTTAAAAGTGGGTTTTATTTGCCCTGAGCTTTAGCCTCATCCTTTCCCTTACCTGTAGCACTTCAGTTTGTTTTCCAATGCAAGTCAAAAGGAGGTGGACCCTGTGCTTCATGTACTTGCAGAATACTTGGCTTTTAGATGGAAATAGAAGTTTCCAGACTGTAAAACTCATTTCAGAGGGCCTTCAGGTGTCAGACATGTAGGTAATTGCTGTTCCATCTAGAAATCAATGTGATGATACAGGTGTGTCAGAAGAGATTTGGCTAGTGGCTTTTGAAGGGAGGGATCAGTCCGAAAGCATTCCTTGGGTGTCTGGCTGCTCACCTTGTTTCTTAGTAGAGATTCATTTTGTTTTCTAAATTTGAGCAGTTCTATGAGGAGCATTTATAAATGGAACCCCATTTTGCTCTTTATCCTGATGAGTATGACTTTGAAGTTCAATCTATAGGGAAGAAGAAACTAGAATGCAAATGACTTCTTATAAGCTGTTAAGGTTTTTGTAGTGTCTTTTCCTTCCTTGTTTTGAAGGGAAAAATCAGACTCTATGACCTTTGTGTGAGATCCTTTTCTGCATTGCATTTTATTGTAGACATACTGCCACAGGTTCTGAGAGGGAAGTGGAATATAAAATATACTTCATTTGATACAGAAAGAGGCCTCTGTAGTAGAAAAAAATTTATGCCAGCGAGTAGTGCTAACTTTTTCTGTGTTAAATGTCTTGATTTTTATAGATAGTATACTGTCACAAAATTCTTCTGGTTTGCAAACCTGTTTTTGTTTGGTTTGCCTGATGCGCAGGAACTGTCTGCTTCTCTGGAGATGGTGTATGGTCAAGCTTCTGCAGCAGATGGCTTGGAGGACGCATTTCAACAGTTCTTTGAGTGGAAGAGTGTTAAAATGAAGAAATTAATTTGCGTCAGGGATGATACAGACACAGCTCTGGAAATCCTTACTGACTGGTTCAGCAGCATCTTAAAGGTAAGGTGAACAAGTCAGTCTTCCCTATTGGTGAAAAAGATGAAGTACGACAGTGTCTCACCAAGCTTGTGAGGACTAGGCATTATTAGGGACAACTACCTATGGCAGGGAGATTGTACATATGAGCAGTGGCACCAAATGACAGTGCCTCAATACAGAGGGAAAGGTAATGCCTTGAGGAATGAAGTGTTAATTTACCTTTAATCGTAGTGTACCTTTGCGAGGAGACAGAGTTTATGCTTTCTTATGAAAGGACATGTTTTGTGGGGAGATCAATACTGTTACGCAAGTATAACTTTTGTATGGGTGTGCTCTACCTGTTCATTGTGTGACTGAAATGCTTTAGTTAGTCCTTTCAAGTGGCCTTTGGGTAGAAAGATTTCAGATTTAAAAGGTTCTAGTTCATAAATGCTGCTGCAAGGATGATGAAAGATCACTGCAAGGAAGAAGCCAGTCTGACTTGACATGATCTAGGCACAGGTTGTACACAAATATATAATAGATTTTTTTTCCTCATTGAAATGCTAAGTGTGAACAATTTATGCAAATAAATTGTCCCCTATATTTGCATGTCCTGCAGTATTTTCTGGAATACCATTCTGATGCTGTGTCTCTCTGAATTGTAGGAGGTTTGGAGCGTTGAAGTTGAGTGCATGTTATTTGTCTTAAAAGGAGATTGATGGTGGAAGTGGATTACCATCCACTGAGTTCTGCTTGTAAAGAAAGCACAAAGTAGGGAGGAAGCACTGTGCTTAACGTCTATGTGCTTGCTCAGTTTAGGAGTCTTATTAAATCTTCTTGGGAAGACCGTAAACTACTCTCCCTCCATTCTTGCGGGCCTTCCTTGATCTCTTTCTTCTTGTACTGGTGTGTAAATGTTCTGAGTTTGTGTTAGCATAACCTTCCTGGCCATGTGAATTGTACGTAATCCACAAGGGTTGTGCCCTTTCATAGCCAGTAGGTTTTCTGCCCTTGGGTTTCATATTGTACCTAGAGCATTTACTCTGGCCAGACACTGTTATGAGAAACAGTGTTCCTTGACTTGACAATAAATGCTGTTTGGCAGCAGTGTAGGCTTCGTTCATGTCATGTGCAGTGTAATGTTAATTAATATAATTGCTTGCAGATGTTTATGATCATGTCAGTTATTAGAGGGGGCAAACAAACCTGCAGGTGGTTTTCTGTGATTGCTGGGTGCAATTCAGAGTGCTATTCTGCATGTATGTAAGTGACTGAAGTTTGTTAGTGTAGCGATGAACTGATTTACCCGTTTCAAATCTGAACTTTTCTGCAAACAGTTGAGAGACACAGGAAATGTACAGAGTCTTGGCATGGATTGGTAAAGCACTGGTAGGTAGACCAAGGAAGAAATTTTCATTTATCCATCTTAAACATTTCAGGTGTTGATATGTAATTATTCTGTTGCCATTGAACTTCTAGCCCCTTTTTAAAAAAAGTGTGAGCAATTGTGTAGAGCAAATGCTTCCTTGAAGTGTTTCCCCTCCCCTTATTTTAAATAGATATTCCTCTTCCTCTCTTTCTGAATCCAAATTAATCTTGTCTATGATCAGTCAGAATCTACAATAGGAAATGGGTCAATGACAGACAAGGAAATTTTCGGAGACTAGATGGCACCTTTCCAGCATGCAGCTCCAGGCTTTGGGGAGCAACATGCTGTTTGAATTTGCATGTTAAAGTTTTTAGTTCCTTTGAGGGTAAAGCAATAAAATACTTCTACAATTGTTAGTGGAGTCCACATGCTTGATCAGCAAATGAACGAGGTGAAGTTTGCAAGTTTCTATTATGACAGTGTGGCTTGCGTGTTAAATACGAGACCACATTGTCATTTTAGTTCTGGTTGCAAATGTAGTATCTCTTTTTCTGCAGATACGAGTAACCAAGCTTTGCTGAAAACAACATTCAGTGTAATGATAAGCTGATCTTACTGTTTTTTTTTTTTTTTCTCTGGCATCTTCTGTGTCTTACATCTTGAAGCTAAGTTATTTCTGACTTCTATGAAAACACTTAAGGTTTCCTGGTGAAATCTTTAACCTTATTTCACACTTGATAAACTGTGAAACAGATGCCAGAATGTTTCTCTATCTCAGGTAGTACTACATAGGGGTGGAAAGCCCACTAAATAGTGAAACTGCCATACATTTTGGGTATCACTGTTTGGGCAGCACACGTGTTGATTTTTGATATGAAACTCAATAGGAGAAGAATTGGGATTCTTTTCATTTTTTGTAAAAATGAAAATAAGATTCGGAAAATAAAACCTGATCAAGGCAATAATCAACTTTCTTCTTGCCTGGTGAATCTTAGCTCTTTTAGTTCTAGAAATCTCTATATCACTCGAGGGAGGCAGTTAAAGGTGAGATCTGACACAAATCCTGATTAGATTTCCAGTAGTGCTATAACTCTTTGTATTTCTTGCTTGTTTTTGCTGTGTGCTTGCTAACTGCTTACTTTCAATTCCAAGGCTGATTATTATTTTTCTTCTCTTTGAAGTGTTTTGATCTGATGTCAGAAGCATCTTCAGATTTAGAGGAAGTGGTTGGCAATGCAGATGAAATTCTCAAAAAGGTTGAGTTGGCTATTTGTGAAGAACTGGATACTGACTTAAATGTAAGTTCTAATCGTGCCTACTGTGTCATGACTTCTATATATTTTATTTATCTTTGATTTCAGTTTAAAGCTTTTCTTGATGTATTAGATGAACGTATTCTCTACAAAGCAGTAACTTTTTTGTGGAAATATGTTGAAGTCACTCAGGTTTCTCTCCAGAGAGAAAGAATATGTTTTCCAGGTAACAGGCAGAGGATGGCTTTGGGTTACAGGAACTTCGCTGTATATGTGACTGGCTTAACTAAGAAATACTGGGAAAACTGGTTTTTCCCTCTGTATGTGCAGAGAAAGCTTTCTTTGAACTGTACTGAGGTTTTTGTGCCTGTGTTGAAAACACAGGTGACAAAAAGTAAGTTTCTGTTTAAAATAACGGGATTGCCTTTCTAGGTGACTGTATGGATAAATTTACTTTTTCCAGTCTTAAGAGATGAATAGTTTTTCATCACTTTAATTTTGCATGGCACAAGTGTTCTTGCCTTTCTGGTAATCATTTTCTGTGCTTGTGTTAGCCTTTTTCTCAGTTGTTTACCTTTTCTGATAAGCGTTTCCTCCATTCTCTTTTACTAATTCTTTGAGACACTTGCATTGGCTCTATAATGAGAGTTTCTACAGTGCCAGAGAATGGTCGTGTCAGAAAAGTTGAACCTGTCCTCTAATGTAGCATCATACTAACAACAAATCAGTAGTTTAGTCTGCTTGTGACTGCTCTTTGTGATAGAACCAGTGACTTTCTTTTAGAAGAACAGTTGCATGCTTTAATGCTTCATATCTATTTAACCATGAGATCCTTCAAAAAATCCTTTCATAGTACGTGGCGTATGAAATTGGACTTCCACACAGAATCACAGAATCACAGAGGTTGGAAGGGACCTTTTAAGATCATCTAGTCCAACCAATGAAAAAAAAAAAAACAAAACAAAACAAAAAAAACCACAACACAAAAAAAACAAAAACAAAACCACCACACACGCAACCCACACACACACCACCACACCACCCAACACTAATCCATATTCCCAAGCACTATGTCAACTCCTCTCTTGAATACCTCCAGGGATGGTGCCTCAACCACCTCCCTGGGCAGCCCATTCCAATGCCTGACAACCCTTTCAGTAAAGAAATATTTCCTAATATCTAACCTGAACTTCCCCTGGCGTAACTTGAGGCCATTGCCTCTTGTCCTATCATCTGTAACTTGGGAGAAGAGACCGACCCCCGCCTCTCTACAGCCTCCTTTCAGGTACTTGTAGAGAGCAATAAGGTCTCCCCTCAGCCTCCTCTTCCCCAGGCTGAACAGCCCCAGCTCCCTCAGCCTCTCTTCGTAAGACTTGTGCTCCAAAAGCGCCAATCAGTTTTATTCTGTTGAAACTATTTGATGAACTCCTAGACTTGCTAACTTTCCTTTTTAGAATCTCTTTAAGAGAGTAAAAAATCTGAGAAGTTATTTTTTCCATTAACAGTGTAATTTCTCAGTAAAGGTTTTACATCTTAAACATTGGTGTGTATAAATGAAGGACAACTCTCAATCTTTAATTCTGCCTCTGTGTAATTCAATCCAGGAGCCTGATGAAGCAGAGAAGGGAATAATTATGAATGCTTACAATAAAGTTATACATAACATTCGTCAGGAGCAAAGTATGATCACTGTCATACAGAACAGATACTTGGCCAGTGTTGAGGTGAGTTTATGCCTTATTTCTGTCACGCTGATCTATACTAGTAACCCTTTCTGACATAATTTCTTTCTGAAAGTTGTCCTCTTATCCTTTTATAAGGAGATTCTAGTATATTGGTAATGAGAGATTGGTTGGGTGAAAACTTGGGAATTGCAGTTGTGCATTACCTCGGCCAATTCTTCATTTCACTTAAATACAAAGATACGTTTGTAAAAAAAAAAAAAAAAAAAAAAAAAAAAAGCAGTAGAATCTGGAATGTCTGGATTCATTACAAGTAGTATGTAACTTAAGGGGATTGAGCTTTAAGTAGAATGTTGGTTTTCTGGAAGTTTGTTTATGTAATTAAAATGAAACACAATAAAAACCCTCTTCTCTGGGGAAGGACCCTGAAAAGCTGAATTCAAATAGGCTTCAGGCAGTTTCTCTAACGTATTGGACTGAAGCATTTTAAAATAGAATGCTTGAACACTTTCTGATTTTTTTTTTTTTTTTTTCTTCCTAGTTCAAAAAACATGCAGAGGAATGGCTGAATAGAAGACCTGATATTAACAACTTATTATCAATTAAGAAAACTGTGAAAAGCTTAAAGGCCCAGTTAAGGTGGAAGCTGGTTGAAAAGAACAACTTGGAGGAAGTATGAAAATGTTAACAGTGTTCATGGTTTTGTCTGTTGTTTTTTAAATCGGTTTAGAAACATTAATTTTGTCTATTCTGAATAAGTGGTAACTATACAGAACAGTTTGTGTTTTCTGACCTGAATTTTGCCTTTTACTGATGAAGTTTTACAGGCCCCCCAGCCATGGCACTGCACTTTTAGCTAAGTCTCTCTGGTGACAATCGCTGTTCACAGCATGAACAGTTTTGTCATCTCTTTTTACCGTGCTGGTTGTGTGATTGATTTTAAGTTTTTACTTTGTTAATACAGCATGTACCTCCCCTCAACGTCTCTTCTAATTTTCAGGGTTCCCCACTGCCCCTCAGAGAAGTCCAAAGAATGTAAATATTACCCCAGCTTCAGTACTGTTTGATCACACATCTAATTATTCTGGTGATGCTTACGGAAAAAAAGAACGTGCTTGTGTGTCTCTGTAAGCATTGTAAAGGGGCAGTAAGCTTCCAAGAGGGATTTAAAATGAGACACGCTAATGAAACCCATTGGGAAAAGGATTCTTGAATAATGAGGTGACATGAGGAAAGTGCCTCTTATGGGGGAAAAAAGTGAATGAATTATGGAACCTGTCATTGCTGGTAGATGAATGATGTTGCTGTTATGATTATATGTGATCAGCTAATTAAAAAAAAAAAAAAGCTCTTTGACTTAGGAAACAAGTAGGCAAAGGGCTGGGATATTTGGTCTGTCACATAAATAAAGGGAACACCTTTCTCGGTGATTAGGTTTTTAGAGATTCTCTTGGGTTTCCAGGAACGAGATTGAGTAAAATATGCATATGTTCAACTCCAGAATTGTGATATGGAGGCTGTTTTTTAGTCCTGATAGAGTAGGTTACCATTGTTTGGTGTAATAGCAGAATGAAAATTACACACTAACTTTGTTATTCCTAATGCAGTCTGATGATTACAGTGAGTTTGAAATGACAGGAATAAAAGAGGAAATTGCTCATCTGCAAAATAGGGTTCTTCAGGAAATATCCAAGGAACAAGAAGAATATGTAAGTATTAAAATACTTAGGCAACTGAACCAAACCTCTATGAGGCACATCTGCATTTCAGTTGCTTTAATGTGTGCTCTGGGTAAAATAAAAAAATGGGATTTTGATAGTGTTCACTGTTAATGTGGCCCCTGTTTGGTGAAAGCTATGGGAGAAGGCGTGGAGGCTGATCGGTTATTGGAACACAGTTTCTTCAAACCTTCTCTCTCTTCCCCTCTCCATAAGGGGGTGAGGTGAGAAAAAATGTGAGATGTAGTTCTCAACACAGAAGAGCTGCAGGTGAAAGTGTAAGCTCCGTTGCTGAAGAAATACTGCATTTCTTGCAAGAAGAGGAACTGTTCCCTAATAACTAGGTTAAAACAGGCTTTTATCCTGAAGTGAAGGAGATAACCCTTTCTCTAAGTCCTTTATATGGAGGGAAGAATTGGAAACCATTGCCTTGTGAGTGAGTAGGAAGGTACCAGGATTTGTGGTGGTGATATACCTACCTCTGCAGGTGTACCATTTGTGTGTAATAGTTACCTTACAGCTCTGGGGGGTCTGGGGATGGAGGAGATGCTGGCCTGGTCTGTGTTAGTACTTGATTCCTGTCTTCCTCCGCTTACCTGTAGTGAAGTCGTTCTCCTTTGTTTAGGCCTACTAATGCCTCTTGTAGAAAGGATGAAATGTTTTCTTCAATAGTGCATGAGCTATTTGGGGTCTTGACACTATCCACCCTCAGAGCTTTCAAAAGATCTGTCCATATTGATCTTCTGTATTCATTCTTTCTGTGGTGTTGTGTGTTGGTTTTTCTTTTTTTTTTTTTTTTTAAAAGCAGCTGGCAGTGTTACTTTGAATGTTGTTGTTGAAGGAGGTACAGTCATTTACAGTCATGTACAGTGTGCATTTGAATGTCCTGAGTATATATTGAAAATGTCAATTTGTATTTATGTATGTCAGAAACTAATGATCTGAAGCTGTGGGCCTTGTTTCCTTTATCTAGGAGAAGCTTGCTTACTTGGTACAGAAATGGTTCCCTGAGTTACCACTTCTTTATCCAGAAGCAGGAATTCTAAACTATATGGTAAGCAGAGATTGTGTCTGAATGCACTGTCAGTTGTTTTGGGCACTCTCAAGGCCCTGCACAGTCTTTGTCCATTTGGGGGTCATATACCCTTAACATAGTTTGTTGTGGTCTTCCTCCTCCTCCCCATCTTTTGGAGGTTGTTCAAGGAATCATTTCATTAGCTGCCTCATCATGGCCAGCCTCTTGGTAACAGATGCTCTAACTTTTTAACATGTCCTACCTGGTTTTGCGCTTTGCTAAGTTGATTGAGGAAGAGGAGAGGTAGTCAAAAGCTCTGAATCCTACCAGCTGTTAAATGCTGTGCACATTTACCCTGGATATCTGTGTGTCCATGTGCTTCAGAACTCTGGTGGACTTCTGACACGCAGCCTGGAGCGAGACCTTTTGGATGCAGAGCCCATGAAGGAACTGAGCACGAAGCGACCTTTAGTGTGTTCAGAAATTCAGGGCCAGAAGGTTCTTTTAAAGGTAACGTTGGCACTTTAAAGGTAACATTGGTTCAGTTAGTGCTGCAGGTGATGCCTTGGCTTGTTGTCGTGCTGATTCTGAATGAACTCTGCTGTTCCTTTCATATCCCTGTTTTTAACAGCCTTTTTCTGATGACACATTTTTTTTTCTCAAGGCCTGTAGAACATGAAGAATTGTTGTCCTGCTGTATTTCTTACTGATTTTTTTTCCACTTCTTTTGAGGACTGCTGTAGTGAACAGTGCTTCCCTTTACTGTCCGTTCTTTCTGGTATCTGGTGGGCCTTTTTTCCTGTTCGTTATTCCTGTCTTTTTGCAGATGCTGGTTTCTCATTTCACTGAGAAATTTTAAGAATTGCTGCTCTGCTTCTTTACCAATCTGCTAGCAATTGGGAAACCAGGGGATGTAGTATTTTGAGAGGCATAGTTGTAAATAGTTGTCTTGCTTTTGACTTGGCTTATTTAAATCTCAAATTAGAGACATGCTCCCTGTTTTGTTGGTACAGACTTTCTAAGAGTTAATAAGAAAATATGGGAGTAGTCTATGACAGTTGGAATTGAGTTTTGTGTTAAGTAGAAGAGGAAGTTATTTGATGACATCTAACAATACGCATTTCTTTAATTAAAAAAAAAAAAAGTTTAATGCAGTAATGTTGCCAGCATTAGGAGTAATAGCTTGGGTATCTGTTTTGTTTTTAAGGGATTCTCTGTAGATGTAAGCTCAGAAGCCAAAGTGATAGAAAGAGTTGCCAAATATCACAGAGCTTGGGATCAGCAGAAGGAGAAATCTGGATTATTACAGCTGTTGTTTCTTCTTTTCTGCAAGGCAAGATTCAAATTCATTATCTTGATTTCCGGTTCAAGCTGAAAGACTTGCAGTTGTACCTTAAAGCTTTAACATATCAAGTTAGAGCATTGAATCAAAAAACCATTTCATTTCTGAGTTCAGATAAGGTGTCTACTTAGTAAACATAATGAATCGATTTATTACATATCTAGTGCATGTTAAACTTCCCAATGTTTCTGATATTTGAAGCAATCTATTTTTCCTTTTCTTTTTCTTTTTTTTTTGTTGTTGCTAAAGTCTGATCCTTTGGTATATTTAATGGTCCCATACTACCCAGGAGCAAGTTTGGGAGCTTTACAGGCTGATACACCTTTATCTTTAGAGGTAAGTAAGAAGTACTTGGACTATCAGCATTTTATTTTGTATGTTTTTGAACTGAACTCTTACTGTTTTGCTGTATCTTGTGGTGCCGATAGTGTTTCACCAGTTGTATTTCCTTTGGTGGCTGGCATTGACTGTAGAAAGTTGCACAGGATGGCTTGACTGGCATTCTTAGCACCTGGTCAGGCAGTAGTTTATAACTTTCTAAAAGAGATTTTGCTTGGATACGCTGCTTTCTTTTATTGAAATTAGTGCCTCAGCTGTATTAGTAGTACTTTTAAAAGAAGTACTGAAGTAGAACATGGTAGATGGTCAGGGGCAGGCATTTCTGTGTGGAGGTTTTAGAGGACTCCTATGTGTGTAACTTTTTTTTTTCTCCCTCACTTCAACTTTGTCCCCTTCCTTTTCCTTTCCCTCCTCCCCACACAGTGTATAGGCAGTTCGGCTCGTCATCCCTTCTCAAAGAAGCAGTAGCTAGAAGCCATTACAGTCTTTTCTCTAGTTCTGTTTGATGACTTGGACCTGCTTGTAAAAGTCTAAGTTGCATGGTTGCATGTTTTTTTTGGGGGAGGGGTTTGCCCCTATGTTTTTTCATGTTAGTCATTTGTTAATTAGTGACTGCATTTTTTTTTCTACCTGGCTGTGCAAGTCATAATAATCTTACTAGGAATTAATCCATACTCCATAAAACAGAATTGGCATGAACTTTGAATGTGTACAAACTTTAAAAAAAAAAAAAAAGTCTTAGTTCTGTACAGAAACTTACTTGGTACTGTGCTTTGTTTTTTCCATTATCTTTGTAATAAACACCCAAATTAAATCATTAGGAGGCATTAAAAGTGATGAAAGGAGTGGCCCAAGGTCTACAAACGTTGCATGGAGCTAATCTAGTACATGGTTCTCTGCATGGAAATAATGTTTTTGCTGTGGATCGAAAACAAGGAATTGTGGGAGACTTTGATTTCACAAAATCAGAGGTAAAAAAAATAAATCCTTTAGTGACTTTTAGTTAGAATTATGTATCAAAACAGACAACTGTGTTTGCAATTTAAAAGATTTATTGATAAACATTGTGCTTAGCAGTGAGACTCCCGTTTCATATTCTGAATAGGGTTGAGCAGTTTGACTCTTGTGAATGCAATCTAATCTCGAGGAGGAAAAAAGAATTACTGAGTGTAGGCTCTGGTTAACCAAACAGTGGAATGAAAAAGAGAATTTGCAGCAGTTGTTTGTTGGCTGTCTGTATTGTATATCTAATGGTAATCAGCATCATTGAAGGCGAGAGTAAGAACTCCTGTCTTAAGAAGTCCTGGTCAAGCTCATATGAAGTCTTTGCCTTTCCTTTTGATAGGTAACAGGGTTCTATTATGTGTTTTAATCTGTCACAGTACTTGGTAAATTAACAGGATTTTACATGTTGCCTACATATACCTGTATTTATACATACTGCTGATTTAGTCCTCAGTCTCTGTAGTAGAGAATTTCATAGTTGTTCGTGGGGAGAATGTAATACTCTTTAAGAACACAAGCTATTTTTTTTAACTATTCATTGTGTTTATATATCAAAGTCTCCAATAATGGTATCTCTTCTGCAGTCAACTTTTGACTTTCTAAACTCAAGTTCTTTGAACCAAAACATTTTTGCGCTAGAGGTCTGCTTCATGTTTAGTTAATTTTTAAAATAGTAATATTTATTGTAGTCATATATCATTATGTTAGTATAATAAACATAATATAAATAAAAGTAAGTTTCATTGAGAACCCTTATTTCTGCTTTGGAAATGCATTATCTGCTCATCTCGGGAAGTGTGTCAAATGTTTGGACGGCAAGGTGTGCTGCCCTTGAAATAAATTTCAGTTTTCAACATGCTAAAGAGAAATGCTTTAAAAATTTTTGACAGCTGAATATTCTGAAAAGTCATACTCGGTACAGATGGTGTCATTGTGAAAACTGCAAGAGCTGAGGAAGAGTATGCCTCTCTTTACTCCTCCCTGCACGTATGGGCTGTGCTGAGATGATCAGCTTGTGTGTGACAGAGCAGGAAAGTTCCACCCGTGGTCCACAGCCTGGATCCAGTTTGTGCCTTCCCTGTAGGGGTGTCAGTGCTGCTCAGTGCTCATCCTTTCTGCATGGTCACAAATGCGTGAGTGGAGCCAGTAACTGATGTGTTAATGAGTACTCTTGGCAGTTTGGAGACTAGTCGTCTCCAGTCTGGCTATAGCTGGTACAGACTGTTGTCATGGAGGGGGATAGAAACTCAGGGTCTAGCTTCTATTTTTACAGTAGATAGTCCTAAAATATGTTGAAAATCTGGAGGTGGTTTCAGGTAAAGACCAGAAAGGCAGAGAGAAAAAAATAGGAAAGCTGGCAGAACTGAACTTTAATTCTAAAAGTTCTCCAAAATACTGCTGAACGTCTTTTAATACTTGTGATTTTTCCTAATTTGAGAAGTTTTGCAATTTATATTCTTTACCACCTTATAAGCTTTAATAGTTCTGGTATGGAGTAAGATCTGCCGTCCCTATTCTTCTGTTACAGTTACAGATGATAGATGTGTGACATTATCTCTTTTTTTCCTTTACACACCACTTTTTTTGATCAGTAGAGGATTTTACATTTCAGATTGGGTCAGTACGAAACTCTCCGATAAAGTTATCTGACACGTTAAAAGGGAGGGGGAGATATATCTGCTTCAGTGTGTGGTTGGTCTTGCTTGAAATTATGGGTATACTTTTTTTTTTTTTCCCCCCATAGGAACAACGCGCTGCTGCAAACACTATGGTTGTCGGTACCCTCAGCTTAGTTTCTCCTGAACTGAAGATGGGACAGCCAGCTTCTCCAGCCTCTGACATGTACGCGTATGGCTGCCTTCTCTTCTGGGTACGTTATGGCTTGGGGGAGAGTTTTTAGCAACATTAAGGGACTGTAGCAGGCTTGTAAAGAGCAGTAATTGTTCTCTCCAACTTCTGCTTTGAACTATTTTGTCAAAATAAGTGTTCGTGTTTTCAACTGAGTGATAAGTGTAGAACTTGCCATTATGGGCAGAAGACAGTGCATTTTTCTGTAAAATATACAATGTAATTTGTATAGTAATATGGACAAAATACGAATTTTGTTCCTCATGCTGTGGATTGTCAGTTCTTACTGCATTTCCTGTTCATTCTTTGTGAGCCCTTTTTTCTTCTTTTTTGTGACCTTGCCCCTGAGTAATTACCCCAGTCAAAAGAGAGGGAAGATGAAGGCCGGAATGGGACTGTCATGTTTTGTTGCTGGCAATAGTGCTTAGGTAACTGTTTTCTTAGCGTGTGTTATTCCAGGGAGGAGAAAGCAATCTACTTCCCTGTGTTAGGTGGTATGTTGCACAGCATCTCCTCCATCTCCTTTTTGTTCTCCTGCACTGTATTGCTGCCTCCCCAACGCTGGGTGTCAGTGCTGTGTGTCCTGAATGGGGAAAACTGCAAATCTCTCAAACTGGAAAAGCCACGAGATACCCAGCAAGCCCTGATGTTCCCGGGCAGTGATTTTTGCAGGAGTGCTTGATGTATTGCAACTGGTTCACTGAGTACCAGTTGGAGCTCCAGGTACATGGGGATCTTCCTGGGAAACAGTGTGGCAGTTCCATCAGCTGCACGGTGATGGCTTCAGTAATCCCTTCCGTGCCACAGCATCTTAAAAGCACTTCCTAAAGGAGAACTAAATTGCAGGTTGATAGGTAGCCACTCTCCGTTATCTGTGCTGAGAACATGAAGCTGGTTCATATAAAAGTCACTCTTTGTTATGTTTTATTCCCAATTTAGGAAACAGTTGCTTAAAAAGAAGTAATTTTTCTACTGAAATAAATGAATTAAAGTATAGCTTAATATTGCAGATATTTATAATTAATGAATGTGGTACTGTTTAGTTAGAACACTTTCAGTATCGCTGGTCAGATCTGCAGCTGTTCTAGAAAAAAAAAGACTTCCACAAGTGAGTAAAAGAAAAACAAAGAAGCAGTTTTACAAATGGCTGGCTCTGTTTGAAGGGAATATCTGGGATGCAGCAAAGATCAACATTTTTCTGAAATATCATCCAAGTTTGTCAGCTGAATTTTAGACTAATCCACATGTAACTAATCTTCAATTCAGACTTGGTGTTGTATTGATCACTTGATGGAAAATTCTAGCTCAAGTGTTAGTATTATGTTCAACAGTTGCCAGTTTCATGTTTGGCATCTGAAATTGTGTTTTCCCTCACTAAACCGCAGTGCCACTTCTAAAACTGAGAGGGTTTTTCAGAGTTCTCTGCTGATCTGTGCCACAAGAGCCCAGCACTGACTAAACACATGCTTCCTTTTGCCATCTATGTAATTGTTCAGAATAGAGGCATTTTCAGCTTAATCTTCAGGCAGGGTTTTGAAAAATACTGTACTCGGGCATGATTCTAGGCAACCGTAAAGACTGGGGAAATTTTCCTTTGTATATGGGTACAGGGTTCGCATTTTTCTGTTAGAGTGCAGTTACCCCGCAGCATTTCTTAAAAGAGGATTATATAATTGAACGTACAGCTTGGGCATGGACTTTGAGTCATATTTTTAAAAGTCTTATTTCTTTTGACCTCTAAAATTTTCTTCTGATACTACTTTTTTTTTTCTCCTTGTTTCTGTGTAAGGGAACTTGAACCCCTTGCATGTTTTACCCTACTGTGAAACTAGGAAAAAAGCCTTTCCCTACCATTTTCCCATAACAGTCCATTTTCACTTGAAACCGGGAGTCTCCTTGACCGATGCTTGATTTTGTTAAACTAAAGGGAAACAACCCCACCAGTGTTATGTATCTTTTCATTTACAGCTTTGCGTTCAAAACCAGGAGTTTGGCATCAAAGAAGATGGAACACCTGAGGTGGATGCAGTTGTCATGGTATGTCAGTTGTCAGATGAGGAAGATCTGACTGCTCTTGTTCAGAAGTAGTTAATTGATTGTTTTGTTTTGGTTTTTTTTTTTTTTTCCAAAGTCAGACTTCATTGTAAGTGCTGGGTTAGAAAATGTTTTGATTGACTATTCGGATAATTTTAAATGGCATGTACAAATAAAATATGTTTGAGAAGGTAGAAAACCCCAGAGTTTTCTTAATATTTAACTCCAGCCTCAGAAGGAGCAACTTCTTCACGGATAACTATTAATGGAATGATGCCAAGTTACAAACTTGGGGAATAAGTCATTGAGATTCAGCCTCATAGGAGGTATTTGAGTTAGGAACCTATCTTTTCTAAGTCAGGGAAGTTGACTTTATTAATCTGTTTTCCTACATAACGATTGCACACTGCTCGAGCATTAATAAAACAGCCAAATTCCATTTTAATAACTTAAACGCAGTTGTAAAAGTGTATTGTGCCCTTTATTCTTTGATTTGTTTTTGTGTGTGTGAAACACAAACATTTCTATGCCTCTGAAACAAATGCACAGATAGAAGTGGACCCTGCATGATACGAATTTGTGTTGCTGCTTTCATTCTTTCTACTCTCAACTGTTGTTCTCTGTCCACTGTATGCCGGCAACTGTTGTCACCTTGAACTCCATTTTCAGTCCCTTTTTAGAAGTTTATCTCTGCCCAGTGTCTCAGTGACTCTTTGAGAATAAGTAGAGCTGTGTGCCTTAATGTTTCTCAACTTAGGTCTTCAGCTTTGAAGTCGATTCTTCACTAACTTATTTCTTGGATGTTAATCATAAGCAGATAACTTTATGGCCTTCTCTCTGTGTGCCTCAGTTACCTGAGCACTTGTCTTGTCTTGGGTTTATTTTCGTGTAATTCTCTTTACCATAAACTTTAGCCTTCTGGACAGGAGTTAAGACCTTTTTTGTTGCCTGCTTTCAACCTCTTCTACCTTTGCTGCAGGCGATTCCTTTTTCTCCTTATAAAAGTTGGAATAACAAAAGATTTGCCACCATATGTATGTAGTTTAAAGACATTCACTGGGAGTTTTATGGACCTTTTTCAAATCGTCAGCCTTTTCAGACTAGTGTCTGCTTCATACTTTTTGCTGTACTTCTGCCTTTCTTGTTACTGAGTGCTTTGTTCTTGTCCTGTGTACCTTCCATCTCCCTTGAGTGGATTGCCCTCGTGTTTTTTAATCTGTGTGGACTACTTCTCCTATCATGCTTATTCTGATGATCTTACTTTAAGTGAGAACTTACTGCTTTATCTAGATTTGAGAAGGCCATGAAACTCCTTAAATCAAGCCTTATACTGTTATTAAAAAACCTGCAAGCAGGTTACTGTGTTTAGCTTATAAGCGAAGTCTTAGGTTATGGATAGGAATGGATAGAATTGTCTAAGGAATATAAGGAAGAGTCAATCCCCGTATTTTCCAGAAAACAAAGCGTGGAGTTGCTCTTAGTCAAATAAATTTAGTTGTTCTGTCAAGGGTAAAAAAAAAACAAAACAAATAATAAATCCTTCTTTATTGATTATGCTTGTGTATTAATGATTTGCCTGTTTTGTGGAGATAACTATTAAAGCATGGGGCTACATTACTAGAGTTGTGTTCATGATGAGCTTAGTGTATCCTGTTTACTGGGTTTAGGTTAAGAAACTGTCACGATACAGTTCCAGACTAACACAGCTGCAGTGGTTCCGGTGTCCAGGCAAGGTAGCTTGTGTATTACTGCTTAACACAGTACTGTAAATAATCTTGTTTTATTAGGTGACTGTTATCCTCTATAGTATGCCTTTTAATAACTTGATTTCAACAATATTCTCCAGTGATGAAAACATTGCTGATAAAAGACAGGACTGTCTACTGAATCTCTCTGCAAAATTATTTCCAATGTGACACTACCACGGAAAATAAAAGAATAAAATATGCAGCATTTGATCCTGTAAATAGTATTTCTTACTGCTTATTATAGTTGCTTGCTTTCATATTAAATGGATCTCATGAAACACACAATACTATAGGAAAGAAGATTCAGTAGTTCATGATCCGCCGTTAGGGCTAACTACGAGTTTTAAATATATTCCACAAAACTTGTACAGAACCGTCTGCCCAGTGTGTCATTGAGGATCATGCGTAATAATCCTTAGATACTGAAAAACCTAACTTTCTCTCATGCATAAGGGAAACTTAGTTGTTCAAGGAAGTAGAAAAGATTTATTGGGACATTAAAAACAGGAGTTGATTCACTTCTGTTTTCCATAAAACTTTTGCTGTGATAGTGTTGTGCAAATCAGGCCTGAAGTGTGCAACTCAAAGGTTAAATGGGCATTTCAGGGTACTATATTTCTGTGTTCTTCCATAGCAGGTATCTTCTGGAGTGCAAACAGCTGCCTTCATCTCAAGACAATTAATGACAACTAATGAATTTAGCCATTATTGTTCATTATTGATGCTAACAATTTGTTGTACAGCTTCTTATAAGAACAAGTTTCTTTAACTGTTTTCCCTGATGAAAGAAACAGCATTTGATTTTGGCAGTTTTTAAGGATTCATACTGGATTCGTGTGCAATGCACGTGCACAAACCACCAAAGTCTGCTGGAAAGCAATCTCTGCTGCCTGCAGTGCACATGAGGGTTTTGCTATGAAATGTAATACTAATAAATATCTTTCAGCTGTTTCTTGGGGAATCTTTTAGACCTCTGGCTGTTAATCCTTGTCCCAGTTCTTGGGGAAAATCTATTTTGCTTTTAAGTGCTTTATCTATAATCAGCTTATTCAGAATTAATCTCCATGCCCATCTGCAGGCTCTTGACAGACTGGTAATTTCCCTTCCATCTCAGTCTCGTGCCCAGGGGAATTGCACAGTTGCAACTAGTAGCATTTTTGTTGTTTTCAGCAAATGTAAAATGGCCACAGGAAAGCAATGTTAGGCTTTACAACAGGGATATTAATGTTAGGTAACTCTTGAGGAAAAGCAAAGTTTAGAGATCAGCTCTTTAGCCACTCGTGTAGCCATGCCAAAGTTCAGTGTTCGTTGTGTTTCAGCACCCAGTTTTGCATATTAAAAAAAAAAAAAGTAAAGAAGAGCAAACGCAATGAAATGGAGTAAACATGACGAAATGTTGTCCTACAGCAGTATTCCTTGTGGAATCAATTTTCAGTTTCCTTAGTGCAAGAAGGTGGTGAGAAGGGGATATTTGTTATCGACAGACACTTGATAGTGTCATGAAGTGTGGATATACAAGTACAAAGCTTCTCAAGCTCTTTCAATGCTCACACTTTCACTTATAATTTTGAAGAGGAAGTGTGTAGTCATGGTTCACTCCTGTATTTCATTGCATGTGTTTGGATCTTCTTAACTAGAGGATTTCCTTTGAGCATTTTAAATGTTCTATAAACATTTAACAATCCTTTATGCTTCTAAGATGAACAGTAGTCAGATCTTCTCTTTTCACCCAGATTTCAGATTACTTGGGGAGTGGCTAATTCTCCAGAGTCACTCTGATATTAGTGGAAGAGATGGAAATTGTCTGGTTGTTCCTGTTTTCAGGTTTTGGGGTACTTGTGTACATTCCTTTGCATCACATTGATTCCTCTGTCTGGGTGAAATGGTGAGAGGTGTAAGAGGTGTCTTGTGCTTTGCTGTTTTGTTGACCGCGGTCAGAGGTGTTGCTGGCTTCAAGACTGCAAACAAACAAGCCTTCTTACGGAAAGATTCTGTTCCTGCTGAGTTTTGGTAACCTAGATCTCTAGATCAGCATTTGAGATGATTGTCTTTCCTGCAATCCCCCTTGTCCAAACCCAAGGTGTGCTCTTCCTCCCTCAACAGCTGATGTTTATGCATGTGTGTAGCAGATGTGTTTTTCTCTTTTGTGTATGGAGTCTATGGAGTCTAGCACTGTTAATGTGCTAAGCATTTAGGCACGTAATCCCTTCTGATAAATCCAAAGAGAGTAAGTGTAAGTGATGGGTTAATAGCAAAATAGCTGCTGTTGATTTAGACCCCATTACTTGGTTGTTTTTTTTCCCTGTGCTCTTGTAGAGAGATAAAGCAATATGACGAAAGTTGAGAGAAGAAGAATGGCACTTGTTCTGTGCTTTATTAGTAGAAAGACCAACTTCACTATTTTTCTAATTTGTAGTAGTACCGTGAATTGATATTTTAAAATATAATAACTCACGCTCTTCTGTGAAGTCTGCTGGCAGCAGGTTGACAGACCTGGTGCTGAATGCTTACTTTTATTTTGTTGTTAATGAGGACTGTGACTGTCAAGTGTTGCTGACCATTGGGAATACTGTGGGACAACCTTTTGTAAGGGCTTTGGGCCCTACGCACTTACAAGATGTGGTCATCAAATAGTTGGTTGTTATTTGTAATCAAGTTTGCTTTGCTTACTGATGAAACCCTTCTCCCTCTGTTTGTAGGATGATAAAGTTAAATCTCTCCTCCTGAATTTGTTCTGCTGTAACAGACTGACAGCTGAGCAGGTGCTGAGGGACGATTGCTTCCTTGCAGTTGATGTGATTCCAGTTTCACCACATCCAAGTGAAGAGCATGAGCCATGAGAAGAACGCGATTCTGAGAAGACAGGTGAAAAAAAAATGCAATTAAGTGAGGAGAATGGAGCAGACCCTACTCAATAGATGAGGAACTTTTCCATCAGGTGTTTGATTGAGACTTCTGTTTTTGTTTGGCTTTGAAATCATTGCCCTGATCTGAAATCTCAAAATATAAAAGGTTTGGTAGGTGCAGTCATGTTTTGTGATTACACGATCTTCACTGTGTTTTTAGTACATTTTCTAAGTAAGTGTTTGTGGGTAGAAGTGTGGTGTTACTGATCGTGTTCTTTGTCAGCCTTTGTCTGTTATGTAGGCTTTAAATTTACAGGGAATAGTCATGTTAGACGCCAGAGATCTTTAAGGTGAAGCTTTAGTGATTTGTTTTTGTATCCAGTTTTCTACCACTCTTCTTGCTGTGATTCCAGATAACATGTTCTTCTTAAAGATGCTCTAGGGCATTAACTTTTTGCTGGAGATTTTTTTGTTACTGCATAGACAAGTTGTTCCTACAGCAACTGCCTTTTTTGAGGAAAAAAAAAAAAAAGGTACTGCTTTGACAACTGGAAAAGGAAATGGAGAGCAGCCTGCCTCTTCTGTCTTTCTGCATTTGAAAGATGCAGTTGGCTTTCTAGGGACCAGGAATCCTTCTAGTTGCTCCTTTGCAGTGCTGCTGCCAACCAGAATGCTATGTACATGCGTTTGCAAAAACTGCTGCTTATTTGCTCTACATAAGTGTATGTATATGTCATCTGTTCTAAAACATTGTTCGCAATAGCTGTAAAGGTGTGATTTTCTTGAGCGAGTTTTTGCCTGCAACACCTTGCTGTTAACGTTACCGTTGAAGGAGTTTTGTCAGCTCTTTATTTTTACAGGAAATTGTTGCTTTATGAAGGTTTTCCTTCTTGGAAAGAAACAGATCAAAAACGTGCAGAGTTGCTGTAGCAATATATTTAGCCTCTGGGTGTTGCTCTTAGACAGCGCTGTTAGCAGACTAGTGTTTTGTAGAGGTATTATTGAAGCTGCATGTTGTCAGATGAGGAATGTAAAAATGTAGTATGTAATGGGCAAGAAGCAGCACCAGGGGACTTGGGGAGTGCTCGGGTACAACAATACAGTCCACAGTGGATAGAAGATACCACCTTGGCGGATACACCTCTGATAGTAGACTTGGTTTTCCAGCCTTAAACCATGGTATATATTTTATATGGTATATATTTTTTTAGCATGTAAGATGCTTCATCCTTTTTTCATTAAATGATAATGCCTTATTAGTTTATGTAATGTGTGTATAACCAAGGAGAGCAAAACCTTTGTTAAAAATATTTTTTTCTGTAGAATTTTTAGTTAGTGTGATAAATATTTTCATTACAGAAATCACAGAATAATATCTTCTTTTTTGTCAATGAAAATAAACACTTCAGCAATTTTGTGGGGTGCTTTCCAAATATCAATTGCAGTCTTTCACTGTTAATAAAAGGCTAACTTTAATTTGAATTAATGTTAAACACTGAATAGAGGTTAGAAGACTAACCTGATGGTTTGTGTTGTGCTGTGTCATGTATATTAGAACAAATTTTTGCCGGGTTTTCCTGCTCCAGAGTCCATGCAACCTAAAGTGTACTTGTTAAATCCCCAAATTGCTAACCTTTTTGGTTTTCTGAAACCAGAAGTCTTGTGATTAAAAAAATTGCAGTCTCTTCAAAATCTCTTCACCAGCTGTAAGTAATACGATTTTCACATGGGGAACCTGGCACATGAGGGTTTTTCTTTTTTTAAAAGATACAATAAAACTTTTGAAATCTTTTGGTACATATGAGTGTCAGGGTATGAGACAGCCTTGCCATTTGAATTAAAAGTTGATTACAGACTTTGTGTCACCAGTTCTGTTTGTTTCTACTTCGACCTTTTCTATGGTAATTTTGTAGCTCTGGCTTTCTTTTCATTTCTTGCTTGCCGGAGGCCTTAAGAAAATAGGTTGGTTCAGGGTCACGTTGCACAGCGGTCCTGCCAAAGCTGAATAGTAATCCATGGTAGTGGACTACCTGCTCTTTAGTTTGATACTCACCTTTTTCAACTGCATCTTTTCTGGCTAGAAGGTGGATACCTAAACGGTAGAGAAAGGAGGTTGAAATGATCCTGTAGGAACAGTCTATCTCTTTACTCACTTGCTGCCTCCTCTGAGATGGCCAAATGAAACTTAACCTCACTCTGCCTTGCTATCAGTGTTGTACAGTTTTGAGCAGTATCCTCGCACAGACCGGGTTGGTGGGGGACCTTCAGGGGCTGAGTGTTACTTCCCTGGGAAGTAAGGAGTTCAGCTGCTGTCCTGGGCCCAAGACATTCATATCTTCTCATGGTCTGTAGTGGTAAGACTGCAGTTACAGGTCTTGGTGCTGACAACTTCCTTTCATGAGGACTGTTACCTTTGTTACTTGGTTACATTTGTGTTCTCTCTGCACTCCTGACCTCGGTGTCCACCAGTTGTGTGTCGGTATCAGTGTTGGCTTTTGCTCAGGACCCAAGTCAGTTTGGGCATACCCAAGTCAGCTGCTACAGTCACCTTCTGGTTGTAGATCAAGTAACAGCATCACCTAAGAGGAAGTGCTTTCTTCAGGCACCTGCAAGCAACCACTTTCTCTGGCTGTACCTAACCTAGTGTGCAGACCTGGGATAGGGCTGGTTTTCTTTGGGAAGAGAACTTCTTCCAGCAGGTTGGGAGAACATCAACATTTCTTATTTCCATGGTTTGGATGGAGCCGTGGGAACTACTCCTTTGAGCGCTGCACCTCCAGTCACTTCTGGAGACTCCTGCTGTTCTGTTCACTGCCTCTTAATCTTCCTGCCCACCCTAACATCCATAATAACATTACTACATCTTTCCACATAGTTTGCTGCTCACTCCATTAGTATTTAACACTTCTGCCTGTGTGGTTTAGGGGAAGGTAGGGTTTTCTTTATACTTCAAAATAGCTTTCTGCTAGTACAGAGTCCTTATCAGCACTTGCTAGTATTTTAACAATTTTTTTCCCTGGTGGTGGCTGCTAGTTTGTACAGCCTGCAGGTTCAGTTACATTCCTTCGTAGGCATCTGCCTCAAGGACTTCCCCTTAATGGGCAAAGATTTATTTCATCTGCAGTCACTTCATTCCCCCAACTGACAAGGAAATTGGTATGAATTCATCCTGATTTCCAATCAGGAGTCTATTAGCTTGCAAGTTGATGGCTTTATAGACCATGGTGGGTGTTTGGGAGCCAGATCGTCATTCGTGTAATTTGAAACACTGGTGAAAACTTTTCTCAGATTTCTGGGTGTGTGCTGACAGGCGCTGAAATTATGCACTGTGTCACACACTGCACTTGCAGCTCCTGCAGCAGTTCTCTTGAAATGTGCATTTTTTTCAAAGCAGACACACTTGTGGCTACATAGACTGAAAACAATTGTCAGATTTTCCTGTCCTTTGGGGTCGTGGACAGATCTGTTAGGACATGGAATTCTGTTCCGTTAGTGCCAGCCTGCACTGTGGTGGGGACACACGGGCTCGGGTGTTGGAATTGGGTTTTGGCAGCTTTAGATTCTGGGGCTGCAATATATCAAGATCACACCACGTAGAAGCATCTTCATAAGTTAAAACCGTTTGAATTGTAATGTTTTTTGTAATGATATATCATTACCTCTTTTGTCTGGCGTCTGTGTAAGCGTTACAGCTGCAAGGTGTGTTATCGGTAGGTGGGGGGAAACAAGACTTGCTCTTCTGTTTGAAGATGTGATGTTGGCTTGTGTTTGTTAGGACCAGCAATGCCAGTAGCCAGTTAGAGCTGCCTGAGGCCGCTGGGCAGGACCCCCTTCCACTTGCTGTACAGCAGAGCTGGGAAAGCTTCCCAAAACTCCCCGACACGCAGTTTCTCACTTGTGAACTTCCAGCTTTTCAACTTTCCTGCAGTCTTAACGATTGGTAGCGTGGTCAAGCAGACTGGATCTGTTCTGTCTCGTCTCAACAGTCTCAGTGTGGAGCAGAAGTTGATGGTATCCTGAGTACTGTGAGTTTAATCCGTCAGTTTAACAGCCCTCTGGCTTCTTTATGATCTGTTTTTGACTTGTGGCCTGGTGTTTCAGCAGAGCCAAGAGCTGTACCTGTACCGCCTGGCGTCAAGATACTGGATACTGGCAGACTTGACAGCTCAGGAGAAAGAGCCCTTGTTTGAGGTGGGAGAAGATGGTGTGTGTGAGCCTCGGGGCTTTGAGATGCAAGATACTATTCCTCCAGATGACTCAACAGTAGGGTTTGCCCTTACTAGTTGTGTCTTGGATTTTCTCTTCTCCTAGACGTGGCCTAGGATGCCTGTGCTGTTAAAGTGCATGTTACGACCTTGCAGTCAGTATGTGGCTGCATGTAGTTATTTCCAAGGGCTGAGGGAGGATGTAGAATATCCTTTCCATCACTTACCGAGCCCTTCATGCATTGCTGCAGCTTCTCTGTCTAGCCAACTGCTTGAGAACTTTTTTTCTGTTCCCTGTCCTCACTCTGGTAATTGGGTTTCTCTGTTGCTCTCAAAGGCAGCCTGTTGTGGTGTTGCTGGAACCTGAAAATCCATAAAATGCATGTTCTTACTAGTGTTGCCTTACGTACCCCGTGGTGGGTTAAGTTATTGCCTGCTTCCCCGCCTTGCCCTGCTGAGGCAGGAGTTGACTAGACACAGGGGCAGCTCTGAAGGAGAATGTAAGAGTTACGTACCCAGTAGACAGCCTTTCAAATGTCTTGAGGTTCAATAGAAGGATTTTTCAGTGGTAATTAGCACACTTCAAATTTTTATGCTGCGTTTGCATGAACTGTGGTGAACTGCAAGCTGTGCAAGTCCTACCAACTGAAACCTACAGAACAAACGGGCAAGAAGCCTTGTGCAGCGTGAAAGTCACGTGCAACACAAGTGTGTGTAGCGAGGACAACTCGGAGGATTACTGATCCGGGCTCCCTCAGGAGTGAAACCGGGAGAATTCCTTTGGAGCAAATAGATCGAAGATGCTTTGGTCCAGCTACTATGATGAAAGCTGGATAAATACTCCAAAGTAAAAGGCTGCTGACCTTGATACCAGGAGATGCAGGTGGAGGCTGCTGGAACTGCAGGTGCTTTTTTTTGAAAAACTTTTTTTTTTTTTTTTTCCCTTCCTCATAGGACTTTGTTTAAAGTCTGCTGTTGGGAAATGCAGATCTGTTCCATTCTCTTAATTTAAGATAACTGTCAAAATGATTCCACAAAAGCAATACCAGCCTCTTTTTGAAGGCTGGTTGTTGTTGCCAATGTTCATCATGTTGCGGGTGTGCAGTTGTCATAAGCTTATCGGTCTGCCTGTAATTTTTATCCTCTGTCTTGCCAGCAAGAGGTGGAGCTGTTGTTCATTTGTTCTTCCAGCTGTCACCTTTCCTCTGTAAAGTTGTTTGTTTGTTTCTTTTTTTTTTTTTTTTTAAACCTAGTTGGAATCTTTTGTTTGTCTGTTTTTAACTTCTCCATTGGCCCAAGGGCTGGCTACTTTGACTACCTGTTTTCTCTGCACCTTGGTGTAAAATTTTTTGGTGAAATGATCAAACTTGTACTTGCATATTGAATTATGTCGTGTCTGAATACATTTCAAACTATCATAGTATCGTGGAATGGTTTGGGTTAGAAGGGACCTTTAAAGGTCCTGTATCTGCAAAGCTATTAAATTCTTGGGACATCTTTTGCTGTCAGGGCCTCACAGTTCAGTCACTATGACTCAACAGCCTTTATATTTCAGTACTTAATTCCTTACATTGTCTCTACAAACACCACTGTTGTAGAAGGTGCGAATGGTTCAGTGCTGGTGTTCTTTTGGAGACACTGTTGTCCAGTTATTATACTGGTGCCATTTGTGAGTAACGAGGCTGCTAACGTGCATGAACTGTGAGACTGATCATTTGGGTATGCTGTAGTGATTTGTCACAGAGCAGCCTTTTTTCCTCCAACTTAATAATAGGCTTCCAGCCTCGTCTGGATGCGTGCTGCATCTTGTCCCACTGTTTTACTAGGAAAGTAGCTGATCTTTAAAGATAGGGTTGAAAAACCTCACTTTTATTTATAATCGTCTGCTCCCACCGCTGGAGACAGAAGTGGTGTGGGGAACTCAGGGAGAGAGTGGATACCACTCTCCCTGAACACCACCTTTTCCTTCCTGGGTACTTCTGCTTCAATGAAAGTCTCTCTAAAAAAAGACAGGTTTTGATAGGAAGCTTAAGAAACGTGCAGTACCTCTGAAGAGTACTTGATTGTGTCTATACATACCACCCATATGCTATTTCAAAGCATAGGTGGCAGTAGTATTTCCTGCTGGTCCTAACTCTAGAAGAAGTTACCGCTTTAGTCCTCTGGAAGAGCACGGTGGTACGAAACAGGCTGTGAGTGCTGTTAGATGGGTCAAAAGGCTGAACTTGGTTTATTGAAAATGTAAAACATTTTCTAGTTGGAGTGTACTGACAGACCGACATGTTGTGTTAATATCTTAATATTATGCCTCCGGGCATTTATGAAGTTAATCTTTTGACATTTTTATTTGCTTTTTGGCTCAACATCACGATTTGTTTTTTATCTTTTAGAAGTTCCATTTATGACTGTCATTTAATTGATGGTAACTACAAATTATACTAGCTGCAAAGGAATACATAAAAGAAATGCAAGTAGTATAATTTGGAACATGGTAATCTTAGTAGCCTGAGTCATGAATTTCATCATCTGCTGCAGTTAGTAGCATTTTATGATTCATAAGTCTATTCGTTTCTTTTTTTAGTGTGTTATCAGATCACCAGCTCAAGAGTAAGGTGGCAGAATTGTCTCACCCCAGTCGTAGGAGAGAGTGCAAGTTTGATTGTTCCTACGTGTACGTAGTAAATCTGTCCCTCTGACCTCTTAAATCTGCAAAACAACTTCCTGTGCTTCACTGGAGCACTTGCTGATTAAGCCATTCAGATTATCAAATGACCACTACCTCAACCCAAAATTTATGCTTTGATCAAATTGTTTTCAAAGGCCTTTGTTCATTTGCTGAAGGTGACTGACCACCATAGATCAGCACACAGACACTTATGGGGTGGTCCTGGGCTGATGTAAGCAGGAAGCAATCAGCATTTGCTTAATGTTAAGTCAGTGCTGCTACAGAAGTACTGTCAGGCCCTTGAATGGTTGATGTCTCTAATTTAATTAGAGAAAGTGTAATCTTTTCATTACTCTCTGTGGGTTCACCTTCGGTTTAAAATCTTCAAGCGGTGTGATTTGTTTTGGAATGTCCCCTCTTTTTAGGTGCCATGGCAGCAACAGTATCTGCCGCCTACTAACTTCATTTTGAAGTTTGAAAAGCCCTACAGAAAGGATCAGTCTTTATATAGATAGGTAGGTAGGTAGAGATACATTACTAAATCAGATCTTGCATTAATCACGAGAATGAATTTGCTCTAGTAATGTTTATTGCTTTTTCAGGAGCCAGTGTGGTGAGGAGAAACAAGTTACGTGCATATAAATATATGACCAGCATCTCTGTACCCGTGGTCTTTCATCATAAAAGCAGTATCCGCAGTTCTTGTTAAGCTTCCAGTCTTATGCTAAGGTAAATGTCATATAAGCTTAAAGTGCTGGGGTATTGGCTGTAGGCACAGGCTTGACAAAGTAACGGTATAATCATGGTGTGCCACTAAGAGGTGGCACTTCTCACTGAGTTAAACTTGTTTTTGTAAAATGCTTGCAGGCTCCCCTTCTGCCACTTGTCTGTCCAGCGTTGAGGACGGGTGAAACTATCCTGTATATGTATGCATTCCTATATGCATTCTGGTGTTTGTATTTAGATTCCTCTAGGATTGCTGCTTCCTAGTTTTCATTTCATGAGAAGATAGGATTTTTGGAGACTTAAAACATCTCCAGTGACCTACTATCTGTCTTTTCAGCAAAATAACAGGGATACCCCTTTGTCTTGGCCATGGTACTTCTTCCAGACTTGGACATCACGCATCAAGGAAGAATTAAAACTCATCAGAGACAGTTCAGGGGGAACTATGAGAAAGTCAAAGGTCTACAAACCAGGACCTACAAGCTAGAAAAAAGACTTGGGTAAAGAAAGGGTGGGTTTTAAGTCTTCAAAGAGGTAAAAGCCTAGCACAGAGATTAGCAAAATGGAGTTATTACTACTTCTGCCCTTTGGGGATTAAGGTTAGACATTAGGGAAAGAAACATTCTAATTTAGCATAGTTAAGCACTGGAATGCAGGGCTAAGGGAGGCTTGAAGCCTCCAGTATTCTAGTGAGCGAATGCAAACTGTCTGGCAGGAATGACGCAGGCATTGTAATTTTTTTTTCAATGTATCACTTTGCCTTAAGCCATCACTATTAGATGGGTTGGTTTCATCAAGAAAAAAATGAACTTGGAGTACTTGGAATTGGGTAAATTAAAAGGTAAAAACCTGGGTCAGCATCTCTTTTTTGCAGATGGCAGGGAAAGGAGACCTAGGTTAACTGCATGCAATTGAGATGTGTCTGCAGTTCCAGCCCTAGGAAGGTTAAGAAGTGGCTGGCCTTTTCTCATCATTGGAAGCTGCATACATGACTTGCTCTGTACCAGAGGCAGCTTGACATTTGCAGAGACCTGCAGCACTCGAAGTAATAGGTTCTGCCTGCAAGGAGGACTTGAGCAAATGCTTTATCAATTGCAAAGTCTTGTTCAGTACATCTCTAAATCTGTTTTGAAGTCGTTTATTTTGTACAGAGGCCTGTTGTCCTTAGCTAGCTATCAAATGCATTGCTGCAAGCAGTAACTGTCTTTTGTGGCCAGAATGTTATGGGTATATGATTAGTAAGACACCAAGCTTTGTTTGGATACAAGGCTGAAAACACCCACGGATGTCTCATCCTGTTGGGAAACATTCTATTTAGAGTATGCTGCCTATACATCTAATCTGCTGTGGGGGAAGAGTTGCCAGATAATACACCACTGGCTGGTAGATTGTCATCGGGCTGGGCAGGAATGCTGCATTTTCATCAGTATTCGTATGGGACCCTTCCACCTCCCAAAAATTCTGCTTCAACTTTGGACTGTCTTTGTCCCTTGAGAGAGGTTGCCAAAATCCTATCTGTTATTTTTATATATCTTTTTTTTACAAATGGTACCCAATGATGAAAATGGATTTCTTTCTATACAGGTTTTTATCTGCTGTTGATTCCCCATCTGCTGTGCTTGTTTGGCGTATCTACAGCAGAAGTAGTTGTGATGATCTAGTCATAGTTGCATTCAGGTGGAGGAATAAGCAGCAGAAGGAGGTGAACTTCTGAGAAATACACCTCCTGTTTTTGTTCGGCTCTCCCTGGTGTAGGAGTAGTATGAAAAAAAAAAGAAATACACAGAATATGATGCAAGCAGACTTGTTTTTTAAAGGGAATGATTTGCCAAGCGTTCCAGAAGAGATTCAGTTTGTAAATGTTTTGGACCATTAGCTCATACTGAATTTCTGCTATCAACCTCTTTCTCAGGAAGCCTGAAATTAAAGGTCCAGGGGGAATCCTGAACCAGGAGAAGGTAAAGAAACCCACCTGCACTGATTAAACTAAGTAAATAGAAACCAAAGTGTCCCTTCTCTCACAGCTCACTTGTTGATACTGTCCTGGCAATGAGTGTTCTTCTGTTCACTGCATCCGTGCAATAAAGGTAGCGTTTCTCTTGCAATAGTTTTCGGTTATCTGATGTGACCCTAGAAATGATTCTAAGTTTGGAATATGTGCTGCTGCTCTAAGTCCACCACAGGCAGAGAGCTCAAGATATAGACTAATCCCTCCCACGTCTCCCAGCACTCTCTTTCTGAATGTCCAGTATTTTCCCACCTCATCAGAAAGATTCTGCATCAAGAAAGTGCTTAAGTCTGTGTCTAAAGGCTTTGAGTCGAGGTGGATTGAAACTGCCATCTCTAGTGGTTTGGTGAACTCAGACCAGTGTCACTGTTTCCCCTGCTGTGTACTCAAAGCTTTGCAACTGGTGTGTGATGAGGAGGCCTAACGCCTTCCGTTCTTCTGCTTTTTAAATCAATGTGTTGACCTAGGACATGTAATTTTGGTTGAGGATGAAGGTGTTGGCAGGAATTCTGCATAGGAATGATGTGCATGTTGTTCTGCTCTGGTTGAGCAACACAGTATGGATGAAAGCATGTGCGTTTTCTTTTGGGCTACAGCATTAACATATGGCTCCTGTAGTAATTCCCAAATTACATATGCACGAGAAAGACTTTGTAATTTCCTGGAAAATATTAAAATTTATTTCACCTGAATAGATAGGAAAGCTGTAGGTCCAGTAGAAACATATCTGGGCAATGTGTCATGAGAATTTGGTGGCTTTTTGTTAGTCAGCCAGTGTTTCTTGATGGGAACTCAAGCTGAAATGCTATTCTTATAGAATTTCTTGTAGCCTTTTAAAAAAGTTTAACTGAAATGATGATGGAAATTTATGTGCCTTTAACAGAAACCGGGAGGAAAAGTATGTGTTTGGAATGAGAGGCAGGGGGCACCATGTTTAGGGCTGAAAGTCTCCTTCTCTAAAGTTACTAGTGATCTAAGTGTTGCCATGTGGTATGTGTTGACACACGGAGAGGAGGTCTGCACTATTACACAGTGTGAAAAAAGCTCTTTTATGATAAGCCAAGCATTTGAAGAAATGCATGTAAAATCAAAGGGAAAAATGAAACAAGAAGCTACTGTTTAATTTGGGGCAGATTTCTGAGAGTTTGCTCTTTGTGGAAGTGGAACTTTGTGGACCACTGACATGGACATATTTTGGATAAGTTTCAGTGTCCTCTTCAGATGAAGTGAATGAATGAGTTCACATCAACTGTGCACTTTCTTCCATGCCAGGGAACGTTCTGCCCTGTGCAGGATCAGGGTGGAAAAGGAGTTGTTCCACTTTCATTAAGGTAATGATTGACCTCAATCTGATTTTCAATCTGCAGTTTGTGGATCTTGTCTTGCTTAATCTTGTCGTTTTCTGCACTGAATCCCTTGACCCCACTGGATATCTTCTGGGTATTTTTCCTTTGAGTACAACTTTACAGGGCTGCATCACTTCATGTACTAGCTAGCAACACAGAAGACTTTTCTGTTCATGTTCAGGTGTCTACTCAAGCCTTACTTTCTTTAACAGGTCACTTAAAGGATGCAGAACATTCTTATTACAGCATTGGGCCTTTAGCTGGCCATCTGGATCCATGGATCACCTTGTCAGAGATCAAATTTCTCCAGATGCTGACACCTTTAAAACTTTTTCTTTAAGAAGTGTGTAAAATGTCAGTTGGAAGCTGTATTTGTAGTTGTTGATTTTCATGCAGGAGGAGGGGTTTGCATCCTCTTACTTTCTGAAAGTGTTGCTGTGTGAAATAAGTGCAACATCTGGGGGGTGATGATAAAAAACCACACGTGTGTGTGTGCACTTGCATTGGCTTCTTTTTTATGCTGTGACTCAACTCGGTTACTCTTCTCCAGGAGTCAGTAAATGTTAGGGCAAAGCCTGTTTGCATCCAAATCTTTGTCTCCTAACTCCGCTGTTGACAAAGATACGGAAAGGCACTCAAATGTATCTAATCTGAAAGCTGACATTTTAATTTAATATTCTGCAAGATGATGTGAACAACTTGGGGCATGCCAGAGCAGACCTCACAACTATCACAAGTATGTGGCTAGACAGATATATGATATAAACATGCTACGAAAAGAAAAATCTAAAAAAAAAAAAGTGATAAATTGATTTAGCCTGCATATCCATTTATGTGCTTACTCTCCCTGACTTGGGCTCCGCTTGCTTGTTTAAATATTAGACAGACACTTAGAACCAGCATGTCACAGAATTACAGAATGGGTGAGGTTGGAAGGGGCCTCTGGAGACTGTCTAGTGCAACCTCCTGCTCAAAGCAAGCTGCTCAGGACCATGCCCAGTTGGGTGTGAATATCTCCACTGATAGAGACAGCAAACCTTTCAAGGTAATCTGTTCTAGTTTTTGACCACCTTTATAATAAAAAGAGCTTTTTCTTATGTTTAAATAGAATTTTCTGATTTCAGTTTGTGCCCTTTGTTTCTTGTCCTTTCGTTGGACACCACTGAGAAGAGTCTGGTTCAATCTTCCTTACACCCTCTCATCAGGTATTTATACGCTTTGATAAGATCACCCCTGAGCCTGGTCTTCAGGCTGAGCGCTCGTGTGGTAAATGCTCCAGTCCACGCAGCTATCTTCATGGCTCTTTGCTGCACTGACTCCAGTATGTCCATGTCCCTTTTGTACTGGGGAGCCCAGAACTGGAGCCAGTGCTCCAGAGGACTTCCGTGGTGCTGAGTAGAGGGAAAGGATCACCTTCCCTGCTGATCTTCCAGAGGTCTTTCAGCCTGGTACAGGCAGATCCCTCTCCCTCCGCCCCAGGAAAGGGAAGATTCCTGACAAGATGCTTAGGACGAGGTGTTTGAATGTCCTGTCGTGCACCTGCAGAGCTGTGTGGGTATGTAAGTACTTTGCATGTGCACATGGTGTGATTTTTGGTAACTTTAGGCTATGGCAGTGGCAAGTACGAATCTGAAAATACTTGATGTCATTAAACTGAAAGGAAGATCTTTGGTCACTTGAATGACAAAGGGTGATGTACGGGCACTGATGTGGGCATTTCAGTGGGAGGTTTGGGTGCTTGTAAAGAATCTGAATATAGAGATTTACAGTAACTTTTTTCTGTGATATCCATCAGAAATTAGGCTCCTGGCCAGACTGAGCAGCAGCTAGAGATAATGGGTTCAATGTGTGCAGTTTAAGTCCAATCTGGAGCTGCTATTGCCTTATACGCAGTAAGACCCTGCAATCGCCTTCCTCTTTCTTTCAGTCTGACTTCTCCCTTCACTTACTGTTTGCTACCCATTTATTTCACCTGCTTTAGAAAAATAGGTGGAGAAAGTTTTTGTGTGTGAACCTCTGCTGTGGCATAACAAATCCCAGAGCCCGAGAGGAGCCTCTGGATGTTGCCTCAGTCCAGGCAGTACCTTCACTGCGGCACAGGTACTGAAAACCTTGGTGCAGTTCAATGAATAACCGTACATACAGTACCCTTGCCTGCTACGTGCAGGAGGCTGTTTATTCTCAGCGCAATTCAGCGTGTTACCTGTTTCCTTCAGGAAAAGTGTTTGCTTTCATGCTGGATCCTAGCACCCGTGAGAGAAGAGGAGATAAATTTTTCAGGCTATATCACTAACTTGGAACAAAGATTTCTAATAAACCAAGTCTCTCCAAAGGTGTATATCAATTAATTCTCTCTACTAATTCATTTATGGAACCAGCGTGACATGGTCCTGCTTTTGTTGGATTTTTCCTTTGATGTTTGAATGTTTGCAGATTATCTTTTCTATTTCTTACAGTACATCCTCAGTGCAGTATTTTGTCACTTCTTAAGGTGCATAGCAGCACCTCAAACTTTTAAACAGTAGTGCTTTTTATATAGAGAGCAGAAATGTTTGTACTGATGTTTTCCTAAAAGAGCCTGTTTATGACTCATGCATCTGTGTCTTCAGACTAACATGCTTAAGGCTGCTGTAAACTGACTAATTGTCCTTAGTTATGACACTGTCAGGCACGCACAGCTAATCTCTGCAGAAAGGCACTGGCACTGCTGACCCCTGGAGATGACTTGTTTTGTCAGTTTATTGCCACAGAACCTGCTGACTTTAGAAGCTGGATGCTTTGCACCTCATAGAGCAGATGATCATTTCTGAAATATTTTGAGAGCCGGATGCTTTTGCCACAGGGACTGCTTTGAAGGCATATCTTATTTCTGTACCAAACCAAAGGAAACACATTGGCTTCCAGATGAGACATTCAAGTCTTGGGTGACAAATCTTGGATCTAGATCCCTGGTCTTAAAGGAAAGCAAAAAAAACTCAAAGTCATAACTTCTTATGGAATGGGAATCCGTGTCACCTTAATTGTCACAGTTTAGCTCTAACCAGTGACCAGGACCACACAGCCGCTCGCTCACTTCCCCTCAGTGGGATGGGGGACAGGATCAGAGGAGTAAAAGTGAGAAAACTCATGGGTTGAGATAAAGACAGTTTAATAAGTAAAGCAAAACAAGGAATTCATTCACTGCTTCCTGTGGACAGGCAGGTGTTCAGCCATCCCCAGGAGAGCAGGGCTCCATCACATGTGATGGTTACTTGGGAAGACAAGCGCCATCACTTTGAACATCCCCCCTTTGTCAGTTGGGGTCAGCAGGGCAGTGTGAGGAGCAGAAAGGCCTTGAGAGCTTAGCAGCAACTGAAAACATTAGTGTGTTATCAACATTATTCTCATCCTAAATCCAAAACGCAGCACTGTATCAACTGATAGTAAGAAAGTTAACTCTATCCCAGCCAAAACCAGGACACTAATGAAACTTACTCGGGAGTTGTGGTAACAGCAGACACTTAATTGCTGGTTTTCAACTCACTGGAAGTTGTGTCTAATTCTGTATCTGTCTTTGGTTATCTTTGGTAGAAGCTGAGACTGAATGGAAAAAAAAGTGTCTGCTTTTTGAATCTTTTCAGGTTCTAACCTTGGATCCATCGAGTATTCCCTTTGTTGTGTGGTGAGAGAGTGGAGCAGATCCTTCCCACTTATATTTTCTGGAGTATGTTTCTCACAGCCATCAGTTGGTGCTCTCAGGTGAAGAGCTGCAGCCTTTCCACTCTTCCAGACTGCGCACGTCCCTAGTGCTTTGCTTCTAGAAGGCAAGGAGTGCCTAAGGAGGATCTGAAAGTGAGATTAAGGTACAAAACTGCCATTTAATATTTGAGGGATTTGTGTATGCGTCTTGTGTAATCACTTCTGGATGGTAGTATTCTGTCCTGGCCAGTGCACTGTGAGACCTAGAGTCAAATAGAGGTTTTTGGAGAATATAGGAACTAGAAAATGTATCTGGGAATTTTTTAGAAAGGTATGCCATCGTAAGCTAAAAAGCAAGCAAGCAAGCGAAAAAATGAGGGATTAAAGCTGGTTAGTGTAAGCAAGTAGCTGTGCTGTTGAAACTGAGGGCAGATTTGCTGTTATTTTGAAGTTAAAATCTCATCACAGATTTGCTGAGAAGGAGCCACTGTTTTCAGTGTAACTGGGAGACTGGTGTAGATTCTGCACAGAAGAGCAGAAGGTGCCTGACACAGCTGCTGTGAGGCAAACGCCAGCCATCCATTGGAAAGAGGTTTTAGGACATGCCTGGATGAACCTCTGGGTAGTGTGACTGTTTCAGGACAAAGCCTCTAGCGAGCTATGTGAATGAACACTTCCGTCTCTAAATAGTGCAATGCACTGTAAGAATGCACTGGATGTGCTGTCCTAAGTGACGGGCGTAGAGTCAGCCGTGACGAAAGGTAGGTCCAAGCTGAAATGAATGTTCTTCTGAGAAATCTCTTCCCTGTGGCCCATCTGGGCTGCAGGTGGCATTGCTCACTGTGGTCGGTGCAAAGCATCAGTCTGTTCCCATGTTGAACCGCCGCCTCCCCTTCTGTAATTGATGCTTTCTCATAACGTACGGAACAAAGTGTCTTGTGGGCTTTATGACTAGTCCTCATTATTTCTTTCTGTGTATTGCTTCTGATGTTTAGAGGCAGACGCCCCTTCCACCAGGGCGTGCACCTGCTGCTTGAACAGTGTCGCAAGGTCGATATGTTATAGTGATGGATTATTTCCTTCCAGTGAGGGATGAGGTCTCCTTGCAGAACAGGGTGCTGGAAATGGGATTTGTAACACCAGGAAGATACTAGTTTTTTTTTTTTTTTTTTTTAAAGTGTTGCTTTTTCTGACACCTTTCTTTCACAAAAGGAGCACGATTAAGGACAGAATTTAATAATCTGAGTCTTTTTAAACAGAATTAAGGAGGTGTTTAAGTTCTTTACAGTTGTGGTTTGTTTGGTTTTTTTATATAACCCAGCTATCACAGCTCTCTTCCCAAACGCAGCACCTCTCTACTGACTGAGTTAGACTTCATGCTCTTGCTTCAAAGAGGGTGTTATTTTCTTAGCAACTTACCTAGGTCAGACATCAAAGCAGTCCAAAACCCATCCAAGATGGGGTTCTTGCCTTGGCCTTCATCCGACTTGGCCTTCTTGCACTGAGAAATCCACAGATGGAACTTAGTCTTCCATGTTTTTCCTTGCTTCCCAGGGGACCTTCCTGTTCTCACGTCACTTTTTTTTTTTGGTCTGAGGCATCACTCTGCTCAGTGTGTGATGTCTTTCTACCAGCCATAGATGATTCCACAAATCACCAGTTGTCTTCTGTTCTCCTGCAGGTTGGGTTCTAGGGATTTAATCTCATTGTCTGAAATATTAACGTGGCCATGCATACTAATGTAATTACTGAGGTTTGACATGTAAAAACAAACAACCCACCTCCCCCCATAACAATGAAATGATGGTAATGATGTTCTCCACTCTTCTGCTGAGTGGTGAATAGCAGGAGCAGTGGCTGGTTTATACAGGTTGAGAATTTTGCTTAAAGCGAACCATCTCCAGCACTGCTCTGATAACACCCTTCTTCCGTGCTTGGTCCATAATCTTGTATTCTGAAGAACACAAAGTCCTTGGAGGGCAGATGGGAAAGTAGGGGGAGGTTGGAATGACCCAGGAGACTTGGTACTGGACAAGGGTCCTTTCTCCACATTTTTTTCTGCGAGTTCTGTCCCACTGAGTGCTGAGTCTGTGTTCAGAGATGGCTTTTCTGAAGACCAAGTGTTCCCATTGTTCTCCAGCAGATAGGAATGGGGCAGGCTTTGAGTGCTCCCGTCTGATGTGAATTTTACATAGGAGCTACTGCAAAGGGGTAAGTGTGCTCTCCTGTCATGGTCACTGAGAGACAAAGCTGAGTGCTCTTCACTTTCTACAGAAAGCTTTGTGGCTGGTGTACAAGATGATGAACCTTGAGGTTCTGGTCTACATGCCATCAGTGGTAGAGAAGTTATTCATGGTGATCCTTTGCTGGGACTTACCAGTGTTGGTTGGAAAGCCAACTTCAGAAGTGCTTTAGGTGTTGGTACTCGGACTTCTATGCTGAAATTGCTTTGAAAGCAGGAAAGAAATGAGAGGTGACTCCTGCTAACGTAGCTGTCCTTGAAAAGAAACCATCTGAATTTTTGTACAGGTCTCTTGGCTAAGAGTGTGCGTGAAGTACCTGATGCTTATTAACCTTCCTACTGTGGAGAAGCAGATAGGTATTTTGAGTCCAAGATCTTACTATTGTATTTTTTAAAAAATGTGTGTTTTTTGGTAATACGTGGGTCAATCAAACTCACTGACAGACTGATCGTCTCATGACACTTTAATTGTTGCTGTTTCATTATGAAAATAAAGAACTCTGTGCAAAGCCTCCTTCGATAAGGAAGGGTACATACACATAATTATTGGATGCTTTTGGTGTTTAAAAAAAAAAAAAGAAATTAAATGACTAATACATTTTGCTGGTGGAACTGACAGCTGTAACAAACCTGCTTCTCTCATCAGCTGTAAGCTTTTATCCCTGACTTGTACTAATGAATAAATCATCTTATTACATAAAATTGCATTCTAATTGCTCCTGTGTCAGTCTATTTCAGGTTAGGCCTAAGCAGTAAGGTTCCCTTGATGCCTGGGTTTTCCCTTTCTGCTTGACTGCTGAGCAGTCACATTTACCAGTGCCTGGGAACGGACTTAGAGAAAAAAAGATGGGGAGGGAACTGGGAGAAGGCGGGAGACAAAGGGAGAGAAGGACAGGAAAGGATTTGAAGGGGATAAGGAGTGAATGTAGGAGACACAAGGAAAACCTGAAAGAACTGTTGAATGGAAGAACCAAATGAAAAATGCTTAGAAAAGCCAGTGGGATGTGAGTGGGAAGAGAGGGAGAATGAGTCAAAACTACGGCAAACCTTTTCGGGTTTGGCCTTGTGTGGAGCGGCTCGTGGGAGCTCATGGTGTCGGTTAAACAGCTGTGGCCATTTTGTGGGACAGGAGGTTTTCCTCAAGCTCTGGCAAGTTGTAACTGTCTAATTTCCCCTTTTCCTCACTTAAAATGTTACCTGGTACCGATTAATTAGTCATTTAATACTGTAGCGTGAAGGGATGTATCCCCCCACCATTCCAGTCATCAAGTCAAACGATTGATTCTCAGATAAGAGCAAATGGCAATTTGGGTATGCTTTGTGTAGTAGAGAAAGTTTTTTTCCAAATTAACTGTAACTGAATGACTTCGAATTCATCCTTCAACTACCAACAGGCTGTATCAACTCTCACATATTGATTTTGCTTGGGTTGATTAGAAAGAGGACTGAGAACAAGTAAGACTCCCTTCAACAAACCAAGTGCATCTTTATAGAAATTGTGCAACTTTAATTAATTTGGTTTAGTAACTAATTTAATTGAAGCTTCCTGTTGTAGAGAAGACATTTGGAAATGATTGTGCAGCTCCTTAGTGACTTGATGTAATCATTTGCAAAAAGGAAAAAGAGGTGGACTTTTTGTTATTCTTCTAAGATATATTAGAATGACACCTAGAATTTTGCTTCTGATAATTTTGTCATATGAAAGCAATCTTGCCTACCCCATTTTTTAATGAAAGATTAGAGTTCAAGTATCATGCGTTATAAGCAAACAAATCTGGTTAACTGAGGCAACATGATTCTTTGTTTTAGGACTGTTTGCAGTTCTCTTTCGTAGGTTGTCTATGAAATAGATTTATCTTAAAATCCAGGAGAATGGAATAAAAGCTGTGGATGCTAAACATTCAGAACCCTATTTCCTACCTGGTATTTCTGGGTTGTTTCAGAGGAAAGAAGGGACATTTCTGACATCCCTAAATTTTGTTGACGAAAGTGCTAAATGAAAAGAAATCTTACGGTGAAGAAAGCAAGCCCTTTGGGCTGCCTTCCCTGACATAAAATAGAAAAAGAGATGGTAATCCTTGCATTTTTTTGTTTGATGAGCCTCCACCTAAGAAGGTCCATATTACTGTAACTTGTTCCGAGAAAGAGTCACTTTGTAGAGGCTGTGCAAGGAGTGTGTGGCATCCTTGTTTTTATTTCAGGTTTGAGTGTGGAAACAAACTGGCAATCATTTGGTTTTGTTGGGAATTCAGCGTCTGTTCCAGACGCTGTGAGGCAAGAATAACCCAAACAGATAAACAGAACTAACTCCTTGATTACTCTTTCTGTATGAAGACAGGCAACCTGGGTTTAGCATAGACCAAAACGCGAAGGTTTGTTACAATTCCAAACTCTAATGTTGTATGAAGAATTTCCCTTCAGTCTAATTGTCACCATGGACATCATATTGAAGGAACATCGTGATTTGTGGGGATTGCTATTAAGGGTTGCTTTCCATTAAGAGCCTTTCAGATAAAGTGGTTTCTATTTTTGGTGCTGTTCCTCTTTGCCACGGTTTTCTCCCTCCTGGTACTCGAGGTACCTCCTGCTGCTCATGGCCATGATGTGTTTAATGCTTTCAGGTGACTGGGCTGCTTGGTACCTGTTCTCCTGAAGCTTTGGGATTTCCAGGGAGAGGCTGAAACTGTTCCCTCGTGAGAGCATCTAACAGCAGTGTCTGTGTACCTTCTGGCATATTTGTGTGCAGCTGGATTGAAGGATTCATTTGCACTGACTGCACACCCGGTCCTCCTGGACTTTCAGCAGTAGGAGTACTTTACAAATGGGGGTTAATTACCATGGAGAATGGGGTTGGTACGCTGAAAGGGCGGTGGCAAGAAGTCCTGTTCACAAGCTAGGAGAGAGGGAGTGGGCTGCAATATTACGATGTGCTGATTCTGACCTGTTATTTGAGCCTTTGGCCAAAAGCAACTGAAACCAACATGTAATTAATCAACAAAGAATATTTAAAATCTTTAAAAGGAGGAGGAAAAAAAATGATTTGGATTGAAAATGGCTGGAACAGAGGTTAAAAACATAGAAATGGGAGAAGTGAGCTGTGAAAGAACACGGCTGTGTGCAGTGAGAATGGGTTAGATAAGTGAGAAAGACCTTATAGTCAGTGTGGATCTGGTCAGATCCCTGTGTAGGCAAAACTAAGGAACTGGACAAAATGGGAGAAAAACATTTGTGGCAGACTGTAAGAAAAAAACAAAACAGCGTAGAGGATGTTTTGAGGGAATTCAGATGGTTAAACATAAGATGGTAAGTTTAGACAGACAGTGGTGCTGAAGAAATATCTCTGAGAAGGGTAACTTCTCCAGGCTCTGAAAGAGAGGGCAGCGGGCACTGGTCGTGCACGGGTGGAGTCAGCAGAGGGAGACGATGCTGAGGGTCTGCGGGGTCCTGAACATCATGTGAAGCACCAGAAAAACAGGAGCGGAGGCTTGTGCTGCAGGCAAAGATTGATTTGAGGAAGCAGTGGTACGAAGGCTGAAAAGTTAGTCTTTGGAAGAGGCAGAGATCAAGCTTATCTCTGTGCAGAACCTCGTGAGAACTGTGGCTGGGTGCTAACGTGCAACCAGAATACCACTGGTGTATCTAAACTGTTGTGGTCACTGCTGATGTGCGAAGCGAAGTTGAACTGAATGCAGAACAGAGATAAGAGGAGACATCTCAGAGTAGAAGGCATGTGTGTGAAGACAGCCCTGTGAATGCCATCTTTCTGGTGCTTGTCAGTAAACCCCTCGACATGACTTCAGGAGGACAGGATTTGTTCCCAAGTGCTGAAAAAGCAACTAATTTGAGGTGGAATCAAACATGATTTTTATTTTCCAAGGAAAACTCATGAGATGCCGCCTTTTCATCTCATTTCCAGCTTCACCCGGTTACTTGAAGTGGGTAAAGCTTAAATGGCAGAAGAAGGTGACTTACAATATGTCATCTGCAAATAAGAAAGTCTGCTCTGCTGGCCTTGCAGTGCGGTGTTATAGTGATGCCAAGTACTTAGTTTAGGTCTGCCCTCCATGTTTTCTGTTGCTTTCCAAAGAGAGTCTTTTAAGCTTTTGAGATTTACTAGCACTTCTTGTTAGTAATCTTAGGGCTTTGGGATTTTTTGTTGTTGTTGTTGTTGTCCTGTGTTGCTTGATTAAAGGTCAGATCAAAGCGAGAGCTCTTATCGATTTCAAAAGTGCTAAGTTGAGATGGTAGGCTTTTTTTACCCTCTGTACAAATGCTTTTCCCATTATAAGTTGATGGAAGCACGCGTCCAGGCCATAGTGCGAGCAGACCCAGTCCTGGGCTCTCTCAGCAGGACTGAGTCAACACGGGGCCAGCAGCAGCATTGAGACCTTGGTGATTACTGAGGAGGAGGTGGCTTGAGGTGTATAAAAACTACTGCCGTGATAACATAAATGGGGGGAAAAACCAGACCTAACCAGTTAATGAAACGGAAAAAAAACAGCAATGGGAACAGAGATGAATTGGTAGGACTTTGTTAAAGCACTTGTAAGAAACAAGCTGCGAGGTCTGGTGTCAATGGGGCATGCATTAAGTGGACTGAGTGGGAAGTTAATAACAGAGGAGACTGGTGTTGCTGAGAAGAGCTCGGTGTGCTCTTTGTCTTACGATTCATTGGAAAGACAACGGGGTCGCTTTTTCTGGAGATATTTTTTCGTAGAAAAGAAACTGTAAAGCTCTGTGATTGTCAGATCAGGTACGCCAACAGTTACTGCCATTGAACATAGGGTAATGTGTAGTCAGATCACCATAGGGAGTTCTGATAACATAGAGTAATCAACGAAAAAAGCAGCCTAACTAATGGTCCATGCATTTCAGTTGCTTATATTGAAAGCTCTAATAAATATGAAATTTTTAAATTTACTGCTGTCAAGAGAACCCAGCTCATTAAACGTGCTGCGCCCCAGGAGATGCTCTTTGTTCAGCTCACCTGTGTAAGAGGCTGGCGTACAGAGCAGCTGCTGTTACAGACCAGTAGCTGTTGGGGGGCGAGTGAAATGTGCTGTGGGGGACCCCTGGGAGAAAGTAGTCTATTGTTGTAAATCTGAGTTTGGGATGCAAAACTGATAAATGTTTATTAAAGGATTTGGGCGGGAGGGATAGTTACAGAGCTGATGGATGTGGTTGGTTTTGCTGCTTGTTTTACTTCCATTGGGTGCTGTGAGAGTTGTGTTTTGTTTTCCAAAGCTGGAGTCATACAGTCTGTGTCAAAGTTAAGCATAAAATGATTTTGCAGTACTTCACTGGTTTATGATCTCATGTTTTCCGATTGCTCCCTGCTCTCCGCTGATGTTTTATGGATTTTCATATTCTCTTTTGTTGGCCTGTGAAGACAAGTGCACGTAAGGGCAGGAGCCTACCTGGCAACAGTGCTTTTGTACGTAATTTCCTAATCCCAGACAGCATCATGCTCTTCCTCCTTCAGAGGCTTTTCATGTGCCATGGGTCTTGTGTGTCGCTGCAGCAAGGGTGAACCAGCCTGTCATCAGGCACAGGCAGAAGAGAAGTGGTCTAGAGAAGATGAGTCCTCAAGAGCAGTGCATAGTGTGAATGGTCTCATACAAGCATTGATGATATCCTATGGAATTGTGCTCTGGCCCGGCTGGCCTGCATCCCGGTGCCGGTGCAGGTAGTGGCAGCAGCCTAATTCCTGCCATGCTGCTGTCCCTGCCATGTTTGTATATTGCATTTAAGTCCTGCAGACTACGTCCTGCAGGTGGTATCCATACTGCTCATTTGCAGACCCCTTTTGTATTGCAGCGGTTAAAAACAGTGCTGATTTCTGTGCTTTACAGTGATGTAATCGGAGCAGCAGGGGTGGGTACCTGGAGGAGACCATAGTCTATAGGCTGCTCACCCTTTGGGGCTGGGGAGGTGCAGGAAGGTGGCCAGCCATGGTGTGAATAACTGCTGTGCTTATGATTGTGAGCAGCCTCATCAGTTCAGTGGAAACAGTGCTTGCCTGGGTGGGCCCTAGGGCTTATCTTCATGCACAGATGTAATATTTAGAGGTCTGCCTTCCAGAGCATTTGGCTAGGCCACCCTGAAGGCTGAGCTTTAAAAGGCGCTCTCTCTGAAGCTTTGGCTCATGTCTCGAGGGTTTTGCTTCCTGCTGGCAAGGGCTGCAGGTAGTGGTTTTTGTCCCGTTCCTTTTTCTGCTGGTGGGTGCATTTCATGATGATTCTTCCTGGTGCACTGTTGCAGCCCCTGCTGCTTAAGGATGCTGGAAAGTGAAGGACAAATGGGATGGGTGCTCAAGGCAATGGGGCAAGATGGGAGTAAGTCAGACAGCAGAGAGAGGAGTAGATAGGAGACAAGATGGCAGGTAAACATCCTTTCTTGCCCTTTGTTTCAGGTTTTCCTGGTTCCCTCTTGCTGAGTCTGAGAGGGGCAGTGTAGTTTTGGGTCAGGGCTGTAGCTGAAGCATCATTTGTAACACTTCCCTGGGTTTAGTTTGTTTCACAGACTTAAAAAAAAAAAAAATAATGGGGCCAAGACAAAATAATTGAGCCCAAATCTATATTTGGACCTGGAATCCCTTAAGGTGCCTGCTGTGAGCCCAGCTGTGTCACCTGGAGAAGTCCCTGGGGTGGGACTGATGCGCTGGCTCTTTCTGAAATAGCATTTAGATGAGTATTTTAGTTTTGAAAGCCAAACTGAGATCAAGGCCCTCCTTTCCCCCTCCCCACCTGTCTGAGGAAGGGCATGCCTGTCCTACCTGTGTTGTAACTGTGGTCTGCTATGTGCCCTAACAACCATTTCAGTGCTTTCTTTTTTTAGTAACATAAGCTCAGTTAGTTGTTTCACCTCACCCTGGCATTTTTGAAAGAATTGGCACACTCTTACACAGCTTGCTGCGTCCCCTCTCTTTTTTTGTTTTGCTTTTGTACTTTTTTCCCTACGTCTTATAAACCTACTCATGTGTTGACATAAGCATCCAAGCAAACGTGCCCTACCGTTCCCCGGTAAGAGGCGGTGTAATTAATTCCAAAGACCTGACGCTGAAAGGAACCTTTGCCTTCCTCGGAACAGTGAGAGCTGTTCAATTATACTGGAAAGCTGCATGTGGGCCCGGCGGAGAGACCCCCCCCCACCGCCCTCCCAGCACTTTCTGAAGGACTGCTGTATTGTCATCTGACAGAGTCACTCATTTCCAGATAATTGGCTTTTTAAAGGGCATCTATAGGACCCAAATAACTCCTGGCATACTGTTTGTACCATTGACTTGCCAGGTTAGCAAAGGTTAGACTTAATTGCCTCATTTATGGCTAATGCATTCCAGTTTTGCTGTTGCTTTTTCTCCGGGGATAATTGCTTAGACCTGTATTTTTGTTTCTGAAATCTTGATGAATAAAAACAAGGGTCCTGCTTTGTGGATAGAGATGTTGCTTTCATTGGGAGAGACAGGACGAGGACACGTAAAATCCTTACGTTAAGGAAGTAACCACATACGTGGATGAGAGGTTGTCCGGGTGACCCTTGCTCAGCCCTTTGACCACTCAGGTTTCCCAATGCACTCCATCGGCAAATCTCTTTGTGTGGTGCATCTTATTGCAATGGAAAGCAATTTTCAGGCAAATTGTGTCTGATGCCACTCCTCTCAGTCCTGTCCATGGCCAACATATGGTTTGGGGACACAGGGGTGGTGTAAGGGCCTCTCATTTGGAGCCTCTGCAAGCACACTCCTCTGGCCACAGACTGTGCCTGGACATCCCTCTGTGGGCAAAGGCTGGTGCTGAAGCAAGAGGAGACAAAAAGTACCTTCTGGGCTGGTCCGAGGTGTAAACCCAGCACTCCTCTTGTGTGCTCTGCAGATTTGATCCTGATGTTTCTACAGATGCATTTCATATATTTCTTGTGTTTGTCCACAAATTTGGGTAGAGAGGATGGAGCAAACCTGTGGCATCATCTGCTTCAGCCTCATGGGAATACTCACACGTGTACTCTGCCCTTTCTAGGTGATGTTCGTGTTTTGCGAAGAGTAAAACAAAAGCTGCAGCCTTCAGTGCGTCTGTTGTAGTTTTGTAAAGCCAACACTGTACACACAATGGTGGTTTTGGGTTTTATTTATGGTTAGGATAGTTCTAGCAGAAGGTTTTGAATGAACAGCTTTTTGACACAATGTCATGGCTGTTGAGAGGAGACCTATGCCCCAGCTTTCCTTAACCATCTCCCTGAGGTCTCTGAGGGCCAAGCCATGGCAGCCAGGAGAAGAGCCTTCCGTCCCTGGAATCCCAGGGCACCCTGAAGCTGCCAGCGTTGGAGATGGGGTGTAGGTTAGGTATCCATCCATCACGGGCTTCAGGTGCTCAGAGCTCTACACCCAACTTCACACCAGCAACAGAGGCGCCAAGTTGCCAGGTCTGACCTCCTCCATAGCTCAGTTTGTAAGGCTTCCCTGTATTAGTTCCCATTAGATGAAGAGCTGGTCTTGACTGACAGTCTTCCTTTGATAAAAAAGCCTACGATGTTCTTGTGCACACAGTGAGGGGGGCTCGTAACTTTGCTATGAATAATTGGTGGGGAGGGGTAAGCTGTCAGCATTAGTGTCTGAGGTGCTCAGGGGGCATCTCGCTCCTTGTGATGTTTCCCCTGTGGGAATGGTCACACCAGTGGCACCAGCATGCAGATAGCCACTTGATTCTGTCCCTTGTTCATGGGGCTGAGCAGGAGCATCTGAGCCAGATCTGATCCACTGGGCTTTTCCATCTGATCTGTCGCCTTCACACAGAAGTGCAGGAATAGCTGCTTGGCCAACTTGCAAACTGTGAAAGAGCTTGAATGCTTCTTACCATTCAGTGCTTCTGACCACTGCTGGTGGTCAGTTTTGCCGAATCTGTGCAGGAGGAGGAGAGCACTGGGTCAGAAGATTAATGTTCAGCCTGCAGCAGTGAGGAGGCTGGTTCAGGGGATAACATCACGCTGAGGTGCCATCTCTTGCAACAGATTTTTGCGAATGTGTGTTGTGCAAGATGTAACAGTGAAGGTAATTAAGGAGACAACTTACTGTTGGATGTGATGGACGTCCCATCAGTTATCGATGGGCTAAATATCTTTATATAAATGTATGTTGTACTTCTGATGGAAATGATGCATTTCGTGCTGAAACTGCTGGTGTAAATGTCTTCAGGGAAGTGTACTCCTGCTGGTCTTGGGAATAAATCCCTGGGGAAGGGTCTCAAAACTTCAGTTGTGGTCACTGGCAGCATTTATAGAAAGGAAGGAAGGAGAGATGAGCAAATAAAGAGCGGTCATAGATGCTAGTTAACATTGGATTTCATTTGCAGAAATGCTTAGGATATTGCTTACTCTATTGGCCCAAATCTAAGTTCTGTTTCTTTCAAATCACCTGCCCTCCGGAGGAGAGCATAACAAACCACATAAACAATTGGTTACTTTTGCTGTGGAAGTGAAAGTGGTTGTGCCAGTCTTTAACCACTTAGTTGTCAGTCTCAGCATGAAGATTGTTTTGTTCACAACATTGAAACAGGAATTTTGTGCTTCCTGCAAAGAAATGTGAAGCTGACTACAAATGGTTGTTTAAGAAGGAGCTCCAAGATTTTTTTAAGACACTTAAGAGACTGTTTAAAGCACTAAACCAAAGGATTATATATTTAAGCTTGTTTTATGGGAACTAGCAAAGATCTTTTTGGTGTAGTTTGTCCTTCTGGAGGTTTCGAGACAAAGTGAAACCCTAAATTTTCATAACTGCTTTGGCAGAGTGCACATGGTTTAGGTGCTGTCCTGAATGAGGAAAACTGTATTCCCGATCTTGGCGTGCCTGGTTAAAGGTGATGTGTGTCCTGAGAGACAGAAGGTACCAGGGATCCCCATCTCCCTCAGGACATGCCTTAGTGAGTAACCTTCGTTTGCACAGTCTGTTCGCTCTCATCGGGGTGTTCAGCCCGGGGTGTGTGATGCCTGAGACCGCTTCTGTTCTACTCTGCTTGCTTTGGATGGCTGGAATAAAGCCTTAAGATCAAAAACATGCTCTCTCAAGGGTACCATCCCCATCAAGTCTGAACACACATCAGTGAAAGGCCACAAAAGGAAAAAGCCAATCTAATAAAAGCATGTAGCTAGCGGGACCTTGATAATTAAACACCTGCATGCAGCAACTGTAGGACTAATTACTGTAGTCAGAGCAGCCGTTCAAACACGTTTATGTTCAATCAGTGCCCTCAGTCTTAGCAGATGTTTAGAAGAAAGCAGCTCATTGCTCAAAATCACACCTTCACCCACCGCTGGCTTTGTGCTGATGAACCCTTCAGCTTGTTTTATCTTGCTCTTTGTCTTCTTCTCTCCAGGGCCTAATCTCAGAAATGCTGTTTGACTTTGGATGCTAAAACCTACATATCGAGGATTAAACGTATGCCACAGAGATCCTGAAATTGTATCTAGTGCTCAACTTGTTCTTGCTGAGCCCAAAGCTGTGAAGCTACTTGCTTATATTACTGTTGATTTAAAAATGAAGAAGAAAGAAAGTATAAACACTATAACTTCCAGCCAGGTAGTAAAGGAAATGTATTTAGAAGCAAATGTTATGATTCTGTATGTCTGTTCTTGAAATTGTATCTTGGGACTCAGTGCTGATACAAGTCAGTGATCCAAGTGTTGGGTATCTTTGCTTCCCATCAGGCTGTACAGCACTGGAAGAAGACATATGTGTGTTTCTGTAAATGCTGGTCGGTATGTAGTTGCACTAGGGAGGACTGGAAGGATCCTCTCTATGATCAGATTTAGATGACCTGCCACTTGGGTGCTCTTCAGAACATAGAATCATAGAATAGTTTGGGTTGGAAGGGACCTTAAAGATCATCGAGTTCCAACCCCCCTGCCATGGGCAGGGACACCTCCCACTAGACCAGGTTGCTCAAAGCCCCATCCAGCTGGTCTTGAACACTTCCATGTATCCATTCACAACTTTCCTGGGCAACCTGTTCCAGTGTCTCACCACCCTCACAGTAAAGAATTCCTCCCTAATATCTAATCTAAATCTGTCCTCTGTCAGTTTAAAAATGTTAGCCTTTGTTCTATCACTACACTCCCTGATAAAAGGTACCTTTCCATCTTTCCTGTAGCCCTCTTTAAGTACTGAAAGGCCGCTATAAGGTCTTCCTAGAGCCCTCTCCAGACTGAACAGCCCTAACTCTTTTGCCAGGCACAGAGGTGAGACTGACTGGCCTGTAGTTTACTGGGTCTTCCTTTTTTCCTTGTTAAAAATGGGAAAACATCACCAACACTGATGATTCATGGTTTTCCTTGAGCTTGAAGTAGTTAGTTACCTACCCAGTTTTGACTGAGAAACGGGAGCCCTATTTGAATTTGCTGTAGCAAGGCCACTGCTAAACAAAACCGTGATAAGAATAAAGAAAAACCTGGGGGCATTACTTGATGGGGGGGAAAAAAAGAAGTAGGTCAGAGCAGAGAATAATGCCTTTGGGCAAGTGATGCAATAATATGTCATTTGGATTTTCTTGAGAGAAAGTGACTACAGCTAGAAAATGGAGAGGCCCTTTTTTTGTGGTTGGTTGGTTTGTTTTTTTACGGTTACCAAATCAAAACTCTAGTTTTGCTATGGACAACCAAACAGATTATTTTTCCCTGAGTGTTTTCATACTTCTGAAAGCTGCCCAGTCTTCAGAAGTGCAGAATTTTGTGGTCAGACTTTTGTTCCAGGCGTACAAAGGTGCTCAAAGTGAACAGAATAATCATTTGGATTCTAGCTGCAAGTTTAATGATTTAATTCCAGACCAATGATTCTTCCTTTTTTTTTTTTAATTTCACAAGTTTGCTGCCTGAAGTGTCTCCAAATGTTGCTTAATACTGAAGAACAAGGTGAACTCAAGCTTTTTGTCTGATATTTTCATATGACTAAGAAAATTCTGTAATAAATATGTGATCTAGTTCCCTGGGATACAGAACAGCCCTTCCATCAGTCTCTTCCATCTCAACCTTTTTCTTCATATTTGGAGATTTTTTTTTTTGCTGTGACGCAGAATATATGATCATATCAAGATGAGGGGGTTTCCCATCAAGTACATGCTATATATAGCTGTAACATTTACCAAATTTCACGAGGTGAAGCAGTGATGCCTTCAAAAGCTTCCATGGAGCTCAGTGTTTCTTCTGACAGAAGACACTGAGAGGGCACTTATTCCAGGTATTGATGATAAATGTAATTTGCACAATTAGGCATCTGTTTTCAGTGTGAGGACATGCATTCCTGGTGGCTTCATACTGTACCACTTCAGAACCATTAAACTGTATTAAAATTAAATCCTTGAGTGTTCTCTACTGAACTGCCTATAAGTTTGCAAAGACTTTATTAAAACTCTCTTAAGATGCTTTGCATTTAAAAAAAATCTTTCCTCTCCCTGGCACTACAGATTCACCAGCTCATTTCTATGTTTCTGCTGTCTGCGCAGGCTGGATTTCTCTGAGTTACGTGACAGGTTTTTGAAACCAGCAAGGATGTTCACTCGAAATAGCAGCAAATCCGATGTCTTTGTTCTCACTCATTTCTTTCTTAGAAGGCTTTCTGTAGTAAACCCTTATGCTCTGCCTGCGTTTCCAGCGCCTCAGCAGTGGCAGGTTTCAGAAATGGATGCTCAGCCTGGTATGTACTGAGACACCCAAAGGGGGTGTTTACAGACAGCTGGTGCAAAACCTCATAGTATGGTGATGGCTCCCTCTGCCCCGTGCTGCTGCTCTTGACTTCTCTGTGCTGGGTGGGAACACGTGCAGATGTGACCCATGCCTTTTGGGGCATCTCTGTGTGCCTCCTGTTGTGTTGGTTGACCATGGCAAGGTGTTGGCAGGGAGAGGGCTGCAGGGGTGTCCTCTGGGAGAAGAGGACAGGGGCTGCCCTGTACTGGACAGTGCTGACTCCAGCAACCCCACTGCAGGACACAGCCCATCAGCCAAGCTGGTGGTGCTTCTGGGAATTCATTTTCAAGAAAGGGCTGAAAGCACTGGATGGGCAGAGGAGTAGTGAAGAAAGAGTGAGAAACAACAGGGTTCAAAAACAAGGTTAGAGGGGAAGGTGCTCCAGGTTCCAGAACAGATACCACAGCCTCAGGAGAGCCCGTGCCGGAGCAGACTTTCCTGATGGGAACTGCAGTCCATGGAAGGCCTTTGTTGGAGCAGAGGAAAGGTGTGAGGAGGAAGGAGCAGCAGAGAGCAATTGCTGTGTACTGACTATAATACCCCATCCCCAGCCACCCCTGTACCACTTGGTGTGGGTAGAGGAGGCAGGAAGGAAGAAAGGAGGTTGGGCATGGGAAAGGAAGGAGAAAAAGTTGTTTAAATGTTTGCCTTTTTGTTTCCTATTACCTGAATCAATAATTAAATGTCTATTTTAATTAGCAATAAATTAGGTTAATTTACCCCAAGTCAAGTTTGTTTTGCCCGCAAGGGTAACTAGTAAACGGTCTCACTGTTTTTATCTCAACCCACAAGCTTTCTCCTTCCTGTTCTTCCTGTTTACTCCCCTGTAAATAGGCCCTGTTGTGGGGGCAGGGAGTGAATGAGCAGCTGGGTGGGCATTCGGCTGTGTGATCCAGCTTTTACAAAGAACTTGAAGTCAGAATGTTGCCCCAGATGATAAGTTTCTTACAATCCAGTAACAAAAAGTTTGAGTTTGATTTGTTCAATTTGGAGGGGTTGGTGGTGGGGAGACGAAGAGGAGCCTTCAAGTAGGATTTGAGTGTAGGCCCAATTGATTCTACTCAAAGATGTAAAATTTCTTAATTTATAGCCACTTTCACAATCCATATATATGTATACACAGATATACTGTTTATGCACATGTTTATAATACATGGGGAAATGTATTTAACAGAAAGGGCTAATAGACATTGTGTCACACGAGCATAGTGATATGATATAAAAACTGTAAATCAAGACAGCCCTTGGAAAGTGAGGAATTGTCTGAACAGGAATTTATGGGCTTTGATGCAGGAATTGTTTTGTCTGTCACTGGTGTTTCATAGCGGCCCAGACTATATAGTCTTAATCTTCCTGTCAGGCAATAGAATCTATGGGCGCCTTTGGTAAATGTTATGATTGCTTCTAGAGCAGCATCTTTCTATTATCAACCTCAAAAAATAAATCTCGCTACCTTTATTAGCACGATGTTTCTTTATGGCCATTGCTAAGAAAAAGAAAGAATGTTTTATGGAATCAAGATGAAATTTATACTATTTGTTATTAGTGACAAACTTAGGATTTGATACATTGGGGAGGTTGTATTCTGCTTGCAGTTAGGTGAATTTTAAATGTAGCGTTTATAAATTGCAGAAATATGCCCTTGCTTAACATCCAGTACTCTAGATACCTCTTTTTGGTAGGTTTACCTGTTTCAGTCAGCGAATTTGAACACTGACATGCAGAAATACTTGTTTCTCCAAAGGCATGACAAGTCTTGTTCAACTGTTCAAACTTTTGGCCCACAAATGGCATTAACAGCCTTGTCTCTTTCCTCATGATTTATCACTGTGGAATGCCAAAAAAGGTGAGTTAATAAACTATCAGGTATTACATAATTCATATTCTCCTATATTACTATTGCTTGTTTAATAATATTCTGTTCTCATTCTTGTCTTTTCTAATTCGTGTATCCCTACCTGCAACCATATCCCAGAGAACCGCAAAAAGGTTTAATCATTTAAGATTTAGCAAGATTAAGTGTCTAAGTCCTAAAAGGTAATTTTCAGGTGTTTCCAAACCTCCTTGGGGCCTAAGTGATAGGCATGCTCAAGGGTTGTAGAATTTCCGTGGTATCTGTGGTCACTCCCTGTGTCTGCAAGACAGCAGCTGGTACATAAAAGGTCAGCTGGAAATAGTGGTCATAGCCACACCTGCCCAAAAAGATGGGTAGAAGAGGGGTAGTGGTATCCTGTCCCCAAGTATGCAGGGTTAGTTGGTGGTTATGACATTTATGTATGGGAAATGAGAGACCTGGCATGACCCAGGCATCCATTTCCTTCTCAGCACCATGCTTTAAGGATGCTGAAGTGGAAATGGCTCTCACCATCTATGCAAAACCATCACTGGTTTTCTTTCACCCATGAGAACAAGCACAACTCTGGTCCAACAACATGGCTTCTGCTAGGCTAAAAGTCTTCCTCCCCCTAAACATTTGCAAAAGCCCAGTAGGGGCTGTCAGTTCCCTTTGGGAACTGTCTGGCCTGCAGTGTGGTTGAGGTGCTTGGGCAGTGATGTCGGTGTACAAAGATGGGGGGTTGCTGCTGCTTCTCACAGGTGAGGTCTGAAATGGCTCCTGCTCTGCTTTGGAAATAATCAAACCTGGTGTGATCTAGAAAACCTCTAGAAAACGCTGTGAATCCCACACTGATACAAATATTTAAGCCCTGGGAAAGACTGGGGCTGAAGACAGAATTTCCTGGCTGTGTACCTCAGACGGGTCCCTCAAAAGTGCTGACTGCTGTACTGAAGTTAACTCTGTACAGGGAGACTTTCTCTGTAACTCAGAACTATAGATCCCTCTCCAGGTGCCCCAGAGGAGGTTGCACATCACAGAATCACAGAGTGGCTGAGGTTGGAAGGGACCTCTGGAGGACACCTAGTCCAACCCCTCTGCTCAGGCAGGGCCACCTGGAGCCAGTTGCCCAGATGGCTTTTGAATATCTCCAAGGAGGCAGACTCCACAAGCTTCGCAAGTTATGGCTGTTCTGAAAAGAGCCCTTTCTCCACAGGAACAGTGGTGGAATAGACTAATGCAAAAATGGTAATATCTTCAAAAGGCTGATCATCTGTGAGAAAGAACGTGTTTCTTACCAAGGATGAGTTCTGACAGAGCACCCACAGAGTAAGTTGGAGGAAAGGAGAAATGGGAGAGAGAAGTACTTCTTGTCCAGCTGTGGTCCGGCTCCTAATCCTGAAAGGTGTTGAACACACCTGATTCCTATGACATGCATCTTGCATAAAGATGAAGGTGCATCTTCACCTTTGAGAACTGGGTCCCAGGTCGGTTTTGCAATTCTTGTGTCAAATTGTATGTTCTGGTAAAATCTGCTAAAAATGACCCCAGTGCAGTTAGCCCTTTTGATCCTGATCAACTATCTTTTCACTCTTCCTCCTCAAGTGTAGTCATGATTAACAGTGTTAGCTACAGACTGTTTTATTCCCTTTATGAGACGTTTCTGCTCTCTTTGCCTTGATTCACTCTAAAGGACCTACTTTCCTTTTAAACTGTGAAAGACCAGGGAGCAGATGCTGTCAGTTGTGAAGGCTGTTGTTTATTGCCTGTGAATATAGTTTGAAAATCTGTGGTCACCATTAGCCTTGAGCCATTGTTTGGTTTTGTTTTTTTTTTCCTCCACTGGCATTTTCTATAAATATATTTATAATTTGTTTCTTATATTTTAGGTTTGCATGGCAGCTGGTTTGATGTATGTTTAATAGCGCTCTCTCCCTCCCAGCAAGGGCCATGTGATAGCTTCTGCCTAGTATTTAGTTGTTTGGAAATGCTATTACCATACAGGATATTGACAGCTGTCAAAAATCCCCTGTAGGGCTAAATCTTTACAGATGCCATTGGTCCGCTGTGTATATCTATGGATGTCATAGAGAAATAGGGATAGATTACAAGCGGTGGTAATAAGTGGCTATAAATCGTATCATCAAGGAAATGCATCCCTTCAGATTCAGACTCTGATATTGAGATGTGTTGATGACTTACGGCTTTCCTGGAAGCTGTGAGAATGATGTACTTGGGAAGGATCTTGGTTTGTTGACTTTTTTAAATTTTTTTTTTTTTTACCACAAGCAGCCATGTTGTATGATCTCTTGAAAAAAATTGCCCTTTTCTATTGTTAGAACAAGTTAGACTTCTTGTCTACTTTAGGAAAAATGAACTGAGTTGTTTGGCTTAAGTGAAAGTGGCTCTTCCTTAATGCTTTTCAGCAAGTGAGTATAAATCTAATGCTGATAGCTGACTACTTGGTGAGTCAAGGAAAATTTTGTTTATTGGACCGTAATACATAACTTTGAAGAAACAAAAAATGTAGAGTGGTGGCTTATGTTAACCCACTCTCAGTGATTCATCAGGAGAGTTGGGATTTAGTGACTTTCATGCCAGTAATCAAATAAGAGGCAAAATCTCCCTTACTGGTTGGCTGGCAACTTCATGGCTTTTTTTTTTTTTTTAAACTGTTTTAAATTCAGGTTTGCCTCCTCTGAGGCATGTTATAGCCTGAATCATTCATTTTTACAACTCACTCATCAACTCTTGCTTTGTTCTGTTTTCAAAAGGAAAAAGTACCTTAAACTTTGATAATTGTTCTCTGATTATTTTTATTTTCAGAAATTGGAAAGCGTAATATTTCTCTGGCTTTTTGTTTGAGTTGTCTGTTAAGTATATCCTGTGGACCTCATTATGTGAAAATCTTACAGCCCTGAAGTGTGATAGAAATATAATCTTAAACTTTAATTTGGGTCTTCTCCTCTATTTGTTGCATTAACATGAGGACCAACTCAATGCTTGTTCTCATCAGGCCTCCAAAATGATGCTTACATGGGACTTAAATGGCTTTAAAAGCATTCCTATAGTGTCTAGTTCTTGGACCTTCCCTTCCTTGGTGTGAACTTCATCCCATGTAGCTCACTTCCAGAGTTGTTCCTTGAGCACTGAGAAAGACCTGTGAAGGAGACAGTTTTGTAGATCTGTGGCTTAGACGTCCCACAGTGACTGACCCTTATTTCAAATGTATGTAGTTGCACCTCTGGTGTGAGAGTTCACTGTGAAGAACCTGCTACATACCACAATGAAGCCAAGTGGTTGAAGTGTTTGTGATTCAGACTACAGTTTTCTTCCGACTTCTGCTGTTTGTCTTCTGTCCATACCTTTAAGTTTAAAAAAAGTTTTCTGCTAACCAGAAAGGAACCCTGGTCTTCAGGCAGAACCTCAAGAGATTTCGAGGTGGAAGACAGTAATCATTAATTAATGAGTTGATGACCAACTGATAGTCTTTTGATAAAAAATTCAACCCAGATAATAATTTTTCACATTTCATTTATTGTCTCCTGACATTAATCTTACATACTCGTATTTGAGTAGCTTCTGCTGAATGTCTCCGTTACAGCAAACCAGGTAAATCAGAGAAGGCAGACTGTGAAAGAGAGAGGAAAACTTTGATTCTTCCACTGAACAAGGTCCTAAGAGAAATGTTCTCAGGAGAGGCTGCCCCCAAAGAAAAGGAGGATTCATGCTTTTGTGTAGTCTGAGAAATTTAGCAGTGATTTAGTTCAAGTACTAATCTATAGGGATCCAGGTAATTTTAAGTATCATTGCAATGTATGAATGGGCATAGGCAGAGGAGATTGAATAGGACTTCTTGAGGGGATAGTCAGGGGGAAGATGGAGCTCTGACTTCCCTGAATAGGAACCCCTGGCTGTTCCAAAACCATGTGTTTTGTTGCAAAGCACATCACAAACCAACATGGCTGGGAGATGGGGCCTCCTGAGCAATGCAGGGATTGAGTTCGGGGTGTAGTTTGGTGACAGATTAAGTTCATTTAAGTCTGTGCCTCCTCTGAAATGGCTACTTCTGCCCTTTGCCTGCCTACCCGTTTCTGCTCCTTTCCCTGGGCCAGCGTTGACTTATGGGCAGCTGTGCAGTGAGTTTAATCTGTTCTCAGTTAGGCAGCAACCTTATTTTTCAGGTTGATTTTCAGCTGCCTGTCAGCTCGTGGATCTGGCCGGCCAGACGTTGTGTGAGCAGGAGTGCTGGCACAGGGCAGGAGCGTGTGGCTGGGAGCAGCTCTACCCCTTGTGGTGACAACGTGGGTTTAGATCACCTCCATCCAACCGTGAAAGTGCACCGGGAGGGGGTAGACTGATCTGCTGGACTGAGGGGCTTGTCAGGTAACGAACAACAAGTTTGTTTGGATCTGCCTTGTTAACTTCGGCAGCGCCGCTCATCGTTAGAACAATTGCGTTGTGTGGGAGAAAGAGAGGGAACAGATAGTGCCACTCAAAATAGCCCCATACGTATTAAGGCTGTAAGCAGTAATTTTCCCCCTCTGAACACCCCTCCTGTACCACTGGAAAGCTTTTTTCTTTCAATTAGCTTTGCCGGTGAGTGCTTTTTAACCATTTCTGCTGGTGTTGTCGTCAGGAGGGAAATCCCAGACCTGGGCTACTCTAGTAACAAGCTTTACAGTGGTAACTGTTGGGTGAATTTAACCGGGTCACGATTAAGTTTTGATCAGTCTCATTGTGTGATATTTTTAATAAGGTTTTGCACTTTGTGTTTTAGCTTTCTTTCTAACTTGCTAGTTTAAAGGGAGAAAGTTGCATCTGTAAATATTGGAACGTCTCCAGTGTTTTTTGCCACGCTTCTTTACCAAAGCTTACTGAAGTTGACACTGTCAAGGTTGGGGCTTTTTATTCTTAGACAAGCATAAAATAATATAAAAATGGCATAAAATAGTTTTGAAGTCCAAACACTATTTGCTGGGAAATATCTCATCATCAGACCCTTGAGTATTTTCTTAATATCTTTTTCCTGTCTCTTCATATGCACTTCTATGACCAAATGGAGTAGTTGGCGTGGCTCTGCTTACTTCACTAAATGTGAACAAGCAACGCTGTATTTGAAGCCTTTTGCAGAGTGTGTATTCACAGATGGGCAACATGCAATATTAACCTTGCTTTAGGGACAGTTGCTTGGATCTAGAAGCAACCGTATAGACAGGCGTGTTTGGCTGTGAGGATGTTCGACTCCAGTTGAGCAACCTGGGAACTGGAGTAAGGGCAGAGTGACACTGGCTCTGCCCTCACTGGGACTTTACCCTAAGGTAAAGAGCAAACCCCAAGTGTAGATGAGTAAATCTGGATGTTAAGTTTGCTCTTAACGTGTCTTGTGTTTGTGTCATTGTGGCTTATCTCAGCTGCACTTGGGATTTGCTGCGTTGCTGGGTTCACCCGAGGTTTCTCACCGTAACTGCTGAGTCCGCCACAAAGTACAGCAGTACTTTCACAGATATTTTATGATCCTTAACTGGAACGTCCACGCTTTGGACAAGGGCAGTGGTAGCAAAGGCAGTCTGCTGGGGTATTTAGTGTTGAGTGAAGAAGGCTGAGGTGCCATGCACCTTGATCTTGAATAGTCAGGTGTTTTTCAGTTATTTAAATCTAACCAACACCTTTCTGTTTTCGTTTCAGGCAAAGAGCAACAGATGATAAACGAAATTCCTTAGACTGTAGCCTATTAAGCATTTAAGGCTGTTCGCTTGATGTGTTTGCATCTCCTAACTTCAGTTTACATCCCTGGATAGTCTGGAGCCTTCAGAGTGTGTGTATGTATGTATGTTTTCTGAGTTTGACATAATACGCTAGTGCCCTAAACAAACTTACTTGGGTTCTTAAATGTCTAAAATGCATCTTTGACTACTTTGCTGCATTCAGATGTGATTTTTTCCACACGTTCTTATGTTCTCTTCCTTTCAACATGTGTGACTCTGTCTGGGGCAGGCCCAATACTGCAGTCTGCAGTTCTGTAGAAGAGATGATGTGTGAAAGAGCTGATGGGCCACATCAACATCTGCCTTGTTTAGTGGGGAATGTCCAGAAAGCATTTGCATGGTGGTCTTTGCAGCTGAGCAGATCTGCATGAAAGTAGATGGCCAGCCACCACTGCTAAAATATTTATATTTAGGCCCTTCTTGAATACCCGACTCCTCAGCTGGAATCTTGAAGTTCCTTTCAATAAAAAAAAATTAAAAGAATATATGATTTTTTTTTTCCCAGTAAGTGTTATAAATATCTTCATCTCCTTTCTTCTGTATATCCTCCCCCCACCCTGCTCCCCAGAAAATGAAAGATTAGAGTAAAATCACAGAATCACAGAATATTTTTGGTTGGATGGGACCTTTGAGATCATCTAGTCCAACCAACAAAAAAAACCATAAACAAACCCCTCCCCCCCAAAAAAACCCCACACCCAAAAAATCCCAGAACACCAACACCAAAATCAAATCAAACCAAACGCCCACAACCACATCCCACCCCACCCACAAACAGACACAAACCAACAATCTCGGGCACTAGAGCATGCCCTGAAGTGCCATGTCTACACGTTCCTTAAATACCTCCAGGGATGGCGACTCCACCACCTCCCTGGGCAGGCTGTTCCAGTGCCTGACCACTCTCTCAGTGAAGTAATTCTTCCTAATACCTAATCTAAACCTCCCCTGCCGCAACTTCAGGCCATTTCCTCTGGTCCTGCCATTATTCCCTTGGGAGAAGAGGCCAACACCCACCTCTCTACACCCTCCTTTCAGGGAGTTGTAGAGGGCAATGAGGTCCCTCCTCAGCCTCCTCTTCTCCAAACTAAACATGCCCAGTTCCCTCAGCCTCTCTTCATATGACTTGCTCTCTAGACCCCTCACCAGCTTGGTGGCTCTCCTCTGGACACGCTCCAGCACTTCAATGTCCTTCCTGTAGTGAGGGGCCCGGAACTGAACACAGCACTCGAGGTGAGGCCTCACCAGTGCCAAGTACAGAGGCACCATCACTGCCCTACTCCTGCTGGCCACGCTATTCCTGATACGGAAAATGAAACTATTCATGAATTTGATAAAGTTGGAAACTGACTGTATGTCTTGGTTTGCCATTGTTAGGAAAATCTAGGACCCTCAACTGAACTTAACAGTATGAATTTGAAAATACTACAAGAATTAGCAGTCTTGAACTTGTCTGTGAAGGCTGCAAATGAACCGAAAGAGGTCCTTCCTTGCACAAGATGACTGTTACAGGAAGCTTTATTCCCAAAGGTTTATCTGTGCCTAGAAACATAGAAAAAGCAAAAGAAGAAAAATCCTTTGGCTGCTAAGCAGTAGACCGTATTTTTATTTGAGGATCTGGCCAAACTTCAGACAGTTGGAAGAAGGGAAGTTGCACTGGTGGAGGTATCATGGAATATTTGCCCAGTTCTTCTTCTGTATCGGAGGTATCTGTTTCTCGTTACTGTAGGAGCCTGGATGTGGAGTAGATGGCTCCTCTCTCAGATCCAGAGCAGCTGTTCTTATTAAATATAGCTCTTCCAACAAGATGTTACAAACCTAGCTAACGTTGCTCATATGCTGCAGACTTTAAGAAGTGACAACTCCCAGAATGTGCCTTCCCCCAGAAGCCGTTTGATAGAAGCAGCAATTTTTCTGTGGGTGTTTGTGGTGCTGCTGTGACTGGTGAAATTCGTTACTGGCTGTCCTCGTCCTGCAAATTTTTTTACAGTTGAAGTTTTGTCAGAAAAATTCCTGATCAGCTCTAGACCTGACCGTTTATAGGCTGTGGTTGTTACTGTCCTGCAGTATTTCTAGCTTAGGTTTCCCTTATTAAGGATAAGGGAGAACTGCAAGTGTAGATTTTAGTAGAGATGCTCTGGTTCATGGGGTGGGAGATAAAGCATTGAAAAAAATGTAACAACAAGTTGAAGAAGATCTTTGCACTAGAGAGAAAAGACCATAACCAGGACAGGATAGGGCTGGGAGCCGCTGGCTTAATAGATCAACAGGAGAGTTGGTTTCAGAACAAATACTAACAACAAGAAAGCTGTCAAATTAGAAGCTGTGTTTGCTTTATGAAGTGGCAGATAACAGCTGAGAGGCAAGAGAACTGTATTCATAGAGGCAGGCTCATTATGGGAAGGAAATAAAAGATTAAGCAAGCCACTGCTGATTCTCATTGCTTTGGGTGACTCAAAATCCAAGACCGCTGCAGCTCGTATGCCATAATCTTGCCCTCCCCTTTCCCTCTTGCCTCTTGAGAACATTATTGAACATGCGAGGCAAAGATTTTATTTAGACTCCTTCTGAGATTGAAATGTGTTGACAAGCTGAATGTGTCAAGGATGCTTACATATGCTGTTGCCTAATAATAACAACAGCTCAAAACCACCGTGAGGCTTTTTTGTGAGGCTTGTAGCTCACACAGAAGACTTGAATGACATTGCTCACTGCAAAGCTGTTGGCATCTCTCTTCAAGAGTGACTCGCTTCCTGCGCTATAGCCAGGCTTGAACCACATCATATATTTTCAAAACAATTTACAGACCTAGGATTTGGGTATTTGTTCTTTTATTTAAAAGATTGAACAGTTTTTCCTTTTCTTTTGCATGTTTGTGTTTCTCTCTCTTTATTTTTTTTAAAGATAGGATGATATCTTCATAAAGGAAAAGCTTGCTTTGCAAAGTTTTCTCTGTTTTCACTTTTTTTTTTTTTTTCAATATAGAACTACTGTACAGCAAGAGACCAGAAATCCAGCCAGAATGGTTGCCATCAAAGCAGCCTGGAATCGAAGAAGGATATAGACTCCAACAGCTAAACCCACTGCTTCTACTATTTCAGTCTGCACACTGGCTTGTGCATGCCAATTACGTGAGTGGAATTCAGGGAAAGTAACTTTCCCTTGGCTTTTTGGAAGTCAAGACTGATTGGTGCAATTAGCAATTAAATGCATTATCCCTTAATTGCAAACAGCACCGCAAAGGCTTGAATTAATGGGGAAAGGAATTCTTTAAATGTTTTCTGACCTCAGCCCTAAAGTTGCACTGTGGGCACAGAGGACCTCCACTGTGCAAAGGGCTGTGGGGCTGGAATCTTCCTTTGTGTCCCCCATAGCATTTTTTCTCTTCAGTTCAGTGAGATATGCGAAGCCTCACCCCACGGCTGAGCAGAACCAGCATTTTTGTTGCTGGTGACAGCTCTTGGAAGTGGTGATGGATCATCCCTGCTGTTTTCCATAGGGGAAAACACAGAATAGTGAAGTTTTTTCCACCTATTTCAGTCCTATGTTTCCTCTGGACCATTTATTGCCAGATTTGGGATGCATCAATAAAACCATGTGGACATATTTAATTGTGATAAATTTAAGCAGATGAAGTGCTTCAAATGATCCCAGTAGTCTTGCTTTTGTGATTTTTTTTAAAATTTTATTTTATTTTTCATGTTTTATTTTTTAATATTCTTTTCCTTTTCCTAGACTCAGTGGAGAAAGCTAAAAGGCTAGTGTTTCAGATGAGGCTACTCTGAGATGCACTGTCACCTGTGTTGTGTATTGGGTCCTTGACTCCATAGGCTCTGGCTTAGAAAAATTCTAGAAAAAAAGTCTGCTCTGGGTAGAAAATTTTTTTCTAATGTGGCCACGGCTAGAGATTAAGAAGGACCTGCTGCACATGTCTCACCATCAAACTGGGATCAAAGGAAGGAAAGCTAATCTTTAAATGAGCAAATGATCATTTGTGTATCAAATTATTAATTGATTTATATCAGCATTATGCATTATCAAGCTATATATTTGGCCTTGAGGAAAACAGGCATTAAATGATGGCTGACATCAGCAGTGTACCAAGGTCCCTTTTTCACTTACCCCACTCTGCTGTTCAATAATTAAAAAAAAAAACAAAACCAGAGAGGCTTCATCTGAACAAATGCACTCAGCATGGGACATCTGCCCTGTTTGCTCTTCAGGCATTTTGGCATCGCTGTCAAATTGTGCTTTTTTAGTGGCAGCAGAGGGATTTTGGGGGTAGAAAGGAGAGAAGAGGGGGAAGGGCTCAGCCTCTCTGCCTGCTTTGTCCACCCCAGTACAGATGCTGAAACTCACCTACACCCGACTCTGGAGAGGAATTGCCCCAGTCCCTTGCAGACTCCAGGGAAACCTCACCCTCTCTTGCGGGCTACCAAGTTTGACTTGGTCTTTTCAACATCATGAGTAAGAATGTGGCTCTGAAAATTTCAGGCAAGATTAAAATCCTGATGATGTGCAAGGGACAAACCATGGGAAAAGTCACAACAGAAAAAATCTTTTCCAGATACGTACTTTGAGATCAGGATGCTGTCTGTATTATCTGACAGATATTTGCTGTTATTATTCCCAAATAGCTTATTTCCACAGCAGAAAGAAGCCATGGTTTTTTGCCTAGTTCTAGTTTGTGTCGAGAGGATGACTCAATAGAATAAACTGGCTGTTTTGCCACTGATTTACATACCTGGTGGATTTTATATTTCTATGCATGGTTTTCATCAGGATTAAATCTTTTAAAACCTGTTTGGCACCCAATTGCCTAGTTGCATGATGCTAAATTTCATCTTGTTGGCAACTTATTATCAGTAAGCCAGAGGAAGGAACTGGCATATCAGCTGTGCTGTATCATTTCTTCAACTTTTTGGAATTGAAAAAGAAATAATCAGTTAAATTACTTCCCTAGAAATAGTAAATATAGCTCTGCAAATTGCATCTCTTATATCTTAAATTGTGTTCAAAACCTGGCATTGCAAAATAGGGGGGGAAAAAGTGTTATTTCATGAATGTAGCATTAACAAAAAGTATGGGAAGCATGTTAGGCAGATGCCAACGAAGAGTAGATACTGTACTTCCTTTCCTAAAAAGGAAAGGAAGCTATTTATCTCTATTTCTTTTATCATAGTAATCAGCCTTTATACTTGTTAGTGAACTGTAACGAGTTTGAGACGTCAGTAGGAGTTTATTACATTTATAGCAGTCAATACCTTTTTTCCCATTTGCTTGTTTGAAAATGGCATCTTTGTAGAACATCTCACCTGTCTGAATTTCTTTAAATAAACGTAATATAGGCAGTTGAAGACATAGCTGGTAATGAATGTTAGATAATATCTTGGATACTGCAGCATAAATTGTAAGATGACTATATTCTGTCATGATGAATATTAGATAATGATACCTTATCCCTATAAGAATAACTTATTTTATTATTCAGAACGATCTTATGAGCTCTTTGGATTCATGGGAAATAACTTAGTAGAAACCATAAACTATTCAGATTTCACTGAATATTCTAATCACACTTGCATCATTCTCAATTATGAATTTGGGGGACTGCCAAAAAAGAGACAGAGGCAGCATATAACAGCTTTCCATTAACTCTGTACTGTTGGAGGGCTGGCACTGTGTGTGCCCTTGTGTTGTGAGCTGGCTTGGATGTTTTCTGTTCCCAGCGTTCGCCTTAGCGCAGCTCTTCCAGATGTTCCACATTGGGTACTGCCCAGCTGCAGACTCTAGATTTATCCCTCAGGAAGTTTTTTTGCATGTATTTGCTGCTTAGGGTGAGTGAACAAAGTTGCTTGCCTCAGCGAGGCAGCAAGTCTCAGATCACCCCATAAGATGGGTTAAAAATGCTCTGTCAAACCAGCCTTGGCTGAAGGCTGTGATACTTCTGTCACGGTTTCAGCTGGGACAGAGTTGACTTTCTTATTAGCAGCTAGTATAGTGCTGTGTTTTGGATTTGGGATGAGAATGGTGTTGATAGCACACTGGTGGTTTTAGGTGTGGTTAAGCTCTCAAGGCCTTTTCTGCTCCTCACACCACCCCACCAGCGAGCAAGCTGGGGGGGCACAAGAAGTTGGGAGGAGACATGGCTGGGACAGATGACCCCAACTGACCAAACGGATATTCCATGCCATACGATGTCATGCTCAGCATGGATGGAAGGAGGAGGAAGTGGGAAACGTTTGGAGTTATGGCATTTTGTCTTCCCAAGTAACCGTTAGGCATGATGGAGCCCAGCTCTCCTGGAGGTGGCTGAACACCTGCCTGCCCGTGGGAAGCGGTGAATGAATTCCTTGTTTTGTTTTGCTTTGCTTGCCTGCGTGGCTTTTGCTTTACTTATCAAATTGTCTTAACATAATGTTTATTAATGAAGGGGTGGATTTTTACCTTGGACAAAACAAAGAGACTCACAGCAGTGTTAATACAGGTTGCACAGTTGCATTGTGAAATCTCCTAAACTTCAAAAGAGCTGTTTTTTTTTTACTACATTAGCCACGAAACAATCAGGAGGGCTCTAGTTGTTTTTGCAGGAAAGCAGGCAAGAGGTTTACTGAATAGTAAACAAATATATTACAAAAGACAGTAAGTGATGCCGAATGCTCAAGGATATAGAGTAAAAGATGAGAGACATTTGTCTGAAGAAAGCTGATTAGGTACAGGCATAGATTTTAGGGCTCTGGCTGTAGACAACCAATTTGATGAAACAAACCACAAGCAATGTCCACAAATTCCTTTCTAAATATACCTTTCACATATTCATGGGTATGGAGAGATATATATGTATCTGTGTGTATATACAGGAATATTTATATGTATATATAGGAATATATATAAAGGAATTCCACAGAACTGCTTCCACTGTGGATGACAATTCTTGCTATTAGCTCTCATCCTCTATGTTGAAATTTCAGGGATCAAGTCTTGGAAGCTGACATCAACTCCAGAGAATTTCTGTTCTTAGACTCCATATGGAGAGAGAAAAGGTCTCCAAAATGTTTTAGAGCCAGATCTTAAACCTATTTCAGCTGTGCAGACCTGTCAGATTTTGCTCCAGGCGTGTTTTTTTTCTTAAAAGCTTACCTGGTCTGCATTGTCTTAGATAAGCTTGCTGGGTACGTATGAAATTTGGAATATACAATAATGTGTTCAATGCCAGATTTTACAACACGGAATTTTTTAAAGGTGGGAGAAGCATAATAAATTTCACCTTCCCAATAAAGCCTGAGCTCGTGCTGGTTCCCTTTTGGCAGACTAAGCAACACGTTCTTGAGGTAAAATGTCAAAACCAGTATTTTAAACTTGGGCAAAAAATTAAGGCAAGAGTAAACGATATGGAGAACAAGAGTAAATGTTGTACTTTTTTATGAGGTCATAAAGACATGAAATTCCCCATATGGAGTGTGGTGTGGTGGGTTTTTTTTGTTTGTTTTGTTTTGTTTTTTTGTGATAGCTCTAGGGGGAAATTTCTTGCTGGTTTCCTTAGCAGATTTTCAAATAAACAACAGTCCGTGCAATCTTGTTTTGCTGAAGGACCATAAAAAAAAATCTTCATCAATGGCATTTTCTTAATTGGAGAAGAGAAGGAGAAAATGCAAGAAATCTTGGAGATACTCCTTCGTTTTCAGGTCATTTAGAATTACATTCCATTAGGCACTCTCAGAAAAACTGTGCAGACAAGAATGTATTTTTAAATACTAAAGTTTTTAGCACTTGCTATATAGTTACATAGTGATGGCTGTGTGCACGTGTGTATGTGCATGTATGTCTGTGAGGGTGCAGCTGTATCTCTCATTTCGAAATGTCTGCCTGAAAAGAAGCTGAACTTGTAATCCCGGAGCCTTTTTTTGTGAAAATCTCTGTGATTAAACAGGGCAGGTACTTGGGGAATCTGTAGGGCAAGATGAGGTGGCGTGAGATTAATGAAGGTCTGCTGAGCTGTAGAAAACGTTGAATAGTTTAAAAAAAAAAAAAAAGGCAAAGATACATATATTTAAACTGCACATAAGTCATACAAAAACACTTGGGAAATAAATTGCTGCTGCCGTACTAGAGGAATAATATTTACGTTATTCCATTTAATTCAGCTCTAGCTTTCCAGTGGCTCAGTCTGGGTCCTCAGAGCTGGCTGAGGAACTTCCCACATCACAATGGGGACAGGCCCTATCAAGCCAATTTTTATGAAGTCATGGTCCCTGTAATTCTGGTTCAGCTGTGGGTATTGGGTGATTTCCATAGTGAACCAGAGCATCCCAGACCCTGTGGTGGTCTCTCCCAACTACCAGAGGCTCTAGGAAAGAGGCAATTGTTATCTGGAGACTGATGTCTTGGTGTGTTGTATTGGAAGGTGTTAATGAAGGTGCCTAACATCCCTCTCCTACTAATCCCTGGAAGCCTATGCTTAATCATGATCTTGAACATCTAGTCCTAATGAAATGCAGCATTTTCAGCTGTATTATAATGTATTGTCATGTAAAACTTTTGTTAAAGAGGAGGTGCAAAACCAGTTTTACAGAAAATGGCTTCATTCAGCCTCCTGAAAAAGTCTTGATTAAAAGTGAGTAATGACAGATACATAAAATTTTTACTTTTGTGTGATAAACATATGTGTATTGAATCATTATGTCGATGGGGATTTTGCACAGGCATTTTTTCCAGATGATTTTTAAATCACTTTTCACTGATAATGACAAATAGAGTCTCCAAGGAACGCTGTAACTGGCGGGTAGAAAATGAAGAATGCTCTAAGCAACAGGTCAACAGATTTCTTTGTGAGTGTTAGTAGCAAAAGAAGAAAGAGTGTTGCTCAGACTGCTAGTTCGTCTTGACGTAAGAGAAATGCTCCACCATCCAGTTAATTCATATTTCTGTGGTTTACAGATAAGAAAATTAATTTTTGAGAGTTCAGTGATGGAATCGAGATCAAATTTACCATAGCCTATGAATTTGGCCTTGTCAAAATATTTCATCAGTATATACTTAAGGAAATGGAAAACTCAAAGGTTTCAGACCTTTACAGTCAAACAAGGACAAAAGTTTGACTCTGCCTCACCTGGTGCTTTCCTCTGAAAAGCAAACAAAAGCTACTGTGATGTGGTGCTGGAAGTAGAGGGGGATGTATCTGAGCCCGGAGGGAGGAATTTGTGTGGTACGAATACTGTGAGATGTAGCACTTGAGAAAGGCAGTGGTGGTGAAGTGTTTTATGGCCACTGACGTATTTGTCACTGGTAGGCCAGTGGTTTGCTGTGTTTTTCTTTTAATCTATGATCCAGGGAAAAGTAGCTGAAATCAAGCTGTGTATCAGAGGCGTGAAACCCTCTGCTTTAAAGAGCATCAGATTCATAGCCTGGAGTCTTGTCTCTCTTAAGGGATGCTATCTTTCACAGTAATGCATGCAAACAGGGAGCACTCTTGGGACAGTAACTGCATCCTTCCGTACTCCAGCAGAGGAAATGTTTCTCCTTGAGAAACCCCAGGAAAAAAGGTGCAGAAGACAAAGAAAACAGAGAAAACGTCTTTTCCCCCTAAGGCAATAGAAGTGTGCAATGGGTTGAATACATGCTATGTGTTTAAAAAAGAAACAGATAAAAAATTCCAAACCCTAAACTTTCCTATTGATTACTTGTGAATCTTGGTGATAAAGATGCACAACTGGGACAAAACACTGCTGGAAGAGCCTGCAGGATTTTTCTTGAATGGCCATAGATTTGTCATATGTACATTCAGAAATGTAAATCGTACCTAGTTCCTTCTGAAATTAGATCTGGTTTACGCTCTTCGGGGAAAGCCATGACCTTGTGGGACTCCTTAGACTCCACTGGAGCTTTACTGTGGTCTTTATTGTACACTGAAATGATGTGGCCAAAAGATTACGGGAGATTAATCTGAAAAATGTCCACAAGCTGGTGTGGAATCAAATTATACACACTGAAGCTGAAGAACAAATCTGTTTGCTAGAATGTGCTGATTTGTATGAAACATTGTCATTTCTAAGAAAATTTACAGAGCAATCTCTTTATTCTGTGCTGTATAATAGCTTCTCATTTTTATTCAGGTCTTGAAAATTTGGAAGGAAAGGGATGTGCTGAAAAATAGTATGACAAGGCAAGTTCCCTTGACAGTGAATGTAAGAATTGACTTGGTACACAGGGGCCACTCCATCTTTTTAATGTGGGTTTTTTTGGTTTGTGTTTTGTTTCTTTTTTTTTTTTTAAGGGAAGAAGATAAAGAACACTATTTAAATATTTATGTAGAACAGATGGTTAAAAGATAATATTGCCAACTTGCAAAATAGAAAAGAAAATACAAGCCATGTGTTTTTTACTTTTTAAAAAAGGAAAATTAAAGATACTTAAAGCAAGATTTGGACATTCAATCAAATAAGTCTAATTTCAGGAGATTTAAACACCTTCTGCTCCTGCTGAAACTCTATTTGTAGAACAGATAATCAGTTTGCATATCTCACTTGGAAAACTTTAATTAGACTCGTCAAATGAGGCAGACTATGGTACGCTTGCTCTGGCTGAGAAGTGCATTGTTTAATGAGTACATCCAGTGATTTCAAGGGGAGCTGTGGGATCAAGCTGTATTGCAAAAGTAATGCAGTCTATCTCAATACAATAATTTACAGTTCTGTGCGCCGAGATCATGAGGGAAATGAGGAAAAAATGAGGGAAAATAGGTAATGCTGGAGAAAAGCCATCAGTCTGAGCTAAGGCAGGAGATCAAGGAGAGAGGTGTGATGCAAAAATTTCATCTCAGGATATTGGTGGTTGCAATTACTTTGTTGCTATTTAAAAACAAAAACAAGCCCCCAGACAGGGTGGAAATAAACGCAGAATTAAATTGGAATGCTTTGTCTTTGTGAGAAATTGAGGAATGGAGAAACAGGAGCTTTAATTCTGCTGCTGAAGCTCCGCAGCTTCTCAGAAACTCCATTCAAGCTTGCCATGGTGCTGTGGTGTCCGATGGGTTGTGGCAGCTGACTGAGGTGTAGCAGCACCCACTAGTGTGAGGTAAGATGTGTTATCTAGGCTTTCATGCTTTTGCCGGGCTCGTGACACTATGAAGTTATGTTGCCTTGGTGTGTTCCTTGGTCATGGTTTGGAATTGTCTGTAATTGTCTCAGTGGCAGGAACAATGTTTTTTATTTCCCTTGCTTTCCACAGGGTATATATCTGTGTTCCTCTGTTAATTTTCCCTCATTGTGTTTCTAGGGCACTACTCTGGTTCCCTCCCATCAGTTTTGTTTCTAGAGAAGTGCACTGTGAGGGATGTCATGAATCAGAGATGATGTTCTGGGCACTGAGTGTCCATCTGAAACCTGCACTACTTACGGTACCACCAGCTTCTTGTTTTTAAGGGTGTTCATCCCATTTTTTGTTTCCTTCCAGTCCATGTGACCACGAAGTCAGAATATGACTTCTCCCTTAGTTTCATATTGGTTTAGGCTCAGTTACTTTTTACACAAATTAGTAGAAACTCAAAGTCTTGCATTCCTATTTCATCAGTAATAGTACACGTAAGAGGCAATAAACCTGCACAGCATAGGTGACCATAAATATTAAGCCATAAATGCAGTAGTCATCCACTGAAGAAGCAGTGCAAAGTCTTAATTTTTTCCAAATATTATTTCCTTTGTTCCCTTGATTAAAAACAATTTTGTCTATACGAACCGTTTTGTTAAGACACAAGCAAATGGAAATACTGTGAATGGATTATTGATAGGTGCATCTGAGAAGTGTAAGAATAATCTTTGGTGACCTGAATTTAATGAGATGAAGGGGTGAAGATCGAGAAAGATATTTAATATGTTTTTAGAGGTAGGAAGTAAAACAGAAAGGGAACGATGATACTGAGAGAAGAGGATGAATCCATAAGATGTTATTTTCTCACAGACCCGGAAGAGAAATCCTCACTGGATCAGTCTGTTGCCTGTTGAACCAGTGAATAGTCACTGAAACAGCCTTCACAAATGGTGTTTATTTGTTGGTATTGTGTTGATGGCTTCAGCAGGGAGGCTGGTGGGTTTGAAGATGTACACCTCTAGGTGTCTGCTGAGGAAGGCAGTCAGAACGCGTAAGACTGCTCTGACAGGGCTACAGCCAGAGAAGGTTTTGGCTTTTGCTCCTTGAGGATAGTGACTCTGCACCCTTGCTCAGCAATAAATCCCATTAGAATTTGTTTTCATTAAGAATGTGAATAAAGGAGACAGTCTCTGTTGCCATGCCTTAGAATTATGAGAATGAACTGCAGAAATTTCAAGAGGACAGAACTGCTGAAAAGTAACTGTAAATCCCCAGATTTTCTTATTGGTTTGGGTCTCCTGTTGCAAATCTAGTATGAGTGTCTAACATATCTTTAACTGCAAGGTGATAATCCCATTGTGAAAGCTCCTGAGCAGGGGTACTTGTTAATACCACTCCCACTGCTTGGGAGCTGAATCTTGTTTCTCAGTTTTCCACAACATTGCTTCTATACTTAAAATCATCCACCAGTGGTGGTTTTCTTGGCATGCTGCTTGGTTAAAATACAACTACATATTGATATATAAAATATATCTATGTGTGACATATGTTAAAAAAATATATGTGTGCATGTGCATATGTGTAAAATTTATGACTTAAATAAAAGACAGGACCCTGTCTATACTGAAGGAACTGTGTGATGCGGGGTAATTAAGGCCTAAAAATGTGGAAAAAATTAGAATTAATGATCCTGATATCATAACTGTTAATAAGGACATGTCACTAGTGTGACTGGGATGGCTGAAACCCCTATTTCTGACCTGTATAAATTCTTGTCTCTTCAGACCACTTGCAGCACCCCTGTGAGAGCTGTGCAGGTAAATGACACTGCCTGTGGGAGTGTCTTATAACAGAAAACTGGTAGTCGTGGTGACCAGAAAGGGAAAGGAGCTGAATATATTCTGGTCAAGCCAAACTCTTACGAACCCCTAATTATTCTTGTCACAATCCAGATATACACGTGAGAGAGAAGAGCTGGGGACAGAAGACAGATTGCCTTCCCTTAAGCACCATTCCCATGCCTGCCCAGACAAGGAGGACCTTCCTGCTTCCTTTTCCCATCCCCCCATATCTCCCATCAAAAAATGGGGTCATGCTCTTCCATCCTGCCCAGCTGGACCTTTTTTCTCCCTAACTCCTTCTTTCTCTGGCCTGCAGGCTGAAAGCATTGCTATCTTTGGGGTGAGGCCATTCCCAGAGCTCTGAATTGTCGTGATACTGGCAAGCAGCAGCGGTGCGGGTAAGATTTGGCTTAAAGCTTGGCGTTTTGTACAAGCTCCTTCTCATTTGTTTGTGTAAAGTGCTGAGAAGACACCTAGAGCATGGTGAGTTCCATGGTGATGTGAAAAGACCCATCACAAGACCTTACTTGCCCAAGGGCAGCGTTGTGAGAACAGACGTTCCCTTGGAGCAAGTGGGAGTAATCTCCAGTCAGTTCCATCTTAAGATGAAGTTAGTCTTCATGAGAAAGAAAGTAAATTACTAATTTCTCTGAGGCTTTTTTCTTTGCTTGAACTGCCAGAAACCACCTTTGCAGCGAGTTGAATGCATACTAATGCCCTGAATGAGATTCAGTGTGTTAGTGCTCTCTTGGATGCTGCATTCAAGATGGTCCTTTACATCCAGGTGAATCAGCGCTCGCACCAAGTGGCCCAGAGCTGCCGATTTGGGTGTGGGGATGATCAACAGTGATTATGTGGGGTTTAATGCAAGTTGCAAAGCTTGTGTAGGGTCCTGGCTGAATACCTGAAGAGCCAGTCAGTACTGATGTCCACCTTGCTCTGGCCACAGTGTGGTCAGGACCTATGCTAGGTGCTTTAGAGCTATCTTTATGCCTGCATGTAAACTGCAGTCCTGTGCTCTGACTGCACTGAAGACATACTTTCTTAGTGTGGTTGACACGATAGATAATGTTTACGCTGCATATATGGAGTCAAACTAAACCTGTCTGTTTTCAACTACTGTTTTATGCAGGCTTTAATTAAAACAAAAAAGTGTGCTGTCCATTCTGACCAAGACCTGATCTCTTTTTCTTTAAACCTAGCTAATAAATCCACTTCTCTAATGTATGTACAGCAATGTCCTGTGAGATATCAGGTATTTTCAGCCCTTCTGTCTCCAGTGGGAGCTGAATGCAAGCAGCAGACCAGGGCTTCCCCTTTCTTTTGAAGACACATAGTCATGGAACTGAGAACAGGACAGCGCTTGTAGTATTCCGTAAAGAGAAAAAATACGCTGAATTTCAGCTTTCTTTTTTGTGTTTATAGCTAAGCTAGTAAGTAATAAGGTGAGTGAAATGGTTCAGTTAGTGCTGATCAGCGAACGCTTCTTAAAGGTCAGGAAATGTCATCTCCTTATTCTCTGTTGTCAGTCATAAAGGCTGGGTCGCTGCTCGTCGTGTGTGAGAGAGAGATAGACAGGCTCAGTTTGGGGGAAAAAATTCTGAAGACTTCTTTTTTCTCCTTGAGGAGATCTCTATCATCACCCATGCAAGCGTTTCAGCCAATATTGCCAAAAGCTGGGGTGGTTATAGATGTATATTGCTGAAGGCCAAAATCTTGATGTTGTGGGAAGCCCTTGGCAACTATGTGGCCAAAACCCATCGCAGAGGTCTCAGGTCAGCGTTGCCTTTGTGAATGCTACTGAACTGCAGTGCCATCAAGCCCTCATTTAAATTCAGTCTTAAATGAAGAGAGAGAGTGTTTAATTATCACATCTTGCTGCAGAGGAGCATTAATTAATTTTTAATTGTGTTAGGTGTAATAGGATAATTTCAGAAGAGGGCTCTGCGGAGTCGAGTGTGATGGATACCAATTCTCAGGGAGTGTGGAGCAGCATCTGGGAGTGTGGGGATGGCAAAGAACTGCTCTAGGAGTGACCAATGCTCTCAGTGAGTTTTGCTGGAGACATCATGTGCGCTGGAGCCAGCCCCCATGGCTGGTCGGGCTGGCGTTGGAAGCCAAAAGCACCGCGCACGTGCTCTTCTTCCCAAGCCTCTTGCGACGTATGTATTAATTTGCCTGTTGTTTACGTCTCATTGGTGTAAACTCTGACGTGGGTTCATAATTTTTTTCATACCCGAGACTACAGTTGCCAGAGGCAGTTACTAAGACTTGCTATAAAAGAGGGGGGCTCAGACCAGCGTGGTGCTCTTTCTTTGGCTGAGGCCATTGGCAGATGCTGAGGGGAAAGTTTGTCCCACTGATAGACACTATGGAATAATCTTCCTAGAGGGGAAGTTGCCTCCTAATTCAGAGCAATTTCTATTTGGCTTATTCAGTAAAATACTTTTAATTTTTTTTTTTTTTTTAAATCTCTCATCTGTATTTTAGCATGCTCAATATTACGTAAAGGCTTCTGGTTTTCTGTAAAAATGGCGTCTTTTGGGAATCCTTTAAAGATATTTAGCCTATATGGTATCTTCTGACAGCATCTTCTCCAAGATAATCCCATGGGAAATCCTCTGCCACCCCCACAGAATACATTACTTTTTATTAGTTTATTTTTATATCCTGTTTACGTTTCCAGTGAGGGTAAAGGGCTAATTTCGTGGCATTTGTTGTTTTCACACCTCTCTTGTCTATCCTCTCATTAATTATTATTTGAATATTTTTAATCTGTCCAACCCTTTGTTATGGGCTTTCTGTGCTCCTAAATGTTTTATTTGCCCTTACGGGATGGACTCTGTTTTCGCTGCATTTTTTGTGAGATGGGAGGGCCGTAGAGAAGCACTGTTTTCTAAGGCAATGGTGTCTTTAACCTTTTCAGTAATGCTTTTTGTGTTAGTTACTATGTTATTTATAATTGGATTGCTTTTTTTCCATTTGTTGCCGTTGCCTGTTTCTATTATATTTTTACTAAGCTATTGCAGTGACCTCCTGGCCATGTCCTTTAGCAAGTATATTTACATATCGCATCAGAACAGAATGCTGACTACAGGAGATTCAGCCACATCATTGGGGTTGGACCACATGTTTCTATAAAACAAATATTTAAGTATATTCTGCAATTTCAGAGCCTTGCAATAATACAACTAGTATCAGATCCTTATTAAGAAATTGTAAATCCAGTTATTTAACCAGACTGCTCTGAACTAGAAGAATATTCAATTTCAGACGGGAATGGGACTTCTGCAGCGCAGTGATACTACTGGGGGTTTTAATTTTTCATTATTTTTTTCTTCTGCTGTTTGGTTGTTTGCAGACTCTACTTACCAAAAGCAACGAGGAAAGAGCGTAAGGAGCTGAATTGTACTGCTAATTCTGTGTTTATTTCCGATTAAATTGCTTTCCTGTCCTTTGATTTATGAGGAAGGAGAAGCATAAATGGATGACTAAGGGATTCATCTGCATAAGTCCCCTTAATTTCTGTGGCTGCTATCTAGATGAACACTGCAACAGGCTTTAAACATCTCAACTGGTGCCCACAGTGTGCTGAATAAGATAGAAAATGTTGTCTGCCTCACTTCCGAAGAGCCTGCAGTCGAAGCAAGACAGCAGCAGAGTGATACTGTGAGAATAAATTATTGTATATATATATTTTTTTTTTTTTCCAGTGATTAACAATGCTGTTTACTCCCTTTCTATGGAACTCATCAGAAGAGTGAGTTGTTGCTGGGGACGTGTACAGCAGCTGAAGCCTAGAGTAGGAAAAGGACTCCATGTGTCAGAGATGGAAAAAATTCCCTAGAAGGTCATGGTAAGATCTCACTGCTGATGCCGTAACTGAGTTGCTGTCATATGGCAGTAGTGCTGTGACCACATGAAGCTATAACTCCGGAGACAGGCTTCTGCCACATGCTCCCACACATCTGAAAACTAGTCCTTTAATACTTCTGTGTCCCGTGCTCTTTGAAGGTGTTTCTGGTTCCCTGCCTCAGTGGTTAAGTCATTAAACCCCTTTGAAATGCCCAGGTACTAAACTGATGAGTGATGTATAAAGCAGTACCAGCAAGTGGGAAGGACTCCAGGTGATGTTAATGTGTTTTAGTTGTAGAACGCAAGACTTTATTTGGGTGGCAAAACAGCCCCTTCTGCCTCTTCCAATAATTAAGGGGCAAAGCACTGGATTTTCTGAGGCTCCATAAGACTTTCCCAGAATATAAAGTAATAGCAGCACATATCAGCTGGAAAGTCTGATGGTGCTCACTGTGGAGTGTTGAATGACTCTTGCCTCGCTGATGCTGGGAAGCCACAGTGCTGCTCACGCATATAGAATGTGAACTCTCTGGGGGGAGTCTCTCTTCCTCTTTGTCCTGTAAGGAAAGCCTGGGTTCATTTTGGGTGCTACTGTACCAAACACACATAACCACGGTGCTGCACAGCCAGAGCAGTCGAGCACTGGGCTCTCCCAGGACACAGGAATGGAAAAGCTCTCCAGGGTTCTTGAGTCCAATCCACAGATGCTCTCAGTAGCCATATCACAGGAGGCTTTAAGAGGTGTCTCATTTTCCACCTACCAGCTGATGAGGATGTTTGCCCCCATGGCTCTCACTGCAGTAACTGTTGCAGAATTGCACCCTGCTGATGGAGCTGTTTAGCATTTCCAGACTAAATTTAGGAAACTTAATGCTCCACTTTTGTGTTCAGCTGAAGTATGTCCAAGTTCAGGATTATCTGTAAAGATAATCCTATTTCCAATTCAGTTTTTGAAATAACTTCTTCTCTCTCTCTTTTTTCCTTTCTTTCTGTCTTTCTTTCTCTGTTTATTTTAAAGTATATTTATTTTAGCACCCTAGGCTGCTGCCTATTTCCATTTTACTTTCCTTTGGCTCTTTTTCTTAGTGATGGTGAGAAGGAAGCGCATATTGCATTTAGTCCTTGCGCATTAGTCCTGTTTCTCTACTTGCTGGTGAATTATGCTGGCATTTCCCCCTTGAGAAAACTTGTCCACACTACTGCAAGACAGACTGTTCACCTGTGAACATTACCTGGCTTGATGTGTCCACAGGGCCAGATTTGTGCATCTGAAGAAAAAATGAAACAGAATCACAAAAGAAAGCAGGGAGGACAAAATAGAAGAAGCAGATATATTTTGTGGCACAGCATTTCTGCATCTGTTTGTGTGGCAGAGCTAAAAAGGGGAAGTTTTAAGAACTGCTTTTCCAAGATCCCTACTAGAGATTTCTTCCTTTGCCCCATGTGTGTCTTTTTCCTTGTTGCGGCAAGAAGAAAGAACGGATAAGCAAGCCACGGGGTTTAACTTGTCACTTTTCCTAGCCAGGCCATCTTTCGTGGTTTCAATGACAAGTGCAATGGCGTATCTGTGTAGCCTTGTGGATTAGCTCCCTTTCATCTGTGCTGTGTAATTTGACTAAGAAAAGCCGTGTTTTTATAACTATTAGTTACAGACTGTGTCTAAGAAATTATACAGTGTCAGAAGCCACTAACCAGTCTCTAGAAAAGACTGGATATTGCAGAGACCTGTTCTGCTTATTTTTTAACTATTACCAACTGAAACACTAGTGAAAGAACTATTAACATTTCTTTTCTTCTCTTGCTAGGGATAGAAGCTGTTTATAAACCCCCTTTAATCTCTCATCTTTAATAAGCTGTGACAAGCTGCTGAGCTGATTGTTGTCTCCAAAGGGCCGAACAAATTGCTCTTCTGTCACTGAGACTGGACATTTCCTATGTTTAGATCCATATAAGAGGGTGCTATTCGAACTGCCTCGTACCTGCATGCTTCTCCTTCTTTCTCCCCACAGGTTGCAAGGGGAGGTTTGGAGGCAGAAGATGGGCTGAAGGCAGCAGCCCGTTGACTCCAGCAGCTCTAAGTCCCTGCATCAGTGTAACACTTAAATACGTGCTTAATTTTTAGCACCTGTAAAAGGTACCATTAACTTCTTAACGTTCATTCTTAGATAACACTCGGCAGCCCTTTGCATGGTTTCATGCTACCCAGAGCTTAGCTGGTAAATGTGTAGGCTGTGTCTGCGGGATGGGCCCTGTCGCTGGTTTTCAGGACGGGAGCAAAGCAATGGCAGAACTTGCCTGAATTGAGGCAAGAAACCCAGGGCAAAGCCAGGGCTTTCTGACTTGTGCTCTGGGCTGGATGCTGCTGCTTATATTGTTAGCCATTTTTTTTTAAGTTGAGTTGAGCTGAGTTAATGTTTATGTTTATTATACTGTTGTGCAACTGAATTCAGTCATTTGACAACTTTCATTGCGAGCCAAGTTATTGTTGTATTTCAGCTTTTGAAATGTAGCTGTTTCTGCTGTATGCTTAATAACTGCTTGGAAGATGGAAAGTCTTTACATTTTCCTTGTGGAAACAGTTGCTTGGTTTGCGGGAGGGAAAATGCATCATGAAATCAGATGTTTCTAATTGCTCCTTGTTTCAGGAGTTTCTATTGAACACTGAAAATCATCCTTAATGCATGAGTAAGCCTGATGAACAGATAGATTTTAAAAACATTGACTCAAAATAAATTTCTCTTGGGAGCAGAATAATTGTTGACTAATTCTCGTGGGAGAGATATATGAATTTCTTGCAGGCTTTTTGAACAATAGGACTTCAAAGAGGCTCAGTGAAAAGAAAGAAAGGTGCCCTTAATCTTCTAACGTAGTATTGTTTATTCCCTTTTGGCATTAGGGCATCTGCCTCATTAGTATTAACAAGATTTCATACTGTCCTCAGGGAGACAGGTACTTTCCAAGAAATGCCTGTAAGGAAAAAATAATTGTCCCAATGTCATAGGCTGGAGCGTATGTAACCCATAAATCCTCAACTGACATCATAGTTCCTGAGGCATTTCCTTTGGAAAGAAAATGAAAACAAATGTTCTTAAGGCAAAGTTATAGGTAACTTGAAAGCAGCCTTTAGAGGAAATTAATATTTGTGGGTAAGGATCTGTTGCAGGTGAGGGTGAGGTTTTACAAGGGGAAGAGAGCTCTTCGGTTGCTGGTAGGAGGCAATAACCATGTGTTTCTATCCCCACCCCGGTTGCGCAGCAGGTAACACCCTACAGCAACTGAGCCTCTACCCATGGCTGCTGGGTCCTGCGCGGTGGCCAGCAGAAACGACTGAAACAATTGTACAGGCTTTTGTAGAACCCTGTGGAGGCTGGGGAGAGGGCTCAGGAAATGAAGGGATGGTAGAGGACTCAAAAGATTTGCAGGACTTGGATCTAGATATATAAGACCGTCATTTTGGGTGGCATCCAGTAATTTTGCCTCCAGCTTGAGTTGCTCAATCTGAAACACCTCGCTGGCACACAGAAAACGAGGACTCCAGAAATTACTGGATGTTTGAAAACTTTTGTCATCACTATTTTCATAAAAGTTGGTGGCTGTCTGTCAAGGGGAGCGTGGAAGGACTGGAGTTCCGAGTTGCACATGACTGGGACAACCTCACTGTGCGGGGAGGACGGTGGAGACTCGTGTGGAATCTGTGTCTGGGGATTCCTAAGCTGGAGTTGTATAAGGCAAGATAGTTTAACCTCACCCTCTGATTAGCGAGTGAACATATCACTTTGTGCTTCCTTTTAAATCAAAAATGAAAAATAGTTAATGAAATCCTTTTTCTAATGCTGTTTGAATTATAAAGAAAAAAGGAAAAAAGACATTTCTGGTGTGTATTTTTCATTAATGCTATATCATATAATGTAATTTAAACAACTTTCATAGCCCAACCAATCCATTTTGCTAATTGTCATAATAGGAACATAAAGGCAGTATAAATATATAAGTTAAACCTCATTTGACTCTTTCTCTAGCAGCCCTCCCCCCAAACACTTGCTGAATCCAGTTAAAAACATGAAACTAAGCCCGTTGTAACCCTGTTATAACCATTTATGCTTTGTGCCAATGACCTCTGTGGGCTAGAAGATAATGAACTTTATTCCTATGAAGGCTATTAAAATAATATTTTTCATTAGAAAATGAAAAATGTTAAATGTTAAATGAAAAAATGTTAGCTATTGCTAACATCTATCTTGCATCTGCCTAACTGACTCCCTTTCGTGTCTCACATTTAAACCAAAGGTTTTGTAATGAGAGGTCTTGGGGAGTTAGTTACGAAGACCTTAGCGGCCGGTCCCAGCAGTCGGCGTGAGACAAATCGCATCTCAAAAAGTGACTGTCGTCATCCAGAAAAACATGAAGAGACGTAAGCGATGTGAAAACAACCAAGCAAAAAAAAAAGCTCCAAACACTTTTCATGTTTAAAGCAGTCTTTGGAGATAGGGTTGTTTTCTTTTACTCTTCTTTTTTTTTTTTTTTTTTTTTCATGCACAGTCAGATTTTTGGAGCTAAAATCAATTTTTAATTTCTGAAGTGCTGTTTTAGTTCTTGAGCCCGTATATGGAAAAGATGATTGTCAATAGGAAATGTTTGAAAGGAGGCACATGGCAAATACCCTGCTGTGAAGACAGACAGGGCTGGCCTATATGGAATTTGCAGTTTAACTTCACCAATAAAAAAGCAGCGTGTCTTGCTTTTGTGGCCTACTAACAAGACAGTTTGCATGATTTTAGAGCTACGTTATGAGGGAAGAATACCAGAGGGGTGATTAAGATGTGATCATGATAAAAATCTTAAGACATTTGTGATACAATATGTTTAATGAGGTTTTTTTTACCACAGCTGCCCCACTGTTCTCCTGGACCCAACAGATGATGTGTTTGAAGGAACTGGTTGCAAAGAAATTTATCTGAATATATCTGCATCTCCCACAGAGCTTGCCAAACATTCAGTAACACAGATTTCTGTGAAACTGTTGTTACTCAACATCAAAACAAATTGATGTAATTTAGATGTATCCTGTTTGTGCAGGTTGTTCCAAAATATTTTTCATGTGTTCAATTTTTAAACAGAAATATTGGAAAAATCTTAGGTTCAAAAAATCCCTGGAGGAGTTTTATAGAAACCTAGAGGCATCCAAGGATGTATTTGTCCCAGTGAATTTTTAGTTACGGTTCATTTTACGATAATCAGTTCTCCTGGAATGAGATTTTATTTAATTACATGCAGTGAACTGTCACAGCTATAGGCTGAAATCTGTGTGATGCCTTTCCTAAAAGATGTTGTTGCAGTCTCTTTCATGCCTTAGATTTAAACCAAAGAGGTTGTACTGAGGGGTCTTGGTGAGTTAGAATCATAGAATTACCTAGGTTAGAAGGGACCTTTCAGATCATCTAGTCCAACCGTCAACACAACACTGACAAAACCATCACTGAACCATTTCTCTAAGCACTATGTCTCCTTGTCTTTTCAGTACCTCCAGGGATGGTGACTCAACCACTTCCCTGGGCAGCCTGTTCCAATCATTAATAACCCTTTCAGTGTAAAATTTTTCCTAATATCCAATCTAAACCTCCCCTGGTGCTGCTTGAGGCCATTTCATCTTGTCCGATGATGTGCGACTTGAAGGGAGGAGAGACCCGACCCCCCGCCTCGCTACACCCTCCTTTCAGGTAGTTGTAGAGAGCGATGAGGTCTCCCCTCAGCCTCCTTTTCTCCAGGCTGAACAACCCCAGCTCCCTCAGCTGCTCCTCACAAGACTTGTGCTCCAGACCCCTCACCAGCTTCATTGCCCTTCTCTGGACACTCTCCAGCGCCTCAACGTCTTTCCAGTGCAGTGAGGGGCCCAGCACAGTACTTGAGGTGGAGCCTCACTGGTGCCGAGTACAGGGAGCTTAGCAACCAGTCCCAGCAATTCTGAGCTCCGAACCCAGGATAAGTAATGATGCCATATTCAGCATGTGTGAAGAGTCTGAGATTAATGCTTGTGAGGGACAGGGGGTTCTGCTGCCTGTGACAGTTCTTTTATATTAACTCTGGCTTTCATGCCTGCCTCTGCAACCGATACGGTCCCAGGTGGCTGTAAATTCTGCTGATAAATTTGAGCATCTTTGTGCCCCAGTGGCAGTGCCGAGGCTGTTGCCGTTGCCTCTCCTGGCAGGATCCTCCTCCACATCCATCCCACAGCGCAAGGGCAAATGTTTTATGATGCACCGTCAGGAGTTAATGGAGCTTTCTGTGGTTACAAGCAGCCTCAGAGGATGAAGTTGTTCTTCTCATGATGACCTCTCTGGATGGTTTAGTAGGCCATCATCATAATTCTGTGTTCCCTTTTATGCTTATGCTGGCCCCTAAATTTCCTTTTCATTGATCTGTTTCACAGGTCACAGCAATTTGCACATGATCTACAGCAGAGAAGATGAGAAAGGGAGGCAGAGAGAAAGCCACAGATAAAAGCCTCTTGCTTAGACCAACTGCTTCTGAAGTGCATACATTTTTTGTGGATTCCACATTATAAAAGATGTTGTAGTGTCTGTCGTAGTTTCTGTCAGAGCAAAACAGTTTCAGGTGTTGAAGGCCTGGTACCTCCAGCTGTTTCTGCTCACTTCCAGAATGAGGTTTTCTTCATGGTGAAAGAAGTTCATGGTGCTTTGCTGATGAAGTTTCTTGGGCTCCAGGTGATCTCCTGCCTCTTGTGGAAATAGCCCCATGCACTTACAGGGGTGAATTGAAAGTACTCTACCTACGCAGTGCCCGTTTCTCAGTGAAGCTGTGGTTATATCATGGGAAGACATAATGATATGAGACCTATAACCTCTGAGTTTTTGCTAGTGCACCTATTATTGCTTATGATTGTCTTCTTTTCTATATGTCAGGGAAGGGACCCAGTGCCAATGATTTCTGAAAACTGTAATGAGAGCAGTAATTGGGCCAGCGGTGCTTGATGCTGACAGTCTGGCTCCCTGGCCATTAGCACCTTTTTTTTAAGCCCTCAGGTTTCCTGGATGCTGCTCATCTGTCTGGACTTGGGGTACCATAAGCAATGAGCTGCATTGCCCTGTGGAGTGCAGGTGGTGGTGGTTGCTCTTCTCACGGAGTTGCTCATCTCTTCTCATTCTCATGGCTTACAGTTGATGTAAGCATTGAATCTGCCTTATGGGGCATTGCGAGGTTCTTTATTCTTACTCCTTTATTCATTGGGGGTTATGTGAGACCAAATAGAAAGTTTGTCAAGAGAGATGAGTTGCCACACACTGAGGAGAACGGTGGTGCTACAGGTGTGGGACTAACAGGGCTGGGGAGGAACCAGCACCTCATGGCTTGCATTGAGATCATTAGGTGCAGTATAATCTGGGCAAAATACCAATGGTGGTGTTGGTGAGCTGAAGGACGTGGACAGAAGAAACAGCAGCTTTTATGTGGCTGCTGCTCAGGCAAGATGAAAATTGGATATGGGAAGAGCATTTGGTCATAGGAGCAAGAGAAGTGACAGTGCTGTCTGCATTGCCTGCAGCAAGTGCCGAAATGCTTCTCCTTGGTACAGATGTTGTCCCTGCTGGGCCCAGCCCAGGATGGGAGGTTGTGAAGTATGTGGCTACATGTTGAGACTGTTCAACAGCACGACTGCTATGGATTGCTGCAGCGGACCTACGAAATACCTCTGCGCTGGGGTATTCACTGACTGCAGGGAAATTTCTGGCTAGGATTTAAGATTTTCCCATTAAATTATGTGCATAAAACCACAAGGGAAGTTCATGAGAAAGCATGGGTTGGGTATGGCTACCTGTGAGACAACCTCTGCATTGGCATGGCTGTGTGTATGGGTGGGTTCACCCCCCAACTGCTGGCCCTGTCACGGGAATCACACACTCTTGTGTGGGAGATGTGCCAGTGTGCATCGTGCTAATGAGGGGGAGTGGACAGCCTGCTGTCAGCATGTGCCTGGTGCTAATGGTGCTTAGGACATCCAGGGACAAGGAGCCTAAAGGGCTCCTGGGACACTGTAAGCACAAGTCCTCTCCCAGCCAAGGGAGGATGGGGTCAGAGTGAGCTGTGCGTTGTGGTCCATCCCACAAGTCTGCCTGCCTTCTGCATCACTGGCACCACTGATTCCTCCTTGGGTACCTCCTGTGGTGTGGATTCACCTCCTTGCTTGGGAGCTGCTGGTGTAGAACAAGAGAGGAAAAGGTCAAACCTTGACCCTGGCCAAAACTCATATCCAAGTTTCCTGCATCCCAGTTTAGCTTCAGCCACTGCCATGGCAAACTCTCTACATCTCTTATGATATTTCCTCTGGATCTTTTGGAACTGAGCTAAAAGATGTGCTTGTATTGATTAATAGCAGGTTTTTAAAGCTTTCCATTCTACAGCTCAGAGCTAATAAGATAATGGACATTGTGATCCATGAATTCTTAGAAAACCTTGATTTGTACATTCTTTTTTAGAATATTTATTCATACTACTGTGCTAGTTGCCTTTAATCATATGTAAAGTACCCAAAATTCTCATTTCCATTCCTGTTCCTTAATGCCAAGTATCGGATGGTGTAGAAAACATTTCAAACAAAGATCTTATCTCTGTGTCATCAGCGTGATTGGGTCACCCTAAAACAACCAGTGTTTATGAGCAAAACATGGCAGGGGCATTAGGTTGTGTTTATTTGATTTAAGCGTCTAAATCAAATTTTGACATCTGTTGTGTCTTGTTTAGCTTTTAAATTAAGCTCTCAGGAAAATTAATGTTACGAGCGCAGTAAGGTGATTACAAAATTATTATTCCCAAGATGCATGATTTATGATGTTTTTAATGCTGCGTTCTGCAGGTTATACCAAGAGAAGCCAGGCAGAGAAGGAGAGATGTGCAGAATAAGGAGTACAATAGACATGTTAATTAAGAGAGCTTAAAGAGCATGGGGAAGGAAATTATTATTCCCCTCACTGGCATTTGATATCTTAATGCCCAGGCACTGTAAATAGGGGTAGGCTTTTCTGAAATGTGGATGAGCAGGGAAATTTGTAGAAGAGGTACTCAGCGTTGTTGGCTTCATACACCACCCCACAGGTGCGGTTTTAATGGGAGGTAGCTGTTTTAGTAACAGGAAGAAGACAGAAGTTGCAGAAAGACTTCTCCAGAGAACACACCAGTCCTGGGGTAAGGTGTAGGAAGCAGTAGTGTCCTGCCTCTGAAAGTGGTCGAACTACTGAAGTATCTTAATTGTTGGACATTTTCTATAATTGACTTTCTTCTGTAGCCAGTGCTAGAATGGGAGAGAAAGCCCTAGAGGGTTGTCCGAAACCTGTCACAATAAACAAAATACCTGTGTTTCTAGGAGAATGACTGGTCTATAAGTAGTAGGGTATAGAAAAGAATATTAGACGTGAACATAAAGCGTTTGCTGCTTGCCAGCTTAGCCTTTGCTGTTTATGCTGACCTGTCTCTAACCTTTGGAGGCTCAGACTACAGAAAGTTTTTCTTGATGAATATTTCTCTGATCCATATCATAGAGCTGGAATTGTGGTTATTTGCCACCTGTTACAACTTATCTGTATACAGTATTAATGAAGATATCTCAAAAATAATACAAAGTTTTAGTGAATAGCTAGTTTTTCAGAATATTGGCAGTAGAGTTTAATAGCAAATACTATTTCCTTGCCAAAGCAATGATGCATACTGATACTGTGGAGCATTTTTATGTGTTTTCATCATTGTATGTTTGACATTTATCCCTCTTCATTTTGAGAAATTCTGTTGCATCCAATAACACACATCAAGACACGGAGGGGAAAAAGCTAGCAACAGTGGCTATGAAATAGAAAGCAATTATTTGTATTTAATTTGCTTCAGGGATCAATGAACCTTGTATCTCTGTGCCATATAATGTAGCTGAATGTTCACTTCATTTTATAAGATTTTAACTGGTACTCTGGGCAACTGAACAAACCTTATAAAAATTAATAAATAGGACCTAAAGCAAGCCCAGGACTGGAATTTATAACAATCATATAGAAATGAAAAAAAGCCAAACAAACCCTAAATCTTAGGAGGAGAGATAAAAAGGATGGTACTTTCTGTCCCTGGGGTAAGAAGGACAGGAATTTGGATTCCACTAATTTATGATAAAGCAAAGTGAATCCCTATATGATGTAAGGTAGAGTCTTGAAAAGCTCCGATGATTAATGACCTGGAAAGGTCTTTAGTATGGACAAATAAACTACTTTTGTATAATAATTACTTATGGAGTAATTATGCATTGTAGTGAGCAATGGGCTTCAAAGCAGGTGACAACACTAATTAGATCTGCCCTCATCCCTGTGAGGTAAATAGTAGCAGTCAAATGTTGGTTGCTCCAGAATGGGCCCTGAAGGTAGCAGAGGTCAAAACTTTTTATGTGGCTAAAATGATACAGCGCAGCCATGCGAATTTGGAAATTCTGCAGATATTTTAATGGACAAGATTGTGAACTTCAGTAGCCTTGGACAGCTTTTCAATGAATAATCTTGCAGTAGTACCAGCTAATACTGAGATGCAGTCTCATGTTACATGTAATTTCATGTCATGCTGAGATGATACCAAAAAGGATTGGTTCCACTATCTGGATCACCATCAACCGTCCATTTCATCTTTTTGCCTTAGACTGGATCTTGTAATCAGCTGATTTTACACAAGAAATGTGGCCAGAAGCATGTGGCCAAGGGTAAGAGGTTGAAGAGCGGGAATGACAATTGCTTTGGATCAGGGTAACATCAGATCAACAACCAATCTTCAGTGTGTGTAAATGGAAGTACAGCCTAATTATTAGAGAATATTGAAAATTATCCTTAAATATGATCTTTGTCTTCCATGGCAGGGTCTAAGAACATGTAAATTTTTCCATCTTGAATTTGAACAAAGATGTTGCAAAAACCAAAATGCAGGTAAAACTTCAGTAAGGGTATTTTCAGTAGGGATGAAATGAGACAAGCTCAGTAATGAAGTCTCTTCCCCTTATCTGGTGCAACATAAGAAAATAGAACAGGTGAATCTGTAAGATATTCACACATCCCTTTATTCCATGGCACTTTGGTGGCATAGAGGACCTCCTCTCCATAACAGCAAGCTAGCAAAAATGATCCATTGTATGTTTACATTGCCTGAAATTTTACAATCTTCCTAGACAATCTATTCTGATATTGATTTATTCATCCTATTAGAAGATTTTTCCTAATATTAACATACTGTCTCTGCTTGCACTTCATTGAATCACAGAATCATAGCATCATAGAACAGTTTGTGTTGGAAGAGACCTTCAAAGGCCATCTAGTCCAACCCCGCTGCAATAAGCAGGGACTTCAACTAGATCAGGTTGCTCAGAGCCCTGTCCAGCCTGACCTTGCATGTTTCCAAGGATGGGGCATCTACCACCTCTCTTGGCAACCTGTCTCACTACCCTCATTGTAAAAAATTTCTTTTATCTAGTCTAAATCTATCCTCTTTTAAGTGTAAACCATTACTTCTTGTCTTATTGCAATAGGCCCTGCTAAAAAGTTTGTCCTCATCTTTCTTGTAAGCCCCCTTTAATTTTTTCAAGCTCATTGCTCTCTGTCTTGTCTCCAGAGTCCTGAGGTGTTGTTTGTTTTATTCCTTTTATTTCACATATTTGAAAGCTGTTGTCATGTCTCCCTTGAGTCTCCTCTAAACTGAACAATGCAGATTGTAGTCTTTTCTTCCTCCACGGCTCTCTAGTCCCTGTTCTCAAGCCAGTCCATGTTCTGCTCTGTTGCCTGTGCTAATGTGCTAAAACACATGCTTTGTGGAGTTTGTTCACAACCTGTGTAATGTATATGACTTGATCAAGACACATACAACTTACTATCCCTGAAGCTAGTTGCCTGGACTTCAGTGTTTTTTGTTGCTTTCAGGATGTGCTACATAGAGAGCAGTTTCCTTCAAAGGTTACATTTGCATTATCAGCAAAGAATATGGAAAACAGCACAATTTTGGTTGATTACAAACTACAGATTCTCTAACCGGCACTGTAATTCTAATTGCTTCTTTCTGGGTTCTTCCATAAAGTTTACCAGCTAATTTGCACAACCATGTTCAGCTGTGAAAAGCTATGGCTCAGTCAGAGGCTGCAACAGCTTCCTCTTTTCTTTGTCTGGAGCATCTGTTATGATAGAATAGTAAACAATTTCTTTTTCTGAATAATTCCGAATAATTCATCCAGTGTAATTCACTCCAAGGAAATCTTAGATAGCACACACATGCCTTTTGTTCTTCTGCAACTTCCTACTATTAAGAATATGCCTGATTGTTGTGTGTGATGCTAAGTGGAATGTATTAGTCAAATGGGACAGGAGCCTGTCAATGATGGCGCAGAGTGGTTGACCTTTATTGATACTAAAAACAAAGGAATCTCCAACATTCAAAACCAAACGTTCTCGGAAACATACAGTAAACTTTCTTTTAAATTCAGTTTTCACCAAACAGAGTCGGGGGAAAAGAGAGAAGCAACTTCTCTCTTCGTACAAGAATAATTAAGCCCTAAAGGAACAAAAATGTTTCTGTGGAACTAGGAGCATCAGGGGCTTCTTGAGTGGCCCTATGAGCTAGGGCATGAATGCCATCATCATTGGACTTACATTTGACAGTACGCTTGAGTATATACAACTTATCATCTCAAACTATTTTCAATAAACATTAAAATACTGTTCTGTATTAAAATACTTAGACCACAGATCTTGAGATCACGGTACATTTTTTGCCTTAGTTCTTTATCGGTGTTCATTTCTCTTGTGCTTTTACAGGAAATAGTACTGTTTAAAATGGAGAAGGAAGAAGTTACTCAAAAAGCTGGGCAATGCAAGGGGTTTGCAAAGGAGCTTTTTGAGCTACAGGCTGGTAATTTTTAACTAACTTACTGGTAGAGTGCTCTCTTGAAATGAGAGGAGCTCTACAACAAAGTGAAGGAGTGTTTGGAGTGCCTTGTAGTCCAGCGCTGAGAGTAATCAGCTATTTATATGAGTGCTAGTGGGTGTAAAATCAGGAAAAAAACCCAACGATTTTGTTTCTAGAGCCAAGCTAAATCCCAGCCCTTCCTGCAAATGAAGTAAAAGATTTGTAAAACTTAAGCCAGAGAAGACAAGTGTAATTCACTCCAAGGAAATCCTAGATAGCACACAAGCCTATGCGAGTCAGAGCTGACTTCTGAAGAGAGAGTGAAAGGAAGGGATGGTTTTTAAGCCCACATCTGGCTACTTATGCAATTAAGCGCTGCTCCTCGCAACCAGGTGACCAGTCTTGAGCTGCTCGGCTGGTTTAACAGTTATCCCAAACCCGTGTTTACCACATGCAATGAGCTCGCTGCAGAGCTCTGGTGTGCAGCAGGCAGTGCACTCTCCTGAGCCTGGTGTCACTGGACATGGTCACATTGGGTGGTCATCGGACTTCAGTCACAGTATGTTAGGCAATAGTAAAAGAACAGGACTACATACAAAAAATGTTCAGCTTTCTGACAGGTGAGACAGAGCAAAGCTGCAATAGTCTGCACTAAAACTGGTGCCTCATGTTCTGATGCCTCATGTTCTTATAATTTAGGAGAGCATAAATGGTGGTGGACCATTATTTTGAAAAGGACATAATATTATTTAGGTAGAATTTATAAAAGAAAAAAAATGAGAATATGAGGAATATGAGACCTAAGCACAACTGAATGACTTGGTCACCACAGTGACAGTTAAAGTTGATGTTAGATGAAGATTTATTTTGGATAAAGACAGGACAAAACTATGAACTGAATTACCCATGTGAATGATAGGGATCTAAATTAATGGTAACCACTCAAGAAAAAAATAATCATCAAACTGTGGACAGCAATTCAATAGAAACAGTAGTCATGAAATAGCAGCTAATCTTAAAGTTGAATTGGCCTCTAAGTTCCCTAGGGACTAAAGTGATAAATAAAAATGCAAACAATGGAAATTTGCCCTTTACAGACAAGTGTAACTGGCAGCCATGTTTTACATCCCAAGTCCCATTTGCTCACTGGGCTGAAGGCTGTGCTGGATTCCTGTCGCAGGCATCCTTTGGATTTCCTGAAGTCACTTAGGGATGTGTCCCCTCCAAGTGAGATTGAGTTTTGGGACTATTGTGGCACCTGCTATCAAGAGAGCAAGGAGCAGCTCAGCTGGACTGTTGTTCTCCACTGCCATATTCCAGTTCTCTTCACAGGTACCGGGGAGCCCTGGGTGAGGTATTATCTCTGCCTTTGACAGGTAGTGCTGAGCTGCGGTGCTGTAACTGCTGTTCCCTTTGACTGTGCGTGGTGGTGGGCTCGCACCCCGGGTGGAAGATGATCCAATTTTCTCTTCACTCAAACTGTCCTGCGGGTGAGGAGAGCTATAAAAAGGTGTTGCTTTCTCCCACCCTTTTGGCTTTGCTCTGTAGAAAGGGGGGGTTCACAAAAATGTAGAGTTTAGGACACTGTGCTCCAAAATCCCTCTGGCACTGCTGGCAGGTTCCTTCAGAAATTGCTTTTTAGCAATTTCTGAGGTGGCTCAGGCTGTGTATGCAGAGATTGGATGTGCCTGGCACAATGGGACTCCCTTGACTGGGGCCTCTGCACGCTGGGGTAACACAAGTGATAATATTTTGCTTTTTCTCAACTTCTACAGCTTAGCTCCTACAGGCTGCAATAATAATCCTGGTATTTTAATAAGACCTCCTCATAATCTGTTAAATTAAACCTGAACACATCACTTAAAGAGCAACACAGGATCCCTGTTTTTGAAGCCTCCTGACAGATAAACGATGGACATGATGCTAGAGATCTCAAGACAGGGAGTGTGAACTAATTTTCTATATTCAATTTACTTTGATGAGAGATTAAATTGAAGCTGCTATTGCACTGATTATGCAGGTTTGGAAAGAATTTCTGTCCAGCCTCATTTCTACACATACTTGCTTTGAATGACCCTTCATTAACAGTCCATGTGGAAGTAAATGATTGTATCCTGGGAGGCTTCTGTCTCTCCTACCGTCTCATCGTTGCTTCATAAACCTTAAGTGAGATCCTTATGTGTAGTGGGACTCGGGAGTACCAGCCTGCCAGAAATGAAATGTTCCTCCTTATTTTGCCGCAGGGAGAACTTGTAGGTAACTTATCTCTACCTTCAGACACGATTATTCATCGCATGGCAGCGTTGAGGGATTTTTGGGACAAGTCAGGTGTGACCCCTGCAGGAGCTGGGACTGGTCATGTGAACCAAAGTCACCACCTCAGTGCAGTGAGCATGAGTTGTTTTCTCTGTGTAACGCAGGAGAGAATTTATATAGATGATTGCAAATAATTTGCTAAAATGAGAAAGTATCATATTTTCATCCTTATAAGAAGATGATGTCTGTATTCCATCCGATACGGGAGGCGTATTTCAAAAGACATGTTCAGAGTCTTTTATCAGTCATTAAGTGAAGTACTTCAAAAAAACTACATTTCCCTTCAAAATCAGGTGTCATTCCTTGTGGAAAATGATGTGATGCCAAACCCTTCTAACCTGGTAAATTTGAAAATTCATTCAAACTTTGATTATCTTAAATGTTCATAGCCATCTCTTCTCTTGCATCTGGAAATACAACAAAGCTTTACAAAATGAATATATAGAGAGAACTCTTTTTATTTTTCTTGAATGCTTGCAGTTATATCAGAACTCAGCAACATGAATATATGCCAAAACCAAGCACTAACACAGTTTTTAGGTTTTTGTTGTTCCATGTCTAGCAAAATTTTTATTGATCAAATTTAACACTCAAGCAGTCAAAGAAGCCTGGTTATTTCACTGAAATAAAAAAACTGCTTACAGAGTCTGGAAAATATTTTAAAATTACCTTTCTATTTTTACTGGCACGTACATTTAAAAAAAATGCAAGTTTCCTGTTGCTTCACTGATAAGTTTAGTGGCAGTATGAACACTTAATGATAATTGCTTGGCAACCCAATTTGCCTCAAATTGAGGAATGTTTGTTTTTTTGCAATCCTCTTTACTGAAACCAGCATTGTTGTAAAGTTAACTCTATATACTTGTACGTATTGTGTTTTGCACGTGGGGCAAGTTGTGCTCTATGATTTGGCTGTTATTCTGTGTTATGATCGTATGACCATATGCAGTTATCTGCCACGGGAGATTTGAAAAGCCTTTTTTTTTCTGGGCCACTGGAATAAAGCTCGTGTCTTTTTTTTGCCTGACCATGACAGAAATCTGTAAGGGAAACAGCATTGCTATGCCTAAGGTTAGTTCTGCCATGGTAAGTCTTCCTGGAGCCTAACAATGCAGGGAAAGCATAGTTTCTTTTTGTGGAGATTAATTGCAGCTTGGGAAGACGACTGAAAATGAAAATAGTGAGGTTTATGGCGTTTTTATTTTTATCGCTGCTATTGGTAACTCCAGTTGTGCAGTCTGCAAGTAAAATAGTGAATTCTCAGGGAACCTGTCATGAAGAAGGACTGGCAGATTGGACCTGAAACGTTGTAGGAAGGGAAATATGTAAAGTGTTTCCTATTTGTCACCTGGCATGGTTCCGCCCGTGCAATACCTACTCTGCAAAATTAATCACGCTGTTGTTCCGACCCTGTAACCTGCGGCCCTAGAGGTACCTTACTGAGTTTGTAGCCTATTGGAAATTTCACATGTGCCAAACTTAAGCACCAGAGAAAATAAGAAAATTCTTGCTCTGAACGTTTAATCTAAGAACTACTGGCGTTCCTTCTGTGTTGACAGTAAGCACCGTTCTCACATTTGACTTTGTATTTAAAGAGAGAAGCCAGGATACTAATCCTTGAATGTAAATGCTGTTATATAAATAATTACTGTGAAATATTTAGATTTTTTTCCCAATATTTTATGGTATTTTTAATCAAAGCATGAATGAACTGAAATTAATAGTGTTGTGTAATATTTTGGCATTTTTTGTTCAGTCAGGAGAATTCTTGCAACTCTTCAGTGCCATCTTTATCCTGCTAATGCAGATTTTTCGTTAAAATTTATGGTTCAGATGTTTGCTCAGTTTTGATTAACTTAAGCCCTTCTTCTTTCTTGATTCTCCTGCAACACACTTGCAATGAGCCTCTTGACTGGAACCTGTCTTGACACACGTGCCAAGGTTCATGCTTTTCACTGCTTTGACTGTGCTTACGCTATATAAGCTCCTGAAGGTAGTCATTTGCAGGCTTGCCTCCCTCTTTATCTAATAATTAGTTGGATAAAATGGCACTTAATGAACTTTTCTCTGAAGGTGCACTTAAAGATGCTCAAGGTCCCAAAACATGGATTTAGTAGCTTAACTAAGTTGTTCAAACATGGGACTTTTACAGGGTGACTTGGACTGAGCACAACAAGGTAGGATGTTTGCTTTTGAGCTGTAACCACAGAAAAGAAGATGATTTTCTCAGGGCATTGCCAACATTTTCCTTGAAACACACTCTAATCTTTTCATGGCAAGTTTCATCCATTAACTCAGCTTGTAAATTGTTAAGCCCTACAGCTTGTTAAACTTTTTCCTTCCTGAGTTTTTTTTGTTTCTTCAAAGTAGTAGTTACAGACTGGAACCTACAAAGTGCTGAGCACTGTGTTCCCCATCAAGCAAACCTCTTAATCATACTCTGAAAAATGCTGCCAGATTGGAGCTAAATCTCTGCACATCGCCTGTATTTCTCCAGCTGGGCGCCTTATTCATTCCTATGAAAGGGTGGATTGCTGCTAAGACATTGAGCCTTGGCTGGGGGGATTCAAAGTCCAGTTTGATCTGCCATAGCCTCATTTAATCATGGCTTAATTTAAAAACCAGAGATCATAAATATTTTGTCTTTTTGATTCTGAACTCTTGGGATGTAAATGCCTTGTAAGACCATTAAGACCTTATTTTCAGATCTTACGGTGGGCTGTAAATAACAGCTATCACTTACAGGGCAGACATTTAACCTCTGAGCTGACTCTGATTAGGACTCCTGTTACCCAGCTTTGGAGTGGAAATATCTTGGGAGGGCTCCTTCTCACTGGCTCTGTGCAGCACTCTGTAATTGCACAGCAAATAGTATTGATGCTTCAGATAAGATTTTATTCAAAGCCTTGTAATTCCAGATAAGTAAAAGAAGGGTGAATTTTAGATTGTCTTTCCATGCCTTCATTTTCAGAAAGGCAATGTTTTAGATCTTTTGAAAGATGAATTCAAATTGTGCAAGTTCATTATGTCTACATTTTAAAGTGCCAGTTTCCAGCATCTGCTTGTGTGAAAGTATATCTCACTTTTACTCTCTACCTTCTTTAGTAATTGTCCTAATTGTAGGGTACTGTCTCATTTTTTGCAGTTTTGTATATTATCTCTCTACAATTTTTCCCAGCTGAGCTCCGTATTGCCCCTTTCTCACTTGTTTCATTAAACACTAAATCAATGAACTTAAAGCACGCCAAGGTTAGTAAAGTGGCAAAGTAGTAATCCATTAAACATTCAGACAGTAAATCTACTACCTATCTCTTTTGAAGAGGTTATAATACACCATACAATTAATTGTTCGTAACTTGAATACATTTAATTCCTGTGAACTGCAGAATGGAACTATTAGTAGAAAACATTACACCTCCATTATGGGAAGAAAAGCAAAAGCTTTTTCAGGTTTAAAAACCTTTTAGCAATCTCCCATGTACCTTGCCTACACAGCATCTTCTGTGAAGCGTTTGTGCTTGTAAAGACAAGCTCACGTCAACTGTTCTGATAACAGTGATTTACGCTCGCGGTGTTGCCTGTCTGTCTGTCAGCGTATCTACATACAAGTTAGTCCGTTCTTCTCAGCACTTTTCACAAACTCGGCTTCCCTTTTCAGGCCAAGAGGCAAAAATCTGATAAGCGTCATACGAAGCAGCAGACTGCTAAACTGATGATGGATGGGTGAAGTCTGCAAGGCAGAAACTGAATTACCTTTCTGTTGGCTGCTGTTTCTGGAGGCACTTCTTCAGCACCAGCAGAAGTCAGTGGTGAGAGGCCAAAAGACATCTCTGTGCTCGTACACCGGGCAGCAGGTATATTAGTGCAAAAACCCCAAAGTGCATGTGTGTGTGTGTGTGTGCATAAATAAATCTATGTTTATTTTAAGAGCCCTGTTTAAACTGCCATCCATGAGGTGGTGCAGCATTTCACAGCTATATATGACAGTGTTGGTGGTGCTTAAGCTGTTCTCCTCTTGGCGTTATGCAATCTTTGTGAATAAAAATGGGGAGAAGCATGGGCTCATCTTAACTAGCTCACAAAGCTATTACTCTGCAGTATTCCCAGGCAGGAAGGCAGTAACACTTTGTGGGTAATATGTAAAAATATACTTATATATAACCAATGGAAGAGTTAGGACCAAGCTTGTAGGTGATATCATTATTTTAGAAGAACCTCACATGGTTTTCCTTGGCTGTTGGCCTGTTGTTAGTTCATTCACAGAAATTGTTAGAGATGTATATAATTTAGACATCCATAAATACTAATGTGTAAGAGAGCAAGGTTATTAAAATTATAAAAGAATATACATTAAAATCCATAGATGAATATTGTTACAGATGAAAAGTGAAAGGTTTCTCTGTCATACTGCAGCCTCTGTAAACCTCCTAAAGGAGAAAATGGCTTCTTTTGTTTTGATGATGCCAGTGTGGCCTTTTTGAGAGGGTTTTACAGAGCTGAAGGAATCATTTCAATGTATCTTTATGCCATTTCCATTTCAGAATGTATATACCAGATTTTCTCTTATTTAAGTTTCTAGTAAACCTCTTCTCATTTTTTTTCAAAGAAGGTGTCCATAAATCATTTGAAAACAGCATAATGAAGGGCAGTGCTGCTGCTGACATCTCTCACATGCGTACCCAGCTGTTCTGTTGTCATTGCTTGTTATCACCTGTCACCAGATGATAACAGAATAATTCTGGAGATACTGATTGTTTAATTAATTGGAGAGTGGGGGGTTTTTGTTTATTTTCTAAGGTCCTGGTTTGTGGTGGCAATTGCAAGCAGCGCTAGTATGATACATCTTTTATGGTCTTGATGATGTGGGCTTTTCTTTGCTACACATAATTAAAATTCATGAGGTAGTGGGTTAGGAGATACTAGAAGAAGGTCCCTGTGCAGAAATGTTATATGCTGCAATATAATTAATAGAACAGCAAGTCTTTAAAGTTAACTGTTGTACTTTATTTGGCCATTTAACAGTAACTTTCAAATAGAAGTGCAGAGGGCTGAGAGCAGCCTGATTTTAAAACAAAAGCATCCCTTTTAAAACAGATCCTAAATAGTTATAATTATGGATAATAAGAATTAATTTTGTCTTAAATAAAGCATTATAAATCTGTACAAGTCTCATGCTGAACATGCAGTGATAAAGTTTATTAAAAGTGTACTATGAACTGTGTGAACTCTTGTGATTTTCCCAAACCTGACAATATTTTCCCCCAAACAATGAAGATTTTAATAGTATGAAATATAGTGAGTGCTGCAAAATTCATTGACTCTTGCACGTGTTCTAAAAAAGTGTATGTACTAAAATAGGGTTAGACGTCTCTTAGTGCTCCTTGGTTCTGATACATTTAGCATTGTGGCAGATGATGTCATTAACAAGGATGAACTAGATAGCAATTAGTCATTACTTTTAGGTTCAGCATCGCAGCATTGCTCTTCACTGCAGATGTGGGGTAAAAAATGGTCCATTGCCCTTCTGAATAGTTATCTCTTGATGTGACTGGTTTCTAGGTTTCACATGTTGCCAAAACAGAGAAGTCTTCTTAATCTAATTTCTGTTTCTCACACTAAGAGTGCAGGATCTGCTTTCAACCTCAGAGTATTTGTTGGGCATCCTAAGACCAGGAGACACTCATCCACCATGGACTTGTTCCCCATCAAAGATTTCCCAGCGCATCCTGCCCTTGAAGCCTACAAGTACATTGCTCCAGGCACCTACTTGGGAAATTTTCTAGGCTGGGAAGTCTCTATGCTGCTGGTTTAATCTAGCTGGTAATGACATAACAGAACAGAAAGGATGCAATTAAATATATCTCTGTGCCACAAAAGCATTATGCTTAAAGCATTGAGGAATATACCTCTTTGAAAATAATAAGAGATGGGAGGCTATCTGGTGTTATCCCTCATTTCCTCAGTGCCTGGGCAGCATCTCATTTTGCATCTTTCTGACTTGTGGCAATATTGCGCCCTTCTAGCTCAGGTTGTAGTCTTGCATGTAAACAGGTCTCTGTCTCTCTTAAATGCTGCTCTGGAAAGCTCCGACCATTTCCTACCTCTTTTTTCACAGGGGAAAAAATTACTGCAGAAGAATGAGAGTAATTTAAAGTAATTGATGGATCTCAGCTGCTCTTAGAGATAGTCCTTCTGGGTCCAGTAGCTTTTCTGAGCTGGGGATTCACCTGGAAGGCAGTTCAGTAGGCTGCCTTCAGGCAAACTTAGGCATTTATCATATGATACAGATGTATTTTAATTTCATTTATTTTAAGTTTTTATTTTGTGTATTCTGACGGCCTAAGGTAAATAAAGCAAGTCTCATTCTGGCACGCATATTTTAGCTGATCAAAACGTCAAACTGTCTCAAACTGTCTAGCTGTCAAATGTCAAATAGTGCCAGTTCTGTACATGTGTTAAATAGCCCCAGTTCTGAGTATGTGGTAAACAGCCCCAGTTCTGTATATGTGAGAGGCTTATAGTAGGAGAGGGGATAAAACTAAGCAACTTGATAGATTATTTTAAAATGCTGCAGGGACAGCTGAACATGTTGTCCAGCTCAGAGCAGAGCCTGGCTTGCTGCTGCTATTTGAAGTCATGTGTATGTGTGGTGGGGTGGGAGAGGTGGGACTGTTGCTGGAGGTAACCTGTCCCACCAGCAGACTTCACCTGCTATTCCTTATTTCTCCCTTGTCTGGCGCAGGAATGGGTGGACATAGCTCTCCCTCAATTCTTTCCAGGAGCAGTGAATGTTGTGGGAGGTCTTCCCTCCCTCATCCCCGTCCTTCCGGGCAGCTGCTGGGCTGAGGTTCACCTGAGCCTTCAAGGATGCTAGGAGAGTAAAACATGGAGCCCCACATAGAATTCATGAAGTACCATGTGCATGACAGTCAAAGGAAGTTGCAAGTCAGGTGTAGGCCAGCAAAGCTCTGCATTTTACAGTAAAAGGAATTGCATGAGCAGTTATGTGCAATTATATCACAGTGCGTTATGTACCATGCACCTAAGCAATCTGGTATCTCCATCAGCTGCTCACAAGTGGTGCTTGGATGCTTGCTAGTGTTGGTTCAACTCTAAGACTAAAGTTAGATCAGTGTCCTTATTGCTCCTAAAAGAGCCTCATGTTCTGCTACTTTTTTCCTTTAACATTCTCTTTCGGTGTACTTAACTGAAGTTTTCGCTTTTACAACTATTTGCCAGTGCCAAAAGCCAGTCAAATGTGAGGCTTGGTGCTAGTGAAGACAGTTTGCTCTGATGGAGTAACACGGTTAAAAGAACATAAAGTTTAAAAAGAAATAATAACGCATCTTCCTTGTAGGGGAAAACAAAAAACCAAACCAAACCCACATACATATGACAATAGATGAGATTTCCGCCTGTAAATACCTTTTATCTTTCCAGAGAGACCTCTCTCAATTATTTCTAAAGAGTAATAGATTTAAATTGATCCAGGACAACTTCACTAATGATACAATCCAACCTGCATTCGTACTCTGTGTTTCTCAGCTGAACTAATTTGAGTGCAAAATCAGAATCAAAGAAGTGACCGTTGTGCAGAGGAAAGAACAAATACAGATTTTATCTTATTTGCATTGCAGGTGTTTTTAGCTATTGATTTAAATGATTAACAATCTATATTCGGTTTGGACCAAAATGACATATTCTATGACATGTGTCACAAGTCAGATTCTTCTGCTGTAATTTCTAACCTCAGTTTTAAATACTGTCAGCATCATCTAGAATTTAAAAAAAAAAGAGAGCGACTCATCACCATGCCAATTGAACACAAAATGCTGTATGATTTAAATACCTATAGCTTCATCATTTACCCAGTTTTATGCTTTCATTTTGCTAAGCATGAGGTTGGTGATTAAACTGGAGCATAATTATTAGCAACAGAAAGGCTGTTGTCAGATCTCACAGTTTTCTGACCAGGTGCAAGCTTCTCGGATTCAGTCGGAGCCTGCCTGTCAGTTTTATGAACAATCCAGCAAAACAAGTGACTGATTTCCTGTTATCATCGCGAGGCAGTTTTCAGCAGATTGTCACAGTAAACCTCCATTTCTGAATAGTGTAATGAACATTCTGATGTTTGCAAAAGCAATTTTTTATATATAGACATGTGTATAAAGTGTGACTGTAAAAGCATTAACAATCTGATCCCGCTCTCTGTCTCTCTAACTCTGTATCCTTTTACTAATATCCATCTATTTCACTCTAATGTCAAAGTCAATCAAACACTTTGTGATAATGCAAACAGAACAGAAGCATGGTCTGCTAAATTAATCCAATGTGACGAGGACTTCAAAAGATTAAATTTCTTTGCTCTGTTTCTCCGGCACACTTTCATGTTCAAACCCTACATGACTGGTTTACCAAGTATTTGTCCAAATCTCAAGTTTATGCAGGATAATGTAGGCTGGACATTGAAAGAGCAACAAGTTTTTGCACCAGGTCCCTTCAAGGACAAACTCATTCTGGATTCTGAGTGTCTTTGTGGGGTTTGAATCTCACATCTGTGCTGGTGCCGAGGTGATGGCTTGCTGACTGCGTGGGTAGATGCAGGAGCTGACCCTGTAGAGCAGGAAGAGACCTGGCTGATGCTTTCTGTAATTACCGATAAGAGGCTTTCTTACGCTCAAATCTCTTACAAGTACAGGTTCCCTCTGGCTTTTTTCGTACTTGCTGCTGCTTCAATAATTTACCATTGGTGTAGGAACCTGGATCAAGAGCAGGAGCCCTGCAGCAAGAGGCACAGAGTGATCACTGCACATAGAATCATAGAATGGTTTTGGTTGGAAGAGACCTTAAAGATCATGGAGTTCCAATCCCCCTGCCATGGGCAGGGACACCTCCCACTAGACCAGGTTGCTCAAAGCCCCATCCAGCCTGGCCTTGAACACTTCCAGCGATGGGGCAGCCACAGCTTCCCTAGGTAACCTGTTCCAGTGCCTCACCACCCTCACAGTAAAGAACTCCTTCCTAATATCTAATCTAAATCTCCCCTCTTTCAGTTTAAAACCTTTACCCCTTGTCCTATTGCTACATTCGCTGATAAAGAGTCCTTCCCCATCTCTCCTGTAGCCCCTTTTAGGTACTGGAAGGGGCTATAAGGTCTCCTTGGAGCCTTCTCTTCTTCATAGGAGAGGTGCTCCAGCCCTCTGATCATCTTCATGGCCCTCCACTGGACTTGCTCCGACAGGTCCATGTCCTTCCTGTGCTGAGGATTCCAGAGCTGGACACAGCACTCCCTGGGCTTGGGCTTTAGCCTGTTTGAACATTGCCTGTGCTCCACCTTGGCTGGGTGGCCCAGGAGCTGTACTCTGTGGGTGCAGCGCTGTGCCTGAATAGGTGGCATCGTGACTGAGATACAGCAGGCACGTAGAATTATCTGGCTTTCGGTCTGGAGTTGCTTCAGCTCCTGCCAGGTGGGAGCAGACAGTTCTTGGAGAGCAGCAGCCAGTGTGGAAAACTGCACGCAACTGGGTGACCAGAGAGCTAAGAGAGGTCTCAGGCTGGTAACCTTGGTTTGGACAAACTGTTTTTAGAGGATAAGACTCTGTTTTACTTTCTCCACCTGTACCCTCACTTTTGTCACTTTCTCAATGTAATTGGCTACCTAGTTTTGCTAGATCAATCTAAATACACATATAGAAAAAACATCCAATCTAAAAATAAAGACTGTTCGGTGAGAAGAGAAACATTTTGTCAATACGCTTTTAAAGTGTTATTCTGCAGGATAAAAAGTACCATGTTGGAGGGAGCAGTCCATAAACACTGTTTTCCTCTTTCACTATATTGTACTGTAAATTCGTTAGTGGACTTGACATTTCTACCCCTCCTTGAAAATATTCATCTCCTGTACCAATATTGGAGCTGAATTGATGCTGAAGCTTTCAAGAGCATCCTATTTGCCTGTGAAATAGCAAAAACTAACCAGAAACTCATACACAATAATTATACACTAACAAGCCTGTTTATTCTTCATCTTCTTTCAAAATATGTGCCCTGTTACTCACAATTTTATAAACACAACAGTAAATAACTCTGAATGTTTTAAAAATAGGTTATAAAAGCAATCAGATTTCACTTAATGCATATATACAAGAGTATGGAAGAGTGGGCTGCCTTCTCCATCACTGGAGGGAAAGAGCCCTGGCAAAGGTAAGACCCTACAGAAGAGCTAAGTCCTACAAGTGTTGGGGGAGGACATGTTTGGACTAAAGAAAACTGGATTGAGATGTAAAGACAGCTTTAAATATTAATAAAAGGAGAGGAAAAAGTTAAAAATTATGTATTTATGAAATAGATTAATCTTTTATTAACAATGACTTAGATTCTAAGGGAGGTAATTTAAAAACTCAAATTTATTGCTCAGCCTAACATTTTGCTTGAAAAACAATGTCACTTTGTTAGTTTTCTGCTATTGTGTTAATATCACAATGGTTAAACTGCTACTGGAAATTAATACTTGCATTTAAACAAGGCTTCCTTACCTGGTAGGAACAGAAAACCTTTTCAGTAAGAGTGGTTTTGCAGAGTTATAGCCCTTTGTGAGTCCCAAGTGTCCGTGCAAGCCCAGAAGAAATTCAGTCACAGAAATAAGATTTGCACCTGCATCTGGAGCTGGGAGCTTGGAAATGAGTTTTGTGTGAGAATTACCATTTTCAAATACATGGCTTTAACACCTCGTTAAGGGAAATATATGCCCACTACAAATTCTGCTTCAACTCATCAGCAACAAAAAGATGAAAGAGCAGGCTAGTCTGGGAGCAGGGAGAGATTTATACCTTCTGATGTTCTCCTAAATACTCATGTTTGTAGTGCTTCACAATTTTTCATGTGATATCCTTGCAACATCCCTCTGAAGTGGAAAAGAGCCATGACACTCATTTTACCAATGGGAATCTGAAAACAGGGAAGCTAAACTCCTTTGATTTGAATCAAGCAGCTCGCTTAAGGGCAGAGAGAAGTTTTATGTTGAATGGTGAAATGGGGAGGGAAGACCGGCTGTCCTAAACACAAGGCTAATGCCAGGTAACTGGGCCATTTTGTCTCCCTGGGAAGCTGTTGGATCTGGCCTTTGGCTCTAATTCATTCATGTTACAGCCAATAATATCCATCACTAATGCAGCAGCTTCTCCTGGCATACAATGAGAAGACAGGCTCTGAAGAAACTTAAACACTTTAAAAGCCCTGGAAGAGGTTACACTAGCATAAGAAGTCTTGAGTCCTGCTCATAGGTGGCTTATCCTCAGCATTCATCAATGAAGAGGATGAAGGAAAGGTAAGTATTATTATTAGAACAATTAGCTGGGTGATCCAGTTTTCTTAAATTCTGCCTGAGGCTGGAAGATGACAACCTCAAGGCTAACTTCTCTATGAAGTCAGTGGAGAGAGATGAATCTTTAACTTGGATGGCCCTGGCTGTCTGCAGAGGTGTGTTTACCTTTCTACATGGGGTGGGTAGGAACTCCATGGCCTTTGTTGGTCACTGCATGGCTGGGACAAGGCTTCTTCAGCACAGGCAGCTTGGTAGTGTCTGCATAGTTTATGATGCTGGTGATACGTCTTTCCTTTCCCTGGCGTGTTACGTAGCTCTCTCTGGGATGCAAAAGGGGGAGATGGCAGCAGCAGCTGGCTGCACAAAACCTCATGGCTGAGGCATCCACAAACAGTCCAAATACTCTGGTGTCTCTTGTTTGACTGAGAACTCAAAAGTTCAGGTTTCTGATTCTCCTGTCATCAGGGGTCTGTAAATAGCAAGCATGCTGGTGTCCCACCTCCTGGGAACACAGACATTGCACCTTGCCACAAACGCCTGCCTGACACTGGTTGTGACATGGGAGAAAGCCAAGGGAACACCCTGCATGTGCCCAAGCTGACAAGAGCTAAACCTTCACTTGGGTGTTCCCAGATGTCTGTTTGCTGACCAATATCATCTTCCTCATACTATTGTGTTTTCTTTCCAAGGGTTACTTGATTAGCTCAAAGAAAATCTGTAAGTACTTTAAACCAAGTGTTGAAAAAAACAGCAGGCACTTGAGGAAAAATAGCTGACTCTTAACACATAATTACTATTATTTTTATTTCAAGGCTAGCATTATAAACAGAAAATTTTGGTCATTTCTTGCCTAACAAACAGCCACCTTCATCATCATTTCTTCTCAACTTATTCTTTCAGAGAGGAAATGAGGGGGAAGTGGGAAAAGGGAGGGAAGGAGGAGGTTTGCTGTTGATTTGAACTATTTTACAGGATGTTTTCATTTCCTCTGCTTATTTGTTCCTGGGAAGAGATCAAGCATAAAAAATTGCACTGCCTTCTGCCCATTTTTGCCAAAATACCGGGATAATTGTACCTGAAAGAAGAAGGGGGAACATCACACACTTTTACAGGCAGACATGCCTGCTCCATACCAGAATCTATTCCTGACCTACTTCACTCAATACCAAGTTTTAAAGAGATGATTAGAGCAACACTGTGTTTAACACATGTCAGCTAGTCAAGGCTAAGTTTGTCCTTTCTAGTGGTGTCTTTTTGAGAGGTAGGGCGATACTCACAGGTATCAGGTGGTGTTTATACAGAGGTGTATTTTCTTTTCACTTTAAGCCAAAAAAAAAAAAAAAAGGAAGACTTTCCAAACAAAAAGGCAGCTGGCAATTTTTCTAAAAGACACCATCAAACAAACAAGAAATTCAATTCAGTTTTTATCTCTTAATGCCAGAAAGCGAGTGAGGTTCCATTTGGGTCAAATGTATGAGCTCCCTGACTGGCACAACAAACAGAAATATTCGATGGATTTGTAATTTACCCTAGAAACTGACTGGTCTGATTGAAAATAATGATGTCTGACTGTGCAGGGTCAGTGAGTTGTCCTTTGTTAATGCACAGCTAACCAAGATCTACCATGCACAGATGCTGGAAAACCAATTAGCTATTCCATGAAGCATTGGCAGATAAAATGTCCTGATTAATCACACAAAATATGCGTATTCCCTTATTTCTGTAACTCCTGTTTGAAAATGATCACTAATAGTTCTGAATGAACTCATTTAGTTGCTGAATATCCCAGCAGGGGTTTTTTTTGGAGCCAGATATAATTTAAATATCATTTGATGTATTAATCCTTAGGAAAGAACATAGCTGTGCATATAAACTGATGTCAAATATATTTATACATATAAAATGTGTGTGTGTAAGCAACAAAAGAGGCTTGCTTACTCTGCTATATATCATAAAAAGCTGAAGATCATTAAATTAGAATGGCTATATTATGCTAATTTATTTTTTATTAGTGTCTTACTAAAACATTTTACTGCCGAATGTACTATTTTTTCCCTATATGTTATTAATGCAGACATACTAGTATGCTAATGCATTTGTGTTTAAATAATTTAAACAACAGAGTTTTATCCAGCCTTCAGAATACTTGTTCTTCTAAAATTATACTTGTGAGAAGAAAAATGAGTTACTCTTTCAGTGCATGGGTACTAAATAATACAGAGTCTCTTCTTTTTCTCCACAGAATCAATAGGAAGCACACGAGAAATATTTCCCTGAAGTGAAATCACGCTCAGTGTTTGGAAAAACATGTTTGTTTATGCAGCTAAAGGTGAGAGAGAGATCAAGCAGAATAGGTAGACAAGAGGCTGGAAACCAGCTGAGATAGCTCAGAAAGATGCACATCTGGTTATGGCATTTGAGGATCCCTCTCAAATAATTGTTTTGTCCAGCAAAGACACTCAGTACAAGCCAGCAAAATAACTCCTGTACTAAAGAGGGAAGGTGTCTATTTACCATTCAACCACATAGAAACACTGCCCATTTTGTCTCAGCCCTTCCTCTTGGGCACAAGGTCCTCCTTTCTCAAGTCAAGAGGAAGGAAAAACAAGTTACTGCAGCTCTTGTGAGGTTGAGCTTCCCTTTCCTCTTCTCCTCATGAGCTCATGACTAGTCACTGGAGGGAAACGGCACCTGTACTTCCCTCCTTTCCGCCTGCACCTCTTTCCTGGCTCTCAGAAAGGGCTACCTAGAGAGCAGGGACTGCACTCACTGGCAGGCTTCGACCACACTTCACAGAGGCCTTGTTTGGGTTGAAGGTTTCTGCTCCCTAGCCACTTGGTTGGGGTCAAAGTAGATAGGGGACATCTAGAACAATGATGTAGAAAGCTCCCATCTGAAACATGTTGATTAAGACCAAACACCTGTAGTTTTCTTCTCTTTTCTCATGCTGAGGATTTGGCCATTCACGCATTTTTCTGCAGACGTTGCTGAAGCACCCCATTCCTCTCCTTTATGTGAGCTGAACCTGGAGGCACACTGGGCTACCATCCAGCAAACAGCTCATGAATGCTCACTAAAAATATGATCCAAACACATCTGTCCTGCAGATACTGTTGTGCAACAGGAAGAGCTTGCAGGCTGCCAGTTTCAACCTTGGAACCCAACTGTTGTCATTAAGAAGTTGATTAAGAGGCTAACATTCAGTCCAGGGAAGAAAGCACACGGGGAGCCTGTGGTGTCTACCATCGCATCCCACCCCACATCTCTCTCAGACACAACATGGAGACCGTTTAGGCCAGGACTGGGAGCGAGCAGGTATAAAAATCCCAAACCCACCTCCTCCCTGTTCTTGCAGGCTGCCTTCGAAGGTCAACCACTGAGGATACATTGAGAAGGACACTCGGCGTGTAAAGGTAAGAGTGAAAGTGGGTTCCTGCAGGACCAGGAACACAGCCATGTCTTCATTCCTCTCGCAGGTAGATGGCAGGATACCACTGCTCGTGAGCTGTATGTCTTAATGAAGTGTCAGAGAACTTTGTGTGGGTAAACAGTGCTGTAATGTAAACAGCTCTCTGTCTTGGAAGGGGAGATGTTTTGCAAGGATAGCTGTTTTCCAAGCTATTTCTTAACTATGTGGGTGTCCGAGCTATCAGGAGAAAAAAAAAATAATCAGAGAATTTGAGCAGGTGCGCATATGCCTCTGTGCTTGGCAATGGCTTTAAGATGTTAATGAAGTGATCCTTATTTTTGTTCAATGAAAACCTTTTCTTTGTATTTTAGCTATATAAAACAATACACAACATGAGAGAAAATGTATTCAATTACGCCTCACTCTGCCTTAACATGAAATTGCTTAGTGTTATCTCTAATAAACCTAGAAATGAAGAAGGAAAGTACAGATTGCTCTGTGCGAGGTCTAATTTTTTGTATGCATTATATTAACTATCTCTGCCCAATTTTGTGATAATAAGGCAAATAAGGAAAAAGCCTCAGTTGAAAACCCCAGCATATAATCAGCAATTACAAGTGGGTAGTGCTTCATTGTAGGGGTTTTTACGGTCATTATGGATGGTAAGAGTCTTGTTTAAATATTTGAATATAATTTCCCAGAATCAGTTAGGTACCCTCATCGTAATGACTATTGATGGAGCTGTCTGTGCACTCACTACCCTGTTTTCTGAGATTGTGGCCTCTGAAATCTGTAATGTTGGTTTATCATCTGCCTCGGTACAGAGCCACTTTCAGCCACAGGTGGATAATGAGGTCCTAAGGTGGCATCACTCTAGGGGAGCTCAGAAGAGCTGTAGGAGAAGTGATACTTCTCCTATGGAGAGACTATAGCTTTATCTACAGCTCCCCAACCTTTGGTTTAGCAAGAGACCTGAAGGATGGGACTTACTCAAAATCGCTCCATTCCTAAAAAATGAGTGAGAAGGTTTGACCAACCCACATTGAACTAAAACAAGGAGATCTGTACGCTCTAAAAACAGGAAAAAGGAAGTTGCCTCCCTGTTTCACATTCATATTTTCTAAGACTTAACAGACCTCAGAGAGGTTTATAGACACTTTTAGACTCAAAAAGGACTGATAAAAAAATTCTCCAAAGTTTGAATGGGATAGAATTGTGACCGAGGACCACATATGTTCTAAGAAAAGACTAGTATGCAGAGCTGAATCAGTCCTCAGACTCTCAGAGCATTAACAAACCTGCCCAGATTATGAAGGAGCTGAAACACACCTTTGAATTACAGTTTAACACTGTGGAAATTGATCACTTCCTTAAATATCATAGCCTTTCTTACCTCTGCCTTAAGCATTTAAGAGACAGTACAATTAGTCAAAAAATAATTATTCGTTAATTGATTTTGTAAAATTCTCAGCCAGGAGGTAATTTATATCCTTGATTGGGCTAGAAAAAAATGCAGTTTCTACCAAATGCGTAATTGCTACAAGGAAAAAAAAGCTGAACTATTTTATTTTTCTTCTTGGTCAAAGATAAAGAGTAAAGATGTCAAAAAGGATCTGAAAAAAACCTAAAGACCTAGCTTGTGCAAGGGAGGGAATCACGGCCCTTTCATTCATCCAGCAGAAATCTTACACTGTTTGTGCTAAAGAGTGCTTATATAAGCCCACGCTCATGCAGTCTGCAAGTCTAGAAAAGGTATAGGCAAATTTAACATAACTAAAGTTGGCTTTGCCTTTATGTGATTGATAAAGACTATTTGATTTTACCCTATATTCACTTTGTATCTTGGCTGCATTTTTGCTTGCACCTAAGCATTCGCAACACCAAACATCCTGAACTGAAACTGGAAAAGGTCATAGAATCATAGAAGTGTGTAGGTTGGAGGGGACCTTTAAGATCATCTAGTTCAACCATCAACCTGACTCTGATAAAAACCATCACTAAACCATGTCTCAAAGCACTATGTCTACCTGTCTTTTAAATACCTCCAGGGATGGTGCCTCAACCGCTTCTCTGGGCAGCCCGTTCCAATGTATAATAACCCTTTCAGTGTAAAAATTTTTCCTAATATCCAATCTGAACCTCCCCTGACGCAACTTGAGGCCATTTCCTCTTGTCCTATTGCCTGTGACTTGGGAGAAGAGACCGACCCCCACCTCACTACACCCTCCTTTCAGGTAGTTGTAGAGAGCGATAAGGTCTCCCCTCAGCCTCCTTTTCTCCAGGCTGAACAACCCCAGCCCCCTCAGCCTCTCCTCATAAGACTTGTTCTCCAGACCCCTCACCAGCTTCATTGCCCTTCTCTGGACCCGCTCCAGCTGCTCAATGTCTTTTTTGTGGTAAGGGCCCCAAAACTGGACACCACAGTATTCGAGGTGAATCTACCATGGGCTGGAGGACTCCACTGGCTAACCTTATCCTTAAGTTTCTGGAGTCTGGTACTGCTCTGGAAACGTCCCTGTTTTGGTACCCCTACTTTGGAATCAAATTCTTCTTGGTGAACACCAGTTTAGTGATGATTTTGCTCACATCGGCCATCCATCCCACTGAGTGGCAAGGGGAGGGGGGCCTTCTCTGTGGCATGGCTGCAAGAACCAAAGGGGTTCAAGCAGAATTGAAGGAAAGAAGTTAAACATGTAACTGGACTGTGCTCATGCACTGAAGCCTTTAACACAAAAGCTGAAAAAGTCTGTGTGTTGGCTGAAAAGACCCATACCTGCAACGTGTTTGGAATTGGCAAAATTTTCCAGCTGCTCCTCATAAAATGCTTTTGTTGATGGTTTATAATGTGTGCATTCACTTCCTGCATGACAAAACCAAACAGAGACATGCATATGAGAAACACACAGGCATTAAGACGCCTGGGTTAAATTCATCCTTTGTGCAATTCCAGCAACATTTCTCTGTTGGATTTGGACCCTCAATATTTACAGAAAAATCTGGATTGAGTTGAACTTGCATGAACCAAGCCAAATTTGTAATTACAAGGCCTGGCAAGGAGTGCGTCCCTTTCCTGCTTATTTTGTGTTTGCCATTGTTAACAACGAGTGATTGCCTCTGTTATTCTCACGCCAGCCTTGAATCTATGGAGAATTCAGGGAGATGAGGAGCTTGATCTGCGAGAAATTGAAAACATAAGGCTCAAATTAAAGCACTCTGCAAGTTAAGTGAAGGTTTTTAACTATCAAAATGCAGGAAGCAGTGGGTGGCAGATAATATTTTTCCTCCATTTAATTTCACAGTTTAGAATATCACGTATTGTTTTGTGAAGGAAATTGGTACATTAGATTAAATCTTGAATTATATACCACACAACACAGTCTTAGATATGGCTTTTCCTTTTATTACAAACTGCTTCTATTAAGAATTACTGCTTCTTTTTTTTCCTCTTCCTATGATTCCTGTGTCTACAACCTTTCTGCAAACATCCTTCTATATGTTTCAGTGCATGTACCTTTTGATAATAGATACAAAAAATGTTTTTGTAATTTATAGACTGGTTTTGGTTTCTTCCTCTTTGTTTATCTACTGCATGTTATTCTCACAGGGCTAATAGTATTTTCCCTTCCTTATATATCTGTGCTGTGAGGGTAGTGTTGGTAGTAAGGACACAGGATTTAGCATCCAGAATTCACAGTTCTTGTAAGGAAATTTGTAGTTGTGAGTATCCCGTTGTAGCACCACTTTCCAGGGAGGGCTAAACCATCCTGGGGTCTTAGGAATCGCTGAATCCCATTCTACAGCTTTATTCGTTTCCCCAGTATACTATATTGGGGTGGTAGGTCACTGGTCTCCAGCAGCTTACTGCTTCAACAGCCAACTGCGCTACACCGGCAGGAGCATGGATGACTGCTTCTCTCTTTTCTGCCAGCAGATTTACAACCCTCTGCTGACATTTCATTGGGCACTCCAGCTCAGCAAGCCTTCGTGTTAACATTACTGAGCCTGGTGGCAGTGCTGACCTCTTTGATTTCTTGTTTCAGGCTCTCTTCAGACGCAGGGAGTCATCCCTATGCCAGTTATACCCAGTTTTACACCATAAATAGGTAGTAAGGGCAGAAGTAGGTCCTATGGTCTGACCTCTTGTGTATCACAGGTTGTAGGACTCTCCTAAGTTGATTTGTGTTTGATACAGAGTACTGGCTTTTGAACAACAAAACAAACATTCAGTGTTTGTTTAAAAATTGCCATTTCCAGAAAATGTGTTTCATAGACTGTTTTCTACCAAAACCAGATTTTGTGTCTCATTTCCATTGTAAATATCTCCAGCCTTAACTCTCATCTACTTGCTTTTCTTTGTCTGCCGAGTTGAATAACCCATTAGCATAGTTGTATTCCCTCTTAGGTACTTACAAACTCATCAAATTACCTTTTAACCTTTTACTTCGTTAACTAATTAGATTGAGTTCCTGCAGTGTTACTAACAGTTGCTTCCTCTTGTTCTTTAATCTTTCTCAGTGCTGCCTTGATCCCTCTCAGTTATCAAAGTCCTTTCCAGGACATGATATTCCAGTCGTGATTATGTTAATGTTCAGTGTAAAAGCAAGACGAGCTCCTCATCTTTTTAGGAGATCTGGAACTCCTTTTTTGGCCACAGAACTGAACTGAGAACACATGTTCCTTCCTGGGAGTTATGTTCCTGCTTGCATGAGATCTCATATTCATAAGGGACACTGTTTCTCCAAATTTAGTCCCCAGAGATGTCCTCCTTCCTTTGTTTCTAAACTTATGACCACCAGCTGGTCTTAATAGTATGGTTTTTTTCTTTCCACCTTGCCAAGTGGTAAAATTTGGCTAAGCGTTGAATGTTTGCTTTTATGTTCCCCATTTCATGAGTCTTCCTGCTGGTCTATGTATATGAAGGAGAAAGCGTGTGTGTGTATTTTTTGATGCGCAGCAACATCATACATCACCTCTGATGCATCATAAAGCTCCATAAATCCCTCTGTATCTGTCATTTATCATCTTAATTATATACTTCTCACCCGGTCTTTGTGTTATCTACAGTTCTCATCAATGATGACTTTATGCTTCCTTCGGCATCTCAGGCAAAAAAGTTAACTGATGTAGGACTGAGACTGGATCCCCACTGAACCTCACTAAAAACACACATCTTTACAGTGACGTTCTGGTATGTAATTGCTTGCCAGTTTTAATCCATTGAATGTGTGCAGTGTTGATTCACAGCATTCTTAATCAACGTTTTTTGCAATATATGGTACTGACTGCATAAAATGTCTTGTAGAAGTCCAAATATAGCGATACCGTTACCTCTATCAGCCAATTTGTAATCTCATCAGAGAAAGATATCAAGTTAGTTTGACAGGATCTATTTTCCAAAAACCCCCACTGAGTGACGATAATTATACTGCCTCTCTTTTATTCCCTATTAATTGGGTCCTGTATCAGCCATTCCTTTATTTTGCCTGGGATTGATATTAGTCACTCTGACAGTCTTGTAATTACTTGAGTTGTATCATTTATTTTCTCTTAATTTTTTTTTTTTTTAAATACTGGTGTTGCATTACTTTTTCTTGTCTCCTGGAACTTCCCCAGTATTACAAGAGTTACTGAAAAATCAACATTAATGGTCTGGAGGGCTTTTCACCTAGCTCCTTTTAAACTCTCATATGCTAGTTCTGAGACTTATCTCTATAAATATGTCTAAAATCAGTAGCTCTTGTTTGACGTCCCTCTGATGCACTGTTGGAGTGAAAATTGTTTCATGATTTTCTTATGAAATGATCACATCATCTGATTCTTGGCCAACTATACAACAGTTATTTATTGAACACTTCTGCCTTTTCTGGACTATTTTTGGCAATTTTATAATTTCCAGTTCCACTGTTAGGATTCCTTTTGCTCCCTTTATGTTCAAAGTATCCTTCTGACTATTATTAGCCCTGTTTATGACAGATTTGCATCCTTTTGCTTCACTTACCAGTTTTTTTTTTGTGTTAAAATTCCCAGCTCATAATCTACATTCAAATCTATATAATCATCTATTTTCTTTCTTTTGAATTTTTAAATTTATTTTGACCATCACTTTTTTAATAATCAAAAATTGGTTTGTAGCTGATGTGGTCTTGAACATCTCCAAATGGTCACTCACATTTGGCCCATTGATCCTTTTGACCCCAGTGATTTGGACTCATGAGGTGTAGCAACCTCCTTGAAAAGTAATCCCAATGAATAAATTAAACTAAATTAAATAAAACCCACAACTTCTGTAAATGGTAAGCTTCCAAGAAGTGACACTTGTCAGAGATGACCAGAACAGAGAGCGGCTGTTCAGACAAGACTACCCTTTTTAATAGGGATGAGAAACCAGTTTAACTGTGTGGACAAAAGGTGTGCTGTCACCTTGCCTTCATGGTCAGAGAACTGCCCTGGATGGCTGCAGTTGCTAACGTAGATGTGGCCACTCCTCCTACATGGCCGTAGGTCTTTTCCCTTCCCACCCCACGAACTGTGGGCAGGAAACTCTCAAAGATGAGCTCAGTGGATCTCAAAAGGCCTGACTTCCTCACAGGGACACCTCCAAACTAGCTAAAGTCTGAGAAGACACTCTGCGGTGACCGTGTCCTTTCTGTTCCAGTACTGCAGCCAGAATTCATCCCTAGAAATGAGTGTGTAACTTGAAATAGCAGGGCTGTTTTGGTTTTTTTTAAAGCTTACTGTGTTTTTCTCTCTACCTGTTTGTAAAATGAGGTTAGCCTTGAGGTTTCTTTGTCAGAAAGGTCTTTCTTGGTAATGAGGTAAACACGGAGGTTTGTGTTCCTCTGCCCTCACCCTTTTCCTGGACCAGGTTCATCAGTGTCTCATGAGAGCATGTGTGTAGGTGATGTCATCCTTTAATAAAAGTTAAACGGGTCCAGGCCAAACCCCAGTGGAGACAGCACCTTCCTGAACACTTGCTAATCAGGCCCAGACATAAAGGATGCAATAAATGTTTTAGTTTTAAGAATGAAACCCAAACCCATTGAATTGTGTTAGAATGGCTAGAAGAGCTTGGGATTTCAAATAGAGTCAAAAGGGACTGCAGAACCCAAACAGAAAACAAGAAGGAGAGCTGGACCGGTTGCTGGTGATTGATTGCGCAGACACCGTGGCTTGGGGAAGGATGCCTGGGGATGCTGTCTGTCATGTTGCAGCTCAATACTGTGGGAGCCTGAACACAACGAGAAGAAAATTACCTTCAACCTTACTATCACATAGATATTTTTCCAACTGTATTCAATGAGGATATTTTAAACCATTGAAAATTGCATGCGTTATGCTTTTTAAAAAAACTTGCAAAATAGGTAATTCACATAAAGTGGTATGACTGACATCCAGACACTTTCCAAGGCAGGATAATTTCTTTTACAGCCTGCACAGCAGTAGCAGTGGTTTTTGCATTTAGGAACACAACTTCCTCCATATGGAAATGTACTTTTGATAAGAGATAGCACACCTTTTTCAGCAGTGCTGCATCCTGCTGAGAGGAGTTCTGGAATCACCGACAGATACAACTCTTAACACGAGCCCTCCCTGAATGTAAACTTGGTCCCTGAGAATTCCAAAATTACAGGGAAATTGCAGCATGCCCCTCAGAGCGAATAGGAAGAGGCAGCTCCTCATTTGGGGTGATCTTAGCTTAGATTTGGTCTGTTAAGTGATCATGCTTGCAGAGACACGCAGCACAATCTGATCCTGGCACTGACACTGATCTCAGGAGTAGTTTTAATTTATCAAACTAAAAAAAAAAAGCAAAAGTCATGATGTCTCAGTTCCTCCTTAACTGGAATTGAGGTGGGATATGGGTGCCTAAATCACTGGGTGAGATTTGGAGAGTAATCCTTTAGCCCCAGGACTGAAAGCACCTGAAGTCAACTGGTGGCTCCATTTTGAAAGCAACAGACTTGTTAGTGCCCATCAAGCTCCCTTGCAATTTGGAGCAGTTGCAATTTGGTTAGGGAGGTGATTAAACTGCTCCTGAGTCCTGCAGCAGAGGCATGGTGGGAGTATGCTGAACATGTTCAAGTGCAAGTTCACTATAATGATAAAATTTCTAGGTCTGGGCCATTGCTCAAACCAGTATGGAAGAGAAAATTAAAGATTTTCACTCTTCAACCCAGTAAGAGAGGAATTCTCTAGGGAGAGGGGCAACCCTGTCTGGTGGCTCTTGCTCACAGTGTTTCTTTAAAATATGAGAGGTACAATGTCCTGGTTTGAAGTAAAATAATTTTTTGGTATACAGAGTGTACAGCATCCCTGAGGCAAGGGTCAGGATCTAGAACTCTTCACATGTGTTGGTGTTCTTGTTTGAGGATGACAGTTGGAATTTCCTCCTCCCTGGGAATGCATGTTCATCCCGTTTTCCTTGATAAGAAATTAAATGTTCTGATCCTTTGATATCACCCGCTATCTTGCAGTAAATCAATGCCAGCCGAGGAATGTTACTACCTTCCAGCCCAGGGCAATTAACTTTAGCAACAAGAAGCTTCTTTTGAGGCTGTGTGGATCCTGGGGGACCACGCGCTCGTGTAGCAATAACTTCAGAGATTGTGCACTGAGTTTCTAGTCCACGGAGAGTGTGGTATACCAAGGGGTGCCTACTGAACTCCTGCAGAAGACATTCCAATTTTTTATTTTTTTTTTTGCTCAAAAGGCACTGCTCATTGACTTTGTTATGGCATTTGCTTTTAGCGGGAGGTGGGGCTGTATTTTTCCCTGGGAAATTAAGCTGAATTCACTGCTGTTAATGAGATGCTTGGGTACTTCGGTTACGCGCTGCACAGACAAGCTAGCAGGTAAATATGGTTTCAGTGAAATACACTCAAAGTGAGTCTGACCTGTACTAGCACTGTTATACCACATCAGCAGTCAAAGCTGCTGAAAAATGAGACTTTGGGACTCCATCATAGGAATAATTTGCTCCTAAAAGCTGCACAGGACAAAAAAGGCTCCCCAGTTGTACGGTGATGCCACCCTGTAATGAGACTGCCCCTTTCAATGGATCCTCTTTAGTACTTAACTGGACTTCAGTTATCTTACCCTTCTTCAAACTCCCTAGAAGGGCAAGGACCAATTCTATACATTTATGACTTTAAGAAAATACATAGAACTGGGCAAACAGCCTCCAAGGGTCTCCTTTTTGTTTGTTTCCTATACTGTGCTTTTCCTATACTGTACTTTTATCATCCATCCATGACTAGGTGGGCACGTTAAGATCTGGAGGCAGAAACATGCTGAAAACACAAGGTTTCAGACACAGTAAACATTAAGATTAAAGCTTCACCTGAAAATATATCTGAGGCTGTTTTCAAAACATAGCTGATAAGTGTCCTGCCCCTGATACTGGTTGAGCAGTGGGCACACTCTAACTAAACAGGCTACCACGTCCTGTTGTGCCATATTTAAAACTATTTCCATTAGTACTTTATAGCTTGGGTGGCAGATGAATTAGTATGGTCTTTTCCAGTAGCGAAAGCAGCTATAACCCCAAGTTAACCCAATGTTTACCCAAAGGTTTTCCCATGTGTTTCTATATGATTGGATCCGGGGGAGATTTTGTTTGACTTCTGCCCATGTATTGCTGTTACCTGTGCTAAAAAAACTAAATCTAAAACCTGGGAATATAAACTCAATAATAATATCACCGTGAGAATGCAAAAGTTGTGTCATATTAATTTTGTGCACATTAAAAGCAGTTCATTCATCACAACGGTGAATCCACCACAATTCAATAGCACCACTGGATTGAGAAAATTACTGTAGGGATTGGTTTGATCTAACACCTTTAAATAATGGATCTTCTTTTTAATCTTCTGCCTGGCAAAAAAAAAAAAAAAAATTCCAGAAACTTCTGAAAAATTAGGAGCACAATTAAGAGCATAGGAAAAGCACAGAAGAGATTTCTAAGAAAATGCCAGAAAATCTTTGGAATATATTTAGCGATCATGACAATTCTTATAACTGGAGAAATTTTGGCTGGTTTTACAAACATCTGTGAAGTCTGCTATGAAACAAACAAGATTTGGGGAATTGCACTGCAGATTTTGCTTCTTGAGAACAATGTTTTATTGGTTCCATTTGAACATACTGAAGTGTGCAAATGATCACAGGTTTGGCAAGTTCTTACATGCCCAGAAACAGATGTACAAACAATTTCACAGACATGCATACTTTATATGGTTGCAGACATATACTGTGGGGACAAGTACCTTTGAAAAATCAGATTTGTAGGTATCCTGGATATCTTTCCTTCTCAATGAAGTACACAAATCTGCATTGATTTCTGATGATATTTATTTGGCTAATAATACTTTGATCCCTGAGTAAAAATTATTAGTTTTGTGCCAATATATTTGTTGTGAACGAGCACTGTCTCTTCCACAGTGACGTGACGGTCTCCCATTCATCCAGGTGGCCAGGAAATTTTTGGGGGTGTGTGTGAAAAGTGCTGGCAAATGGCAGCTTAATCACATCAGTTGCTTCAAACACATGTGGACAACAAATGGGAATGAAAGGATCAAGCTTATATAAAAAACAACAGTGGTATCTCACATCCAGACCTTTCAAGATTCAAAGGATGGACACCCTGTGTAGCAGGTCTGTGCTTTGCCAGGTACATTTTGCAGAGCAAAGGCCAAAAGCTGTACCAAAACACTCTCCTGTGAAGCTGTGCTTGAAGTTTTTAAAAATATGAGCAGGGTCAGCACCTGATCTGCTGTCTTCTCTGTAGACCATCCCTCCAGCTATCAGGAGAGCCCTGGTATTGTATGGGTGGGATGGCTGGCAGCATGCCGCCTTTGGCTTCCAGCCTGTAGTTGGTCCCTTCATCTGACCCACACTGATGCTTCCCAGAATTTGGCTCCCATTCAAGCTTTACAGCTCTTATAAAGCCCTTTGTCTTTTCCTGCTTTGGGTGGAGGTTAAAGTAATGCATAAAGGGAGCCAAAAGTATTTAAGTTTGTTCCTTCTCTCATGGGAGAGTGTAGAAAGAAAGGCATTTCCGCAAGATCTTAAACTCAAATATGATCATCATGATTACAAAGTGGGTAACTCCATATTTACTTACGCAGCTTCTCAGCAGGCAACAATTAACAGGTGAGGCTACAGACAGGACAGCAGTAGGGTAAGGGGCACCATATCACTTCTTGCTCAATTGCTTCTATTTGCATAAATAATATCACTGCTAATTTTAATAAAATAATGTATGATATTAGTAAATAAGAGCATATTGTCAGAATGCAAGCAAAGGAAAAGAGATTAAATGTACATACATCAGCCAGAATCAATTTTCAGTCATGTCTGTTGAAGATGTGTTTTGATTTATTTTACCTGGACTTTAGTGCCTGACAGAAAGTTGTGTAAGTGGATTAAGAGGAGATTATAAGAACTAAAATTAGATAAAATAAATTATGAGTTTTAACAGTGTAAGAACTTTAGAAGGTATGTTTTAATGCTAGAGTTTGTAATCTATATTCTTGTTATGCTTGTCACATACAAAATAAGCTTGCCCTTACCATTACAGCTGTCACGTTCTTTTGCTCCAACCTGCATTGGTTGGTGGGAGAAAAAAACCAGAATAATGGATAAACATTTCTTTCCTGATGTCAGAATTATTGAATTAATGGCTGAACATGGAATTTATTCGATGGCACTCATCCATTTAGCAGGAGTGAAAAGCTGTTAGCTCAGGTACAATCAAACTGCATAAGGCCAGTGCAGAACCAAGACCCTTCAGACATTTTTTTAGGAGAGTATCAAGACATTCCCATGTGTCGCTGCTCTGTGAGACCAGCACAGTTGGTATGACACCAACTTAAGTGTATAGACCCTTTCCTAAATCCTGGGCCTATTATTTCAAATGTGCATGCCAGGGTATAAATGAAGAATGATCTCTAGTATGGACAACTGTTGTGGACCTCTGTGGTATCCAAGCCCTTGTGATGGTGAAGGGTTCTCTGTCAGCAGTGTGCAGTTTGTTCTTTGGTTTCTTTGACGGTGCATGAATAGGTAGTCTATGATCTCTATGTTGTAAGATGATGGGGATAGAGGAGCATCTTCTAGTGGGGTCTCAGTTGTGATGGACATTTATCTTAGGTGAATTGCTCTGCAGCTGCCTGCCTTTTTGTGGTTTTTTGACCATAAGGACCAGTTCTTAAAGCAGGAGCTTACTTTTTGGGTAGCCAAAGCCAAGAGAGGCAAATCCCCTCCTGTATTACCATAGAATTAATCAATCTATCACCCCTGTTTCCGGGTTTAGATCTGCTTTTAAAAAGTGCTGCAACTTCGGCACTTTAAGTTTCCTGTGCTGTGTGCCATGACAAGTAATAAAACATTCAACTCATACAAAATTATAACACCATCTGGGATAAAGTTAACTCTCAGCTGTGTCAATATTGCAGGACAGGAGGCAGAAGTGATTCTGACTCTGCTTGGACTGTGAATCCGCTAGGAGAGAAGATGAGGGAGGTGTGTGTGTTTGTGTATAATATCCACATTTTAAGCATAAGGATGTTTTTCAGCTCCAGTGCCTTGGATGTAGATGGATTTGCTTCAGTGCACATATCAGTAAGTGGTAATATTCTGTGAATGAACACACATAGCAGGGTTTTCCAGAAGCCTTTGTGGATGTCTTTCTTATATCTGCCTCTCTGATTTACTCCCTGCAGGTAAGATGTGTGACAGTTCTCCATGTAAGTTTGATTGGATTTCTTCAGTCCTTGGCACAATCCCATCAACCTCTGATATCTCCGATATTTCAGGCAAGTCTTTGTTGTTTCATTTTCAGGCAGACTCACTTAGCACAATCTTACGGTGTAGCCTGTCTGGACTTCTCTCACTTTTTCTCCCATTTCCCTCTTGAACAGGATTGAAGTCAAAACATAAACTGAAGTAGAGAATGGCTAATTCTAGTAATTCTGGTTGTCTTTAAGTCATGACAGCTTTGCCAACTTCCTCATCTTATATGCATGAAAAATCACTTTCTTTCAGTGTAGAGAATTTGTCGTTTCTGATATAAACAGTTGATTCATTTGCTTTAAACCACTATCTTCTTGTAAGCTGCTCCTTACTGACTTTGGTCTCAGCAGTAGACGTGTTGCAGTGTTTTGATCTCCACCCTACTAATCTGTCTTTGTTTTTCTGTTGTCCTGGGGGAGTGGGAAAGGGAAGAAGGTACGGCAAAACAAATGTCATTACAGTTGCAAATATTGGGCTTGGTTTTGTTGCTTATTTGAGTATCGTCGTGCTCCTGTCAAAACTGTGCATTGTACCGTGTGTCCTCAGGACAATTGCTGATGCCCCTCTGCCTTGTTGCTGCATTTCAGAAGTCTCTCTGGTTGTGTTTTCAAAAAAGAAAAACAACAACTTTCATTAGAAGACTCCACTGAAACGAGGTTTTATTTTTTTGTTTTCCAGTCATATGTTGCTGTGACGGTGAGTCAAATGCTTGCAGGGCCTTTGATGTGAAGCTGTGAACAGCATTGCTTTAAATAGCAAAGAATTTATCTGTATTGCATCTTGGGTCTGCAGCTCACAGTCAAGTGGCTGTACAGGAGCCATGGGTGCATCACCAGGAGTAGTCTGTGTCACTGAGAGTTGCCTTTCCCTTTCCCTGCCAGAGGGCAGGAGGTGCCACGCAGACAGCTCTGTGGCTCAACGTGGCATCTTGGTGCCTGCTGTGTCATGCTGCCATAGCATGTAGAGACACCCACCACCTTGGTGTGTGAATAACACCCATCTCCCAGGTACCGGTGTTAGACTGTCCCGGTGCTGTGGGGAGAAGGGACATGCAGGAGCAGGTAGTTACATCAAAGCGGTAACAGAGAGACGGTGCCAGCGGATGGCTTCCATTCCTGTCCTATAATCCACAGCAGAAATGCTGTGAGACTTTCTCACAGGATGCTGGTGATGCTCAAAATTTACTATAATATACAAAACCTCAACTGCTAGTTAGGAAGTTCCTAAGCCACGTGGACCTGTTGGAACGGGTCTAGCGGAGGGCCACAAAGATGATCAGAGGGCTGGAGCACCTCTGCTATGAGGACAGGCTGAGAGAGTTGGGGTTGGTCAGCCTGGAGAAGAGAAGGCGCCAGGGAGACCTTATAGCCCCTTCCAGTAGAGATGGGGAGGAACTCCTTATCAGGGAGTGTAGTGATAGGATGAGGGGTAACAGTTTTAAACGGAAAGAGGGGAAATTTAGATTAGATATTAGGAAGAAATTCTTCACTGTGAGGGTGGTGAGACACTGGAACAGGTTGCCCAGAGAAGTTGTGGATGCCCCATCCTTGGGGTGTTCAAGGCCAGGCTGGATGGGGCTTTGAGCAACCTGCTCTAGTGGGAGGTGTCCCTGCCCATGGCAGGGGGCTTGGAACTCGACGATCTTTAAGGTCCCTTCCAACCCGAACCATTCTATGATTCTATTTTCTAGAGGTTGGGAAAAGTACAGTGGGAAAACAGTGTATTGTATACTGACAGTCTTAGGAATCTGCTTTGAGATGCCATTGAGGGCAAGATAGATGGGCTTTTGGTTTCATCCAATATTTTTTTTCTTTTTCTTTTTCTTTTTCTTTTTCTTTTTCTTTTTCTTTTTCTTTGTCTTTTTCTTTTTCTTTGTCTTTGTCTTTGTCTTTGTCTTTGTCTTTGTCTTTGTCTTTGTCTTTTTCTTTGTCTTTTTCTTTGTCTTTTTCTTTTTCTTTTCTTCTTTCATGTTGTTTGTACTTAGCCAGAGCCCTACTTTTTGATGAAGTATTACAAAACTGCTTAACTCTTGCTGGGCTTGCAAGGATGCCTCTTGAAAACAGTACTACTGCTGAGCAGGCAGAAAGGGGTGGTCGCTTTAGGATTAGAGGGTGTTCTGTTCAACTCTTACCAGTATGTGCAGGGGGAAGCAAATAGAAGTGCTGAAAGGGACACATAAAATTTTGGAAATGTGGGTACTGGTGTGATGTATCAAAGCACAATGAGAAGCTTTTCTGGGAGTATTGCTAAGCAGACTGAAATTAGCAATACTGTAAAGTGTGTGAGAGCCTGATTTCGTGAGATTAACAGCCCCAGTTTCTGTTCAAATAGGTTCAGATAAATTCATGTGACTACTGAATAATTATACACTGCTTATCTGACTGAACTTCCAGTCCTAAAGATTCAGCATTTCTGGAAGGTTTGCTCATCTATGGAAACCTTTAGTGAGACATTTTCACTGCAAGAGCACAGGCAACATCAGCTGATAAAATCTGCCATTTCCAGGTCTGTAGTACCACATAAATCTTTTCTTCCTGGGGCTCCAATTTTTAACACTTTCCTTGTACTAGAAGATTGATCTTGTTCTTCTATTTAAAATAAGTACTATTGATGAGCTACTATGGAATGTTAGGTTAGGATCAGTGATGCACACAACCTTAATTTGTTTCCTTGAGAAAATGACATAATGTGTGTTTGTAATAATAAAGAACAGCTTTAATTCCGTGCCTACCACAGAAAGTATGTTATAAATAATATTCTGTCCAAAGTTAATCACACTAAATTTTGTTTTGATTAAGGCAAAGACCATGTCCCTGTTTAATGCAATCATATATATTGTCATTAATAAATGACTTAAATTTTCTTTCACATTTATGGTAGAACAGTATCATCTTACTTTTAATATGTTGGTATCTTGGAAGTCTTCTTGTTCTTAGTGTAATCTGAAAACTGTAGGCTAAACAGCTGTCTATTGAATCTTTAGATGCCATGATAGGAAACAGATGGCAAAATTTGACTGTCAGGTTCCTTTTCACTTTTTCCCCATTGGTGCTGTACCTGGCATTGATACCTGCTCAGAGCTTTGAAACTCCTGTGTTTCTCTCTGTGTGTAGTTAAATACTCTTCAAGCTTCGGATTGCTTAGCTATAGTGTAGCTAGGAGTTGCACATCTGCAACTCCATAATATTTGGCAAAGAAAAAATATGAGTATCTCAGTGCTGCCATTCCTGAGCTATGCCTGTGTCTTTCTGCTCTTTCTGCCCAGGCTGCATTCTTTAACTCCATTTAGTTCTTCCCAACTTTCTTCACCAGCTCTTCTGAGTCTTACTCATTTCTTTCCAGTTACCCTCGCTGCCTTATTCTCCACCTTTATAGCTCATCCTAAAGCTGCTTGTGGAAAGTGCAGCTCTGCCATTTGCCAGGATACAAATGCCTGCCTGCTTTGCACGAGGGCAGCAATGCTGGGCAAGCATCCATGTGGAGCAACAAACAACCGGCGTCATCAAAAGTGCAGGAGACCTTGACTCTAGAAACCAGTGGTAAAACACCCATTAAGATCACTGGGAGCCAGGAACACTCAGTCTCACTGATGCATCCGGGACTATATTTGTCTGTTTCTTTAGGTATAGGGTTTGTTTCATTGGTTTAAAAATGCCAGTATTTGTTGCATTGAGATTATATGATGATTACATTATGTATCCAAAGTAGGTTTTATCTATGTTATTTAAGCTTAATATATGTTTTATGGTAGGAACTGGATGAGCCTGTACGGATTTTCAGTGTTGCAAAACAGAAGAAGGGAGAGGAAATTTTTGTAAGAACTTACAGAGTGGCTCCAAATGTAAAAGTTTCTGGACTCAAGAAAGCTCTAAACTGTATGCTTTATCTTAAATGAAAAATGGGGCATAAGCACACACCTGGAGCTGAGCAGTGCCTCAATACTCTTACAAGAAATGGGCATTGTGGAAAGCAGGGTGAGTAAAATTTTGGGGTTGCCAAATTAGATGCTAGAACTGTATGGAAAGAAATGATATTCTGGAGGTGCAGTGGGAGTGGTGAGGTTTGACATCTCATGCACTCAGAGTAGTGGCGTGAGGCCAAACTCAGCACAAACTGGGAGGTGCTACTTCATCCAAAGGTAAGACACAACAGATGAGTTGACTGGGGTCATGGTACCACAGGGAAGAAAACCTCTCCCCAGACCCTGCCAAAGCAGCCTGCAGTTGCAGAAACTGCTGTCTCATTTGGGAGGCGAATTTGATTTCTCCTCCTGTGTAAGAGAGAGGACTTCCCTCACTCCTCCTCACACTGGGAGGACACTGACTCTGAGCGTGGTCCATACCTTATTTTTGTGGGGAGCTGTTGCTCCAGACCCAGTATTTTGTGGAGGGGCTTAGCAGGCACGATGCGTTAATCTTTTCCTTGGAGGGAGCAGTTTACTCCTCATACCTCATTGCTAGGAAAAGAGCAGGTATTCGTCCAGGGTTTCTGGAGATGTCAACAGCCAACTGCCCAGGTGAGATACTGCTGCACCAAGCAATGCAGATGTACCCGTGATGGGGGAATGTCGTTGACTCCTTATAGCACAAATAAGCATGTAGACCCCATGCTCACCTTTATCTTGCTCTGCGTTCTAGTCTGTTAGCTTATTCTTCTTTCTTTGAACTGCCTTGAAGACTGATTGTGTAAAAATAGTGGTGCGAAGCAATCTCAGTTGTAAGTGGTGAAAGAGTTTAACGGTGAGAAAGTCACCCCTAGTCCTGTGAGCCAGTGGGAGATGGTTGTGGCAGAATCAGGCTGAAGCGGGTGAGGGCTGTCATTGTGGCACACCTTCCCAGATGCTTCAGTCTCTGGTGCTGTCACTGCTTGTCCCCTACGTCCCATAAAAGCTGATAAACTGGATCAATGCAAGATTTGGATTAGGCAGCTTATTGGATTCAATGTGGCAAAGGGAAAGTGATGGAGCCAGAGCACAGTTGCTCTCTGGGGCTTTTGCAGCGTCACTCGTATCAGACTGTCACATCAGCTGCCTCTGCTGAGCCAACGTGAGGGTGAACACCAAATGTGCAGGAGTGCTGCTGGTGGGAGGACACAGAGCGTGAGGATGCATTGAAGCCACTTGGTGAGATGTGATGTCACCCTATGCACAGATCTGCTGAAATTAGGAGCTAGTGTTGCGGGCTGTGGCATGGAAAATTATTCACACACATTAAAATTCTTCACTCAGTATGTGACAGAAGGCAGCCTGTAATCTTGCTGTAAGATTTGTGGCCAGTGCACTATGGAGTCATGAAGATTTCAAAATATCTCGTGACATTAAGAACTCTGGAATTTTCTTTGCTTCCATGGCTTGAAATGGACATAGTCCAGTGACCTTCCTTGCACGCTGCAAGAGCCATTTATTTGCTAGGGTTTTTTTTAGATAATGTTGAGATTCTGTTTCGGGAGTGATGAAAACAATTTCTGGCTTTGCTCTTGTGAACTGAATATTGTTTTTCAGAATCTGCTGGATTATTATTAAGCCATTAACTGCATATGATAATAACTATAGAAATTAATAACTACATTTACAGTAGTATAGGTATGATATAATTTTAGAATATGTCTTAAAGCTTTCTATCAGTATGTCTAATGTTCGTTCTTGGGTGATTGTTATTTTATCTTCAAATGAAAGTAAAATAAGATACGATCAGAGTCATGATTTGTCATTCCAACTGGAATTAGTCATTGGTCATCAAGATGCTGATCAAATTACCTGTTTCTAAAGAATTAACTTTACTAATATGTATGAATACATTCCAACTCTACCGAACTTCTCACAAATTCTGAAACTTTGTTTGACTTGGATGCATCTTACCCAACTTTAGGCACTCTGGTGGTCTGATGTCTAGTCTAGCCTAGTCACCTAGTTTGCTGCTGTAACCAGTGGAAAAGGATACGTTGCTGGAAGATGCCTGCTCTGCTTATCTCAGACCTCCGTCGTATGAGAGATCAAATCACTGTCAGGGTGCCCATCCCTTCCCACTGACTGTAGGGCTGGACAAGTTTAGGGAGACACATAAATCTGGCACTTTGGCTGGATCAGTCCCTGTAGTCCCATGCTGCTGGGAGAAGTTGCCGTGTCCCGTATTTAGCAGTGGGTCCCTTGGGTTGGGACAGGCTGGTGTGGAAGGCTTCTGGAAAGGCTGGTGTTATCCCGTGACGCTGGTGAGCTATTTTCTGTGGCATGTGGCTCAGGCATAGGAACAAAACAGAATAAAGTCACTTGAGAAAAGTCCCTCAGAAGGTGGCCCTGGGCAGGGGTGTAGAGGGTCTCCCTGGCAGAGCAGGCAGGGGGGAGGTACAGTTTCATTGCTGCAGCTCTGCTGCCTGCCCCCGGCGGAGTTAAGCCCCAGGATTTACCCATTTAGCAGGTACGCTCATAGAATCGTAGAATGATTTGGGTTGGTCTGAGCCCGTGGCACTGATTTGGTATTTTCGGTTGCCCCAAAACCACTTTACTTTCGTGGCTTTATTTTCGGCAGCATTCCTGCTTGGAAGCTCAAGCCTGGGGCCCCTCCGGTGCGCTAGGAGCGGGGTAAACCCGTTCCCCACACCCGGTCCCCTTCCTCTGCCGGCTTCGGGCAGCGGGGCGGCTCGGCGGCTGCACGGTGACAGCCCCCCCGGGCTCCCACGGCCGGACCCGGGGGGCCGGACACGGAGCCCGGGGGGAACGGAGCCCGACTGCAGCCCTCGGGTGGGATTTGCCGGGGCGGCGGGGGCTGCGGGGGGGGCAGCGGCAGCCCCCGCCCCCTGGGTCCCGCCCGGCCCCGCCCGGCCGCGGCTGCGGTGCCCCTCCCGGGGCAGGGACAGGCGGAGCGGGGCGCGGGGGGGTGGGGGACCGGAGCAGGCGAGGCGTGATCGCCCGAGGCCCCTCCTGCCTGCCGGGGAAGCCTTAAAACACCCCGGCGAGGCGCGGAGCCCCGCACTCGGGAGCCCCGACCCACGGGCAGAAGCGCCTCGCCGAGCCGAGAGACGCCCCGCTGCAGCCGCCGCCGTGAGTGCCGCGACGGGGCGGGCTTGGGGACGGGGACGGACATGGGGACGGGGGCGCGGGGCGGCCCGGGCTGGGGCGCGCTGGGGCGGCCGCGCTGGTCCCGCCGTCGGGGCGAGATGCTGACGACGGCTGTCTCCCATCCCATCCCATCCCATCCCATCCCATCCCATCCCATCCCATCCCATCCCATCCCATCCCACCGTGCAGATGCAGGGTACCGTGAGGCTGTGGGTGTCGGTGCTGACTTTCGCCTTGTCGCTGCTGGTCTGCCTGGGGACGCTGGCGGAGGCGTACCCCTCCAAACCGGACAGCCCCGGCGAGGACGCCCCCGCAGAGGACATGGCCAGATACTACTCGGCGCTGAGGCACTACATCAACCTCATCACCAGGCAGAGGTAGGCAGAGTGGCCCGGCCAGCATCCCTCTACCCCGCTTCCCGGGCTGCCTTTTTCCATGGCGAGGTGGAGGGGAGGGAAGTAGGGTGTCCCCTCGTACCTGGGTGTCTCCCCCACCAACACGGAGACAGATGTGGTGCACAGACTCCCTTTAAAGAGCGACAGCCGTGCACCCACGAGTGGCCTCTGGGTCCAGAGCTGAATTTCCACCATCCAAGTTGGGAGAAGGGTCAGGGGTGTCAAAGCTGCCTCCGCTCGCTCAGCCCCTTCTAGTACCGGCACAGACAGGCTGGCAGGCAGAAGTGTGTAGGGGGAGAGCCTCCCAAAAGGGAGAGAAAACATAACTAGCCCAGGAACTGGAGAGAGTTAGACGGGGCAGTAGGAGCAGTTTCCCACTTCTGTTGCTCCCGCTGACGCTAGTGAAGATTTTGATGAGAAGAGGTGCCCCTCTTGCCTTGCTGAGGAGTTGTAGGAGTTCAGATGCTTTGTGGTTTGACAGCTACTTCATGCAGCTGTGAGCACTAGAAAACCCATCTAGTCCTACCAAAAACTCTCTCAAGATCACAAGCAAGAACTCAAGCCCAAGCTGAAAGAGAAAGAGCGTGACCCAAACCTGACTTTCTCTAAACTGGCTCTCTGGGGATGACTCTGCTTGTTAAAGTAACGGTAAAGGCTCAACCTGAAAAAAAAGTTAAAAATTATTATTAAAAAAATAGTATTTTTTTTTAGCATCTGTCCAGTTCAGACTGTGTGATTAATAGAAGTTTCCCCTGAGGTCCCTGAACAGTATGTGACCCAGAAGAGCTTTGACATACTATTTCTTTAATATCAAAAACAGATGAGAAGTCTAAAATTAGGCTTTCATTTGTCCCTCTAGAAGTCTGAAGAATTAAATTAGAAGGCAGGCTGTCATGTAACTGAGAGCTTTCCCAGCAAACCCATAACATTGTCTGCCAGTGCACTAATAGCATAACACAGATGAAGAGGCTGATAGAAGTACAGTTCTTCTATCCTGGACTTTTAAAGCAATATTCCCAACTCGTTCATGTGTATGGCATGCTTCTGTGTGATAGTCTGTGCTTGGATAACTCTTTATCTAGATTACTGCTAAAATAATCTGATCCTCAAGTTCTGCCCCTGCTGCCCTTTTCTCTTGCGTGTGGTGGGATCTCCAGGCTGGTCTCTCATCTCTTCTTTTGTTTCTTTTATCTCTCGTTTCAAAGACAGTTACTGTCCAAAACCAGATCATATTTAAAAAACCCCAAGCAATGTTGCTGATGGATAAAGCCATGCAGAATTTAAATTTTGTTCTTCAGGTTTCACCTAGGTTTCCCACCCACTCTCTCATATTTAAAGGGACAAAATTGACCTAGAAGTACAAGGAAGGTGGCAGAAAAAAACCCACCACAGTAGCAACTTCATGATACACGTTTTGAAGTTGACTACATAAGTTTTAAAAAGCAAAAAAAGAAAAAAGCTGTGCTGTTTCCACTGTGCAGTGAATTAACAGTGAAGAAATAAAGTAATTGCCACCTCCATTTGGAAAGCTTGACTGGGCTCCTGGAGGTTCCCTGTTTTGGCAGTGACACAGCCGCTTGAAAAATGAATCAATAACTTTTGAAGCATTTTGGACTGGTCTAAGAATTTGAATCATTTAGTCTGTTTCAGCAGATATGCTCCAAGCTTTCTCTCTTCTTACAGCTTTTTGCCTCTGCCTTTTGTGCTTGGTGCTCCTGTGGAGCCCTGCAGTGAGGGGGAGATGGAGGGGTGTGGGGGGTCACCCTGCTCCTCCTGAGGGTGTGTGAGTGAGCTGTGCTCAACCTCTCACCAGACCTGGTGCCTGCAGCCTGGTCACTGTGCAACTGGTGAGACGGAGCAGTGACAGCACGTTGGGAAAGGATGAGGAAATCAATGCTTTTTGCCTCTACAGATTCATCTTGTCTTGTTTGATTTTGTGATTATGAATAATCTCCTGGATCATCCCCCTGGCTTCTGCTTCTGGCCTAACCCAAGCATTTGAGTGTTGTTCCCCTCTGAGCTGCTGAGACCATGGGGTCTTCATCCCAGCTCCCATGAAGCTTCTTCCTTCCAGACCATCTTTCTCTTCTTGTCTTCAGACCTTGTCTGTGTAGCTGCTTTGCTCCCTCTCTCCTTTGAGATCCTTCTTCTTCAGATCCATCTCACTTAGCTTTAGACATCTGTGCCCATCAGCTTTATACCCCTTTGAGGTTAACCGAGGGAAACGGGTACTTGTAGGGTGCAGGTCACCAGGCCTGTTTCAAACTTCTCATTTCTGATGAGAGCCCTTGTTCCTTACATGCCAGGTCTTTCTGACTTAAAAAAGAGCCTAAGGTGACCAGCACAGATGCAGACTCCTGCCCTGCAGGAGTCTATGTATCTTTGGATAAGTCCCACCTCTGTTTGCCAAACCATCCTGGGGTCCTTGCCTCATACCCCTCTACTGCACTGTTCGGGGGGCTTTTCTCAGAGCCCACCTTTCCTTGAATCAGTCCTCCTTCTGCTGCTTGGTACTACCTGTGCTCCCTCTTGCCAACAGGCCCTCTTCCTTTTGTCCCTCGTAGCTTGTTCTTGCATCTGTGGCTCTTCCGTGCTGTAGCAAAACAGTAAGGCCATTCCTGCTTGAAATGGCTTGAACTATAGGCTTCACAGAGAATATGGAAGTGTGTCTGACTTAACGGTACTGATGCTTCCACTGCATGTCAGTACCCTTTAATGTGGAAGGGACCAGATCTTGAGAGCTTGGGTTTCTTTGTCAGTTTTCTGAATCAGACCCACAAGATACTTCTGAGATTCCTCAGCTCTTGTTGCTGGCCTTGGACATCAATGGGATATGACTCCCAAGACCCAAGTTTTCATGGCAAGCTTTGAGATTCCGCTGAGTCTGAGATACTATATCTCTAATCAGAATGTTTACTCTTCAATCCTTTTGACTTCAGCTGGAGTTGTGGGTTACCAGCATGCCCAAAAAAAGGCCTTAATGTCTCAAGCTGAGCATAAAACCTGACCAGGTATTTTCACAAAGCTTGGAGCCTTGTTCTTTTAAAACAGCAATAATATTTGATAAAAGTGCTTCCCAAACAGCAAATAAAGGCCTGACTTTCTGTATTCACATTGTCTCAGAGCTGAGCAGGGTAGACAGGGAGCAAATACGAAACAGCTGGAACGAAGATCTCCCAAGGCATTTGCTTCAGTAAGAAGAGATTGACTTCGTCCATGAGGTCTTTTTATTAGGGCTGTAGCATGGTAACATGGTTTGCCATGTAGCATAGCAAAATTATGGGGCAGACCAGAGGCTCAGTCTTCTGACATAGGAAGAGCGGCTGCTCCTTGGCCAGCCCAGTTGGTCACAGTCGGCAATTGCTTCATGTGCAGCTTTGCTGTAGAAGGACATGGTGGGTCCATCCAGCACAGGTAGCAGCAGCACAGCAGGTGCAACACACAGGCGCTGAAGGGACTCATATAAGAGGTATGTCTCCAACAGTCATCTTCACGATTTGACCAAATCTCTGCACTCTGGTGGGTTGCTACCCATTTCTTATTCAGACAGAACTTTCTGAGACATGAGTGGGAGTTTTGCCCAAGTGTAAGCTGGTGAAGCAAGTTCCTGAGTTGTTAAATCGATTTCTTTAAAACAACAGCAAATTAGATTCCCCCTCAGTTGAAGTCCAGGTCCCTTCCATATTAATGGGAGTAGGGAACTAGAAAGAAAGAAATCCCTTTGTGGTGATGGAGTGCAAGGTATTTGATTCAGCATCATGCTTGATTGCGTTATTGTAATAGCATTTTGCTGTCTGACTGGTTCTTTTCAGATACCTGCTTTCATTCAGTTTAGATTAAGAAATTTACTTTAAAGTTCTGAAACTGATGCTTTGTCTTTCTGGAGCACAGGTGATGTACTAAAATGATTAAGGCAATGTAAAAATACAAAAAGTTGAATAAAATGATTGAAAAGTGAGATACACTTCCACTTTTCAGTAAGTCATGCCATCAACAGGTAAAACTGCTAGCTTTTTAAATATAGTTTGGGAAGGTTTTTTGTATTTCCCCCGTCCCCCAAAATGTAGATCAAATCATTGGAGAAACATCTTGACAGCAACGGATAAAATCTAAGTCCTTAATTACACCTTTGATTTCTCTGGAATCGGAATTTCACTCAAGCAGCATTCACAAAGCTGTTATCTGTTAATGTACTTTGTGATTCAGACTAATTACATACACAAGTTACAAACCACGATCTTAATTCTTTCCAACCAAGGGAGCGTTTGCTTATAGTTCTCACTCTTAGGCTAATGTATCCTTATAGCGATGAAGTGTCTGTCAAGCTGGCTGCTCATTGTTGCTTCTGTTTTCTCAGGAAAAGAGAGCAGATTCCTTCCCAAGAACCAGGAATTGTGGTACTTTTAACTGTTGAGCAATGTATAGAATCCAGGATTTTAAACAAACAAACAAAAAGCTATAGGAAGACGGCTGCTGTGTAAATATAGGACAAAGCTAGCCGGTGATATCCCATTTAACTGAAGAAGAACTCTGATTCAGAAAGTTTTCTCTCCCATGGCCATATAGTTCAAAAGTGATGATTATCTTGGGGTAGCTCAGTTTTTATGACCTAATGTGCTATGTGTTGGGCAGCCCCAAATGTAGTTGTTATCTTAAAAAATCTTGGCCAGTTCCTTGGATAATATGGCATAGCTGAGTTAGTTTCCTATTCAGTTAATAGATAAAATTGACCCCTCATTTACAATGCAGCAGCATCTAAATCAGTGCAAAAGTTAATGAGATGGTGGAACTGGGTTTGTTGGCAGAAATGACATGCTCAGAGGTCACGTCATGCCCAGCTTCCTCCCCCTTCCTCCATGCTCACATCAGTAAGGTGCAAGGCCTAGGAGTATCTAGCAACAGCCGTAGAACTGAGAAATATTCAGAGTTTCTCAATACTATCACGTAACATGATTATGGAAAAAATAAAGAAATACTGAAGAGTGAACATTTTCTCATATGACTAAGTCAAGTTAAGATACTTGCTGGAAAGTTGTCTTTATGTCTGCTCTGTTCATTGTTTTTCCTGAAAAAAAAATGTGCAATGGTTCTGTGCTTAGTCTTAATTTTTGAAAACTGACATATACAAAAATATATTTTTTTCTTTTTCCTTAGATATGGAAAGAGATCAAGCCCAGATACACTGATCTCAGACCTCTTGTTGAGGGAAAGCACAGAAAATATTCCTAGATCCAGGTATGTATGAAGAGGTTTTATGGTGGCTTTCGCTTCTCATTCAGATTTAACAGTTTCATTTTTTATCAATAAATGCGTTTCACCACAGGGATCCACCAACAGCTGGATAAATGTGTCCTTAAAAAACATTTGTAATTCCTTTTTTGTTAAGAGCTAGCACCATCTATGAATGCAAGAAATACCTTACCAGATATCACATAGTCCAGTCTCCTTGTTTCCCAATTTTGGGAGCGGGCCATACCTGCTGTTTGAAGGAAGGGAAGCGTTCCCACAATGCTTGCCCCACACTGGGCTTTATTACACAGAATTGTATGCTGATGCTTAATGACGATTCACTTATGGACTAGAGCCACCAAAATGGCATATTTCTACTCATTTGCTACTCAAACAGATTAAAATTTTTCCTTTAAAGATGTATGAGTGGTAAATATGCACATATGTTAACTTATACACAAACTCATGGCTATGGCTGGTCTTTATAATACAGTATTTCACATTGGTTTTGTACCTAATATTTTACAAAGGGAAAAAGGGCCTTTGTATTTCCATTTGCACCTGGTTTAAAATAACAGTGGTGTTTCAAGCAACAGTGGGTTCTCAAATGTACATCCTGCATTTATCGAGTTAGGTAACGACCCTTGTAGTGACTACAGTTAACACAGCTGAAAAGTAAGTATGTTGAAAAAGTAAGGTGCAGGGGGAGTTTTGGCTCAGGAAAGAAAATACTGGTTTTAATTCTGCTCACAATCAAGCATGAATGAGCTCAGTCTAAGCCTTTACTGATAGCCTGAAGTTTGCTGATAATACTACTACTGCAGAAACAAATGTTTTACGCAGTATTCATCTCAGGAGTCTACAAGCAAATGATCTGCGCTTTCATCAGCTGGGCGAAGGCTCAATTAGACTAGTTAAGTACTTAAGCATAATAGTCTGTAGCGCTGAACTTAGGGCATGATCTTGTCACTGAAAGGTGACCGAAATTTCTGCTGCCGTCAAGGGAGGTTGTCCGCGAGACTTGCAGTTCTGCGCGTAGGGAGACTGTTGACTTATGGTTTGATGACTAACCGCAGCTGTGGGGATGCAGTTTTCTCTGCAGATGCTTATGTAAAAAAACTGCATGGAGTGCAGTGAAACGTATTAGACGATTTTGTGTTTGGTAATGACAAGGCAGAGCCCTCGCATAATGGGAAATTTCCGCTGCCATGAATTTGAGGCAACACACAGGGTAGTACAAAGTCTAATACCCTCTGTAATTTTCACCCCTTCATAACAAAACTCAATGGTTATTATTATTGTTTCAATAATGCTATTTATAACACACTAGGGAGCAAAAACTCATGAGCAAAATAACAAACTAGTCTGCATTTAAGATCAAGAATTGATGAGAAACAGATTTTTATTTCATACCCCCTGTAACAGCACTTTACACTGAGTATGCTATTTGTCATTCATCGATGACAATTATGCGAGTACTGGGAACAATGATGTCTAGTTTCTTATGGATGTGTTTTCTAGGATAAAACCCTGTATGGATTCTGAACCCCACTCCAGCTTTCTCCTCCATGTGGAGGACATAATTAAATCTTCTTTCTACCCAGTCCTGTGTTTCATAGCACATCAGAAACTTAATATCTCTGAGACATCTGTACCTCTCTCTGGCTTGATTGAAATTGTCCAGAGGGTTTGAAAGCTGGTGGGGAAGGTAGGACAGCCATGCAGGGGCGGACAGCTGGACAAACAGCAAATATGACCAGGTACAGCACGGCTGTTTGAGCCTTCCCCCTGGAGGAAGCCAGGCTGAATGAATTAAAGGCAGGCTGGTAATATTCTGAACGTAAATTAATGATGTATATGTTTTGGAAGTAGGTATACCTGCAGGCAGTTATGGAGCAGATGTAATTTACACTCAGTGAATCAGTGGCACAGACACACTGAATGAGTTCTCAGGAACTGAACTTTGTACCTAAATATTGAGGTACTAAGAAACAGTTCAGGTTGGCTGACCTGGCTTGACATTTCACTTTTGCTGATTTATGCCCCAAAGTATTTTGCAGTCTAGGTGTATGTCTGACCATACAAAGAAAGTTTAGAGAGATTCTTATAGAAACCAGTTAAAAAAAAGGAAGTTAAGGAATAAGAAAAGAAAACACCTTGACTCGAGTAGGAATAAGTTCTTATGACAAAAACATGTGAGGTCGCATGCTTCTGATCTTGTTGATCCTGTGGGGCCATGAGAGAAACTTTAAAACTTAATAACAGGATGCATCTCCCCTACTACTGCCTCTAAAACTTAGGTATCTAGTGTGAAGTAGTTGTCTAGGCTGCCTTTGCAGTCAGTCGGAGGGATGGGTATCTCCAAAATGAGCCTTCCACCCTAAAATGGGCAGGATCAATGGTCTTCTCAAGGTGTCAGTGTCTCTCCAGTGACTGTGGAGGCAGACTAGATGTTGAGTCAAGACTAATCGCCCAACTTTTAAGTGGCAAAAATTATGGCATATGCATTTCTCCTGATCTCTCTGCATGTTCTCCTGCTTGTTGACTTTCCCTCTGTGTAGACCAAACAGCTATTGGCAAGCAGAGGACCTTTAGATCAAATGCTACCCCCAGCGCCCCTTTCAACACATATTTCAAATGTTTGATATTGAGCAGTGGAATATCATGGTAATATTTTAGGATGGTGGCTGTGGACTTCGGTTTTGTTTGAAGTTGGTAACAGCAGGACAAGTGGGGTCTTTGGTTTTGGGGTGGGTTTTTTTTTGCTCAGTGAATTCTCTTTGGAAACTGTTTACTCCTGAGTAAAAGTGACAAATACCTCTATTTGTATTTCAACATATCATAGTTTTCTACCTGAATTTCATTAAAGGCTACTTAATGGCATAAAGCAGCTTTGCAGTGAGTCTCAGTGGTGTAAAAGCAGGCCATCTGGGCAGAAGTACAGAGGGACAAGTTCTGGTACCCAAGCATAGACATCTGGCCAACCAGGATGCCTCTGATTTGATGGGAGTTGCATATACAATCTTCAACTGCAAATATGCATATGTATTCCTTATTGCTGAGATGACTAAAATGAAAATTTTAGGTAGTTCTAACTTTGAATTTTTCAGAAGGGGCTTTAAAATGTGTTTAATGTTTTTGTTTTTGTTTTTTTTTTTTTTATTCATAATATGTATTGCAGGTTTGAAGACCCTTCAATGTGGTGATGGGATTTTCAGCACACCGTCAAAACTTTTCCTAATTTTCAGTTCATACTCCACTCCTATGAAGCAAATCATAGCGTCATCCCCAGTGCATGCAGCCATTGTACTGAATTCTGTAGAGTTTTTCCTTCATCATATTTGTATATATCTTTATTTAAATAAATTATTTGTGCATTCCAAAATATAACAAACTAAATGAAAACAAGCAACCCTGTCATTGGTATAGCGAAGAGTTGTTTTAAACTATTAAAACTGAATTGTAACCTCCCTGCAGTCTGAAGTAGTATGGACAACAATAGTATCACAGTTATTACAGTAATTAGTGTGCAAAGTAAGATAAAGATATAATTTATGGTGGCCTCAAACTCATCCCAGCTGCTTGATTTATGCAAAACTGCTTAAGATAATTTATCGCAGACTACATAATTTAGGAAAATAGTGTTCTGAGAGGCGATCTTTGAGAATGACCATGCTAAAAACTTACTTAGTACTTACATTGACAAATGTATTAAAATGGATAGCATTTTCATAATACAAAGGAATAAGTCACTGCTTAATTCTGCTAACTCCTCAAAACTGGTTTGAAGCTTGACTGTCAGCCTGAATTAGGAATTTTAAATGAAACAGATGTAACGTCTTTGTTTTGGCAATATGCAAAGCAGCAGAAAACAATACCTAAAGCAAGTTTTTTTAGCAAGACAAATCTACAGCTGTCTGTGCCAGAAAAGAGACATCTAACATTGCTTAAGTCCTTGTAAAGGAGCACACTGATAAATCACAGCCATTTGGGTACCTGCACTCTCAGCCTCTCTCATTTGGAATCCTTCATGGTTTCTGTTTCTACCATGAGAAGGTACCTGAAACACAGACAAGGGGAACTGTCTTCAGGTTTTATTTTATTTTATTTTATTTTATTTTATTTTATTTTATTTTATCACTAGCCTAATGAGGGATTTATACACAAGAACCTCTGAAGAAATTCCCAAAGTTTTTAATTCAAAGTAACATTAAATAATGGCGGCACGTTACCCTTGTTCTTAAGTGGTTTTAATTCACAGATGCATATCTTGCAGTATGGTCAGGACCCACACTGGGGCATGACTCAAATGCTGGTCCTTGCTTCCTGATACTTAGGCACAACTTTTTTATTTAGGTACTGTGACTAAACACTGGGTAATAAAGCACATAAAAAATTCCAAATTGGAAAACAACCAGCGTGAAGGTTCAATGTATTTACATGTCCTCCTTGCTTTTCAAATGTTTCTGCATGGCTCTTGCTCCTGGGAGAGATGCATCAGTGCAAGTAAGTAAGTTCCACATTTCCTTAAATTCACACTGGGTGTGTTCACAAAGTGTTACCAGGACTGGCTGGCTTTTGTGGTCTCAATGTCTTCAGTAAAGCATAACATGTTTTTCCTTTTCATAAAACGCATGGGTGTCATTGGAATGGGCAAATTTTGCTTTCAGCAGCAATACTTCCACTTACAGGCTTGGTGATGGGTTCCACAGTGCTACACACATGAAAGTGTGAGGATTAGTCTAGTTAATTACAAAAATGTTTGGTTGCCACCCAAGGCAGGAATTGATGATGTTCTCCATGACTAAGTGACTCCAGGATGGCCACAGCTTGCTGGGGCTAGCAGGAGTCCATCAACTGCTGGCCAGGACCTAGTGTATCTGAGTCCACATAGAGTTCTGCTTTAAGTAATTACTGAAATGAAAATTGGAAATTAGTGAGGTATCTACTATATAATGTCTCAAATTCCTGGTAATTCCTAGTATCTCTCTCTATATATTAATGACCGTGTAAATAATAAAATCAGTAGATGATAAACTAAAGTCATGTTGCTTAGCACTATCATTACAAATGTGCCTTAGTGAAGAAAGAAAGAGTTAAAGGAATTAGTGCATGCTAATTACTTGTGCTGAGCTGTTCCATTCAAATACCTGAGCTTTCTTGAACTTCAAGAACACCTATTCGTACAGAAAAGCAAGAAAAGTCTAAAAAATGCCAGGTTTATTTCCTCATGAGCTGTCAAAGACAGAAGCAAGACAAAGCACTCACACAATATTTATCTATCCACATTGTGCTATGATTTTCTTTCTAAAATCTTCCTGTGTTCTCTGTGGCAGACACAAGGTTGCCATAGAATTCCAGTGTGCTTAGGGCTTACCTTCCTTGTATACTCTATATACCACTCTTGACAGGCCAGGACATTGAAAATGTTGGATCAGGTCTCCAAATCTCAGGATAGACTTGAAAAATGAGCTGTGAAATGAAGATAAACACTGGATTTGTTTGATGTGGCTTCTGCATTTTGACTTTCGGGTTAACCTTTTCATCTTTTTCTCTCTAACCATGAGAAACAGAGCTTTGTTTCTAAAACAAAGGCTGAAATTTATGTCAGAATCTGAGGGAACACCAGGAAAAACAACAAGAAATGAGATCCATAAAAGTAGGTGGTAGTATTTTCTCCTTTATTTATTGTAGGTTTGAAATCATGAGGAATGTACATAGATAGGTGTAGCGCATTTAAAAGAGTCTATCTTTACCTTTGGCAATTTCTGTAATATATATCTCAGTTATGCCCAATTTTGATTTAACCAAAGAGGGGATCTGTATGATCCCATGTATCTTCTCTTCTAGGAGAGGAAATTCTCTCTCTTCTTTTCTCTCTCCATCCCTAGAAACCCATCTCATCCCAACACTTTCAGCTCTGAAGGTCTTCTGTGCCAAAATACACAAATTCCCCAGTCCTTCTATGATGGATATGTCCCTTCTCCCCAGCCATGGAGTGAAACATTGTCCCTGTTACTAGTGTTGGACCAGACTGGGATGGTGTGGGTGCCCCCTGGCCTCCTGCTGGCCGGCTGCTGTCCCCCTTCCCTGGTGAAGGTGAAAGAGCCACTTGTCAAGCTAAATTTTCCTCACTTGTCACCTGAGAGGTAGAAACCCTGCTCTGGTGGCATGAAGAGGACATGGAATGCCTTCTGCAGGCAGGGCAACTTTACTCTGCCAGACCATCCTGAACACGGGGGAACATGACTAATCAGGGAGGAGAAGGCATCCCCACTGCAGTCTCCACTGTCACCTGCTGGGAGATGCAGGGAAGCAGGGAGGTGTTGGTGGCATAGAGCTGGAGAAGACATGGGCACAGCGGATTTGGGAGTTTGGGGGCTGTGCTGGTGATACTGCGGTGGCAGCCAGGGTAGGTGTGATCTTCATAGATGTCTTGGCTCCAAACCAGGCCCTGGACATAGCACTGGTTGCCCCAGGCAGGCAGGTGCTCTTTGGTATGGGAATGAGGAGGGCCGCAAGGGTCCCACTGCAGGACTGCAGTGCTCCCTCATGGTGCCCAAAGGTGGGCAGCGCTGCCCAAAACCATCACATTGTGTTGGGGTGAGGTGGGATTTAGCTGGTAGCTCACAAATAAATACCCGTTTTTAGCTGCAGCATCAAATGTTCTTCATAGTGGTTTGCAGCACTTTCTCATGCTCTGCTGGCCCCTCACCCTGGTGCTTAGGGTGAGGTGCCCAGCAACACTCAGCACATGTGGGAAGGGAATTTTTAAGGTGAACGGACCATTGCTCTGTGTTTCCCATGGGACTGCACAGCCCTTAAAGGATATCTGGCAAAGAGCAAATGGTTTATATCAATCCCCACGCTGCCGTCTAAACCAGATGGATCTCAAAAGCAAACCAAAGCTATGGCAAACTCTACAATAGCTGGGATGTCTTGTGTGTGAACCAAATAGGTGAATTCGAACCAAAGAAAAAGTTTCCATATGGATTTCAGTGAAGTCAGAAAACTAAATGCAAAGTCTAGTGCCTAGAGACAACTTACGAGCCTGGGCTACTTCTCAAGAGCCTCAGGGTTATAAATCAGTGTCTCACTTCCAGCCAATTATTCACGAATTCTGGATTATCACATCACAACTTGAAATTATGTCAGATCTGGCTGTTTAATTTTAATATTTAATAATGGTTTCCTGTTAAAAATTATTAAAGTGTAATTTAACACACACAGTAATGAAAATTTAAAAAACCCTCTCGCTTTGTTTTGGTGGGTTAGTACCGTAAGTGAGAAATTGATACTGAGTGGAAATTGCCTAACTAATGCGGTAATTCATATCAGGCCAGTGTATTTTATTTATCTGGCTGTATTGTTATCAGTCATTTATTTATCTGTATGGCAGCAGCACCTGGAGACTCCAGATATGGGGCTTTTTGTGCTCCAGTCTGTAGGACCATAATAAAAAAATAAGCCTAGACTACAGAGATATTCCATCCACGTGCAAAGAAAGAAAGTGGGAGGAGACTTGGGCTTATAAATAAATATGGTAAGTCGGTTATAGTGGTTCTACTGCATCTGCAGGCTTGTGCTTATAGACTCTTTGATTACAGCAATTAAGAATGGGCTATAAAACAGGTAGTGCAATGTTATCTTGTTTCCAGATAATATGTGTGTTTGCTAAGCTTTTCCTCATCTAAGTTATTTGCTTTTCTCTAATGGCCAGGTCTTTGCCAGGCCCAGAGACCTTCCAAGCTATATTTAGCCTAGACCTACAAGCAGATCCTGCCTGCCTGTGATGGGCACCCAGCTCCAGTCTTGCACTTGCTGCAGAGCATGAACTCCCACTAAACTCTGACGAAATTTGAGATTTTCAACATATCCACAGCGGCTTTCCCCATAGGCTGTAAATCAGTAGCCTCTCCCAGAGGTACAGGGGTGTGAAACATTCTTTGTCACAGAAATATGTTTGTACCAATTAAGAATGAGGGTTTGGGAGACCCTGTGAGAAGTAGGTGACTGGCTCCTTAAGAGATCTTTCATATTTGTCTTTCCATACGTTCCTGTGTCCCATTTAAAAAGCACCTTTTTAGTTTCTGTTCTCGGTTCGCTTTCTGTTATATGGAAGAAAAGAAGGGCTGCAAATTGATGTTATTCTGCATTTATGATGCAAACTATTCTTATAGCCAGGGATGATTTTCTTGAATTTATCCATTCATTCACTCTACCATGTTTCTGACGATGACTGTGGTTCAGCTATCTTCCCCACTGAAGGCTGCTGGAAATACTGTCTTTCCACACACCCTTTTACAAATCCTGTTCCATCAGTACTGGAACAGAGTTTTTTTTTTAAAAAAACCAATTTGCTCCAGTACTTGTTCCACTGCATTATAGAACTTGAAGGTTGATTCTAATTAAATCATCTAAACCAGAAAAAAACATTTTATTAATTGAATATTAATAGTCCAAAGGCTCGGACACTTTTTGGTATGGTCAGCTTTTTCAAAGCAGGAGGAGTCAAAGTTAAATAATCAGATCAATCAGAAATGTTAACTTGCTTTAATGCATTCATATTTGAAACATTTTAACTTTGACCTCAGTTGTTTGCTGCTTTCAAATCAGTGATCAGAAATGGCAGAAAATTACTGACTTTTGACACGAAGCTTTGCGTTGCTGCACCAGGACCTTAACTTAAATCTGCTTTTAAAAGATGAATTGCATTTAGAACTGCTTAAAAGCGCGTCTTAAATTGGCTGCCTTATCTGTCTTAGCCAGAAGTATATTTTACATTTCTCCCCAGGCGAACGGTGGTACCCGGGTCTGCCTCGGCACGGCACACGTCAGAGTGTCCGTGCCTCAGCGCTCGTGGTGACTGTCACAATAGCCTGCGAGGACTAAAATACATTTCCTGTACCGTGAGTCAGACCTAGGTATTAATAATGAGCTGCATTTAAGTGGGAAGAAATCGTTTTTCGTTCCATTTATGAGCTCTGATTTACCAGCTGCTTTAAAAAAAAAAACAAAAAACCCCAACCCTGAAAATCACCTGCAACAAAAAAGAGGTTCAGCCCTATGTTCTGTCAAGGAAATGGGCTGAAACAATGTGCTGCTACCTTTAAATTTTCTTAAGCGTGTTTCTCCCTGACCAGATGTTACTCCAGGCACTCAGTTAATGTCACTTCTCTTCGTGTCACCCTCCTTCTCTCCTTAGACTGTTAACACTCCTTTCCTCCTTTATATCATTTGATAGGGAACCCACCCCAAACTTCAAAGCTTTTTGAACTTGGCTGTCCCCAGGCCAAATCACCCTGAAAAATATCTGCTACCCTACAGCAGAAGAACCAAATGTGCGGAAATATGAGCCCTTTCTCTTGAAGTGTACCTGGGGGGTCTGCAGGTATATTTCTGCTTTAAAATGTAGTTAAGGTGCCTTAGATTGATGTTTCTCATTTCTTCACCAGCTGGGTAGCTATTACCTAAGCAAGGCTGGCTTACAGGCATTGCATTTACCCAGCCCTCTGCCTTCCCTGTTCATCCTCACACAGTTGCTAACAAAGCAAGCAGTTTTTATATGGAAAATGTGTATTTCTATTGCACTTTTTTACCTCTTTTAGTGTTACTTAGAAGTAAGAAGGGTTGATCATGTGATTTTGCTAGCCACGCAGGATTGTACGTGTGGTGGGTTGACCCTGGCTGGAGGCCAGCTGCCCACCAAAGCTGCTCTGTCAGTCCCCTCCTCAGCTGGACAGGGGAGAGGAAATATAATGAAAGGCTTGTGGGTCAGGATAAAAGACAAGGAGATCACTCAGCTCTTGCCGTCACAGGCAAAATAGACTTGACTTGGGGAAAAAAAAATTAATTTAATTTATTACCTATCCAATCATAGTAGTGTAATAAGAAATAAATCTAAATCTTAAAACACCTTCCCCCCACCCTTCCCTTCTTCCCTGGCTCAACTTCACTCATGATTTCTCTACCTCCTCCCCAGCAGTGGCACAGGGGGACAGGGAAAGGGGGTTGCAGTCAGTTCATCACACGTTGTCTCTGATGCTCCTTCCTCCTCAGGGGGAGGACTTCTCACACTCTTCCATAGCTCCAGTGTGGGGTCCCTCCCATGGGAGACAGTCTTCCATGAACTTCTCCAATGTGAGACTTTCCACAGGCTGCAGTCCTTCAGGAACAGACTGCTCCAGTGTGAGTCCCCCACAGGGTCACAAGTCCTGCCAGCAAACCTGCTCCAGTGTGGGCTCCTCTCTCCATGGGTCCACAGATCGTGCCAGGAGCCTGCTCAAGCATGAGCTCTCCATGGGGTCACAGCTTCCTTCAGGCATCCCTCTGTTCTGGTGCGGGGTCCTTCCTGGGCTGCAGGTGGAGATGTGCTCCACCGTGGACCTCGATGGGCTGCAGGGGGACAGCCTGCCTCACCATGGTCTTCACCACGGGCTGCAGGGGAATCTCTGCTCTGGTGCCTGGAGCATCTCATCCTCCTCCTCCTCCTCCTCCTTCACTGACCTTGGTGTCTGCAGAGTTGTTGCTCTCAATCCTCTCTCCTGGTTGCTGCTACACAAGTTCCACCCCCGCTTCTTAAATATGTCATCCCAGAGGCACTACCACCACCACTGATGGCCTTGGCCAGCAGTGGGTCTGTCTTGGAGCCAGCTGTCACGGGCTCTATCAGATACGGGGAAAGTTTCTGGCTGCTTTTCACAGAAGCCACCCCTGTAGCCCCCGCCACCAAAACTTTGCTACACAAACCCAATACATTATGCTAAAGCCATGTTTTTAAACTTGTAGTACCTTACTCCACATGCAATGCAATAGGGTTGGTTTTTCCATGGAAAATGCCTTGGAAACCTTGTGAGCAAAACCCCGCTGGAGCTCACAGAGAGGTAAAAAAATACTCTAAGAAACCATTATGTCCAGTGATTTTCAGAGAGCACGTGGTTTTTTGCCTGTGTAAACTCAAAGAGGGGGCCCTTTCATTGAAAAAGAGTCAGCAAATATCAAAGATGAACTCAGACTAAATGTGAACTGGGGTTTCTTCCTCAAGCAGACACCAAGCTACTGGCAGATCTGAGGGACAGAAACAGGTATCAGCTCCTTCCCTGCCCTTTTCCCACATCTTCCTCCTCCCGCACACTTGAGTTGGGGCACCAGAGCCCAGGTAGCACCAGCATCTATTCATGTGGATTTAAGAAAATCATGGGAATAGAACATCACCAGTCAGTTAGTCACTTCATCTTCCTTTCTCAGTAAGGATATTTCTAGCTGCATGTGAAGGAAGCTGTGAAATGTGTGCCTGGATGCTCAGGTAGGAGAGACTTGTAAAAAGACCTGGCCTCCTGCTTGCTAAAGTATCTTGGGTTTTGAGTCTCTATAGTGATCGGAGAAAGAGGGAAAAGAGAGCTGATTAATGATTTTTGGGTGCTCAGCTGGAAGACAAGTGTTTCTGTACTGCCTTCTCCCCACTTCCCTGTGTACACTTTTGGTCAGTTGTAAAGAAAGGGCCCTGGAAAATTTTCTGTATCAAATCCGTGCCAGCTCATGAGAGGGAGCTGTACACAGCTCTCACCTCACCAAAATGGCTCAGCTGGCCAAGCCCGGACCTTCGGCACCCAAACTGGGACTTCTGCTGAATCCCTATGGTTTGTCAGAAATGGTAGTACCAACTCCTGTTCTCACACCTTGGGTCCCTGTATTTTTTGGACTATCCCCACCTGCAGTGTAGAAGTAAACGTCGCCAGAAAAGCTGTACTGAAAAGCCCAAGAGCAAAAGCCACAGCACCCCAGGCAATCAGCACATGGGCTCTGAAAAGAGCATTTCTTTCTTCTGTGGAACTCATGTGGCTGGTTTTTACGCGAAGAAGATGGTAGGTAAAATAATGGGGGGGTTTTTGCCTTTTTTTTTTGTTTGTTTATATTACTGCTTGCTTACTAAAATAATTTTGTACAACAAAATTAAGACTAGAATCCCAGTGGGATGATCCACTGAATCAGCTAGAGGAAAACATATTGGCACACCCTGGGGTTTTTATGCCTCTTTCGTAGTCCATCTAGCATAGCCTGCTCTTAGAGACACAGCACTAAATTCAACTGACCATTTGAAAGCCTTGTTGTGGCAATTCCTATCTCTGTCTAGGTAAGCAGTTTCATTAATATTGTGTATGCTCTGTGTACAAGGCCCTGCTTTCTTCCCATCTCTGCTCTAATAAGTGCTGGTTTGAAAAGTACAGCTCAGGAGAAGAATATAAAGCATAAAACTCGCCTGTCACCAGGCTGTAATGTAAATGGCATTGGGAACATTTCCATGATGAAGAGACGCTTCCAGAAAAACAGGTGTAATGGCATATGAAAGCCACTTTATGATAATTCTAGGTGCCCTCAAATATTCAGCATTCTGTTTGACCTTAGTGGGTATGAAACTGCACAACATGCGGTGGAGATCTCCTTTGCAACCTAAAGGTTTCAATAAAAGCGTGCCTGAGATTTACGTTTAAAAAAAGCCCCGCCCCTGGCATGTAGTGGATTTAGGTTTTCTTGGGAAGAACCATAATTCTTAGGAATTATGGACTTGAATTTCACTTACACATCGATGCTTTCCTTTTACATTTTTACCAGGGATAACCCAACGCCCACTCCTTTTCTGCTTTGACCAAAAGCTGGACCTGCTCTGCTCAGTGCCCTAAAACTGCTCCATGTTCAGAGGAGGCAACATCTCTGCTGCCCTGCGGGGTCCTGAGCACGAGTGTTAGGGGCACAAGTGGGCAGAGAAAAGCATGTGTGGAGAGGGGTAGAAACTTCAGTGACACCCCCCCGCCAGTCCCTAGTTGGACCTGTCCCCTCAGGGACTGCAGCAGGAGGGAGGTTTTGGAGGAGCAGGGTGAAACATGGAGGTGATGGGGCGTTTTCTGGGGTGGGAATTCTTTGAAGAGAGACCCCAGACCTGTGGCTCACTTGCTCGTCAAAGCTGATACAGCTCCCACTCCAGCAGCCTGCAGGGAGCCAAAAGTAAATTTTACACAGCTTCAGGGTGGGTGTAATAGATGCAGCCCATCAGTGCTGGTTCAGTTGGCACAGCACCACCAGTCAGCGCTGCACTGGGCAGCACCAGCTGATCCTAGGGGGGAACACACCCCCCTTTCTGGGTAGAGCTCGGTGTATCTACTGCCACCAAGATAATTAGATCTAATTGTCTTTATATTTGCATGAAGTAAGTTTTTTTTTTGCAAATCCCCTTGCTATCAGCTGCCTGTCTGGAAAAAAAATACAGTCGGATCACAAGCCTGAACATTTTTGGTGGCAACATTACTGTAAGTGATGTTAACAGGATCTGGTTGTTACACCTCACTGGACAGTGGATGGCATATTTTGGCAGATTTACTCACTTCGTTTATGTTCCATAATGGAGCGAATGTGATCAGGCATTTCTTCCGTATTGGTTAGAGAAAAGCTCGAAGGGAAATACTTGGGAGAGTGCAATGACCTATTGAGTTGCCTGATTTGTGGCTGCAGCTGCTTCCTTTGTGCGAGCGCAGGCAGGAGCGGTGATTCATACACGGGGAAAGATCGCTCTTGCTGTGATTTGGTTTGCTGTGAGCTGCTCTTTTGTATCCTCCCGCACTCATGGTGGCACCGGCAGGTTTGGGGTGCTCAGACAGAGCATCTCAGTGCTGCAGGAGGAGGCATGGCCACACTCAGGCCTTGGAAGACCTGTCTTGAGGCTGCAAAGGACCCACCAGTGCTGTAAAAAAAAAAAAGCAGCAAGATGCAGGGTTTCTACTAATCAGGTTAAGCCAGGAGGCCAGAAACGTGCCTGTTTAAGGAGTATAGAGCACGCTCCTGTTCTTTTAAACACGGATCTGGAAATCTACTTCCAGAAAGGCATGATGGGTGCAGCCTGAGCATCGCTGCCTATGCACAGCTCCCACGGCAGTGAAAGTAGGGTGGGGGTGGGAGGTGTTGATGAACCCAGGGCAGAATTTGGCTCTGAGGTTTGCAGGGTACCAGACTGGTATTTACCCGCCTCTGACACATTTTTTACGCAAAACAAGGAACATCATGTACTAAGGGGCTGTCATTGCTGGAAACACTGTGTAAATCATTGGGCTGTACGCTCCCATACTGAACGGCAGAGGATGTAGGTGACTTACAAGGACATGGGTAGAATGGCAATCTTCAGATAATTTCTGGAACAAAACCTAAAAACTGCTAAAGTACTTCAGGCAAATTATAACACCCACCTTACTTTTTAATGCCACCTTAAACTGTATTCTGCATCAGTCAGCTGTGGGAGGAGATGACATAAACAGACAATTAATGTTTCTTTTCACTTGCCAGTTAAGATTGAAAAATGTGGTCACTGAGCTGTCTTTTTCTGACATTTTCTTAACAGCTTTACGCTTTGCAGAGAAGTTGCCGTCAGTCCCCGTGTTGGAGCTGCGCCGCAAGCAATGGGGGGAGTCTCTCTGCTTTACTGGGTGGACCATTTGCTTCATGAGCACCACGTGTACTTCCACTGACCACGAAACTCCCTGCTTCTTGTCTGGGGCCACGTGTTTTGCCAGGTGTGGTGGGATCAGGGTTTCTGAGGGCTGGAGACAGGTTCTCTCTCCCCTGGTTGGTCCCAAGCAGGGCTCTTTTGGGGCAGTTCTGCACGCAGGGCCACCCAGAGCTGGACAGGGCTAGGAGAAGACCTCTTTAGTGCCAGGAAGCTGTGGTGGCTGGAAGTTGCACCATTTTGACGCACCCTTCAGGTCTATTTAAGCTTAGTTTGTACTTGAAGTATTCTGTAAGTACAAATGACAGTCTGTGATTGAATGCTCGAGTGCACAATGTTCTCTGGAGCAAACCCCACCTTCTCGCTCAGGCCCATCACTGCAGACTCAGCTACCTGGAAACTCTGGGCTGTCTCCCATTCACCACTGTGTGTCAGGCACCTAGTAGTGAGTTACGCCAGCGATTTTAGAGGTTTTGAGCAGAACTCTTTAAAATGGTTTTGGGTTCCACAGCTGTAATACGCACTGTCAGCAGTGATTCTGTGGGTATTGACATGCTGAGCTCAAAATAAGTTGTCTTACAGGAGGTGGGTGGTGAGGAAAAAAGATCTGTCTTTTATAAATATATTTGGATAATTACATTCACAGAAATCACCTTTGTGTCCTTTCCCACTCCCTTCTGAAGACGAGAGTGTTAACAAAAGGAAGTCTGATATTTTATTGCTATTAGAATAACCAGATTCCTGACTTTTCAATCATAATTTAGATTTTTTAAAATAAAGTCATACATATTGAGCGTGATTGAGTTTCTGCCAGAATTTTATTAGATAATTGGCACAGTACTTCTCCCATCAGTGAGACACTGAGGAGAAAATACAGGAAAGGAAAGGAAAAATAAGAAGATGGAAGAAACAAATAGGAAGAAAAGAAAACTGAAGTAGCAATCTAAAAGGCAAATAGTTTTTTAATAAAAGGAGTGTGAATCACAGTCCAACATCAGCTTTACTGCTCAGTTTCACTCAGTAAACTATGATCCAGATTGAAAAAACAAGCCCCCAGGCGTCATTTGGACCCGATTTAGTTACCCTGCTGCAGTGTCCTCTATAGACAGCCTTTTATTTTAAAGCATTCTTATTTCTGATCACGAATGTCTGACTTAAACCTAAATCAGTAGGATTTCAATCAAATCTATCCACAAATCACTAATTACATCTACTGAAATCTGGGTGAGTGCTGGTAGCACAGTCAAACAACCATGTCCCTCTATAAAATGGGTTCTCCAGTTCCCTTGATCATAGAATTGTAGAACCATAGAATGGTTTGGGTTGGAAGGGACCTTAAAGATCATCGAGTTCTAGCCCCCTGCCATGGGCAGGGACAACTCCCACTAGAGCAGGTTGCTCAAAGCCCCATCTAACCTGGCCTTGAACACCTCCAGGGATGGGGCATCCACAGCTTCCCTGGGCAACCTGTTCAAGTGTCTTGCCACCCTCACAGTGAAGAATTCCTTTCTAGTGTCTAAACTAAATCTCCCCTCTTTCAATTTAAAACCATTACCCCTCTTTGTATCGCTCCACTCCCTGATAAGGAGTCCCTCCCCATCTCTCCTGTAGCCCCCTTCCGGTACTGGAGGAACTGGGGAACTTGGTGGAACTGGGGCAAGCGGCTTCCCACAGTCTATGCTATTTAAGCTAATCCATTGTAAGGGAGGGAGGGAAGAACCTGCTGCCATGAGGTAAAGCAGGGTGTGGACTCACAACGTGTCAGTGACAATGGCCTGGGTGCATGTTTGTGTCCACAGCACATGAAAAATATTCAGCAGCCTCTCAGGTACCTTGTGTGGGCACGGACATGGTGGTTACTGGGGACTCGCTGACGCACTTAGAGCACAGCGATGGTTCATCTGTCCCTAAGCAAAGTCATTCCTTTTTGACTGAAACAAAAATGCTCTGGAAGGATTTGCTCTGGACAAACTGCGCAAATTTTCCACAAAGAAAAAGCAGAGAGGTGGTTGCAGCAGCTCACTTTGTCAGAGGTGTAGTAGTCTGAAGAGAATTGAATGAATCTAAATAAATAAGCTTGATAACTACCTTTAACATTGCTGTAAAGAGGTATTAAAACCCCATAGTGAAGAAGGGATGATACACATGTGTGCATATATCCTTCCACTAGAGTGAATGAACACAAGATGAAACCAGGCCAAAGGGCTGCAAACACAGATGACCACATATTGATCAATTTAAATGCAACCTAGACAGAAACTGGTTTTAGAGAATAATAAAAAGAAAACATGGCTTATTTGTGCTAATGAAGCCGTTAGTCATACTGCCAGAAAGGTGTATCAGAAAGACTGTTAGCGAAACGAGCAATCTCCTTTTGGAGGAAACTGCATTTCTTAAAGGGTAGTGAGGGAAACCAGGAACCTTCTTGTTGTGATCATATAACATGACCACATATGGAGCTGTATAGCAACCTATGACATCAGAATTGTATATACAGTAATGATCATTTAGCTGTGTTCTCTGTGTGTATGTACAGGTGTGCAAACATATTTTTTATATATATATACACACACCTCTGTATACACACACACTCTTACATGTATGTATGCATGTAAATATTATTTTATTAGCATTTAGTGGACCTATACTTTTGCTTCTGTTTGGTCTTGTAATCTCCTGCTTCTTCTCTTGCGTGTTTTTGGGTTTGCAGCCAACTGATCCCATTCCCTTCCTCCAGGAGCAAGAGAGGAGGTTTTGTTTGGCAGCAGAAACCAGTGGGAGGAATGCTCAGCAGTTCTGGAGAAAAGCTAGAAAAGGTGGCCTGCTTTCATCAGCTCTGCATTTCCAAATTTTCCCCCTTCCCTTCCCCTTCCCCTTCCTCTTCCCCTTCCCCTTCCTCTTCCCCTTCCCCTTCCCCTTCCCCTTCCCCTTCCCCTTCCCCTTCCCCATCCCCTTCCCCTTCCCCTTCCCTCTCTTCTATTTTTATTCTTTAGTTTTAAAAGTTTGACTATCTGTTTTTTGGGGGGAAGGGCGCAGAGGATATTCATAATAAGTAGAAAAAAATATTAATCACATTATTCTAGGAAGTCAGACCATAGATCTTAATATTTTCAAAGATCACTTAATCATTTTGCTCCCTTCCCCCTGAAGGGAATCAGATTATTAACCACTTTGCTGCACCCTGGGGCTGTACAGCTTTTTGTCAGTCTCTTTATGGTTAACCTCTTTGTCATAATATTGATTTCTAACAAAAATATCCTTTCTGCTTTACTTAACTTTGATATGCCACAGAGCCCTGTAACTATAGCTATCTTTAGATCATTGTCTAATCTTAGTATTTGAAATCAAGTTACTATGTCTAATCAGTTCTTCCCAGAAATGCCTCACTAAAGCCACACAAGGGTTCACTAAGAAACCCATCTGGCTTCATTTTTGCCTCCTGAGGGCTCCTCTCAAACCCCAAAAATTACCAACAGCATTTTGAAAGAGACTAGTTGTGACAGCCTCCCTTCCTCCCCTTCTCCTCCTCATCCCTCTCGGAAGAGCCAGGCAGAGCCAGAGATGTTGCAGAGCCTGTGCAAACGTGGGGTGTCTGCCAGGAGCAACCAGAGCTGCTGAGCTCCAGGAGCCCGGTAGACACGGCAATAGTAGAGGAAAAGGTGGCAATGTCAGGGACCTACGCTGTTGGTGTGATGGCCATTGAGGACAGTCAGCTCCACCCTACAGACCTTGGCAGCAAATTGCTGGCATCTTGCTTGGATGCAAACATGCCAACAGAGTCTGGTCTTAGCTGGGAGGGACACGTGTTCATGGTAGCCCTGCTCCCCGCAATGTGTCTGCACCCATACTCCTTCTGAGCAGCTCAGCACGGGTCACAGGAGCATGTTCCACTGGCCACGCACCTGCTCTGATCTCAGTTGCCACCAGCTGCTGTGGTTGTCCCCTCTGCTCTCTTCCGGCCCTCTAAGGATCACACCCACCAGTTGTGACCTGGCCCCTCACCCTCTGCCCGCACAGGAGTGCTGCCCCACCAGATCTGCTCTGTAGCTGTCAGCTCACACATGCTTCAAAGACCATAACTGCCATCTTTGGAGCACACCACATCCTCTGCAAGGGGCAGTTTGCCTCTACCATGGCCTGAAGGATGAGGAGAAGGTGTCCTGTCGAGGGAAAGACTTGGAGGAGGGTCTCTTCTGGGACATGGAGAGGATTTTGGAACAGAGGGAAATTCCTCTCTGGGAATTTTCGCAGGGGTCTCCAGGAGCTGAGTAATGTAGTTGACTGCTGCTTGGCAAAGGGAGATGACTGCAGTGCCCAGGTCCTGCCCCAAAACCATCTCAGGCGCTGAGGCAAGATCTTGGTTGAGGCCAACGTGCTGACTGGGGCACCAGAGGCTCTTCAGGACAGCCTTCTTCAGCCTCTGTGCCATGGCTTTTCACCAAGCTGTGACATCCTCCCCCTTCTTTTCTCACCCTCACGCGAACACACACACTCTGCAGTCAGGGACCACTGACCTGGGTTGTACATCAACATGAGGGACACATTTCTTATCTGATGGTGGGTCACAATTGCACAGACTCGCAGAGTTTTGCTGGATGAGATCCATGCCCTTCACAGGCCAGAGACCTTCAGGTGGCAGGTGCCCGGAGACGGCCACGAACCCCCAGCCGAGCAGGAAGTATTTCCGTGACACCACAACCTGACTGTCTCTGGTGCAGAGGTGATGTTCTGCAGCTCATGTGGTCTCCACACACGCACAGGTGCATGCACCCACACTTCTCTCCCCTCACCTATCCCTCTGATGGAGCATTTGCCCTGTGCATGGTGATTGCAAAAGAGCAGAAAGTGGCACAACGCTCCACCGTTCTGGTTTTAGAGAGGCAATTATGTCGATCCTACTGTGTCGTTACCATCCTAAGCTTTGTTTTGGTGTTCTTTTTCAAGGGACATCTAATTAGGAGTAACAAACTTGCACACCAGACAAAGGTATTGCATCAGTTCATCAATTTGCAAACATTTCTGACCGGAGTATGTAGGGCTTTATGAAATGCTAGTAATTAGGTCCAGATAATAATCCCTCCAGCCCTTCAGAACAATCAAGCAAAATGTTAATTAAACAATCAGTGTCCCCCACGTAGAAAAAAAAAGTAGTTCAGGTCATGACGATTAATTATATTTTTCTCTATTTCCCAAGCAGTTTTTATGGCTGTGGTCTGTGAATATTAAAAATAATCTGGTGATGAGAGACCAGATGGCTAAGGAGGTTGAAAATGGCATGTGTTGCTTTTCACTTGAGGATTATGCACTTTATTCAGATGTTGGTGCTTTTGATGGCTGTTGAATTGCTTGAATGAAATGAGTTGGTGAACCACAAAATTACCCCAAAACAGGCCATAATTTGCACAAGTGAAGAAAACTTCCTGACAAGACTGGGAAGGATTTAAAGAGGTTTATGGTTGGTTATGTTTAGCTATAATGAATGATTCTAGACACCATCTTATTTAGGGATTATTTTATTTATTATGTATTTTAGGAATATATTATCTTTCAAATAATAATCTTATTCCTAAATTTTCTAATTATCTCCAAATTATTAATAATTATTTTAGAGTACTCATTTCAGTTAGTTCAAATTATTCCTAATTATTTTAGGAATAATAACACGTAGTCTTGATTTCCAAGTTGGACTAATTTGGTGGAAAGATTTCATTGACTTCTGTGACTTTCGGATTAAGAATTTAGAAAGCAGTATGATTTGCACAGTTTATTTCAATTATGAATGCTTGTGTATTTCTTAACCCACGAAACATATCAAATCCCTAGCCTTTTACAGGAGTTAGATCTATTTGTGGAGGTATTACATTGTTTGGGATCTCCCTGTCTTCTGGGAGCTTCAGTTTCTAATGCAGAAACCTCCGTACTTCATAGGGAAAAAGTGTTTTAAAAATATAGAATAAGACATGGAAGAAACCGTGATGGGCTTTATAAAAGGGGGAATGGGGCAGTGCAGCACAATTTTATATCCAGACTCAACCCCTTCATCGTTGAAGAGAATAAGGTGATCCCAATCCCCATTTTACCTTCCTGTTGCTCTTCTAGCTTTGTGAGCATCCCTGCCACTGAGACATTTCCTGTTTTACTGCAAGTTCCTGGAAGGCTCTTTTGTGCTGCAAATTGACTTTAATGTTCCTTCCATCAATTTTTTTTGTTAGGCTTAAAGCCTGTGCCCTGAATGAGGATTCAGGAGGAACCTGCTTCTGTACTCCCACTATAATTTTTCCTAATGAAGGAAGAAAGGGGACTAAATAGCTCCAGGGCAATTCCTTGCCAACATTGAAAAACACTCTTCGCCACACAGTTGTCTGCACTACTGACTGGTCCATACCTTATCTAAAGGTTAGGCCCTTCCTCTGCCATTAGAAGATCCCTTTTCAAAGACCTTTGTAAGGAAAAGTCTTTGAGAAGCATCACTCTTCCTTGTCCCTCCAGACCTGAATTGTTCTATAATTGTATGAAATGCGTTTAAAATACTGATGATGGTGTGCGCATGTTTCAAGGATGTTTGAAAAGTTGGTCGCTCCAGGGGCTCCTGCTGTGATTGAAGAGATGCTCCCCCCCTCCAGAACCTAGTCTTACCATATGTGGCCTCCTTGTTAGAAGCAGCAGAAATGCACTGATTTTCTCTGCAGGTCTGAGATGAGCAGATCGGAAGTGCCCTGCAGGCTGGTCCCAGTTCATTGCTGCTTCCAAGTCAACACCCTGAAGTTTAATTTAAAACTGTCAGCTAAAAACAAAACACCATTTCTGGACCCGTATGTTTTCTCTGAGAAGCCAGTGGAAAATTCTCTTCATAGCCAATACTTTGTGAAAAAGTTGGAGGCTAGTAACAAACAGCAAATATTTAAATCATTCTTCTGCTCTCATGTGAGTAATTCCAGCAGGTAGCCTGTACAGTAGTGAGAGAGGAGAAGTAAAAGCCAAATGTATTCATCAGATTTGTATTTGGCTGAGAAACACAACTATGAAAAAAAAAAGAAAAAGAAGAAAAATAAAGCTGATTTTTGTAGAAAGAAATAATCATGAATGAAGTACTGGAGGTTGGGACTCCTGAGTTCTCCTGTTAGTAGCACCACCATGTCTGTCTTTGGGAAGCCTTTCACGTTGAGATTCACTAGGTGTAATTTAGAAAAGAAAGAAGCTGCATAAATGAAGAGCATCATCACTGAAAACCTTTTTTACTTAAAAGACCAGTTTGTGCCTTTCTCTCTGCTGGTCACAGGGTGGTCAAAGGCCTGATGGTCAGGAGGGCGATTCCCGGCCTCTGCCACCGGGGCCTTCAAGTGCCCCTGCTATAAAACGGAGATGAGGGTGTTTCTCTATATCACAGAGCTGTTGTGAGAGTTGACATTTGTGAGGCATATCTGAACGCCTCAGGTCATTCTGTATTGATCATATGATTCTCTACTTAAGCCATGACATTTATATATAAATTTATAGATGTGATACTACCACTTTTCTCCCAGGGCTGATATTTAGTACGTTTAAACTAGCAATTCTTCATACAAAATTAGTACATTTATAAATCCTATAATTCTGCTTTGACTGTTCTGTTTCTTTTTCCTTTACAGGCACATGGCCAGCAACGCACAGTGCTTTTGTAATTTTACGATGAGGTGTTTTACCTGCTGCTAGGTCACAGGGAGGTCACACTTTCTTCTGTAAAAATGTCCAGTCAACACCAACGCTAATTTTCTCAACAGGATTGACAATGTACGTGTCATTTTGCAGCTTTATATATTATGTAAAGCCTGTCACTTCTCAAGCTGTGCTACTGCTGATGTTTGATTAACAGTGAGGACTTGTTACCTCTTATATGGAGCTCTGGCTGGTCAGCAATGACAGCTAATCGCATGGCTCTTATAAAAGACTCACCTCCTCTTGGGTACACCAACCTTCAGGATGAATGAAACTTTGGGTGCCAATCAGTCAGGGACATTTCTGTCATCTGGCAGGTGCCCATTGCTCAAAGTACAGTTGTCTTTACTTTTTCTTAAAAGTCTTGTGGTTCTGATCATTCAAGAAGAAGAACAGTCCCTTGAGACCTGCACACACAGCTACGGACTGAACAGGGGGGCTCTCAGTTCAGTCAAAAGGCTGAAATCTGGTTAGAAGAATCAATCCTGTCAGCAAGCAGTTTGCAACTATTTCAAGGTCTCAAGTGTATCTACATAAACTAACATTCAATTATTTTTAACCAGGAAGAAATTTGGAGCCATCCAGTCTGTTCACTGACAATTTCCATGCAGAAAAATGTCTCAGAAGAAAGGTATTTTTAATATCAGCTTATCCAGCTCCATTTTCAAGAGATAAACCAGAGCTGTATTGTGTTGTGAAGGTGTATATGCCTTCAGTAACTATCACTAAAGATCAGATTTTTTTTTTTTATTCTTACAGTATCCATAAATCTGGGCTCATACCTACTTTTCATGCTCAGTTTGTGAGTACTTAAAGCAGAGTATGCCTGATGCTGTCTGACACATGGAGGGGTATGGGCCTCTCTGTTCCTTAAGATTTCCATAGAATAAGTATTTTTTTTTCTTTTTTCTTCTGTTCCACTTCTGATTCTGTTGTAGGTAGGATGCTCTCAGGATTCTTCAGATTACGAGGACACATTTTTTTTTTGCAATGGCCTTCCTGAAAGTAACTTCAGAGCTTGGTTGTAAGGGTTAAATTCTTTTCAATCACTGGTGACAAGAAATCTTTTCAAGACCTCTTGAAACAGCCAAATCTCTCAAAAAAATTAATCATGACATTACAAAAGTCAGAGGCTGTTGGATGTTTTCCAGTGCATGCTATGAAAATGCTCATCCCCTGAAGAAAGCCAGAACTAGCTTTAATGTCAGGACAGGAACCTAGAGCTAGCCATGATCCTAAAGTGCAGCCCGTTTTCTTCCCACAGCTATGAGAAATAATGGCAGATAAAAAGTTTTTACAGAAGAGACCATGTTTCTGTTTAGCCACCTGTGGTCTTTGTTCCTGGCAGCTATAGCCATTAACCCTAGTATGACACCAGATATTTGGATGCCTCTGGGAAATGGATTTACATCTTTGCCTTGTTACAGTGCCACCTAATGCATTGCCAAATTTGTGCTAGTGTGTCTGATCAACAATCAGGCCAGACTGATCGGTCTTGCTCCCACTGACACCAGCAAGGAGACAGCGTGTGTAAGGTCATGACTTGGGGCAGAAGGTTCCCTTCCCAAACCTTCTCCCAGGTTTCCCTGTAGGATTTGTTTCTGCTTCCAGGACCTCAAGCACCTCTGTGTCTGGTTTCATGGCTAGCATTTATGGGACATTCCTACTCAAGCTTAGAAAGGTGGAAATCCACAAAATGCCTGAGTCTAGAGGCATTGCTGGGTGCCTTTACAACTTCTTCCCAAACACCAAGAGAAATTCAGAATCACGTGTGTGTGTGTAGCCAGCTCCTTGGTTTCAGTCTACTGTCAGTTCTGGCAAGCAGAACAGCACAAAACCCATGAAAGATACCACCTAAGAAAGACTTCTATCTAATTGTCCTCATTTGCTGTCACCTCAAAGAGACAAACAGAAGCTATGAACTTTCTTTTTAACCCTCCTCTCTCCCTGCATGCATCCCTCCTGAGAGGGGCTTATTCACTTCCATCCGGAAAGACACTCCATCATTTGAGAGAGCAAGACCTTAGACACTGTTGCCAAAGGCCGACTGAATTAGTCTGTGTCTTTCCTGCCCTGAAATCTATCTATCATCTACTCTATTTATTCTCAGAAATTTCTCTCAAATGAACCTGGTTTGGGAGAAAGTGAAGTCTATGTAGACCTTGACTGCAATAAAATGCAGTTTCTTGCACCTCAGAGTTAAAGAGCAAAGTTTTATGGGGGTGATTATATTTAATGTCAGAACAAAATGAGAGGTGGCAATGCCTAGCGGACTTAGAAACCTGAATCTTTTCACTGGCTTAGGCTCAGAATTTACTTTAACCTCAGTTTCCCTGACCATTCAGGGAAATTTCTATCTCTTGGCCTCCAGAACGCCGACTACCATATACTTATCTAGGCATCTTGTTAGAAATATCTTTATTTCAAAGTGGTCTGGCAATTTTCTCTCTTTTGGACTCTGCCCTGGCTCTTCTCAGAAGTTCACAATGATAGGACAAGAGGAAAGGGACACAAGAAATGTTGTTGCAGCAGGAAATGTTTCAGTCGGATAGCAGGAAAAAAATCTTTTATCATGAGAATAGCCAAACTCTGGAACAAGCTACCCAAAGAGGCTGTGAAATCTCTACTCCTGGAGATATTCAGAGTGTGACTGGACAGGCTCCGAGCAGTCTGATCTAAGTTGTTCTTGCTTCAAGTGCAGGATTAGACCAGATGACCTATGGAAGGCCCTTTCAACCTAAATTATTCTAGGCTTTTATGACTCATATCGTCCTTATCCATCCCTGAGTTCAGCAGAAGGTTGGTGCCTCCCTTCCCTGAGCCAGGTATGCAGGTCTTTGTTGCATGGTGGCTTTTTAGCCAGCTATTAAAACAAAGTGCTTTCTGGGGCTGTAAAACACAGAAATGAGCACCTATACGAGACCCAGATGAAACCTTGAGCCTTGTCAATGCTGAATTATCCGGAAGACACTACCTTTACTTAACAACCATCGTTGCTTTGAAAGCAAGCTATTTCCTGTGATTGCAGTTGACTCTCAGTGTGGCCATTAGATAGTAACAGCAAGCATAAACGTGTGAGGTCTCTGCTCTTCTGCAGAGCAGCAGCCAGTGGTGTTCTGCAAAATCAACATCATCTTATCTACTAGCTCATTAACTGGTGTAAAAATTAAATGGCAATTGCCTAAATAAATAAAAAGAACTCCTGGAAAGTCATGTCACTCTAAGGAAATGTAGCTTTACATTTGTGTCCACAAACATCTATGCTGTCGGCAGTCTGAAAAATGCCACCCAGAAGGCCATGAAGTCTCTGTTAGTTAGAAATAACATCGGTAGCTGAAGTTACAAAATGTTACTGATGCTTCCTCATCCACCTGAGATGTTTCAAAGTGAGAAATCTTTTTCCTCTTTGTCATTCCATCTCATACTTCAAGAAGCTATCACAAACCAATTGTATTCAATAGTATTACTATATTCTTAAGCAAGTGGAGTATACCACTCCATTAACTGTCAGGCAAAAGTGTTAATCTTTTCCAGTTACCCACCACCAAAACTACATGCACTGTAATTGTTCAATTTCTTTCCAAAAACTGGAATCACCACAGCCTTGAAAGCATATTGGGATTTTTCTTCATGGCAGGAATATGCTCTGTACTGTACTCTCTTGTAAGTTCTTATTGGTGCTTTCTTGGGAGATGGGATTTGAAACAAAATTAGATTGTGAGAGATTGCAAGATGGTACAAAAGCACTTTTGCGGAAAAAAAAGGACGATTTTTACTTTTCTCTGTGGACAGCTAGAAAACATAACAGCCTGGTTTTGCAGTTTTTATTATGGTACTCTTAATTTTTACCTGGTGGATACATTGGAAGAGAAAACCCCCATGTTTCTGAATCACTGTTTTCAGGGTTGCATATTGCGAGCAATGAAGCAGTCAGAGCTAACTCTGCCAGTATCTTGTCACCAATAAACACCAGTTTGAAATGATTACGTGAGCTGGAGAGGCTGGAATAGGCGCTCTGCTTCACTTACTGTTCTCCCTGAATGCTGCTTTATGCATATAGATAAAATGCACTTGGCCTTCGCCTGATACGGTACTTTCTCTACAGGGTGAAGCATGACCTTTCATCCCTTCCCAGGGTGCTAGGTGGCACCAAGCAAGGTAAAATAAGAGCCTTACTTTATGCTGTATCTTTTGGGGATCAGAGGGTGTTGTCAAAAGGAGTTGTAGGCTTCAAAATTAATTAGTCGGTTGTTATTTCAACTCAACACCCAGGAAGCCCTGGTGCCCCAGTACTGCTGAAACGTTGCAGGTTCTTAGTCTGGAATTTTGGATAGTGACAAGGCAGCAGGTAACAAAAGAAATGAGTTTCTACTGAGTGAATATAAACTACATTTTAATGCCCTGCATCAAATTTTAAAGTATTTTGCTAAATCAGTCACATGCTATGAGGCAATAGTGCATTGAGAAGAAGAGGAAAATCCACTTAGAAAGCAGATAATGAGGTAAGCTTTCTGGTGATGTACATTGCCAAGGAACAGAAAATTGTCGAGATTATAAAACATTCATGAGAAACACGAATGATAAGGTTCTTGTTCAAAACTGTAAAATCGATGTTTCTATTCTGAACTCTATTTTTGGAAGTTGTTCCTTGTTCCTTAAAAATTGCTTTGTGCTGGAATGTAGCAATAAAGATGGTAGCCCTGGAAAAGAATCATCTTATTCTTCTCGTTTTGGTTCCTGTTAGAGAAATGCAAGAATTTATCCATTGAAGATCCATTCAAATGCTTTTGGCCAAATAATAAGTGCTCAATTTCTGATTATATTAATACATTACCCAACCAGCTACCAGCAGGAAATTATGTTTAGAAAAAAAATATGTATGGGAGGGTCACCCAGCATGATACAACGGTCAGTGTCAGTCTCTTCTGTGCCTCCAGCCTTAGAAGTCAGAGGCTGTTTGAGTCTCAGTGGCACCTGGGCTGCTACATGGCTTGGTGGGACCCCCACATTGCAGGTGGGGCTTGGACATCAACAGAACCTCATAGCCATCAGTAGTTTGGAGGATGGTGGTGGCGTTCCGTGGCTGATCTTGGGGGAACACAGGTGGAAGGAGATGCCTCTCTGCAGGCTGGTGGACAGTCTGCAGAACCTCCATCGCTTCTGAAAATGAGGCAAAGCTGCTCACGGTCATTTAGGGCCAGATTTTTTTCCTTAAAGCATTTAGATGTCTTAATGTGGGAAATTAAGCTCCAAAGCCCTCCTGATAAGCTCACCAGATGCCCATCTGCAACATTATTTTGTGAAGTACCTGTAAAATCAGACTCCTTGGTAGAACTGAACAAAGCCTGAGCAAGTTTCTGATTTAGGACATGCACACTGTGACAGGAGCCAGGTGTCTCTGGAGCATGTGTGTCTCTTTGGGACAACACCTCCATTAGCAATCAGAGAACATTCAGTGTTACTGAGAAGTGTGTGGCCTGACCCCCAAAATTTCCTTCTACTTTTTGAATCGCAGCAGCAATGTGTTGCTAACACAAGGACGCTTCGGAGTGTGTGTGTGTCAGTGCCATCCTGATGGCAGGGAGCTGGCAGAGCAGCGGTGAGGGGGAAAGGTGTCTGACGGAGGCGCAGCAGCTGAAGGTCTGAGGGTAAGTCTGATGCAGATGCCATCTCTGAGCCTGTCCCAGGGGTGGCAATGAAGAAATCTGTGTACATTCTTTACCTTGGCAGGTCACACAGATTTATTCTCATAAAAGTCTATTGTGCAGATATTAATATCTGCAGCTCTCTTTAATTTCTGTTGTAATGATGCACTTTTATTACATTAGAGTGACCTGAAACTGTGTCCCAGTCTCATAGATCCCATTTACACAGCTTGCACCGTAGGTTTAATTTCACAGTTTTTAGTTTCCCAGCTTAAAAATATGAACAATTTACGGAGCAAAATTAACAGTTTATTAGAAATATCACTCACTGCAAAAGTCTTAAGGGTAATTCACAGCTCTATAAAAGGTCGTGATATAAATAATTGCTTGATGAATATGGACCATGTCTGTTTGTCATTAAACACCAGCAGAGAGCTAATGCACTTTAATAGTCCTGCTAACTGCTATCTGACAGGCAGAGAAATCACAACCAAATACAACAATTAGGCTGAACAATTGCTTCTTACTTTTTTTTCTTTACACAAAAGGTAAAATAATGACATATGTTGTTTTCTTCACACTTCAGTAGTGGTCACGACTTACACCCCTATAAAATATTGTAACCAATAGCTTAAGTATTGCAATGATATTCCACTGTTTATCAAACAAAATGTCTCATTAATTCCACTCCTTTACATATTGAAAGGCTGCACTCACGGTGTGCAAACTCACAGTGTGCAACGGTGAGAACTGTTATTGCCCTTCCTATTTGCAGGGAACACACTCAAGGTCCCTGGTGAAATCACTGTATTCATAATCCATGCATAGTGGTGCCCAGATCCAACTGTACACCACTAGGCCCTCATGATCCGCGTAGCTCTCCATGTAGGATTAGAATATATGGATTTAAGCCTTATTCAAAGTAAAGGTGCCTTCTAGTGAGGTTTCTCTAATGAATGCAATATTTTTTATTTTCTTTAAGGGCTTGTTCTATTCAGTTGTGATCGAACCTAATTACAGCACACCTAGTCCTGCCGGTGAGGATGAGACCACAGTCTGTTGTGTTTGGGAATAGATGCAGAAGTGGTAAAGGACATTGAGAAAGATGGATTCCCCCTTCCAAAATGTCTGGGTCTCTTCTAGATGAATTCCTGCTGTACTTGGCCAAAGAGGCTAAAACGTACTGCACACCTGCACTCCCACTTCCCTCATAGCATCCGTCTCAAACTCTAGATGTAATTAATCTGCTTCCTCCCAGCTGCCCTTGGAGAGGCTTTTCTACATACCACAGACCGCTTTAGGTCTGCTCCAGGCACCCCTACCTACCCTGGACTTACCCTGGGCAGTGACACTTGTACAGTGAGGAATGAGCAACTTCCCAAGAGGATAGGCAGGTTACGCTTCTCCAGTAGGTTAATAAGCTCCTGCCCTTCCAGTTACCTCCCTATTTCTTCTTGTCTGTGAGAGGTCACCAAGTGGGCAGGATATTTAAAAAAATGCTCAGACTCCAAGCCATAATGGATTGTGGGTGCACAGCCCATCTGCACCTGCCTGCAGCTCACCCCTCTGCAGTGGTCGGCAGGGACTTGCAAAAGGGCTGTTGATGAACCCCCTACAAAGAGATTGCTTCCTGCAGACATCTTTCAGGGTATCTGATTTTAGTGACCAGGAGAAACTTATTTATTGTTTCTTCCTATAAGGTCTCTGAAGCCTTGCACAGCTCAGAAATGCCAGGCTGGCATTTCTAACCTTGACTAATCAGTCTTAACTGAATGGTTTACAAAAAACTAGTTGAATACCTATGCAAGCAGTGGAGTTACACAACTGCCAGGGATGGCATATGGGTACTGCGATCACCCAAGTATATTCCCTGGCAAGAGATGCTTGAAACAGCAAAGGAAATTCTCTGGATGCTGCTGCCTTCAGTCGAGTGTAATAGAGAAAAGAAGAAACCTCAGGCTGCATCAGACTCAGCCAGAAATGTTATGCCAGGTTATGCCAGTATTGCTGGTACAAACACAAGATAAATACTTTGATGGACGTATCTGGCACAGCAGCAAGTGGCATTGCCCATGTCTGCTTGCTCTGAGCGTATGGAGAAGCAGGGTAATGGGGAGGCGTGTAAGGATCCCACCATTGCCCAGGCTGGAGGAGTGAAACATTAGCTGCTCTCAACTTCCAGATCCAAATTTTTGGGGTACTGGGGCTTTCTTTTTTTACCATACTTCATGTGGTGATGTGAGCAGAACAAGGTATCTTCCCTTAAGCTTGTGATGAATGCTTTTTTTTAGAAGGGTTTTAAACCAGTTCTACCTGGGTCAAATATTTTTCGTTGAAAACTTTCATACCACCAGTCAAAAGTGTCAGAGAGCTGAGCTTACGAGGTTTCCTTAAGAGCAAGAGAGCATTCCCTTGCCGCAGGCAGTGTGACCTAGACTTGTTTCATTCTTGATTCTTGGTAGGTGAGTGTCTAAATAATCCTTCAAAACTTCTAAAGACAGAGTCTACATCCTCATTAGGCAATCTGTTCAAGGCTTTGCTTGCCTTACTGTTTTTTGCTGGTATCCATTCTAATTTACTTTTATTTCAACCCCTTATTGCTTGTCTGTCTCAGGATAGGCATGGAAAAGAGTTTACTTACACCCTATTTTTGGCTGTCTTTTGCATATCTGAGAATTGGTATCATTTCCCTTCGGCCTTCTCATCTCTGGACTAAGCCTCATTTTCTTCAATCTCTTCTCATAGCATAAGGTCATGCTTTCTAGACTTCTTTTCATCCTCACCCTTCTCCTCCAGTCCCTCTCCAGTTGGTCAGTATTTTTCACAGATGCTGCCACGCAAAACTGGATCCTTATTGCTACCAAGCACAGACAGAAGTTTCTTCATCTGGCTGAGAGACAGCAGTCTAGCTCAGGTACAGCAGGATGTTGTCTGCCTGTTTTGCAACTGTGTGATGCTTTTGACTCATGATTAGTTTGTGATTCACTGTAAAGCTCGGTGCTTTTCTGCAGTACTGCTGCATAGACAGGCATTTTCCATCCTGCATTAGGAGAAATAAATGTAGAACTTTGCATGTCCTTATTGAATTTCTGCCTATTACTTTCAGGCCATCTTCCTAATTTATCAAGAATGTTTTAAATTCTAGTTCTGCCCTCCTACGTGCTTGTAGCCTTTCCAGCACTAGTGTTGCTTGAAAATTTAATAAAATGTACTTGTTAATTCATCATCCAAGTCATTAATGAAAATATTGAATAATACTGGGTGGAGGATAGATCCTTGGGGAATCTCGCTTGATACATCTTTCTGTGTTGATTGTGAACTATGGGTAGCTATTACCTAAGTATGGATTCCCCAGCCGGTTATATACCGCTGATAACACCTTTGGCTGGTATACATTTCACTCACTTGACTGTATAGGCCAGTGAAGAGAGGGTAGTGACAGTGAAGGTACTAAAGCGATGACAGTGAATGCCTCTCTCCAATTCACACGGCTTGTTACCTTGTCATAGGAGGAAATAAACTTCCCGTGATTTATTCTTGACAAATCCACGTCGGCTGTCATTTATCTCCTTTAGATGGCTACAAGTTGCTTGATTATTTCCTCCAGACTTGGGAAAGGAATCAAGATAAGCTGAGCAGTCAATAATTTCTTTCTCCCTCTTTTTCTTCTCTTTTCAGAGATAGGAACAGCATTAACCCTCCTCTGCTGTGAAATCTCTTTTACCTTCTAAGTTCTCTGAAGCTCTCTAACAGCTCGGAGGCTGCCCTGGCTGGGTCCAGAAGGGTTGCTTTGCAGAGTGACTTCCCAGCAGAGGTTGTGGCTACAGCCATCGGTCCCTGCCCCATTACCCCCTTTCCAGTGGGCACAGCCAAGCAGGGAGCTGGACCAAGGACTGTGTTTGGGCTGAAAACCAGCCTGTTCTTTCATGGGGACATGGCAGCAGAAGTGCCTGGCTCTGAGCTGGAGGGGAGCTGGCAGGGGACCATGAACACCTAACCTGGTTTGAGCAATGCCCCCTCGGCTGAAGCGTGTGACCGGAGCCCAATACCCTGCTGGTTATCTCAGAACCATGGGGTCTGAGAGCCTCTAACTTGCACGAACACTGCCAATCTACCCATTTCCTGCTGTAGCCTGATTTCTTATTTTCAGCTGCTGGTATTAACTACATTAACTACCTGATCCCAAGTGGCCATTTTAGTGACAACTGATGATACTTTTCACAATGTAATCAGTAGATAATTTTCCTGCCCCATTACAAATCTGGACAACTCTTGCCTTAGTCATTTCAATATTATTAAAGTATTCATATATCTTGTTTACCTGTGTCCCCGGGGATCTGTGTCTTGTTTTTCTCCTGAGCTTTTATAGTGTGTGTCCCTGTACAACTATCCTTTATATCTGCCCATAATAACGTGAGGTTTCTGGGAGCTTCCTTCCTTCCCTTGAGATGGCAGAAGAGTTTGTGGCTGGCGGTGCTGCTCTGTGGCTGTGCCTCCTCTGCCAGGAGGATTTTGCGCTCCTGTCCTTTATGTAGCTTCTTCAAGGAGATGCCAAGTCCTGCGAGCTCATTTCCCTCCAAGAATTCCAGCAGGACTTTACTTACCTGCAATAACTTTTTGCTCCTGTGAAACCCATTCTCTTTACAATAACAGTTTCTCTCTCTTTGCAGGAGATGTGAACCCCCTCATACTGCACATTGCCCTTTGCCTTCCTGTTTTCATCCACCTCCTCCTGCCTTGAGCCGATGCCTGAACGCTTAACTGTGTGCTAGCGATGGAGTTGGACAAGGTGCTAACACACAAGGAAGTGTTTTCCAGAAAAAAAAGGGACTAGCTGAGGCATAGCCGGGGAGAGAAATTTTTGTGTCTCTGAAATGGAGTCAGAGATGATTTTAGCCCACCATCAGGTAAGTAGATTGGCTTCCAGGAGAGCCAGATGAAGGCAGAGGCACCAGAGAACAAGTGGAATTCTCCCAGGTCTCATACAGATGCATCGAAACTCAGCGATTGCTGACAAATTAAAAAATGAAGGTAAGGCTCTTACTCCTTTTATTCATTCCATCATTTCTCACATTATTTTATAAATATATTTATATTATTGTATTTATATTAGTTATAATTATATAGTATATAATTATAACATATTATTAAATAAATATTTAAGAGATAATATTTATATATAATTATTATTATATTTACATTAGTTATGATTGTTATATATATAATTCTGAATAAGTTTTCACAACTGTGTCCAGAAACAACATTGGTTTTAGTGGGCTTCTTCCTGTTGAAGCCAGGGCTGCCACGTGCCAATAGCAGAATGCTTTGCTCAGGGGGGCAGATGACAGATTTGTAGCTTACGATAAAACTGCCTGCAGGTTTATTACTGTGCTGTCATGCATTTCAAAAGCTACAGTAAAGTGAACCCGAACAATGCCCCAGCCACCTCTTGCCATATTTACCTGATGATAAATGTCAGGTCTCTGTTAAGTTTCAGCCACAGAGCAGATAATGGCAAGTAAAAGAGCTTGGGCGAAACAGCATCACCAACAATCCCAGTCTCCGTGACCTGGCACATTTTTTCATAACATGAAAAGATTGTACATGATATCTGCAACCACTCCTATGACAAGAGCTAAAGGAGAACATTTTCCTTCCATTCTTGTGCATCCAGGATCTTCAGGAGAGTTATCACGGTGGGGCCTGTCTGTATTTGCCTTCTAAGTCTGAAGACTTAAGAGTCACAGTTTAAGCCTGTCTGCCAGAGCTGGCTCCAAAGATGTTCACATGGATTTTGTTGATCATTTCAGAGGGGCTGTATTTTCTTTTTTTTTTTTTTTTTTTTTTTTGTGCCAAGGAATATGAACACTTCTAAGCAACTAGCATGCTGTAAGGGCTGTCCTTCAAAACCGGTAACAAAAGCAAAACCTCTTAGTATCGGGACACTCACAGTGAAATCACAGAAGTTAACAATTCTGCAAATCCTGTCAACAGCAACTCAAATGATCTGAATATAGACTGGCTCTTATGTCTAGTTGTGGAGAGCTGACCCTAGATAGCAGACACCAGCAAACTGAGAAAAAAGAAAATGATCACTTTGCAGGACAGCTGCTATTGAAAGAGTTTCTTGGCTTTCAGGGAACAACCCTTAACAAGTTTTTGTATTTTTCCGCGTTGTTTGCATGCTTATCACACCTGCTCAAATGCGGCATCCTGGATCCAATATCACAAATTTTTTCAGAGTTTCTCAAAGAATTGGCAGTCTCCAATATGCAAAGTAGTTCTCTAGCATGATGGTTGTTATAAAGCATGAAATGAAGTATTTAAGATTTATATTGCTAAAGCACCCTCTAGTGGGGCAATAACAGAAGAGTTGTTTTTTGCATAGACATGATAACTACTCTGCATATTAAAGAATAGCCAAGTAAAAGGCTGGATACCAGTGGAGATAGGCAAACACATTGAATCTTTAGTTTAGTCAAGGCTTTTGCTGTCCATGCAACACTCACCGTAATATCTGAAACGCAACAATGTGATTTTATTGCACGTAATCACAGAATAATAGCACCATATCAGTCAGAGACCTCTGGAGGTCATCTCATCTAACCACCTGCTCAAAGGTGGTTCGGATAGATCAGGTGGCTTGTGGCCATTTCCAGCTGAGTTTGGAATATCTCCACAACAGAGGTTGCACAACTGCTCTGAGCAACAAATTCCAGTATTTGACCATCACCATGGTGAAAAAAAATCCTTACATCTAAACAGAGTTTCCCTTGTTGCAACTTCTCTCTAATGCCTCTCGGCCTACTGCTATGCACCTCCAAGCATTCCTCATAGTTGCTCATGGTCTTTACAATGTCATCATCTTGAAATATTGGAAAAATATTCACAGTCACCTTTGGATATTGTTTGTTCACAAATGCCTTCCTAAATGGTGGTGAATCGCTGGAGATAAAGCATGATACTGTTAGATGCAGTAGTCCTGGCACAATGAGGCAGATTACTTTCTGGTCTCACGCTGGGACCCTCATTCTGCAAGAAGTTCATCCTGCCAAGTTATTTCCAAGTTAAGGGTCTGCATTAAAAAGTCTAAGACATAAGCTTGCACAGCTGCCTGGGGGACCTGGACCAAATATCGTAAGTGCAAAATTTTGATGTAATATTATACAACTCCCTGACTAGTTTTGCTGCTTATCAAGTGAAAGAGAATAAAATCTAAAATTCAATTTTAAAGCAACACAAGTATTGCTAAGAATTTGTTAAGCTTTATTGAAGCTGGGGAATACAGCAGTCACCTTTCCACGGAGATGGCATGTAAAGAAGCCAATGAGTGCCTTCCCCAGATCATGTAGGTGAGAGATATCACCCTCTAGAACACAGGCACACGGCAAAACATGCACATATAAGCACACACATAGAGCTGGAGAGGGCCTCTAGGCTGATGGCATCAGGCAGTGGGGGTAGGAGAGTGTTTGCTGAAAACACGTGTGACCACGTGTCTGTGACAAGCAGCAGCAGGAAGACACGAAAAGGCACACACCAAGGTGGCACTGGATGCCATTTGGATAACCAGTGGCAGCATATCCCTGAGGGAAATAAAAAAACACTGAAAGAGAGAGAAAGATTTTTGGCCAAGTGCTGGCTGAAAGTGAGTTAGGGTTGTAGTAAAGAAACCCCTCCCTCTTCCCCTGTTCAGGGAAAAGACATTTTGCAGGTGATTTGCAAAGAAACACAATGGCTTCAAAGAAGCTCACTCTTTTTATTTCTTTTTTTTAAAGGAAGCAGCTGTGAGGTCCTGACTGAGGCCAACCACTTGGCTGAAGGTGGGCAGGAGTGGGTACTCCAGGGTGCTCACACAGCTTTGTGGGCGAGCACCCAGTACAGAGCACCAACTTCCCATCAGCAGTACAATATCCGATGCCTTTAAATAATTAATCTTATTTTGAGGGGAAGGAGATGGTTATGATCCAAAGCAGAAAACAGAAAAGACGTGAGCTAGGTCTGGAGAACCAGCAGGTCACCAAAGAGGCTGGTAGACCCCCAGCTGGTGGTGATCCCTGCTTGCTGCCTGGCCCTACACTTTACCTGACTGCAGCAAAGGAGTGAAGAGGAGGCAGGATGACCTGGGCCTACAGACTCTCATCCGGACAGGCCAAATTGTAGCATTGTTTTCCAGGCCTTCAAAATATTTCCTAACAGTCCAGCTTTGGCCGGTCTCCCACTGTGAAAAAGAAAAGGACAAATGGTTGTATTCCCCTTTCCCTTAAATGGCTGATGGCATTCCCCGTGGTGTGTGGAGGGGGATGCACAACATCATGCTGGGTATATTCTGGGTAAGAAGGTTGGTTGGCCACACCATGGCACAATTGTCAAGGCACAGAGTACATTTTTAGGAAAATTAGTATATTTTTAGGAAACCAACAGCATTGAGGTCTGCTGTTTTCTTTTACTTCCCTAAAACCAGGCATCAAACCTGCTGAGATCTGGATAGATGTGGATCCCAAGTGAGTACTGATGCATCTCCTGGACCTCCTCCAGACCTCCCTGGGGCCACAGTCCATCCCTGAGGATGTGGCATCCATCCCTGCCCCTCTGCAGCTTTGGTCTCTCACCGTGCATGCCTGCTGCCTCCCCTGCATTGCCCACAGCCACAGCCTGCCAGTCCGGCACAGGATGTTCAGAGGGAGGATTAGGCAAGGAGTAATGATAGTTCTTTCAAACTGACTGGATAAAATTAGACGCGTATAATCAGCGGTCAGGTGGCTAGAGGAAAGGAGCTTTGTTTGTGAGTGGTCAGCAGCTGCTGACATCCAAACTCATGGCTTCAGTATTTGCACACTTGGTGCTTCAGGTACCTCGGCATGAAAATGCTGGCCAGGGCCAGGCATGGGGACTGAGCCTCCCCTGGAGCTGGGATCCCTTCTCTGCTTTCCATTTCCACCTGCCGCTGCTCACCCAACCGAGCTATGCATTTCTGTGACCTTGCTTGGCAGGAAGGCCAGAGTCTCTGCAGGTGGCCAGCTGCCAGGGACATTCATTTTTTCCAATTAGTGGAAAACAGAGGGTGTTACCTCTACCCGTGATTTAAAAACAGCCTCAGAAAAGAAACCCATAGAGGACATCCTACATCCTGGTCAATATGTCACTGTTGGAAGCCAGCAGTGCTCTCCTGTGTGCAACAGAAGACACTCCCTCCCACAGACTTTTTGGAAAAACCCTAGCAGTGATGCTTCAGAAAAGCTGGGTAATGGAGCACGGGGACCATGACGTGTGACTGTCTTTGGCCCTCCTGGAGCAGAAGCAGTGATGCCCTGAACACCTTGTGAAGGTGAAGGGTTCAACCTGGTGGGCTTGCTGCCCTGAGGAACTGCCCTGGATTCTCCAAAAGCTGTGAGACCTGTGCTCCAAATGCTCACAACTTAAGGTGAAAGAAGATCTGGGAAAGCCCATGAAACCATGACAGATCCCAAAGCACTGAGGAGACTCCGTTTTTCTTCTGTGCTGAATTTCAGTAGTCCTTCCCTGAATTTTCCTCTGATTCTAGCTCTCCCATTTGGCACATTTCTGTTGCACAATTTGGCTTTTCAGATGTTCCCTTTCAAAGTGGCAGTTTGGAGCTGGAATTAAAGAGGGTGGCAAAAAGCCTTAATCAGAGACCTGGCTTTATAAATAAGACAAGTACTTATTTTATTTCCCTGTTTAATAATATATTTCTTTTCTATGGCTGCAGTGCTGAGGAGGCAGAAAGGCAGCATGTAGGACTGCTGTTAATTCTACATACCACTGTAAGTTATTAACCTTGAAATGCAGAGAAATGAAATTGAACCTTACTTTAGCATTTATAGCAACATTTGATCAAACGTGGTTTATGCCCATATACAATTTCTGACACTAGAGGGAGTACATAATTTATTTTATAAAAATAAAAAACAAGCCTTGCTTTTTAAATAGGAAATACATCAAAGGGAGGAAAGCAAAAATATTCAAGGAGAACTTTATTCTCTCACTTCAAGTTATACTTAAAAAAAAGAGCTGAGAAGCTGCCTTGTGTGTTACCCTTATCTAGGTAGGTTATGCAACTGGTGTCTGCAAAAGCCACTGTGGGGCAGATAACCAAACAGCTTGTGTTCAATTTGTGTTTGTCTATCGAGTCTGAACACATGGGGTGAGTAACCAGCCCACGGGATAGCACACACAGACATCTGTGCCCACAGGTTTCTATCTCTGGTGCTGCTATATTCCCACTGTCCCCCACAACCACCGCAGTGTCTGAATAGCTATGATCTCTCCAGTGTGTTTATCCTCTCAACATGCCTGGGAGGTAGGGAAGAAGCACCACCCTATTTTATGGCTGGAAAATCAAGGTGCAGAGAGGATGAAAGATGCACCCACAGCGCAGTGGGAGCCTGTGGCAGAAGAATAAGACCGTGCCCCATCTGTGCACCCTTGCCCAGGCTCACAATTCATCTCTGGGTACAGCAGGTTGTTAAGATACAAGGTGTCCTCGCGTGGCTATTTTTCCAAACCACAGGTACAAAGGTTGCCCAGTGCCTTCTGTGCTGTGTTTTTTTTTTTGCGTAATTGGATAGATGTGTCACCGTGACTTTGTGACCCTTTCTCCAGCCCCAATAGGCTGGAGGTGAGTCAGGCTGCAGGATGGTGTGGGGAGAAAGCAGCTCCCTTGCCCCTGGTGAGGGTGAGAGGCCACGCAGCACGGCCCCCACTGCCTCGGTGACAGAGGCTCTCACACGGGCTGAAGCGGATCATCTTGTCCTCCTGTTAAAATATTCATAAAGTTGCAAGGAAAATACAAATGCAGTTGTCCAGGACAACCTGAATGGTTTTGCAACCCAAGCATCTTGGTTTTCATGTGAGATCCGTCTGACTCACAGCATGTGACAGCGTTTGTTGCATGCTTATCTCCATTACAATGTAATTATCAGATACAGAGATCTCCTAAAAGTCTCTTTATCACAGGGAGGATTTCTTTTAAATGATGGAAACAAGGTCAATTCTGAAAATGATATCACCTTGTTATCACTGTACGTCTCAACAGCTTCTGAGAGTCTCTTCTGAATTCTTCCACCGAGGTCTCCTTCGGCCCATCTGTGGCTGCAGGTATTAAAGCAACAAGCAACTTAAGCAACTCATCCTATTAAGGAATACTTTGCAGTAAAATTGCACTGCTTTTAAAATGAGTTCCAGTATCTTTGGTGAAGGATTTGGTTTGTTACACCGTGGTTTTGAGGACAGATATTCAAGCCAAGTGTAAAAATACTGTAATGTTTGTGGGTGGATCTTGTCTCCTGCCAACTACAGACACCAAATCATAGAATCATAGAATAGAATCATAGAATGGTTAGAGTTGAAAGGGACCTTAAAGATCATCGAGTTCCAACCCCCCTGCCATGGGCAGGGACACCTCCCACTAGACCAGGTTGCTCAAAGCCCCATCCAGCCTGGCCTTGAACACCTCCAGGGATGAGGCATCCACAGCTTCTCTGGGCAAATTGTTCCAGTGCCTCACCACCCTCACAGTAAAGGATTTCTTCCTAATATCTAATCTAAATCTACTCTCTGTCAGTTTAAAACCATTACCCCTCGTCCTATCACTATACTCCCCGATAAAGAGTCCCTCCCCATCTCTCCTGTAGGCCCCCTTCAGGTACTGGAAGGCTGCTATAAGGTCCCTCTGAAGCCTTCTCTTCTCCAGGCTGAACAACTCCAACTCTCTCAGCCTGTCTTCACAGGAGACGTGCTTCATCACCCTGATTATCTTTGTGGCCCTCCTCTGGACTCATTCCAACAGGTCCATGTCCTTCTCATGTTGGGGGCTCCAGAGCTGGACGCAGGACTCCAGGTGGGGTCTCACCAGGGCAGAGTAGAAGGGTACAATCACCTCCCTCACCCTGCTGGCCATGCTTCTTTTGATGCAGCCCAGGATGTGGTTGGCTTTCTGGGTTGCCAGCACACACTGCTGGCTCACGTTGAGCTTCTCATCAACCAACATCCCCAAGTCCTTCTCCTCAGGGCTGTTCTTGATCCATTCTCTGCCCAGCCTGTATTTGTGCCTGGGATTGCCCCGACCCACGTGTGGGTCCTTGCACTTGGCCTTGTTCAACTTCATGATATTCGCACAAGCCTACCTCTCAAGCTTGTCCAGGTCCCTCTGGATGGCTTCCCTTCCCTCCAGCATGTCAACCGCTCCACATCACTTGCTGTCATCAGCAAACATGCTGAAGGTGCACTCAATCCCACTGCCCATGTCTCCAACAAAGATGTTACTAAATACTAAAACCATGTCAATGAAAGTCCACCCACAAACACACAGGTCTAGGCTAAGAGATCTCAAGGAATTAAAGACCCAAAATAAACCTTCTTTCCCCCTCCCCATTGCTCCTTCAGACCAGTCAGCAATTCTCTTCTTGCTAATGGGTGCTCCCTCAGGCTCCAGGGCTTCCTGAGAGACAAACCTCATCAACTCTCCACTCATGAGAAGGACCCTATTTATGCTTGAGATTTAAGGAGCTGGGTCTCATTTTCCCAATGTTTTCTAGCACCTGGGCAATGATTTGTTTCTGAGAAGACAAGGCTGCCTCTTGGGACCCTGAAGTATCCATACAACGCAGTGCAGCTGCATTTGGAAGTTTCTTTCCTTTGCATGCACAAAACTTATGGTGAGCTTTGTATGTGTAAGAAAAGCAAGATCTGAGCTATGCAGGGAGCACCTGTTGTTAAGCATCAGGACCTTCCTGTCTCTTTTGCTCAGATATGAAATATTTCTCTTCCTTTCAACTGCTATCCATTGAAAATATATGTTTTTTCTCCCTCCTGTGTACAGATTCAGAAAGAACAAAAAAAAGATCATAAACAGGTGATCAAACACAGTATTCAGTGTCTACCCAAACACCAGAGCCTATCAAATCAATCTTCTCACTTACGTCAAAATTTCATGTAGAATAGAAACTGAACAGACTACTCTCGAAAGATCATACTCCAAGGCCTGACATCTCTTTGCTTCCCTTGTGCCTCCATTCCCTTCTGCAGCAATGCAGGAGGTTTGACATAAATGAGGCAGTAGGCTTGGTGTCTAATTCCTTGATGTTCTTATTTCACCTGGGTAGAGAGGGCCTTTCTGTAGCACCTTTAGAGCTATGACTACCTTCTGTCCCACGAGGCTTGCTTCTCTCTCCCCAGGAGGGAAAAGTGTGTGCTGAGTAATGGACTACTTTGACAGAGTTTTGTTTTGTGACTATTTGACGATTTTGAGGGACACTATATATTCCTTTGGAACAGCCAATCCTGTCCCAGGATGTTTTATTATGGTCCCAAGGAAACCACTGAGACCCAGGACCATGAAAGAAATGAGGCAGTTAGTAACCTCCTCACTGGATCCAGCTTCCTCTGCATCTAAACACCCAAGCCTTGAAACACCTTAGCCTCTCATCTGTCAAACAGGGGTAATATCTCTACCTGTTGTGAGAACAGACCTATTAAAAGATTGCGAAACACTTGGGTCAAACAGTGTAGGATGGGTCACAGAAACAAAACGCAAATCTTATTAAAAAGTGGGGCAGTGGAGGGAGGGAGGGATAAAAAAATGAGCGGAGGAAGGGGAATAGAAGTCCATGACTAGTTTTAGAAAGAGAAAAAAGATGGAGCAAATAAAAGCCTGGGAAGAGCAAAAGCCTCAGGGACAAAGTAATATGTTTTTATGTAAAACTGCATATGCAGAATATCATAATGAAAAATACAGCAACACTGTCAGGGGACCTGGCTGCTTGGGAAGCAGAGGCTGAGCAGCCCGGCAGCGAGGAAATAGCCCCAGTGTCCTGCTTTCATTAGTCAAAGGCATGTTTTGTTTTTACCAGGGTTTAGTACTACATAAGCAGACTTTCACACGGCTTGATGCACTTAAATATGTGATTAGGAATAAGTACAAGTTTAGTGCTCTGTCACTGTGGTCCACCTTTGCTGTACCCATGATGGCATGTTCATAGCCCCTGACCAGGAGTCCCATATAAGAGCACTGCATCTTCCACATTCCCCTTGTTGCAGCAGCTCCTCCCAACAAAGGAATGACACAGCTCAACCTCCCCCTTGTCTTGTTTGCACTGACATTTTCCCCTTAAATTGTGTTTAAATTGTGTTTAGCTATATGCAAATTCACCTGTCTATAGATATTGATGTATCTACTTATCTACAGCAATCTTTCATGGCTCCCGGTTACATTTATTTCTACTAGATTCTTATGTTCTGTGTTTTATTCTGCTGGTGAAATTGGTCTTTTGATTGGCTGTATATTGTATTACATGTGTGCACTGACTTTTAAAAAAATCAATAACAATTAGCTCAAATGGGGAGATGTAAGCATGCTCCAGTCCGTACCAGCTGGCCGAAACAAAGTGCCAGCCCTGCCCGCAGCCTGCAGTAATAGAGCTTGGATAAATGAGATATTGAACTTTTACGTTTTTCCTGAGATATTTGATAGGGAAAGGATATCAAATATCCAAAGATATTCAACAGGGGCTGATTCCAGCCCAGTTGTGATTCTTCTGCTCATCATGGGAAAAGTAAATATTGAGTGCTTTCTGGATTTGTAGCTGAATTTAGTGTTCATTCAAGGGCTGAGCAGGAGGAGCAGTATCAAGCCATTCCCTGCGAGGAATGCGTAATGCTTGCTCCTTTCCCAGGTCCCTGCTAAAGCACTGCTTCTTGGCTAAGTTGCAATGTGCTTGCCATCCTTGTTGGCACCCCTTCGGCAGAAGAGTACACATAAATTTTTAGTGCTTGGGGCACTTAGCATTTAGATTGAAATGGGAGAAAGCAACTTACCTTTGCCTACTATTGTCACGTGGTAAAATTACACTGACCTTGACGGCATCTTTTGTTTGCCTGGAGCGCTTTGAATTCAGGGGGACTTTGGCTGCGTGATGAACACAGGATAATCACCATCACAGTTAAAATGAAACACACCTGAATGAAGGCAAAGGGAACAACTTTACCTGTAACTGGAATCTGCAAATCAGGCTTGCAAATCAAGCTCAGTATCTTTTCTCCCTGGCTTTCAGATAAGATCATCTCAGATAAAAAAATCCTCTTCCTGGTCATGGGCTGCTTTTCATACAGCACCCAGAAGGACTTTCTTGCTTCAGATGCAAAACTTAATGCAGATCTTTTCCTGATATAAACGCAAAATAAGCCAACATGTATGGAAATCTGTTTCGTAGAAACCAATTTACAGATAAGAATTTCATTTCCTGTAGTCAGGAACTATTCAATACGAAGTGGGGGTGAAAGAAATTGAAAGAATTAAAATAATTGCATTTAGCTATTTTCTTCCTCTCCAGATACCCCATTTCTAATCTCTTGCATTTCTAATAAGCGGTGATCAAGCACCTAGTTTGCCCATGGCTGGTATTCTATGGAAGAATTTCAACTAACAGACAATATAGTAAATCTTCTATAATAAAGTCTTTTAAAATATGATTCAGTATGTGTGGCCACAAAACACATTCTGTTTTTACAGAAAGAGGTGATGAAAATGTGTGTTCCACATCAAAATGAACCCCCTGACAGGCAAAAAATCGACCCACCCAAATTTTCAGCCAAAGACTTTTGCCTGAAAACTACCATTTCTGAGTTGCCCTTCTGGTAGAATGACCATAAAAGCCTGAAGCACCCAGGAGCTTCACCGAGGAAGAAAAGCAAGAGCAAAGCCTGGCAGACATCGCAGCAAATAGAACCGTGAGTGGTGGGATCACTCCTGGTGCCTGTCTTGGTTGGGGTGTAAAAGCCTGAAGTATGTGGGAGCCTCACCAAGGGAAAAAGCAAGAGCAACACTTGGAAGATACTGCTGTGTGTTTGGTTTTCAGGGAAAGAGAAAAATGCTCACACTTTTCCCTCTGAAGGAGCAATTTTCTTCCCAACATTTTAGAGCTATTAATGCACTATTAAGGAAGGGGAATGAAACGAATATTAAACCTAAAGACTGATTTAAGAAAGACATAACTTTCAGAAGGATGATTTTGGTATTAGAATGTTTATAACATGCTTGTAGATGTGAAGATGATTAACGAGAAGTTCTTACTTCTCACTTTATGAAGAGAGGTAAATGAGGCGCATTGTGAAAAAAAACCTCAGGAAGTTACACTTGTAGTCAGAGCAACTTACAACCTGTTAAACTTGCATGAGCTAAAAAATCATAGCTTTCCCCTATCATGTGAGGGAAAGGAACAATTTGTTACTGAAAGACTGACCAGAGAATGCACGTGGTATATGACTTTATTTTATTTTCTATGTGAAATCTTAACTTTTCAAATAAATCAAAAGATAAAGAGAAAAGAATATTTTGTGGTTTGGGGATGCTCATAGTTTAATGAAATATTTAACATTTCCATTAAAAGCATATCTTCTTTCACAAAAATAATACATTTATTTCAGTTAAAAAAATATCCATTGCTATTAAAAGACAGTCCCTTTAACATCACCACCATTGCCAGCAGCATCCATAGTCTTGCCAAAGAAGAGAGTGAAAGAAATCCCTATCCAGAAGACTATCTTCAGCCCTAAGAGCAAGAAAAACCCTTCTCCTCCCTCTGCCAGGTTTCTTGGAAGAAGTAGGGAAAAAAGCTACCTCTGATGCATTGAGCATGGAGGGACAGAAGCTGCTATGGTCTCACAGAAGTTAATTCTGTTGTCACAAAGCCTCTTACTCAGCCCACTTGATTACTAATGTGAGAAGAGAAGGCTGCCACAGAAGAGAGCTCAAGGATACTTAGCTCAGAAGTTGGCTTCCATAGCGGTTATTATTTAGCCTTTTGCAGGATGATTGCAGTTGATCACCTGCCCGCAAATGTGAGGGAACGTAAATCTGGAATTTGTGAATTCATCTGTTGTGTTTTGACAGGAGAGAGGCTTTTGGCAGCCAGTTAGTGGAAATAAACTCTCTCTCCAGGGCTCAGAGCCACGTTGCAACTGCAGGACCGTATTTGTGCCCTCTCAGCCACTCTTTTCAGAGAGGCTGTAGTTCAACCAGCTGCAGGGCTCTAAATTGGAAGTATGTTTTATCAGGAGGGAAAAGTCCTTCAGCCTGAAAGACGGAGCTGCCAAACAACTGTTTCTGAAAAGTTTGCTATCTGGTTTTGGACATAGGCTCTTTTCAGGTGCTTTAGGAGGATGTAGACTCAAAACCTCAGTAACTGACATTAGATCAGGTCTAATCCTTGACGTCATCAGTTTTGTTTCATGCGTGGGAAGATTTCCTCCTTTTGGAGAAGAAGAACATAACAAACAAAGTACTTTTCAGTTTAATTAAATCTATGATTACTGAGTTACATCCTTAGTACTGCTGAGTGGTATCACTGATGAGGGAACATCAAAAGCTTGCCAAGCTTAGGTCAATTAGATAAGTACCCCAAGCATGGCTGCTAATCTGAACCACTTCATAACTAGTTTTAACCACTTGAGACTGAGAATGAAGCTCAAGATTTCGTATGAACAGGGGCTCCCTTGTGAGTTCTCATACGTTTTGCTTCCAGGAAGAATGGAAATCCCAGAGGAACTAGGCTTGTGCATTTCAGTATCTGTTTCCATTGAAAAATGAATAATATCTTTTTTTTTTTTTTAGTGAAACAGTTGGGCTCAATTTAAGTTTAAGTTTTAAATAAATCTTTGTAGGGTGTGGAGCTCTGATGTCCTCAGGACTTGTTGCAGCAAGATATAAGATAGTGCCAATAAAGAACTTCAAGTATTCAAACTGCACTCTCTATAAGACCAAAGAGAAACAAAGTAGAAAGGTGGAGTGGATTCAAAAGGCTAAGCCCAGGACTGCTCTGAGCTGGCCTTAAAAAAGCAATCATGCACTGATCTAAAGATAATTTCTAACTGTAGACTTTGAGTAGTTGGTCTGGGCCCCGTAAAGGGCCTTAAGCCTCTATGCAAACTTTTTCTATTGCTCTTTTAAATCTTCTGATGGGATGAGCACCCCATGGATTGGGCTGTAACTAGTGGGCTGGCTTTCAAGGCTTAATGCTTGCCAGCAGCCTCTGGGTGAGGCCAGTACAGCTTGCTGCACAGTAAGGAAAGGTTTTTATACTTGACAATAGTATGTTATTTCTGGGTTTTATTACACGTTTATCCTGCAGGCTCAGCAACCTTTGGGTGGACTCGTTGTCTCCCCGGGTAAGAAGGACCACCCTGCACCCCTAGGCAGGCTGTTAGCTGCTGGCAGAAGTGAGGGACCACCAAGCCACCACCTGCCTGGGGTAGGACAGCGGCAGATTGCAGCATGGGGCAGGGGACTGTGGAGGGGAGAGGCTGAGGAAGGGCATAGGCAGCCTTGGGCAGGGCTGGAGGTGCAGTTGTGTGAGCGTGTGTGTGTGGTGCAGGGTATGCTCCTCCTGGTGCAGGGTATCTCACAGGAAAGCCCAGCCTAGGATGGGACTAAGCATTCTGTCCGTGGCTGGTAGCATAAAAGCATACAAATGACTGCACCCAGTCAAACCAAAGGCTGAGCTAACCCAGCACCCTCCCTCCAACAGCTGCTGTAAGTGGATGGCTAGTGAAGAATCAGAGCAGGATGAACATATATGGCATTTCCCCCAGATGTACCCAAAATGGTACTCTTGCAGTTCCAAGCTATTTACTGTCAGGAACTTCAGAGATAGTTGTGGGGTCTCTGTATTCACTAACTTCCAAAGGTTTTCCCATCTGTGAGATTCTCCAACGTCCCCTGAACTTATTGTGGCTCCTTGTAACTTGGTATTAACCCTGCCTCCCTCTTCCCAAGCCCTTGTGTTAGAGAAGACAGCAAGTGACTGGTTTCTGAGCATCCTCATCGTCTCACTCTTCATGCTGTAGACCTCTCTCATTAAGTTTTCTCTCTTCCAGACTGGAGCATCCCACCCCGGTAAAGTCATTGCCTGTACTGAAGCTTTCTGTTGCTGGTCAGATATCTAAGATAATAGACCTATGATAAACCTGTTGGTTTCCTCTGGACTTTCTCCGATTTTACAGCACCCTTTTTGAGATAAGACGTTCTGAACTGCAGAGACTATTCACAATATGGGTCAGTCATGAGTTTACACACTAGCATAATGTTCTTCCCTCTTTTAATTTTTTTTTTCCTATCCTCCTAAGCCCTAATATTTCTTTTGGGTTTTTTGACCACTACTGAGTGCTGAGCTGGCATATTCATGGAGCTGTCAAATAGGTCTCAAGATCTTGCTCCTGAGTGCTAATGGCCAGCTCACAGCATTTTGTTTCAGTTATGAAAGGATAATTGTTTTTCTCCACTATCTATCACTTTATATTTACCTACACTGCACCTCATTTACCATTTTATTGTCTGGTCACTAAGCGTCATAAAGTACTACTAAAGTACTACTCATAAAGCCAGCCCTTGTCCTAAACAGCATAAATGTTTCGCTGTTGCCAGCAAACTTTCTCTCCTCTCTGTTCACTCCCTTTTCCAGGTTGTTTCCTGTCTTTTAAATATCATTTTAACATGCAATGACTATCTTCTCTTGACGTAGCTGCTTCATTCCCTTAAAAGCCTGTAGTGGGGAATCAAGGGACAAATTTGCTGAAAGCCTTTGGAGATCCAGGTAGACTATATCAGCTGAATTGCTCTTATCTATAAGCTCGCTGATCTCATCAAGCACCTCCAATAAGTAAAAATGGCAAAGGTCATGGTGACTCTTCCCAAGTAAATCAAATTTATTGAAGTGTCAATGAATTTCTTTCTTCACTACATTTTCTACTAATTTGCCTAGTGCAGATTTCAGTCTTTCAGGTCTGCTGTTTCTCACATCTCCCCTGGAACTTCTCTGAAAAAGTTGGCCTGGCATTTGATATTTGATAACCACTCTTCGGATATCAGGGGAGTTTAAAGCACCAAGTTATAATCTGCTATTAGTCATTTAGTGATTTCATCCTTGAGGTTTATTGAAACTCCTGGGTGATATCATCTGGATCTTGGCAACCAGTCGCGGTTCATTTTGTTACAGTGTTCCCAGACCCGGTTCCTGGGCGCAGCTATTTCAGACAGACTTGCTGATGAGGGTCACCTCATCCCAAAAAGGTTTCTGACATGGGAATCTACTCATCTACAGTGAACAAAGTGATGCAAAGGATTCATTTAGTTTCTCTAATAGCTTTATCTTCTCTGAGTGCTTCCTCATAACTCTGGTAATCAAGAGACTCCACAGATTATTCTGGCAGGCTTCCTGCTCCTCATGTGCAGGGAAAAAGATTTATAGCTAGTTTTGATTTCTTTTTGCTAGAAACTCATCAAACTCCTTTTTGGCTGTCTAATTGTTTTTGTTCATGTGGTCTTCCAGAGAGTCTGTTACTTTCTAACTTATTCATTTGGATCCACCTTTAGCTGGTTGAAGGATTTGCAGTTATTCTTCTAATAACGTCCCTTATCTTGCTGTCTTGCAAAGCTACCATGTACTGCCCATTTTCAAGCCTGCTTGATGAATAATGTGCACTGGCCTTGTGCTTTCAGCACAGTGTCCTTTAGCAGACTCCTTGCCGGCAGGAAAGAATTAATTTTCTTTGTTGTCCCATTTTGCTTCTTTTAAACAAAATTCCTCATTTCTGTGTTTCTCCTCCAAGCTAATTCCAGAATTGCCTGTTCTCTGATCAATATCCCTAACCATTTCCTCCATGAAATAATTATCGACTGTTTCACATTACATCCTTGTGCAATATCTGGCCAGTTTGCATGGAAATAATTGAAGTCTGACATTTGATATTGCCTTTCCTGCCTCTCTGGCATCTTGGAATTCCCTCATATAGTGCAGCTGGTGTCAACATCCTGGCTACAGAGGAAGTATCATACACAACATTCTTCCCATGCAATAGTGATAACATTATATTCTTCCTATCTAGGCCTGGAATTTCAATCCAGACAGATTTTACGTTTCATAATGATGTGGTTAATTTGTTAATTTTGTTGATTCTAGCATGGCCTGCTCTAAACTTGCTGAATATTTGGTATTACAGTGTCCCACTTGCTGTCCTGTTTCCGGTGTATTTCTGGTGTCTATTATGTTGATGCCTTCACTTAGACTACAGGTTCCTGTTCCTTTATCTTACTTCTTGCCAGGCATTAAATGTTCTGCCTCCCTTTCCCTGGTAGCGCATGGGTACCGGGAGCATTTCAGAGGCAGCTACTGTAGAAATCCAGGTTGTCAGCACCTCAAAGCTTCATCTTCACCTCTAGCACCTCGCATAACCTCTCTCCCACTCTCCCCTCTCCTTGCCTTGCCTTTCCTACAGTATTGCTATCCACATGGACCACAACCATCTGGTCCTCTCCAACACTTCCTAGGAGCTGATCAAGGCACCTCATGAAGTCTTCCCCCTTTGTGCTGGATGCTGTCTCCACATGGAGACGGTGGCTCCCTAAACAGGCTTTCTCATCTGAATGATCCCACTGACCTTAATTTCCTTCCCTGTCTTTGACCAAGCATCATGTGTACCTCCTGTGACTGCAGGAAGGCACCTGTTCACAAAAACTACAGAAATACCGGTGGAGCCAAGTGCATCCCAATTTGGGAACTTAGATGCACCTGGGGTGCTTTTAGGAGCCTGCAGGTACTTCAGTGTGAATCTCTGTCAGTGGAGCATCCCTTTGTAACGACACAACTGGGTAGCTCTGCCCCCACCCCTGAGGGGCTATTCAGGTGTATAAAATTAAGCACATGCACAGGAATTTACAGGATTCGGGTTTGGGCGTGTAAATTTAAGGCAGGGCCTTGCCTCCCTCTCTTCTGTTAATTAAGCGGAATGATTCCAGCAGCTCAAATAAACATGTGGGATTTTAATAAAATGCACAGTTACAGATCTGATTATTGGGATGCTAGCAAATGCCATGTAAAGCTTTTAAAACATTTCTCTGATTCAGTATTTTTCCCTCATTCAATTTTCCCTGGCAGAGGGACAGGATGTCTGAGCAGGCTGATCATTACAGAAACATTAGCAAGGCCGATTGAATGCTTTATGTAAATTTTCATACGCAAACTCTGTGGAGACTGGTGAAGGAGAGATGTAAGGAAATAGTAGGCAGTTCTGTAAACAACTTGTGCTTTATCCTATATGGAGCTGCTCATTCTGGTAACATCTAAAATCAGTTTTAAACACGCGCTACAAGGAGAATTGTTGATCCTGAAAGCTGTCGTAATTTGTGTTCATTTCATTAGCTCAGTGTTGATGTTGTTGTCCTGTGTACGCTGCTGACCAAGCCGCATAATCTCCTCCGCAGTTGTGCCGTAGCACTACTAAGTCCTGTGATGAGATTCTGCAGAAAGCATTAACCTTCTTTGTCTGACCCTGACCCTTTTATTTGCGCTCCCCCCGGGCTTTCATTCATTTCCTCTGCCAGTTCAATTAAGAAAGAAGAAACAAGTGTATTTTCATTGGCTAGTCCGCTAGCGTATATGTGTCTGATGTAAGACATCTTATAAAGAAATGCTTGTAAATGCAGTGAGAGCTCAAATACTATCGGGTACGTTTTAAAGACAGTGTTCAGAGGTTTAGCAGCCTGATTCCCACTGACATTAATGGCAGGCATGAGGTTAAATCATAGTGTGTTGCTTTCAAAACTGACCCCAGAAGACATTTCCTGATGGGAAGGGGCACAGCCCAAGAAATAAAAGTTTACAAAACCAGAGAGCTGAAATAATTGGATAAAAACTAGGAGGAGGCATAAGTGCAAAACTGAACGAGTTATGATTCAGATAAGCTTGCGCGTAAGCAATAAATCCCGAAGACAAGAGGAGAAAAGAGAGAGTTTAATCACAGAGGCAACATTTATGTATTTTCACTCAGTGGAAAACGTTATAGGCTTGACCTCATTTTTATTTACCAGATCTAAAGATGTTGATGTCCTGTGACAGCAAACACTGATTGACAGGCTGCAAAGCCAACAAGCTGCAGGGCACCCAACTTCCCAGCAGGTGACTTGGGCAAAGCAAATGGGGCTTGGGCTTTTGGGAAAAAGGACTTAAAATAGCTACAAAAAGTATCAGAGAGTTCATTTAGATCTCACATTTCAGGGACTGAGGTGTAAGGAGAAGGAACCTCCCCAACCCTGAGCACTGCATCAATATTGCATGACCATTTGGCCTAAAGCATTGCGCTTTTTTTTCTGGTTTTTTGTTGGTTTTTTTTTTTCTGATTTTGAGTCAGCAGCGTGATGCCAGTTTGCATAGCTGAGCATCTAGTCCGCAAAACTGGGAAGAGGAGTTTGGCCTCCGCTTGGGGATTGGTGAGAGGGAATGGAGCCTGCAGAGAGAGCAGGCAGAGGAGGGCGGATTTGGTGGCGTGCAGCTCAGCGAAACGAAAGGCATTAGCACGCACCCGCCGCGGGAGATCGCATGAGCTGACACCGGGACGGCAGCTAAAGACGCGGGTTCTTTGAGGCTGACAGTAACATTTTCAAACATCGTTGTAAATGAGCAGCTCAAGTTTCTCAAGCTCCTTAAGTTTTGCTCCCGACTCACTTGGAAGGGTTTTAAAATAGTACACCTCGGGTTCAGGGAGGCAGAGCCTGATGGAAGAGTGAGACAGTAAAAAGCAGGCGGGAGACCGGGTTTTTAAAACAAAGAAACACAAAGTCTTTCCTTCCCTCTGTTCGCCCCACACACTTTTCTGAAATATTAGGTTGTTTTGATAATTTGCAATTTACAGCAAGCCACAAGAAAGGATTGCCAGCATAAAGTAAGCAAAATCCTAGGATTCAAAATATGAGCAAGTCACCATAAAAGTGATAAAGAGCCAAGGAGAGAAAATCGGTTTTTGGAAAAGGGACAAAAGAATAATGAATGCCAGACTCTGCTAACGTTTGTGATGCTGGCTTACAAAGCAAAAGCATTATCAACTGTATAAAATAGGAAGCCAACGAGAAGTATGCAATGATGGATGTACAGACGATTACTCGAAACAGTAGAGTTTTTCTCTTCCAGCCGGGATAACAAACGCGACAGTTCAGCAGTCCTGGGTAAGAGCAATGCCTCGTATCAGCTCGGCACCAAAAGAAGGCTGCGTATCGCAAAGTGGGGGAAATGCCTGCTAGACCATAAAAAAACCCAGTTATTGCAGCCTTGAATGGTATGAGCAGGAAAATGAAGTTGTTTGATGCGCTTCCTCTTCAGGAAGAGCCCATGCTGCTCTTTCCTTCTCCAGCTATGTACTTAGGTGGGAACGAGCGCAGGATTTATCCATGGTTTCACCTGATGTGATAACCGAGCTTCAGGGACAACTTTATTCACACTTAAAGAAGAATGTCTCTCATCAACAGTGGGAATGTTTAGTAGAATATAAAAATATCCTTTTAAGCTGTGACCGTACAGGCATGATCATTATAATTATGGGTAATGCAATGGCTGTGGATCCTGCACTATGTTTAGCAGTCAGAATCGGGGCATTAATGTTTTAGACAAAGATAGGATCTGACTTCTCTTCCCACAGTGGCTCCACATTCCTCTCAACTGAGCAGCCACGACATCCATATTCATATACTATTTTTTTCTCCAAAACATTGCCCTTGGTCTTGCTTATTTCCGTGTGAGAACTGCTTGCAGTGTCCTAACAGCCCCACAAAATTTCCTACCCTAATTACAAGTGTGCTCTGGAAAGAAGCTCTCCCACAGCCAGTATAAACAGGGTCAAGGCAGAGCTGAGAGGCAAAAAGAGACATACCTAAGCAAAAGGGAGACCTTTCTGGTCATAAACTGTTTTTGGAGGCTCTGCTGAATCCAAGAGCAGTGTCTGATTTGACCTCTTATGGTAATAGCCTAGCGTTGCCAGCCTTTTTCTGACACTGCTCTCTGGTACATCTGCTGTAAGTGGTTATCTATTTAAATGAGCATTTTTTACTTGGAGTGGATTGGGTTTAGTTCTTACAAAAAAAAAAAAAGGAGCTCTTTCAAAACAACAAGAAAAAACTCAGGAAAAAAACCTCTGTGTGGCAGAAGTCCCAAAATTCATCTCTGAAAACACACAGAGCTGCACTCACCCGAAAGTGCCAGTTCTGTGAAATCCTTGGCAGTCCCCGCAGGGCACTGAGCGCCCTCAGTTCTCAGGATAGTGCTTGCAATTTAAAGCTGCTCAGGAGCCTGCAGGATCAAGCTACTAGCTGCTAAAAAATATCCTCCACTTCTTGCCCATGCACATAGTCGACATGCCGATGCTGCAGTCATTAAAGAATTACAGGCTCTCACAGGAGGCATGATCTTATATCCTTGGGATTAAATCTAGTGCTCAGCCTTGTTTTCCAAACAGAAAGCTAAAACACCTCCATAATAAAACAGATTAGCAGAGAAAATATGGAGTTGCTAAAATAAGTGACAATGTAAAGCAAAAATAAAGCAACGCAGAGCTCACTGGTGATTTTTCTGCTTCTAGCTTCTACAGTGACACCAACTGAGAAATTGCATTTGCTGATGACATCTGTGTATGTTCAGTGGTTATTTATTCCACTGAAGAAAAATTAGCCATATAGTCATTCTGAAAACACTTCCTCATAGAGCATGAAGAAGTCGCTTTGCTTTCTAGGGATGAAGAACTCAATTTTGCAGGGGTTGAGCAACCTCCTTCCTTAATGAGCTTACCTGATGCCAGCTGAGGATGCTTAGCACATCACAGAAATACATTTCACTTCCGAGGAGTGAAATCCTGACTCTTTTGAAGTTAATGGGAGTTTTGCCATCAATCTGGCTAGGATTTCATCTTAGGTCTGTAAAACAGATCTGTCTGCTGTCTGCGTACAGATTCTTTGACACTCTGCTGGCCTTGGCCACTGTTATGGTGTATATAAAACTACAGGTCACCTTTTGGAGCTTATCATATTTTATAATGATAACGAGGAACCTTTTTTTTTTTTTCTAGGAGCTTCTAGAAAACATAAACCTCTTAAAAGCCCAAGCCCATCTTCCATTCACAACCCTCTTTGAAGGAAAGATGGAAAAATGAGGAGGAGAATGTTTGCCATGATTTAGACATCTGCCAGCCTGCTCTGACGTGCCTTGCAGAGGGATTGGCCTGGTAGTAGATGGGAACATATTAATCTGAATATGTATAAGCATAAACAATGCTTAGAAGCTACTGCCCAGCTTCATATCCTGCCCTCCCTCCTCCACATATTGAATTAGTGCATTTATAATGGCATCTCTGTTTATTTAATAAATCTAAATTTCAATTAGAGACCACTAACAATTAGTCATACAGACTAGATATGACAGATGGGCCTCATCCATGGCTGATTACACTAAAAAATGTTATGTGAGTCTATTTTTAAAATACTATCATTCTAATACCCTTGCTGCATGCAAATAGCTGAGAAGTCCATAACATATTAGTGAGAAATTCAGCTTCCTGATAATATTGCAACAGAATGTGGGGTTTATTTTATTTTAAGAGTTCATTATTGTTTCCTATTATCTTGGGTTCATTACTAAAAATTATGACAGTGTTTGTGTAAAGAAATGTAACACAGCGTGATAATTTGGTTATTCTTACATGATCTTGATTTAAAACATCTAACCAGCACAATTATCCAAGATAGAAAAATACTTGCATACATCAAGGCAAGGACATACCTGAATCGTGTAACGGGTTTTATATCCCTTGACTCCCTTGGATTTTTGGTATTTTAAAATTCAGCCATGGACAGGCAGCTGTTTAAAAATATTTCTGGTGATGAAAATGAAGGGCTGCCCCACCCTCCCAGCATGAGATTAGTATGTTGTATGTGTTGCTCCTTTTTATATGCTCATGTAAACTAAATAAATGGAGGATTTTGTGTTCCATCAAAAAGGCTTTAACTAAGTTTTATATATTAAATATATAAATGTTAATATATTTTCTATATATTGTATAATCTATTTTATAGACTCCCATCTAGTCCAACAGAGTAGGGGAAAATGATCACAAAAAAGTTACAGAGAGTAGTGTGTTTGAATGGCATTAGCCTTCTGGTTTCTATTCTCCTGTCCTTTCAACTCTATTCACAAATGCTTCTTCTTGTAGCCGGCTAGCAAAACTGAATTATAGTGCCATGCTACATGGAATGATTCTGACAGAAAGCAATCTTTCTCTAAAAAAAGCACCACTTTTTATAAGAGATTTTTCTCCTTTTCTTGACACAATTTCAGGAAAAAAAGTCCTGTATTAAAGAAGATGAAAATGTTAGGAAAATATTCTTTTGAGGAACATCATTGAGAAAATCAGGAAAGGGCATATCAGACAACACAGAACTAACCCAGAGAAGCACTGACCTTGAAATATTTAAGCTGAAATCAGAAAAATTAAGGGGAAAGGGCCATTTTAATCTAAGATGTAAAAATAACCTAATTCAATTGCACTCTGCGTTTCATATTTATAGCACAAACCTTTGTCCTTTTCATTTGTTTGTATCAGTGGCACTAAACCTTTAATATCTGGAGAGCTAGTTTGTCATCTGATAGAGTCTCTGGTGGCTATGAAAGATGAAATATATACAGAATACAAATATCAGACCAGAACGTTAGTCTCACAATATATATAGCGCTTCTGCAACTCCAGCATAACAGAAAGGGCCATAAAGCACCTTAACTGGTCTCCCGAGGAGCCTTTCCACCCCAACAGGACCCCGAGTGACAGCTCTCCCCACTGAGCAGCCGGGCGAGGAGGAGGCAGCATGATGTAAATGCTACTACAGGCCAGTGACCCCTTGCTGTAGCAACGGCCCCTTAGGTTTGACCATAACTGAGGTCGTTCCTGAGGCCAATATCTTTATCATATCCCTTGAGAACACCAGCAGAAAGGAATAAAGAGGCGGCGGAAAGTCCCTCTCCCTTTTCTCTCTCTTGCATCTGGTACTGTGCCGAGCGCAGCTTAGCTACAGTGGCGGTAACAGGCTAGTATGTGTAACCCTATTCAGAAAAAATCATGGTTGGTAATTCTGTTAAATCACTTTATCCCTGAGTAAAGCAAACATGAGAGCAGATTTTTGTATTCTTATTTTTACGGTTTGCTTACTTGGCTGATAAAATAAATAAAGTTTATATGCCTGTCTGTCCATCTGAGTCAATGTGGGTTTTCATGTTTAGGTTGGCTGTGTTCCCTGGAGTAAATGCCATGTTGCCATTAATCGCTATGTGATGATGTGCACTAAAAACAGTGTCTGTGTATGTGGCAAGAGAAGAGCTGCATACTGCTCTGGAATCACATGCCAAATTCACTTGTTTGCATGGCTTGCAGAAACCTCTTTTTCAGGAGGCAAAGAAATGCAGCGCATGAAGGGAGCTCCAGGGGTGTTTCCAGGGCAATGTCTAACCCATGATTTGCTCAACATCCCTCAGAAGTTCTTCATTCTGCGTCATCGGAAGAATTTGTGCTGTTACGTTACTGATTGCAAGTGTTAACAAGTTCAAAACAGGGCTCCGTGGGTGAAGGTTAACCCCTTGTAACTGCTGAGGCAGCTCTGGGCTGACCTGGGGTTGACATGCTCTGGTTAACCTGAAGTCCAGCACTGTACCAAGTTTCTGGTAAGTAGCCATCGGCTTGTTCACAGGGCAGAAAACATCCATCTCTCTGCAAACAGGAGGAAGCATCCAGCTAAGGGATCTGCTGCCTGTGGTTCCCCAACACCTCTTGGCCTGCCCAGGTTCTGGTCTGAAATGCAATACTCCTCACCCAGCCTCGAGAAGTGCCTGTCCGCCTGCACTCTCCTTGATGACAGACACTGTAGGACCAGCTGTTCTTGCCTGGGAGGAGGCCTTCGTGCTCAGAAAGCCCGTGAGGTTGGGTTGCCAGGAGGGACCTAGGGTTAGGTGATGCTGCAGAGGTGATCCGAGGAAATCCCAGGGGCTCCACACCATGGGTGTCTCTCTCATGTCTTGGTGAAGAGTTTGGAGCAATTTTGCATTATTCTAGATGTAAAAGTTCCTGTTACCGTTCTCCACTGGAAAGATATGTGCATGTTAAATTAGCAAATCTACAAAACAATGAATTGCACCTAAAAAGTAAGCTGATAAAATGATTGAGGAGGAAATCATTGTTACGCTCTTGAGTGGTGCTAAATTGGTTATAACAGATAAAACACTTTCTTCTGCTTGCAATTATAAGAGAGAGAAAGCAGTGCTATATATATGTTTGAAGTCTGAAAAGGTGATGAAACTCAAAGTTTATTTTCTAGTTCCTATCCAAATACGCCAGGACGAAAGACGATGCAGAACTCCTGCTGCTTTTTGCTGCAGACCATTGTTACTCCTGTGGGCAAGATATGGGAGATATATGATATTTATACTGGTTTAAACTATGGACTTTCCCTCAGACTGTACCCTATGGGGCTGCAAGATGGATCTTTTAAGGGAAGACTGTACCCTATGGGGCTGCAAGATGGATCTTTTAAGGGATTCCCCTTCCACGCTTCTCTTCTGTCTTTCTAGTCTTCCTCACAGCACGACCCTGTGGGGAGCACACAGTCCAACTCAGATATTTTTTTTCCATGGCAGCTCTGCAGAAGCAAAGAGGAGGCCCTGGGAGAGTTAATTCTGTGTCAAGCAGCATTAGCCGTAGCTCTGATTTCCAGTCGGAAATCCCTGGGGTCAGCTGAGGACAGCGCTATAGACAGGAGTCGGTCTCCTGATCTGTCCCTCCCGCCTCACTGATTACCCCAGGCCCACTGGAATACCTCGGGGCATCTTATTTTGTACCCAGCTGATGGAGGGACAGTGCTATGGAGGAATTATGGTCCCTGCTGCTGCCCCAGATTCTGTGGGTTTTCATCCCTCCCACTGAAAGCCAAAGGGAACAGTCTGATACTGAGGCTCGTAGTACAGTATTTCAGTTAAAGAAATCCAAGGTTTTTTTCCTCTAGTTATTTTTTCTAGTATTTCTTTGTTTTTTCACTTTTATTAATAAATTGACGTGTGAGCCAACTGGAACAAAAGCTTTCTCTGTATGAAGCTTTATATCTGAGACTGTATAAGCAATGATGTTCCCCCTTCCCCATGAAGCTGTATGGCTGCATTAAAGTTTCTCCTAAGAAGGCAGCAGCTTGGATTTCCTACCAGGACTCTCTCTTCTGTTAACATAGGCACTTCTAAAGAACTATGCCACCTAAAAAAAAACCCAGAACAACGTTTGCCACAGAAGCAACCAAGAATATAGGCATTTCTCTTCTGTCAGCACTGGGGAAGCTGCAGGGCTTTCTGAGCCCTTCCTCTGACCCAGCCTCCAAGAGTTTTGCCTGTAGCTCTTGAAGAGAGCCTGTAGCTCTTGAAGCTCTTGCTAGCTGATGACAAAAGACATTTCATGGTCACCTGATAACCTTTTTTATATATGTACGTAACTTTTAGAAGTGATTGACAGTTCAAGCTCAATCCAGCGCTACTAACAGCAGCCTCTTATGATTACTCTAATGACCCTGTTAAACCTGGGGCTTTTCTTAAATCCTGGGAACTGATAACAATCTAAATACATGAATATTAACCTCAGGTCACTGAGGCTTAAGTTTTTGCAGTACACAGATCTTGCATTAATACATCACTATTTTTACTGATAAATAGCAGCAAACCTTAATTTTATTCTGTTTCATTGTAGTTATTATTCTTCTGGTTGGGTATGGAACTGAAAAGACAAAAAGTGAACTTCCGCAATACCAAAAACACTGTTTCTAACACTAATTTAACTCATGTAAAATGAGGTGCTCCTATCTCCTAAAAACACCGTGTCTTGTGTGTGGTAGGAATTTTGCTACAGGAATGTACAATTTTTCTGAGGAAAAAGGGCCATGTTCTCTTCTGGCTTAACTCTGGTGGAGTCACATCATCAGGAAACTGCAGCATTTTTCCTCTGTATGTCTTTATCTCCCCATCCCACATAAATGTAATTTCAATCACTTATTCTTTCTGTTGTGCCAAGAATGGTCAATGGTTTCAAACCCATGGTGGCAATGAGGTAAAATTCATGAGGTCTTCAAAACAGGATTTAAATGCTATCTAGATCTCATCCTACCTCTTTATCCAGAAACATTTTCTATTTCTCAGGACAGGAATACAAAAGAATTAAGTAATCATCGCAGTTCTGATTTAAAAATCAAATGAATTGGGAAATTGCTACTTTTCATTTCCTCTCAGGTATCTTGTGTAGGCCTAGATTTTTTTTAACGTGATATTTCAAAGAGATCTTATTTCCTCCTGTACTAAAGTCTGTTTCTGAATAATCTCAGCAATGCCCAATTCTATGGAAAAGATCTGTGATCTGCATTGGTGACACAAACTGAGCTTTGTAGTGCTCGTTTCTTGTTATCTGCTGGAAATGGACAATTAAGTTGCCCTGACAACACCCAAGCACTTCTTTTCAGGAGCAGAAAATTGTAATCTTCCCAGGAATTACTCAGTTTACCTTTCATCAGATGAGAAGGACTTTCATTCTCTATTTTAAAATTCACATAGGATTCATCCTGCAAATGTCAGGTGCCTGATAACAAAAGCACATATTTACTCTGAAGCCAGAAGCAGCTGATATTTTTTATGAGACATGGAATTGCTAGAAAACTGTGATTCCTCTTTGACTGAGCTGTAAATCAACTGGTTAGTAGTGTTTATATTTGTAAATGGTTTGATATTTTGATCCTGGCTGTGTGTACATGAGAAGTACCACTGGCGATGTTCAGAGATCACATGCCATGTTTTTCAGATTTCTTTATTGTGGGTGACAAGAAGAGAGCAGCTGAATGTGACCTTTTGAACAGCGCTTTTGGCTGTGTACCTTACTCCATTGACATCATATCCTACTAGTAGATGGTGGGGGCACTAGCTAATGTACTCATTTAATTTGGCAAATGTGAAAAATTTTGAACAAACAGTTAAAGCAAACATTGTCGAAAGCAGCCTCTGACCTTGGGGTACGGTGCAGATGAGTACAAGTTTGGTAATGTGGGTGTCCGCCTGAAGGCACTGCTCTTTGGCCACTGGAGCACGGGCAGCTGCAATCTCCCCACCAGCTTCCTACCATCTCCCTAGGTGCCACTTCAATTAAAACATCCCTCTGTGTACTGTGACTCTTGAAAAGTAAATATTAGTGAGAGCTGAATCAAGACCACAACCATGTTCAGACTTGTTCAGCTGTGAATGCAGGTCCCATAGTCTCAGACTCAAGATGCACACTTTCTTATTAATGGAAACTAGGACAAAATATTCTATATGATTATATATTCAACTGCATATAAGCTGCCATTCAGCAACTGGCTGGCTCTTTGCCTTTGTTTCAAAGTTCTTGCTTGTACTCTGCTGCTGCTGCTATTGGAGTATTGTCAACAAACTCAATTAAAACTTCAGATATGACATACTTACACTTTCATTTCCTCATTAAAATACTTTCCTCAATAGGAATCTAAAGTTAAAGGAAATTTCAAAGAGATTTATAGAGTTCTTAAGGGTTTTTTTTTAACGACTCAAACTAATAACTTGTGTATGAACCTCCATTTCTCTTCACGTAATTGCAATTGCTTGAATAAAAAATAATAAATGGAACATAAATCCACTGCCACTTGAATGAATTTCATTAGCATGCCAAAAGTTTACTGCAAATTTGTTTTTCATTAACATTCAATGACTAAAATTCTCTTGCTTGCTAGAGTTAGGTCCATGTTCTTTGAGGTGCTCATCACCTTTTTTTGAAGTGCTGAGGGCTCTGACGTTCAGAAATTATTCAGCAGTAGAAGAACACCGCCCACAATACAGTTAGTTTCTTAGTTAAAAAAAAAAAAAGCTTTTAAATTAAATGAAGAGCCACCCTCAACTTTCTATTTAGAATTTGACTTGGAGCTTTTAATGGGTTTGCACGTTGCTGTGAATGTAGCCATATGACTCTATTAATGAATTTAATTCTATTTGTGATTCTTGCACATATAAACTGTAAATTAAATTTTTATATCTTTGTATGCTTTCCAGTATCAGATTATTTCTTTAAACTCCCTGAACTATCACACCAGGGAATTAGACCAGTTCTACCAGCTACACGGCATGTAATACCAGCCTGATTCAACTGAGAAGCAGCCCAGATCAGAGAATGATGTTTAGCAGCAAGCCGCATGGTTCCTTTCTCCAGCATGCAGTGAATCAACATGTTTCTAGGTATGCATTGAAAGAGGCATCTTTTAAACATTTTAATCTGGTGGCGAGCATACTAAGGAGTGTGATTTTATTTAAATATTTCTGTGATTTGGGAAAGATGCATATCTGAGATTTTGATAGAGAGCTCCTGGGTACCTTTTGCTCTGCAAACTTAAGTTGTTGCATAAGAGCTCAAATCTGTGAGCTGTTCAGTTTTGCTCAAATCCAACACAGTGATTTTAATGGCCTTCATACAGACCATCAGATTTCTTCACAAAGACTCATCTTCTCAAGAATCAAATGGTGGTGTAGATATTTGCATGTTATGCCCACACTAGTAGAATAATTTTAAATTTAGTCTTTGTAATGGTTAAATGGTTAAACTTAGTGTTTGCACTGGGGTTATCTGGCAAAAGCCAATAATGTCCACAGATGGCAAATACGTGTAAATATCCACGTTCAGTATGTATGAGAAATGGGGGAATGCTGTAGCAGTCGAATCAGAAGTAGAAAAACCCCAGCTATATCACTGGTGAATCATGACTTCACTGAAGTACAGTAGCGAAACTCCCATTGATCTCAGCAGAGATAGCACTTCGCTGACCCTGCTGTAATAGCAAATTCATGTAGCGCAGGGATCAAGCGTTTGAAAATAACACCGAGCGTCAGGGCCATCTCCTGAAACAGCCTGATTAAAATCAGGGAGATCAGAATATTCTCTGCCTCTTAAATCAACCTGATTTTAATCAGCTGCTTTCAGGAGTTGCTCTGAGGATTTTTTTGTACGTGCGTAAGTGCTTTGCAGACTTAGGTCCCCTGTACCAAAGACTGTAAAACACAATGAGTTTTACGAAGAGGTAGAAGAAACAAACACATAATACTATTCCTCCGTTGACTTTGGGAGAAGGAGAAATCACAATTTATTGAAAAAAGTGAAAGTACGCTTAATATCCCCTTAGCAGTTCAGCTGAAAAATGTGACCCTGGCAGCACTGGATGTTTTTCAGCTTTATTTTACTGCTTATTCCAGTGTAAGAATTAAAGCTAATGTAAGTCTGTAAACTCAAGCAGCATAAACATGCAATTTAAATGGAACACTCTATACTAATAAGACTCCTTTGAACTAATAAAAGAGGTATGCCAGGTAGCTCATTTTTAGGAGTTAAGCCAGCCTCATCTCCCTTACTATAGAGCAGGTATGAATCTCTTAAAGGGCAGTGGTACAGCAAAAATAAACAAACAAATAAATAAATACTTGGAAAGGAAGCAGCCTGAGAATTCAAAATAAAAAGGAATGCTGGTGTTTTGTACAGGAGCATTTTCACTCTTATCCTTGCTACATAACCAACCTAAAAGTCTTCAGCTAGCAAACAGTCAGAGCTTTAGAGGGACTTGGATGGCTTAGAGGATTGCTTTTGGGATACAGAAGCTTTCATCTCTACGTCATTGCTTCTGGCTCTCGTCCAAAGTGGGTAGTGATCAAAAGCTGCCGTATGATGAGCCCTTCAATACACTGCATGAAAGACGCAGGGGGTCTCTGCCTACCTGCACCCGCAGCCCTCAGCTGAAATCCCTGTCAGCCTCCGCTTGTGACACTGGCTTGGGGTCCCCAGAGGGGCCTGGGGGGCCTTTCCCCAGCACCCCTCCACCAAGGATTTGTGCATCCCCACAGAATAGAGCTGCACCCACAGGGTTTGCAGCAAAGGGGGTGCCAGAGGAGTGTGTACCACTGCACTGCATTGCTCCCAACCCCAGAGACAAATATGATACTCTTAACATTTTTTTTTCATGTGTCATAAAAGCAATTTGAAAGAAATCTACCTGTTAGGTTCTTCAAGCTACATGGAAACGAAGCTTCCCTTTGGAAAGAGAATGCAAAAGTTGGAAGGACCAGGCTGGGCTGGAGAAGGAAACTGAGTTCCTCTGATTAAGAGAGGGATGAAACTCTTGGTGTGGTCATCCAGAAAACTTATTGCTGGAAACTGTGAAATTGCTGCTATATCAACAGACATCAGAGACACAAATACATAGCTTCAAAAGGAGCTACTATTTTAAGTATGAGAAAGTCTTTGAGGAAAAATAAATGAGTGTGGGTTGCCTCTGCTTTATAGACCAGATTTTGAGAAAACTTCATTTTACAACAAACAGAGCTTTCTGCATAAAAAAGAGGGTCTGGTTTCAGTCACATATCTGCAAAACTGTAAATCATCATTGTTTACATGGCTTAAAAAAATGATTCTCAGAATTATGATCTTATGAAATGATAGAAATGTTTGGTATTAATTACCTCATGAAAGAGCTGAAATTTATGCTAATAAATACTGTCTGCCAGGTATGAATGCATTTGTTACAGGCTGTCACCTACTAATGTGGATGAACAAGAAGTGGAAGAGAAAAATCACCTGAATTACTGCCACTAAATAGGTACAAGGAACCCATGCAGGCCAATGATTTTTAAGTCTCATACGGAATTCATCTGACTAATGGAACTGATGTATAGGGAGAAGACAGTTCCTTCTCGACCAGAAAAGTATGCGAGGACACACTGCCTCTGAGGATTAAGAGACACAGGAAAACAGAGCAGGAGTTAACCATAAGCGCTGGAAGGGAGGGAAGCTTAGCTATCAGGCAGTCATGTGCAAAATAGCAACTTTAAGGTGGCAGCTGCTTTTCTCTCCCAGTCGGAAAACGCAGTGTTGTGGGATGGGTTTGTATCAACGTGGAGCCAAAATCGGAGCATCCCCGGGAGGCTGGGCAGCTGCACGAACCCAGCTCCTTCATTTATATCCTCGATCCTGGTGGATGTGGCTCAGAGCCCCAGCGACGAGCTTGCAACTGTACACCTGGCTTGCAAGACTATGCCATCCACTGCATTTTACCTGTCAAATGGGGCATTTTTCTTCTCTTCCCATGACATTTTAGCTCTGCTGGAAAGGGCAGAGTGGTGGCAAGAACTTGGCTCTTCACGTTTGCAAGCTGTTGTGCGCACATAATCACTTGACTCGAGGAGCTGAGACTTTGGGAAAAGCACCAAATGTTTATGTGCCCTGAGATAAAATTGTGAGATCTGGCAGCGTTGCTGCTTGGAGTGCCAGGAGTTGGTGGGGAGGGCACACCTAGGTTTCTATTGACGCAGATTAGTGTACTTAAGATGACAAGTCTGATACAACCCCAAATTTGAACTTCTTACCCGGAACACCCTCAAATCCCTTGTCACGCTATGCCGAGGAAAGGGTGGCATGGAGCTGCTGTACCGGTGGAGTTCCCCTGGGAGACAGATTTGTGGCAGAGCCAACATACACAGGGCAAGGTACAGGGGTGAAATTGGCTTTGTGGACTTTTTCATTCAATCTGATATCCGCCTTATGGAACGAGAAATCCATTGTTTTTCAGACACCAGTGGCTTTTGGTGCTCAAGTTAAAAATTCTCTTAAGAAAAGAGCAGATGGAAGTGGCTGATTGTCAGCAAATGGCACGGTCACGGGTGGGAACCAGTCACGGGGCTGCAGAGTGGCTTTGGGAAGTGGCTCTGCTCAGGATAAGGCTTTCAGCTGCAGGCCCTGGCCAGGGGCGTTTGGGACGTGGAGCAGCTCAGCATCAAAGAGCTCTGGTCTGAGTGGAGCTGGATAACTCCTGAATTATAAATGCATTAAAAATACCAAGCATTTTTTGGAGTCGTATTTCACAATTTTTTAATCTATCAACAGAGTAAAAGAGGTGAAGAAAGATTTTGCAAGGTGCAGGGTAAAACAGAGCAGAGAGTAATAAAATACTACTTGTAAACGAGCCCAGTTGGAATGAGAGGCTCTTTATGACAGCTTGCCAAGGCTGTAGTGTTTTGCAAAACTGTGTGATAAACTCCAAATAGCTTCTCTGCAAATCTCTGGAGGCAGAACTGAGCTAAGGCTGGCTGCTGTTGCTGCCACAGCTTTCAATGAATGAGCTCAAAATGGACCCTCTAGTGACAGCTCTGTCAAAGAATAACAATCAGATGCTCTCAAAGACAACAACTTCAACATATATATTTTTGTAAGTATAAATGAACCTTAATGTGCTGGCTTCAAACGAAACCAAAAGCTCAAAGTTTTTGATGCATGGTTGGACTATGAACAAAATAAAAGCGAACACAGAGAGTACTGCATTTTCCCCCCTATTTAGTTTGCAAAGCACGATTCTCACTAGAATTGAGATGAGAACAGAATACAAAAATAGGTGGTGTTGGTGGGGGGAATGACTGGTTAAAGGTAGCTCTGCCATCCCCTTCAGAAGGGAAATGTCAGGGGAGTCACCATCACCCAACAGTTCAGGTGAACTGACTGCAAGAGGGAGGGCCCGAATGATTTTGCAAACTCACAGCTTCAACAAGCAGCACAAAAATCACATTTTGGGGGAGCCACTTCAGACTGTAAAAAATCAATCACCTAGAAATGGGCTTAATCAGAACCAAATTATTACCTCATGATATTATTGGTTTCTCCACAAACACCTGATTTCATACCACCAATAAATTCTGCATTTGAAGATTGCGTTGTGTCTTCTCTCCTGAGCAGAATAAACCAGGAGCGTGTGCCTCTGAAAAGCACTAGAAGCTTTCCAGCAGTGGTGTGCGGTGTGGGTTAGGTGAATCTTCACACTTACAGTTACTTTGGCTAAAATAACGGTTGTATTGCGAGTTATCATCAGTTTTAGCTGTGTGACTGTCAGAAGGACTCCCCTGGCACTGAAGCACCTGGACTTCTTTCACAGCCACTGTGGAAGTTAACATTTCTGTGGTGGAAGTAAGGTGTCCTTTTTGGATTCTGCTCAGGTGTAGCTGCTTGTGCAGTCTAATGGAGCTACTGCTATTGCCAAAAGAAAATTAAAACAAATCTGGCCTGGCTAATAAAAGGCTATGAGTATTAATGGCTTTTTCTCCGTTTGCCAGGAAGTTTCAGTCTCTGATGTGATGAAGACAGAGTATGTACAGACTGGTGTTGTCATGCTATTTTTAAATGTTGGTATGCTAGAGATTGTAGTCCTTTGCCCTGGTTTTTTGGCAAACAAATCTGCAGGGAGTATAAGAGTCACAATAAGAATGTGATTGTTATTTTCAGGAGAGGAAAGGACAGTTCTTAGGAATTAAGGCTATTAGTTTGCACAGTTATAAAAACATCACTTTATGGACCCGGGTCTCAGAAGTGCTGAACATTCACAACTCAGTGAAATCAATAGCCTTTACTCAGGATTACTTAAATCTAAAACATGCCAACATTCAGTGCAATTTAATGCCAGTCACCTATTAGTTTTTAACGATTGTATATATTTTGAAAAAACTGCTAAGATATGTTGCTACAAATGGGAAATTCTTAACTATGCCACACAGTGGAAAACAATCCACCCATACAAGGAAAATTATATTAACACATGGCACTAAGAGCAAACATATTTACAAACTAAAGCTGAGCAACAAACACATATACCAGATGTTACTGAGATATAGATAGTCTGCGTTGCTCAGCTGAAGTAGCTGAAGTTCCGCAGAGATTTTTTTAGAGCATCTATTTCATGATGGATATCCTTGTTCTTGAGCAAGTTGTCATGGGAGTCAGAACATGGTGGTTTTGAAGTTGTCTTTAAGATTCAGTGGTAAGCAAAATATAACAACATCAGATATTTTTTCTCCTTTTTCTTCCACATTTGTTGGTAAGAAAGGATCTTCAGCCGAACTGATGATAACTTCTTATGAACGGAAATTTTGGAAGAGACTTCACACTGTCAAATAAACACTTTCATCAAGAGGCAGGATTATCTGTGAAGTGACAGAGGAAGGTCCGCCTTCCCCGTTGTTCAGTCCAGAGCTAACTAGGAGTTTCCCTTGCCTAAACCTCCTTATCTTTTCAGCAAGTCCCATGTTTCACAACGGTTGAGGTAGTCAGAAGCTGCACCCACACTGTCATGCTCATTGGGGCTGTGGCTGCACTTCCACCACCACATTCCCTGCTTGTCTATAGCTGTCCACAATTTTGTCTCATCCTCTGCCTCTAGCTTGGAGGAAGGATCCTGGTTTCCTGGCAGAAAAATCCAAGCTCAGAGGCAAGCCTGAGCTTTGCCCTCGTGGTCCATACGGATCCATCAAGCTCAAGCCACTTGGCTCTGGAGCAGCACAGCCTTTTGCAGGGGTATTTGCGCTGTCTGTATCAGAGAACTTCTACCACAAATCCTCCTTGCTCAGCTTTCCTTCTTGCGGGCTGTTTCTGAGACTACCTCAATATTTCTTGTTGATCTTTGTTTCAATTCCTTGATAACCAAAATGAAAAATACCAGTTTTTAGAAAAAAAACCCAGTCCAATCTCAGAAAGCGAGTCCCCAGACAACTCCTACAGCATGTAAGATGGTTTTTCTGAGACATGAAGTGTTACTTCAGGCCGGCATAAATGCTCAGCACGTGCTCAGCAGCTGGGAGCTGCACTGATCTGTCCCTCGACATTGTACACCACACCTCAGTGGATGTGTAAAATTCCTCCAGTTTTTGTACTTAACCAGGAAACAACTAAAATTGTAAATTTTTATGATTGCGTTCCGCATGAGCTGGCAATGAGTCACCAGCAGTTTGGCTAGATCAGCAATACATCCAGAGCCATTTTTTTGGTGCTCTGGTAGCTTTTGCCTTGCATCAAATGTCTGGTTGTGTTTAAAGGTCCCATCAGAATGGGTAGTGGTATTGCTCACGGAGAAGACTTGGTATTTTACCTATGAAGGAAAAGTTTATTTTTAGGATGAGGGAAGTCACAACTTTTTCTGCTGTTTCTTTTGCAGATCAATTAAATTTAGTAAATTTGCAGAATTCTCCTGGCATGAATCAAGCACCACACCAGCAATACAGGCATCTTGGTGTCCCTGTGCTTAAAATGGCAGCCCTGGGGATGCCCGTTCCTTGCTGAGCAGAGATTGCCAGCAAAAAGTCACTGCCCTCTGATCGCTGGGAGGCAGAGCATGGAGAAAGGGAAGGCAGAAGATACAGAAGGTGCTGTGGAGCTGATATCTGTTAATCGGTGGAGTTACAACAACCCCCAAGTGTGGCTACAAAAAAATGGATTAAAAAGAGGATCACTTGTGAAAACTGAGACAAGGCTGACTTTGGGGGACACTGGGACACATTAACTAAGAGCAGGGGAAGTCAGTTGGCAGCTTTCACTTCTGACCCTCCTGCACAAATCCAGAGGTGTTTTGGGATGGCTTGCTAGCCACGTAAAAAAAGCTGTCACTACTAAAAGTACACTATTATTTCTGCAGTAGTTTATAATACAATATGTCTTCAGGGATTCAGCAGATGCCAGAACAGAAATGCACCAGAAGAACAGAGGTTTATCTTTGATGTGGATCTCAGTGTTGGTAATTTGCCATCCTTGAGCTGCAGAGGTGTTAGGATGAAGAAATGAGGCTATTGATATAGTTAGGAAGCCCCTGATGAAGCTGGGTTGTTTCTTACCCAACCCCCAGGGCCAGTGTCCCCCAGTCTTAGTGGGGAGGAGAGCAGCTCAATGAGGAGTGACTCGGCCATGCTGCTTGGAGCAGTGAGCACTAGGGCTCAAATTCACTGTGCTAATTGGCTTTACACAGTTGTGTCCATGCTGCAGTGCCTCATGTGCAGAGCTTGCTTCAGGCCCACATCAAACCTGTCCACACAGCAGCTCAAGCTCTGTAGCTTCCCGTGTCCCTTTGCACTACCTCAAAGGTATATGAGGGCATTTCTCACTTGATTTATCTGCACCATACACTTCTTGTCAGCCTCCAAGACACTCAAGTGAGACATCCTCCACACTGCATTCACTCTGCAAACACATTGCATGGTACTGGTTGCCACTGCTGCTGACTTGATGTGTGATACCACAGCCAGGACTCAGGAGGGTTTTCTCCTTGTGCGATGGTGCCACCAGCAAGTGTTAGGGTCCTACAAGGAAAGGGGAGACTGTGGCATGGCGTGTCTGTGTAGGTCAGTGTTAAGGGGCACTGCATGCATATTGTAGTCTCTATTCTCTTAAGCATTGCTTTTTTCCAAATGCCTCGATGATCTCTTGCCCCTAGTGCTCTTAATTCTTCTTTCAGAGTCAACCGTTCCCTGGCCACTGTATCCCATGAATTCTCCTTAAGCAGTTGTCCTCCCTTCCATGTTCCCCTGCCCAGTACAATATATGCTGGGCTTTAAAATCGTCCATGTAGCCTGTCCTAAACTTTAAAATAACATTTCCCTGCCATGAAGGACTACTGCAGTAGTCTGGCAGTTTCCTTCTCCCCGTCCCCCACTCCCAGCCAGGCTTTTCTTCCCACTCTGAGATACCCCCATAATGCATGTGCAACCTCCCTGGTGTAGACCCTGCATCCAGACATCCTCAGGATGCCCAGCAGAAGACCAATGGAAGCAGATCACACTATACCCCAGCTGGTGGCTGGGAAAAATGATAAGAAAACCTTCAAGAAACCAGAGAGCATTCAGCTTCAACAGGCTGAATATATTTATTCTGTCAGGAACATTGTAAAATATGACTAGTCTTGACTTGCACTAAGAACACAAATAATTAGGGAATCCAGACCCCCTAGGTACATCACATGCCAGCACAGAAAGTGGCAGCAGCAAGATGTGACCAATGCAGGCTAACTAACCTCTCTCAGGAGTCCAGAGAACACAATGAATGCATCACCGTGTGTTTGGAACCAATACAGATCAGCCCTTTTAACCCAGGCATCCAGGAAACACATTTAATTATTTGTGTCCTAATTTAGCAATATATATATTCTGTTTTATAGCAGAACAACTACTATAATAGAACGTAAGTAAGATCTCTTCCTTCTCCCCCCCAACACACCCATGCAGACAGCACTCCAAAATATATTCCTTGAGGTTTCCTATCTTCAAGTTGATGTCATTCTGGAGTGAACATCAGGTGATCTTGTCCTTCTAAGCAAAGCAAGAGATGGCTGGCTGTTACATTTATATCTCCAGAAGCTGAGTTTACAATTCAAACACGCAAACACTACATTACGGCAATATTGTCAGTAAGACTAGGAGGACCTACAGCCCTTTCAAGCTGTACCCACCTCAGAATTGCTTCCCATATCCCCATGCATCCCACACACTGCCTAACTGAAGGAGAGCAGGGCAAAAGCAGATGGAGGTTGCTTTCGTGCCTGTGCACTTGCTGCTTGTTCTCCTTTGGGAGGCAGCTGAGACAGGAGAGCATCCAGCAGGTGAGTGCAGGAGAGAGACATGGGAATACAGTTGTCAAACTGTGGCTACGGGTGCTCCTGGGAGGCTTCCCACCCAAGTGCTAATCGTCTGTCTCTGTTCCTCTGAGGTATGATGATCTCAAAACTCACAGCTGCATTCTTATCACTGGTTTCTGCCTGAGGAAAGCAAGTTGTAATTCTGTGGAAGTATCGGTGATAAATCTGCCCCATTACTTCCATTTACTCTTTTGCCCTGGTGCTTCTCTGTTGGTATGGCTCAGAAATGCCGCCTCCCCAGAGCACTGCCAGCAGAAGTGCTGTGAGCACAAGCACTGAGTCTGGCAAAGAGCACACTGTGTAACAGATGACTCTGGGTTCTTTTACTTTGATGATCATAATAATACATTTTATTTATATAGCACCTATTTGCATGGCAATAAGAGCAATATGTGTGCTTCAGTGAAATGAGAGATGACAGCAAACAGATTAAAAAGTACAATTCATCTTGAAATGAGGGAAAACAATCAAATGAATCACAGAGCCAAGCAATGGCAAATCATTATTCTTAAAACAGCATAATAGCAAAACAAATGAAAAATACACTGTGTAACACTTTTTCCTTGTCTGATGGCAAATACTGAGTGACATTGCCAAGCTTATGCAGAAAGAGAGACCAGTTCACCATTTAAGTTTCATGGAAACCCTCAAAAAGGAAATTATTTAAGTGGGAGTTCAGTTGTGCATTAGCTATGTGCTAAGCCCCAGTATACACATGGGTTTGGACCCTTGAAAAAAGTACTATCCCTAATCCTTGCATTATTCATCATGTCACAAGACTGAGAAAATGTGCTTTCCCAAACTTTAAGCCCCTTCAAATTTAATGGATTTAAAATTGGACAATAATGGAGCAGAGCCTATTAATATTCAAACTCCATTTTCTCATATGGAATTCATCGGCTTCCTCAGCCCTAATTAGTTTTCCTGAGGCTGTCAGTCGCAGGCAATATCAATACTCTAGTCATCTCTTCTGCCTTCTCCTCCCATCTCCTCACCCATATTCATTATTTTTATTATTCCTATCCTCCCCATCCCAGTGTCAAGCCTTCTCCGAGTTCAAGTTTCTCCTAATGACTCATCTTTCTGTAAGGCACCAAAAAAGGTGATACAACAGTCTATGTACAAATGAAAGAATCTTAACTTCAGGACATGAAAGAATCTTTTTTTTTTTTTTTTTTTCCAGTGGGAAAGTTATGCATTTGATGCCCCATTAGATTCTGACTGGCTTGCAGGACCAGAGAAGTCTCTAGTTTAGTGACAGAAACTCTTAATTCATTCAAATTTCTAATAATTTGACTTCAGCTGCTCTGTGAAGTTCTCTTCAGAGGAAAGCTAAGCTTTTCCCTAGTGTCCTGGTTTCAGCTGAGATAGAGTTAATTTTCTTTCTAGTGGTTGCTATGTTTTCAGATTTGGTATAAAAGAAATGTCAATAACGCATATTGCTTTATTTATTGCTAAGTGGTATTTGTACTAGTCCGTTTTTCAGCCTCCCATAGAAGCTGAGAAGGAGCATAGACAGAACATTAGAATGGCCAATGGAATACTCCATACGATAGACATCATACTCAATATATAAATGGGGGTTGGCTGGGGCAGGGGCACGGGAATCCACGATCTCTGCTCGGGTTAGGCTGCCAATTCACTGGGCAGTGAGAGTGACTTGTGTCTTGTATATTCTTTTACTACTCCTCCTCCTCCCCTTCTTCTTCTTCTTATTTTCCATTATTGTTCTATTAAACTATCTTTACTTCAACCCACGAGGTTTTTTTCCCTTTCCCCTCCTTTTCTCCCTCTTATCCCTACCCTTTCTGGGAGGGGAAGAGGGGGTGAGCAAGAGGCTGTGTGGTCCTAGTTGCTGGCTGGTTTTAAACCACAACACCGAAAACGTGCATATTTAGACTTGTATGTTTCTGCTTATTATGTTTTTCTACTGAAAAAGCTTTTCTCTACTTATTATGCTACATAAATATTTCAAATAAAAGTGGAATATAGGGAATAGATAACCTTCTGGCAGGTAACAAGATCTGCCCCATTTCAAAGAGCCGCAGCAAGAGCAGCGCTTCTGTCAACTTAGAAAAGAGACACTGTAATTCAAATTAGCAAGGCTGCCCTTTCCTGGGCTTGTAAATGTACGCATCTGGATGTCATGAAAATGTATTAACACATGAACATGTTTTTACCTTGTTAGCAGCTGGCCAGCTACAATTTAATCATGCTACACTGAAGCTGATGGCAAAACTCCCCTTGACTTCATGTGTCAAAATGTTTAGTTCTGATTTTAATGTGCATTCTCCCATTCCCTAGAGAAAAAAAAATCAGCATGAATCGGGATATTTTAGGAAAACCATGTAAGTACCTTAAGCCCCTGGGTGCCCTCTGTTCCCTGTCACTCCACTACTGTTAAATTAGGTTTTGACATACAATCAATGGAAAGATGTGGGAGCCAATAAATAACGTGGGTAATTAAATTGAGGCATTGAAATGCCTGACTTTCCTGAACTTGGCCCAGAGAGTGGGAGGCCGTACTCTATGGTAGGTACCTGAATTCGGTGTGGGGGCAAAGGGTTTGCTTGGAAAGGATTTGCAGCAGTGAATAGAGAGCATGCAGGAACCTGGGACTGGATGATAGGAAATGCTCTTTCACGCCACACGCTTAACATCCCTAGCCCAAGTGTCTGTTGCTGCTTTACAGGGACACGAGTAGTGCTTAATATTTTCCATTAACATAAGAGATGCACAAGGAAGAGACCAGCTTGTTGAGAGGAAAGTTGAAAGAGCCCAGCTAGAAAAGCTCACTGAAAACCGTTGTTGATCTAAGTTCTCAGACAGGTGGTAGGAAGACTTATACGGCCACTTTCAGCCAAGCTGAATTTAAGCTCGAGCCTGGCTGAGCTCAGGGGTGCAGTCACAGAGCTGTCAGCTGGCACCTAGTCCCTCTGGGGCACAGAATGAGAGTTGCTATACACATCGTCTGCAGATGTTTGTATGGATCAGGGACCTGCAAACTGTTGAATGCAAATAAAAGATGTTTGCAGTGCTGCTGCACAAACGTGATTGCAGTGCTTCTCCCTGTCCAGCCCTATGAGCACTGAGCTGCTGCCATCTCATCTGAGAAGAACACTCTGGTTTGGTGCAATCACATTTTTTTCTAGTATTTTGCAAAGCCAGTAGAGCCATTTCCTGAAAACATTCATCAGACCCCAGTTTGGGAAATGTTTTCGAAGAATCCTGTAAGAAATATGACATGACTAAGTTGGAATCTTAGTTAAAGCATTTTGCTGTGTGATTTTTCAAGCATTTTCCAGCACAAAAGCAGTCACCATCTGCTTGCAAGCCTCTGCTGAGCCACAGAGGATTGTGCTTTGAGATGCCCTTCAGTAACGAGCACCGTGATAAACAAGGGTTAACTGTTTAAATGATCAATTTAAGCAAGACACAATTCAAGCTAACCTAATGATCATGCCCAGGTCAAAACCACCATATGCAGTAAGGCTGAAGAAGCAAAAGGAAGTGTGGTGTATGAGGATATTTATGACTCTTGTAGTTGATTGACGTTAATTAACTTGCCAACTGGACAAACTCACAATGAACCAACATCCTACAGAATTGCGATGTTCCATCCAAAGTGGACATATACTTTGCTACTGAGCTGTCAAACACATATTTATAAGACACCACAATATTGGAAAGTGGTTTTGCAGTGTGAAGCAGTGCAGATGAGTGATACACCTTGGCATGCGGCGTTGGTTTTTTACTCTTTTGGTTATTTTTATGTAGGTCACTTTTTGCCTTTCTATTTGCCTTTCAGAAAGTAGTAAGATGCAGTAAAAAACACATATTAGAAAAAAAAGTAATGACCATCTTGGTATATGTGTTAGTCATAGCAACATTATTTGGTGCTACTGAAATGTGTAAAGGATAAATACTGTTCATACTCAAACGTGCTAGTTTAGGGTACCACAGTAGAGAATTAAAAGATAATGTTTTGACCACAAGAGGCATTTTACATTTTCCTATTCAATCAACAAAAACGTTCGGAAAAACTTCAACAGGCTAATTTGAAAATTAAATATAGACATTGTTCCTTCTGTACTTTACTCATTCTCTATTACCTGCCAAAGCCTACAAGCATACTTGCTTTAATGGAATGTCTGTCTTAATAGCCTGTATTTTGATTCCTGAAAGAGAAGAGTCAATAGTATGTTATTAAGATTCAGATTATTTTGGAATGAACAAGATAATTACAGGCAAATTCTGCCTTCAGTTTCCTATCATTATTTAAAAGTACTGGTTCTGATTTCCATTGATAGAAAGCAGTTCAAACAAAAAAATCTGGAGTAAAATACTTTTTAAGTAGGAAAGAATGTTTGTTTGTTTATTTTTATATTTTTTTTTTTACAGGATTAGATGTATTTTGCATAAAAAATTTCTGTTGGAAAGAAATTTCCTGATCCCAAGAGATGAATGGAGTTTGAATCTCCTACTGAAACTGATGCAAGCTGGTGTGGTTAGGCCACTAGCAAAACTAGAAGGGGAACACAAGATGTAGAAGCTTTTGGGTGCTCTCCATTCCATAATCTACCTTGAACATTGCCTGTTTTCAACACTTTGCTAGAGTTATTAAAAATTCAGAAGGATTAGATCCTTGTTTTGGCTGCCAAAGTTATTGGTGAAATTTGATAGAAGAAATTTGAAACAGTAAAAACTGTTTCAGGCTATTAATAAAAAAAGGTAAGAGACAGATAATGTTCCTCATGTGCCATGTTCTTCATGTCTCAAAAGCTGCTAAGTGCTCTTCTCTCCTTCTACAGTAGCTTTCAGCTCTCCAGAGTATAAATGAAGCATTCTCTTGTTGAGAACAGTGTACTATTTTCCCAATTAGTAACATCTGTAAACACCCACATTTAATGACAACTGCAATTCATTTTCAGCTTCAAAACAGAATTTGTGATTTTCACTGTGAGAACAACAACAAGAATGTGAAGAGGATGAAAAATACAATCTATTTTGCCCATACATTTTTAATAAATGAAGCACATATTACAATGCGCTCTTTTCAAGGCTTTTTCATCTGTGATGTTAAAGTGTGTAGGTACAAAATCCATCAAGTTAATACCTTAATGTCTAACAGTTAGCACATCAAACTCTGCTCTGAATAAACAGAGAAGCTCTTTTACTAACTTGATTCCGTTCTCTCCAACATTTCTTTATACTGTCATAGCTTATTTACTTCACTCTGGTTTTGAAGCACTAATGTAATTTTTTTTTAATGCACTAGAACACTCAAAAGCATTGCCATATTTGTAAGTTATCACTGCATACCAGTTTGGGATCATTTATTATTATGTGTTTATTAAAATCTGATAAAGTACTAGGCACAAATACAGAAAACTCTCTGCTGTAAAAGTTTATACACTACAAGAAGAAAAAATGTACTGAGACCAGTAGAGTAGCAGGTAAATTTAGAACATTTCTAAATTAATCTGTTCTGGTTTAACAGCTTTTTTCCTCCTCCTTTCCAGTATCTGCAGCAGTAGTGGCAACTCATTCTGAGCTCTGATAACTGCCTGAACTGCGACAGGAAGAGGAAATCTCAGCACATTGGGTTGTCCTTGTTGCATATCTGCAGAGAGGATTCAGATACTCGAGAAGCTTCATGAGGTGTTAGTTGGCAGTTTTCCTTAGCTCATCCCCTTCTGAGGAAGAGCCAAAGAGCTCATTGAGAAGGCCTTGCAGGAACTAATCTTTGAGGCAGTAAAAGCTCTTGGTGAGAAACGCATCAGTTGTCTCAGCTGAGAAAACTGCACTGAGAGCAGCTCTATTACCTATTACCTATTTCCTATTGCCTTGGAAGAACCCAAATACCTCAACAGCAAAGCTCAATGGAAAGCCTGGAAAATTGTTCTGCAGAGAGCTTACCTATCCACATGTCTGTCCATGTGTCTGTCTATCCATAGTTCATGGCTGAAGTATTTGTGTACTGGTCTAGCAGGTTTATTATAGGAGGTAGAGGTTGCAACAGTAGTCATTCAGGTGACAGCAAGTAGGCATTTTAAGTCCTTCAGACGACATAAAGTACATAAGACACCTGCACAGAAATGACAGTGAAGATGAAGAGATATCTAGAAGAGGCTGGCACCTTCTGGAGAGACAGCTGGACACCATGCAGGCTGCCTGCAGCGTCAAAAATGTCTTAGTTTAGGCAACAGATTCCTACCCAGTATGACTCACATCTCTCCATAAAGTTCTGTGTTATTGGGGAGAAATGTCACAATTCTCTGGTTCTCCCAACATGTATGGAACACAGTGTTCTCATCCATTTTTCAAGCTAAAAGCAGTCAGTATGGTCTCAGTGAAATGTAGCTCGTTTCACTCCATAATATATTGCAGTAAGACACAACATGCCATGTTTTAATGGTATATTAAAATGTACCTCACGTGCTTCAAGAAGCTCAAGGTTGCGTAACTTCAACTACCCAAGAACTGTACTGTCAATTAATACATGCCTTATTGTGTGCTATTCCTATAATAATGGTTCTATAATATTTATCAATAAACATCCATTTTAATGAAATATATTTCAATGAATTCATATTTCTATTTAGGGAAAAATAGATTGTAATAAAAGGAGAGGGTTCATAGTGCACTCTATAATGATTTTTTAAAGCTGTCATTTTAATCTAGTACACTGGAAATGTAAGTGATAATCACAAATCACACCTGTTGGACTAAGACTTCTGGTAAATAAAAATCAAACTCAAGTGTTGTGTTTAGATGACTGCGAATTTGCACTTGGTGATTAATACACCACTAAAAAGGTGGGATCTTTTAAACACTCCTTTTCCCTTATGCAGAGGTCATGTCATGGAAGATAGATGTACAAAACCATATGTTCACTTCTGTTTCTGTGAGTGGAAGAGAGCAGACAGCTGCACTTCCCAGCAACAGGATGGATCCCCAGCAAGGATTGCCAACTCTACGATGGCTTTTGGTTCAATAGAGAAACACTTCTTTAACCCTGCAAGGACTAATTTATGCCAGACCCCCTATGATGTTTTGACATCCCTTTCTTTCTAAGGTAGGTCTTACTTCTGAGACTGTTGTTACGAAGGACACAGCTCCCCTGCAAAGGGCTGTGTTTGCTGTAAGAGGCAGAGGTTAAGTCGTCACCTTTGGGAAAAGAATGGGAGCCTTGGGTACGAAACTTCTAAGTGTTTATTTCAAGTTTTTTAATAGCTGATAACTGCATTCAGTGTTTGGCATTTTAAGCCTGATTTTGACATTGACTGCTTTGCATTTGGAGGATCCCAATTTATTTCCAGCTTGAGGAACAAGCTTACTAGCTGTCACACAAACTCAACCACTGACCTTACCAATAGTGGTACGGGGTACACCTGGAAACATGAGCTCTCGTGAGCAATGGTACTGGTGATTGGAGGGTTAATGCATCTCCCCCAGAAGCAGCAATGAACTGAAAGTCTAGCCCTGGAGCCTCCACCAGGTGCTTAGTGAACTGTATTCTGTCCTATACAGGGACAAGAGCAGTCGCGCCTGGCTCAAAACAGATGCAAAAGCAGTGTAGATAACCAGAAACAGTGCAACTGTAGCCTCTGCAATAGTTCCGGTGGGTACAGTGTGCTTTTGAGATCGCATGATATGGAAGCAGCATATGGCTATGTATGCCTTTGCATCTATGGAGTGGTTGCACCTGGCCTTGCTATAAGTCACTTTTGCCCCGCCTTTGAGCCATGTCTTGCATTCTTCAGACACAGATAGGAATCTAGATAAGATATAAATTCAGAAACCTGATCCTTGGTTGTGATTAGAAGAAATAATATGGCCTTGTGACCTGGCCAAATTTTGTGCACCACTTTCATAAATCCAACCTGCAGCCGAATACTTTCTTCTTAATTTACTTTTTTTTCTGAAACAGCTGTGCACTGTTAAATATCGATGGCATGTCCTCTTTCCTTCTCCCTTCCCCCCTCCAGATTCCAGTGTATAACTGGTAGACTAAATCGTATCTCTGCATAACACACATGTGAGTTTATAAAGTAATTTGGTCTTGGTCAGGCTGAAGTGCAACACATTACTAGTTTGTAGGTAGTTACCACTATTATCTAGATTTGCTTTGAGTAGTCATGCCTGGGAAACTACCGCTGCCAACTTTCAATTTTGATTAAAGATGTATTTAATTGGGTTTTTTTCTTTAATGAGAAACTAAAAGCCAGGTAGGAAGGAAGTGCTATTAAAAGTCACTGGCAGTCTGTTAAAAAAAGAAAAAGGATTTTTACCCTTGTCTGACAGAACTAGCTCAGCTATGTATTTCAGATATTGCTGCTTCCAAATATTGCTTTAAAAAAACTCCTAAACTTCACACTATTTGATTTTTAGTGAAATCCTTAAGAAATTGAAAGGAAGCCCTGTGGTTGGTACACAGCTCTTGGAAGGCACAAAATTGCACCAAAACACCTAGGAGAGGGTCTCCTAAAATGTGAAGTCAAAACAAAAAAGACGACCCTATATGTAAACTTGCTGAAAACTAAGAAATATAATTTACTATTTTTAGTAGCTTTATTCACAGGATGAACCATGCTTATGATACTCTGAAGGTTCTCAAAGACTGATGATGATGGAAATTCTGCCACATTTCCTAGGCAATGTGCAAAAATAGTACCTTGCATGACAGAGTTTAACCAATAACCAGAAATTCAGCCCTGCCAACAGCCTTTGTCCTGTGAGAAACATAAAGTAACTAGCCTTTACCTCCCCTTTGGCAAGTGCTGCCCCATGTTTAGTCAGCTTTGTTCTCAGTTGCCTCTTCTGTCAGAAATTTGTCTGAGGCAAAGGAAATGAGAGCTTTTTCTGTAGCTCCCACAGACAGATTGTATTGTACAGCTCCATACATCTGTATTGTAACCATCCTCTTGCCCCAGAAAAAATTGAACAGAGGTTCAGGAGGCCAAATTTTCCCTGGCTTTCCAAAATGCACTCCACAGCAAAAGTGGTGTTTTGACTGGACACAAAACTCAGAACAAAAGGATACCATTAGTTCTACAAGCCAACTTTCCTCAAATGATAAGTAATTTTGTGAAAGAAATTAACTGCAAGAACAAAAAGTACAGGGTTTGGGTCTATTTAGACCATGTAGTATAAGTAATTAGACTTTAAATGGAGACATTGGGTTACATGTGCCTACAAGTAAATTTATTTTTAAAGCCTGGTTTGCTGTAGTGGCCATAATTGGATTTCTTTCAAACACTTTTAGGACAAACGGGCTCAAATCTTAAAATTACATATTACAGTCTTAAAAGCATTTGAAAATTAAAGAGGAAAAGGACCCAGAAGTTATGTAAGATCAATATTGGTGGAATAATTCCTTAACTACTCTTCCCATGATATCATATTTGTCTAAAATACGAAATTGATCCCTAAATGTGGTTGTAAGTAAAATGAGTCCTTTCTAAAAAGTAAAATAGCTAATCAGCATTTGTTTTTCCCTTTGTTCCCCTTTCCAATCCACGTACCTTTTAAAACCACCTCATATTTTGTCTTCACTATTTCTTCTTTATTTCCTCATTCAGGCAGAAAAGTGTCCTCTGATGCTGCTGTCATCTTTGCCTGCCTGACTTGTGGGTTTCTTTAAATGAATTTGTCATGGCAGATAGCAGAGAACAGGCAGCAATGCTTGCTACTAACAATGGTTATCTTCTACTAGATTTTCACTGGCCATGCAATTTTTTGCTGGCATCCCATTGAGCTGGAGACATGAATGGCAATAGATTTTGTCTTGAAAAGATCTGCAGCCAAATAGTTCGGGGAAGGAGCTGTCTTTTGTAGCCAGAGTCACATCAGCAGCTTAGGGAAGAGGGCCTTGCAGTCCGAAGCTGCTAATACTGCTTGTTTCGCTGTTGTAAGGGATGGTTCTTCCTGACCTTAGCTGACTATTAATTTTCCTTGAAGCATGAGGATAGAGAGTCTCTCTGGCAACACTTCTTGTAAGGTGGAGAACACTGTTAGGAAATGAGCTGAGTCTACTCATGTAGGCCGCTGAGCCATGGCTTTTCTGATATGCTTAGGTTCACAAATTATTTGATTCCCTTGAGTTTATTTGAAGTTTTTAATTAAAATTCTCTGCATTGGTACTCTGATTTTATTGTATGTGACAAAGATTTCTTGGGACTTGATTTTTGTTTAAACTAGAGTCCCTTTACAGCTATCACATAGTGTAAAAAGAATTTTGAAGTGAGCATGACATCACTTTAACAATGCAAAAGAAACCTTAGGGAAAATGAGAATGTCTGTATTTTATTTTTCTGGAATTTCATCTTTGTGTGTCTGGACTGAAGACAAGATGGTGAAATAGGGGAATTTCTGCATTTTCTTTCAAGAAATTATTTTCAGATATGAATACCTTGTCAAGAGATCTGGCAAGTATTATTTTCAGAATTTTGCCATGGCTTCTCTATCACTCCGGGGACCTCCTCTGGGAAGGAGCCTTTGGAAAGTGAAAAAACTAAGAAAATTTCTGCTGGCCAAAAGACTTCAAAACATGCAAGCCTTCCTTCTAAAGCGGTGCAGCCAAGAGTGCATGGTTGCTGAAGCCAAAAGGAGAGCAAACAAGGGGGAGCATGGAATTATAGCCAACTTATTACAGCACAACTGGCCAGTTGTAGCTTGGATGCTGGTCCATGCTCCCAGTATAATTTAAGATTTATCATTTCATTGGATAAACTATATAAACTATAAAATATATGCCAGAACTGTCTTCTCTCTCTGTAGATATAGTTTCTTTTCCCCATGTTTTGTATACAAATTGTGAACTCATTGAGTCATTGAGTCATTGAGTAATTCAGATAGGAAGAGACCACAGGAGGCCTCTAGTCCAATCTCATGGTCCAAAAAAGGACAGCTATGAGAGCATACCACGTTGCTCAGGGCTTTACCCAGCTGAGTCTTGAAAACCTCCCAAGACAGAGACTGTACAACTCTTGGCAACTGCTTCCGCTGAAAAAGGTTTTTTTCGTCCATAGCCTGAAGTTCTCTTGATTTCATCTGTGTCTTTTGTTTCTCATCCTTCAGTCATGTGCCACTGAGGAGCCTGGCTCCATCTTCCCAATAACCTCCTTGTAGGCACTGCCAGGCTGCTGTTATGTCCCCCTAAAAGTCATCCCTGCTCCAGACTGAACAAGCCCAGTTCCCTCAGCCTCTCTTCACCAGCCAAGTGCTCCAGTCCCCAACCATCCTGGTGGCCCTTTGCTGAACTTGCTTCAGTTTCTTCAATGTCTTTCTTGTACTGAGGGTCCCAAATGTGGAGGCAGTATTTCAATGTGGTCTAACAAGCGCCAGGTAACGGAGGGCAATAATATACTGACTTTTCTCCTATATTAATAGAGCTGGGTTGCTGTTGATCTTCTTTGCTGCCAGAGGACACCCCTGGTTCATGTTCAGCTCACTGTCTACCAACACCCCTGGGACTTTTCAGAACAGCTGCTGCCCAGCCAGGCAGACACACTTCCTCCCAGCCTGGATCAGTGTAAGAGGTTAGTCGATCTCTGGTTCAGGACTCGGCATTTGTTCTTGCTGAATTTCATGAGGTTTCTGTCGGCCCATTCCTCCAGCATGTCATGGTCTTTCTGCATGGCAGCCCTCCCCACCAGCATATTTACTGCACCCCCAGTCTGGTCTCATCTGCAGATCTGTTGAGCAGCTATCACTCTGTCACCTCCTCCAGGTCATTGCTAAGGACGTTAAACAGGACAGACCCCTCTGGTACTCCACTTGTTACTCTTGCTACCTGCCTCGGGGTAGAGTATGGCCCATTAACCACTGCCCTCTGGGCCTGATCATCCAATCCATCCTGTTGTCTGCTCATGCAGACTGAAATGTGGGAACCTGGGTAAAAGGACATTGTGAGAGTCAGTGTAAAAAACCTTGCTGTAGTCTATTAAGCTTCTTAAGCCTTACTTAAGTCTTGACATCCATGGCTATTGTCTTATCCATAAATCCAGTCATTTTACCATAGAAACACATTCAGCTTGGTAAGGCATTATTTACTCTTTGTAAATCCATCCTGACTTTTTCCAGTCACCTTCTTCATATGCCTAGAAATGTGTTCCGAGAGGACGTGCTCCAGGATTTTCCCAGGAACCTAAGTGAGGCTGTCCCTCCTGTAGTTTACCAAATCATCCTGTTGGCCTTTTCTGAAGATGGGTGCAATATTTGCCTTTCTTCAGTTGTCAAGGACCTCCTTTGATCTCTGTGACCTTTCAAAGCTGGTAGATAGCAGCCTTTTAAGGACATCAGCCAGTCTTGTCAGCTCTCTCAGATGCAGCCTATCTGGTCCCATGGATTTGTATGAGTTCTCACATGTAATCCCTGTCATGATTTTCATCCGCTGCTGCTACTTCTCCTCCTCCTTGCAAAGAGGCCTGGGAGACCTTGTGGGTGAAGAACGAGGGAAAGAAGGCATTGAGTACTTAAAACATAGTTATGTTTGTTGTCATTAAATTACCTACCCTATTCAGTAACATACCCACATTTTCATTGTACAGCTCTATGGACCTTTTGTGCCTAACTCTGTATTCAGGAGGATACTGTAGACAGTAAATCCTTTGCTGAAGTTGTTACTGAGACCCGAGGAGTAAACAAAAATTTTATTTTTAATTCAGCTTCATTTAGCTGAACCTTCTACAGCTTATGATTGTGAAATCTAGCAAAAGAAAGGGGCTGAATATTCTTTATATAAGAAAGATTAGCACTTTTGCACCTGTGAAGAAATCTTGAAATTATCTTTATGTAAGCTCCTCTCATGTTTTCAGATTTTCTTGTCATTTAACCCAAATTTCAAGAAGGAGGTGAGGTGGTGTTTTGTTTTTTTTCCCACTCTGAACAGTATGTGGGCTGAGAATTGAGAATGCACATAGGTTGTGCACAGGGGAAAAGAATATGTCACCTGAAAAGAATTAGTATATTTAAAATAAATATCTTTTGAGATAGGGGTCAAGAAAGAACCTATTCTTTGTGTTTGAGGTATAGCTCATAGAAAGAGAGTTCTTTTCATAATATAGGTTTTCAAAGGATGTTGTTCTGCTACTGTGCTTCCTCTGCCTTGTAAGAAAAAACCCACCACTCATGAAAAGTATCACATTCACATACAGAACATAAATTTTGCAGAAAAAATAGCTAAATATTTTCAATTGCAGCTAATATCATTTCTCTGATGCACACACTGATGGAAAATATAATTCAAGTATACACACAGAACACCTACAACAATATGTTCAGGCAATTAAAGAAAATGAACAGTACTTCCAAAACTAAATATTCCAAATACATGTCATTTCAGCTCCTAGCTAAGAGCTGATCATCATTTGGGACTACGTCTTCCTGCCTAAAGCTATACGGAGAAGCAAATTCTGTAACGTAACTGACCTAACCAGAGGGCAATGTGTACTTGCAACCTGTAACAGCTTAATCAATACTGTTCCTGTGTTCAGTCAGTGACAGCTATTTTTGAACTGGGCTACCAGTCACAGGTATAAGAGTTTTTGATGGATTTCAAACAGTAATGCACTTAAGTAATCATGTTCAGGGGATTTTTATTTTTTTTTTAACAAACCCAAGTATTGAAATTCCAGAACTCTGACAGGGCAGAGTAGCAGAAGCGGCATAAGAAAATAATTCTCTTTTCTCTATCTGGCCAAGTACACCCTCTGTTCTCTGATAACAGTAAAAGCTTGTTGCTTTAGAAGGCTGTACCTCTGCTCCCCAATAATAACCTTGCTAATTGTATAGTGTTGTATATAGTGGAAAGATTTTTCCTGACCCCGCAGGGAACTAGTGCTGTGAAGCATGAGATTTGATTAGCCTTATTATCTTAGCTTGCCCAGTTACAAATGTTGTAAGCTGCCATGAAATTATCCACCCCTTTTAAAAATAAAGCCATACTATTTGTCTTGATTATCTCCTCCTGTGGAGTTGAATTCCACATGCAAACAGACCTCAGTGATGAAAATAGCATAGGAGTTAGATGTATAGCCTTTTAACTCTGTAGGTACTGTCTCCTTTTATTCTTTCATATTGCCTTCCCATGTAAATCAACATTCTCCTAATTATTGTGGTTTTGATCACATGCCTCCCTCCCAAAAGAAAGCTGTTTTTATTTTACCTTCAATATTTGTAATCATCCATGTGATTTTTTAATGAGTTCCTCTGGGACAGTTTGGAAAATCATGCATTTTCTTACAGATTTTGCTGTCTTTGCTGGATCTGTTTGAAAATCTTGAATGACTTTTTGTGTACAGACATGATATCACACTGTATACTATTTCTCTGGCACAAAGAACTTCCACAAAAAAATCTCATTGTTTTGATGACGATGATCTTGGATGGTATGCCAGTGGTTACATAAACAAATTATCTTCATAAAATTCCCAAATAGTGATAAACGCAGCAAAGAAGCTGATACTTTACTGTCTGCAATTTATCAGGCGATGAAGACAGCATATTTTAGGGGTTATCAAATAAAGAAGAAGTCTAGAGATCCAGCTGTCTGAAGACTGATCACAGCAACTGATTATCCAAGTTAGACTTTGGTAAACTAAAGTACCCAGAACACTACATTTGTGGCGTATGCCAGCAATGAGCTTAAAAAGTCATTTAAAAAAATGTACTGTCTCAAAAGTCCTTCACTCTAAGTGCTCAACATCAGTTCCCCACAACAATTAAATACAAAAAAGGGGAACTAATTGAAGAAGAAGCTCTTCTCTGGGTACATCTGTTCATTTTGTCATTAAAATAGTCATCATAGTAGTGACAAAGAATTCAAAATTCAGACCCAGAATTCTGCAGAGCATAAGACAAAGAAAAATCTAGCATAGTTGACACCAGCCAGCAGATCATTCCTCCAGTAATAAGCAAATGTGGAAGCTGGTGGTGATTACAGGTTTTGTTTCCCATTTGTACACCCAGAACAGTAAGGGAACTGAAAACCGCATCATCCTCCTTCCCAAATTTTGTACCCTGAAGTGTCTACTCCCCTAACCCTTCTAGGAGCCCTAGATAAACTGAAAGACCCTGGAGAAAGACCTCTACCTTGTTACTTGTAGCACCAGCAGAGGACTATCACATCACAAGCCTAGTCTCTGCAGTTTTACAGAGAGGAGCATCAGGCTTCATAGGAAAGGAAACCTTTTGCTTGAGTGAGATCTGTATCATCAAAGGCAGAGTTCAAAGCTCTGCAGAGTCATAAACTCCAGTTCAAGTGAATACTAATCAATCAGCCCAAAAGTATGAGGGCTTGGGCTGACCTACCATACAGACTTTATGCTCCCTGAATCCTGTGGCTAGACAGAGACTGAGATAATCCCTGGCATAAAGCAACTCGGCTTTGGCACTATTCTGACTTATGGCTGGCTGACCATGATCACTAGCCAGAAATTGCTGGGGCATAAGTCAGCCCTGGCTAGGTCCCCGTCTTCTCTGCCCTAAACTGGGAACAGGGTGAGGCTTGGCTGAAGTGCAGTAATTGCCAGTTAAATGGATAAGAGAGATTTACAATCGTTTTGCACTGCAGGAATGATGCAAAGCTATCAGATTGAACTGCACCATCAGGGTCCTAATGACCATCTTTGGACAGGGGATTTCTTGTTATGAGCGGCACGTGAATGTAAGTAGTAAAAAGCCAAAAGGATATGATAATTCTTGCCAGAGGGTAAACATCAATTTCTAAATTCTTCTCTAAAACAATACATCTCTGTTCTCTCCTTAACCCTAACAGGTCAAATGGATTAAGTAGTGGGCAAGAAATGGTGTGTGAGCATTTGGGACACATTCCCTAAAGGGCTTTAATAGCCAAATGGCAGCTGCAGAGGCCAGCATGGAAGACATTCAAAAGGTTGTGGAGCAAAGTACTTTGTGTTTAGATATTTCTGTTACAGCCAAAAACGGGCTCTCATGTTTCACAGGTTTGGATTCAAGCTTTGAGTTTAACCATAATAAGGAACCTCTAAGTTTTGCAATGAAGCGATTTTCTTTCATTGGCCACGAAGGCAAAGTCAGGATATCATGAAAGACGCCAGCATAAATTGCTACAACCCTTTCTCCTTAATAGAATAATGTTCAGCCTCCTCAAACACAGGGGCTGTAAGAGAAGAAGTCAACAAGATGTTGAGTTGTGAAATACAGGACAAGATGACAGTTATGTGTTCTGTGGCTCCGGTTCAAAAGGTTTTCCATTAGAACATCACAAAAAATAAACGAGGGTCAAAGGAGAGAGAAGGATCTGGAGTTATTTTTCGGGGTGTGAGGATTTTCTACGCCTGTCAGTTTTTCCATTGTAGCCGCAGGGGTTCAAACACTGAAAGGGTGGTTGGTCATTACTTAGCTTAGAATCCCTTACGACGCGTTAAGTTTCCTTTCAGTTTAATATGGAAAAGATAACTGCTCGTGAAGCAAATTACCAAAAATGTGTTCAATTTGGACTTTTTTACTGAGAAATTGCAGGAGTGCTGTAAGCTCTTTGGACCTGGGGATGCATAATTCCATGTGCTTGTGAATCTCTCAGCACAGTTACTCTTTTCTGAGCACAGCCTTTGGTAGCTACTGTAATTGGGATAGTAAGTAAAAATAATTCCTAAAGGAATTTTACATGCTGGTTTCCAAAGATGAGGACAGCAAGATCTTATTTACTTGATACATCTTTATTGGTCAATCTGAGAAAGGTTTTTCACCTGCTGGCTGCTGTTCCACAATTTCTTTAATTATGGCCACCATATATATGCTGCTTCTTTTGATATCTTTGGTTGCATAAAAATCAGTTTATATGTTATCTGGTAGGAAAGCACAATCTGAACCTGCTAAAATGAAAATCGATACCTAGTGGATTTTCTGTTCAAACCCTACCCCCACATAGTTCTGGCTTTCCCTTTCCCCAATGGCTCCCAAAGCAAAAGCCAGTGCGAATTGCAGACAGCTTATTATTAAGGGTTACCATATGTCACAGCAGGCTATCATGTATTCTTAAAACAGCATAATTAAGTTGATTACAGTCAAACTCTAGACTTGGATTTAAAAATTGTTGGAAATACAGTAAGAGAAGGAAAAAGCAAATGGAAACAAGCTGAAGAATGAAGTGTTGTTTTGAATATGAGTGTTTTCTTTTCTGGGGCAAATTTTACCCTGAGATATACACTCCAGCTTCAGTGAGGATTGTGTGTTCCAGACTGACTTAATGTTTGCAACTCAAACTTCATTAAGTCCAAGAGTATTGAAAGGTGAGAGTCTCCACAAAATCAACCAGAAGCAAAAAGCGAAAGCTCGTCTATTACCACTGATCAAAACAAATGAAATGTTTAAACAGTGATCAGAAAGGCAGGAAAATCAGTTTTTCAGTGTCGTTTCCATCTCAGTAGTCTTGCAGGTTATTAGCATCAGGGAAAATCCCCCCCCCACCTCCCCCCTTGAAATATTTGACTTATCCTTTGCCAGTGCTTCTTGCACTTGGTGACTGAACAGGCGGCGCTAAGTGAAACGCTGGCATGTCCCCTCCTGACTCGGACCGAGGAGAGTCCACAGCTGCCCTGGCAAACACCGACACCAGATCCAGCCGCGGAGTGCGTGGGGACACGCACACGCTCACACTCTTCCGCACGCATACGCACACTCTCACATACACGACCGCTCTCCATCACAAATGTGCTCGCCCTCACACACACTGGCTTTTTTCAGGCAAACACGCACGTGCCCTTTCACACCAACTCCCTGGCACACCTGTATGCTCTCACCTTTACACGCGGCCACACGCACAGGTGCTCGCTCACCCCCCCACACTCTATGACATGCACAGTCACACACATACGCTCTCTCACACACACTCCCAGACATACGCCCTTGTTCGCTCTCTCGCAGTCTTTCACACTCACATTCTCTCTCACGCTCACAACCTCAGCCTCCCTCACACTCAGACCCTCACTCACAGTCTCTCTCTCACACAGCTTCTCTCACACTCACATTCTCTCACACTCACAGCCTCCCTCACACTGACAGCCTCCCTCACGTTCAGCCTCTCGCACTCACAGACACCCTCACACACTCAAGACTCTCTCACACAGCCTCACTCACACTCACACCCTCACTCAGAATCCCTCTCACTCACAGCTTCCCTCACACTCACATTCTCTCTCACACTCACAGCCTCCTTCACACACTCAGCCCCTCACACAGCCTCCCCCCTCCCTCACACACCGCGGGGGGGGGTGTGTCCCGCCGCCGGGCAGCCATGCAGGGGGGCAGGCGAGGGGAAGGGGTGGGTGTGCGTTAGGGGCGAGGCGGCGGCGCGCGCGCCCCCTCAGGCGCCCAGCCGCTTGCTGCGGGAGGCGGGGGAGGTGCTCGCGCGCCACCGCCGCGGAGGCCGCCCGCGCGCGCGCGCGCCCGTTGCGGGGCGCGGGAAGGGGGGGGGGAGGCAGTAGGCGGGGGAAGAGGGGCGGGAGCGCGTGCTACAGCCACGCCGGCGGCGCGCGTCCGAGGCGGGCGCAGAGCGGCTGGAACGGCGGCGGTGGCGGCGGAGCCGGCGGGGGAAGCGGCGGCACCTCTTGGCTCGCGCTTTCCCTTTGCCAACCGCCAGCTCGCGCGCCCGAGTTCGTAGATGGGGCTGAGCGGCGCTCGCTGAGGAGGGGACGGGGAGCGGGAGCCGGTGCCAGCCGGTAAGTTGCGGTACCGGCGAGGAGGTCGCGTGTGTGCGGGGGGCGGGGAGGGAAGGGTTCGTCCGCCCGCTTCTCTCTCCCTTCAAGCCGGCAGGGAAATGGTGGTGGGAGGCGGTGTCCCCCAGCGATGCCGGCCGAGCCCCTTGCCCCGGGGGCCGGGCGGTGGGAGCAGGGCGCGCTGCCCCGGCGGCTGGAGCTGAGGCGCCCCGTGTGCGTGTGGCGTGAGGGGGGACGAGCCGCCCGCAGGTACCGGTGCCGGGCGGGCCTGCCGGGGAGCGAACATGGCAGCGCAGGAGTCGGGGAAGAGGGAATTTTTGCCCCCAGAGCGAGGATTAACCCTCCTCCTCCCGCCTCCGGATGCGTCCCCGGGAGACTCGCTCTTCATCTGCCGCTCCGGATTATCTACCCGCCCACCCCCCTTCCCCCACCCCCTTCCCGGTATTTTCTCTCCTCCTGGAGATTATCAGATTTCCCGCCCCTCCCTCGCTGGGATCCTCCGCCTCCCCCCTCCTCCGAGGGGGATTATCTCCCCCCTTCTCTGCCGGATTATCCCCCCGGCTCGCTGTCCCTGTCCCTCCCTCCCCGGTTATGCCCCTCCGCAGCCTCGCCTCTCAGGGATTATCATCTCTCCCTTTGGGGTGATTCCTCCTCTCTTGATCTCTGCCCCGGCCTTTCCCTGCTTATTTTCCTCCCGAGGAAGTCATCCCTCCCCTTCCGTCTGCCTCTGACTGGGGAAAGAGGAGAAAATGTGGTTGTAATCGGGTGGGCAGGAGTTTCCAGTAGTGCTGTCATCTCCTTGGTCTCCCTACTAGTACTACAGGCAAGTGGATGTAGGTGGTAGGAGAGGCACCAAGGATGTAGAAAGCTTATGGCAGAGTTCAGCCCGTGGCGTTGTGCTCCGTATGCGGGGAAATATACGCACCCTTTCCCCGATGCTACGGCTGTTGGTGAGATGCTGCTGAAAGAGAGCCTATCTGGATCGGTGCTCTATAAAGACAGGCACATGCATGGCTGGGTGGTGGATATGGCATGTTAACCAGAAACTGCACTGGAAAAGAAAAAAAAAAAGCCAACAGCCTCCTAATTTCTTTGGGGAAGGTACAACGTACAGTAGTAACATTATAATATAAGTGGGAAGGTGCATGGATGACATTGCTGCTGTCCGGGGGTCAAAGCTGACTTGAAAGCCAAGACAGAAGCTATCCAATGCAGTTGGTTTAGGCTATTGCTGTGTTGGTGAGGAGGAAGGAGGCAGGTATCTTTTGCTTAGGCTCTGATGCTTATGTGGTTCATTACCATCAACATGCTGGCAGAGGAAAAACCAGTTTGTTCCTAAAGAGGAGAGATAAGGTTTATCCCATGCGTTTGGCTCTTGTGTTGGTTAGACCATTCTCTCCGGGTTTTATGGCACATGGGATTGCTGGAGGAGAGTTGCAGGTCTTCTGACAATCTTGCGGCACAAGGCCCAGGATTATATCCATTAAACTTCCCTGACTTGGCTTTGAGAGGAGGAGGGGCTGTGAGAAATTGTAGAGAGGCTGGGCAGCTATAAATAGATGTCAGACTAGAGGAGGCTTTGAACAAATCTTAGCATGCTGCTTCTGAACAGATAGTGTCTGTTAAACTGGTTGAGTTGACACTAGCATCATAATGTTTCCTTTTATTTCGGCCGAGGTGGTTGGATTTTAACACTTTGACATGTGACTGGACCATGCAACATCTGTCACAAAATTATTCTTGAAAATGTTATAGAGAAAATTCTCATTTAAATAAAGTGCTGATAATTGTCTCGTCTCATTTGAGCTCATTTTAATGTGATTTTTAAAGGACTCTTCAGAGAAATCTTTAATTTCCTCTTCCCTCCCTTGAAATGCTTGGAATTTATGATCTTGCTCTCCTTGTTTTGTTCTCAGAGTATCGCACTATATAGATTACCTGAGACCCATATTGCTGTGAAAAATCTGCAGGACTGAGGCATGGTGTCGTAATGCTGGTACCATTAGATTTTTATTTCCTCATCTTTTCTAGATGAGACTTTACTACTTTCTTTGTTGTTTTTTTGGGGGGGTTGTTTTCTTTTTTTTTATATGGAACCTTTAGCATCTAACTAAAAGTGTGTATATGCAGCTTCTTTGAATTCTGGGGGCTTGCATTTGTTTCAGATCCTGTGGGTCACTGCTGTTTCAGCCTGTCTTGTCAAGAACTACTTAATATGGAAATTATTGACAAATATACTGTACGAGCTATGTGGAATGGTGTCTGTTCTGCTGCTATATTAGTGGGCTAACTGCACACAAGTCTCTAAAATGATTGAAAAGCTGTTGCAACATATGTGCAATTGGACCTTTCTTGAACTACCTCTTGTTGCTTTTTTTTTCTTTAAACAAATAATGGAAGCTATTAACGTAAATCATGGCTTAATCACTTATGTTTGTTTGTTTTTTTTAATAAAATAAAAATAAGAAAGGAAGTAGTGAAAACATGCCTGGCTAATATGAAGGAGCCTTAGTGAAGGCTAATAGAGAGGATGCATATCTGCAAGAACCCTGACTTTTAGAAGGTTCCTTATTTAAAGCATAAAAATTTAATCTGATCTTTTTTTCTGAATTACTATGTACGGAAACCTCAGGGAGGTAGAAAGAAACCGAAATCTAGGCAATATAACTTAACTACTTTCGGCATTTTTGGTTGATGTTTAACCACAGTAAAAGCAGGAGAACCAATAATCTACCAAATAATTTGGCAGGCTTTATTTTGAGTTATTAAGAATGTGATCTGAGCATTGTCCTCAAACACTCAGCTTCTTGAGTCAGAATCAAGCTCCAGCTTGATATTAGGTCCTGGTGTTGGATATTTCTACGTGCAGAAACAAAGGTCAGTGATCTGGTTAAAACTTTATATTACCATAATGACAGACAAAAGAGTCTTTAGCATGAGTCTCTTTGTACAGTGACTCAGTCCCTGAATCATTCTGTTTTTCCAAATGTATGTATTTGTAGAAATAACTTACAGTTTGAATGCAGTTTTAGAAAAGTTTAATGTCCTCCTTTAAAACCATGCTTTCTGCTATAGTTATAAGTGGTTTGAAGTTCTGACTTGATGTGACTGTTCCAGGCTCTTGTGACTGCCCTTTGCTCTTCTGTGCAGGGCACTGATCTGTAGATCAGTGAATCTTTACTTACACTGTAGAAAAGGGGAAAGGATTTATTCTTACTTGAGTCAGGTATGCACTTGGGATTGTGATAATGTTTGTTATAATGCAGGTGTTGCAGTCACCATCCGGATGTGGAATGAATTATCCTGTTCTGAGATTTGAAAGGATTAAAAACTCACACAAGTTTAAATAAAATGCCCTGTTGTGTTCTGTGTTTAAGGTAAAAATGGATAAAAATTGACTCACCCTAGTTTGGGGGAATTGACTGAGGTAGTGGTCATGCTACTAGAAGAGGAAAGAGTACCACAGGATGGACAGATGGTTTTCAACACTGCATACACCTGAATTTGTTTTTTCCTGCTTATTCTTTTTTTGAGCTAGCACTGAATTACATGTTCTTGTTTGTTCCTTTGAGGAAAAGAGAGCCACTAGAGGAGTTGAGGTGTGAGGAGAAACTCCTCTTAACTCTTCTTAACAAGCCAAACAAGTTACTGTACCAGTAGGAAGTGCACAGTGTATGTTCTGTAAATTCAGTGCTGAGCCAAACTGGAATGGGTACGGCCTTGCACATGTGGTAAAAAAAGACTTTTTAGAAACATCCTGCAACTGGAGTGGCACAGACACTATTGGGGTTATTTGTATGGAAATGTGAAGCAGGGATATATGATGGCAGGGTTAAGAGCGAGTCTGTGAGAGGGAAGGTGGTTTTACTGTCCGCCACAGTAGAAGGTGGTCATAAAGAGTCCTGGGGAAAAGTTAGTTTAGTTCAGGCTGATGTGGGAGGCAGGCTGAAATACATATATGCTGGTCACAAATACTGTTAGAGGAATGTAATGGTTTGTTTTCATTGACAGGGAGGTGCCAATGTGACTTTTTATCACAGGATAAATAGTATAATAATAATAGACAATTTATCACAGGATAAATAGTAGATGATGTTTCAGAGCTTAAAACTGATCTAAGATTTTATTTAAGCATGTGTTAACTAGAAGGCAGTGCGAAATAGCTGGACCAGTAGGTGTTATTGGCTGGCTCAGTATGGTTGTGACTAAAGTCTTTCTAATATGAGTTCAACAAAATGTCAGAATAATGGTTCGTGTTTTGGGGAAAGATCATTTTTAAGTTAAGGTATTATCTGATTTCATGGTCATTAAGGCCATCTGCAATTGGGTCTCAGATTATACTACATCAATACTGTTGTCTTTTGCAGTGGGATAAACAAAGCATTGTGATATTAGCGTGCTATCCTGTGGCTTAAAAATTGCTTTTTTCAGAATAAAGCAAGCCTGAATTATTTAATTATGGCTGATATCATTCTTACAAGAGTAATGGAGACAAAAAAGAGAAAGAGGTTAGAGGTATTTTTTCATATCAAAACATTTACATTCCTATTTTGGGTTAATTAGAGTCTTTAAAATGATGGTAAATCATTTCACAACTTGTATTAAGTAATGAAAATAAGAATTTGAAAATGGGAGGTTCTCTACTTTTATCTCTTATTTAATTATTTTCAGGGTCTCTTTGGCTTAAAAAAAAAGGTGTTGCATATTGAGAATGCTTCATATTAGCAACCATTCTGTGGGTTTTACACGTCAGTTATTTAAAGAACTTGTTGTAATGTTAGTGTCTAGGTCTCGTGAAAGCGTGGTGGAAATTAACAAGGTAATGAAATTAGATATCATTTCAGATTTACTGGCAACAAATGTTATTTAAGAAATACTTGGATATGTTAAGAGTATTGACTAGTTTTGCATTCTGACAAGTAACTGTTTGAGAGTAGGAACCTTGTGAAATCCCTGCTGACTGTGGGGGATGTCAGTGGTTTCTGCAAATGTGTTTTTTGAGGGGGGAGGAAACCAATTCTCGGCATCTTACACAAAAACATTGCTCTTACAGCTTTTGCTTACCCAAATCTCAAAGGATCAAATTACTGTTTCAGTAAAATTCACTTTTCCAGTAGGTGGAGACACAGCTGTTAATTTCAAATATGCTTAAGCCTTTACTCTTTGATCCAAATATTTTATCAAGGTACTGTTGAAATAATGAAAATTAGGAGGCAAGAAAAGTAGTTTAAATTTTTATTTCAAGATAGTTCATTTAAACTTCCTTTGCTGAGGTAGTATAGGCATTCAAATGTTATTTTTGTAGTAAGAGTGGCTGCTCAAATAGTTTATTTTTAGTTTTCTAAAGCAAGCCTTGTCTTCATCCACTGGTCAAGTGTGCATTAATGAAAAGTTAAAGTGTACCTTTAAAAATATCTAAACACAGGATGGAGGAAAGTAGATTGAGGGTAAATAGGGTAAATAGACTGAGGGTAAAAAGATAGGGTAAAGCTTTTTCTGAAGACTAATAACAAAAGGTAGGGGAGCACTCAAGTAAATCTGTAGGGGAATGAAAGCAAAGATACATCAGCCATTCTGATGCTTACTACATTCCTTGATAAGTTTTTAAAAAAATATTTGATTCCATGTTCGTTCACTAGTTACCAATGTTACGTTCAGAGATACGCATGCAGTTACCGCGTGAGAGGTTTTGTATGTTAAACACGTCAACAGCTTTTTATGGGACGTTGATTTATTTTTTTTTAACAAGTCAGTGGGCCAATTGGTAAGTCAGCCTTTGCATATCTTCTTATTAAAATTCCGCCCCATGCCTTTCCTGATCCACTGTTGAAGTTTACAGAAGTCTTTTTGGCAAGATGAAACTGCTTATACAGCAGAAGTTCTGAAACTGGGAAGGCAAACTGCAGTCTACTGAATGAAATGAGCGAAAAGTTTATTTCGCCTTTCCAAGCAATTCTGGCTTACTGTATTGTGAACTATTGGGCTGTAGCAAAGCACGGTGTTGCTGGACAGAAATTGTTTGAATGATAATAAGTTTACTGTAGTCGTACTGCTTCTTACAGCTTCACTTGCACTTTTCGGATCACTAAAAGTGCGGGAGGAGGAGGTGTAATTAACAATTGAAAGTTCAGTTTATGCATTCATTGGTGAAGAACATGCTGGCAGGGAGAAATTGTTAAGTGAAACCTAATGTTGATAGTGTTTGACTGTAAGGTAGTCATCTGAATGCAAATCATGCAGATATTCAGCCACTCTTCCCAGATCTACTGGTAGATTTTGCTGCTTACTCTAGATTTGGTAAGCAGCAGCAAAATGGGATGAGCAGTGCTCTATTTGGTTAGTTCTGATCAGGGGAGCTCTTTTATATAGATTTAATATATGTAGTATTTGAGGAACTTCCAGAAGCATGTTGCTTGATGTAGTTGGCGTTTGTCATATGTGATCTCCCCCCTGAGGACAAACTCTTTGTTTGCATTGCTATGAGTGATATTTAAAGCAGTGTTTGAGTGAGGCTTGTTTATGAGGTGAAACACTAGTGATACTTGGGCTGGGTCTGTGATTTTTGTTTCATTCTTTCGTAGCTTTCTCCAGGGTGGCCCACTTCCTGCGTAGATAAAATTTAACCTTGGCATGAACCTGTTGTGTGAGAGGAGTTGTCCATCACTGGCTCTCTGATAAGCTCGTAGGTGTCTTGGCTCAAGAGTGATAAAATGGATACTCTACATTTGAGTCACTGTTCTTTGGAAAGCAAGATAAACTGGTAACCAGTGTTACTGGGTTTTAAACAGCACTTCTGTAACATTAGCTGGTCACATAGAGGTAATGGCTGTGCCTGAGCTGCTCTGACTTATGGTTGAGAACCCTCATCCTTCTGCTGCTGCCTGCCGGGATCAGGTCCGTTTCATGTTCCCGTGGCTAGAAGGGAGAAATGTTTGGGCAGTTTCGAGGACAGGCAATAAATACACAAAAAGATGTTAGGAAAGGTGTAGGAGAGCACTGAAGAGTTGGCAGTTGAATTGTCTCTTAATTTTGAAACATAATGAGGTAGGAAAAAAATCCGTCTGTCCGTATGTCCATGTGTCATCCCGTCCCCCCGGCTCCCACGATGTAGGTCTTAGGTGTCAAGACATTGTTAGAAATTTTGCTATTGGGATGGGAAAGTAACTGGATGTGTACACTAACGAATGTTGTTAAAAGGTGTAGAAAGGTGGGTTTTTAGTTTATTTTTTTCACGTACCGAGTGTCAAGTATGAAAGCGTGAAGCAGAGCCTTTCCTGTTTCTCGGTAGAAACGTAGCTCGAGCGCTCCCTCTCGTGGTGACACTGTGACATCGACGTGCGGGAAGCGCTCGGGGAAGTCGGGGTTACTGCTCTGCCTGAGAGACAGGAGCCCACTATGTTTGCATGGGTGCTTACTTGCTTAGCTGCCTACAGTGATAAATAAGCCAGTGCTACTTAACAAGTAAGTAGCTAAATACACTTTAAAAAAAATCCACTGTAGACAAAACTTGATACAGTTAGAAATCTTGGTCTAGCAATTGGGTCAAAAAAGTGAATCTCCCCTCCAGTCTAGTGCTTGGGGAAGTCACTGCGGTCTGTTTGCTGGGACTTTCTGTGCTGTTGCTTGGAAGCACGCAAGGTTACTGTTGAATGGAATTTATTAGCCGTGAATTGAAATGTACTCATTTAAGTGTCAAATCTTGGCAAACAGCTCTGCAAACAGCACAGACAGACTGAGCAGCAGAATGAAATGCATAGTTCTTAGCAAGTTACCATACAGTTCTCAGTCTTAGGTCAGATTCCATGCTATTACAGTTAAGGAAGGCTGTAAGCAGCAACAGTAAAACTGTTGAACAGGGGTACTCAGAAGGAAGTACTTCATTGGTACTAATGAATAGGAAATGGAAAAGGGAAAGGTGGACTGTTCAGCAGCTGGACTCCTAATACCGTGGAAGGTCTTGAGATGTATTGTCTTAAGTAATTCGGAATTTCCAAGAGATGTGGATGCTTCATACCTGATTCCAAGCTTCTGGTATTGTTTCACTTTGTTTCTTTTTAACTGTTCAAAACTTGAGCTTCTGGTTCCTAGTAAGGTTCTTTATTTTAGACAAGACATAAGGTTAGGCCTTGTTTGACCACGCATCTTATTTTTTCCATAAAGCCACCAAAACTATTTTGAGACAGTTTTATATCACAGTTAGACTGTCAGAATGGTGCTGTTAGGTCTTGCTATTAACTGGAGATATTGAATTAAAACACTTTACGTGGACTATTAAGTTAGAGCTCAGAAAAATAGTGTGTTTTATTTTTTTTAACTAATTTCAATTGTTAGGTATTAGCAAAAACCTATATAGAAATTTTCAGTGAAAGCATAGGAATTTTTTCGTTAGAGTTATAAGGATTAGTCTAAATACAAATTTGGCAAGAAGTGCTTTTGTAAGAAGCTCCAAAACACTCTCCTGCTTAGCTTAGAATGTATGGAGACTATATGGAAAAGTGGAGCTGTATGTCTGTTCGTGCTTGACATCTGGTGTTCTACAGCCTTACTGGTTAGACATATCTTTACCACCACCAAAAAAAGACCATTACACACAATGTGTACTTTTGTACACAAATGTCTTTTCTCAGTATTCATGCCATTATCAAGCTTTTACACATTTCAAATAAAAAAAAAAAAAAAAATTAAAAAAAAATCCCTTGGGCCTCCACACCTGAGGCATAAGTGATTTTACTTTACAAATATAATTACTGTACTTCCAGAGGTAATCTCTCTGGACAGCCATAGACTAGTTTGAATTAGATTACTCTGTTTTTTCCTCCAGGGTGAGTTAATACATTGAGTTTTATTTTTCTGTAATTACTTCAAAATTCAGATCACTTTTAATGCTTACTACTCTTCCTTATTTCTAGACTGGGATAGCTAAGAATACTTGCATTTTAAAGTTTAACAATAACTTTTTTTTACCCATAACTTTTTCTCCAGGTAGATATCTGCTCTACTCCTGGAGCTTACGTTGTATCCACTTAGTCTCAGTTGTAAAGCTTGTTAATTTGGAAGTACTAGAAATATTTACTTAATAAGCAGAGAGTAAGCACACTAAATCTTTCAGTTGTGACATTTAAGTAAGTCTAGCGAGAGCAATGTTTTTGTTAAATCTCTATTTCCAGAGTTCTGGGTTTGCAAACCTTTCAAGTAGTTTGGCAGTAAGCTATGTGAATAAAGTTACTACATTTTACCTCTATTAAAAATTTTTGGGACAGAAAGCCAGTCAGTATGATGTAAGCAGATGAGCAGGGTTAGTCTTGGGAGATACAGCGAAGAAGATGTTTTTCCCATTTTTCTTCATGAACTTCAGCAGGAAGGGAGATTCTTTGGATAGATGATTGTGAACCGCGATGGGACACTTAACTCCAAAATGCTAATGCTTTTATATAAATGGCCTTTCTCTATTTGGATTTTACTTATTTTAAGAAGTAGCTATGCACTTAAGCATTAGATCAAAGGAATCTACAAAGATGAATATGTAAGTGAACGTCATTGTTTGAGCATATAGTGCTGTTTTGAAACGGGCAGAAGGAAATCTTTGGTGTTTTGAGGTCTCAGGACATGAGTTCCTGTTTGCGTTGAATACAAGACTAGCCAGGATATGTGTAGAGGTGGTTCATTTTAATTCTGTAGTTGGTATCTGGTATCACAGTGCAGGAGCATTGGTTATATACCAATGTAAGATTTGTTTGTTAAATGCAACATTAATGGGTAAAACTTGTTACTTTCATTGTCAGTGAAGTCCTACAGCCTAGCTATATAACACTTGAGTCCACTAAAATCCTGAAAGTATTTGGGTGTTGTTTAGTATGGTATTTTCAAATAATAATAACGGTCATTGGGTCAGACCAAAGGTCCATCTAACTCCATTTCCTTTTTCCAACATGCAGTGCAACTTCTGAAACCATTCAGAATCTATTAGGAGCTCCTATTAACATTGTCTCTGAGCAGATTTTCAAGAAGACAGAAGACATGGATGCCTGTTCTTGAGAAGGAGCTGGATCCATAAAATTTAGTGTCCGGATAGCCTTGAATTCAGCTTACAGAAAGGGATAAAGAAGCTTATCATGGTCCCCAAGTGCCTAGACATCATTAGTCACAAACTGGTAAAGAATTTCATTGTGCTAATCTGCAACAGTGGCAGAATCCAAAATGTAATGTGTTGCTCACGACTAAAATAACATCTTATATAATTGCCCTGGGCCTGCACATTAACAACTTCCAAAAAGATCTGATTGCTTTGCAGAGGGGATTGAAAACTAAGACAGCAGAATGACTGATAATGCTAAAGGCATAAGACTGAAGGTCTCCAGAAAGTTTGTCCCCTTATAGGCAACAAAGATAACGCATTTGCCACCCTTTCTCTTTCTTTGCTTTTCTACAAGTCACTAGGGAGCCAAATAATAATAAGAGGAATTATATAAATACAAGAGGATGATCTAAAATACCAGGCACAGGTAAGCAGCTGTGGGTATGGCTACCTGTAAGAAAAAGATTCCTACTCCCTAATATTGTACTGAAGAAAGGCCCTGCATCAGTACCTTTCTCCTGTTTGATGTGATCTTGCTCTATGTTGAGATATTACCCATTTAAACTGAGCAGGGTTGTTATCAGTAATGCCTTGGAGCTGGCAGTCAATCCATTAAAGCTCTTTGAAAAAAAAAAAAAAATTATTTTGGTTTGTGTGTGTGTGACTATACATTCATACATACATGTATGCATACATAGAAGAGGGAATTCTGCTGTCTTAGTTTTCAAACCCCTCCGCAAAGGAAGTACAGTATTGTATATATGTGTTAAGAGTATATCTGTGTATATAGAGACATACATATATATCTGTATCTATCTTAAAAAATGGAACATGTGCCTGTAAACAAAAAGCCCAGCATTCATAAGCTGTCTAGGAAAGTATAAAACCAAAGTAAGCATGCGTGGTATTTTCCACAGGTAATCTCCCAGAATCCAACTAATATTTATCTCCAAGACTTTTTGAGCCAAATGAGGTTTGTGAGTTATTTATGTAATTCGTATTGTGCGCTTTTACTGTTCAAGATCCTTCCATTTCAAAACTAGTCTCAAATGTTTCATGGACTAGTATTCATATATAAATTGCTACTGTGCACTGGAGATCTGTTTGATTAAATATGAGAAACTCTTATCCTTGGACTGGATTACTTTTTAGTTTCTTTAAATAATTGACATGGATTTTCTCTGGAGTGCTTGATAGCTGAGATGTGATATGTGTATCGTTGTAGCCTACTGTGAAGATTGAACTGGTACTAGTTCTTGTTTTTTAATAGAGCTGGTGGTAAGTTTGCAGCAGATTAATGATTACCCATATGTGTAGTTTAGTAAGCATGTCAGACTGACCAGGATATCCACAGAATGTTCTTTGGTTGGCCATTGGTCCATCCTGCCTAATGATGGGTCCAGATGGAACAGCAGAAATAGCTGTTTAGTCTCCAAGCACTGGAGTCTATATGCCTGTTTACATAATTACCTGCTCTCCAGAAATCTGACTGCTGCTGTGTGACATGCTCCTTCTGATCCTGTCTTCCACATGGGCACCCTGTGTAAGGTGGACCTAGCCTTGGCCAAGATCTGGTGTGGCTTTAAAGGTTCTTCTGCCCTCAGTGCAGGGTTTTAATAAACACAGAAAGATACAGTATGATGGGGCTAAATGAAGAACATTTTAATAGTTTGAATTTTGGGTTGGTTGGTTCCCTTTGAACTTACATGTCTGTGCTGATAACAGGTGGTCCTCTGAAGCTGAAGGAAAGGCTTCTAGATTACCACTGGAAATACTCTTTCAAGTGAAACTGCCAGTATGGTATTCTGTGCTTGGGAACAGATCTTCAGCTGATCTGTGGAAATGCATAGATAAAAAGGAAACAGTGGTCTGTTTTAGATTGCTGTGATTAACAAACAGTCTTCCTAGAATCCCTCTTCACATTGTCCTATATCTATACTCAGAATTGGGAACAAACTGTAGCAACTGGCTCCCGTTTCAGTCATTGTGTCAGTCGTCAATCATTCTACAGGTAGCTAGCAGTTTGTTATATTCATTGTCACTTGGAAAACACTTCCAAGTTTACAGTAATACCCAGTGACTTTTAAGCCTCTTGATTCAGTCCTCTGATGCAAGTAAGAAGAATGGAGTCAGGACTTCTAGATTATTTTGTGTTAACGGTGAACAGATGTATTTTGACCAGTGAAATCAGCTTGATAGGAGATCTTAGCAGTGATTGATATACAGAATAGAGAGACACTTGGAAAAAGTTGAGGTTCTTGTGTTTGATCCCTTCATCAGTCAGTTGAAGAGGCAAGAAAGAAGCAGCGTCCCAATATAGTTTTTCTAAAAATGTTTTAAAAGTAATTTTTCAAGGTGACTTTCTTATTACCTTTGAACAACAATTGTAGTCACTGGCAAACCCCTAGTTTGGAATAAGTGGAATGTAGAAGTTTTCAGGTTTGATGTAAATTGAGAAGTGTATAAAAGTAAAAGCATTTCTGTTACCAAGAACTTGATCTAGACTTTTTGCGGTGCTCTTTCTTCTTGGGATAAGAGATTTTGATTGTGGTGGGTAAAACAAATAAGTGGAGCTCAGAAAAAATTGACCAACTTTTCTTATCCCAAGTTGCACCAGGAGGGCAGGTCATCCTCTATTGGTACTTCTTGCTGAGAGAAGTGACAATGGCATATCTAACTTCCATTCTTAAAACCAGCTATAGTTTGATCTTGTGATGTCTTAAGGTGAGACTTGACTAGACTTGTCTTTTCTCTTGCTGAAGAAATAGATCCTTTGGAAGAAAATTGAGATAAAGTGCAGCACGCATATACTTCTTGTATAGAAACAGGAGAAAAAAGGAGAAGTAAAATTTACCAGCTGTACATTGAATATTGTCTGTTCAAGTGATGGCCAAAAATACTCTTGTGCATCTGAAGATGTTGAATGCATCATAAATCTCAGCTAATATTATCTAGAATTACTATACTTAGTTATTTGTGACCAAAATTAGAATCTTACTAAAGCTTTTATTACATGGTTTTTAGAGTTCATTGTCAGCTTCTGACTGAGTTAACGAGATGAAGAAAGACAAAAGAAACGAAGAGTCATCAGGACTCTAGATCCTGGCCATCTTTTAAAATAGAATTTAAACATGTTAGAAAGATCTCTGAATGTCTATAGCACAGATTACTTATAATTAAACTAGTCATGGTTTTAATACAGCTAAGGAGCCGTTTTGGTTTGAATCTCTACTCTGTTTTTTAAGCATTTGGGTGTACTTAGGGAACAGGAGAAGTACTTTCTTGGGTGAACAGAAATAAGCAGTGAATGGAAGGATAGTGAAAAAATTTTGGAGTATATAGGAGTATGAATAACCTTTCTGAACCAAATGGGTTAATCAAGAGTTACATTATGTGACATTTCACAGTTTGTCCTTAAGGAAATATATGCAAATACCTCTTGTCAGCTTCTTTTGAGGGGATCATGTAAACCTCAGACTGAGTCTTTCATTCAAGTAGGTCACTTCCTTCCTTTATGCTCTTTTTCTCTGGTCCAATTCCCAAAAAACAACTTTAACAGATGCCTTAACTTTGAAGTCACTGGGACTACTTACTTGCTTGCAGCTGACCATATACTTAAATAATTTCAGTAATATTTTAGAGAATCCCGGTTCTCTGTAATATTGTCTAAAGAACTTTCTGTAAGGCAGTAGACTGAAAAAGGAGCAAGTTGAACCTGCTCTGCTTTGGGAACCTTCCTCTCTTTGCCATCGAGGAAGGAGTAGTAAGTATGATGTCATCTTTCAGGTAGAAGTGCCAGGCTGTGTACATGAGGACAGGTGGAGCAGGTGGCAGTCCTTTTTAAACACTACCGCTTCCAGCATAGTGAAGGCACTATCTTTTAGTATGCAAAATGACAGGCCAGGTGTAGTTCCTGGACCATCAACTGGAACGTGCCATAAGCCATCCTGCTTTTTTTTTCGTTTTCCTTCTGAGACACTTCTTCTGCTGTATCTAGTCTTCCTAACTTCATCATAATGTGTTGCCTACTCTCCAGCCATTTTATACCTTTTATTCAATAGATTGCCAAATAGTTCGCTGTTAAACAGGTGTTCAGGACTTTTGGGCCTCAAACAAAATGTTACTCTTGTTCTTTCTGTGTTAGAGAGATGACCAGCTTTTCTGTCTATGGTAGCATTTAAATTTTGGCTGAATGTTTTAAAAAATGATGTTGGAGTGTATGTGCATGTGTGTATGTTACGATGGCTGGTGTAATTTGGAAATGTACAAAACATTGGAAATGTACAAAACAAAATGACTGCAAAAAAAGCATGAGAGATAATCTGACACTAAGTTGATCTTGAATTTCTGCATCTCAGTGGTGATTAAACTCATTAAAATATATTTTCCAGCTCTCCCCAAAATATAATCCAACAAAAACCTTCAAAGGATTTAAATCATCTAGTTCTTCTATTAGAGGCATCTTTGTACAAGGTGTCAGAAGTTCTGTGTCTGTAAGTTTGTTTGGGGCTCTTATTGTAGCGTGTATCTCTTATGAAATCTGTTGCTCTTCCTCTGAAATCATAGGACACTGTGTTTTACTGGCTTTGCTGTTAGTGCTGTAGATTCAAGTAAAAATTTTTGGGGAAAGCAAGAATGTCTCGGATGTAGTTGTAGTGATACTCCCATGCTTCAGATTTTCAATAGAGTCTTGCAGCTCTGCTGAACTAACAAATTTATGCTTCACTACGCACTTCCCTTCTTGTCAGTCACTTTATACAGAAAAACATGTATGTGGATACATGCTCTTAGAAAGCACTGTAACTGAAGAGCAAGACTGGTAGAATGACTTTAGTGATTTATTTATTTTATTAAGTCTGGAACTTAAGATAGTCTTCCTGGTACTTTGAATCAAGAGAGAACTGACGTATGCTCTCATACAACATAGTATGGATGGTCCTTTCTCACAAAAACATACCTTTAGGTTCAGGTATCTGTCTAGAACAAGAACTGTATCCTGAGTGATGGAAGAATTGGGAAAACTCTCAGTCAGTGCTTTATCTGTAAGTCTTTGGTGAAAATCCTTTAGGGGAAAGGTTTTACAGTTTCCTGCTGTTACTCAGTACTGTCTTCAGAATGAATGAAAATGTTTTTTGGTTTATACTTAAGTTTAGACTCTTTTTCCATGTGTTATACTACTGAATATGGGCCTTTGACTACTTTTGGCTTTAAGACCAAATAAGTGTCTTGAGACTCTCATTTGACATTTGTCATACACAGCAATAGTATGTGGGTATTTGAACACTGTTGCTTGTCTTGAGGCAGTCAGTGGATTTGGTAATGCTTAATTTTATTCGGACTCGCTACCTGTAAGGACAGAGAAGACTGACACCTCATGAGTCTGAAGAGGTGTATAATCCATTGGTACAAAACTCAATTTATTGCCAATAGTGAAAACCTGAATTGCTGTTTCTGAATCATAGTTCACGTGTTCAGTCTTAAGTTTGGGTATATGTATGTCCTCTTGCTTCCTACACTTCTTTCCCTTCTCGTAGTTATGTATGTGTAATATAGGTCAAGAGGAGTTATATGGAGCCAGGGTATGGGCTTACAGGTGTTGTCAGAGCAAGAAAAGTACAACAAGCATACGAGACCAGGAAATTACAAGGCTCCTTGGTGTACTCTGCTTAAACTTGTTCAATATGCTAACTATTCATTTATTAAGGACAGGAAAATCACAGTTTTGAGTACATGTGAAATTTATGTAATTGCATTGTGAATTTCAAGTACTTAGAATCTATATAAAAAATATCATTAGACTATTTAATTCTCTACTCTTTCAGTCATAATTCAAACCTCTTGTTGAGCCGATGTGATGCATGCTTGATTGTATTTTCTTCCTTCATGGCCCTTGATGTCAATTGTTCTGGACAAGGGGATGGTAATTGAGGAAGGAATTTTTAAATACAGAAACTTGGCTTCTGTTTTGAACTACTGGCAGGAGCTCATTCAAACCAGTCTCTCTGGTATTAAAAAGCAAGTGTTGATTCCTTCTGTGTGAAAGTTGGCTTTTCTGGGTCTGAAAACTTGTGCGGATAAGTGATGTGGTGTTTAAATCCTGACACTGTTTAGAAAAACAGAAACTCTGCCAGCATTTCTGCAATTGAGAAAGCTTCTTTCATGTTTCAACTACTTCAGTCATTGAACACAAATTCCTTCTGATAGGATCAAGTGTCATTGCTATTTACTACCATGGCAAGTTTCTGTAGAGAAGTACTCAGTGCCATCAGTAAGCTTGATTTATGGAAAGGATATTATATTAATGAAAAAAGATACCTTTCCAAGCAGTGTGCTAAGGTCTCTTCTAAACTGAATATCCCAAAGGAAGTTTCAGCATGCAGATCTGATGCTTCTAATCTATCTCTGTGAACAGATTAATGCTACTAGGTGGACCAGCAATCCCATGAGTGCTTGCCTGGCTATGAACCTTTGTTACTGTATTGTTGGATCTGTCCAAAGACGGGTGTTCTGGCAGTCTACCTGCATGTGGTTTACTTTCAATCTGTTTCCTCAAGCTATCCCTCCCCCTGCGCCCCCCCCCCCCCAAAAAAAAAAAAAAAGCAAGCTGAAGTCCAGCATGCTACCTTGCGGCTTTGCTGGCATGTGAGATGCTTGTAGGTGAGCTATCAGGATCTGTTGATTTAGGGAAGTGCAAGCTTGGGCTGCTTAAAAATCTCAGCTGCTCTTTAAGGAAAGGCAGACAAGCTGATTCTGCCCTGAGTATAAGACTTGTTCTTGCACAACAGGACAAGTGGAATGTGTGCAGATATACTGGGAACCATGTTAACAGACAGGGTATCTGAAAAGTTGAAGCAGAATCAAGATTTCACTTGCGTTTTGGGCATGTCTCCGTGAACAATGTAGTAGCAAATGAAAGAAATATAGCTGATTATTTGAAAAAACAACTAAACAGGTAAATTTCCTTTTTACCAAGAGGAATTTATGTTTTCTGAGACTGTATTCTTAGACTATGTTTTGTTTCATACCTTTCAAAATTATGAGGGAGAAAGTGACTATTTAACTTCAGTGCTGAGTTTGCATGAGCCAACGATTACTCCATCTGTTTGATTCCTATTACCTTGTGTGCACTGTATGACCTGTCTGCTGAAATAGTACTTGTTTTCTCTGTTGCCAGTAGTTCTGAAGGTCATGAAGGTTTTTTTAACCCTGTAATACGCAGAAAATATTGGCTATCTTAGCATTATGGAAAAAGGCACCATTGCCCTTTTAAGTTCACTTTGGAACTTGAGGGTAACTTCATGTTAAATTATTCTGGAATCTTGAAGCTAGTTGTGTCCAAAGAACCAATTTATCCATAGGAGGGTACATTGCTCTCTTTTTATGTATCTCTCAGGCCCAATACTCTTCTGGTAAAGAGGAATTTAATGGGGAGTATAATAAGCAGAAACTACAATGGATGGGAGTGACTGCTCCGAGAACTCATTTAGTGTGATGAGACAGTCCTCTGCTGCCATGCTGAAGATGGCTGGCAAAGCAATTACTCTTTTCCAGGTCAGGACCCAGACTTCATAAAACCTTCTTGTGGAAAAGCTGAAACACGGAATTATTTACCTATTGCAGTGGATTTCCAAAGCTGGGGATAGAGAAGAATCATGGTCCCCAATGTGCCCCAATGTACATTTCTGATTGTACATGGGAGGAATTTAAGAGGCTATTTTGAGCATCCTCTCCACTTCTTTTCTGTTGATGGCTTTATATTACAAGTAATTCTGACTACCAATACCAAAGTAACTGGGCGTAAGAAACTTGCGTGAATCTGAGAGGTTCCATTGCCAAAACCCATGAGGTTCTTGGCTCAGTCAGGTACAGCTTGAACTAACATCTTCTCTCTTCTATCCTCCCATCCCTTTCTCTGAGACCCCTAATTAGTGGGGAAAAGAATAGAACAAAGGACTTAGGTCAAACCCAAGAGAGTCTGTGCTGTTATTGTTTCATCATAAATGGGATTGAAGAGAGTTAGTATATGAGGGTATGTATGAACTGCTTTTAAGTTCATTGGAGTTTGGAGTCTAGAAAAAAATGATCTTAAAATTTCTTTAATTTTTTCCCCTCTGTAGACTTTCTCATGTTTCAGATGTACTCAAAAAGCCAAGTTCCATCATGGCCTCATTTTTACAAGAAAACATGTTATAAAAGAGATAATGAAATACAAGTAGAAGTTGTGGTTTTAAGCATTTCTACTTTCAGCTATTATAGCCATTTACCTGTCTCAGAAAATGATAAAAAGTGCTGATAGACTGTATTCTTTGATTAAGTTTTGCAGTGGTGTGAACTGTCCAAGAAGAAAAGTTCAGCTATCTTTGCATTTGCCAGAATTTCTTTTGAAAAAAAAAGAAAATAATTGAGCTGAAGATCTGCAGAACTTGGCTTGTGCAGCAGTAATTGAGGGAGTGATTTGCGTCATGTGAGTGACTGGAAGTATGTACCTGAATACTTACAGCTGTCAAAGAAGAGAAATAAACCAAAGTGAGATGACTGCCTTGCACTACAGCAGTTATTTGGCTCTATGTGCTTTCTTTGGACATTGGGAATGAAGCCGTCAATAGTTGTTGGAAGCAAGATTTTTGTTTATATTTGAAGCTGATCATTATATTTCTGAGCATGAAATAAAAGCCCTGTCTTTTACTGCAGCCCTTCCACTACTCTGAAGTTTCACTTATGTCCTTGAGCTTCTGTCATCTGGTATCCCATTTTCCAAAGGAGGAGTTGAATGGAAAGATGTTTAAAACTTGTTGTTTAATTAGAAAACTTGTAACTATTTGTTCGCAAGTTATTCACTGTAAGCCTTTACTTAAAAGTTTTGCTTCAGTTGGGGTGACAGAATACATGACTGAAAATTCAGAAGTTCTTAGGCAAAACTTAGTGGAACCAAACTTGGTATTCTAAGGAAATAGGGTAGAAAATTTCAAACTTTCCAGTGTGTGTCACAGGTACAAGTGCAAAATACTGTTTTGAAGATACCCTTTGCAGTTTCTGTGTCTGTGTCCACCTTATAAAACACAGAACATCGTCCTTCTGTGTTCATAGCACCAAGTTGGAAACTGACTTGAAAGTGAAGGTGGTGAACATTCAAAGTGGTAATTTTCTAATAAAGGTGTAGTTCTTAATGCAAACTGTCTCAAGACAACTAGAAATAACTTTTCCCCCTGGTGTTGTGCCCAGATATTCTTAAATTGAAATAAAATTTCCTGCTTTTAATTAAGCATTTGTGATCCTAAATAAATCCTGACAGCATATTGCGGGGAAGTAGTCTGGGAGGTGGAACACAAGACTAAGTGCAGTGTTATGTACTCCAAGGAGTTTTTCAGTTCCCTTCACAATCTGAGTGTCAAGGTGATCTTTTTGTTCGTTTTCCAGGATTCTTGACCATACCCTTCAAGGGACTAAAAGAAGGTAACTGTTGAGGATAATGAATTGAAGTAATTATGTCAATCTTTACTGCGTTAAATTGAAAGGAAGGTTTAGAGTAGAATCTCTTACTAGTGACTGAGATGCATTTTGGGTATTCATGTAGGTCAAATAAGCATTTAACATGCCATCATGTTTTGCCATCTCTGTATTAAAGTACAAAGGTTTTATGTGGTATTTTTCACCATTTAAAAACATCAGCAGTGTTGTTGTGCAAACAAATCTGGAAAAGGCATTTTCTATCCACTACATCACTACTAACATTCCAAGTGTGTTTTGGTAAATTTTCTTTGTAGATAAGGCTTTACCTTGTGTCCTTAGAGTAAGCAAGAACTGTGTCATATGACAAGGGTAGTTAAGAAAACATTTTAGTTTTGGTTGGTTTTTTTTTCTGTTGCAAGTCACCCTGAACTGTAGCACTGTTAATTTAGCAACTTGCTTTTACAGCTTCCGAATAAGTTTATTTGGGCAGAGATGGGGAGTGCTTGCATAAGAGGGATTAGTTTAGTGGAAGTGGGAGCATTAGAGTTTAGGAATGATCTTCAAATGAAACTTCTGGAAAATGTACTAGGTGATCACATAAAATTGAAAAGTGAGATCCTGGGCCAGAGATAGTTTCATTTAAATTTTATAGTTTTTGCAGTTTCGCTCCTGTCTTAAATTTTATCCTTGCAAGTTACGAAGCAGAGGAAAACGTTCAGTGAAATTAAGCAGACTCTGATTAACTGAAAACTTCCGTATGGAAGTTTTGCATGATGGGTCTTTTTCCTTCTAGAAAAATGGGGTAGAATCACTTTCACTTTTTATTAAATAATGAGATAGTCTAAATCTTTTCTAAAGTGCTTTAATTTATTTTGCGCTCTAAAAAGCTGTCTTGTATTAGTTTTCTGCATATGAATCGAGCAATTTCCAAATGCTTGTGCGGCATCTGTAATAGAACCTCAAATAAAAATATTTTTATGTCTTCATTGATGCAGATCTAATTTAAATACTCTGATGTTTTAGGTTGGAAGTGATAATTAAACAAATACTTCACAATAACAGAAATGTGCAACAGGGCATGCATGAAATGTTAATATATGGGTATGATGTATTAAAAGGGCATAGGTATAGTTTTTGGAGTGTCTGCATCATAATAGGGCAATCAGAATTTGAAATTGCTATGTTTGGATGCTTTCATTTAAAAAAGCATTCTGTCGTTGTTATGAGTAAATCTGAGAATGTGCTGGTACAACTTTACTTCACTCAATATCAAGCCCTCTCATCATAAAATTCTTAATTGTTAAAATTCCTCAGTGTCTCCTACACTTAAAGCTGTAGAAGGATGTAGTGTTAAAAGCAGCAGTAGTATCTGGATGAAAGTTGGTTTTTAGTGAAATTCATTGTCTAATCATTTTCACTGAAGGAAAAGAGGATCAAAACCAAAGTGCCAAAAACTGATTTGAAGCTTAGAGTAATAGCAGTGGGACAAAATATACATGTAATGTTTGGCACTTAAGGAAGAGGACACTTTGTTCAGCTACAAATTTAGGGTTTGGAGGAGACAGAATGATCTTTTATATTCTGTTGTGACAGACCAGTAGATTGAGCTGACAGTATGATGTAACTGTGAGAAAGCCAAAATAGATCTCATGATCTGTCTGTGTCAGTAGAGAGGGAAGTATTAATGGTGTTGTGCGAGGCACTCATGAGCCTCTTGTCTGATAGACTTTGCACAATTCTGGCCGTTGATATTGGGGAAAAAAAGATGCAGACTGGAAGAGGTACACAGGAATTATGTCAAGCTTGCTGCTTTCCCAATTATCTTAGTATATAGGAGAGAAGAAATTGCCCTGTTTAACTCAGAATAATGAAAACTGAGGCATTGTTTGCCAGCTGTAAATAATTTGCATTAAGAACAGGGAGCAGAAAGAATTGTTAAAGGTAAATTCCATATTAAACCAAGCTTAAGGAAATGCTCAGGTATCTGAAGTGTGGATTTTTTGATGATTTCCTACCAGTATTCTGTTGAGTGATCAAGTGCTTTCAGATGGAAGGATGCAAGCACCCCTGAGATACAAACTCCAGTGGAACCCACAAAATCTCTAGTGATCAAATTCGTGGGTCTCTGGAGGTGTATGGTGGTGTTACTTTGCTATGCAGCAGAGTATCCAATTTTGTGTATTAAAAGTACCTTGTCTTGTTTGCAGACATACCCAAACCGCATTACAAAATAGGTCTGTAAGTATTCATCTGAGCCATGACATCTGTACTGACAGTAGAGTACTTTACAATACTTGTGAATTTTAGTTTACTGCTTTGAAAATATGCCTGCATCATGTTCTTAGATGCAAGTGGGAATGGTTGAAGAAACATGTTCATAACAGGACTTGAACCTTCCGCTTTGTTGCTGCTGCGGTGCTGTGCTTAGAAGTAGGGCAGAACATACAACTCGGAAGTTTCACAGCTCACCTTTATCCACTATGACAATGTTGATTGGAGACCAGTAACAAGATAAAAGCATGTAACATTTGAAGTAGAATTCTCCTTTCCCTTTGGAAAGGTGTTGACTATTTTCTCTTAAGGTCTAAACTTAGTACTTGTATGAAGGAAGGATCTGATTTAGTAAGATCTCTTCATAGATTTCCTATTGGCCTTAAAATAAAGTTATCAATGGGATAAAGTTGCATAGATGGTTCTGCATGACTTCAGCTCAACTTTTCCACCAAGAAAAGTGGTACAATAAACTGAATTATTTTTTTGTTGCACATAACTTGCTCCTGTGGTCTTTACTTGTGGTGTTCATATTTTGTCAGTCGGTTATGCTGTCTTCAGGCTCTGTCACCCTGCAACAGAGAAATAATTTTGACTTTTGTGACAGAAATGCAGAGCTTTGATTCATTTGGAAGGGTGCACATTAGAGCTGAAAAATTAAGATACAGAGAAAGGCATGAAGTTCAAAAGCTGTGCTTGCTTTCTTGCATCTATTATGCTGGCATTTTGGACTTCATAAATACTGGCATTAATTGCCTGTGTGACTGCAGAGAATACAAGTTTCTCCATCCAGCTGTTTCTTGCAAAATACCAGGGAAGATGATTGATGTGATCCGATAAGTCCAGTCTGTTGTGTAAGTTGAGTGCAGGATACATCTTGAAACTTGTTGAATTTGTATTGAAACTTTGGGTACAAAGTGGTATCTTAGACTGCATATCCACTGAATATGTTTTGCCTTCTTTTATAGGTCCATTCGAAAATATCCTCTGAATTACTGAAGTAGCTGAAGAACTAAGGGAGTACAGTCTTTGTTCACCAAAATTGAAATTTCTCCTGGGGCATATGCTAGTATTCATTTAAAGTACAGTAGTCTTTGTGTGACATCAATACATACTTTCCTAATGTCTGTAGCTGAAAAGTAAGAACATTACCAAAAAAAAAAAAAAAGAAATAATTTAATTCAGCCTTTTTAAAAAGCTTTTAAAAAGCTTTTTAGTTGACTTGCTTTTACACACTCCAGTTAGTGCTGTATGGTAGTTGAAGCTTTTGCATTAAATTCCTTCTGTATTTTATTTCAAACACAACTGCTGTTTGTAATTTGAGGCACAATACTGTTTTCAATTTCTCTTCTCTTGGAACACTTAATTTTTTTCCTACAATGAAAGCTTTTACATGTACAGGCCTACTTGTCTGGGCTGTAGGTATAAGCTTTCAAAAGTATAGAATATCTCCTTTTCATTCCACTGGCCTCCATTGCCTCCAACAGATTTAGATTTCTGGATTACTTAAATGCTTGTTAATAATTCTTCAATGTCTGCAATATTTGGTCTTCATATTTGGGCAACTTAGCAGGTGCAGAGAAATGTTCATGTTTTGAAGTTTTTTCAAAGACCTTCTCAAAGATTATTTCTTCCAAACAGAAGAAAACAATACTGTTTCTCTAATTAAAAAACGTTACAAAACTTCTTAATGTTTCACACCTGTATAGGCTTATCTCCAAAGCATCAGGCTTAGTTAGTTAGCATCAAGTTAAGTTAATTGCCTTTGTACTTTACAATTGAGATCTTTTTCTTTACTATCCTTTAAGAAAGAAATTTAACACAATTTCCTCAGTACTGGATTTTAGTATATCTCTTATCAGTGTCTTATTGCTGGTCAAGATGCATAAATTTAAATAAGACTTAACCTTATAATTGAGCTGGTTTTGGAGAAGTAATGCTTTGTTCCTTTTTTATCTTTGCTGAAATAATTTTAAAATAGTGCTTTTCTTTCCAAAAGATGCAGCTGTGAGGTCCATCTGTTCATCAGAAAATTTGTGCTTCATCTTTTTTTAGACAAACTTCACAGCCTGCAAGAAGCATGTCTGCGGTGTTTGGGATGGGGAAGAGTTGTTAGCTCTTTCCCATAGCTTTTGTGACCTTGAGAGTCATGAAAAATGGGCATGTAAAATGCAGTTGAGCGAGCTAGGTTTGATAAGGGTGGGGACTGCTCCTGCTTCTATTTATAGTTATGCTAAGATATCTCAATCTTGGCTTGCCAGGAGACTTAGAGAAAATGAAGTTAAAAAATTAGTAAATATTTCTAAGCATCTATGTTATTTCTTTTCAACATGCAAGAATTCACCAAGTAGAATTTAAATATCCAGAGGAGCATTCGTTCTTATCAATTAGACTTTTCCTTCTTCCTTTACTTCCTTCGTTGCCATACATGCCATTTGTTTCTCTGATTCTGCAGTCAGTCAAGTATGCATGTTGCAGACAACAGCTTCCTTCATTAAGCAGTCTTAATGGTCTTTCTAGAGGAGATCCGTTGTATTTAGTGAATGAGGATAGGGTCCTGTTTAGAAAATGTGCCTACGTGATGTTACAGTGGATAAAAAAACCTCGTGCTGATGCAGATGCAATGTCTGTGGATGCTTGAGAGCCCAAGTATCATTGTACCCTACTACAATAAGCAACGTAGGCGTGCCTTGTGTGGGATTATCTCTCTAATTTGTAGCCCAGCGTAGAGGAATAGATGGGCTAAACTGCAATTGTACATGACTTTCATAGCGCTTCTCTGGAGGTGTTTCTAAATGTGATCTCTGCTGTGGCAATGCTAACATAACGGTGTATGTGCCTACTACATAATGCTTTCCCGGAGACTTTTATCTTAAAAACTGGTTTCTGAAACTTACTCTAACAGTAGTAACAGAGGACTTTGTCAGTGTTTCATATCCTCTTGGTTAATAGTCTGTTAGTGAGTGAACTTGTTTGTAGTAGCTCAAAATATTAAGTTGTTCAGAGGTGCTCCCTCTCCCACACCTAGACTGCTAAAAATGTTATAATTTGTAACCGAGAAGTGGCCAATGCAAAATACCTTTAAAATACCTTTTTTTTTTTTTTTTGCCTGCAGTGTGTTAAAGCGTAAGTCCCTTTTTTTTTTTTTTTTTTAAGAGCATGAATACAAATGGCAAAAATTTAAACAGCTGTCATTGGTTAAGGGCTGTATGAGTTGCAAAGAAGAATCTTCTTTTGTCTGTGCATATTTGGTGTCTTTTGAAACTTTTCTTTTGGATATATCCCTCTTGGAAAGATTTAAAATCACACAAGAAGTTGTTTCCAAAGTGTATGGATAGACGAGAGTTTAATCTAACCTTCTAGACTTTGTGTGAAGCACCAGCCTTACCAATAGTCCTTGAGGTATTTATTATACCTTCCTATCCAGATGAGTAGGTCATGTGGAAATAAACATGCAAATATTTATTTAAATATATTATACATAATTTTCTTTTAATTCCTGTTAGTTTGTAAGCCTAGAGACTAATAAAATGAAATTGAGCTAAAAAACTCAGCGCAAGATATTCACTCTGGAAAGCTTTAATTTTCCCCAGTGAGTGACACATTTGTCTTCTGTCTGCAAATCTGGAAAATTTATTTAAATGTATGCTTCCTCTTTCCTTTACATAGAATTAATGTAGACAAGAATTAGGCACTGAAAGAAAGAGTAAAATCAGATTTGATAGAAGAGTCACAGTTGAGAGCTTGGTGAAAACCTGTCTTTTCCTTATAAATACAAGAAGAGAAGAGTTACCATGGTATCTTTTACTTCTGTTTGATCTGAATTTACTATTGTAAGGTACAGTGTGTAGATAAAACCTTTGAAGCATCCTTTGGTTGTCTGAAGAGTTGTATGTAGATTAGGAGGAGTTAATTCTGGTTAGCAAATTTTGCATTCATTAGTAGGATTTCTGTGTTCTTAAGCCTTGGGATGCACTGCGTTTTCTATAGAGATCAATTAGCATGTCTTTCTCCCCCCCTTCCCTTTTTGATATGGGGTTCAAATGACAAACTAGTTTCTCTGGGTATGGGGTCATATGCATAGTAGGATTAAATTGTTCGATGCATGTACACAGCAGACCAGTACCCTCCTGCTGAGTCTTGCTTGAGGCTTTAAACTTCATATGGTTATGAAGATGTTCTTTGAAAACTGGCTGTGGAAATTAATTCTTGTATGTTCCCTGTCACCAAAGCCAGGGGCTGGAGTGGAGGGTGTCCCAATGTAATTGGATTTTTCTCTTCAGAATCCCAGCTCAAACTCAGTTCTGTTGTCACCTTTTCCTAAGAATCCCTTTATGTCAACACCTTGCCTCAGCTGAGAGCCTGTTTCTGCTGCTCGGTTCTTTCTGTTCTGTCTGGACACTGTTGTCAATGGGTGTTTCTTGTAATGTGTATGTTCCTAGATGGTTTTTTTAACCACTGTATCTACCCATGCATGTCTTGTGCTGTCCTCACAAAAAAGCAAGTCCTTTTGTGATGAGAATTTAAAATTTTACCCAGATGGGTCTCTGAATACGAAAGAAGGCTTGGCTTCAGGGAGAGGAGGAGGTACATGGCAGAGCTCTCAAAGTTACTATGTTGTTACCAGTTTCCTCTAAAAGATGGGACAATGGAGGCAAGAGAGACTCAATTAATTTTCCACTGAAGGAAAAGCACACATATGCTTTTGATGGGACACCAAAGTATTGAACAATAAGGAGCACTCCTGACAAGCCTGGCTTATGCACTGCTTACCAGGATGCGTGTGTGTTCACTGTAGTCCTTCGTTCTTGTGTGCCTTACTTAAATATAATTTCTACAGGGTTTTATTTGGGGTTTTTTTTTTCTTTTCTCCCAGCGAGTAACCTCTATCAACATTTCAAGGGCAGATTTGACAGAGAAGAGGCTCAAAAGGCAATTTTTGATGGGGTATTTAGATTTGGTAGTCTCTGAACTCCTTAGTTCCATCTGTTTCTTGGTTGATAGGACCTGATCTTTTAAGTAAAACTTTCCTGTGTGAGTACTTACATCTTCAGCTTTCATTCCTGCTGCTCAGAGATAAGATACTTTTCTACAGAGCTAAGGTGGCTTTACCCCAGGAAAAAAAAAAGTGAAATTGTTTTAAAGACTGCTACTTGAAATTCCATGTTTATCTACATTATTCTCAAAGATCATTACAATGAAGCCTGGAAACAATGTATCTCCTGCTGTTTGTATTTTAATAAGTTTTTTTTTCCCTAGAAATGAATAAACAAAAGCCTGTTGAATAGATACATAAAATGAGGCTCTGTAATACAATTATCAAAGTATCTTCCTCCCCCAACTCCTCAATTGTCTTTGGATAAATCAAATTGTTTGGAAGTACACATATGAATACCTAAGGCGTATGTAGGTCAATATGTTGCTTAGACTTTCAAAGCTATTTGCACATGTGAGAAAATATTAGCATTTCACATTAAACATTTGAAGCTGGCCCCTGACTTGCATAGTAAACGTAAAACACTGAAATTGAAGTGCTTACTCTAGTCTCTCACAAAAAATACCCATGTATTGTTGTCTGTTCTTTTTAAATAAACTGGCAGACATAATTACTGTTGGAAGGTGCTCCTGATGACTTCTTTGAGAAATAACATTTGGTCATGTTCTTAATTTTTTTGCCAGGTGAGTGTAAAGCAGTGAAACACAGTGAAGCATATAAACATTGCTCTAGTTCCTGGTTACCATATACTAGTAACAGGTGCAAAGACGTTGAAGCTTCCTAAAGCTTTCTCTAGTACTAAATTTTTTTTACTTAGCTTTGTAGCTGTTTAAAATAAAGGGATATTTAAAGTATTACTTTTTTATTCAACCACTTAGAAAGATCTTCCCCTTAAGATGAGGAACTAGCTACACTGAGGCAATATAGAGATCCATGTTGTGTTCAAACATAAACAATCCAGGGTGAGTAAAGGTGCCTTATTGCAACTTACATATGCCTGCCTTTTTGTTTTTCTTTCTAACATTGAGGCAACACTATTCACAGCTAAAATGCCTCTTGCCACGATGGCTGTGCCATGAGAGAAGGCAACCATCAGATGCACAGCAATAGGCAGCTGTTTCTGAAAACAGATAGTTTTGGTTTTGATCACCTAAGATGCGAGTCTGCCTTTGTGAATTTTTTGAACTCTGCACGTTGATAAAGGTATCTGCTGCTTTCCAGGAATGCTAAAATATACTTAACCAGTTCTGATGCTAGAATTTGTGAAACCTTTATTAAATAAAACATTCATTTGAAAATGCCCCGTCTAGCTGCACGAAGCTTGAAAGTCATTCTTGTGAAGCTTAATCTTGCTCTCAACAGTTTTTCCTTGATGATAAAGTTTTTATGTAGGGCTTTCATTTTTTAATTTGATCATTCTAAGATAGGCAGAATTCTGAAAGGCTTATGTAAAAAACAGCTTATTAACATGGAGATATATAAGGAATTTCTTTATTATGCACGCCTCTGTCACCATCAAGTGCTGGAATTGCAACTGGTAGTTGAGATGCATGCATTGACCTGAAGGAAGCTTTATGTTTTCACTAAGATTATTTATAAGAGCAAAAGCACTAACCTGAAGTCCTGTAAAAACAGTTTACATAACTGTTAAAAATGTAAAGAAAGCTTATTATTACAACACTTGGAGTGTTTATGCAGCACCCAGTACACTACATTAATTGGCTAGAAACATCTGTCTGCTTCTGCAAATACTGTAGCTTGGGTGACTGCATTAAGAGTGATGAATCTGTAACTGGGAACTGAGAAAATGTGAAACAAGGCAGTTGCATCTGCAGCTGAACTAGTCAAGGTCTAGGATGTACTTGGCCTGAGGAAGATGTGGACTATTTACAGGTTGATTTGGTGACTTTATGTAATGTGTGATTGCTAACAGCGCTTTGTCTGTTATAAAGTAGAAATAATATTGCTTCAAAATCTGAAAGTGTAAAGTAAGTGTCATTTTCCCTCCTACTCATGGTTTCACAGAAGATTCGCTTTTTGAAAGCGAGAAGTATGGTTTAAACATATTTTCTTAAAAATGCAGTCTTTTGACATACACTGCTGTAGTTAAAATGCGGCACACAAGATGATCTGATTGTTGAAAAGTTCGTTCCGCTTGACACAAAGAATGGTCAGAAAATTTTTTATTGGGATAGAATTTTCTAGGAAGCATTGAAATTAGAAAGTAGGTGTTGAGAAATGCTGTTTGTTCTGTTACTGTGCAGCGTTTCATAATAGCTTTCATTATAAAGCAATGAGGAAAGTTAAGGGTAAATTCCTGTGTGGGAGAAGGGGCATATAGGCTTTCTAATTCCCTTGATATGTGCTGCTATGCGACATAGGGAGCATTGTAGTACACGGTGGGTGTTCTAATGCTTTTTAGCTTGTTGGGGATCTCAACAGAAGATTTTTGTTTTTTTTTTAGTATACCTGTGTATATGTCTGTCTGAGCATGCCCATATAACTTGGCAAGAGTTTGAAAGAATACAGTTAAAACAAGAACAGTGTAGGTTATTCACTACTAAGATAATACCGCAAGAAATGAATATTTAGTTCATATGTTGGAAACGAAGGAAAGAATGACCATTTACCTTACAAAGGACATCATAACTGTCTCCAGCGGTGCCTCCTTTTGTGCTCAGTCTAAGCTGGCACATGTTCATCTCTGCAAGCTTGGGGCTAGCTGCTGTAATCCCAGCTAAGGGTTGCTGTGCACGTGCCCAAATGCCAGCAGCTCTGTCATACGTGAACATACTGAACTCGTTGTCTAACATAAAAGATCTGTTTTGCTCAGCTTTAACACAGTTACAAAATAAATTCTCATCGCTCACCTCAGTGACTTCATGGGACAAGACAGCTGGGATGGTAGGATTTTCTCACTTTTTCTTGGGCACCGTTGTTCACTCTCACCCAAGTTGCTGCAGTTCTCTCTGTGAGGCTGTAGATAGCCAGGAAAATCTCCACTGAGGATACTGGGCAGGCACGATATGCTTCACCTTGTAGGGTATACTTCCCATCACAGTGTGTTGTGGTGTCAGGCTGGTGTTAGCATCTGCACCATCTACATACACTTAGTGCTGGAAGGCAGTAAGTCAGAACTGGTTGTAAAGGACGGCTGGGGATGGACACAAGTGTCCCCGGGGTAAGAGATGCCTTGGAAACAATGTTTTTTGTTTAAAAAAAAATATTTGGAACGATGTGCTTGTTTTAAAAACAGTGACATCTGCCTGTACAAACGCTGTAAAACTTACAGTTGGTTGGTGTATTTATGAGGGCTGAAAACTTCTGAAAGAGAGATTAAATGAAAAGAGTAATGAATGAGTTGCTTTTATTGTATTTAGAAGATTATGCATACCTTATACATAGTTTAGAATTGTTTGGTTTTTTCAATCTTTAAGTAGTAGAGAATCTTGAAAGGAATGTGCTAGGCCTGGATTTAAATTGATTGTGGTGATAAGGATTTGGATAGATCCTTTATTTCCATCTCTCAAACAAACAAACAAACAAGTTATTTTTCTGTTCTGTCCACTTGCCCTCGATAGATGTAGTTGGCTGCCTAACATCTCTAAAGTTAATATTGTAGTGTTATGAAAGCTTGTTTTGGTCAGTACTTAATTTTTGTTTTTCTTTTGTCAGCAGCCATGCAGCAGGTCCTGGATAACCTTACTGATCTGCCCACGTCAACAGGCGCTGAAGAAATAGACCTGATTTTTCTGAAAGGAATTATGGAAAACCCTATTGTAAGATCACTTGCTAAGGTATTTAAACTTGCTGCTCTGAGTAGAATCTGGAAATATTTTCACTTTTAAAATATTGTGTGAACTTTGAGTATGGATTGAGTTATTAACAATGGCTTTTATGGATGGTGCGTCTCATTAAAAGACTTGAAGGAGTTCTTGAAGGTGAAGATTTGGTACAATGTAATTTCTGTGCATGTTGATTTATTGTTCTATGGAAGATTCTAGAGGAAAAAGAAAAATTCAGAGACTCCAGAAATAATGTGGAAACATTATTTATAAAGAAAATGTCAAAATACTTGCAATTAGAAGCAGTTGGTTTTAACACAGTCTCATGACCACTGTTGTGTGCAAAACCCATATGCCTTCTAAGTTTCAACATTTTTGCCAAAGATGAAAAGTGAGAGTAATAACCTTCTTTCTTCCATGGCATAAACAAGTTTTCTTTTTGTCTTTGGCTTAAAACGACTTTCTGATCAGCCCAGTGAAATATTCTCTCCGTGCCCTTTCCTGGATCTCAGAGTAATGGTGGGACCATTGGTTGTCAGCTCTCTGAGACAAGGGCTATCCTTAGTTTTGGTCTTGCGCTATGAAAGTCTATTATTCATAGATGATTGCAATCAATTCTAAATATGTAAGGTGATATTCACAAAAAATCTTTGGACTCTATAATTAAAATGTAGCTTAAATTGCCACTAGGAGATGCAGTCAGTATTGCACAGCACTTATATTCTTTCTTAATCTTATTTCATAAAAATAAGTGCCTTTCATGAGGAAAAAGCAGTTGACTTAAATATAGCTGTTTCCTTAATATGAATAGACATCTGAAAGCAATGCCCTCTGGGCAGGCATGAAATACTCTGTAAAGCTTAAGAATTGTTGTGCAGGGATTTTGCTCAGTATAAAGATCTGGAGAGGGAAACTTCTCGTAAGAATTCACATAAGAATTTACTTCTGTTCAGCTGTTAAAAAAAATTGGTTGTAAGTGGAAGACATTACATAGTAATAAACTTGGAAATAATGGATGTGTCTCATCTGCTAGTGAGATGACTGCAGAGGGAAAGATTTGTGTACTAAATTTACTAGAGTAAGTAAAAGCATTTTCTTACTTAGAGTTGTTTCCAACTTCTGTATCTGCTGCACACATCGTCTTTAATTTAATTTTTATCATGAAGAAAGTGTTCATTGCAAAGCATTTTTTTCCTATCAAGAATTTTTGCTTTAATGGCCAGTTGCAATTCTGCGGCATTTAATGACTAGCAGATGTAAAAACGTGCTTTTAATGAAAACAGACTCTTAACTATAAACTTCCTTTATCTACAATATTGAAAGGTTTTAATTGTGTTCATATGGCATGACCTCACTTACATTTTCTTTTGTAATTATTTCAGAATTAAACCCAAAAACTCAGTCCTAACCAGCAGAGCTAAATAAGGACAAGATCAAAATGACAACACATTTCAGGAAGTATATGTAGTTCATGTATGTCCATTTGTCTCTGAAAAATACATAAAACTTGTTTTTCTGTTAGAAGAGCTATTTTTCACAGAATGGGCAATTCTTAGGACCCTGAGATGGTCAGATTATTTAAGCAGATTAATTTCAGACCAGCCCAGAAACATAAAAGCTTTTTCATTTTTCTTTGTTAGTCAATTATTAAGACTAATCATTAGGTAAAGTATCCTAAAAAGGACAAAAAGAAACTTAGGGAAATGTGCCATGAGCCATACAAGCTTGATTTTTCTTTTCCGTCCTTAAAAAAATGAAGACAAGCAATAAGCAAAATAGTTAGTTAATAATATTTTGCAATGCAAATTTTGGCTAATCATTTAAAATTGTGTTAAGTTCATTTGATACTTTTTCTGTCTGGAATAAAGGCATTGAAGTGGAAATTACAGATTTTTTTTTTAGACAGGTTTCTTTTACTGTACCGTTCCATTCTTTAGTGGGTGGTAGGGGAAAGGGGATGTAACTGTAATCACTGTAAAATGCATTTTCCTTCATTTACTGGTGTTTATGCTCAATCCTAACAAGCATTTAGAATTGTTATGAATTGTTTTTTGAAAACAGTGGTTGGATTTGGAACATGCATGAATATTACTCAGTTTTGCTACTGAACTGTCTTATCAAAATTCTCTTCTGGATTATTAACTATTCTTTTGAACCTCAAAACTTCATCTTCTTTTTTGCAGTCCTGCTATTGCTTTTAGTATTGTAGCACAGCATACAGCGTGCCAGGTGAATGCCTAACCCAGACCAAGGAAACATCTTGGGGAGTAATCTATAGACATTGAGTCCAGTATTTAGGATGTCAGATTGTTGGAGGCAAAAGCCTTACTATTTGAACATTTGGCAAGTATAATAAATACTGAATGAATCAGAAGACTCAATTCAGTATCACTGTTTCTGAAATAATGAACTGAAATGAAAAAAAAAAAATAATTGCAATATCTAAGTTAGGTATTCCTTTTTTTTTTAATTATTCATACCACCCCATATCCTGCTGCTCCCCAACATGTTACAGGATCAGAGGTTGTTGACTGATAAACTTCCTGTTCCCCAGTGTATGCATGGCCTTGATTTTGGGAAGAAGGGTGAGGATATTTGTATTTAGGTTATATTCTATGTTAGTGGTAGTATTTTCAAGAAAATAAGTGAGAAAGAAGGTAAACTGTACTCTCTAATTTTACAAAGGTGTTGGAGTATGTTTAAAAGTCAATAGGATTGTGTTTCCACTTGCTGTAAAAGAAGTAAACTTTATAAGAAGGGTGTTGTTTAGCGTATGTATTATGCAGATAATAGCATTCCCTCATTACGGAGAATGTGTGTAGGTGCCAAGCTTCTTATGATTTTGTGATCACAGTCATTTGGTTCGTGCGTGTTGGTGTTGGGGAATGTTTGAAATGTCTTTCTCTGTGTTAAGTTACCCTTTCCAGTGTTTGATCATCAGTACTGCAGAAATAACATTTTATACACATGAAGTAGAATTTGATACTTGGATGATTTCAGGAGCCAAAGCTTTCGGGTTTTAGCAAAATTTTATTTTAACATCTGTTTTAAAGCACTAATAAGAAAGTAGATGTGTGTGCATACGTTCAAATTACATATATGTGAAGTGTATATAGATGACTCACAAATATATCTGTTAGTTGTTGTGGTTTTATGTGCCAAAGCGATTGTTCTTTTTTGAACTTCTTGTTGCTATGCTGTTGTAAATAACTCTTAATTGAGTGCCTTGAGAATCTTAGTTATTTTTGGCCTCCTCTTATTCCCTAATTTTACTGCACTACTTGTAATAAATAAGTGAAGCTTTCGGATTAATAAGATGTTTCTCTTGCAGCAAAAAGCTCCTGCCTTTCAATGAATTTAAGTATCTGCAGCATTTAGGAAAGAATTATGCCTGCAACAACTGCTCTAGAAAGAGATACAAAGTTATCACAGAATGGTTGAGGTTGGAAGGGACCTTGAGAGGGCATCTAGTCCAACCCCTTGCTCAAGCAGGGTCACCTGGAGATGGTTGCCCAGGACCATGTCCGGACGGCTGTTGAATATCTTCAAGGAGGGAGACTCCAACCTCTCTGGGCAAACTGTGCCAGTGCTCAGTTACCCTTGCAGTGAAAAAAGTGTTTTATTGTGTTCAGACAGAGGCTCCTGTGTTTCAGTTTGTGCCCATTTCCTCCTGTCCTGTCACTGGGAACCACTGAAAAGAGCCTGACTCCGTCCTTTTTTGTGTATTTATATCCATTTATGAGATCCCACCCTGACCCTTCTCCAAGCTGAACAGGCCCAGCTCTCAGCCTTTCCTCAAATGTGAGGTGCTCCAGTCCCTTCATCATCTTCGTGGCCCTTTGCTGGACTCTCTCCAGTATGTCCAGAACTGGACACGTTACTCCAGGTGTGGCCTCACCAGCGCCGAGCAGAGCTCGACCTTATGGCAGCAGTCTTCTTAGTGCAGCCCAGGATACTGTTAGGCACCTCTGCCACAGACCTCTTTAGCTCTTCCTTTAGTTATGTAGACTTTCCTTTAGAATTTGCTGTTTTGAAGATGTTTGAATGGGAGGAGCCTGGGGTAAATGCTTCTCTTGCAGATTTTATTTTTTCTGAGCAGATCCCATAGTTCCTTTTTTTGTCCTTTTTCTAGAAGGCACACTTGTACTGGGTTCTGAAGCAGAAAAGATCTGAGGTGCTGTATCGTTCAGAGAGGACTGTTTGGTGTATATAGCATAGAGGTTACAGAAAATTAGGACACACAAGCATCTCTGACAGGTGCTGCTTATAAAGTTTGCTGAGTCACGTAGTTAAGCATGCAAAATCCTTCAGCCGTTATAAAGATAAAATATATGGATTATTACCATATGTATTTTTTCTGGCTTTCCTGCTAAAGGTTGCACCAAGAAATTATTTAAAACGTTTATAAATTGGAACTACTTGAAACTTATTTACAGCATAGTCTCATATATTTAATCTTACAGGCTCACGAGCGACTAGAAGATTCTAAACTTGAGGCTGTCAGTGACAACAACCTGGAGCTGGTGAATGAAATTCTTGAAGACATCAGTCCCTTAGTAAATAAAGATGAGAATATTGCAGAATTGGTTGGAATACTCAAGGAGCCTCATTTTCAGGTGCCACCTTTTTACTGTATATTACCAACTGAACTGTCTCAGTATCCGCATATGGATCTAGAAATAATAATGAAGCAAAATCTGAGCTGTAGCAAACTTGAATATGTAGGATTTTACTCCAAATGAAAGGTAAAGCAGAAGCCACGTGGGGTTAAGAATGAGCATTATTTTATTTTACAATATCACCCGAGGAATATCTTCACTTATCATATTAAAATCCACTGGAGTTTCTGTTATAAATCTTGGACAAACATTTACTTCCTATATGACTGGAGTTTCCATAACAATTCCCTGAAGGTTTCATCCTTCGTATTTCTAGGTGGTCTGTCTCAGTTCCTGATACTGACCAGTCTGTACCTGGGGACATGAATTATGAAAACTAATACTACTCTATTCCTGACCCCAATTTTTCTGTCTTTTGATCAGTATTTTAATCTATTTGAGAACCTTACTGCTTATCCTATAGTAGCTTAGTTTCTTTAAAAGACTTTGATAAAGACCTTTTGGAAATTGGTCTATATTATCAACCGTAACTGCCTCACTGCCATGCTTGGTTACTCTTTCAAGGAACTTAACTAGATTTGAGAAGCATGACTTCCCTTTATTAAAGCATGTTAATGCTTTCCCATGATCTATGTTATCCAATCATTCTGGTTTTTATGCAAACTTCTAATTTGTGTAGTATCAACATCAGACTTAGTCGTTTGCAGTTTGTTGACTGTTCCTTGGAACCCAGTTTAAAAATTTATGTAATGATCATTGCATGCTATGAAGAAGATTGCGTGCTGCTGCTTTCACTATACTGTTGGGTGAGTCATGGGTATGTAAGAGAAATAAGCTATTTCTAGAGCTCCCTACGTCATTTGCTACAAAAGCTGGATGGTACAAATGAATTAGGTATGAAAGGAAGAGAAAAGACTATTTGATGGTTAAGCTAGTTAAATGCTGCCCTGGAGAGCTAACCTATCCTTCACTCTGTCAGAATTAGAGTTCATTTAAAAAAAAAAAAAAAGTCTGAAGCAGCTGTAAGTTGTTGGTTTGTTTTTTTTCATTTCTAACTGCTTGTTGTGAGTCTCATTTGCAGAAACAATGAGCAGTTTTGGCTGCTGCATACAGGCAAAAAGCAGCTAAGAACTTAACTTTTCAAAGTAGATCTGAAGTGATTCAGTTTAGGAACCTAAAATTAGGGCATGCTTTTTCAGCCCTTAATTTTGTGCTTCCGTTCCCCGTCTGGAGGCAGGCAGCATAGACAAGTGAGGCCAAAGTAGTATTGTTAATGATTAAGTGTTTTTATTTCACTGGTATCATCATTATGCCCACTGTAGAAGAGCTTTTAGGAAAATTTACAGACCAAAATGTGGATGCAATACTCTTTCTAACACTTGGGGAGGCTATCTATCTCTCTCTCTCTGAAAAGGGTACAGAAAATTAACTCAATACACAAGAAATAAGTGCTATCCTTTCTGCTTCATTCAGTGCAAGGAGGCGTATTCCAAATTCTGCGAGAAGGTCCCTGTAAGGAAGAAAGAAAAAATACAATGTAATTTGTAATTATAGAAAATGTAATTTGCATCCTTTCTCCAGTCCAGTAACTGTGTAAACAAGCTACCTTGACTTGACTCCTTTAAAGTTTCATGGACACTATTGTGTAACTGTTTTAGAGGCGGATTCTGTGTTTTACAAATGAATGGTGCCACTTTATCACAGCGTCATCTTACAGTTGTAACCTGCCTTGGCATCATACAAGTATCAAATGTGGTATACAAGTCCTCAGTGCCATAGCTTATTTGAATTTATCATTTAGTGCCAAAAGTACTGAATTACGGAGCTCCATTTCTTTTGCATATTTTTATAGAAGAACACTGGGGAGGGACTGGCTTCTGTGTCTGACTGTCTGTTTCCTCCTCCCTCTGTTTTCTCACTTCTCCTTTCATTCCTTTATTTTTCTTCCCTTCCACTTTCTACCCCTTTTAGTTTTAACTGAACTTTTCAAGGGTCAAAGTGTGGAAGATACTAAGTTCTTCTGAGTGTCACGGTACTGATGGCTAGCCATCAGGCCAATAGGAATTGAAGAGCCAGCTGACACACACAGTGCATAGAAAAGGCTATAGCAAGTCTTACCAGACAGTAGCTGGAGAGCAGAAGAGAGGAGTGGTAAGAGAGGTTGCCTTGAGGGAAGAGGGAGGAGTTGAAAGTATTGCACATTTGGAGTTACTGACACCTTTCCAAGAATTATGCAAGCCGTTCATCCCAAATAGTAGATTCTGCTGGCAAAAAAATACTTAATCTGAAAAGCAGCCAATATTTTCTTCTAATAGTTAGCTTTATAATGGCTAATCATACCTTTAAAATGTTTCATTTAGAAAAGTGATCTTAAGGTCTCTCCTAGACAGGTCTTAATTTATAGGGTTATTTTTCCCACACATGCATGCCTCCTTATCAGCCCCTCTGATTTCTCCAAGATCTTAAATGATTTCCTCGCTTTTCCGGAACAGCCTTTAAAAATGTCGTCTTTTCACATGTGCACTAGGGACATGCAGTCCATTTGTTAAGTCCTAATATTTAAACAGTGTTATCAGAGAAGACTAGTACATATTTAGTACATAAAGAAGGAATGGAAATATTTTAAGTACTCTTGAGGCCTGAAGTGTTAGGAGTCCTGAATTCAAGACTATAGAGTTGTTCTGCTCTTGTCTATTCCTCCCCACTCCTAATTTGTAATTTAATTGTTCTATTGAATCACAGATGGAGAAATAGTTATCATATAGGGCAGGCAATTCTTCATAACATGTATAGATCGTGCTGAGAATTTTTTTAGGATAAACGAATTTTGAATTTGAATGTGGCTTCAGCACTATAGAGGGCCTTGGATGTTTAATGTTCCTTTGTTCGCTGTATTTGTAATTACTTTTTAATTTTTTTTAACCTGTCAAATTAGTACAGCCATAGAAAGCTGCTGTGAAGATGTGAATATTCTAAATATATGGATTGCTTATGACAGTATTTTGCACAGAGGGGCCATACCATCTGACACAAGACTCTGTCTGTTGTGCGATATCTTTTGTGATACGCAAAGAGTTCTTCTAAATGCCTGATTCCGGCAACCTTGCCATTTTTTCCATGAGAACCTTCCTACAGTTACCCAGTCTTGGATAGTCCAGCTGATCCTGTTTACATACACCGTGTAGAGGAAACTTTGAACTGTTTTATGCTTGTTGATTATTCAGTCCATGTTGTTTTGCAGATTTTGGCAGGGGTTTTGTAAACGTTTTAGCACCAGTATGGGAAAGAAGAGATTGCAGAGGAGCTCAGGAGCACATTACGTTTTCCAATACCATAAGAAAGAAACAAGTCAAGTTCATGCAACTGTATTTCTCAGATCACTCAACCGTATTACTGAAATAAGAAAGTAACTGAGCGACATAAAATGTTGGCGTGTAGTCTGGCAGTGGATACAGACATGTTGCCAGGTGGCTTTAAGTGTTCTTCAGGACTGTATGCCGTGACCTGGCTGGCTGGAAGCAGTCTTGTAAAACTGGTATAGATTCTTGAGTTTTAGAACTGAGAGTTAGAAATGGGAAGGTGGTAAGTTAACTACGGGTTGTTTTAAGGAAACCAATAACTACTTTTCTTAAAGAAACCATTTTATAGTTGCGGGCAGCAACGTGCGGTGCCTGATAGTCCTACTGTGACTCAGCCGTCATGTAAAAGGTAAAAGATTTTGTGACTGAGAGATGGTTAAGTAGTAGTTGAAAGAATTCATGCTTATCCATAAAACTAAGTGAATAAATAGAACCAGAATGTGGAGTGGGATCAGATTTAAGAAATGAAGAATCTTACAGAGCATGTTAATTTGAAAAGGGTGACACAGACTGTTAGCTTAGTAGTCTTTTTTGATTGTGGGTCAGTTTATAATCCATAAATTATATGAGCTGTACAAACACAGTTATGTGTAAGGCTCCATTAGAAATCTAGTGGTTTGTGGCCGGAAAGTTTGGGAACAACTTGTTCTAGCATGTGACCAAAAGGGAAAACTGGAAGTATCATACTGGTGTATCTACTTGGTTTTGTCAGTGGTAATGCATTAAAATGTGTAATTGATGCTAGTTGGGTTCATTTTGGAAATGTAGAAAGATCCAAAAATGTTGCTTGCAAACATTGGCAAAGAGAGATCTGTTCTCCTGGTTTCTGGATTAGATGTGTCTTGGATAATGAAGAATTAGAAATTGCTACCATCTGACAGCTGCTTGATTTAATAAATGGTTGTTTTTCCTATTTAATTTGATTTGGTTTATGTCCACAGTATGAGAGCAGCCACAATAAAAGCATCTGTCTCTTCAGTCTTAATGGCAGGGGCAGAATCGGTGAATTAGTACCTCCTTCTAACCTCAAATTGAAGTCTCAGCAGGGTCATGATGTAATGGGCAGATTAAAATGACTGTTCAGGTTTGTGACACTTGGAGGGCTTGCATGTTGAGCTTAGCACTAAACTAATAAGGTTGCATAACTTCTAGGTTAGAGGTGGCTTACAGAAGGATGGAGCAGACTGCATAGTAAAATTGTTATATTTGCTTAAATGTTTTCTGCTCATCTGCTCTGCTTTCTAGTAGTTTGCTGTCTTCCTCTGGCATGTGCACATCACTATCAGTCATAGTCCCTGTGGTGTCTTCTCTTTTTCTCTTTTTAGGTGTCTTTCTCTTTTTTTTTTTCTTTTTTTTTTTTTTTTTTTTTTGGTGTCTTATTTGACACCGTCAGTGATCTGACTTAAGACCATATCTCACCAGGTCACTGTTTGAAACAAAGCTATGTTCTTCTTTTCCTTTTTCTGTATCTGTCAGTGAGACTCTCTGTGCTATAGGATGCTTTGTCTTGAACTACTGCATATGGTGGCTATAAGGTGTCCCTTTTCCTCTTTAAGATGGGAAGTTTCCACTAACTTCACAAGTTTGGTCTTGTTTTACCTGTATATATTGTCTTTTATAATATTTTCTTTAAATCTTAAAGTATCTTTTATGAGAAAATCAGTCTAAATTTCATTGTCTTCTGAAGATGTTTGTATTTATTTGGATCTCTTCCTTTTGCTTTTTATTTATGTATGTGGACTGGTGAAAACACCGTTAACTGTAAGGTCTGAGCGCTTCTCTTCCACAAAGTTAATTCTGTTGACTTGATTTGCTAGAATTCTGCCTTGACTTTATGCAAGCAGAAAGCACACATTCTGCAGATTGCTAGAAATCCTTGCATACCTGTAATTATCCAAATTACCGTGGAGGAAAACTATATTACATTAAACACAAGTAACTAATGATGAGTTACCTTCATTTTTTTTGCAGTGGGTTGTTTGTTTACTTTAACCATTTGCTCAGATACTGTCTCATTACATAAAAGATGATGTTAGGTACTCTTTTTTCTATCTTCTTCCCTGCTATTTCATACGTTCCTCCCACTTTCATTACGTTTTTCTTATACTTCCTTATAAGGAAGCATTTGTATTCACAAAAGAGAGCATATTTGCCAAGACAGTAGGTTTATCAGTCCATGTGAGTACTTGTATGTCAATTTTTGCTCCATTCTATGTGAAGTAAGAGTTTTATGGTCTGGTCCCAAAAGGGCAGATTCAGTGGTTATTCAGCACTAAATCCTTTTGCAAATGGTTATTTCATGATTAACAAAAAGGCTTTTTCTGTTCCTTTGCAGTCACTCTTGGAAGCACATGATATTGTGGCTTCAAAATGTTACGATTCCCCTCCTTCTAGCCCAGAAGTCAATAATTCTTCAGTGAACAACCAGATTGTTCCAGTAGATGCTATTCGTATCCTTGGAATTCACAAAAGAGCAGGAGAACCACTGGTAAGTAATTGAAGATGAGTGTGTCTTTAATTTAAAGTGCGAGTGAAAACATTTGCATGTGCCTGATTTCTTGCATTATGTTTTAATTATTGCCATTAATATGTTGTGTCATTTAGTGGGTGATAGGACCAGTATGGAAAGGCTGAAATAAGAAGATACTTGTGTGTTTTCCATTCTGTTCTCTTTAAAAAATTATGGGATAGTGAATAGGCAGTCACTAGGCTGAATGACTTGCTAGCATAAATGACTAACACAACATCTGTCTGGTCCTGATAGAAAATGACAGGATTGCATGTCGTCAAGAACAATACAGTCATTGTTCAGTTGTACGAAAACCTTGTCTGCAAGTACTTTTGTGTCAGCTGGAGCTTATGTGTGTATTAGGAACTCTTACGCTGTCGTAACTATTGCTGTCTGTTTGCATTGGGGTAGATAGAATATCCCATAGCTGTATATTTTTGCTCAAGATAATGGTAAAATGAAATTGAAATTCAAACAATGGTAAACTAGGTGTCACATACCTCTTTCAGGGTGTTACATTTAGAGTTGAGAACAATGATCTGGTAATAGCACGGATTCTTCATGGCGGAATGATAGATCGACAAGGTCTTCTGCATGTAGGTGACATTATTAAAGAGGTGAATGGCCACGAGGTTGGAAACAATCCAAAGGAATTGCAGGAACTGCTGAAAAATATTAGTGGCAGTGTCACTCTGAAGATTCTCCCCAGCTACAGAGATACTGTTATTCCTCAACAGGTCAGTGGTGTATTTCTAACAATTCTGTCTAAAAAAACTTCTGTTTGACTTTATCGCATAAGATTATTTTAAGATTTTATTAGACATACTTTGATTGTTTTGTGTATTTAATGCTTGCGGGGCAGCTAAACTGTAGATACCTGTTTTCACCTTTTAGTACGTTTTGGAAATGGGTTTCTTCAGTAGATCAATAACAAGCCTCATATGCTTGCCTAAAAAATTCTAATAGAATTCAGAAACACATTGAACTCAACAGATGAGCTTGAACTCCCTGGCTTAAGTCGGAACTTGGGTGGTGGCTTTTCCTTATCCTTTTGTTGTTGCTGTAGGCTGTCGATTTCTCCACTGCAGAAGTAACTTGTTGCTCTAAAATCAGTGCATGTGAAACATCTTATGAGACAGTCCTTCAGGTAGTGAGTCTCAATGCCCATGACTGCCATAGGCTATGTTTACATTGAGGAGACGCGGAGGCGATGTGCTCTTTTTGAGGCAGGTGTGCTGCTTCCTTTACTCCCAACCTGGCAGAAAAAAAGTCAAAGATGTTTCCAATCTACTGGTGCAACTTACTGGTTCTTCCCCTGCATCAAAATTGAGCCTTAAGCAGTCACATAGCGTGTTTGTTTTAAAACATTGAGTTCATGGTGAAATTAATTCTTAAGATTCCACAAGCCTTGAATACAGTGTTCGTATTCTGAGAATTTTTTTTTATTTTTAAGTAATTTAAAAGATGGGCAGACACAGTGCTTAGGGATATAGTTTAGTGATGGCTTTTGTCAGTGTTAGGTTGATGGTTGGATTCGATGATCTGAAAGGTCCTTTCCAACCTAGGCAATTCTATGATTCTATAATTGAGTTGTATATACCGAAATGCAAAAATGAGTGTTTTGTAATACATTGTCCAAATAGAACAGTTGGTTTTGTATTTTTGTCATGAAGCTACTTCAAACAATGTTTGCACTGTTGATTATTCTACTCTCTCAGCTGGTATATGCCAGTTTTTTCCATATATTGTATTTTACTTGCCAAATGCAACTTTGATCATGTCAAACTCTTTATGCTGTAGGTAAAGACGTTACTTCAGTTTGACAGATAAATTAGTAAGAATGTATTCTATAATGTTTAAGCTTTGTAAATTTTTACACATTTCAGGTTTTTGTGAAGTGTCATTTTGATTATAATCCATATAATGACAACCTCATCCCATGCAAAGAAGCAGGTTTGAAATTTTCTAAAGGAGAAATTCTTCAGATTGTAAACCGGGAAGATCCAAATTGGTGGCAGGTTGGTAAAAAGATTGAAAAAATAAAATAAAAACCCGAAAAGCTTCACCAGTTACCTTGATAATAAACTCTATAAATTGCAATCTACTTCCATTTAACAATAGATATATGAAAAAATATTTACACTGCAATATACTACACTGTTAATATCAAGATATTAACAATTGAAATACTAGAGAAAATTGAATGGTATAAATTGTGTATGTAACACTCATTTTGCTATTACTGCTATTTGTTTGTCTTTTTTCTTATATCATAAGCCTAGACGTTCCAAAATCAGTTTAAGTGGACAGTTTCTAGCAGAAAGTCTTAGGTTGGCCGTGTCAGTTGTGGTAAGCGTTCCCTGGCAGTGACTGTGGAAGAAGTGGATCCCTTCCTGAGTGCTCAGAGTTGAGGAGAGAGAGGGGAATTAACCCTGTGGATTTGAAGAGGGGTGAGAATAGGTATTTGGAGAAGCTGTATCTTTTATTTCCACAGTGGCGGTCAATGTCTTTGAGCTGTTACATGCATGTTCATAATCAAAGTGTTTGGCACTATTTCAAATATTAAAAGTTCATCCTACTTTAAGGTTGTATTTCTACATTCAGTCCTTCAGTAGAAATGTAATCTGGTGCTTACGGTATTTTTATTTTTTCTAAGACACTATGCACACAATTAAGCATCATCAGTGCCTTTGAAAGTGGGATGAGTGTACCCTTAAGATGCTTTTCTCAAATTGCAAGTGGCAGTGGCAATCTAGGCAAATAGTTTAGCATTATTAATTTCCCTTTCTACCCTTAAATTGCTCACCCTTTAGTAGATAACAAGCAATAGTGAGCCAGATGTTACTTGAGAGCAATATATATGACTTCTTTAAAGGCAACAAAAATACTTGAATGTACATCAACAACTGTTGCTGAATTCTGTTGCTTGTCAGTGACAGTAATAACAGAAAAAAAGAGACTAAAAAGTGTGAGGGAAGACAGAAAATTTATTACTGCCAAGTTAATTAGTTTCAGAAGTTAGAGACTCCAAAACTCTGGAGTAGTTTGACATTTAGCTTGCATGCTGTCTTCCGTATTGCTTTTCAAATTCTCCAGTTGTAACCTGTGGGAGTCCAGGGGAAATAAATCTTGAAACGTTCGATCAGTGACAAAAATGTAATATGTTAAACCAGTATGGTGTATTGCAAGTATTGCTACGCACATCATGCCACTGGGAAAAAAAGATAGTTTTTCCCTTGTGCTTTCTAGAAATGCTAGACTGTTTAAAAACTTGCTAACTATAAAAAATCAGTTAGTCATAGGTAAAAGCATACAAGTTGAAAAGCAAACAGTTCCTGTTAGCAAGAGAGAGGCCAACCACTTATGGACAAGAAAAGTGTAACATTTCGTAACTAAGTGTTTGTACATCTTAAGCTTGCTGAGAATTGAGCTTGCCATGAAATTATTTTATAGGGAATCTTAGCCAAACTTTCATTACTAGGAATACTGAAGTTACTAAGATTTTTAAATCTGTTAGTGCAAAAAGCTTGAAGGCATGATTAGGCATGAAAAGTCTTGAGATTTGTCACTTGAGAGTTCAATGTCTGGAGCTAAATTGGAGGATTTTGATGCCAAAGGTTTATGACTATAGGAGCTTACTAACTTAATGGGAAGAAGTAATGAAACTTCTATTTTATTTGTTTCCTGAATTATAGTGCGCAATGGCAAGATGCTGCTACTGTAAGACAGAATTTTAGTACCCACATCTGAGTTTGAATTTCCAAGTCTCGATAGTAAATGTATCAATACTCACCGTTGCGAAACTCTGGCAGTGTGAAAGTCACCCAACACCGCATTGATGAGAAAAATACTTCCCACAAGTAACCTATGATTTATTTTTTTTTTCGCCAGGCTAGTCATGTCAAAGAAGGAGGAAGCGCAGGGCTTATTCCTAGCCAGTTCCTGGAAGAGAAGAGAAAGGCCTTTGTTAGGAGGGACTGGGACAACTCAGGTGAGATTTAATGAATTTCAGGCATATATTTTGCTCTGACTCCATTTGTTTTGCTTTTCCTGCCTTCGTAGATACTAGAAAACTACTGTCTGAGAATACACAGAATATTGCAAAATGCTAATTATTATATTTTGGCTTTGACTGAAGGACAAAGGCTGAAGTCTGTGCTTAGTCTTCACAGATATATGAGTCAGTTTTGCCACCTGCTGATGAAAAGCTAAATGAGGTGGGGAAGGCATAAGAATTAGCTCCTTTTTTTTGGGTTTAATTATGTTTTTATAGTATGCACTGAAAATTAACAAATTAAACCTTTGAAGGATTTTTCTGCTGGTTTTTACAAAGCTTTCTAGGAAAATTAACTTTTCCTCTGTGTTTGGTTCTTACTGTACTGTTTGATGTGTATGAAAATAGATGTGATCTCCTACCCTAGAATATATGAAATTCTAAAATAGTCCTTATAAATTTAATTAGATTAAACTTGCATATGTTCATGTAAATAAGCCTTGGAAAAATACGTTTAACAAAAATTATGAGTTTGTCTCAATTTTTATTTCTAGGGCCTTTCTGTGGAACAATAAGCAGCAAAAAAAAGAAAAAGATGATGTATCTCACTACAAGAAATGCAGGTATCTCTTAATATTACGTATGAGTCAAGTTTCTCTAGGCTTCTAAACTTTCAGTCTGGTGTTTTCAAAGCTGAAAGATTTGCAGTAAAGTATTTGATTATAAATTTGATAGATCAGATAGATTTTATGGTTTAAAGGCAATAGTGACCAGTGAAGATAAGGTGGTGCTGAGTACATCTTTGGGTAGGTGGAAGTCAGAGAAGAACTGGGAGTGAAAAGAGGAAAAAAAAGTGAAAGCTTTGTTGCCAGCAGGTTGAGGGATGTGATCCTTCCCCTCTACTCAACACTGGTGAGGCCACACCTGAAGTGTACTGGGTTCCTTCCCAGTGCAGGAGAGACACGGACATGTGAAGATGATGAAGGGACTGGAGCATCTCTCCTGTGAGGAAGGGCTGAGAGAGCTGGGACTGTTGAGCCTGAAGAAGGGGAGGCTCCGGGGGGATCTCATCAATGGACATAAATACCTGAAGGGAGGGTGCAAAGAGAGTGGAGCCAGACTCTTTTCAGAGGAGCCCAGTGACTGGACCAGGGGCCACAAGCAGCAGCACAGGAGGTTCCCTCTGAGTGTCAGGAAACACTTTTTCACTGTGAGGGTGACTGAGCACTGGCCCAGTCTGCCCAGAGAGGTTGTGGAGTCTCCCTCCTTGAATATACTCAACCGCCATCTGGACATCGTCCTGGCTGAGCAGGGGATTGGACCAGATGCCTCCAGAGGTCCCTTCCAACCTCTACCATTTTGTGACTCTCTGAAAGCTCACTAATTGTTAATCACAGTTTTCCCATTCTGATCAGTCTTGAATTTTCTTCTTGGAAGTAAAGGTAATAATCTGACCTTATGCTGCCTGTGAAAGGGTAACTGTTTTATTCCCGTGCCAATTTAAAGCTAGAAAGCTTGTATCAGACTTAATGCCCTTTGAGTGCTATTTATATTCACATGTGGTCTGTTGATGTAGAGCAGGACTGCTTTATTTTTTTTTCTTACTGTGTATTAACTATTTTTTTGTTCATTTCTCAATATAGAATTTGATCGTCATGAAATCCAGATCTATGAGGAAGTAGCCAAAATGCCTCCTTTTCAGAGGAAGACACTGGTCTTAATTGGGGCCCAAGGAGTGGGGCGAAGGAGTTTGAAGAACAGGTTTATAGTACTGAATCCTACCAGGTTTGGAACTACAGTGCCATGTAAGTTGTCAGCATTCGTATTGTAATATCGTACTGTGAGTCTCTGATTATCTGTAAAATATCTGATGTTTATCCCAGTGATTCAGGGTGGGAGTAATTTTATCACAGTGTAAAAGTTGTATAGAGTGCGAAAACAAAAGGCTCTTCGTCTTCTCAGGCAACTGAACTAACATATGATGACAGTGAAAATATTTGCAACTAGCAATTAAATGTTACTGATGCTGCAGAAGAGCTATTTTTGCATGTGCAATATTTCAGTCTGGTAGGTTTCCTCAGTGAAAGTCGGCATCACTTACTGAGGGGATTCTAGAATTTTCCTAGTAGTCTTCTGTACTGAATAGCCAGTGGAGTTTCTCAGGTCTGCCATTTAGTTTTCCATCTGTAGAAGCACCCTAGGCATTATAAATTGTTACTTTAGTATTAGAAATGTAGGGAAAAGCAACAAACTTCCAATCAAACTGAAGTGTTTGTGATCTCCAAGATTTTTATTATAATCTGATGTTTCAATACATCTCACCTCAAGCCCATGATCTTTCTTTTTTTTCTCCCTGTCAACTTCAGAAAAGACCTCCTCCCTTACATTCTGTTTTCTTGCCTTCCTTCCCAATAGTTACTTTGCTCATTCACAACATCATCTTTTTTTTTTTAACTGTCCCCTCCTTTGGCTGCTGACCAGAGAAATCCACCCTTCCTGCATTATTATTCTCCTCCTGCCACCTGCTTTTCAGAATTTCAAAACCAGTCGGTTCCTTCCTGTTTTCAGTGGGCAAGGAGTAGATCTGATAATAGGGGAGGAGGGACAGGTCTTAAAGACAAATTGTGCAACACGAGAAAACCGGTTTCTCTCACTTGCTGAATCTCTAACACCAAAACCGGCCAAGGCACTAAGAATTGGTATGTGTGACTGATAACAAGGTTTGCTTCTCAGTGTTGCTTTTTAAAGAAATCTTCTATATTGGCAAAACAGTAAGAAACTTTATTACTTCTAAAATTCTTTATTCCCTTTCAAAAAGGCCCTCAAAATTACTGGCTTCTTTAAAATGCTATTTAGATGCTTAAATATATAGAAGTAATGCGAGACAGTGTTAAAATGCTTTTGCTTGGAGCTCTTGTTCACCCCTCAAAGGCATAAAAAATTAACTTTTCCAACCTAGCAATCTGACAATCTAGTCACGCACATGCAGTACAGTTTACTGTATATAGAATATCCTCTCTACTTCTGATTTTAAGTAGGATAATCAGTAATCTTAGTTGGCCTCAGTTTCTTTGATCAGAAGAAAACTCTCCTGGTTATTCACAAACGAATATGGGGGGGGGTGTGTTGGGGTTTTTGTTTGTTTGTTTGTTTTTTAAATTTTTGCTATGGGGAGAAGCATGTCCTCGGTGTTGAGTTCTAATCCATCAAATGGTGCTCTGTGTGTCTTTTTTCTTCACTGTGAAGAAACTGTGAAGTCATCTTCTGGCTGTAAACTGTTAAAGCTCATTCTCCAAAATTTATTTCAAACTGATATGATTACTTTTTGTATTCTATAAACCATGATAGCTTCAATCTTTCTGTAAAATCTTGGCTAAAACTGGATGTTCTAGTAATAATGTTTATTGCTAACAGCTTCAGAAGATCATTTCTCCTGAGACGAGCATTTTCTATAATGATGATGTTGATAGGAATTACTGGAAGGGGGAGAACGGTTTTCACTTGTATCACCAACTTGCACCAAGTGGGGACGTGGCACTAAGTGGTGATACAAGTATTACCAAAAGGATCCACTCACTGTTATCTTTAATATATTCTAGAGTTCAAATCCAATTAAATGCAAGTAGTGGGCAGATAATATGATGATAGGGCAGCAAAGTGGGTGATAATCTGATTTTACTTTTTTTTATTTAATTTTATTTATTTTCACTGTCTTGCTTAAATAATATCTGTACTGCACAGTTTAGCCAATACCCAAGAGACCTGCTAATGTTTTATACTTAAATACTGGCTTTAATCTCTCTGCAGTGAATTTACCTTGCTTTAAAAAGGGTCAGTTGTCCTGGAAAGCAGCATTATCTGGCCTCCACTCAAATTGTGCTACGGTGGCCGGGCTGCTTCTGATATTTAAGCTAACTTTCTGTAGAGCTGGCTCAGGTAATTCTACCCTGAATAACAGGGCAAATAGAGTGAGCAAAGTATGTGCTAAGGTTTGGGAGATGAGGAGGGGCAGATTTTGGTGTGTGCTCAGTTATTTTCAGAAGTACATTTGACGTTTGAGAATTAAATTTCCATTTGATTTCCAAGTCACGTAAATAATTATTTTATTAAGTGAATAATTAAAACGATGATATGAAAGAGCATTGTATATGGCGTGAAGGAGTAATAGGAAATAAACAAATGGGTTGGTAAGCAACATATAGGAAAGAATAGAAATAAAGGGAACAAAAGGAGCTCGGCTCAGTTTTGAAACTTGCACTAGAATAGGTAATTAATCTGTATATGGAGCAATTATAATTGCATATTAATGTGTATTATACTCTCCCTAATTTAATAGGCATTCTAGTCTCATATTTGTATTCCAAATATAAAAATAAAACATTCGATTTATATTTTAAATTTTTTGTTTAGTTACTTCAAGAAAGCCAAGGGATGATGAAAAGGATGGGCAAGCGTACAGATTTGTGTCACGAGCTGAGATGGAGATGGATATCAAAGCTGGCAGATATTTAGAGCATGGAGAATATGAAGGAAATCTTTATGGCACCAAAATTGATTCCATCCTTGAAGTTGTTCAGACAGGAAGGACCTGCATCTTGGACGTGAATCCACAGGTACATCATTTATAACGTTACACTGCACGTGCAGGGGTGTAAGGCTGCAGAGATCTGCCTTTACATTTGAAGGCTTCTTAGGTGGTTTAGAGATTACAGTAGTGACTGGATTCTGGCATCTCTGGCCCTTAGTTGGAATGGGTTAGAAAGATGAAAAAAACGCAGCTTAGATTCTGCGTGAAAGAGGAGTCTTGCAGAGTAGTAAATGATCTTTTTAGCCAAGGAAAGAACGATGCCGAGCATCTCAAAAGGCAGCATAGGAGTTTCTAAAATAGAAATAAGAATCTTTGCTTATATGTTTCTGCCCATTGTAACAGATAGTTTTGCAGTGCCCCTTAAGCAATGGGGACATGTGGTGAGTCACTCTCAAATTTAGGGTTTTTTTTTTCTTTTTCTTCACTTCCAGGCTCTGAAAATATTGAGGACTTCAGAATTCATGCCCTATGTAGTGTTTATTGCTGCGCCAGAGTTGGAGACGTTGCGTGCCATGCACAAGGCTGTGGTAGATGCTGGAATTACAACCAAACTTCTCACTGTAAGCAGATTATTTCGTATTTAGTTTGCTTTGAATAGGATGTTCTTAGACTTTTATTTTTTTACCTTTCATTTTAGATTGAATTTGTTCTGAAATTAATGTCTCTAAGAAAAGTTAGGCAATACTTTTGCTGATTACTTAGTAGAAGTTAATCAAATACTATGTATAAGGCAGATTGCTTCTTTCTTAAAAATAGACCTCTTACAGAGAAGTGTTGATTACAAAAATTACTTGTAATTTGTTCTTTGGGAAGTGTCACCTTTGATTATTTGCATAGATATTCGACGGTGGGAATTGTTCTTTTATGTAAATGACTTTCCTTCACTTTCCCCATCTCTCCCCCTCGAAATGTTTTCTTCAGGTTTGTCTTATGAGTGTGCTTTAAAAATGGAATCTGTAAAATGCAAGCAAAAAAACCCAAGCAAACAAAAAAACCCACACCAAAACCCCACCACACAAAAACCCCAACGGAATGCAACTAAGCCTTGTTTCCACGAGCACACGCTGCACTGGGAAAGGCTGGGAGCTGCCAGAGTGAGAAGTGTTGAGTAGCTTCCCAGCCCCTGAAGTTCCTTGGATTTGTCCTGTAAAACAAAGTGGCACATTTTATTCATTCTCTCCTTTTCTGAGACGCAGTGTGTGGCAGAGGGAAATGAGACATGCTTCCTCCAGCGCAGCAAATTATAAATTTTCTGTAGGGGTATGAACTTTCCCAGCTGCAGGACCAGAGCAAAAAAAGCCAGATAGAGCAGTTAAGAAAACTTCTCCTCTGTGTTCAGCAGTAAAACGTTCCCATCTGAGAAAAGCCACGGTTTGCTGAAACTCACAGTGGTAGTGCCACAGCTTAGACAGTAGCAGTATCTTAACGAGGCATTCAAAGCAATAAAATGGGCGTGGGTTAATTTGCACTAAATGAATATGGGATTTTTACGTTTTTTTTCTTCCTTTTCAAACCCGTGAGATCCGATTCTCTGAACCACATGAGAGATTGTCCGGTCCTAGTCATGGATTCTGGCTATTACAGATTCTATTATCTCTGTGAGTGCTCTGCCCCAAACAAATTTTGTGATGCATACACAAGAAGGCAAGGTGAAAACTGTCCAGATAACTATAAAAATAACTTCCTGCACTTCCTAATACTCGATTCCCTGGGGGACACCCTTGCCTTTGTTTCACTTGTCCTTGTGAATAATAAAGAGGATAGTTGCTTTTAAAATATACATTTATGTATCTTTATGGATTCTGAATCATATCTGTACACGTGTATATAAAGAGTATGTTTTCCCACCTTATATTCTTTTACTTCCTGAACAAATGAAAAACAAATGTCATTTAAAGTATCAAGTTCTGCTTGCTCGTGGGGCTTTCTTCGTGATTTCTAGCATCCTAAGCCATTGCAAAAATTCTGGCTCTTGTGGTGCTACGTTTGCTTCTCTCCTTCGTTGACTGTGAAGGAAAGTCTATTCACAAACTTACTTTTTCATTTTAGCTTTTGTATTTGACAACTGTATCAGGACCTGAAAATATTAAAACGAATATTGTCGAGGGGACAAATCTCATAACTGCTTACAAAAAATTGCCTTTGTGCAAAAGAGGAGAGGAATTTTCTAAGAATGTAGGATTAATGAAACGTAAAAAAAATGCTCAGTGGCAGCACTTCGTGAAGGCTTCATAATGTAGGAACGTAAATTTTGCAGCTCTTGTCAGAACTAAAATAATGCAGCAGTAGTTTACAAATGAGGAGGAACTGATGTTTGGTGAGCAAGGCTGAAACGGAGCCTCTAACAGCAATAAGGTAGCCTAGAGCTTTATTCTGCTAGAAATGTATCTTTCATTGTCTTTTATTTCATAGTAATTTAAATCCTTGGGGTTTTGGGTGCTTTCCGTGTGAAAAAAGGGCATAAATATATTTACATAACTGATTGACTCAGTCATTCCTAAAGCATTCATTTTATTCTGGTTGGATCATCAGTTGCACGTGCAAAACGATTAACTGCCCGTTGCGCAGACCAGCCCGAGTTCATGTGCTTCTATGGACTTTTTTGAAAATTGCAAGATTTGCAAACATTTTGTTGCCGAATTTAATGGTATTGGCACAGTTTGTAACGTTTTCAGCCCTTTGAATGCATTTTAGCTTAGGTTTTCTGTGGATTTATTATAAAAGAAAACTTTCATTGATTTTGAAATACATTCAGTATATAGCTTTAAAGAAGGCCAATCGCATCCTGGGCTGCATCAAAAGAAGTGTTGCCAGCAGATCCAGAGAGGTGATTCTGCCACTTTGCTCTGCTCTGGTGAGACCTCACCTGGAGTGCTGTGTGCAGGTCTGGAGCCCTCAATATAGAAAGGACATGGACCTGATGGAGCGGGTCCAGAGGAGGGCCACCAAAATGATCAGGGGGCTGGAGCACCTCTCCTATGAGGACAGGCTGAGGGAGCTGGGGTTGTTTAGCTTGGAGAAAAGGAGGCTCCGGGGAGACCTCATAGCGGCCTTCCAGTACCTGAGGGGGGCCTACAGGAAGGCTGGGGAGGGTCTGTTTACAAAGGCCTGCAGTGACAGGACGAGGGGCGATGGTTTTAAGTTGGAGAAGGGGAGATTTAGATTGGATATTAGGAAAAAGTTCTTTACCATGAGGGTGGTGGAACACTGGAACAGGTTGCCCAGGGAGGTGGTTGAGGCCCCTTCCCTTGAGATATTCAAGGTGAAGCTCGACGAGGCCCTGGGCAACCTGGTCTAGTTGGGGGTGTCCCTGCTGACTGCGGGGAGGTCGGACTAGATGACCTTTGGAGGTCCCTTCCGGCCTGGACCAATCTATGAATCTATGAAATAGTATGAATGAAGGGCTATGTCTTCTGTATTTATAAGGATTTCCCAAGTCTTACGTTCTCAGTGATGTTTAACATCTCTTCAACAGGACACTGATTTGAAAAAAACAGTGGATGAAAGCGCCCGGATCCAGAGGGCCTACAACCACTATTTTGACCTGACCATTGTAAATGACAACCTGGACAAAGCCTTCGAGAAGCTCCAGAGTGCCATCGAGAGGCTGCGGCTGGAGCCCCAGTGGGTCCCCATTAGCTGGGTATATTGAGATTTCTCAAGAGGAGCTTAAGTAACAAATAAAATGAGCTGCAGCAAATACACTAACGTGACATTGTGTAGATACCGACGGTAACCTACGGCACCTGTGCATTTTTACTCTGTGTATATTCAAAAGTACACTATTCTGAATTTTTATAAAAATGTTGAAGGGAAAGTGTACTTAAATATGTAATTTATTTTAATTTTTCTAACTTTTTACAGATAACCTTTCTATTCATATCACATGAAGGAAATGCGTTTAAGCATTTTTATATGTTTTGATTTAGTACCTTTGCCTTTTTCATCTAAGAAACTTTCAGTCATTCACTTCAACATTTACATCTTGGTCTTACATTTTCACTGTGATTAAAAAAAATGGATACTTGAAACAATTTTTGTAAAACTTGTTAACGTCAGTGTTTAACTGGTCAAAAGCCTATAGCTCGTATTAGGAAAGAACACTAATTTCTTTGGTTTTTTTTTTTTTCTTCCTTAAAAATTAATAATTTTATGGGAGCAGAATTTTAAATATTAAAAGCAGCAACCGACACCCAGCTCCATTGCTCCAGCTTCTTTCGGCTTAATGTTGGTGCATTCTTGATGTTGTTTCCCAAATTCTCGGTGTCTCTTTGATGTAGACAACTCTTGTGTAGGTTCCCTGGTACGTGTCTCTGGAAATAACGTGAAGCGATACCTTGCAAGGCGCCGCTGAGGCCGTTCCCGGGAGCCAGCCCCCGAGCCCAGCGCGGCCCCAGTTACTGGCCTTAGAGAGCTCGTACGCAAGGTAATCGGGTGCAGTTTGAGTAACGGTGAATGAAGTAGCCTGAGAGAGAACCTGATAACACGGAGCCTCGTAGAGGGATGCTCGATGTTTAGGAGTATTTATTCGCTCTTGTGAAAACACATTGCTTAAAAAAAAAAAAAAAAAAGTTTAAAAAAAAAAAAAAGGTAGGGGGTACATTTTCTTTTCTTAGGACATTGTTGGATATTTGTGTAGTGATCTGTGGCTTGATTTCCTGTGAGATCTACTAGTTCGATATTATCTTTTTGAATATTTGTGTGCGATCAACTGCTGTATTCTTACGAGTGTGATGTAATGGAATTTCTGTGCTTTTTGTTCCATTGGTTTTAATTGGGTTTTTCATTAGATTGCTTTTTAGCAGGAAGCTTCCGATTCACAAGCTATGTCGTTTATACCTTTTTGTTTTACGACATATTTCCTTTTGTTCAGTGACAGTTCTCCCCTTAGTAGGCTCATTGATATAATTCGTATTAGGTTCAAGTTCATCAATCGAAACTTGTGCTGATGTAAATTTCTGCTTAACAAGAACAAAAGGAAAATACAGCTTGTTGCTAAGGCTAGCTCTTTTTGTGACCATATTTGATATTACGATGTCAGCTGTTGTATATAGTGTCATCCAGCATCGTGTACCGGGTTAGGTGTCTAAACAAAGTCATCTGTTTGTTTAAATTTCTCTTCCATCCGGTGACAGGCACCTGGCTTCGGAATTCTTTTTCAGCACCAGGGTGTGACACGGAATGCTATCAAAAGGCAAATTCCTCAGAACCATTTCTGAAGGAAAAGAGGCTTAGACACTGTAAAACAGTATTGCTTCCTGGGGCTCTGGAAGACTTTTATGTGCACAAGGGAAAAAAAAACTGGAGTTGATGGCAGTGTAGGAAGAGTGTAAGTCTCAAACAAACCTCAAACCACCAGTATCCTACAGGCGGTTTTAAAAATCTTATAAAGTTGGTTGTTGTGGGGGAAAAAGGGCAGGGAGGGCTTGAGATCCCAGCGTGTGTGGAAAATGTTAGTCGAAACTGCGGATAGCACAGGTGATCTTTGTGGCTCTTAATACTGGGATTTCAGTCTTTTAGAGGGAATCTGAAATTCTCCAAGGAAAATTTTACCACTACTTTGTTTTGTTGTTGTACTTTTCAGGATGTGTTTTCTCTGGTTTTGTTTTAAGTTTGGCAGAGCTTTTAAGTGTGGCATCAGCATGAGAGTTCAATTTTCCTTTCCCAGGGGACACGTTCTGTGATCCTGTCGCACGGAGGCAGCTTTGAGGGAGGGATCGGGTGTTGTGTGCAGCGGCAATGACAGCAGAGCCATTGCTTGGCTCTCTTAATGATTTGCTGTTGGCACTCTGTGCCCAACGTGACTAAGCTGGGTGTGTGTACTGTGTAACGGGAGACCTACACATGCTGTAAATAAGATGCGCTGTCTGGACAGATACGATGCCTTTTCATGATGAGTTAGAAAATACTCTATTTGTGATGCCAAAAGTGGGCTGAGCTCACTCTTCCCTAATGAATGGAATGAGAAGATTCTTTATATTGCACAGATCACTTATTTTCATCATTTTTTTTCCATAAATTTCCTTAACCAAATGAAACACATGAATCCTGGGCACCAAGGTTTACTCACGAAAACCTCTCTGCTCCTTCTGTTTCCATCCCAGAGAGAATACTGGCAGAAGAGTCCCCCTAGTTAGCAATCTCCAAATAGCCGTGTATTCGCTAAAGCCTAAAGCTTTCACTTTCCCTACAGGGTCACACAGTGGGTTTGAAATCAAGCAGTCGGCACATGGAGCCTCGTGGCTGACGTGTGGTGGCGAGAGCGTAGGTGGGAGTGAGAAGTACAATTCTGAAGCAGGAAGAGAAGATGGTTTGCTTAGGGTGCACGCAAAGGTCCTATCAACATGGCTGCGGGTTTTAATGTGATGTCCACATTCAGGTTCTAAGGAAAAAAAAGAAAAACCACAAAACAAAACCAACCACTACGCTCCTTGCATCTATGAATTAAATCTTGAAAACTGGGAGTTCAGACTGGCAGATGTGTGATGTTGCGGGGGGGAGAAGGGTTGTTTCAGTTTGGTGGTGGTGGGATTTGTTTTGTTTTTCAGCAAAATCCAATTTTCATCAGATACTCTGCTTAGTTTGTCACTAACTGGTGGGAAGACTAGAGTGAGAATGACAGGTTTGTTTTTTTTTTTTCAAAAGAACATTTTTGGACGTTCTTAGAATGCTAGAGGTGTTTCAGCGTATACAGAGGGGTGACAATCTCTACCTGTCAGGCTGTGCCAGATCAGATGTTAGATAGAGACCTGGGGAGAAGGACACTATGGACAGCTAGTTTTGAGCGAGTGAAAATATTTCATAAAACAGCTGTTTGAAGTATTTTGGAGGAGTTACAATAACTAGGATTTCATGTTTCTCATCCTGTACTAAGCATTCATTTTCCAGATACCAACAGGAAACCTTTTATCTGTTGACTGTTAATGATAACAACGGGTGTGTCTGAGCGAGGTGAAGATGCTGCTAAATGTTTAAGATATGTGGTATGTATCACAAGATAAATATGTAAGTAGTTTAGAAAAGTAAATTATCAAATAGTTGTCTGTGTATATGTATGTATGTGGATGGTAAAACAAAACCTGCTCACGTCTGCTATCTCATTACTAAGCTACCATGACTTAATCCAGAAAAGTACCTGCATGTGAGACTTTAGAACTGGTACACTTCTCTACCTGGTTTATTGTGTTTACTAATGTATATTTTTCTAAATATACAGATATTTCAATCTAAAAATTCTATATTTATCTGTAATTTCTATCTGTTTTGGACAGTGCATGAAGTGCTGTAAAATTCTGTACATATAGAGACTTATAGAGGAAACACTGTAGTTGCCCTGTGAATGGGGAGTTATACATAAGAGTACAGTCAGTATGCCAGGACCCCTAAGTTATTTCCTTAAATGCACCAAAAAATCCCTGAAGCGTGCACCAATCTCAACTGTAATGTAAATACTTTGGCGCACGTGTACCCAAGGGGTTACCTTGCTGTCCCTACATGTTCCACTAGCAGGTCTGCTTTAGGTTCTACACCATGTGGCAAGATGCAGTCAATTGTTTAATGCAGTTTAGTGGGATAGTTACAGTGGGATATGTCGTCTTGCATAGATTTATAAAAGGTCTTTTAAAAATGTTCTACAAATGAAATGAAAGTAAAATTGGAGGAGAATCGCAGAGCGGCACAGGCAGAGGAAATAGAATTGATGACCGTTGCAGTGTCCTTCACTTGTGCCGTGGTCTCCCATCAGCACAGCTCCGCGTACTTGGCCGCACAGAGCTTTGTGGAGCGGGATGGCAGGTCAGCTCATCGCTTCTGAATCTGTGCTTATATAAACTGTCACATCATCTTGGATAGGCTTAAAACCTGACACTTGTTTTTCCCCCAATCCTCTGTACCGTTCTAACTCATTGCATCTTCCAAAATCATACCTCCATGACTTGCTCTACAAATGGGCTGCGGCTCAGTGTTCAGGAAGTCATCTGGGTTGGGTTTGGTTTGGAAGAAGGTGACTCAGATAAGAAACAGGAAAGTTTTTTAGTGTTTGAAACAGAAAATTCCTGGCTGGGTCCCCCTGGGAGCCAAGCTTGCCTCTGCTGTGCTTAAGGACCAGTGGAGAAGGATGAAGTAGAGCAGCACTCCAGGAACCGGGAGGGGGGTTATTGCCTGTCTTTACGCACGAGCTCTTATTGTGAACACAAACCCAAATTCAGAGTTCCATCACCTCTTCCTTGGTTTCCCACCTAGGCTTCCTCTGTCCTGCTTCTTCATTCAGGCTGAACTTTGAGGCAGATGCTGTTCCTCCTGACACCCGCAGTGCCTGCTGCGTCACGCGTTGTGCCTGTAGGTACAGCTTTAGGACAAGCTGCAGGTGGAGGGCTGTTGCATCTGTCATGCAAAGGTATATACGGCCTGTTTGCTTCCTGCAGGGTTTATCGCCTCACCCAAACGCTGAAGAGTCAAAGTACCGTATTGTTCTTGCCAAACTTCACAATACTACTTTTGCAAAAGTGGTGAGAATCAATTTCTCCGTGTCTAGGTCGCGGTTACTGGATACAAACTCCCAGTCTGCTGGGCCTCTTGCCTTAAACCCCCTCCCGCCGTCGGTCCCACACAAAACCCCTCCTGGGCCACGAGAAGGATTTCCGTAGCTAAAGGTCCTCTGGTTTGTGTTCTCTGGTGAGCCGTCATTGCTGAAGGTGGTGAAATCCTGGCCCAATTTTCATTTCTTTTTTGCCGAGTTTCTTTTTTTGGCCTTCCCTTTTTGGTTTTCATGTATTTTTAACGAGCTTACTGATGGGAATTGTCGGGGATTCTCAACTGCTGTAACTTCCTGTTGTCAGTCCCAAGACAAACGCTAAAAAGAGTGAAAACACTTGTACAATTACCAATTGTCAGAGGCAGCTTTGGCTTCCAAACGCATTAAAAGCGTGCTCATGTGCATGCACACACATGCATAGAAATAGAACTTAGGGGTAAGTACCGCAGGTAATTCAGATGGTATTTGCTAATTTACCTGAATTCTCCACGGTAGGAGAATTTTAAATGGTCACGTTTTAATCTGCTGAATGCTCAGTTCAGCCGCTGGTTCCGCAGCCGGAATTTACCTTTCCGGGCTTAAAAACAAACCCCGGCTCGATGAAGGCTCTTATGCAGTTTCACCTCCAAATAGATTATTTTTTTTTTTCAGCAGGGTCTCAGCAATATTTGTATTTTATAGAATTAGTTACACTTGAAGTAAATGTGAATATTGTTCTCAACATTTTTAACCCTTTCCCATGCTAGCGGGGTGTGGAGTTCCTTTTGCTGCCAAGGCAGCGGTTCACGGAATCACTTACCCACCAGCCTGCTGGGCTAATATAGTTACAGTCCTGGAAACACTTTCTCTCCTTTATCCTTTCCCTTTTAATGTCATTAGCTCCATGGTAATGCCTCTCCATGCACATTTAGCTGTCCTCGCCGCCGATCCAAGTATTGCTCCGCAAGTAGCCGAGTTACCTACAACACGGTAAAACCTTTTCCAAAATCCCACGTAACTTCTCTCTTCTTTGCCCTCTTACATGATACAAACTGTAGAGCGAAACGAGTCATGCTGCTTTGGGCAGTTCTTGGGGGGGGGGGGGGGGAACACGACACAGCAAAATTGTCACCTGCAAAAAGCTATTTTCTGATGGATTTTTCTTGGGTTAGGTCTTGTACACGATTAGATATGGAGGCAACAGTTGAAACGTGTTTTAACCCCGTGGAAAATGCATGTTGAGCGTCCCCTCCCCTCCCCACACGTCACCTGCGTAGCGTTTGCGTTCTGGGGTGTAAGAAGGGGGGACCGCGCTTCCTTAGGTTTCAAAATACCTACAGATTTGCTGCTGTCCCGCCCCGGACTGGGGTAAGAACTGTAAAATCTCAGTTACCTGTTTGGATTTCAGTGTGTATTAGAGGTCTGTCACCGTGCCGTTCCTCACCTTCCTCCTTCTCAAAAAAACTGGTTTTGCCTATTGGAAGCTCTCGTGGTTTTGGGGTTGTTTTTTTTTTTTTCTTCTACGGCGTATTAAATTAAACTGGATTTGATATTTGTAAAACTTGTAAGAACTGCTCTCCTGTAAAAAAAAAAAAAATACTCTTTCTTTAGCTGAAAAAAAATCTTAACTATTAGCTAAACTTTCTAATGTAAACCTGAATCTGATTTAGTACCTAATTGTTGTTTGACTACAATAGCGTAGAGCAGGCCGAGGAGATGGGACTTGTTCGCTTTCTGACTTCCTACCGAGAAAGTCAGCGAATCCACCGGACGTTTTTAAATTGTGACTTGTTTTCTAAAACGCCCATTGTCTTTTTTCACAGCTAATATTTTCACAATAAACACAGCCAAACATAAAAATGTTAAATGTACAAATTGTGAAATTCTGTTAATTCCCAACAAAATATTTTTGTATATAATAAAGATTTAATATTGAAAAAATGTAATTAGCTTTTTTTCTGATTTCTTTTTTCATCCTGCTCTTGAATTTTAGTGAAATAAGGAAGCTATCAAGAAGCAATCTCCTGTACCTAACCCTTTGCTGCTGCAAACTGGCTCCACGTTAACCCACCAAGAGTTTCCTGCTGTACCCCGGTGTCGGTACCCAGTATTGCCCTGACCAACCCACCTGCACAGACCGGGCTTTGCTCACCGTGTGCTGCTGTGGTTTAAGTCCCGCAGGGTTCCTGCGCGCCACTGGTACAGCCCCTCTGCGCCTCGTCGGGTGCTCAAAGCTCAGAAAAGCAACTTTTCAGTGGGTCTCGTTTGCCTTGATGCTGTTCTTGAATGCGCCGAGTCCCCGGTCTGTGTGTAGAGCTCTTGGGGCCTCTTCAACCAGCCTATAAATGTCATGGCTGAATTCGGGCTCCTCATTTCCTGAGCACCGCAGCACTGAGGGAGTCCTTCTCCTGGGCCCACAGAAGCCCAGGGGACTCGGGACTGCAGCTTGTCGGTTACTGCTGCCCCTGGAGACGCACACGCTCCTCGAGAAGAGGCTGCTGACCTCATCCGCTCTGGTCCTGCTCCCATTCTGAATGGGAAAGGGGTGGTTTCTCCTCCCTTCCTCCTGAGGAATGCAGAAGTACAGCAAAGGGAGTAACATTTGGGGAAGGGAATTTGTGTGAAATCAAACCTTTTATGAGACAAGCTCCAACCCTCTCTGAAGGATCCTTTTACCACCTCCGTTTTCTAGGAAAGGCCTCATTTAACCTTGAAAAAGAATGTTCTGTACGAGGGCAGCCTGTCACACGAAATCACTGTTTTATCTAAGATGTGGATGCACATCCAGCTCCTCTAAAGTGGATTCTGAATTAATTTGGATGGGTGCAGCTTAGGCTGGCTCCCTGAAGAGGCTTCCTCGTTTAGCTCAGGGAAGGGCAGGACAAGAGTTACTTGGAGACAGCCGCGTTTTTTCTGCTCTTCCCTTGGATCTTCCTCTCCCCGGGTCCGAGTTATTTTTAATACTCACGTGCATAAGGATCCTGCTTTCCAGAGCATGGAAGAAGGAACCGGAGGGAAAATGATGAACACAGAAACTGCCTTAGTGTTTCTGTTTTCCCCCAGCTGTACGGCTTAGTTCTGAAAAGGCCACATCCTGGGCTACCTGCTGGGCTACTATAGAATACATTTCTATAGAATACCTACAGTCTGTTGGGGTTTTTTCGCCTTCTTTTTAAACAAATCCCCTCTCCTGCATATATGACAGAGTGTGCACACCCTGAAGGCACCCGTGCAATATAGCAGACGTAAGGCTTACCCCAAAACTCCGTAAGGAAGATGAGCGCACACGGGCAGTGGCACCATGTGGGTGCCCACACAGCCACTTCCCACCACCTTCAAGGCCAAGGGAATGACTGGAATCCCCCCCCAAAAAAGAACAATGGAAATTACACACGTGAGGTTATAAGTTACTCTATTGTTTTGACATAACATTTAATAGAAAGTTTTGATAAATTAGTTGGTTACAGAGGCAACTTTTGAGTAGTGCTTGGCAAATGAAGACTTTCCCATTTACAAACACACGCCACTCCCAGAAGCAAACAAGCTTCTGTCCTCCTGAAGGACATTTCCACATACACCAGTGCAAGGTTCAGGCAACACCACCAGGTTCATGCAACAGAGGAGACACAGAAGCAGCAACAGCTCAGGGTGAAGGCTCTCCTGCGCCCCCAGGGCATGGAGAGGTACCACAGGACTTTTCTGCAAAGCCCACTTCCTCAGTGAAAGCTTAACTGGCATGAGTTTTTGAAGACCTCTTAGACAACCTGCCCAAGACCATGTTGGAACAGAGCAGAAAACTGAACCCAGGACTCCCACCCACTGGCGAAGCTGCGGGGCCTGGTTAGTGATCACAGCCCCCCCACACACACAGGTGCCTGCTCGTTTGCCCGACAGCCACCTCAGTGTCTTACCTGAAACCACTGATCCTACCCCTCCACTCTGCTCTGGTGAGACCCCACCTGGAGTACCGTGTCCAGCTCTGGAGTCCTCAGCACAGGAAGGACGTGGACCTGTTGCAATGGGTCCAGTGGGGGGCCATGAAGATGATCAGAGCACTTCTGCTATAAGGACAAGCTGAGAGAATTGGGGTTGTTCAGCTTGAAGAAGAAAAAGCTCCAGGGAGACCTTATAGCTTCCTTCCAGAAGGGGGCTACAAGAGAGATGGGGAGGGACTCTTGATCAGGGAGTGGAGTGATAGGAAAAGGGGTAATGGTTTTAAATTGAAAGAGGGGAGATATAGATTAGACGTTAGGAAGAAATTCTTTACTGTGAGGGTGGTGAGACACTGGAACAGGTTGCCCAGAGAAGCTGTGGATGCCCCATCCCTGGAGGTGTCCAAGGCCAGGCTGGATGGGGCTTTGAGCAACCTGGTCTAGTGGGAGGTGTCCCTGCCCATGGCAGGGGGGTTAGAACTTGATGATCTTTAAGGTCCCTTCTAACTCTAACCATTCTATGATATTCCACTTACCTGGAACATCATCTTCCCAAGCCTGTATTTACAGTGATCTCTGCTGCATTTCTGTCCCATTCACATGATTACAAAAAATTACAGTTAAAAAAAAAAAAAAAGGCAAAGCAGTTCGAAGCACAAAGTGCTTTACGGACACTTTGCCGTTAGTGTGGGAAACAAGCAAAACATCTGTACTCAAAATGTCATACGGGTAAAACGATGATTTTTGTGGAGTGCCGCAAGGAAATTCCATGTGCACACACCAAAAGGCATCACCGTACCTCAAAGAGAAAGTCCAGAATGCAATTTAAACAGCTGAAACTTGCTAAGGTTAGTAAAAACTTAAGAGAAATCAGAGAAATGCTGTACAGAGGCATAAATCCCTCAGGTGGTCTTAGTTTTTGAAAAAGAGAGTATTTTATTTCCTGCAGTGTGCAGTTCACATCCACAAAGCCCAACTACACTTAATAAACGAAAACCTAATCAAGTACCTCTTTGAGAGCCCTCCATCCCACTTGCTCCAGAGTGAAGGCATCCTGCACAGAGTCTTAAACCAGCAAAACATTTACGGCCTTGTGGAGAGCCCTGGATTTCAAACCACCGCCTCTTTCTTTGCTTGCTTACAAAAAGCAGTTTGTACTTCGCAGTTTTCTCCCACGCATATTAATGCAAGCAATCAGGCTGCCCTGCGGATCTGACAACCACCGGAGCAGCTATGTTCAGTGTCTGTTCCAGGCTTGTCTTTTTTTTTTTTCCTTTCCTTCCTCCCCCTTCATCCCATATTTATGTGTTTTCCACTGCAGACGTACCCTAGTGAAAGTGCAGAGCAGCAGCACACCTGAGGGCAGTGAGGAGAGCTCACCCCAGGCCTGCCCGGTCCCCCCGACTTCCAAAACTGCCATAAGGACTCAGCTGAGCAGCTCTACCTCAAACACACCGACGCTAAACTGCAGGGGGACAAAAGCAAGAACAGGCTACAGCGATAACTGGGTGCTCAGCAAAGCTCCTATACGTTCCGACCTAAAGCGTGAAATCCATACAATGCAACATAAAGAACAAGGGGGAAGAACCTCGGATCTCTCATAGTTACAGCTTTTACAGAAGACTCTGTCATTTCCAAATTAATGTTTGATGAGGCAAACAGCCTTTGCACGACATCAAATCTTCCTCTGTCAGTGAGAGGTGCCACCAAAGGACTGCTCAGCGCCACGGTGCCATCGGCTGAAGCGACGTTAGGCTGGATTTATGAGAGAGAGCAAGAGACAGAGACATTAAAAAGGCTTCCCAAGCAATGCTGCTCCCGCCATCGCACCGCTCAGCTCCTTCTTACAAAACCACCGGAGAGCTCACAAGGCAGCAGCAAAAGGGCAAGACTCCCTTTACTATTGGTCTTGAGAAGCGTGATGTTCTCATCCAGAGCCAAAGTTCTATGGCACCCCTTGAGGAGAAACATCTACTGCGTCCTTTCCCCCAGTCCACCTTCTCTCACTGCGGATCACACTTAACTCTCTCCCCTACTCTGAGCAAACAGCACTCCCCTTGCCCCTAAGTATTAAAAGGTTTTTACTATTGTTTTTGTCAGTGAGCTTAAAAAGCTTTAAAAAAGCCCTGCCCCATTCCTTCAGCAGTTTCAATGAATGGCCTCAGAGTTTTGGACCTTCAGAATTTGCCCAGGCCCAAGCACTGCTGCTATCAAAGTGACATTTCCGTTTCCCAAGGGCAGGAGATTACTGTTACTGAGACTTTCAGACAGGCTAGTGAGACTATTAGAAAATTAAAATTTGAGCTTAAGTTACAACTTCCTTTTGCTCTCAGCCGATGAAATCTCCCAGATACAGAAACGTTTTAGAAGTTTGGTGTCCAACTGCAGGAAATCACCTGCACCGTTTGCCACTGTCAGACTCTGACCTTGCCTAAGCAACGCCCGCAGCCAAAATTCGCACAGGAGCTTGACATCTTCTTTATTGGGTGAGAAACACAATAAGGCAGAGAACAGTCATTACTGCTGCCGGGGCCCACACGCTACACGGACACATTTTGATTACTCACCAAACAACACAAAGCCGGAACAACCTGAAGATCACAGCAGGCACGCAGCAGGACAAGGGTGTAATCAGACAGCTCTGTGAAGGAAACATTAAAAGCGGAATATTGTTTCCAGTGAACGCAGCTCGGGGCTGCTGCTGGGAAGGGGACTCTTTTAACACTGAGCTCTGTTACAGGGTTCTCCTGCTGAGCAAAGACAGACGAGCTGCATTTTTGAGGCCCACCCGCAGATACAGCACCTCGTGAAAGGCCTGCCGGAGACCACAGCGATTCAATGCTGAGGACAGTTGTCACAAGTGCTCTGCTGGACGCTGGGAAGAGGCTGATCCAGCCCTTTCCTGCCCGCTTTCCAGAGCACAGAATAAAACAGGATGGGCGATGGGTACAGGCTCCGCATTGACTACCCCTGCCCTTGAGAAAAGAAAGGCAGCCCACAGAAAAGGGGATTTCCTCCCCATCGTTTTTGTCTCCTCCCTGAGTATCTCCCCCATGTTCCATTCTGAGGCTGCAGGCTGGATGAACAATTTAGGCCTTGAATAAAACAAGAACCTCCGCTCTCAAAGTCTGTATGAAACCCTGACTTCAGTAAAAACACAATTTGAGAGCAACGACATAGCTGAGACTGCCTTGGGGCAGGGGGATGAACTAAATGATCCCTGTGGTGCCCTTCAACTCTGTACCTCAAAGGCTGTAACTCCTAATAGAAGCAACAGCCATGAAGCAGCTTTTGATTCTTGATCCAACTACATTTACGCCTGGACATTAGCCGCAGACATTATGTCCAAAGCCAGGTGATAATACAGCACACTCAATTAGCTGCGCCCTGCTGTTAATAGCATCTGACAAGTGTTACCACATCAGCAGGTTTCTGGTTTCTATTACTTTTCTGTCTCTGCAAATGAGTTAAGCTTTCCCTACCTGGGTACTGTGCGTATATGGATGCACACTGACATTTTGCTGCACAGCACCACATCTAACTAATACCACACTGGACTTCCCTTCGTTATCTTAATGTCAGGAAATTCTTTATATTTGAGGGAGAGGAGAAAAAGCCAGGAAAGTCTGCCTTAGACTTTGCAGGTAGCTTTTAATTAACACTGTGGTGCCAACGAGATTGTGAGCATGGCATTTGTTTGACATTTATGTTTAATCTCCTTTTTCAGCAGCTGCAAAACAACCCTCTAATTGCAGCACCTCTATGTTAAATTCATTTTTGCTAAATATAGTTTTCACCTCAACAATCTACGCTGTTACACAGAAGACAACACCTGATTTGTAATTCTCAGCATTTAGGCGGGAAGAACTCTGGCACGAACCAAGAACAGCAGTTAGACTGCCAAACTGGAAATGCCCGCATCCAGCAGAAAGTAGAGTTGAGCAGTCTTGGGGGGATGTGTATTTTACAAGCAAAATCTGTCACTGATTGAGGGCTGAATTTAATTCACAGCCAGGAATGCTAAGCGTGGTATGCCGAACCCATAAAAAGGAACAGAACAAATTATGTTCACTCAGTTCACCAACTGCTCAAAAAGAGCCATGAACGGTTTAACGCAGAGGGAGCTTCTAAAGAGAAAATAAATTTAAAAAAAGAGCTCTTCATTCACAACATACCCGAGATAGCTCCGATGAGGAGGTGAGCAGCTGAGAAGAGCTCTTCATCCTGAGGGTGACATTTCTGCAACAGCTCACTCTGTGAACTGCATCCTAAGAGCTGCAAGAAGTCAATGAGGTCTCGCTGTTGCGCAGGTTTTAACTCCTCCAGGTCTGGCTTGTCTCCTGTGCAGATATCATCTAACTAAAGCAAAAGAATAAATGTGACTTCTTGAAAAGAGAAAAGCTCCAGCAGAAAAGAATGCTAGCTCTATTCGGAAATTACTTTTAGGAAGCAAGCAAAAGTTTCTTCATCTTACCACGTCCCCCAGGGCAGTGACCATTTCTTCACGGAGCAAGAGTTCATAGAGGGTTTTATATAAAGCTCTTTGCTTGTCTTCCGGCAGCTTCACAAAGGGCTGGAACTGAGTCTTCAACCGTGACAGATCTTTCCCGAGAAAGCAGTAAAAAGTAAACCTAAGTATTGCTACACAAATGCCAGTAAAAACCGCTAACATTTTTGCTATATGTTTCCTAAGCTCATGTATCACATCATCTTGACATCCTGATTTCCGTCATCACAAGTTATAATGAAAGGTTAGAACACATCTGATCGTATTTCCCTAATGAGCCAACGAAGCATCAATGACAATTCTAAGAAAGAAGAACAGCTACTAAGGATCAACATTCGGTGTTAAGTTTTTTTAGTGGTTTAGAAATCAGTATTTTAATGTTAACTGAACTAACCACATACTAAGTTTCTCACTTGAAAGTTCATCTCCAGATAATGTTCATTTATAAGGCAGAATGAAGAGTTCTGCTCGTAACCTTACTTCTTAATCTGTGGGTTAATATGAACTACAAAGTTAATGGCATGAGTCCACACACAGAATTCAAAGTTCCTATTGCGATTCTAAATTGATATTGTCCTCATTTTTCATCAGGTGCATCAAAGAATTACAACCCTTCAACCCCGACCAAATTATTATTACAAAAATCTCCTCTTGATTAAAATATTGAATCCATTGCAATACATACAAGAGATACACAAGAGAGTTCACTGCACTTCTTTCCCCACAATTCAACTATGGCAATAAACCAAAATATTTTATGACATAAAATTACCACTTTGCTAAAAGAAAATAAGTTTTGAAGTCAATAATGCCAACTGGAAGGTTGGAATGTGTTTATCCACATTCCAAAAACAGGGACATGCAAGCATTCTTAATCTTGTTTAAAAGAAATTTCCCTTCACGTCACTCCAGTCGAGAAACACGCTCTCTTTAAAGATGCCTTTTATATCTAAAAATTACTTCATTGCAAAAAAAAAAAGTAAAAGCCCAGCCAGAGGTAGACATTTTTCGTACCTGACGCAATCGTATGACTGTCTATACAAACAACAGAAGAGGAAAGCTACTTTAAATTGCTTTAGTAGAAACAATTTTTTTTAGTTTTTTCCAAGAGACAGTTCAGATTAATTAATTAAGACAAATCTCCAAGCTGTTTAAGCAAGAAAGGCACAAAGGTACGTTAAGCTAAAACAAAACCCAAAACAGTGGCATATCACTCTTGCACAAGTACGTGTTTTTTATGTACACACGGAGACACAGTCATTCCTTTAAAACAACTCTACACTGGAGAATGACATAACTGATTTCAGGACAACAAATACCTATTTTGGTCACAGTTAGTCTATTGAACAGCCATGAACAAAGGGTGAAATTTCACGATAATGGAAGTGATGTTCATCGTTAGAACCAGCTGTAAGAATTCTACCTAGAACTCAAGAAAAGTGTATTCTGAGGCCTTGATTTGTTTTCCCCTTTTTCATTCCTCTGGTGACAATCCTGCCCCTTCCTTCCACATCCCTACAATAAACAAGTTGTGCCTGGCTCATTATACCGATTTGCAAACTTCTATTTAAACCACATTTAAATTTTGTCAGCTTTACTTGACATCAAAGATTTCTATAATGATTTTCAGAAAATAATGAGCCTAGTTTAAGGCGGGGGACACATCTTTGTAATTCTTGAGACTTAAAATAACCTTTAACTGAGAAGCTTTAATGATAGTTATTTTCCAAATTATGAAAAAATATTTTCAGTGACCCTTTCTGAATTAAAGCATAAATCATCACTAATCTTATAGAGCTTATCTGGAATGTAACAGAACTGGCATAAAACCCTAATTTTGTAAGATCATATTTACGACAAAGACATTCAGGCTATTCCTAGGGAACAGTCCCCTGCACATACCTACTGCAGAAATAAATTTTCCTATTCTTTTAGTGCATTCCCCCAAGAGTTCCTGATAAGGGCTATTAGAATGAACTACATAATTTCTTATGTACTATCGTACCAGATTATTTCTTCCTATCATGTTGCTTAACTCACTGTAATGTAATCATGTAAAGCATTTCTGGTAATACCTTGTTTCAATACACTTAAAGAAGCACCGCTGGGAATGAGGTTTGCAGCCTCAGAGTACATCTCATTATCAACAGCATCTGGCTGATAGAGAAACAAAGTATCCCTGAATAGTGTTGAATGGGGATAACTCGAGTCTTCCGTGCTTTCTTTTTCAAAACCTCCTTGCTGTTCATCTAGCAGGCAGAATTCTGTAATTAGAAATTAAATTTAAAAAAAAAAATAATTAATAAAAAGCACAAGCAATTACTGAATGAGATGCCAGTTTATATTATCTGGTGTTCTCGCGTGATTTCTCCATGCCTTGTCTCGTCTAGATGGCAAGAATGCCAGGGGTTGCTACCTGTGTGAATCACTGAGCATTACTGCAGCCCTGAGGTTTGGTACAGTGTGAGCAGAAAAAGATCCAACAGAGGTGCAGGTACCAACTACAAGATGTGACACCAGCTCCTGTGAATTAAAGCAACATAGACAGCAAATAACATGAAAACTTCTCACCAACGCTGTAAACCTGAACAAGAGATGCAGGTAAGAATTCTTCACATCTTCTACCAATTAAGAGACGTGCTGTAATGTGGGCTACGGGATCTACTCATGATTGAGACGCACGAAAGCACTTTCTGAGATGCATAAGAACTCGAGAGTCCCTCACAGAGCTGCTTCTGGCCATGGCACTGACAGACTCCTTTTTCTGGGCCAAGCTACACGCCTACCCTCAAGTTCTCCAGATTGACTGGAAAAATAGGGGCTTTTCAGAGTCTCTAAAGGGCTTCACCTTCTGTTCACTAACAGAATTGCTCTGCAATACACTGTCTCTTTGCAATAACTTCATGGAAAAAATAACACACCCTGGCTTGATTAGTCTTTCTGCCTCATCTGCATGTTGAGCCCTGGCCTAACTCACCCAAACAGGGCTGCCCATTTCCTGCCACCACAGTGCTCCCAACTTGATGAAGCCAAGGGACTCCTGGACGGTGCCCAGGGAGCCTTTCTAAGAGTTAGGCTGAGAAATCTGGAATATCAAGTTCTGTGCTCACATGTCCAGTATTGTACTCCAAAGACACAGAATATAATCAAAGCCCTATGCATTATTTTGATCATGATTTTGATTTGAAACTGTACCCCTGGCACTCTGCAGCAGGTCTGAAGAGAACACAGGCAGGCTAGCAAGAGGAACTCAATTTTCAAGTAATACCTGACAGCAAAGGGGATAAAAAAAAAAAAAAAGTAACTAATCAAGCACAGTACTCACATGTACCAGCTACAAAACCTAAATATAACCTTCCTGCAGTTGTAAGAGTCTGTCTTACCAAATTAAGGACATTCAAAGCAGATGAGAAAGCACGGAGAGCGCTCCATCAGCAAAGAGCTTTTTCAAAGGGAGAGCAGACAAAGAAATCTCTGCCACAGAGAAAGAAAGACGACAGAGACCTTGATGCCTGCATAACCCTTCACAGAGAAGGGTGAGCTACAGAGGAGCAGAAAACGATTAACACGAATTAAAGAACTTCCCAAAGCAACAAGACTCTGGACAGCAGCTAAGGCACCCTAAGGCCAACATGCTCATGTTACTTTCACTGATAATAACGCAGCTTTCACACAAACCCAGAAGGAGGAATAGTGCTAATAGCGCTAATAAACTACCTGCCCTCCTAAGGCAGAATGATGCTAATAAGGGAAATCACCACACAGAATGACAAGAAAAGGTTTAAGAGATACAGACCCTGCTGTTAAATCTTGTAATAGGACTCAATTCAGAGGAAAATACAGGACTCTGAAAGGTTTCTATTAATAGGACTGTTAATTTATCTTTTATCTCATTAATTTTTTCATAGTCTTTTAAAAAAAAGGGAAAAAAGTGAATGAAAGAATATATATAATACTGTGATATTTTCTCTATTGAATTCTATTACATCCACTGATGACAAACCTCCAATAGTGCAGTAAGATCTTGTTATTCAGAAACTTTAACAAAAGTGGAAGAAAACCAGAAGGGATCAGTGAAAACAATCAAAGGCAAAGAGACTCCTTTGCGTGGAGAAGCTGAAAAGTTTAGGACTATTTAACTTACAGACATTTAAGAGGCAGCATGTCACACGTATATAGCAATGAACAGAACAAAGCAAATCAGCCGGGTGCTACTATACCTCCTGTTTTGCAAAGCAAGAACAAGAGGACTTGCAGTGAAACTTTACAGACACAAAACTGCAGAGCCTTTAACAGGAACAGCTTTTACCTGTAGCGGAAAATTAGCCTGCAGAAATCAGACAGAGCGATTACAGGAAAACATTATGGTAAAGGGATCAGAAAAGGATTAGACCTTTTGTCTTTCTTTTTTAATTTATTTATAAAAATGTCCAAGCATGTCCAGTCACATTAGCCAGAACATTTTAAAGAAAGTTTATCTACAGTTCTTCCTTATAGAATAACTCAAGCACTGTCAGTGGCAAAGAAAAAGAAAGAAAAAAACCTTAAATGCACCTTATTCCTTAACTGTCTGCAAAGAGAATCCCATTATGTTACACCTGCTGCTGGTCACTTTCTGTCTTATGTGAAAGGACTACTTTAGTCTCTGAAGTTAACTTCAAAGGCTACTTTTTATTTCCATAAACAGACGCTGATCCCTGCTCAGACATTCAGAACTTGAAGGTTACGCTCCACCATCCTTATTCTTGCTGGCAAATCCCTAATTTTGTTTTTAGTTCCTCCTTTTTACTTTCTGAATGAGAGTCAGGGAAGGGAAGATGGCACAAATTAAAAAAAGAGGCAAGAAAGACATAGGTTGTTTGGGATAAAACATGAAACGATCTTTGCTCGTTTTGAAGCTTAAAAGACATAACATTAAATATGAAACAAAAAAAGTGGAAAAAGAAACAAAAGTGGAAAAAAAGCAGAGAAATACAAATCATTAACGTATTACCTGCTAGCAGGACATAGGTATTTGCATTTAGAAATCACCTAAGTAGGCTATCAGCTATACACCTATGTAGTCAGACAGCCTTAATTGCACCTGATTACTCTGAATTACGGTTCTATTATGACCATGAAGTCAATGCCCTCTGCTATAACTCTGAGTTCAGTTTATGGCAGAGCAATTCCACATTTCAGAAAATTTTTTACAGGTTACATGATATTTACTTATATTCTTGAACCTACAGACTTCCTTAATATCAGAAGTCAGTTGAAGGAGAACGATGGAGAGTTTCTTCTGCATTTCTTATCCAATTAAAGTGCATCCTGGATTCAAACTCAACTGCACGTCAATTACTTCTTCAAACATATCTCCTGTTTCTCTCCACATCAGTCCTTTCCAACTACCAGCCCTACAGATTCCCTCTCATTTCCTTCCTTCTTGCATAACATCCCCTGAAACCTCCTTTAGGTCAGGGAGTTCAACTAAGGACAGACAAGAAAGAAAAACCCAAGTGATTCTGCAAAGCAGAGTTACTACTCCCCCCAAAGCCAATTTCAACATTTCTTTTTTTTAAACTTGATACCTGAAGTATTCAACTTGAAGTAAGTAAAGCACGACTAGAAAACACGACAGGGACATTTCTGCAATCATTCTGAGAACAATCTGTATATTAAAGTGTAAAATAGACAGAAGAGTTTAAATTCCAGTGCTATACTTTATGAATAATTCTTTTCTTAGCAAGACTGTTGTCTAAATATTCTTAGTTGACTGTTGATTTATATTCAGTTCACTCTCCCTGCCAACAGGTGAAGGCAACAGCACAGGCTGGGGGCCAGGTAGCTAGAAGCAAACCTGCAGAAAAGGACCCAGACAACAAATTTGAGAGGATCATCAACACATCCTTGCAGCTATTGGAGTTTGCTGCGTACTGGGCTGTACCGACAGGAGAGTAGCTAGCAGATCGATGAAAGTGATTTTTCAATTTGAGAGACTGCATTCACAATGCTGTGCCCAGTTTTGGACTCCCCAGTACAAGACAGACATTCTCATACTGGAACAATCTAGCAAACAGCCACCAAGATCGCTGTGGGCTGGAGAACACTAGGTATGAGAAGACGCTGAGAGACTGGGTTTGTCCAGCCTGGAGAAAATATTTCTAAGGGAGAACCTTATTACTGTCTACAACTACCCAATGGAAGCATAAAGAGAAGAAAGGGCCAGGCTCTTCTGTATGATGATAGGACAAAATGCAAGAAATGCAAATTAAAGAGATATTCTCATTAGGTATTAAGGAGAAAAAGAAAAGTTCACCATGATGGTGGTCAAACATGAGAACAGTCTGTCCAGAGGGATGATGGAATGAAATCTCCATCTCTGGTGATATTCAAATCTTGAACAGACGAGGATATGAGCAACCTGATCTCACTCCAAACTCAGATCAAACTTCTAAAGTTGGCCATGCCTTGAGCTGGGGCTTGACCTAGATGACCTCCTGCAGTCCCCTGAAACCTAAGTTATTCTAAAGTTATTATTTATTCAAACAACTGAACAAGCATTACACTAAATCAGAGAAGCAGCATTTCACAGCACAAATAGCTATCAAGGCAATGGAGACCATACAACATCATCATCTTCATACACAGGGAAATGCAAAAATCGTTGCCCAACGGACAGCTCTGTCCACAGTTGAACTGCGTGCCACAGAAAACGAGCTTTTATACTTACCAAACTGGCCACTGTGCTTTATAAACAGTTCAATTACACCGTAGGCAATAGTGGTTGCAGGAGGAATTTCAAGGATCACACTAGAATCCTTCATCATACTTCCACTTTCACTCACTGATACCTAGAGGACAGATTTATTCACCATTTATCTGAATCAGCTATTGAGGAGCTTAAACACAGAATTCATTACAGCAAAAAAATATAGAGAAAGGATGTGCTTTACTCTCCATGATGCCTAACTAAAGCACATATTTGACACCTATGAAAGGAACTAGATGAGTAGCAAGGTAGAAGCACAATGCCAAGAGCAGCTCTCAAACTCTTAGCTGCCCTGTCCTAGTACAAAGTTGAGCTCCAGGTTCAGCTTTTGACTTTTGACTTTTAAAAAAAGCTTGCAATGAATGAGCATATATGTTTTGAATTTGGTAATTCTTTCTCAATTCATAGACAATTTTTCAGATATCCTCATAATGCAGTTCATCCCTACTCCCACGAATGGAAACAAATAGCTTCTCAATAAATATTAAAACTTAGTAGACACTGCAAACACTTTTGATCAATGATTACTTGGCTTTTCAAATAAATTTGCTTCTGCAATGCATTTCGCTCTTCAACTTCCACTGAATTGTTATGTGTTTGTTTTATGTTCTGTTGTAGGCAGGATTCTACATAGAAACTGAATCACAATTTGACAGTATTGATGGAAACCACGTTCCAGGCTCACAATAAAAAATGGCATCTTCTGCCACTGAGGCAATGGAAGAAACATTTTACCTTTCTGAAGTTTCACAACTAAGCAGTACAGTGAGTTCAACGTGTTAAGGATGCATAAAAAGCACCCTGAGGTCTGTTTGGAGAAATCATAATTTCTTCTTAGATACTCTGCAAATGTTCTGCTCCTTGCAGATCTTTAATAACTTTTACCTTTACTGTTCTTCTACCGCATCCAATCACACTGCTGATTTTTTCTTCTATCTGGATATGTTCAGATATCATACACTTCTGAGTCGTTATTATCTTTTCTCTCAAGATGCACAGCACTTCATGTTTTCTTTCTATTACTTGCTGCAATAAACTGCTGTTTAGGTTTATTGTTCTGAAAAAGAAAAGCCATTAACAACGTAAATTCTAGAACTGAGAAAAAACATTTTCTTAATTGAAGAAGCTTTTATTGTAAAAATAACAATGGCTTCTGTATGAGGAGTCTCCTCAAAATTATTATCTCCTCTTTTGTTATTTGGTAGCTGTAAATATCTGTATTCCACAGTAAGCCCCAACACATGTATTGAATTCTTGATTCCTTACTCTGAGCAAAAAATGGCAGTTGTCTGGCTACTTTCTAAGTGAAAAAAAGCAAGGGGGAAACTAAAGACAACTTTAAGCTTCCAGCGCAATATGAAAACAGCCAGCCAGGTTCTGGGCACTGGACTGAGTCCTCTGCTACCATGAACTCACAGTGACATTAACATGGCCATGGCGGGGGACACCAGCCAACTCTCCAGAGTCTCACATCAGCACAAAGTGTCAGTTGGTCAATGGGTCACATCTTGCAGTTTTTACCCAAAAGAATAATTTCAACCAAAAAAGTTACCAGGGAGTACAAACAGAAGACGGGCACTCGTGGTCCGTATTAGGAACTCCCTGCAGCCTAGCACACTGCTGCATATATTATGCATGCACACACACAATAAAACTACCTATAATAGCATAATACATAATAAGCATGTAATATAACAGTAGCATCCATACATCGCAAAGCTCTGCTTGGAAAGACTGAAGTTGCAGTCAAGCTACGGGAAGTTAGGAAATATAGCAAGCAATCTTCCAGTCTGCTTAGTTTCTTTGTAATCTTTTTCTTACAATAGTTCTGTTTTCTCCCTCTTGTCTGACCAGATCCAGTTCCATTTCTTCCCCCCCCCCCTCATTCATCTCAGCTTTGTCCCACAGCCCGCCAGCGCCTCTTCACATGACTTCTGTGCTACCTTTTACTCTCAGATGACACCAGCTGTTCACGGCTCCCAGCCTCAGTCTCCCCTCCTTCTCACAGTTCATTGTTACCACTTTCTGGCCAAACTCAGTCTCATTTACCTCCTTGTCACCATTCAGTCCTGTCACCCCTATCTTTGTAGGTACTTCTACCTGCTGCAGGCGTGCCATCAGGCACTTCTCAACAGAGGAGGTGACATGGGATCCTTTGCACCCAAGAGCTGATGTTCAGACTCACACTGGACAAGGACAGCTTGAGGTGACCACCACAGGAATCCAGGTTTGGCTTTTGAAGGCCCATGTGCAGGCAAAGGAGTGCCCTGACACGCTGCTGTCAAATTCTGCGTGACCAGAATTTCTCCTTGAGGGATGAACAGCACACAGAGAGTAACACCTCAATGCCAACCCTCACAGCTCACTAAGGATCAGTTCCAGTATTCCCTTAAACCCTGAACTGGCTGATTGGGATCAGCACTGACCAAGTTCTTCAAACGGCTGGACGAGAAAACACAGAAAAGATTTCATGGATTTGGGAATGGAGAAGATTACTGAAAAAACCCACCAGCTATGAACTCCTTTGTTATTCATCAGTATAACCTCACAATTTACAATTAATGACCAGGACTGCCACAGTCAAGAGAAAAACTAACTGACCTCAAATCTCTAGCTCGTGCCTCGAACTTAACAAGTCATCCCTAATCCACAATGTCATTCAGCATGAGTTTAAATGCTGCTGGAGATACTTCTAAAGATAGAGTCTTCTTGGGATGAGCAGAGGAAGGAAAGTGAACTCCCAGAAGCAATACGAGAGGATTATTATCTAAGAAAAAATGACAAAATTCACTACCTTTTCTTCTAGGGTGCTAACAGAATTTCTGGCAACGGTTAAAGCAACTTCTTAACTGCATTTAATTGATTATAATGTGTCAATTATATTATATTTTTTGCAAAATACTCATTGGAGGTCCTCAGATGAGATGTCATATTTTCTATGAACAGATATCTCTAGCAAGACAGTTGGAAGATTAAAAGGTTGCTATCCCTGGCTCAAGTTATTCAGTCTTTCCTCCCTTTTACTGTAAATGGCTATTCATGGGGCTAAATGGCAATTCCCCAAAAATATGACAGAAAGACATGTCTGACTCCGCTTTATTTAAATCAAGATATCTCCACTTTTAATTAAAAAGTTTTAGATTTATTAGATTCTGGAGGTTTGGATTTATGCAGTCTGTGTAAGTCTGAAGTCAGCTTGGTTCTTTATTAAATTAAAAATATCCTGAGGCAATTTTTGATCTTTGGAGAGTTACATGCTTAAAGTTCAATCAGTTGGAATGAACTGTCTGAAAACCTTAAAGTTGATTGTTTAAACAAGGGAAAGAAAAATACCTCTGAAGCAATGCAGCAGCCACTAGAAAAGCACCCCCAAACATTCCTGAAATTATTAATATAACTTTTTTTTTTTTTTTTTTTGGTGCAAAGCCATGCTTTATGCTTGGAATACAATGAATCTTTGGATTAAGGAAAAATTGAAGAAATGTCAAGCAATCCCAAACACTGCTGCTCTCAGGAGTGTCTGCCAAACCACAGCTATTAGTTACCACAATAACAGACCATCAAGCCTGTCACATACTTCACAATAATTATTTATGATTCTGAAGAGGTGTGCTAAGCATCTTGAAAATACAAATTAATGCACTAAGAACTTGCAATTTTAACATTCGACCTAAGAAGCCACAGGGGAAGAAATACAATGAAGAAGTACAAAAGCAATTTGTCATTTGCTTTCATGTGATGTATTTTTTGCCTGCTTTAGAGGATGACTAACTCACCAGATATCCCCATAAGTCAGAGCAAAGGAAACAAAACAATCAAAGGTAGAAAAATACAGATTAAATAGAGATTTGCTATTTCTAAATGAGCGTTAACATAAGAAGCACATAGAGCATGATTTAACTTCATACAATTAATGACCAAAATAATTAAAGAGGCTTTTTCTTCCATCTACTTCTGCAACATTCTGCCCGAGGTGGGACTGGTTTAGACCCCCTCACGCTCCTGGCTTTGAGGTTCAGATGCAGAACTAACAGCAGACCGAAAAAGATTCAGGTAAACATGCAAAGAGGTGCAGTGAAGAAATTTCTGGGACAGCACTGGATGAGCTGCCGCAGCACCGGAGACTACACAGCGACACCAACACCATAGGGGCACAGAGCCACCAGCTTCAGTCCCTGAAGCAGTGCTCCCACCGGCACCCTGCCTCGCAGCCAGTCTGGGGTCCCCGTGTGGCAGAGACACAGCCATGGCCTCAGCATCTCGACTCAAGTGACTTCAGTGGGACGTGTTCAGCTGTAAGCCTGGCAGAAATGCTCTTCTCATGAAGTTTGGTGAGTAAATCCCAGCAGATTCAGAGCTTTAAAAATACATACCCTTACCAACAGTTACAAATACATTTTCTTTTAAGACAACACGGTTAAATCATCTCTAGACTTCTGGGACTGAACTTTCTATCATAAAACCCCTTAGACTCTAGGGTTGTGTTGTGGGCGCATCCCAGGTTATCAGTGGGGCACAGCCTGGGGAAGCAAAACATTCTGCTCTTCTCAGCGATTCAAACAGGAGGCAACATGAGGTAAGCAAGCATCCAGCTTATCTAAATTATCACTGAAAACAGCTATCAAAAGCAACATGCAACAGGGTTAAAGTCTGACAATCAGAGCAGGACTTAAAGTATGGCAGGGCAATGGCTGCTGAATCTATGACTGTATTTTTGCAAGAGCATTTGCTAGCGCAACACTCTGAATATCAAGAAGATATCCGAATAACAGGAGGCAAGTCCCTGAGATTGCATGCAGACACATGAATTGCACTGTATTTTCTTTACTATTTTTTTGGGTTTTACAGGTATAGTTTCAGAGCTTTTCCTCCTGTTCTACAACTATCACTCTCACCATCTCTTTCACCGTCTATTGCACAAGAGCCCTCAGCGATCTTGCGTGACCTGTACTACATCACAGCACTCCTTCCCACCATGAGAATCCGAGCTGAAGGACTCAAGAGTAACACTATATGTAATACAATGAGATACTGGTTTGCTAAGTCCCATTATCAACACACAGGGTATGAGTCGGTATAAATAAAGATCACTTAAAAGTTATGGGGTTTTGTTTGATTGATTGTTCTGTTTAAATAAGCTTCCTGAGGTCAATGATTTACTATGCTGGGAGCTCCACAGGTCAAATATGAGCAGAAATGAATCTGAGTTTTGGTTTCACTCTCTCCATTAAGTTGGATTAAACACTCCCACTCTCTTGTAATGTGAAGGCTTCCCTCATTTTTATTCAACCTTTTTGCTCTTGCATGAGGAAAGCAGTAGAGAAAAGAAGGGAGAAAGGCAGAAAGCAGTGGAAGGCAAGAGAAATCAGACACCACCTGGCAATAGAGCAGGCTCTCACAGTTAAAGGAGAGAGCAGTAGCCAATTCCAAACCCCACAGCTGAGACTGAGTGTCTTTCCTTCAGGTGCAGAATCCCTGACGGGAATGTCTGCAAAGGAGGGGGGCTAGGACCATATTTCCATCAAATCCTTTCCAGACTTCTCAGTAGCCCACCCTTCAAATCCTCAAAGCAAGGTACTTGCCAATTTACTAGGAATACCAAAAAGAATGGTTACTGCTCTGAGTACTCTCCATCCTCACACTGAAGTCAGCACTGTTGCCCGCCTGCACAAAATTTCACTAGTCCAAACTACCCACGAGTGAAAAAACCTTTTCAGTCCTGCACATGAAAACGTCACCTCAAGACACCTCCTCTCCCAGCTGCAGAGACACAGGTGGCCCACTCTCAGCCTTGCCCAAATGAAACTTCTTCCATAACATCCCCATGACTAATTACAAAACATCTCTCACTGCACAGCCAGAATTCATCAGCTTGTTCAGTCGTCTCCACTTCATTTATAATGCTTAACAGTTAATGCTTTCCATACCAATGCCGCTTGCTGCACAGTGAGGGCCTTCACCCAGCTTTGTTCTTTCTCCAATAGAGACCTCTAGATAGAGTGCCATGGAGTAAAACCCACCAGATCTCACTCTGCCACTTTCCACCAAGCCCAAGTATGTAATATTTCTTCCGTTAATCCATTTCAAATATAACCTCTCTGACCTACTTCTTACAGTCATTCTGCAACACAGTATCTGCTATAATCACCTTATTGATAGCATTTCACTATTTTCCCTACAGAATATCCTGACAATGCCTTCCCCAAGAATGCAAGTGACAGATAGTTCCTCTATTTTCTATTCGGCATCCTCCTTATTTTTTAAGTCACAGACACACACAATTGATTTTATTCAATCCTGTCTCATAACATTCTGTGACTTCTTATTACCCATGTAGTACCTTTGGTAGAAAAATGAATGGTTTTCTCATCATACGCATAAATGCTCAAGGAGTTGTAAAGAATAACTAACAAAATGGTCTGAATTTCCACTGTACTCTGATTAGGAATAGGCACCTGTTTTTGTCTCGGTGTGGACAATAATTGAGTCAATGAAAGTGCATATTTAAAGTGCAATATGCAATAATGTAAAAATATCTTTCAATCGTGCTAGAGTATACCACTAATAACACCCTGTTTTTCTAATATGCTAATCATAGAGTTAGGAGTCACATGAAATGATGAAGTGTGACAGGCAAACCTTTCTGCAGCTGATGGGGACTGACTGACCGTTGCCACTTGGTCCTGTTTCTTTCTCTATGCTGTCACTGTCCTCTCAGGACTTCTATTTCATTCACCTTACACAACTTAGTGAAACAGTAAAAACAAACAAGTTAATTTGTTAGTCCATGAAAACCAGAGATTATAACCTCCTCACAATCCTTTTCGCTGGAGGGGAGAATACAGAACAATTGAGGTTGGAAGGTCATCTGGTCTAACCCCCTGCTCAAGCAGGGCCGCCTAGAGCAGACTGCCCAGGATCCATCCAATGATGGAGACTCCACAACCTCTCTGGGCAACCTGTACCAGTCCTCAGTCACCCTCACAGTGAAAAAGCATTTCCCAATGTTCAGAAAGAGCCTCCTGTGTTTCAGCTTGTGTCCATTGCTTCCTGTTCTGTCACTGGGCACCACTGAAAGAGCCTGGCTCAGTCCTCTTTGCATTTGTCCTTCAGGTATTTATATACAGTAATAAGATCACCCCTAAGCCTTCTCTTCTCAGGTCTCTCAGCCTTTTCTCAAATGTGAGGTGCTCCAGTCGCTTCATCATCTTCCTGGCCCTTCACTGGACTCTCTCCAGTATGTCCACCTCTCCCCTGTAACTGGGGAGCCCAGAACTGGACACATTACTCCAGGTGTGGCCTCACCAGTGCTGAGCAGAGGCGAAGGATCACCTCCCCCAACCTGCCAGCACACTCCTCCTCACGCAGTCCAGGAGACCAGTGGCCTTCTTTGCAGCAAGGACACATTGCTGGCTCATGTCCAACTTGGTGACCACCAGGATGCCCAGGTCCTTTTCTGCAAACCGGCTTTCCAGCCAGTCAGCCCTCAGCACATACTGGTACCTGGGGTTGCTCCACATGCAGAACTTTCTACTTCCTGTTGAACTGCACAAGGTTCCCACCAGCCCAGCCTGTTGAGTCTCCTCTGGATGGCAGCACAACCTTCTGGGTGTATCAGCCTCTCCTCCCAGTTTTGTGTCATCAGCAAAATTGCTGAGGGTACACTCATCAACCCCATCCCCCAGATGACTAACGAAGATGTTAAACACGACTGGACCCAGTATTGTCTCCTGGGGTACACCATTAGTCACTGGCCTCTAACTAGACTTCGTACCACTGATCAATACCCTCTGGGCTCAGCCACTCAGCCAGTTTTCAATCCACCTCACTGTCTGCTCATCCAGCCCGTAATTCAGCAGCTTCTGTATGAGGATCTTATGGCAGACAGTATTGAAAGCCTTAAAATAGAAGATGGAATATACTCTTAAATCCATAGCAATCTTACCGAGTTAAAGGCGCAGGACTCTGACCTGAAATCAGTATGTTAGACTACTCTGTGAATTAGCAAGCGCAATGCGATATGAAAAGCAAGAATAATGTAAAATAAAATATGCTGAGTTTATATACCTAAAAGCACCATTTAATTATTTTTTTTATATTGCTTATTATGTTAATCAGCGTGTTCTGCATTTCCAATGTCATTCCTTCCACAAATCAGGAAGGATCTCACCCCGCATCCTTCAGCTGTCATCCCTTTTCAGAAAAGGAGACCCAATGTGGCATCTGGAATCTAATTAAAAGATCAGTAGGATTCTCCTTCAGAAGGTTCACATAAGAAGTGACAGGAAACCGGTTTGCTGCCACTCAGCACTTCCAGCTTGCGGAACCTCGAAGACTCACATGACTTAGTTCATAAGGCATATCAGCTTTGACTTTTTTTTTTTTTTTTTTTTTTTTTTTTTTTTAGAGTTTTCTGCTATTTATCTGCAACTTTGACTTAAGCAGCCTAACACAAGAACAACATTTTAAAATGGAACTTAATTAGGCTATATATGTAGAAATAATAAATGAAACAATAATTGATCAAAAAAGCCCAAGCAACGTATGTCATTAGATGAAATCAAGAACACTTTGCTGACTCCCTTCTCACAAGGACTGACAGGTAAACATCCTCTTACTACCACAAAGCTCTGTATCCAAAACCCACTAACTTGTAGGCACCAGCACTCCCAAATGCTGAATTCCTGAATTCCACACAACGCTCCATGGATGAGACAAAAGCTAAAAGCTTGGACACAATCCATCATAAATCATAGAATATTTATGAATGAGTAACTGGAATTTTATTTGTAAGGCATTGTCACAATTTCTGGTGACCCTCGGCATTATTATTACCCTCGGCCACAAAAATGATCAGGGGGTTGGAGCACCTCTGCTACGAGGACAGGCTGAGGGAGCTGGGGTTGTTCAGCCTGGAGAAGAGGAGGCTCCGGGGAGACCTCATAGCAACCTTCCAGTACCTGAAGGGGGCCTGCAGGAAGGCTGGAGACAGTCTGTTTACAAAGGCCGACAATGACAGAACAAGGGGTAATGGCTTTAAACTGGAAAAAAGCAGATTTAGATTAGACATTAAGAATAAGTTCTTTACCATGAGGGTGGTGGAGCACTGGAATAGGTTGCCAAGGGAGGTGGTTGAGGCCCCTTCCCCGGAGACATTCAAGGTAAGGCTTGACGAGGCCCTGGGCGACCTGGTCTAGTTGGGGGTGTCCCCGCTGACTGCGGGGGGGTCGGACTAGATGACCTTTGAAGGTCCCTTCTTGCCCAGATGATTCTATGATTATTACTAGAATAAAAATACTGTTGTCCTCATAATTTTCGGTGACCTGGCAGAAGCCAGACAGACTGTATATCAGTTCTACACTTTGCATCATAAGCATCTAAGAATTAGCTCCTCATGTAAAGGGGCACACACATCAACCTCATTTACAGTTATATTCAGATCAGCGTAGAGCTACTGCTTTTCCACACTCAAAAGCGGATAATATATTTGTAAGTATTTAGTTACATTCAGGATTATAACCTGTGCTGAAGTAAATTTGATTTGCTATAGGAGAATTATTTGTTTTAAACGAGTAGTTAACTTACTAGACAAAACTAAGTAAAAGTTTCCTTATCTAAGCAGAAGTTACTCTAGTTTGGTTTTCTGTAGGAGTCTTAACCTAGTGTTAGAAACAAAATTCTAAATCTTGACTGACACTATTTTTCTGATATTACATGCATACTAATTTTAGGGGCCAGTACTTTCTATATTCCATATTTAGCCCAGTATTTTCCGCTTTTAATAAGGTATTTAAGTATGAAGGTAGCAAGGTGTTTTATTGGAATAAGTTTGCTGATTTGTGAATGCTCACGATAAAAACAGCAGCCATTTGTTCCTGTGAAAATGGAGAATTGATTATTTCTAGAACACCAGCGTATCTAAAGAAAATTTACACTGCTTCTGACAACTTTTGCACTGATAACAAAAACCTATCATCTTTATCTTCAGAGCATCAGCAAAGGCTATTAAAATGTATTACACCTCCTCCTAGAGATCTAGCGTGCAACGCTGTCACCAACGAACCACCCTGATCTCCCCTGAGTAGGTCCCTCAGAAATACAGAGTAGACCCCCGACTCATCAGCTGGTTGCCAAGTAGGTTTTGATCCATGACTGCCTTATTGCAAGACTAAATCAATCCCATTTTAGAGTAGGACAGGAAAGGTTGTGTAGCTTGTAAAATTAAGATTATGGTTCAGAAAAATCTGGGGGTTTCCCCTCAGTTAGAACAGCGTGTAACAGTGAGCAATGATCCATAAACTATATTTTGTTCAACTACTAGAACATGCATTGACTATGCTTGCTCACCTTTACTACTGCTTCAACTTCAAATAATCCAATTTTCTAATCCAATTTTTTGTTGCCCACACAGACACAAAAAAATTTATAAAGCATGGTAATTCTGAATTCAGTTTCCATAGCATTTGCCTCAGTAACACAGAGAAACTAATCCTTTTTTTTCTCCCCCAGACCGTCACCTCAGTAGGGTCCCCCAAAGAAGGATTTGATCCTTGTTTCAGATGGTAATTCATGCAAATACGTAAGAGGAAACTGCAGAGAGATGTTCCTAAAATGAAAAGAGAAAGGTTCGACCAAGCTCTCAAAATCGGGACATTTTCATTTTGGTATGTATGATTTATCACCTGAAAATGAGAGCTTACAATAAAAATAATTCTAAAACTATGGCAACACTACAGAAACAATTGTTCAGTGACCACAGCTGGCCCAAACCTTTCAGCTCAGAAATCTTTCCAGGCCATTACAATGCCCACATTAAAAACGTACCTGTCCTTGACGTCTTTCATAAGCTGCTGCAAGTCAATCTCCTGCTTCCTCAGGTTTCCAAACGAGGACTGGTTTTCCACATAGCTCTTCCCTCCAGCTCCCAGGCTGATCTTTCCAAATGAAGTTCCAATACTTCCTTGAACAAAATCTTCAAACTTCCCCATGTATTTTGCAAAGTCAGACTCCACAATTACTAGAAAAGCAATAAAAGCAATTTCTACCCATGAAGAGAAGGGCTGAAACAGTCCTGAAGTGATTGGAAAAACAGAAACTTACAGAAAATATGACAAGTTAGTGAAGGCAAGGAACAGTATAGAGCACGTAAATAACGAAATTTACAGCTCTGCAACTCTTTCTTCTGCTTCCTCCATATTTTCATCATCTTTGCTCTGCTGCCTTTTATATTTTGCCACTTTAGGAAAACATAAGGTGATTGAAATGCTGAGCTCAAGTACTATGGAAGATTTACAAGGAACTATTGAAACATTTCAGCTACAAGGGAAAACTACAAAGCAGACCTGCTTGTACAATAGGGTTAATATTTTGCCATTAATCTTAACATATCTCATTACAGGTCTGTCCCAAATCTCACTGAAAGCCAATGGAAGCATCTAAGCGGCTTAAACTAACTCTGAATCTTATACACCTATAAACCAAAGAACTGACTCAGAATCAGCTAATCTTCCAAGCCAGCTACAATTAAAATCTAAACTTAACTTAGGGACTTATTTATTTCCTGGATGGAATTGTGGCATGCCCAGAAATATGGAATTCCAGCTCATTAATCCTAAAACCTGGTTAGGACTGCTGCAGCTGGATGATGAAAGAAGTACAAGGGTCGACCATTTTTCTGTGGTCTGCGCAAGAAGAAAGGAAACAGTTGTAAAACTTACTTGGCCTTGCCTGTGCAAGCATTCCCTGGGCTACTGTCACCAACAGGAGACTGTTTATCCAGTGTTTTTTGACCTGGCACGCAGCATAGTTTCCTATTATCACATACTGGAATCCCCCAAAATATTCTCGGGGAACTCCTGTGGCTGCAGACAGCACTGTTACTAGACAGCAGGACTGTACAGCTTGACAACCTTCAGCACTCAATTTCAGTAGTCTATCTAGGCAAAACCTTTATTTTTTTAATTTTTAAGCAAACACTTATTACAACTGGTTTTAGTTAAACGAATAGTAAAATGAGAAAAGATCTAGTCATCTCATTTCCACGGATGGAGAATACTGCAGAGCATTCCTCCGAAAGGAGCCCTCTAGTAACAGGATTGAGAATAACAGCAAAGAAGATTCGGCTTTGCATTCTTTTTATCTGCAATAAAAGTGCTGCCCGAGTACGGCTTTACCTGGTTTTATCGGTTTGTCTTCAGTAAGCACATCACTCAGGGTGACTGTCAAGAAATGATACTTCGGCTTCTGCCAGCACCAGAATTTCTTCCTCTTTGTAACTAAGCTCAGGAGCTGCAGCTTGTCTGAGGCGTTCAAGTGGGAGACAGGGATCAGGTCACCTCCACTGTCAGTTTCTCTCACAAAATTCTTTGTTGCTTTTGCAAACATCTTGGGGAATTAATTAAAGCCTGAAAGAATATGTGTATTTTTCAACAACTACAGTTGGAAAGTATAAATATTTACATTGTCACTCTATGAAGTTGTTCATAGTATTGGTATTACTGCAGGAGCAGCTAGTGTTCTCACCCCATCTTCTCCACTCTGAGCTGGAATCATGACAGTTCATACCACTTATCCCAAAGTAAAAAGGTTCTCACAGTAACAGATGAAAGAATTTTAGCTAAAATTTTAAATAAGCAACAGTGAATAAGCAAAGAACAACGCACTACAAACATGATATGCAAGGTCTAAACATTACAATAATAATGCATGAAATTTATGATCGTGCAGATAACGAAGAAAGAAAATAAATGTGTGAAAAAATAAATATTCCAATCTACAGCTGAAAAGTTCCTTCAAGGAACACTCAGAGGTAATTAATCTGCTAGGGAAAAAAAAAAAAAAAATCTTAAAAAGCTTACCTGAATTTCTAAGAAAAATCATCTACTAATGAGCACCCCGCGGAGACTGGCGGGGGTGAGCAGAGCAGAGTCCTTCTTTTATTACCTCACATAACACCACCTTACTCCATATAGGGTAATTGGGTATTATTCACACAAATTATCTTGATCTTTTTAATAGTGAGTAAACACATAGAAGGATAATAAAAATAATCCTATAAAAAGCAACAAATATTTGTGCTGGCATCTTTGTGACTAAGATTTGTTTCTGAACTACACCCCTGGAAAGCCCCAGTTAATTTTTTTCTTTCTGAACCTTTTTACCTTCAATGTTTTCCAATTTTCTATTTTCCATTAGCATAACTACAGCTAAATTGAACATATGTTATTTGCAACTCTTATTTTATAGCTGCTAAACAGCTACATACGTTAGGTTATTCTAGCTTTCAAATGTCTTAAATTAAAAAATATTGGCAACTCATATCGTGTAAGGTTTCCTTTCTCCAACGCAATGCATTTTGCTGTATTTACAAGGAACTTTTTCAATAAGGGACAGTGGCTAAACTCATGGGAGAAATGGTAAAAATGATCATTCACAAGTGCTAAACACACAATTCTAATAAACTAATTGTTGATCTATTAAAAAAAATCTAATCTTTTCGAGTTTTTCAACTCTGTGTTATTTGATCTAATAATATTTCCAGAATTAAATCAGGTCTTTTTAAGTTGGCAGCATTTCTTTGAGTCCCCCAGCTGACAATGACTGGAAAGTTCAACTAAGATCATAAGATATCTTAATTGGGTATCCACACACTCATGGTTATTTACCTGTCTTACTCTGCAGAGACGCTAGATTTGCCATTTACAAATACAGGCCAGAATAAGTTAGAATAGACTTCAAACAAAAAATGATGTGGCAGTGGGCACACAGGATTATTGAGAGAAAATGGAAAACTGAATAAAGATATTAGTGGTTGGACTACAGGCTCCGTGTTTTAGTATCAGTTGGAGGACAGAGAAAAACAAAAAAGCGCCTTTTTTGTAGATGGGAACTTACCTTTCCATTAGCTTTTCTCAAATCCCATTTCAGATAATATTTTACATTATATTTACCAATTCATGTTGAGGTACCTACCTTCTCACGAAATCCCTATGGCCTTCTCTTAGTTCTCTATGTAAGCAAGTGAAGAGTGTTTCCCAACACCTGCATGGAAAGGATTTGAACAATGTCAAAGTTTTGTAACATTTTACTGAAGAGTCTTCTGGGACTTTCATTCTAATTGTGGCTGCAACAAACCTACAGCACAGCCCCGGCTACATGCACTGGGAATATTTCCACTGACTTTCTTGTTCTCTGACCTTTTCCTAAACTCTCAACTGAGATAGATTGATTTTCTGCATTCTTAAATTTCTCCTCCTTAATTTCCCCGGTTTTAATCTCAGTGAGAAAGCTTTAACACAATAAGCAATACAGCTCCACTGCAGCAGAAAAAAAAATAATTCAAAACAGGGAGGTTGTAATAATAATAATAATAATTCAATGCCCAGCGAGGTTGTGGAGTCCCCTTCTTTGGAGATTTTCAAGACCCGCCTGGATGCAGTCCTGAGTAACATGCTCTGGACAATCCTGCTTCAGCGGGGGAGTTGGACTAGATGATCTCTATGGTCCCGTCCAACTCTAAAAAATTCAGTGAAATTCAGTGAAACAGACAAATCAACCCTCCAGCAGCCAAAAAAACCCTAGTTTTCTTTTTGCCTGGGACTACTTTTTGCGTGACCTCGTATTTCACAACCAACCAGATTACTGATTTGTAAGGGAGGAGACCATCACAAAAATCCTCGTTGCCTGCATTAGCTGCTCTTCCCCAGCATAACCTTCTTCAAACATCTCTGTGCTTTACGTGACTGTTCACTCATTCTGATCCCATTCCTACATAACCAACTCACATGGGCACAATCTCCGAAAATGAAAAGGCCCACCAACTTCTGAGGAGTTTACAGTAAGACAAATTAGAAAAAAAAAAACCTGTTCCTATGATTTGGCATGGTTACACACTCGCTAGATCTCATGAGAAGAACCATTAACACCATTCTCTAAAACTTCCAACTCATGGTGGTTTGTCTTCACTCCTACTCACTATGCTTTGGACTGAGACATCTGTGAAGGACCACAGAGTGCTTATGAGGACGGCCGAGACTCACCAAGCAGCAGAGATGGGACTGTCTTCAGCCTCAAAGCAACAACACCAGGGTCTCCCACACTTCGCTGTGCTGGGAATGTCTCTGCAGGGAGCATATTTGCTGGTGCAGCTGTACCTGCAAAGCAAGAATATTCTCTCCAAAATTCCATTTATGTCTCTTTGGATATAGTGCCTTTAACACAAATTCTAAAATGCACCCAACTATCTTATTTCACTAGTTCACAAAACAAAGACATAGAGCAATTGCATTTCCCCTTAGCCAACATCAGGGAGTTAATACAGCTACCAGAATCAAGGGCATCCTGACTGAACAGACACAGAGCGGTTATGGACACAGCATTAAGAAAACTCTGCCTTTGGAGTTTCTTCCTCTGGAAATTTTGTTAGAGCTGTGCTTGGTTTGGCAGAATTAAAAGGGAAGGAATCAAAGGTGGTCGGAAAAGCCTGTCAGAGTAAATTCACTCTTGCAGATTGAGAGCTAAGCGTGAAAGCAGGAAAGGAAGGAGTACCACCTTCCTTGCCTACTGAGAAATTTAAAAATAGCCTGAACCTGGGCTATGGGAGGATTATTCAATGAAGAGGAGAAAGAGATCAAGCAAAGATATTTACAGCAACTTAATTGTTTACTTAAGCAAACAAATCTTACCCTGCTTCTTTCCTTTATCACAGCTCCTTAATTCAACATAGTGCGACATCAGACAAAGAAACATTTAATGAATAATCAGTGTTTACTTTTGTCAGCAAAAAAGTAATTTCCCAACAGTTGCCTAATATTTCTTACATTATACATACACATATACTGACCTTTACCAAAAATACAGAAAAGCTTTTTTTTTCTATTTAATACAAGATTACCCAGCGCACAGGGAAGTTGGGAAGAGGGTGACAACTGGATCGCCAAATGTCAGCACACCCCTTGTAAATCCAAGTTGTGAGGAAATACAAGCCCTGAGGGCCAGAGATCACCATGCAGGAGCCGCAGTGTCAGAGGACCTGTTAGGCATTAACTCTGCTGTGCAGCAGCAGTAATGGCCTTTGAATCCTAATGAAGTTGGAGTTTACGCCAAAAGGCAACTAAAGTGTGAAAGCGACGACAAGCAGTACGTGTGTTTTATTACAAAACCTTAGAGTTATTTTCATCTCCTTTCTAGCCGATCTAAATTAAAAAGCAGCCATAAAAGCTAATATACAAAGCCTAGCAGGGATGTTCTTGGAGTGAGTCCAGCGAAGGACCACGAAGATGATCAGAGGGCTGGAGCACCTCTCCAGTGAGGACAGGCTGAGAGAGTTGGGGTTGTTCAGCCTGGAGAAGAGAAGGCTCCAAGGAGACCCTACAGCAGCCTTCCAGTGCCTTAAGGGAGCTACAGGAGAGATGGGGGGGAACTCTTTACCAGGGAGTGGAGCAATAGGACAAGGGGTGATGGTTTTAAACTGGAAGAGGGGAGATTTAGATTAGATATTAGGAAGAAATTCTTTACTGTGAGGGTGGTGAGGCACTGGAACAGGTTGCCCAGAGAAGTTGTGGACACCCCATCCCTGGAAGCGTTCAAGTCCAGACTGGATGGGGCCTTGAGCAACCTCATCTAGTAGAAGGTGTCCCATGGTGCTGGAACTAGCTGATCTTTAAGGCCCCTTCCAACCCAAACCATTCTATGATTCTATGCTCACGCAACAAATTTCAGTCCTTGAATGCACATGGTCCCTGAAAACACCCTCAATACGTTTTAGCCCTGGACACAGCCCTCTTTTGTGCCTCCAGGACTTTATAGCACATGCCTCCAAAGACCTGCCACCACCACAGCGGCTCGAAGCACCCGAGGGGGACATGGCGCCCCTTCCCCAGGCTGGCAGCTGCTGCCCTGAGGTGGAGGTGCCAGGGCCTGCAAGCAGCAGCCACACACTTGGGGCCCAGGCCCAGGGTGTGAGGGGAGACAAGCCGCCCTTGTCCTCAGCGGACAAAGGAGGCCACCTCACCCGGCCCCGCGCCGAGGCGGGGATCCCCCTCACAGGCTCCTGCGGCCCCGCAGAACCCTCTCAGAGCGTGAAACTGCCGCCATTCAGCCTTGTTCTCCCCGCCGCGAAGGCGGAGGGCGAGAATAGGCGAAGCAGCGAAGGAAAGCCGAGCTCCGGCCGTCAGCGAGGCGGCCGCAGCGGCTCGTCCTCAGCGCGGTGACAGGCTCGGGCGGGGCGGGGGGGTCCCGCTCCGCCTGCCCCGGGGGGCGCGGGGGTCTCAGCCCGCGGGGAAGGGAGGATGGGTGGCGGCCGGGGCCCCTCAACAGCCGCTGGGGAGGCGGGCACGGCCGGCCCTCACCGCCTCCCCCTGTCCGCTCCCGTTACTCACGGCTTTCCCGGCGATCCCCAAGGATGCGGCGAGCTCCGCCCGCGGGGTGTGCCGAGCCGCGCCGCACCCCGAGGCCAGGTTGCCGAGGGCGAAGCTCAGCGAGGAGCCCGGGGGAAGCCCTGAAGGGACACAGGGGTTCTTGCCGGCGACATGGCGAGGCGAGGGGCGAGGCGAGGGGAGCGCAAGCCCCGCCCGGGTGCCCGAGCCGTGCGGGGAGGGCGGTGGTGGCGGTGCCCCGGGGAGCGGGCCGGGACGGGCGGAGGCGCCGCCGCCATCTTGGAACGCAGGGCCGCCGCCTCAGGACACGGCAGCTGGGCTGGGGCGCTGCCACGACCCTCCTCAGAAATCCCGGGGCAATTTCTGCCTCCTTCGTCGTCCCTCCCGCCTGCCAGCACTGGGCCGGCCTCATCTTGCCTGGGGGGGTTGAGAATCCTGCCATGAGGTGGGATTCGCGGCTTTAGGGTTGGTGCTGTTGGCCTTGCGAAGGCTCAGTGGTCCGAAGGGGAGCTTCCAAGCCAAGGTTCTGTCCCCGGCCCAAGCGACCTTGAAGAGCAGCACTGCGGAAAATGAGAAATGTGGTCCATGGAGCACTGGGGGCGTGAACCACAGGTTCACAAACCACAGGATGAAATACTGACCACCGTGGCTGTATCTCAGCCCTTTGAGTACAATGGAACACCAGAACAAAACAGCTTGGTTGGTTATGGTATCAAAGTACCAATGTGGTGAGAAATAGGTGAGTCTGCAGAAACCCAAGGAGTAAATTTGCAAGAGAATAAACATCAAAGAAATCTTTTTTCAAGTGAACAGTGCCACAGGCCAGGTACTTCCCTTGTGGTTTGAAGGGAGAGCGTTGGAGGCTGCAGGGTATAGAAGTCCTGTCACCAGATCTTAGTGTTACACCTGGGCTTTCGCACAAAAAGAAGCTGAAGGTTCCATGTCCTTAAATGAACAGCCCTGGGTGAGAGGTAACAGTCAATGCATATAGCTAAAGTAGCATTCATTTATTCCACTCTCTTTACCTACGTACGTTATCCAAAACTTCCTCTTAATTTCAACAGCTCTTAATCTATCACCCCTTTCTGATTCCCCCAGGTGACATCCGTAGTGAATCAATGATAAATAGATTTCCCTTCTGGGTTTGCACCTGCTGATGGAAGTTTGAACCAATAGCCTGAATGGAGCTGAGTAAGTATCTGCATTTGTGATAATTTACTTTTTATGGACTAATAAAATATAAAGCGCCGTTCCTAGAGCTTCATCCTGAGAAAAAGCACCCACACATCCTCAGGAGACCTCGTTTTAGGATCAGCACCGAGCTGCAGAATCGCTAGCTCCAGTAATAAACTCCCACAGTGGCCAGTAATAGCACACGTTTCATCAGCCATCATGTGTTTTTCCAGGGAGTGGCAACGTGTGATTCATTTCAAATGCCAAGTGTCTGCTGAAGCACATTTTGAGAAATCAAGCCAGGAAGTTGCACTGAACCACATTACCATGGAAATATTCCCTGGGGAGGGAGGACACAAATAAACACCGTGACATTTGCTAGTCAGTTTAAGGATGTTACTGACAGTTGGGTGTACATCAAAGACAGGGTGCCCACACCAGGGATATTTGCATTTTTTCAAGAAAAATCTTCAGGCAGAAATTTATCCATTTGAAAGACACAGGCCAGCATAGGATGATTTTAAGATGCTTCTCATTAATTAGAAGAGCCAGAAACATAGGTCTGGGTATTAGCAAACAATTTTTGGGCTATACAGTGATTAGAAGCTTCAAAGGCTATTATCAAAACACGAGACATTTAGGATTCATCGTATCAGAGAAATACACGTTGTGAGTGAGGTCTGCGTTGGGATCTGTCTGCCACGTGCTCCATCTCCCAAGCTGAAGCATGAAGGGTATCACTTCTGCGTTAGGAGACCCTTCTGCATTACCCCTGGAGGAGAAGCTCCTCTTGCAGAAAGAGCAGAAGGAGAAAAACAGAAGCTTTTGCCTGTGGGACAAACTGCTTTTGGTATGGGACAAGATTTGGCTACCTCATTTAATGAAATGAGAAAATCTAGGCGAGAACATCAGAGCCACAACTTGAAAAATGAGTAATACGCATAATGAATGAGTAATAACTAAAAAAAAAAAAAAAAAAAAGTAGCCTGAAAGGAAAAAGAAACCAAACCCACTAGTTATAGGCTCTTATTTCACCTCTGTGAAATTCGTGAGGTGTGATATGAAGATAAGCGCTCATTCAGCAGGCCACCACAAGGTGTCAGCGTTGCAGAATGGTTGTTCCTAGCAGGTGTAGAACAGGTCTTTGTATCCTGTAAGCGTTTGATACTAGATTTTTTTTTTATATGATAGCATAATTGATGGCATATGATGGCATAATTGATGGTTTGATTGATTTATATGATGGCATAATTGATGGCATAATTGATGGCATATATATCATGGCATATGATTGGCCTTATTTTTTTTCAACCATTGATATTAGGGTGTAAGTCCAAAATCGGCTGCAAAGGGGAGTTTATTAAATGGCTTTTTTTTGTGTGTGTGTCTCTATCTTAAAAACTTTTCCAAATGCTTTTATGGGCTCAGCATGAACAGCACTACTAATGGTATATAATGCCTTGTAGCCATCAGTGAGGTGTTTCAGGCTGCATCCTGCCTAGCTAGAAGGCGTTCGCTGAAATTCAGCCTGTATATTGACGTGTCAGGAGATTGTCCAGAGCTCTCTGTTGCTGCACGCTAGGCTTTTTTTAAAGCCTCACATTGGCTTGAGAAGGGTCTGCTTGCTTCAGTTCTGTGGAGGAAATGGAAATAAAGTCTGAAACTATTTTGGGCTTCCATTTAGAAAAGAAGGCTATTTGGGGTAGCAAATCTTTTTAAAGGTGTCCAACAACGTAAGCCAAATCACCAGCAAAAGAATGAATGTCTTTTTTCCCCCATTTCCTTTTGCAAGAATAAAAGATCTGAGAGGGGGTTTTTTTTGTTGTTTTTTTCATTTCTTTCAAAGCAACTCACCAGCCTCATTTGTATTTCACATTAAAATTCATCTCCTGTTCTGGTGGGATGCTCTGTAGTTTCTCCCTGTACCATTCAGTCCTCCGAAACATTTCCTGTTGCAAACAACAGCCTTCTCGCTCTCCTGCTGGTAGGGCTGTGACAGGCTTAGCCAGCAGCGAGTGACTGTGTCCTGCTCAGGGGACACCAGTGGGAGGGTGCAGGAAGCCAGGAGGGACCGTGTGAGCTCGGAGCAGCCAGAGGGCTGTTCTGCTGCATTTCCCCATCCGTTTGTGTCAGCTTCTGTCCGTTCGGCTCTTGCCGGTGGCGATGGGAAGGTGGTGTATTTAAAGCATCTGAAGATTTTGCCTGCGAGATTAATTCGGCGCCTGTTTCGAGGCTGGTTTATTGCCAGGTTCAGCGCCGCTACCTTTAGGGACATATATGAGGAAAGGTCACTAGTGGACCATTTAGTCCCTTGGAAGGACGACCGGAGAGTGCCACTCTCAGACGCAGAGGGAGGCGGATGTTCAGTATAACTCAGTTTAGCCTGTTTGCTCCAACTCAGTCAGCTCTTGATGCCTCGAGTATTGAAGTTGGCGTGTGGGGAAATGGTGCTACGTCTGCCTTTCTGTAGTACAGGTGTTGTGGCACAGGGCTCACCTCTGTCACTGTAAAAGCTCTCTTATCCCTGCGGTGACTGTCTTTTGGAGTAGATGTAACTTTCTAAATATCTACCTATGAAAACCTTGTGATTATTTGATGATTTTCCCGTGATTTTAAGAAAATAGTCAGAAAGGGTAGGCTAGGATCATAGAATCATAGAATGGTTAGTTAGAAGGGAGCTTAAAGATCATTGAGTTCCAACCCCCCTGCCATGGGCAGGGACACCTCCACTAGAGCAGATTGCTCAAAGCCCCATCCAGCCTGGACTTGAACACTTCCAGGGATGAGTGTCCACAACTTCTCTGGGCAACCTGTTCCACTGCCTCACCACCCTCACAGTGAAGAATTTCTTCATAATATCTAATCTAAATCTCCCCTCTTCCAGTTTAAAACCATCACCCCTCATCCTATCGCTGCACTCCCTGATAAAGAGTCCCTCCCCATCTCTCCTGTAGCCCCCTTCAGGTACTGGAAGGGGTTCTAAGGTCTCCCTGGAGCCTTCTCTTCTCCAGGCTGAACAACCCCAACTCTCTCAGCCTGTCCTCATAGCAGTGATGCTCCAGCCCTCTGATCATCTTCCTGGCCCTCCCCTGGACCCATTCCAGCAGGTCCACATCCTGTGCTGAGGATCCAGAGCTGGACACAGTTCTCCAGGTGGGGTCTCACCAGAGCAGAGTAGAGGGGCAGAATCCCCTCCCTGGACCTGCTGGCCATGCTGCTTTTGATGCAGCCCAGGATACAGTTGGCTTTCTGGGCTGCCAGCACACATTGCCAGCTCATGTTGAGCCTCTCATCAACCAACCCCCCCAAGTCCTTCTCCTCAGGGCTGCTCTCAAAATGATGATGTCTAATAGATTGTGGATACCTAGTGATTCATCTAGGTAATGTCTAGTGGTGTCTCTAACAATAATATGGAGGACAGTTTGCATGAAGCTGCATGAACTAAGTGCTTCTAACTTTAAATTGTAGGTTATATGGCAGCTGCAGAACTTTTGTTTCTTTTCCAATAATGATAAATGAAGACTTAGGATTAGATAGTGTTTCTTGCATATCTCAAAAGTCTTTTTCCGTAATAGTTTATTACAAACCATCTGGTCTCATTAATGTTTTATCAAAAACCATCTGGCTGCTATATTGTTCAAGCTATTCAGTAGCAGGTCTTCCTCCTAAATTAGCCAAAAGGAATGGCTATCAAACTACTGTGTAGGAGCCCCAAACATTTATGTAGGTCCTATATAAACAGTTATTTTAAAAGCATATTATTCCACATTAAACTACAAAAGTCTAAAATAATATATCAGTAATAAAAACTGACATGAAGCTTTTTCCCTATGCTTCTTAATTTTTCTTCTTTTTTTTTACATCTTTGATTCTTGGCCAGTTGGAACAAATCTATGAAGTCAAATGACGAACTGTATTAAAATAATAAATATTAGGATTTTTTTTTCAATAAAACATTGCAAACGGATGATACCTGTCACTGAGCGTTGAAAAAAATGAGGCCCTTCATCTTTGTGTCTCTGCACACCCCCCCCTTTCAGACTGTAAGCACTCTAGCAGGGTTCTTTAAAATACAACTGTAGAGCACATGGCACTATTTCAAGTCTAGTTGTGCAGTGCCCAGTCCTGCGGGCAGCCAGGTACGGCTGGCTGTAAATGGTTACATATTATACATGGGTTTAATAATGCGTACTTCCACTCGTGATTGTTCTACCATTACATTTTCAGATCAATAAAAAAAGCGATGCTAAAATTAGTGCAGTTCATATTGATTTTGTTATTTATAGACAACCTTAAAGTCACAGTGAATGGAAGAACCAAGGAGAGTACATCTCAAGAATACCTAGAAAGTTTAGGACAGAACTGGGAAAAGAGGAGGAGATAAATGATGCGTGGAGAAGAGCCTGTGACTGACGCTGCCTGCAGAGAGGAAAGCTAACTGTAAGGAACAATTTTCTTCTTTGTTCTGGTTCACACAATTCCTCTTGTGCTCTCTGAATGGACGTGTATGCACAAAACCACTCAAAACCGCTCGCTCTCCGACTACGGGAGCAAAAGATTTGGGCAGAACTTCCCAAAGAATCCGCAGTTGCAGGTGCAGTTCCTGGCGAGGTGGCGGCTGGATGGTGTTTGTGTTACGCTGACAGAGCTGGAGCACAGCTGCAGTCAAACCTCGCAACATGTTCAGGAGCTAACAATATTTCCTCGAATAACACCAGATGCATGTTTTCATCTACTACGACATTTGTAGCAATAGCTTTATTATGATTTAAAACAAATTTTGTCCCTCCCTTTTGGTTTTTGAGCCTCCTTTGTTGTATTTCCCAATTACTTTGCAACTCCTTAGCCCCCATTCTCATTACCCGGTAACTGTCAGCTCAATCTCTCTGTCAGAACTGACCAACAACTGGAATTCCTCTTCCAGGGCAATCTGAAAGGGGTTTCTCCAGGAGAACAAAGTAAATGCATTTTTTAAAGTACCCACAAAGGCAGAAATTGAGAATTTTGTTCAGAGATCTTTGGAGCAAGCCATGGCCCACGAGTAGCAGATACACTGAGGAGAAGACCGCAAATGGTGAAGAAGCTAGTGGCTCCAGAGGGTCCTGAGGAGCTGCAAGGCTATATCGCCACTACAGAGCCCACTCCTGGGGCTCCCCGGGGTCTCTGCACCTTCTGCTGTGGAAATACACACCACGAGGGAGGACAGAAGTTAAAAAACCCACCCCATTTTGCACAGGGCTGATAGTTCAGCCCCATTGGGTACCAAGATTAAGGGTTCTTCTCAAAGCCTTTTCATTTTTCAGGTTGCCATGGCTGCCTCCTCGTTTCATCATGTGAACGGTCTTTTCAATGTTTTACAGACACTGGGACAAGAACACACCTGGGTTTTCCCCCCTAAAGGGAAGCAGGGTGAGGAGAACACGGTTCCTTTTGAAACAAGGAGGGAGGGCTGGCAAGCAGCTGGAGACTGTGTGGGCTGCTGATTGCATGGGAATTCCTTTTATATTATGGAACACCGTTGCCCCAAAAGACAGCGAGGTGCCATAAAGGAGGGGCTATGGGTCAAAACAGACTGGTAGGTGTAAAAGGGGGCAAGTATCAATCTGTGCACAGCAATGGTGTCCTGCAAATTTGTACTGGTGGTGGCTAGGGTTAGAGTCACACAGCTCCTGGTTACTGACGTGGTTTGTTACATTGCACACATATAGATAAGGTCTTCACTGTGCTGGGAAAAAAAAAAAAACCACATATGAAATGAAGTGCTGGCCTGTTCTCTGACAATTAAAAATGATTTAATTTGCTCTGTCATAGGAGTGAAACTGGTGTCCTTGCTGCTTGCGCTGCCCTTGTTTGTCCGAAATGGTGCATTGTCTTGGGTGAGTAGCATCTGTAATGGGTGATGCAAGTAATTGTGGGTGGGTGGTTTTCTTATTGCCAGTACGACCCGCTTTGCAGCTGGGAGATGGGAATGCACTTCCTCCTACAGAACTGGTCGCAGTCACCTTGAGCTGGGGGTTATTTGGTTCTTCCGCAGTTACTGCCTGGCCTCACCAACGCCAGAACACCATGGTGTGAGCAACGCCATTTCTAAGAGAGAAGGAAGACCAGCTGTGTCCTGAGAGGAAGTGTTTGTGTCAAAGGAAACAATGAGCAACTGGTACTGGGAAAGCATGAACTGCAGTCACTCTTTTGGCTCCGGACCTTGTGACTGCACGCTTCAATACTGAGAATCTTATTTCAACAATATATACTCTTTCCTCTCATTCCTTTCCTCCGTTATTTCAAACAAACAATTCCTGTTGGTATCAAGACCAAAGCATTCACATGAGCATCAGCGTCAGGAAGCTTTGCAGCTAAAATACAGTGCAGCTCTTACTATGGCCTTTCTTGCAACGTGGTGCATCCAGATCTCTTCTCCGGTTTCTGATATTCACAGAAGGTGAGAATATAATATCCTTGAGTTCTCCGCCCTCCGTCAACTTTGATTGAAGTTTTATACTGTCTCCAAAATTAAAGGGGACAAGTTAAGGATGGGCCAGGCTCACCATCCTCTGGGTACTAGAGAAGTCGGAAAAAGTCAAGCTTGCTCTAAGTGACCTACTTGTGGTGCTCTCTCTCAGACAAAGTCCTCAGTAGAAGTTTTTCCCATGAAAGGACTTCACAATTTGGTGCACTATTTTTGAACTTCATCAGAAAATTGATTTTCCCATGCCAACCCCCCTGTATAGCTATTACACAGCTCTGGTTGCTTTCACAAGATTTGTTTCACTGGCTGAAGTACAAGCAATAAACAATAAACACAAGTAGGATGATCTCTTGACTTCACTCCATCTTCAGTCTGTCAATGGCTGAAATGATAACAAACCTAAGAGTAAACAAAACGGTAAATCTCTCTCAGATATTAGACAGATTCTCATCTATTGATAAATCTACATAATCTTCCTTGCTCTAGGCAGCAGTCTCAGCGTTGCAGACATACTCTCATAAAACCTAAGAAGGAAAGGATTTTTCAAGGCACGTACTGCAGTAATTCAAACTAGATTTACTGCAGCTTTTATCACGGCTTCTTTTTTTTTTTTTTTCCTTTTTTCCAACACAAGTTCAAAAGTGAGAAATTTGTAATTTAGGAAAGTAATTTTTTTCTTAAAGAAATATTAATAAAGAAAACAATGTTAGCTACGCGCAACCCCATGTTTCCAAATTCTAACAGCTGGTCTTAGGAAAATAGCAAGTGAAACATCAGCTTAAAAAATCCTCAAAGAGAAATATTCCCTAACACTTAGAGGAAGCCAATAATTCCTGAAGCCTGTGAAATTACAGACAGAAACATCAGCTGATGTTCGTACACAACATCTTGTCTTCCAGGAATTTATTATTGTTCCAAGAGCCTGTAAAAACTTACATCAATGAACTCCCAGGGTCAACTTCTCAGTTAACTTAAGCCTCAGTTATACTCAGCTCAGTAGAGCAATGTTGATTTACCTCAAATGAAGGTTTACACTTCACAGTTTCAAATATTTCCCTTGGTACAGAGTAAGGAAAGATACAAATTGGTGAGCATACAGCAGAATTTGGTATGTGACCAGCTTTTAACTCCATTTAAAAACTCAAGAGTAACCATACGAATTCTTATGCATCTGCTGCACGAGAGGAGGTCCAAGTTAAAAATCAACAAATTGAGGATGGAGAGCAACATTTGCAAGATGAAAGAAATGTAACAGAGGCATTAAAAAAAAAAGAAAAAAAAAAAAGAAAAAGAAGCCAAGATGTGTCAGTTACTATGCAGAGTATACAGAGCGAGCCTTGCTCAGCTGTCAGTGTTTTTCCTCACGCTGTGGTGGTTTGAATCATTTTGCAGTAAGCAAAATGACTTTAAAATAGGCATTGCTGTAAATGAACAGACAGCTGAGCTTAAACACAAATTGGATACGAGGTCCGTACGAGCCAAGTTTACTTTACACTTCTATAGGGGAGAACAGCCCGTTTTGTCCGGGTGGCCCTGACCACACGTGGGCGCTTGACGTGGAATTAGCTCCGGGGACAATCATGAGGGATTCACCCCATACCCATTTCTCTGTAAGAGAAGTTCCTACTGCCCTCTGTGTTCATGATCAGGACACCAATAAAGAGGATCCCTTGCCATCTTCCTCTCCCTTATATAATTATGAAAAAAAACCCCACATTACTGCTGCTGTAAACTGCTCTTTTCCCAGCAACTTGAACTAAATGCTCGTTATTTCAGGTACCAATTAAAGCATATTAGATCTCTATGAAATTAATCAGCAGTGAAGCGATTCCAACTGACATGATGAGCAAGTTCCAAAATTCTTCACCCAATCCAGAACCAGAATGGCTGCATTTCAAAAAAACAGGAGCTGATTCTCCCCACTATAAAAGCCGTGTTTCTTTTGGCCTCTATCCTTATTCTGCCATGCACAATAGCTGAGGATATTTTGCGTGGCAACAGATTTATTGATCCAATTTTCCCAGCTCTTCCCAGAACCTCCATGCTCCTTCCCACCAAATCTTTGTACACAGGGAGTCTGGGAAGTGCTGCAGAACTGGAATTACAAGTTGGTCAGGAATTGCACTCACTGTACTCCCACATTTTTCAAGATCCTAATCTATCTGTATTGCATCTTCTGCGCATACGGTGGGACCGGGAGACATAGCTGAGATCTGACTGGCAGAGCTGTCCCGAATCACCATCTCTAAGGTGGAAAACACCACGTTGATATAATTTCCTTCCAGTTATTTATTTTATCCAGTAAAAACTATGTTTCCTTGATTTTAAAAGTTGTTTTATGGAGAACATGTGGTTTGTGGTTTCCACATTCATGCTAAAGCATAACATTTATGCTGCACATCTGTCTACTAAAACCTGCTTTTAAGGATCAACTTCCAGCTGTAAATGAATTCCAGCAGCTTCCCCCTTTTCCCGCCCCAGTGCCTGGCCTAACCGCCATGCCACAGCGCTGCACCGTGCGTGCAGGTAACTGGGAAACAACTGGAACGCTGCACAACCACCGGCCAGACTGTAAGAGTGATAAACAAGGCTTCTAGCAGATGGAAGCTCCTTCCTCCTTGCCATTTGGGAAAGTGTAAAAAGCACAGATCACTACAGCAGCTAGAACTCATTTCAGCTGTCACCAACAACCTTTGAAGAAAGATGCTTAAACCCCTGGGAAAAAGTCTGGGTGCTCTATGACCTTTTGCAGGTATGATTTATTAACATCCAACTAAATTGGTTACAGAGACAAAAATAATAAATCAAATTGCGCGTCAAGGTGCTCCAACATTATTACAAATTTTTGGAGTAAGTGAAGCAGAAAACAGGAACGATCCTGACTACAGAACGTTTTCTCAAAAATCTGAAAGTCGGTGATAAAATTCTAACACATAAGATACCTTTCTTCATTCTGAAATCACTAATGCCCTATCAAAACAAACAACAAATTCAGCATTTAGCAGCTTTGCGTATGTAATACCTCATACCTGTGGTATGTTTTTCCAATACTGGAACTAGTAAAATACTGTTTAACATAAATACAAGACTGCCCGATTCTCGGGGATACCAGCCGTCTCACAGGTGCGGAGCTGAAGGAGCTCATCTCCTCTCCCAGATAAACCTCCCAAACATTCCCATGAGCTTTAATAGAGTTTTGTTTTATACAACAAAAACACCAAATCTACAATTTATATAAAAAAGCAACAGCTTAAAATAATTTTTTAACATGTGGCAACTATTGATCTGGAAAATTTCTCTTATTGCTTTCAAAAGCTGCAGCAAGAACAGTATCTAAGAACTGAGCAGTACAGTAATACATTTGGTGGTAAGTTACAGCATTTACTAAGTTTCAACAGATAAGCCAGATAACCTGTGCTCTTCCTTGTGAACCCACAGCTGCCGGAGTAAGTTGCACCCACCAGTAGCTAGAACACAGAAAGGATGAGTTAGTGAATACTGGGAATTTTATTTATAGTAGGTATAATCCATGAATGAGTAAACACTCAACCAAAAAAAACCCAACCCTTCCATTTTAACCTCACTCCCTTGAATAGCACCGTCTGACTCTCGCCCTTGCAAGATGCATCCAGTTACGTGGAGAAGTTGGATTTCACCCTTCTCTCTATGATACATGCACCGTGGGCCAAGTTTTGCGTCCTCTTCAGCTCGCCCCCTCTGTATGGATTGTACACACAAAAAAAAAAGCTGTCTTGAACAAAATAAAATACGCTGAAAACGTCCTGCCCTGCAAAGCTGGTCATCTAGAGAGATGACGGGAGAGATTAACACAAAAGCAGATGAAGGACGTTAATTAGGAGTATGCTGAGCAGATGTAGCTGCCTATTTCCATAGCACAACACACTGCCCTGACCAGGTCTGACGCCACAGTGCAAACGGGAAGAAAGTCTTGCTCACAGTCGAGGAAAAGATGCAGAAGTAGGGCACAATGTTTATGGGGAAGGTTTTTAACTACAGGTTTTAGGCATGATTTGCCATTTAAAAGCTTGTTAGAATGGACTGCTTTCCTATTTTTCAGATTTATTTTTTTAATAGAGAAAAACGGGACACTGAATAAGGACTTTTAGATATGAGGGGCCACACAGAAAACCTGAACAGGACTGTAAACAGCTGAGGGAAAGCTGGGGGGTGGGGTGTGGGGCATGAGAAAGGTTTTTGTTAGGTTGGTTTTTGGGTTTGGTTTTTTTTTTTTGAGACTGGCACTGGACCTTTGTGCAACCCCAAAGCTGTCCCTGGCTGTACGTTCCGGCCCCATGATTTTGCATTCCTTTCCGTGCAGTGATCTGGCTCCAACACTAAACTGACAAATAATAAGGTGACCATGTTTGCCACCACCACTTCCTTCAGGGGCCAGGTTTTAAAAGAAAGCAGGCATCCTACTTCCAGTCCCTTCAAAGAAAACTTCTTGCTGGACGAACAGATCTCTAGGATGGTTCCTTCTCAAAATTTTGGCTGTTTTTGCTCTTCCTTCCACGCACCTAATTTTCCAAGCTCTGTATAAAGAACTTAAGTACTTTACTGGATCTGTATTTCAAAACAGCGTGTAAAAGAAGTAAATCAGTGCTGGCAAACGAACACATAAAACATATCTGAGAGAGCAGAGATTCAGAACGGAACGCAAGGCTTAATGGTGCGCTCCCGCTCAGTCTGAAGGGCCCTTTATGCCTCCTAAACAAGTTACCCTGTTTCACAATCCCAAACTTACACCGTACCAAAACCAGAAACTAAGTGTCAAATCTGGAAAGTAGAGCTGTGAGTTTCTGTTTCTATGATCACTATTCCTCCGGATATTTTTTTCTTTTCTTTCTTTGCTGCGTAATTTGAAAACTGAGTCAGTGTTTTAACACCCAAAGGCCTGAGCTGCTCCATCACCTTGACATTAAGTTTATAGCAGGATACACAGAGAAAGCGGTGCTAGAGGAATGATTCTCGAACTGCCCTCCAAAATCACGTGAAGTCATGCTTTTAAGACAGCTGCGACAGCAAGCAATGTTCATCAGGAAATTTTAGGACTGATCAACAGCTTGGGGATCACTGCTGTGTACGAAAGGAAGCAGTAAAGTTGCCCAAATACGTTCTTTTTTACCATTCAGGGTAGATGTGGGGGAAAAAAAAAGTCCCTCAATGTCAGTTATTAAAAACCAGAGCTGTCTTAGTTATATTGCAGAAAATTAATGTAAGTTTTGCACCCATTAACACGTCTGAAGTTTGGGGGAAGAAAATTACTAACATTTCATATTTTACGAAGAATAACTGTATAGAGTATATTAAGTTTTGTGAATGATGAATATATTTTTATGCAGGAATACATAGAAGTAACATCAAGGCAATTTTCTTCCACTTATTAATATGCAGTTGACCGGAGTCAAGCGAAATTAAGCAGGGACAACTAGACTGCGGTTGGAAACATGGGGTCAGAGGATCTTTCACAACTGGTCACACTGTGTTTGCAGATGTGTATTAGAGATTTACAAAAGGAGCTATTGTGCAAGGATTTTGCTTCATGTATTTAAGAAATGCCCTGGATTATTCCCAGGCATCACACTTCTGGAAATGGTAATAAAATTCCGAAGTTTACCCTCTTGATATGGGAATTTTGCTGAAGAAAATTTTATATAAGGCACTACTCAGCCTAATGCTTCCTGTCATCAACCAAATGTATTTTAGACATTTTAGACTGTAAGATACAAGGCAACACTGCCAGTCTGATTTCTCAAACATCATGACTCAAACACCCAATATGATATTAGTTTCGTTTAACACCTCCTGATTTAAATGCGTTACAAGTCTTTAACTTTGCCTTTTGGCCCCGAATACTTCAATTTCAGATGCCATCAGCTATTAGGTCATATAACAAAGTATGGGGAAATCCCCTCCATACATCGAAAATACAAACCCAGCAATCAGATCAGACAGTAATCACAGCACCTGCCAAATATGACAATGAGCAAGTTTCATGCATCCTCCACAAATGTTGCTCCCTTTCTTAAAAACTTTTTTTTATTTATTTTTAATTTCCCCTACCTGGTTTTGTTGTTAAATGAATGTTATTTTTAGTATGAATTGTAATTACCAACAGCAAGGATAATTACAAATACAACTCATTTTTGTGCCAAGTTTTGACGGTCAACACAAGAATAAAACAGGAAGGGAACATGCCATGAAGAGATCCTCACTTTCCTTGAAAAGCCAAACAGCCCCCAAAGGTGAAAAGTTCCTTTGGAATCAAAGGCCAGATCTTGTCTTCAGATTGAGGTGAACCTTGCCTTATTGTAAGCTGCTGACGTGGTAGTAAATAGTCTTTAAAAGTCTTTAAAAGTCTTTAAAAGACATATTAAATGGGAAGAATTATGCTCACTTCTTTGGTAACGAATTACAGTGAAGCAGAGCTCCTGGGCAAAGTGAAAAAGGCTGAAAAAGTGTTTGTCTGTCTCCGAGACAGTGGGGCTTCAAGGTAACAGAAAGCAAAATTCAAATATACATCTACTCTGACATCACAGATTTGGTTTAAAATGGAAGCGTTCATAGGATTTCCTTCATGTTAAATACAATACATGGATCCATTTTTAATGGGTTTTCTTTAGAACAATGCAGCACACAGTAAAGTGCAAGCTTTTCTAAGCTACTAGTCCCCCAGGAGTCTCCCTTATCCATGCCCCGTCCAATCGTTCCAGTCATAAGCCAGTTAAACGTGCCAACAACATTTGGGTTTATTTTGTGTCATTAGAGTGGCATGTAAGAAAAAGAAGGGGGCGTTGGGGGGTGACAGGATATAGACATAAACTTGGAAACTGTGTTGTTGCCACAGTCACAGTCACATGGAACAGATCTGAAAAATCATGGGTCAGGCTTGATTTGCAGATAGGTAGGAATGCAAATTATTCTGCTAATGACTTGTGATTTGATGGAAAAAAAAAAAACCAAAAATACTGCCCGTCTCTATAATCTTTGTTCAAAAGTGCGGCTTCTGCTACATTCATTTCCTGCTAAATTTCTGACCTATGGTTTAGTAGTTTCACAAATCTAGGCATATGTATAAAATTACAGGAAAGAGATGCAATTGATTTACTGCAAGACACTTGAATGTTTATCTGAACATAACAAACAGACAGAGGAAGATCAAAGACTCCATACACTTCTCCATAAGGCAGATGGTCATTTTTTAAATATAAGATCTTAAATACGCTGTTTATTTCTTAAGAGGTAGAAAATATCAAAATACTAAGAAAAAATTTCTAGCTTAAAACAATCAATTTGCTTACTTTTTAAAAAGTCTTCCTGTTGCAATTTTTAGGTTAATAAAAACAAATGAAGCTATGGAAGCACAGGATTTCGTGCTCTGTATAGATTTTACTTAATGGAAAAAGAGAGAGCTTCTCCATCCCATCTAGTCAGTGCTCAAGCATTATGTACAAAGGATCTCCTCCTCTTGCCCTGTTGGGGGCTATAAAATCTGAAGATTCCCAGTGGAAAATTTTGGCGATTCCTGAATTTCTAGCACTACATTTAGCCGGATACAGTTTACGCATAAGGCAGTAGAACCACTGATGTAAGCTCAGAACCACCTCTTCCATAATGCTAAGAAGAAAGCTAATAGAAACAAAAGCTTATTTAAATCTTTTCTACAGGCAGCAAAGGATCATTCTCAGATTCCAGCACCAGCTGATAATCTGGTTTAGCAATTTATAGCAGCCCAAAGACAGCTGAACTACTCACTGAACTGTGGAAGCCTACTTCCAGTTGGAGTTACTAAGGCTTGCACCCTGACTTCTCAGCACAGCTACGAGATGCTGATGCTACTGTCTCCAATGCAATTCAATAAGGCATAAGTTAACTCAGAACCGACAATATTACACATTGGAAAAGTAGTGTAAAAGCTCCTCTTTTCCCTCTCACCCTTAACATTCAGTACTATTTATTAAATATTTTATAAAAAGAAGTTAGGGCATTTATACATTCAAACAATCACTGCAATAGTCAAAATAAAGAAAACAAATGGATTATCAGGTTCTAAATTATGCACAGTTCTGGAGATATGCACACTTACACACATACACACGCCCCACACATATATTATATGTGTGTGTGTATATATATATGGATGTATATATAGAGATATATTTTATATATACTTCTTTTAAATCAGATCTGAGAATACAGTACAGAGTATCTTCACTTGGCTCCTCTTTCACCAGAGGACAGGATTGTCCAGTTTGGAAAAACCAGGTTCTTTTCTAAGGTCCATGTAGGTTCCATTGCTCACCCAGGAGTCATCGCTGGATTTCCTATCAAAGATTAAACAAATGCCTTAAATGTAAAGCTTACATTTTCCATACATATGCTGTGTAATGCAATGTAGCACTATGCACAGACACCCAATCCAGCCCATGAACCACGTGCGGTGCAACTCAGTACAGCCCTCAAACAAGGCAGTATAGGCTGGGGAGGGGAACTGGGATGTTTGCACTGGGCCTCGATGGCTCACCGTGGTTATTGCACCAAGAGAGCCTATAGCTCTCAGTCAAGAGGCAAGACTCATTGCACTAGATCCTCTACCTCTGCTTTTAATCTAGTGTACAACGTTTTTGGCACAGTCACAAATCATTCTTTTAAGTAAATCAAGGCTTGTGATTTGTTGAAGATAGAAATCACTATTGAAAAGCCAAATGCATAATTCTTATCTCCTCTAACACTGGGTAACACTTTTGCTATACAGTCATTATTTTTTTTTTTTACTCTGTTATTTAAATCTACACCACAAATCTCAATTTTCAAATCCTCATTGTGAGGATGCAAATCCTCATCCGCGTTCACGTTCCTCATTGTGAACGTACAGTTAGAAAGTATTAGACTTTGTCTCTATCCTGCTGGAAGCAGCATTTCCTTCTCTTTGGCAGGTGTGATTGCCATGCGTTGAGTTGGCTCACCAGCTCCTTGTACAAGCAGAGCTCTGAGGCATTTCCCGTTTGCACCCATTTAAAACATTTCTGTGCTTGACAGAAGTATAATATCTATCTATCCAGAGAAAAAAATAGGATGCCAGATGTGTTAGCTGTGATACATAGGCCCATACAACATTCACCTTGGCTCCGACTCTTTCATTGCAGGAGAACAGAGAAGCCAGAGGGGAAAAGGCCATGTCCTCACTGGCATTAGTTTTTGCCTTTTGATGGCTGAAGCCTCCCATTAATTGATTTACAACAGGAAGAAATAAAGTGCCCTCTGAATCATAATTCTCTCCCTATCATATAGGGGAAACATGTCCAAAAATAGCCCTGGAAACCAAAGTCCCCAAATCTGCATAGTTCTGCACAAGGCAATCCCACTGAATTCAGCAGAAGTCCAGCAGAGGTAATTAAGCTAAATCCAGCTACTTCACCTTGCTTGAAAGAATCAAAGATGCTACATTCACTCAGGCAAATTCAAACATAGACTAAATTATTAACCATCATCATCAAGGCAAAAACATTAGAAAGAATTTCAGGGATGCACTAGTGAAAAAGCAATATATAAGCCTGAGTTTTAACGAAGTCTGGAGTGTTCTACATTGCCAAAGTACAAAAATCAAGAATATAGAAGAAATCTGGAAAAAACTGGAGCCTGCTCTATGGCATTTTAGAACCATAACTATAATATCAATTTCAATAAATGATAGTATATGCTAATTATTATATAGTACCTGAAAAATCTAGGCTGATGCTCTAGATTGTTTTCTTCCAGCACCTTCCGTCGTTCTCTCTGTAGCTGCTCGATCCTCTGCTTCTGCATTTCAGCTCCTTCAATATTCCCTTCTTCTAGAAACCTGTAGCACCAGCAGTGACAAGAGACACAATTGGTGCTCCTGTCCCCCATCTTTGCCAGGTCCCGCAGAGCTCCAGCATCTAATCTTTACAGCAGGCAGCTCACAGTGTTTGAAAGGTGACCAGCTACATCTGCAGGCAACTGCACTATCAAAAAGTACTTAAGGAATAAGTAACGTAACAAGCTCAGAGTCATTGTTAGATTATATTCTTTTTCCTTAGAAGTTAGCAACAGTAGAAATTCCACCGCAGAAAGATGTTTCAAGTGTCTCAGTTTTTGGCTACTCAAACACAGTACGCTCAACATCCAGTACCTGAAGTACTGAAGTTTTAACATCTCTGGAAAGGCAGTTATCTAGAAGCATGCAAGAGCCAATTTTAGGAAACACTGGTCCATAATGACTAGACCGTCTCTTGGTAAGTGATTAAAAAGCCTGTCTCAGATGCACATTAATGTAGAAATAGAAACACGCTGCAGGTGTCTACACAAAATGGTCTAAGCCTAGGGTAAAGCAAGCGTACAGAAGATTAAGAACCATTTGAGGAAGACATTTAAGTGTTAAAATTTCTTACCTTTGGTCTGGCCTAAAACGTGTATCAGTGGATGGGAGTAATGACCTAGTTTGCATATCCAGTTCATTTAACTCCAGTGCAAATTGAGTAAATCCATACCACTGTTCATAATCTTTAGGCATCGGATCTACAGAAGAAAAGTACATTCAGAATTACAATTAAATGCTATTATCTTTAGAAGGAAAATTCCAAGCTCCCCTCAGTCATTTTTTCATCTCTTAACCACGGTCTCAATCCTGGGGGAATAAAAGTTTTTTAATAACGTGACAAAAGAGAACATCCCCCTTGATAATTGCACTGCAACTAAACAGATTCTGTTTTCTCAGCTGAATCAGAGCACAACTGTGAGAAGGTCGTGGTATTATCATAGCGCTTTTTCAAACTACAGCAGACAAAATTCCACGAGTTTGGGAGAAGTTCAGATATGGCTGTCATTACAGAACTGAGCTTTGTGGGCTATCCTCCAATGTTTGATACATGAAACACACAATGCTTTTCTACACAAAAAGTGGGGAGGGTTTGTTCCTTTTTTTTTCTCCCCTTCCATTTAGAGTCCTCACTTCATGCCCAAATATGAAAATGAGGGAGAATGGAGAAAATGCAGGAAGCCATGGGATTAAGTTCTCCATACTATTTAAGTTAAATGATCTGTTCTTCTGGTCTAAATTTTAAATGCTTAACAAAAATCTAATATTCCACATCAAAATAACAAGAAGTCGGGGCGTAATAAAGAGATGAAAATAGTAAGCTTATTCTTAAGCAGATCTTAAGTTCTGTACATTAGCCATTCTCATCACTAACTTGCTCTCCATATGCAGTTTGAAGATGAAGTTGTCCCACAGTATAAACTTTCATGCCACTTCCCAAAGAGCCGATGCACAACTTTCCCGGCTTTATCCATGACACTGCCTTCAATCTCGTGTGCATTTGGATTCCAATACTTTGCCTACGATTAAAAGAAACAAAGGGGCAAAAAGGTGCATAAGAGATCAAGTGTGAGTGATTTTGCCATGTCAGCAGCACCCTGCTGTAAACCGGTTTTCTGCATTACAATACAATTACAATTACATATGCAAACAATTGCTTTTAGTATTATTAATTGGCTAATTAAAATACTAACATCGAGAATCATATTTATTTTGTTTGCCTTTTTTCGGGGCAGTACTAGGTGAAGCACAGCTGATGAATTTTGCCCAATGAGAAATAAGACTGACTCTCGACTCAGTTATCTACATCCTTTCCAAATTTGCAGCATAGGAAGAGAAGGAATTGACACAGTAACCTCCACTTTAGACAATTCACAGTATCAAAGGTGTAAGATACGCAGGCTCTCAATTTTAAAAATTTGAATTCTAAACATCCATTGCAACTCTGCAATACACTACAGTACTTTCAAATAAGTATTTGCAAAAAAATATCACCCTAATGCTTCTTACAAAGTGCAAAGTATTCAGGAAAACAAAGAAGAAAAGGAAACTTTCCTTCTGCAGCTGAGCATGCCATGCTGCGTAAGTGTGAAGTACTTAGCTTCTATCTGTATGGTCTGTTTCTATGTAAAGCTTTCCCCAGCAATCAGATGCAGAAAACGCAGGTTAAGGTAAGTCTCCCAGCATGCTTTGGAAAACTATTCCTCAGGTTAGAAAATCTGGCATTGTTTCAGGTTTTCATAAATTTTCCTTTACTAGGAAGAAGTAATCTATTGCCAACACCTAATTTTAATCTCAGGTACAAGGGCGTATCCTCAGGAAGGCATATCTTGATGCCTTGTACTGAAGCAAAAGCTGTAACACCACAACCTCTCACTTAAACTCCTCCAAGGACCTGCAAAGGGCTAGAAAAGAGCGTTGGGTGAAGCACCCCATGTAAGCACTGGTTCTACTCTTGCTGAATGAATGCCATCACAGCAGGTGCCAATGTGTTAGCAGGAGGTACGTAGTTAACCACCTTACGCCCACCTCTCTCGTCCAACACAGAGTAGGTTTTTCATCCACTCGTGGATGCCCCATCCCTGAAGGTGTTCAAGACCAGGCTGGATGGGGCTTTGAGCAACCTGCTCTAGTGGGAGGTGTCCCTGCCCATGGCAGGGGGGTTGGAACTAGATGAACTATCATTCTACCATTCTATGATTCTATGGTCATATTTCTTCCTTTCCTTCCCCCATATTTTCCTGCATGTCAAGTGAAATCACCCGAGAAAGCTGTTGCTTCTCTTTCTTGTCTGGCTCTGCCTAGTGAGTGGCAGTTCCTTCAGAGTTAATATTTCTCAAAGACCCACAGGTAATTACAGCAGAACTAAAGGAAAATACAGCTTGTAAACAGTTGTACTGAGCTTCAGCAGAGACCGCCCACCCACTGGTGTGTCTGTTAGAAAAGGCTTTGCCAACATTGCTGCAGTTACTGCTGAGATTACCTTTATGAAAGTCAGTTTGCAGTGGCAAGTGTCATCGTTAAGATTTTTGATGATGATCTCTCCATAGTGTTCAATCCATCTTTGCCCACTTAAGATGTTATGGATACAAGATGTCACCTTGTTCCATGCAAAATGATCTTTAAAACTGTAAGAAAAATACACACAAGAAAAATCTCATGCAATGTTCAAACAAGCTGATAAACTTGTGAAAAAAAAATGCAGAGAACTTGATTAGAAAAAAACCCAAAAAACATTTTTTATTTTTTTTCTGGAATGCCTCATCTCCTTGTCCCACACCTTCTCTGAAACAAACCCTATGACAACAATCCTGTATCCCAGAAAACCCTTTTCACTTCGGCTGTAAACTTTGGTCTTGAACTCAGTTTTCTCTCAATTTACTTGTCCCTATTTTCCAGTTTTAAGTTGCCAAAAGTAATCATTCTAATATCGTCTACTGGCGGAAATGCCCATTTCACAGCTTGTAACACAGTGATGACTGAAAACAAAAGGACGTGGGCCACCACAGTCATCAGAAGGCTTATTGAGTGGAATAGCTTGGCTCAAGCTCTCAAGGCTGAGCCTGTGTGTGCTTCAGGCAAGAGCAAAACTTCTCACCAGGTAGTTCAAGATGCAGTTGCACACTAAAGACAGCAGCCAGGGAGAGATGAAAAATACCAATAGGTAATACAACATTTTACCTTTTATTAGAGAAGTATATGTTCTTATAAAACAGCTTTATAAAACTTCAAGTAAAGGAAAATCTCATGAAGACGTATGTTCTACAATTTGTTCTGGGTATTGATAGCCAAGTTGCTACTGGTAAGGTCAAGGGTAAACTTACAAAACACCAGTTTCCTCACAGCAACTGCCTCGCACACATCCCATGAGGACATTAGAATCACTCCTTCCCTCCCTTTAATCCCCTGCTTTCACTTGGTGCTTTGAAAGAGAGTGCACAAGGACAGTTTTTAGAGACTAGCAGACATGCAGCCAACTTACCCCATAGGAACTTGCTTTCCTGCCCCTACCTGCAGGCCACATGCTCTATTACGCATGCTAAAAATACTGTATTTGCTCCAGAACCCCCCTTAATACTAATGCTTTATTTTTGCCGATAGCCTCAGTACCCTTTTTTATACTCTATTCTACAGCAGATATTCAGGGATACAAACCAGCACATGGAGATGACACATGAATCAAATTATTTTCCACTTCATCAGCCCACCCTGGGCCCTAATCCCTTAGTTACCTTGCCTCGGAACACTCACTCACATCCTAAAGACCTTTCACTCCACAGCTCAGATTAGCCACTATGAACACAACACCTTTTATATATTACCTTTTGGACACTATCTTACTATACGGGAATTTTACGCACTTAGAAGAAAAAGGCATGCTTAGGTGCTTAGTCTGACAAGTGCTAGGTTCTTGGGTTATTTTTCTCTCTTCAGATGGCAGAATAATTAATTTCATAGGCGCTCTTTGAAAAACATTTAATTGGAGCACTACTCAACCTTTAGACCTCTGGTTCTGCAAACAGGACAGATACAGGCCAAATTTTAAAGGATTTTGATTGTTGATCTATAATGGGCACTCTGACAAGCCAGCAGAGGAACACTGCAGAATTTTATTAAAAAAAAAAATAAACTATACTCAGCACTTAACTACAGTGGCGGCTTACTTCCTTGGATAATAAACATCAGATATGCAACTGGTTCTATTTGTCACTTACAATAATTATTTATGCAGTGATGATAGCTATCAGCCTCACCTACAGAGCAAGACCACATGGTGTTAGGGCTTGTACAAATATAGGTACAAAAGACAGCACCACCACCGCCGCCCGCTCCCCAAAACCCACACTCAAGCAAAAGAATTCATAGCTTCTTCTACCATGCAGTTTTTCCCTGCGAGTTTAAAATGCACAAAGCTTGAAATTCAACTTAAGTATGAAAATACTAACTTTGCTTTTTTCAAGATACACAGGAGTGATGTTTATTTCATCTTTTCTTTATAACCCTTGGAAGAGTTAGTGCTTCTGTTTTACGCTTCTTTTTTTGGTTTGGGTTTTTTTAATTCCCCTCCACCCCCACCTCCCGCCTCTTTCTTTTTAAACTAAATTATAATCACCAATTCTTCCAAAGGTCTAATACGGCACAGCACAGCTTGTTCTCATCTGGATAAATGTGGCTCCAGCGTGTGCAAGCATGTCTGTGCCTGTGTGTGAACAGCACCGCACGACTGCAGCACTTACGCGGGAAGAGTTACATGTGTTGTACCAACTGGAACAATTTCCATGGACTTCCCCCAGAATTTGTTTTTCCATCTTACATCTGAAACAGGAAAAAAAAAAAAAAAAAAAGACAAGTTTAGTCATAAGCTTGGGTGAATCATTCTATTTCTGGGTTCTACTTTATTTTCAAGAAATGCAAAATAACAAAGTGCAACATAACAATGATGGTCAAAGAATGATGTGGTTCTTCGAATGTGATTTGTTGGTTTGTTTTTTCATTACATTATTGGTTATCTAAATAGCAAAGTAACAGGTTTAAAAGTTTTCTCTCAAAAACTTTTTCAAAAGAGAGGAATTTGAATAAGCTATAGACAGCACATATTTATCTGCAATTCAGTCGCTAGTGAATGAATGCAGACATTTCCAAAAACAAGAGCATAATTTCAAATACAAAAATATAGCAACTAAGAACATCCACAGTGGAGAAGCAAAAGAATGTTTCAAAAGGCACAAAAATTGCAGAAGGACTTAGTCCAACTTCCTCTGCAAGTTTAACTGGCCTTTCAAAATCTTGTCTGAATCACAGAAAGATGTGTCCAAGTTTCACATCATTTCTCAAAAAAGAGATGAGAAATCTCAATGCAAATTTAACCAAATTTATTGAGCAAAAACACCTGGAAGAGAAAGAAACATGGACAGAGAAGCGTGGCAGAAGGGCTATAGGTTTAAATTAGGCTAGATAATCAGGCAGTAACTTCCACAGTAACTTCAGAGTTCAGGGGAATAGTATCCTTGCTGTATTAGACACTAGGAACTCCATTCCCTGCCCAATCCGAAAAATAGGGGAAAAAATCACCTCTAGTCTCAAAAATATGCTAGTACTAACACAAGGAGACCAAACCACTGTTTCCTATGCAACCGTGGGGGGAGCTGATATGCCAGCTGAGAGATAGATGCTCAAACCATAGTTAGAGGACTACATCTCTCCTGAGTGTGTATGTTCAAGCGATGGGACCGAGTCACACCAAGCTGCCTACCATTGCAAAGGCTGGAATGGGACATAGGGCAGAATTGATCATCAAAAAAGAACCCTTTGGTTTTTTTTAATTTTTGAAGTTTGATGCTGGGCCAGCATCCTTAAAAACAGCAATTCTCTTGTGATTCTAATACCGCACAATAAGAGGTCCAAAACTGCCTTGACTGTTACGGTATCGAGCCAAATTCTGTATTAGCTTTCTCTCTTCTGCAGTGGGATGGAAAAAAAAGGGCAAAGGCACATCCTGCTGAGTTGAATAGTTTAAATGTAATTATCAGACTGTGTTATGTTCGGTTTTCTTATAAATGGCACAGCTGTCCCATGGAGGTCAGTACATGGGAAACATGTTGGGAACGAGTGTGTAACTTGATCATGCAAAAATTTTAGAGCAACTAAGAAAAGGGAAGTTTTATTTTCAAAGCTATGTTCAGACTAATTCAGGCACAGATGCTGCAATAGCTGGAACTTTCTATTCTGCATTTCCATTGTTTGTGTGTCCACGCTCCTTTGCAAAAGCAGAGTCAGCTTCCTAAGTCAGGGAAAATGATTTCCAAAATAACTGCCCCTTGTCAGAACCCAGTCTTCTGGCTCACTAGAGATGATCAAGAGATTTCTTGATGTTGAAACAGATGAACTAAGGTCAGCGTCTGGTGGGATGACAGCACTACTCTGGCAATGTTGCTGAGGACTGTCTCCTTTTCCGCTGAGGAGATAATATGGTAAAAGTGAACAGATCTTCGCACACAGAAAGAACTTACCTGATTGACAAGCTACCTTTATGATTAACTTGATGTTAATCTTTCCACATAAGTTAATGCAGCCGCATAACAGGAGGCCAAAACATTTACAAACTGTCTTTGCATGGAAAAAAACCCATTGTCTAGATCTCCCATAAGCTCAGGCGGCCACATTTAAAAACCAAACCAAACCCCAAGCCCCTGCAGTAACCTGATTGAGACTCCTGCGCTAATCAAGACCAAATCTTACATGCCTTCTCATTGATCAGGTCATGTTTACAGAAGAGCTTTGCTCTCTAAATGGAAGTGTTAAAATATTTGAGCGATAACCGTTGTCAAGATCTGTAAAACAAATCAGTCGCATCAGATTTTATTAAGACAGGCTGCTATCTAGTTTTACTTATACAGTATTCAGTCAGTGAATAAATTTTTTATCATCTCTGCTTTTTGGCTAAGAACAAAAGGACTCTTGTACCAGTATTTGTTTACAAAGCAAAGAATTATATTGAATAATGAAACTCAGACTAACGACAGAGTTCCAATTTCTGTGCAATATGGCTCCATCGGTAATAACTACAATCAAGTCAGCAGAGTCAATCTTAACAGAATTCAAGGTTATAATGTGGCTACAGTGCGAATTGACAAACCTCTGCTTGAAGGACTTTAACTGAGTTAAAAGGCACAGTTATGTTCTGTGTACACTCCAAAAATATCTAACCACACAGGTACTGTGACTGGCTGACAGCTGCACCAGCGTTACACAGCAAACAAAGCTCCAAAACAGGCTTTTTGGAAACATGTTCATAGTCAAATTGCACAAAATCTTACATACTGTAATAACGCCAGCAGAGAAAGACATGGTAAATATATTTATCCTTGCTGTTATGCTCATTTTTGGAATTTTTTCTCTGGACAGGTTTACAAGATCTGCCAACACTCAGGGTTTAACGTGTAGTTTTTCAATCTGTGTTCTAGCTTGTTTGTTTTACAAATAGCTTGAGGGACAACTCTTCTTTACTAAAGAACCCCCCCCAAAAAACCCACTTGATTTTAAAGAAATGCATTTGTACATGAAAAGAATCAATTAATTTTATAAAAAAACCCACAAACTTGACACTTTTATAATGGTAGAACATCCAAGTAAGAAACATGCAAGTAAGTACAGGATAGCATTTCTTAAAGACATTCTAATACAATTTAAGCAGGAATTTCACCTTTTCTCAATTTCTGGATGTTTCATGTTAAGACATACACTGAAAATATTATGAACACTGTAAAAGTAAATGATAGACTAAAGAGTTACCTTGCCAAAAAGCAAAATTCACAGATTCAGCATGGCATGCAGAAATAGGTGGATGGTGACTGACCTAATAGCAAGACATGAAAAGAGGGGAAAAAAAAATAGGACATATTAACACTCGAACAGCCATTTTGGTTTGGGGTGGTTTTTTTGTTTTTCATTTTTCATTGAGGGTGGTGAGACACTGGAACAGGTTGCCCAGAGAAGCTGTGGATGCCTCATCCCTGGAAGTGTTCCAAGTCCAGGCTGGATGGGGCTTTGAGCAACCTGCTCTAGTGGGAGGTGTCCCTGCCCATGGCAGGGGGTTGGAACTCAATGATCTTTAAGGTCCCTTCCAACCCGAACCATTCTATGGTTCTGTGATTCATTCCTATATGACATTTATAAATTGGACATTTACTTTCCTTTTGCAGTTATGTCCTGAAGGGGGAGTCAGTGAGATTAATACGGTGCTGAGACCTACCAAGCCTTGAAAGAAATGGGAAGCACTTATTTTAAAAGGCCTGTGAATTTTGTTCATTGAGTGAGAATCTAACTGTATATTTTGTACCTTGTCTCTAATGTGATAATTATATTTATCCTTAGGGCCCCCTTAATATATTAACAGAAGCTGCACTTTAAGCACACAGACAAAAGTAAAAAAACCAAAGGGACAAATTCTTCTGTACAGTAAATACCCACAAACCCCTGACTATGAGGGAGGAGACAGCGATCAGCATCTCTGAGGGGGCCACGGGTGGAGATATCAAGCCATGAAATTCCATCAAGCAACCCCTACTATTGCAGTAGTGACACCTTAGGTGTTTCTAGTGCGAAACTCTCACCGCACACGCTGCATTTTATCAGCTTTGGGTAATTGCACATACACGAATTAGAGCAGCCACCAAAATAGCAAAGCGAGGACTGAGTAAATAAAGAAATATACAATGCAGACTATTCAAAGGGAATAGCAAATAATACCCTTCTGGGTGAACACGAGTAACAACTGACCAGGACCAACTCTTTGATGTGTAATGCCTACTCTTCTTTCGACAGACAACTTTCTTTTCAAGTCAAATTGCTATTTCTCACTATGAATTTAATTTCTTAACCACCTACAGGGCTCAAGTGTAGTTTTACTTTCTTCTTTGTTACTCATTTTGCAAATATGTTATCGAGCATTTTTCTGCAGACATCCAGTTATTTACTGAAGATCCTCTACTTGGTTTTAAAAAAAAAATAAAATAAATTACTAATTACTCTAAAATATGCCCTAATCCACCAAGACCAACACTCTCTCTCTCACATACCGCACTGAGATTAACCCCAGATGTCACTATAATTCATGGGTTAAACTTAGCTCTCACTTAAACTGTTATAATTCCAGAGTAAAGTCATGGGGTTAAGTGGAGTTACTCTAAACTCACTCTAGTAATAGAACAGAATCTCTGTTATTTTACAGATTTTGCCTATGCATTTAATGGATTACATGCTATCTGCATTAACAAGATATTTACTGTATGCATCTAAATGCTTGCACAAACAAGCAATAAACAACAGCTTCTGATGCAAAGAAAATATTTAATGCTTGCAAACTGCATGAAATTTCTTTCCTCCTATACTGCCCTCCCCTCCTAATATCCCTCCATCCCATACTATTACAGTAACTTTACCACTCTATAAACTCATGTCACATATTGCATGTATTAAAACAATAGTTAATAGCCCAAGCCCCTTCAAGTATTAAAATTCTTCTTTGGAAAAAGTAGCCTTTGTATTGATAAATCCAATATTCATGGGAAAATCTCTTCCTTTAATTCAATCTAACATTAAGCTTAGTACCAACTTTTATTCCCCACTGCAGCGGTCTAGACACGTCATCTCAGAACTGAAGTAACGCAGTGAAGAACCAGACCCATTACTTGAACTTTAAATTTGATTCTTGCTTTGACTATTTTGCACTTTTTTTTTTGCCCCTTATTTTTACTCTTGCCTGTGACATTTCCCGAGACTAAGGAAAGAAAACACAGCACTCCTTTTTGTCAGTTCTCACATGTAATGTACAAAATGTTGTATCTTCAAAGGTGGTCAAAACCACTTTTTGTTTCCTAAAGGAACCCCGTTCGAAGGCTTTTTTGGATCAAATTTCTAGGTTGTACACCCTTGCTTGCTGCACTTTTTGTATTTTTTTTTTATGTCTAGACAGAGTGAGACAGCTTTCCATCATTCTTACTCTGTGAGGCATCAGATTACTTAAGTTTTATCTCTTTTTAACATAGGTCGCAAGCTTAGCAATTTTGGTAACTTGGTTGGTTTAAATTTAATATTTTTCACCCATACTTAATAATTATTCTCCTATTGGGGAATTATTTTCAGAAACACTCAGACCTTGGTGTGTTGTATGCATCCTTCACCTACTAAGCTGTGGTACCAGAGTTGAAAGGCTTAGCCCACAAAGTATTTGGACAGGAAGGAGAAACATTCACAGTGCCATAGTAAATACTAGTGGTTGATTGACTTACACAAGGGAAATATTTGTGACAAAAGAAGACATTAAACAGCTGAAGATACAGTATTTGTAACGATCACACACAAAAGAAAATGACAAGAATGTGAATGCTTGTTGGAGCTGTGCTCAGATTTCAGCATGGGGAATGGCACTTTACTTAACCAAGTTATCTAGTTACTGCAGCAGGCAGCCTGCCAGCCTTTGCTTCCCGAGTGTCAGCTGCCGGTTGTCATGTTCCATCCCAGAGACAGCAGACTTTCCTCATAAAACAATTTCCTTCATTTATAATTCTGCATTGTCTCTTGAGTTTTGCTAGGCTCAGGTCATGTAAAGTAATTTTGTATTTCTCTCAATTCCAGAGGATACCAGCCACGCGTTTAGAATTAAGCAGTGTATCAAGTAGCAAATCTAAGGGTTGCAGCATACAGTACCTGTTCCGCAAAGAACTGGAAACCCTTATCTTCACGAATACATTCATAGGTTTCTCCAAGCACAGGATTAAATGGCTTACTTCCAGCTCGGTAGTAACTGGATGCATATGCAGAGACTGCAAATGCAGCTATATACACCTGGGAACAACAGATGTGGAATTTTGGTTAATTAATTTATCACAGCCACGCACAATTTTTGCTACACATTTTTATTTGACAGAAGGAAAAAAAAAAAAAAGTTTCTTATCCTGACATCAGATTCTGTCTTTTTCCCCATCATTTGCAGACTACAAACACGAATGCCTCCTGCAAGTTAAGCACTAGCTCACACATTAGAAAATTACTCAATCTTCAGAGAGTCATTTGATGGTTCAGGGATGGAGTTATTAGGGTCAAACACTACAAATTTCATCAACTGAAAACAGCATTTGTGAAAACTGTCTGAAATAGCTTAGCATTCTGCCACACAGGTCAAAGCAGTAACCTTAAAAATCACAGTTAGATTTTGTGTTATATCTGGCTTTTATAGTTATGGTCTGCGATTGTACGGATTTTCTAAACTTGGCACAGGAAGTATTGGATGAGTTTTCACCAACTTTGGTATTTCTAATGCACTTTGAATTTAATTGCCTTTTACCTACTGTGTGCTATTACCTAATCGTGAAACTGTTTTTGATTATGATTGAGACACAGGTAATTCTTCCAAATTTTTGCAGTCAACTTAAGCATAATTCCTCCTAAACCGGAGGAATTAGAATTGGGGTTGCTCAATTCAGGTCTCTTTTGTACCATTCTTCTCCCTTTTCATTCCCTTTTCCTCATCTTGTGAAAGTGTAGATGCTCTCGTTTCACAATTTCAGAAACTGAATCCACTTCAGAATGGCCCTTCTATGAACTATTACAATTACTATGCAACAGCCAGCATTAATCTTGCCTCAGAAATTTCTCAAAGGCAAAGAATATTCCATTCTGAGGTAATTGCCAGATGCTTGGGTGTGGGAAGGAGGGGAAAAAGGTTCTTCTCACTCCCATATGAGCAACTACTGCTCATTTCCTTTTCCTTTTAACACATGTTCTCAAGAGAACAAAAAAAAGCTATGCACCTAAAACCCCCATTAATAGCCACATCCTCTGTCCTGAGAACAGACATTAAATTGTAACCCTTGCAGAGTGTCAGAATGGAGCAAGAGGCTTTTCAAACAGTATTTTTAACACGACTACTTACATTCATTAATAACCTAATTTTAAGATAAATACATTGAGTTGCAAATGCTTAATTCAATTTAAGGGACAATCTATAGCTTCCATATAAGAGAATTTAGAGAGCTTTTAATCCCTTATTTATGGGCTTACATATTAAGTAGCTCTTGTGCACCTGGAAGCGGAACACCTGAAAGGCATTTTTCTCTTGTTCTTTTGCCAAATGCTGAATTCAGGGCTCTGCACCAGCAGAAGATGACACCGTTATGGTACTCAACATACCTTCATAGTGCCTGGTTTTGAGATCCTGAACATTTTGGATCAACCCCAAAACTTCACAAAACCAGTTAATAAAACAAATGGAGCTCATGTAGTTAATCTAAAGATGTCACAATAGTGTAGGGCTGGAAGATCCAGCACCTTCTACGTGCAAATGTGTTACTAGATTAGCCACCCTTAAAAAAAGATCTATTGTATTTTTCATGCTCAAGAGGGATGTTTACTAGTTCAATGACCCCCTTCCCTTTTTGCTGTAAATTTTTAATCTTACAGAGTAAGAGCTGCAAAACAGAACTAAGCTACAGCAAAGTACTTGAGGAGACAGAATTCCTGATAAAGAAACAGAAATTATGCAGAACAGTCAAAAATAGGGGGTACGTAAAGATATAAAGACACACGTTCGTAGAGTCTGCATTTCTCAGCTGGTTGAGAAAAAGAAAAATGGAACAGAACGTCTTCAGTTCTTTGGCAGATTGTTTTTGTATTTATTCTAATCATATTAAATGTTACTAAGTATTTGGAATAACAGATTTACCATCCGTTCAAATGGGTTATGTGTATGCGCTGCTTTATCTAGTAGTTCACTGTACTCCAGCTCCTCGCAGAGACGCTGAAGGGTGTTAAGTGGCTCATTTAATTCAACAGGCATGGCCACTTTGGAGAGATCCTTTCCTATATTATTTCTCAGGATATTCCAGAGGCTGATGTTACTCGTATTAGGACACGGAGCTGGTAAACACGTTCTTCGTTTAGAATTGCATCCGATTCCACTTTCAGAAATACAGTCTGAAAAGGAAGGAAGTGGCAGAACAAGTCAATTCACTGTTTACTTAGTTTCATCCCCTTTGCAAACATACATTAAAATGCAACCATCTTTTTTTTCCGTAAAAAATTCCTTCCACCCTCACAATTCATTCAAGTATTTCACTTGTGGTTTAAAGATAGCCTGTTACAAAAATGATGAAATTAAGAACAAGGTTTTAATTTCTGTATGTTATCTGAGGTAAATGTCAGGAAAAAAAAGTTCCTTCACCTTAAATGCTGTAAGAAAGGCTCACGCTTCCCGCTGATTTTGAATGTGTGAATATTACAACTATTTTACTTGTAACAGAGACGGATTCCTATCTGTTTAAGGGACATAAAACCTCCCTCCTTGACAGAGCTTCAATTAAGTTGACACTTCTGAGAAGGCAAGGCGGAACTTACAGATCCAAGCTTAATAACAACTCCTACCTATTTTTTCCTACTTTTTTGAATACTCCTACCAGGGAAATTTACTTCACATTCACATGCAGGCTTTTCCACAGCGCTCCCCGTAATGCTTAGCATTTAAAAAAAATTAGTGATAGCTTTTACATGCAGCCATATGTTGGTGGAGAAATGGCCTGTTTTAAAGGTGGAAAAGCTGAAGCAACTGTGGAGCTATGGGTTTCCTGGAGATTTTAAAAAAAGAACTCATGTCAAGAGTCCTTCACATGAATATCCGAGGCCTGTGTTGCAATGTCAAAGCAATTGGAACAGGATAAATAGTTCTAAGTGCACCATGAAATGATGTGTGGCAGGATCAAAATAGAGTTACAAGCTTCTGCAACAGGCACTAGTCTAAAGTGATTACATTGCTAAGCTGTACATCAATCTCACCTCAGAGAGGAATACGGTTGCCACTACAAGAACATATTTTATCTTTGCATGTCCTTGGAAGCACTAGGAAGCTCTTACCCTAGAATCATGTCTCCATTTGGAGACATTTAGGTATAGCCCCAGTCTGTCAACCCCTGTCCGCATCCGGGTTTCCTCACACAGCTTTGTCTTAGAGGAATTAAAACAGCACTGGGCAGCATGTCTTTCCTGTGCTGCACGTGCCCAAAGAATCACTGCCCTTAAATGCACTATTTCAACCAGAATTTCCTCTGCTGGTCCACTGACACAAGCATGATATCAGCAGTGCTTCCAACAGTGACGAAGAACAGATAACTCTAAGGGCTAACTCTCCGTCACTGCTATGTATGCCAGCCCATGCCTCAGATGGAGGATTTCAAGTGCAATCAGCAGCCTCAAAGTTTTAAGGAAGAAGTTTCCATCTTTCCTGCCACTCACAAGCTAGAAGTCTTAGTATCTCATATGACCGAGCTGCTGTAACAAGGACGGGTGAACTATTTGCACTCTACTGCCTATCTCTTTCTTTTTGCATAAAACTGGCATATGCACTATGAACCAAAAAATCTACCAGAAACAATCATACTGTTAAGAGTTAAGAGGTTGGCTCCTGTACTTCCCTCTTGAAATAGTTTATTTAATACCAGAAGAGGCCAAAAAGAAGGATGTTCCTGTAGATTCCTCAGAAATGAGGGGATATCTGGAGAGGAGGGAGGCAAATGCTAAAAACTTGTCCTTGTTCAAAAGGGCTCTCTGAAATGGGATTTGGCTATGTCCTTTGACAGCTTCTGATTAAAAGCAGAATACTGATTGACTGGACTACATATTCTGGACCAGTCCATTAACGGGGGTAAACTGGTGACAAAACTAAGTAGAGAAACAACTAAGATATTCAGACACCAAATTTTCTATATAGTGAAGTTTGACCATCCTCCATGAAAAGAAAAACCCGTGCAGTTCTGGTTTGCAAGAGATGTGACAAATGGCCTGCAAGAATACTGAAGGAGATTAAGATGTCTGGCCTCCAGCTAGACTCAGTGACTTGTAAGGCCAGACTGGACCATTATCATCATTTGGTCTGACCTTCTACATTACAGTGGTCAGAGGATTTTATCATAATCCCACAATTTATGGTTCAGCTAAAGCCCTGTAGGAAAAAAACATCCAGTTTGCTATTAACGGGAGCGGCAGCCTGCCCAAAGCACAGAAATAACAGGTACCAGAGAAGCACGTGGAGGTGCTGCTAACTCGGAAGAGCTTCAGTGTTACAAAAACATGAACAGCCAGACTAGTACAGTTTTCTAAGCTCCAGATCACGAGATAAACCAATCTGTACTATTTCCTATCTTTCAAAAAAAAAAAAAAAAAAATCTTTATTTTTAAACAGTTACAGAATACAACAGATCTCCAGGCATATCAAACCACACGAGTTCATAGAGATCCACTGGTCCTTGGAGATGATCAGGAAACAGCTGCTAGTAAGAAACCACTGTTCAGCATTTTTGAAGATAAAAATATATTGATAGAGCGGGAAGAACATTGTGGTTAGCTGAAAAGAGCTGAAGGCACAAAGCCAATTAGTTTGTTATGACCAGTTCTTCTCCCTCTTTTTTTGATTCTGTCTCTAATTAGCATGACAATTAAATAAGCATATGTACTAACAAGACTATCATGATAAAACATGCAAAAAAGAAATCCTTATGATCATACACCAGGCCTGCCACTGTGTAATTATTCTCACGTTTAAACACCGAGTTCTGCTAAAAACAACAGAACTGTGCGGTTGCTAAACTGCAGACTGAAAAAACAAAGTGACAAGAAAAAAAAAATTACTTTTTGGAAAAAAGAAAGCAGCTAGGCCTTGCTACTTTGAAAAATCCTTGGCCATGAAAGGAACTGAAAAGGAGTGGGAGTTGCACAAAAGAAGCCAAGAAAATAGGTGTTTCTCTGCTGATGCAGAGCCACCATCCTGCTTGCTCAACGGTGCCCAGGCCCTGTTAATCAGATTAGCCAGAATGCTCTGTTCTAAACAAATCTGAGGCTGTAAGAGAAAAAAAATCGCAGGCTGTTCACATCTCAAAACCTGTAATAACAAATTTTTTCTAGTAAGATAATTAAAAAATAATCCCAAACAAAAAGAAACAAGGAAAATTCTCAAAATATTGTATAATACAACACTGAACTTACCTAAAGTTTGTCTTTCATTCTCTATGTCATTGCTTAAGTTATCTTCTGAGGCATTATCACTGATATCACTTACATATGAGTCATCATCCGATACCTGAGTGTGGGGTGGAGAAATAAGCAAGATACATCACTCACTAAAATAACCCCATATGCACATAAAAACTGTTACGTTCCACTACAATTCTTGTTTTAGTAGATTTGAACTGTTTAAGCTGTGTTTCAGTATTACAGGAAAGTACTAAGAAGTCCTAAGAAGACATAACTGAGTTTGGAAAAGATTAACATCATTGAAAATTCAACTATTCTTTTAGTGGAGACACGCTTCATCTTCTTGACCCCACAGCTAAGGCAGCCTTCCTCATATCAAAAGCCAAGGTTTTTATAGAGTTTGAGAGAGGTGACAATATGAGCTATTAAGTTTCAATATGCAGGACATCAGCATCAAGGTACCTGCAAGTACCACAAGGACAGGTATGAATATATATTTCCATGATACAATTTCTTAAGCACCTGTATAATGACTCAAGGCAGACAGTACAATACACGCAGTATGTGCATACCAGCTACCTAATTGCTATTTGTCTCAATGTGTGTATAAGACTTCTCCAGAATAATTGTTACATTTTACTGTGAAGAGACAATGATAACGAATAAATACATGGAGCATGTTAATTTCTAAATGTTTTGACAATTTTCATTTTCTGGCAGTCATCTGATGTGCCAGATGACTCAGAAAGACTACACATCAAGTAGCAGCTAAGAAACTACATCAGAGTGATGTCAATCTGAATGCTCAGACCTCATTTTCTGAAGAGCTAGCAGACAGCAGGACTTCCTGTGCATCAAAAAATTCCGTGAGAGAGTCAGCTATAGACAGTCTGCTTTCATTGGAGACCTGGTGGACCAGACCTCTGCTTTCTTCTCTTGAATTTTCCTGTTTCAAAGAAATAAGAAGTTTTGAGAGGAGAAAAGAGAAGTACCACAAATCCCATTCCTGCATGCAATTCCACAGTCACATAACCTGAAGGGCTGTAAAACACAGGGAGAAGATTGCACGTGCTCCCCTCCAATTTGGTGAAAGGTAGCATGTGTTTCAAAGAGGGATTTAAAACCAAATTTAAACAGACAAAAGAGAAGAAGAAAAAAGGAAGGAAAAAAGCAATGCATATTCAGTAAATCAGTTATGGTGCTGCATGTACATTTTCCTCCAAAAAAAATAAAGTCAAAATGCTTTGATATTTGATTGATTTAGCCAGATATACACATGTGTATCATCAAAAAGCAAAACTCTAATCTCTTTACATTACATCCCAGATTCACATTCCCTTCTGATCTTAGCAAACGAATTAGTCTTCTCCCAAGTCTTGTTTAATGCAAAGCCTGTGGTGCGGTGGCATACAAAATTCAGGGGGGCAAAGTTGCCTTCTGTATAATAGCAATGCTTTCCCGGTTCTCTCTCCTCACTAGGTAATTTTCTATGCTGTGCTTTGGAAAGCTTTCCTTCATATCCACACCTGAGTCAGCTCCACGTAAACCAAACCCAACATATTATCAAAGCCACGTAGATGACATTGCTTTTGCTGCTGCAGGCATGTTCAACAGCCACAGAGATTTTGGTAACTCCTCACGTGGAAGCTCTACAGATCGGTGGTGTAAGCAGAGTTCCAAAAGGTGGCCTAGCAAAGGTGGGGCGATCAGGGAGACTTGGTTCATTCTGTGGATGTAGTAAAGAAGTAGGAGAACATTGTGCACTATTGTTTTCCCTTGTAACTCCATCAACACTAAGGAAAAGGGCTGGCTGGCCCAAAGCAGTGCATTAGCTGCTCTCAAGCTTTTCTTCAGGAGATGCTTTACTAACTGACCGCCCTATCATGATTTTGCAGGAATTGTAGTCTTTTACTTTCGGAACAACATAAGGAATAATCTGACAAGCCTATAATCAAATTGATAAATCTTCTTTCAAAGCTTTTCTGCCAGTAGATTTTATTATAGTATGGAATGTTATTCAGTACGTGCAGATAATGGTGACATCGTAACAAACCAAACTGTTATCAAACAATAGACTTTTAAAAAAAAAATAAAAAAATAGTTCTGATACAGCAGTGAGAAAAGAGGAAACCTCAACGTTGTCTCTTCTAGGGGCAGGCAGGTAGACTAGCCTACAAGTTAAAAAAAAAATCACACACGCGAAAGTATTGCTACGGGGATTGTTTCCAATACTACTTTGAATCTGAAAACGAAAGTGTGCAGGACTTGCTCATAAAAGAACAGCAGGTTTTTACATTTATCACGAGAGTTTCAGGTTGTCTTCTTTCATGGTCCCACTCTGGCATGATAAACTACAACATAAACTGCCCAATAGAAAAGGTAAACTCTAACCTACCACAGCACCTGATGCATCATTTAGAGCCAAGTTTTGTGCAGTGGCTCTGTCTTCCTATGGGGCAGCGCTACTGTATCATAGTCCTCAGACAAATCTAAAACAAAACTTCTCCAGTGTAAGTCATTTCATCCTTAAGCTCCATCCCAAACTGTGCCAGAGGGAATTTTTGAATAAAACCTCCAAAGGACCTTTTGAAGCTATTTTTGTCGTGTGTGTGTGTGTAGTGCATAGAAAAAGTTTCAGGAAATAATCCGTCGACATTGCAAGGACCTCCACTAAATATAAAAATAAAGAACTGAAATTAAAAATCAATGCATTAATGCTTGTCTGGATAGCAGTTTAAGTGCTGTTCAAATTCTCATGGGATTAAAAGCAAAAGGCATTAGAATGATAAACTGATCAATTTTGAAGAAAAAAACCCCAACAAAACGAACTGCTAAATATGACCAAAACACAGCTCTACGAAAACAGAACTAAACCAGAAGTGAGCAGACGGAATGACTAAACTGTCATTAAAAATAAAAGGAAATAATAAGTTATATAAAACCCCCACCATTACATGCACTCAAGTTCTAATAAAAGATTTATACTACAAGCACAGCAGAAGTTTCTGTATGAGTTCACATTTAGAAAAATCCATCAGAACTAACACAGTTCTTGCTTCCCTCACTAGCACCATTAGCACCTAGATCCTATGACCTATAAACGCACCATATTCACATGCATTCTGCAGCAAGCCAAAAAACTGCCTGAACACCAGTACGTCTCAAACTGGCTAAGTGGATATGTAGAAGACTCCCTGGCTTCACACAAAGAAAATGAAACGGCTGAAAGGGCTCTTGTGTATCTCATTTCTTTGATCCTTTCATGGAAATGCCTGACAGTTGTTCTAAACCTTATAGGAGCCACGCTGGTAGCCAGCGTTCTGGGCTAACAATATTTATAGACAGGCAACAGAAAGAACTACAGAACTTGAAAGTTAACAAGGGAATAAGGGGGAGAGAAACAGTAGCATGAGGGGAACATGGCAGCAGCTCTGTTCATGCTGAACGGGAAGCAGGCAGGAGGCGAGGGAGACCACCAGGAACCAGTAGCAAAACAGCGATGGAAGTGTGCTCAGGGAAACTGCTCACAAGGAAAGTCTTTGAAATCAAATATTACACAATGCATCATCAGAAATGACTCATAACCATGACAGCGGACTTATTTTGCTAACACAATACACCATAGGGAAGACACGAAGAACACAACAAGATGCAGCTATACAGCACTGTCTAGATATAGGGGCTTGAGGGACAGACATCACTGAAAGAGGAAATCCATACCCACCTTCACCAAATCTGGACTTGATTTTGCATTAGATGCTGAATCAAGGATCATAGATTCGGCATGTATTCTGCGTAACCGGTCTTTAAGATCTGTGTTTTGTGCTATTGCCTGGAATATTTAACAAAAATATTGGGGATATAAAGTTCTCTCAACTAACTTGAAAGTGGCTTTATTGTGTAAAAAGGGCTGAAGAGTATTTAAAGTGCAATATGAAACACCATCATCACATGACTTTTTACTGGTTCAGCAAATCATTTATTGTAAATGCTTCAAACCTTGTTCATTATCTCCCAAAACTATTCTTCTTAGTCTGAAGGAGAATCACATAAATGGAGGAAAAAAAGCCAAAGATGGCAGGTATATTTCAAGTTACCAGGTTTTGCAGGCTGATTTAATAAGTTATAAATCAATTTTGTGCATCTTCTGTCTTTTCAAGCTCCCCTATCTCCAACCTAACATCTCTCAACATTCAATTTTCTCATCAGCCATATACTGATAGTTCCCTTTGCTTTCTACTGACAGAGAAATAAGACTTAAATTCAAACAGGTACAGGCACGATTTGTGTCCTATCAGCTTATAATGGCAATGATAAGAATAAAAAGCCTCTACTGCAAACTCATGTTTGTTACACGTTATTTACTCATGCTGGGTGCATCTGATGGACACGTGTCAGGTAGAGCAGACTTGCAGGAAGTGAATGCAACCCTTCCTGCAATGAAAATACCTCTGAAAAGAAAGATTGGCTTACTAATTTTGGAACAATACTGAATACTTACTGCCCATTTTAGTGATCTGAATCAATACTAGGATGTGGAGAACCCTGCTGTTTACACATCTGCTTCTGATCTTGACAGTAATTTTTGCTGGAAATAGTCTTTAGGGCAGGAAAGACAGTAAGATTGAAGTGATGATGGAGAGGAGAAAGTAATTTCTGGCTTTACATACATGTGGTCTGAATTTGCCATAGAGCCATATAGCACTTCCATGTCAAATGTTCAAGTGGACAGCATTCTGTTATACCCACAACATCAAATAAGTGCAAAAAAGAAATTACACAGTTTTCCTGAAATAGTATCCTCCAATTTTCAATGTTTGCTACCAAGTGTTTTCTTCTTTCTATTGTCTTCTTCCTCCCCCAAAAATAAAAATATTATACTTTTCCCTATTCTGTATTTGCTTTTCTTACACTGTGTGTAGGTCAAGGATACAATCTCAATGAGGGAGAAGCAGAGGCAAAGATGCTAATTTTGTGGTATTTTATCCACTTTAAATAATCCACTTTAAATTTTTTTCCCCTGCCAGGCTGATGAGAGCAAAACAGGCTGAAGTCTAATAGCTTCCAACCTGTGAGTCTGAGTTTTTGTTCCTCACGTACAGAAAACAAACTGAAATGAACAACAACAAACACTAAATCAAAGTCATCAACACAGGACTCTGCAAGGAAGTCTTAGAAATATGACAAGTTTATCATATCTGTGCTTCCATATGTCATCAAAGGAAGCTTATTCCTTTCTCCTACAGGATCTCTGCTGTACAGGGTGAGAAAATTTCTGTTGGCATCATGGCTTTACAGATCTACAGACTAAGAATAGCTCTCACTGGTGTTAACCTCTGTTGAAACTGCCAAGATGACTTCCTAATGGGCTACAAAAGGCTTATTATCAGATAAGACCTAAAAGGATGACTTTCAGAAGCTATTTAGAGGATCAAGATGGACAACAGAATTTCATTGCTTAGAAAAAATATTTCATGCTAAGCCGAGTGTTCACTGAGTTCAGAAATTTTAAAACAGATTTTATGATATGAAATGGTAGGCAAATAGCACTGGAAAAATAAGTGTCACCTATTCAAATATCACAAGTGGAACGTCTGAAAACCGAAAAAAAAAAAGAAATGCAAGCGAGTGAGTATAGTTATTATGCAACATGTTTCAGCTTTCTCTAAATGCTATGAAGACATCACGGCCCCTAAAGGTCTAGGCAAAGAGGCACGTTACTTAAAAACCTATAACCATATGCAGCTTTTGTAAAGCAAAGTGAAATTTTCATGCTGAAATAATTTTAAGATGATCTGTATCACATTTTTCAATGCCAGAGAGTCTTCCCTGCCTCTGATTTGGAATTTGCAACAAACACTGAAATTTTAACACCATAGCAGTGATGGCCCTCCTGACTCTGAAATCAGATCGCTGTGTGGTTGATCGTGTCACGTTCAAACGTGACAAACCTGAAAGTTCTGGTCTCAACCAGTTACAGAAAGCACACCAATTAAAATCCCCAACTTTTTAAACAGCACAATCTTTTGTCATTTAGAACTCTGCCCTAACAGCTCCGTTGCTGCTTTTAGACGACTAACAGATAATTAAGGTTTGAAGTCAATATAAACAAGTTTTACTTGAATTTGCTTTGCAGCGTCTTGGTGCAGCATGGTGAAGCTCTAGTGCAGTAGAAGGGACAGCTGAGTGCTCTCAGCCACTCTCACCTTTCTTTTATGCCAAGTCATACAGTGAATACTTGAGTGCTGTTTAAAGAAAAGGAGAAGAAAGCCCACAACGTTCCAGAACTGAGTGAATAAACAGTGAATGTTTCAAGAGAAAGCAGGCTTAACACCTCAGAGCAGCCCTCTGATTCTTAACATCAAATGATACAGATTACGCTATATACTTAATCTATCAAAATTCAGTGATTTCACAATACCTTGAACATTTAGGAAAGAGTATTTGAAAAACACCACATAAAATACTATAATTCAATACTGCAAATTCTAGCAACAGATACCAAAGAAACTGAAATGAACTACTATTAAATTTAAAAGTAGTATCTGCTGACGATAGAGCTTGCTGAAGTTCAGCATGTCACTTACGGATGTTAAGGCATTCTTCAAGCCAACTATCTGTGCAGATGGAGACGAGGATGCATCATGCTCCAGCATCTGCTTCAGCTTTTCTCTCTCTGTAGATAGGGTGCTGAAAGCTGACCTCAAGGTGAAGTAAACTGGAACCATTTTGTAAAAAGTGACAGTTAAAAACAGCTACCAATTGTATACATATCAATTATGTAAAACTTCAATGAAACATCATTTATGGTGACAGAAACAAGAATTTAGGTTGAGAAATCCAGGGTGGGTTACTAAAAACAAGTAGTATTAATCAAGGTTATAGGGCAGATTTTTTAGTAGGAGAAATGTTTATGGTGAATGCTACCGTGTTGACTATATTAGCCACAGTCAAAATTACTCTGATTATTTGTGACAGATGGCAACAAAGCTAACTAACCACATCTGCTCTTCACTTGCTTTTGTTCCCCAATTAGCTTGAATCTTCAGATGGTCATGACTCTATTCCACATTCCTTTAAGAATTCCAGTGGGGGAGAAGAAAAGAGGGAAGAAAAAAAAATGAAATAGAAAAAAAAATACCAAAAAAACAGCTACAGGGTTAGTAGTTTCCCAATAAGCAAGTCAACCGTGCTGTTGAGTTTTGTTATCTCTTTCTGGGATAAAGAAATTTCAGCTTGTTAGATGATTTAGTGACTCGAAGGATCAGATCCTGAATATTGTGCATGTTACGCTGCTACTTCTATTCCTTCCTGAGCCAGTATCACCAGCCTGAAACATTTAAATCATAAAACAGACCATGCAATTTAAAAATCACTACATTTTTAAAGGGGAAAGACACTTTCCTTATTTTTTTTCCTTTTAAGACATTTAATCTTTAACCACAAGGAATAAAAATTTATTTGAGATTTGTTTATATAGGATTTCAACATTCATCTAACTGGAGAATTACAGGATTTCTGAGGGCCTAATAAATCCTTGTAATACAGTCATGAGAACTGCCAATGCAAAAACATATCCATTTCCAGGGAAATGGTGACAGAAAATCTGAGCATGGATGCATGGAAAGGACAAAGAACAAGAAATCTCTGATACCTCTCCTAATCATCCACTCTGAGTTAACCTGAATCATCATCACTTCATCGAGTATTTGTTGTAATGTAATTTACTCTTCTAAGAAAATATTCTTAAGGTATATTTCAACACTGCAAACCATTACCAAAGCTAATTCTCATACTTAAACCTATTTGAAGAAATCTTCAACAGTATCACAGGGGGCAACGAGGAAGATATATCCACTATGATCTATTTTGTTAGCCTTTCATAAGCGGAACACATGACCAGAATCTTCAGTGACCTTTAATAACATTTAATAAATTGTATTCTAACTTAAATTTCCAAGAATTATTACATAGTAAAGTACTGATGTTACATTTTATTTAATTTGTATCAAAACCTAAGGCAATAGTTTTCTTCGCTACCCTTTTTTGGAAGGGGTGTGGTATAAAGCAACTTGGGGAAAAAAATTCTTTGTACTCATAATAAAATGATACTGTATTAAATAGTACCAAGTCAACTGTCCCCTCAAATTCACGGGTCAATCTAACCAAAATTTCCAACATGGACATTTCAGGTAATATGATCTTGAGTAGGTAATTTCTTTGCTCTACTTAATAGCAACTTTTCCAACTGCACCCCATCCCCACTTCTCTTCTTTTGGAAGCGCACATCAGTTTTGACTACAATTGACTTTATAAAGTTTACTACTTCAATACATTCCTTACATAACGAAATCAAGATACATCAGCACTAGAGGGGAAAAACAAGCAAAGAATGCTTATTGATAACATCAACCATTATTTTGTGCAAAAGGAGAGAAAGCCAATACTTCCACAAGTCTTTCAGACGTAAATGCTTAAGTGCCTTCCTCACCAAGATCATTTAAACAATAAAAATGTTTCTGGTGCGAGGGTGATGGAGCAAAGGACTGCTAATGAAAAAGGATTTTGAGAGAAGAAACATTTCTAGTCAAGCTGCCCCTCTGGCTGCTTTACATGATTTTACTCTTCTGTATTCACTAAAAATAGGTTACTACCATAGCAACCCTTGCATCACCAACAAATGTTAACTCGGAAATACAGCGAAGCATATCGAATATACAAACATACATGTGCTCATATACACACATATGCAAACACAAGAGTATAATCAGCTGTTGTATTTTTAGCAACTGACTTTAGGATTATTTTTTGGGGCGAAAAAAATGCAATCTAGGTTTTTAGCACATAAAACAAAGGACTGACCCTTATTAAATAAAAAAATTTTAAAATGTGATGATTAAGCCACTTTTTTCAAATGACTCAAGATCTCAACATTTGCAATTCCTCAAGGGAATTAAAGGAAGGGAGGGCAATTTCTGATTTTTTCTGAACATTAAACAGGGAGCATTCTCAGAAGTCGCATCATTATTTAAATTGTGATGATATAAAATCATATACGAAAGAGAATTTCACTACCTTTATGTGCAATGTGAAATAAGTCTTCTTGCATTTTAGTAAATTCTGATGATGTTTCAGAGCCATCGGAGTAATTTTTCTCCTCTACAAAATCTATTGTAGATAAGTTCGGATTGGAAGCATGCAGTCTCATGGGGGCAGAGAATACTGAAGGCACCTGTAAGGAGAACAGCCATTTGTGACGTTTTTACAAACTGTAAAAAAAAATTTTGTTTTATTGTACCCACCTGGGTTACATGTTGAAGACACCAAAAATGGGAAAACTACTGTCAACTACCAATAGGCTTGGAATAGATGACACCTGGCAAATGAAACCATAGATATAACTTTGCCCAAGATATCTAATTGGAGATTTGGCAAAACGCCAAGAAACAAGTCTATTGAGAGCTGTAGCATATGCTATACTATTTTTTCCCACTTTTAAATATCTAATGGTCTCGGGATGCAAATGTGTACAAAACTATCTGGAGAATTTGCAAAAATCTGTACTGATAAAAAAAACTCAACACCACAATAACCCCTCAAATTGGAGGAAAATTTAAAACATGGGTAATAAACAGGGCCAGTCTCCTGAAGGTAACAGCACAGATCCTATTGCAGTTATCGACGACAACATATTTGTGTTTGATATATTACCACTTACAATGAGCTAGCACAAGACACTGCTTAGAAAGGATTCATACTTCCTGAACTGGTCACACTAAGAAGTGACCAATAACTAAGATCTGGAGAAAGATGGGCACTGAAAGGACTGGTTACCTGTAACGTTCCTTTAGCCTCTTTCCCAACAACTCTGGATCGCCACCTCCTGTGTGTTCTCTTTTCCTTCTTCGGGCTTTCAAAAGGTCCAACCTTTTAACAACACACAGGACAAAAATAATACAGATTGACATAAACCTAAGAAGAAATACCTTGATCCTTTAGGATTTGGGGTTGTTTTTTGGAATTGCAAGGGAAAAACTTTTTTGGTTTTGTTTTTTAAACAACAAACCTGCATAGCATTTATAGCAGGCGCTGAGTATGTCCTGTGAAGAACATCCATGCTCTGTAACAGCTGGTTCATTTCCACTAAATACGTGTGACAGTTGGAGAGGTCTGTTTTGAACAAGAGAATATTTTCAGTTGCCCTGAAGTAACAGACACCCAGTAAGTTTTTTTCTTTCTGGTTAGTCTTCTTTTGATTGCACCTAACTTAAGTTATTCATTGACTAAAAGCACATAATTAGACAACTGGATAAAAACCATCTATCCTTCTATCTTCAAGTTCAAATTCAAAATATTGAAATGCATCTATATGGTATGTATAATGATAATATTTTATCCTAGTTGGTTGCAGAAAAATGAGAATAATGTGAGAATTACTGCAGTCTGGGACGAGTCGGAGCTCCTCATGGTGAGGGTAACGATGCCATAGGCATCAAGACTGAATCGTACATTCAGAGCTAGAGATGAGGCTCCTCTATATTAGAGCTGAAGCTGGCTGGTACATAGAACTTTACCAAGTAAGTATTACACAGACACTACCAACATGAGAAAGTTCTCCATGCTTTTAGGAAAGCATAAGAGCAGAAGGTGACTTTGAAGTACAAAGACTTAGCGCTTTTTAAATTACTAGATTTTGGATGCTTCCCATTTTGAATACCCAGCTTAAGAAAGTTTAAATCTTACTACTGAAGGTGATGTTTGCATATAAAAGAAAATGTACTGAAATACATAGGTTCCTTAAAGAGGTGCCCACAATTGATACCCCCACATCCAAAGTCACTAGTCCTTTTGAAAACATGCAAGTAGGCAGATATTCAACAAACACCCCTTTCCTTCTTCCAGTTTCAGAGAAAACTCTAATTGTAATGACTGCTTAAAGTGCAGTATCCTCGCTGTCAAGAAAAACTAGGGAAAATATTAGGCTATTTTCAAGTTCCTTCAAATATCATTACCTCTTGAGCATTTTTCCATGTCTTCAGAAGACTGTAGCCAAGATGAAATCCTGGACTCATTACTCGAAAAGGAAAATGACAAGTTACCTCCAGCTGACAATGAATTCTGTTTGGTCAAGCTGCCTGCCTGTTCCAAAGAAGAACAAGTGAATTATTAACAAACAATATTTTAATGTTTAAATAATTAATAAATAATTAATAATAATGTTGTATGCACAAATTTTGACAATCAACAGTTGAGGTTCATGATCAGGGACAAGGACTCTAAGCATCAATAACGTGGAGGAAAAAAAGTGTATGAACTAAAAAAACTAGGTGTACGCTCATTGAGCATAAGGTCAGGATACCAAACATAACTGCTGTCCACAAGCAGTAGAAATACTAAAGGAACCATTTGCTGAAAACTCAATTTTAAGGGCAAAGTTCCGCCCTTAATTTATATTAAGTCATCTTAATACAATTAAAGCACCATATGTGAACAGGTACAAAGTCAGGCATTCTGTTCCTTCTCCATGCTCCCCAAAGAAGCCCCCAAAGTAACACACACATATTTGTTAAGGCCATTTTTCAATTAAGAAAGAAAGATCTAGTAGATTTTATTTAAAAATTTTACTCAGGGTTGTATGGCTTTAGCATGGATTTGGCTTGACAGGCCTTAATACATGTGTGGCCATACACTTCATCTGGGTAAATACCACCCTTTTACAACATCTCTGTCGCCATTTTCAAATTTATCTCATTTTCAAGCAGTGCCCACTATCAGATGCTTCAGGAGATGCTGGAAGTTCTGCGTAAGAGCTAATTGAACAGCACAATTAAGTAGTTTCCAAGGGGAAAAAATTTCTACCCAATATTATTACCAGTGGATTGTGGCCTATAATGTTGTTTTCTTCTCTAATGTAACTACAAAAAATAGCCATTCAAATGCCTAATTATTTTTAGACCTGAATAAACCTTTCATCTTTAATAATACCTGCCAGGAAGTTGCACAAATTACATGCTTTGTCAACATCTTGTTTAAAATCAGTTTTTAAATGTTTCATCCTAAGTGCCATTACACGACCACTTTACCGGTTATGAGAAAAGCTGACTAAATTGTTTGGCTCTTCTCTGAAGCACACACTTTACAGACTTTGTTACTGCTTTCTCACCTTATATCAAAACTCAGGTAATTCTAGTTTTAAATCTATTCGTAGGAAACATCATCTACATCTCAGTCAGTTGTAGTTTTCTTAGTTGTTTCTTTTTAAGTAGTTTCTTATTAAATTTACAATATAAGTTCCAACTTGAGTTGCAGAATAAAATAAAATGCACTACCCACGTGATGTCATTCAGTACTGTGTCAATTTATATAGTCAGAATGCAATAATAGTAAGCATCAATAAGTACACTTATTTTTCAATTACTCTATGTAGGTTAGCTGTTTTATTCCTACATAAAGCTGTATGAGCTTTAGTCATCCATATATGTATACCCAAATAATAATCCCAGCACCTTTAAAAGCACAAGTAAACTGAATTTAAAGGTGGGCCATTGTATTGGCATTTTGTGAACAAATCCCACACCTCTTCAGAACTCTTGTCTCATATAACCAACTTTTCCACAACTCACATAGATGAGGGGCACAAGCAGGAGGGAAGAAGGAAGTAGGCATTGCTAAGAAACTGGTAAGAGAGAGTTTGTATAGCTCTAGTTAGCATAGTTTTGCTTTTAATCAGCATGGCTAAGCTTTAGAATCCAAGCATTCCACATAAACATATGTAGATACACACACCTCCCTCCTAACAACAAAAAAGCAGATGTGAGAACTGATCAGGTGTTTCTAAAAGCAAATAAAATGCAATGCAAAGTTCACTTGATATATTTTTCCCAAAATAACCTAAACTGTTGGATTGATATCAACTAGCATCAAGCGGGGCTAGTGTAAATTGGCAAACTTCCATTTAGCTACAGCAGAGCTAAGGTGATTAACTGCAGCTTAAGAACTATCCCCTTCTATTTTTCACATGAAAATAAGTAGGGCTTCTTTGCAGTGCAAATCTGGATTAATAAAACAGAAGTGAATTAAAGTCTTTCATGCCAAAGAAGAAATGGTTAATTTACTGACAGTGAGCACAGAATTTAGATATGGATTTTTTACTTTTTTTTTTTTTGAGAGACAGAGCACAAGCATAGATATATCTATGGGCTTTGCAATGTTCCACTTTTGCCCTTGATATTCTTCTTCCCTTCTACCCCTGCTGTCTTTTGGGAGAAAAGAACTAAACGGCCACAGGAGGTTTGCCATTTCCTTGCAGCCTCAGAAGAGCAGGCTGTCAGAACCAGAGAGGTGCTGGCAGCACGGAAAGGATGCAGACAGCTCTTTGCAGAACATCCTCGTTACCACAGGGTGAGATACTGCTGCTCCTTCAGCTGCCCGCTCGCACAGATCCCCTCCCGCTCAACCACTAACAAAAAGCTGTTCAGGCACAGGTTTGTGTTTGGTAAAACTCATACAGGACAGTCCTAACAAAGTGCTGAACTGCAGGTATTGGGGAACAAGCCCACTCAGATCATACAGCAATAGAAAAGAAAACCTTAGATAGGAGGATAACAAAGAGGTGATTGCTGCTTAGGAGACGCTTTGGAGTTGACAGAAACAGGGAGTCGTTTCAGTTACAGTAAATAACACAGTATTGCTAAAAAAGACATTATTCTCAATAGAGACCACTGTTTCTAAATTGGAGCACAAGAGCTTCTTTGGGTGAACATCAACCAGTCGATGTGCAGACTGCTGAAGTCAGAGAGTTTGTGTTGAAGCACAGAACACGATCACTCTTCTGTGAGACTGCATCAAAGAGGTCAGTTATGGTGTTGGACTGAGCATTTGTCAGGTCTTTTGTGAAACTAACAGTCACAGAGTTTACCTAACAAGAAGCCCACTGCCAACTGCACCCATCCAGACCCCACACCCACCTACAGCACGGTCCTTGGATTGGTCTGAATAATGCTTTACCTCAGTTAAAAATATGAATAGTGGCCACAGGTGATGGCTCTTGGATAATTCCTATACACTCCTCAGGTAAGCAGTCAGATTCATTAATGTAAAAGAGGATGGGTTTTATTAGCTAAAGGATAAATGAAAAAACGCTAAATGGCAAAATCTAGCCGAGTGCTCTTCTGTGACCCAGACTAATATTCACCAGCACATATCAGACAAATACTGATACATATCTCAAAAATTATGAGGATTCTAACTCAATATGAAGTTTTAAAAGTCATCACCAAAATATAATTTACTGCATTAAAACAGTGACACAATATTATAAAGTTTAACAGCATCATAGAGATAACTCCTTGGGAGTAAATCAATACATAATATCATTTTCCTCTAGACATTTTAGATCATAACTTAAACCCCACCACAAACTTCCATTATGCTTTTTACTTAATAAACACAAATCAGACTAATTTAATCCTCGATGAAAACTCATTATTTATAAATCATAACTATTACCTTTCTACCCAGAGTAGAATCACAGAAACCAGGGACAGAGTCCGTAGTAGTAGACCCAGGGAAGAAAAGATTACTGACGTCATGAGGAAACATGGAGATTTCGTTCTGACGGTACATTCTGTGATGACGAAGTTTTGCTACCCATTCGTCAAACAGCTCCTGAGACTTCACCTACACAAAAAGTTTTATAACATTCACATTCAAAATCACTAACAAAGAAACTAAGGTATTTTGTGCTTGTTAGACAGCTAGCCTGGCTGACCTGTATTGGTAAAATATCAGGAAAGTTTTTCTAATAATGTTTCTACTAAAATGTATACTGTATGAGCTTAAGCATGACAGAAAATTAATCACAGGATAAAGTCAAGAAAAAGAGAAACTTCAATTAGTATAGTTATGACTTCCAATGCAGAACACAACAATTAGCAACTTCTAGATGGAAAAAAACCCAATATAAATAAAAAATCAATTTAATTTGTAATTTCTTAATTGCCATTTTTAAGGTTTAGTCAAGGTTTAAGTAACCACAAATAGAAAGTCGATTTTGGTGATGTATTTTAAAAAAAAATATTCCAAAAGGATAGATAAATCTACATATTTGACTGTGGAAAACACTTCCTATGGATAAAACAAAGAGCAAGGCACAACTACTGAAAATAAAGCATTTGTGCAACAACTGTGTACCCTTTGCTGATAATGGTGCTGGGTGAAAAGAGTGCTGCTAAACATGAGGCATCTTCGAGGTTTCTATTTAGAACAGGGTTACTGTCTCTGGAACAGTACAATAAGGCTTCTCGAGGTATAAAGTATAACCAAGTCTGCTGACACTAAAAGCTAAGTTATTAGTGTAACTAACAGACCTCCTACTATTTAAAAAAAATTAAGGTCTCCACCATACACAGCTGATGTTAATTTGGGAGCAACCTTATAACAATCTTCAAGACCTACCTTCAGATGGTATATCTGCTCTTCTGTATCCAGATCTATACACTTTGTTGATTTCTTTACAGACATGACAGAAAGCCCAACATCAATACAGCCATGAATCTTCCCTCTCTCTATCTGCAAAAAAGCAAAAAGCATACAATCACTCCAGAATAAAGCAAAAGGATAGATATTACCTGCTGAAACCATCATCTTCCGCCCTTCAACCTACTGTTTAGAACTGCTGAAACTCTATTTCCCATTGCTAACAATAAGGAATTATTGTTATTTTGGATAAAATAGTGCTGTTACCTTATAATGGCCTTAAAGGGTTTCAAAACACTTACATCAGCTTGGCATTTAGAATACTTCAAAATCCCTCTGTCCAAAAAGAAGTATCTCTGTAAATGGAAATGCAGAGAATTAAAAACAAAAACCCAAACCAAACAAAAAAAACACCCCAAAAAAATGCAAACAAAAAAGCCACACCCCCATATTTCTTTGGAGAACATTTTCTCTGCTCTTAAGTAACCTATTTGCCACAAAACCGCACCAAGCAATGCCCACTCACACGGCATCAGGCTTTCAGCTACATGATCCTTTCTTACCTTGTGCCAGCCCTTCAAAGGCCATTTCCTCTTTTTCAGCAAGCAGCCCTCCTGCTTCTGCGGCTCCTGGGTACAATTCATTGCTCCCCGGAGTCCTTCTACAATTTCCCAGCTGTCCTGCTTAAACAGAAAATCCAAATCTAGATCTTATTTTTTGCAAAGAACAGAATTGTTAAGAAAGATTCAAGAGGATAAGGCTTTAAGTAAAAAAAAGACAAATGATGTTGAAATCTAACCTTAGATCCACCTTTACGCTTTGTTATGCGTCTTCCAAGAGACAAGATTCTTTTTTTTTATTTTGATAGAAACAATACAAACTTAACAAAACACTATTCCATGATACATTCAGTGAAGGAGTGTATCTGCTTACCAGAATTTCATACGTATATTTTTCTGTACATACAGTGTATAGCCATAGCCTAGTCACAACTTAGCATAAAAAACCTTCCGCCATCACAGGCAGAAACAGCCTGTGCTAAAAGGATATGTTTTGTAGCTTATGAAGCAGAAATAAAAGACACTGAAAACAAAGACCTTTTCTATAAAACTATTTTGCCCATATTCATCAACTCAAGGTTTTGTGTTTGGTGTGAATTACAGCCTCCCTAAAATAACAGTAATAAAATCAAATAAAAACAAATGAAAAAGCCAGGGAAGTAACTCAAGTACTATAAGGGACAAGATATAAAGGGAAAGTAGAAGAAAAATAAAAAACACCCTTCATCAGATACACCTCTACTTAAAAGAGGATCTCTCTTTTTTGCCATCAGGAACTCTTAAATGAAAGACCCTGCAGCAGCATAACAGAGAAGAGTATGAGTCTCATAGTATTTTTACAGTTCTTATTTATGGAACAACTGCTAATGACAATGGAACATGAGTTTCAAGATTTCTGATCAGCGATCTCATGAATTATTTATTGCCAGCTACCATTTGACAGGTCTAGAATTATGAACAGAAAATGGTATGTGCTAGTACCATCCCCATAGATTTGAAAAAGACAAAGAATACTTTAATGTATAGAATTTAATGACAAAAAAGGACTACTATGAAACACTTGGGGCAAAACAGAATTGTATCAGGCAGGTAAGTATTTGTGGCACTCCCTGTAAGATACATAGGGCAGTATTCCCAAAAACAACTTGGTTGACTAAAAAAAGCTTTAAAACAAGAATGAAACAAAAATCAGCAAGAGTGCTAGCTGTGCTGTACGGGGTTTGCGTGGCAAGGTTTTGGTAGAAGGGAGGCTACAGGGGTGGCTTCTGTGAGAAGCTGACAGAAGCTTCCCCCCACGTCCCACAGAGTCAGTACCAGGTGGCTCCAAGATGGATCCGCCGCTGGCCAAGGCCAAGCCCATCAGTGATGGTGGTAGCACCTCTGTGAGAACGTATTTAAGGGGGTGTGTGGGGTGAAATGCACAACATCAACTGCAGCCGGAGCGAAAAGTGACAATATGTGAGAGAAACAACTCTGCAGACACCAAGGTTAGTGAAGAAAGTGAGGGAGGAGGTGCTCTGGGCACCAGAGCACAAAGTACCCTGCAGCCCGTGGTGAAGACCATGGTGAGGCAGGCTGTCCCCCTGCAGCCCACAGAGGTCCATGGTGGAGCAGAGATCCACCTGCAGTCCATGGAGGACCCCACATTGGAGCAGGTGGATGCCCGAAGCAGGCTGTGACCATGTGGAGAGCCTGTGCTTGAGCAGGCTCCTGGCAGGACCTACGGACCCATGGAGAGAGAGAAGCCCATCCTGGAGCAGGACTTGTGACCCCACAGTGTGTTCCTGAAGGACTGCACCCCATGGAAGAGACTCACGCTGGAGCAGTTCATGAAGAACTGTAGCCTGTGGGAAGGACTCACATTGGAGGACTCCTCTCTCCCATGGGAGAGACCCCACACTGGAGCAGCGGAATAGTGTGAGAAGTCCTCTGCTGAGGAGGAAGAAGTGGGAGAGATAATGTGTGATGAACTGACCACAGCACCCATTCTCCATCCCCCTGTGCCACTGCGGGGAGGAGGGAGAGAAAATTGAGAGAAAAGTTAAGCCCGGGAAGAAGGGAGGGGGGTGGGGAAGAAGGTGTTTTTAAGATTTGGTTTTATTTCTCATTATCCTACTTTGATTTGATTTGTAATTAATTAAATTAATTTTTCCCCAAGTCAAGTCTGTTTTGCCCATGACAGTAATTGCTAAGTGATCTCCCTGTCCTTATCTCAATCCATGAACCTTTCATTATATTTCCTCTCCCCTCTCCATCCAAGGAGGTGAGTGACAGAGCAGCTTTGGTGGGCACCTGGCCTCCAGCCAGGGTCAACCCACCACATGTGCTCATTTATCCATCTCAAGAATCCTTATAATTCACCCATAGAAACCTAGAAAAAAAAATTACATCGGGTAATATGCTCATTACTTGAGCAACAAGGCATATTGGCAAACCATTTTTGAAAAGACGTTCATTAAACAGCTTAAGGAATGTGATCTGTTATTGCGCCACATTACTGGCGGCACTCCACTATTATGTTATTATTTTCTTTGCACTGCACTTCATGGAATGAACTGGAAAGCTGCTCTGCTTCCCTGGCTTGAGTTCACTCTGCCAGCATCACACAAGAGGCCGCAAGCAGTAGAAATGTGGGGCTGAGCAGCTCCCATCATTCAACATCCTACAGACCACCTAATGATGTACTGCTACCTGAAGGTAAGTCAAAACTGCAGTTGTCCTTACCGGAAGTGTCATCACGGCACACATTTTGCACCCCGACAGGTCTGGGTTTTACCCTTGTCAGTTTTGTAACAAATAGCTTCTTTACTCCCTCCAGATTAAGAGATTTTTTGACAGCTACTTAGCTACCATTATTTCTAACCAATGATCATGACATCATATTTTTCCCATTGAAAACCAGAAGTTACACTCCATATTCTTTTTTTTATTTTTACTGCTTTGGAACTTACTTAAAATTCTCAATATCATGAACCATTTCCTGATTTGGTGTAAATTAGTATGATATCAGATCAGGGAACAGAGAAGTTAGTCATGGATATCATGAGTTAGCAGGCTGAAGGGAGAGCAGAAGGCCTCCTGGGTCGTCTCCAGCACATCACCCTACCACCAGCTGCTGCTGCTGCTGGAAACCAAGGGCACAGGATGAAGCTGGCAGAGAATGATGCAGAGCGCCAGCCTGTGCCCCTGCAAGGACAGTTAGCGAGAGCTTGCTAGCTGCAGTTTGACAGCTATTTGAGTATGAAGGCAGATCTAAGCCTCCAGAATTAAGGACTTTCTTTCCCCCCCTTTTTTTGACAGAACATTCCAGTTGAACGATCCATCATCATGTTCCGGGATGACAGAGAGCAGCCTCTTAAAACACCATCAAATGTAGTGTAACGCTACAATTTACATTAACTAGGTAGCAGCTGAAGCTTAAATGTCCACATGTGGATAAAATCTCATCTCTTCAGAAAATATGATCTACTAAATGAGCCAATATAAAAGATAGTCTTGACATTAGCTGATTTCATATTGGGGACTTGGAAAAAGGTAAAACAGTTAAAAACATGAGAAACCTGATGGAACTAGTGAAAGATAATTCTAATTAAGAACTACCAGGAGCATCTGCAAGATTAAGAAAAACACTATGTTTGTGGTTTTGTTTCTTTCTTCTTGAAATTAGCTAGAAGAGCTTAAAACCTGTCTTGCCTGATTACTAAGCAAACTACTTCCCTTGCCTTAGCTGAAATATATTAAACTGCAGTACTCAAACACATAACTTTTCTGCTGAAAACTAACCTGATAGCAGTCAAGATCAGTGAAGAGCAGTTCCTTTTCAATATTCCAGTGTTATACCTAAAAAAGCAGCTTTCTTGAACTTTGGATCAAGTTACCACAGACTTTGATTAAGCTTAAACACAGTATATACCTGAGAGAGTGCTCTACTTGCAGGAGACGAGCACAAATTTGAGCACAATCTAGAAAAACACAAAAATCCAGATTCACCTTTCTACAAGCTTAGAAAGAAAGGGACTCCTGAAGTGAGACAGACCCATGCTACATTGGGCATATGAGGTGAAAGGAAGGTAGCAGCTGAGAGTTTTGGTAAAACTTTTAAATACAGAGCACATCCTGGCCTGTATTACAACTCCAATTTTGTCTGGGCCTCTCCTGCAGTCCAGGAGCAAGGTGTCTCCCACATTCCCATAAGACAGCCATGTTTCTCACTGTTGCTCTGGTCAGTGAGGTGGCCAAGAAAGTGCCTCCACAATTAAACAGTACGAAAATGGGAAGAAAAGCTGAAGTAGGAGCACTTCTTCCCATTGAGCAGGCCCAATGGCCTGCCAAACCTCAGGTGAAGGCAAGTCTCTTACATTTCTGCTCGGAGAACCTCACACTTCAGTTGCAAGCTTTACTGAAAGGTAGCTTCAGTTAAATTAGAAATGGAGCCTTTTAAAAGCACAAGACTATTTAATCAACTAAGTTACCTAAAGAAAGGCAAGGAATAGCTCCGAAAATGAACAGTTTGGGGAACTGCTGGATATATGCATGGTACAACACTGCAGTAACAGCATCTGGTCCTTTTATACGTATATCTGTCCAGAAGAGTCCAACCTTTCCCACCTGAACCCCCAAACTCCCACATTTTTCAAAATACTGCTCCTGCACCTCATTTTGGACCCGTTCACTCTTGACCCAAACCTTACAGGATCTTCATCAGTATTTTGGTTTTTTTGCAAAAGATTGACATCTCATTATATGAGGAAAAAGCATCAGTTGGCTATCGCTGGCAGCAGCTGCAGAAGCGAAAGAAAACTGCTTACTCTCCAAAATGAAGGCAAATGAATCAGGCTGGTTGGTTATCAACTGTTCTCATCTGTCTGAAATAGCAGAGGAGCAAATTGGAGATACAGGTTTTCCTGAAAGCTACTGGAAGCATTCAGATTATGCTCCATTTTGCTGATTCTTATCCCACGACATGGAACTAAAAGAGATACCCCAAACCACAGCGCTAAATTTCTAAAAAAAAACCAACCACACTCCCCATGAATGCTCCCAAACCTCAGGCAGAATGGCATTAACAATTTTAGTATAAGCCTGATGCCCCTATTGGTAGTGTCTTAAGGTTATGACACTACAAAAGATTTTGTATCGTTATGGCCAACGTCTGCACAAAATGATCAAGGATGCATTTGCTGCCCAGGCAGAAATTTCACTTGAGGCTGAGGGAGTAACATACTCTTTACTGTACTCAGGTCCAGAGGTGCTCATTTCAGACCAGCACTGGTAATTCACCCTGTAGTTGATACTTGGCTTATACCTGCTCTGTGGCTGGGGGGAAAAAAAAAAAAAAAAAAGCATACACTTTGATCTTCAGAGTTAAGTCTGTCATTAGGTAACTGCAGTCATTTTCTTTTTTAAATAAAATTAATCCCTTCTCATTTTCTGCAATGTTCTGTACCATACAGCTCCTCAAGGCGAATTATTTCAGGAGAAAGAATGAAGTAATGAGTTTGAGCAGCTCTCAGACCGATGCTTGCACTTGCAGCTCCCTGAACGAAACAGATGACAGTGCCAGACTTTCTTCCAGTGTAAAATGCAGTCAGTTGTACCGAATATTTTAAAGTGCCAAAAATAGAAACCCACTTTGTGGAGGATAACGGCTGGCATCAGCTGCAACTAAAGCATTTGTTACAGTTCATAAAATTGGCAGAAATGATTTAATTTTCTTTTTAAGAACATGAGACTTTTAAGTAGCTCTTCTGACATAAAGCTTTTCCCTACTGAATCTATTTTAAAAGTTAGTTAACATATTAGACTTAAAAATAACTACCACAATATATCTTCTTTTGATCACAGGTCAATTTAATTTTAAAGATCAACAATTTTTCTTACTCACAAAACACAGTTTGAGTTGTGGCTTTGTGGAAGGCATCCCTTTCCATGACTGAAGGAGAGGGGCAGAGAAAAGCAGAGAGGTGGGACGTGGCAGTAGCCTCCAACATGCTATGGGGCTTCAAGGTGAAGGTGCACTTAGTGGAACAGAATTAACTGTTAGCATCTTCAGTTCACACTGCAAACGTGTTGCATCTGGCAGAAAAAGGGCACCAAGCTTAGCAAAGGAAGGAGCAGGCCTCTCCAAGTCTTGCAGACCTGCTTAAGTTAATTCTTTTTTGGCACAGTGGCCCATCTTCTGCATCACAGGACACTATTTATGACACACGTTGCTCTGCAGGAAGCCGTAACTAAATTTTAATGGGCAAAGCAGCCTTGTACTATGAGAGTCCCAGTCTCAAGTAGCTGCTTCTTGTTTGGTGTTAGTGTGTACCTGCACCAGAGTCTGTGCCTAGGAAATCAGAGAGACTCAAAACTCAGATCCCACTCTTCTGGGGGGAAAAAACAAATGAGCCATCCAGGTCCCTTCACCTGTGCATTTCAGAATTTCTTTCTAATTAATCAGGTTAAAAGAACTGCTGTGTCAGATCAGCAGCACAGAGAAAAGCACCCATCAGGCAGATCTGTCATTAACCTGCAAGCAACGAACCAAGCTCTGAGGGTCCCTGAGAGAGGCACAAGTGTTTGAAGGAGGAATACGAAGCCCTCCATGGAGCTGGAAGATGAAGGAAAGAATATCAAAATCATAGCACTTCACTCCCCAGCCCGCACAGCATATGGCACAATTATTTAAACTTTCATGTTAGTATTAATAAAAAAGTATCAATAACAGTGTTACATTGTACTCTTCTACCATGGCTTTGGGAAAAAAAAAAAATCTGTGGTACTTTTTAGATTAGGGGAGTTTTAACAGATTTACAGAACCTTAGCTTGCTGCTGTTCCCTTAATAGAACACCTAAAGTGCTGTCATTTAAACTAACAAGCAAATGAAAAGGGCAAATGCTGGCATCACTCGTTCCCAGCCTTGTCAACCCTGAGCAGGTGGATATTAGTAGGTAAGGACTGCAAAGCTCCAATTTACCAATACAAGAGGCTGAGTGAGAAAAGAAGCAATTAATGACATAAACAAAACTACTTGATCAGGTGTGATGAGAAAACCTCTGTGAGAAGGGGGAAGCAAAGGGACAGGACACAAGAACATCTCAACATCCTCACTGCCCAGACCACCAATTTAGATTTTATAATATATGGTATTCTATATGGTTTACAACACTGAAGACAGGGTCTATCTAGCAAGGTAAATCTTTGTAATCTGCAAGACCAGAGCCTACTGGGGAACAGGGAGAAGATACCCATTCCACACCTAAAGGTGACACTGCTGTGTCCAGGCCAGTGAGTCTTGCAGAATACTGTCTCTTTTTGACCTAAAGGCTCCTCTTTCCACATGCAGCGCAGAAGAGAATCTCTAACAAAACACTCACTGAAAAAGGCTTCCATCACAAACTATAATTAAAAAATAAATTAAAAAAAAAAACAACAAATGTAAGGGAGAATGACTCACGGGAGTTATTTTCAAGTAAATATCCACAGTGCATACTGCACAGGAGATTTAAATCTTTGTTTTCCCCACCAAAACAGTTTGTTCTGTAAACTGCAAGACAACTTCAGTGTGAAAAAACAGCCACGTGAAAAACACCAAAAACATGACAGAATTAAGGAAGGAAGAGCAATACAGAACCATGCACATAAACACTGACAATATTGAAAGAAACTGTAATTTAGAATTATTTTTTTTTTAAATTTTGCTACTTTGAAGGAAGACCTCTAGATCACTTCAGCAGATGCAAACAAAATTATAGGATAAGCTAGAAAGTGATCGCACTAGGTAAAGTAGAAAATAGAGGAATTATTAAAGTATTTCTTACAATTGTTAGAAGTTCCTATTTAAAAATAAAAATATCAGAAGACCAGTGGAGCTTTAAAAGCCACATGTAATTTCTGAAAAGTGTGTTTGTAAATTTTCAGACAATATAGAAAAAGCAAGCAAGCAGAGCTTTTAGCTCTGCTTAGTGGTCACTTCCGAGCATATAACAAGTCACAAAAACCCTCCAACTTCTGTGGACTTGACTCTATCATTATCCCCTGAAAAGACGGACAATCAGTCAATTTACATAAGCTCCCCAAATGCAAAGGTACACTGTTACTTACTTGGTACTGCAATGACTGACCATGAGAAGATTAAGACTGATACACTGATCAAAGTGGGGATATGTAACACAATGTCCCAGATTATAATGAAGAAATATCAACTGTATTGCCCTTCAATATTACATTGGGAAACAACCTACTTTATACCTCCATTTAGCTTGACCTGATAGGTGTATGAGGCAATTTACCATCTGCCTGAATATATCGAATGAGCACCTGTACCAAGAATACAAATAAAACACCAAGGTGCATCTCTCACTTTTGTCACCTTTGCATTTTTGTACAAGGATGAAAGAATAAAACACCATGGATCAAAAAGATGGCATTAAAACTTGCTGATTATTCCTTTTCTCCAAAGAGAACAGGTGAGGGCAGGTGAGTAAGAAATGTGACCTGCTAATAATAGTATCAAAACCCTGAGGTAGCCAACAGATTTGATCACGTTAAATGGCAGTAAGCGAGGTTCTTGCAGAAATTGCTTCTGCGTAAGGATGGCTGCTTATACTGGCTGTGTAACACACCAGTGGATTTAGTCATGCTCATGGAAATCTCAGTATTTAAATACTACGTGATAACACTCGATAGACACGAACTTTTGAAACAGGCAATACCAAATGTTTTAAATTACACTTTTTAAAGGTAACCTCATACTGAGGATATAAAAAATAATGTTGCAGGGAAACAAAAAAAGCATCCTGAAAGCAAGGATTTCTTTGCTCAGTATACTAGAAATGCACAGCATTTCTTACAAGCACAGCACTTCAGAAGGCATAAATTGTTCAGAGATTTGTCTGCTTTGCCAATTGTCTGTACAGGGAGAGAAGTCCCAGAAAAGCAGGTGCTATTTCAAAACACAGCTGAGGTCTCCAAACCTTTTGGGGGATGGGGATGCTTGATTCCAATTAAAATTTCAACCCGAGGCAGCTTCAAGAGCTCCACTGAGCCAGCATCTGTACAAATAAAAGTTTATGCTGAGCATATTGCTCATGATTTTGCAAGCATGGATTGAGCTTAACTCTCAGCGTGGTTGCAGGTCAATGTCTCTTGCCCACATACAAAAGCTGCTTTACCGATCTCACTTGTCAGGTGCAAACACTCCTAAGACATTCTTTCGAAACTTTAGGGTTTAATGAATAGCATCATCTCTGCAGAAAACAAAGCATCCCTTGCATTAGACACCCAGAAATATTGCGTTACAGAATTATTTATTTTCATAACTACAGTTCTACAGCAACACCCAGCACACACAGGCACTCACAGGCACTTTTTAGTTTTGAAAGAGGTCCTATGTCAAGTTTCAGAAGTGTGTTCTCTTTCACACATGCATGCACATCTTTCCCCGGAAAATTGAAATAAGCAGAGCTGTTACATGATATTCTACCACAACAGTGGTAACTTACAAGGAAGGTTTGGGATTTCGGGATCACACCACTGAGACCAAGCCACTACAGCAGCAATAATTCACTATTAATACACCCTACATACAATGTGACAGAAATTCAAATTCACTGTTAGCATTCCAGTTTTACAACTGCCTGCTATTCAGCAATGTGTGTTTACTGTGTTTGACTCAAAACAATATGCTACTACCAACAAAAAAGGAAAAGAGTAAGGAAAACAAAGAAATGGTGAAATAAAACAAGCAAGCAACAGTAAAACAGATTTTAAGAGATTTGCCGATATTCAAGAACAAAAGTAACAGGCAATCTTAGTAATGCTTTCAGTTTGGCTAAAAAAGTTTGCATTACCTGTCGACTTCCCTGCTTGGAGGAGCAGCTGCTAGTACTTCTTGAAGGAGACAACATTTTCTGGGATACACCAAAGCTTTTTTCTTCACTCATGATCCAATACTATTTGTTTCACGTAAGCTCACTTAGAACACCATTAAAAGATAATTTAGAAAATATGTTGGAAGACTCCTGAGAGAAACACGGAACTCATCCTTTACCCAAATGCAGTCCAGAGGCACGATCTGGATCCCATGGACATTCCTAAAAGGGAAAAGAAAAACAAAAAGCCGAGTTATTAGACATCGTCTAATTGCCATCCTGTAGCATGAATCATAATAAAGCCTTTGGTAATACTGACTGCCTTACTGCACATTATTAGAAATAAATTCAACAATCACTTTAAGATAAAATTTAAAGTCTCAAACAGGAACAACATGAATTCTGGATGATAAACGCATGCTTTAATTTTCACTATTTATTCAGAGGACAAAGTACAGTATCAAGCATCTTTTTAAATATTTAAATTCATTTAAAAGATTAATAAAAACACATATAGAGTATAATAAATATTTATGTAAAATGGACTAAAACAGCCTCAAAAGGAGAAGAAAGCATCTAATAAAATGTCTCACAAAAAGGATGGTGAGCAATCAAAAGAATACCTCTTTTTCACAGTCCCCTGATAATTTTAAAAAGTAAGCATGGCTTCAGGTTGTATGGGGGAAAAAAAAATATCTCTACATAAAAGAGCAATACGTAAGAGTAGTGAGCACGCAAACTCAGCCGCATAGAGCTGTGCATGACCGCTCTCACCTGCAATCAGAAAGTTGTAACTATTGTCACATCAGTTCTCCCAGTCGGTGACTGGAAGAATAATGAGCAGGCTGTTTAATAACAGTGCTCTTTGCAGCATACGCAAATAAAAGCCACGCCAGAAACTCCCAATAACGGATTTCCAGTGTGGGCAAGAGTTGTCATGGTAACTGCATATTTTTTTAAAAAACAAACAGAGGACATAACAAAAGGGTGATGTTTTCCAAAACTTGGGGTGGTTGGAGGGGCTTTTTAAGAGCATATCGCTTCAGATTGTATTGTACTGGGCAAGGAATTTGCACATTAGGAAGAGTGCAAGAACCACCACCGAAGATGGTAAGGAAGTTTCCACAAAAAGAGGAGAAATATCATTTTCAAAACAGGGAGGCGCTACTTCACAATCCCCTCACTTGTGCTGTCAGAACAGTCCTTAATCGGGATTGCTGGTTATTGAAGTTTGCCATTCATTTTCTTTTTGAAGAGGCTCAAAAACCTATTCTGAGAGAAGCAGCATTTTCAGATCCCTAGTAAAATACTTTGTGTATTTTATGAATTCATTTCCCTTTAAAAAACAAAAAAAAAAAACCACCCAAAAAACCACAGACAAGTAAACAAAAAAAAAAATTTAAAAAAAAAAGTAAAACCAGGTGGTATATTTAAGATGAAGACAACACTATGCTGCAGACATCCTCTCTCCCTACCACCATAGTCTGAAGCACCCAACTTCCAAACAGAGACCTCTTCCAATCTACAGCACCTCTTTGGCAACATAGTTTGCTGTAACATTTCAACTAACATCACCTCTTTTCACTTGAAACAAGGTCTCTCTCTTCTAAGGTAAAGAGAGGCTAAAATAGCCTTTACCTTACCTACTTAGAAATACTCAGTTACCTCCAGAGCAAATCTGTGCTGGCCAACAATAATGAAACAGCCCCAGTCTCCAAAAGTCGAGTGAGAAAGGGAGCTCTGCTGGGGCTCTTTCACTGCTGAGTCAGCTTGGCAATTATTTCCAGGAACCACCAAACAGGTACAGAATCACAGAATCACATGGGGTTGGGAAGGGACCTCTGGAGATCATTTAGTCCAACCCCCCTGCCAAAGCAGGTCCACCTAGAGCAGGTTGCACAGGAACTTGTCCAGGTGGATTTGAATGTCTCCAGAGAAAGAGACTCCACCACCTCCCTGGGCAGCCTATTCCAGTGCTCTGCCACCCTCAAAGTGAAGAAGTTTCTCCTCAAAAAAGTTCCTCCTGTACAAAGCCAGCGAGCACAACGCCAGAGCTGAAGGAAACCAGAAGAGTACAGCAATGTGACAGCAAGGTCTGAAATGGGCCTGGCGCATGGGTCTTACACTGAAATTATCACTAAGATTAGGAATAGTGCATTTTGGAGAAGGTATAGTCGCTTCCTACCTGGAAGACAAATTTGTGTGGCATTTCATTAAGGACTAGCACTTTTAACATGTTTAGACTTATCTCAATTTATGCAGGTTTTAAACTGCGGAGTGAGCATAAAGTATTAACTTCCTTGCTTATTTTCAAACTTTATTTAGTAAAAAAGTTTAATGATAACTTCATTATAATTAACAAATGAGAAGTCAAATATCCACAACAGGAATGAAAACACGCTTCCTGCAAACTCATCCTCCAGATAACCCCTTGAAAGTACCGTCCAGCAAGTGCTTTGGTTTTTTGGCACACTATTCACTCACAGAACCATCTGTCCTCTTCACTGCTCCGTGTTCAAAATGAGCACTTCAGCGCTTGGCATTCATTGGTGACTATCTAGCATTTTGGCAAAGACTGGCAGAAATCATGGCAAGAAACAGGCTCTAATTTGCAGCAAAATTCAGTGAAAGTTGCTGTCATCAGTACCTTGCGAGTGTATATGCAGGGCGCGCTAGATGTAAGTTATACGATGCCCTTTGGATGTCTGAACACACAGCACAACGGTTGGGGTGTCCTGGAAGCGTCAGGTAACTGAAAAATATGGAGGTCTCATGGACACAAAAAGAAGTCATATAATCAGAAGAGTATTTCTACCATCAGGCTTTGGTGTTGAGTCTAAATTAAGATAAAGTGTGGCTACATTAGCATTTTAGGACAGAGCAGAAGAGGGCACTTCTGCTGCAAATCTCCTGGTCTTGCCACATTTAGGTCTGCGCTGCAGGACAGCCTTGGAACATGGAAACCAAATCCTTTCGGGATGAGCTATGCTCCAGGAGGGCATCCAGTGCTCGCCGCACCCAGTTCACAGCACCAGACTAGAGCTAGTCCTGACTTGTCCTATCCTAGTGTAGATGTTGGGTCCTCACCTTTAACTGATTTGCTACAAAGGTCCACTTTTACTGCACTGCTCTGCTTGCTAACATTGGCGTCATATAGACACAGACGTAGCCACCTAAGTAAGTACTTAAGATCTCATAGGGCAATGTCATTTGTCCTTTTTGAGTCAAAAAGAGAGAGATTGGGCACTTTTCCAGAATTCAAATGAGCTGAAGGTGACTCAGTCACCTATCCAGAGGTGCTTAAACCAGGGGCAGGAGACAGGTGGGGTAAATCTGACAGAGAGCACCTGAAATATTTTGTCAGTCTGCTTCCATAATTGGGCTTTTGAATTTTCCTTTATTACTTCAAATTAATTTACTACATGGGCTGAAGAAAAGGCTTTTGTAACCAGCCCTAAAGAAGGCAGGAGTGAAGCGTGCCCTCACTCCAAAGTGCTTTATTATTATTTTATTGGAGTTTCCCAGCAATATAACTTATTACCTTGAGAATTCCAGAACATTAAAACATACATGAATAATGAATGCAGCCCCAACTCATCTGTGAAAACTGCTGCACACTCCAGCAACTACTTTGTGCTCCTTTTTTAAAATTCTCTTCACGTTCAGGAAGAAAAAAAGAAAACCATGGTTGTCCTTCAACAATAACCCACTTATTCTTCCAGGAAGGTGTGAAAACACCAATCCTGCATCCCAAACTGACTCTCACACTCTGGCAGCCAACAGCAGTGACTGGGCCTCTCTAGGGGGACTGATATGAACTTAAGGCTACCAGGTACAAGAGTAATTACAACATTAAAGCAGCCATAAAAATCAGTATTATGCCAACTATGCTGAGATTGCGGCCAAAGTTGATGTTTTGGGGTCATCATGATCCAGTTTACTTCAAGTTCAATACATTTTGCTCCACCTCGTACCACAGGACAGCCTCAGAACTGTGTTCGTGCCCACCTTTCCTGCGGAGCACACAGTGCCGCTCAGTTTGGCTCACTCAAAAAGACAAATCAGAGGTGTGAGGCTGAGGCCAATCCAAATAAATTTAGGACACGAACTTTCACAAGTGCTAAGTACTGGCCTAATTCTTTGCTATCTAGTCAACAGCAGCAAAAGTAGGCCAAGAGAGTACTTTTGCAAACGACCTCACCAGGTGCATTGTAAAGAATTAAGAATACATGAGAATCAAATATTATTTATAGCTACTACATCCTAAACCCATAAACAGCACTTATCTCTACTTATCATCTGTTACTGAGCCTTATCATTCTACATCAATTAAAGCTAATATAAACAATATGAGAAGACCTATTTTTAAAAAAAGCACCATCCCGAGTTGTTCTCAAACCTTTAAAATGCACGAGTTCAAAGCAGCTCCTCAGTATCACAATTCATCTCTTGCAACTGTCAAAACAATAGGCTTACAGCAAAATCCAAGTTTTTCCACATCTTAGAAAAGAAAGGCAGAAATTTAGGAAAAAAAATATCAAAAAAACTGCAGTAAAAATCAACATTATGCAATTATTTTTGTTATGGCTCTGGAAGAAAAATAAAGCCTTAACAGCTGCTTCAGAGCTGATTCAGCAGTGAAAGAATACTGAAGAGAGATTTTGAGCAGCAAAACTAGAAGAACACATCTCATTTTATAACTGTAGTCAATTAAGGTTTTGTGTATAGAAGAATATGAACAACAGCCTAATGAGAGTCATGTGGACACAGCAAGCACAGGACTGAGCAACCCAAATTAGAATTGCAAGCAACATTGAGTGACTTTCACAGAATTAGAAAAGAATCCGTGCTGAAACCTTTGCTCTGTAGCTATTATTACATTATTAAGTTCCATTCACTTGTGTCCACCTGGATAAACAAAGCAATAGTCTTTCCCAAGTAATGCTTTCATGGCTTTCTCTGTTATACTTCAAATTGTCACCTTTAATCTATCCCAGTGTCTCATCTGGTTCAAAAAAGGAAAGAATTATTTATAGACTACAGATATGCCATGTACAACTACTGGAGATGTCTTTCCAAGGAGAGTATTAGCTGTTCCTGAATTACCTTCAGATTCATACTATTGAAGGACAAAGCACACAAATACCATTCTGTTGCTACCTATTACAGAAACAGACATAAAGCAGTTTAAAACAACTTCTTAATAACAAGTTATTAATACTATCTTTAAAAGCAAAAGTTCAAACAGCTTAGGGAGACTAACTAACAGGAAGTATTTCAGACCTGCCTTCCATCAGATAGGTGCTGTCTGTAGAGTTCATCCAACACAATCTCTGTTGAATGGATGCTTTCGATAGCCACGGACACAACTGCTCTCTGAAGTAGTCCGTTATGCAAAGAAACAGTTAGTTCCATTTAGCCCACCTCCTTGAGGAGGCTATCGTAGTAATTAAATGATACTATTTCAGTGACCCAAAAGAGGAAAATGTAGTTCAAACAAAACTCTCCTACTTGTCTAATCAAGAGAGACGCAGAGAGAGCGGGAAAGGAAAAAAGCAAGACAAATGACCAACACACCACATTTAATACCAGATTACTTTTCATGTATAACGTTAGTTACTTGAAGAAAGAAAATCCTGTATGTTCCAGTGTATGGCAAGCAAAAAACCAAACCAAACCAAAACAGAAAAAAATCTGGTAGGATACATCCCAAGAAAAACATCAAAGAAGAACACGTTTCAATGTCAAGTCTAGTCAGACTCTCCTCAAGCAAAGCAAATATCTCCTGTTTCATCACCCCTTGCGGCAAATAATTCAATCCTTCTATTAGAAAAATCTTATATAAATTTAGAAATAGGTCAATTAGCATTTTGAAATATAAGCATATATATAAAACCACCCCCTTTCACTCACATCCACTGTAGAACCTAACTATAATACTGCATGCAACATGATTCATTTTAAATGCATAATCTTGACACTGTTTCCACCTCCCCAGGAAATCTGTGATAGATTACACTTGTACAAAAAAAAGTTGCTGGGTATATATTCTAGACAGATACGTTAAAAATCTTGGTGACTAGCGATACAGAAAATACATGCAGTAATGGCCACATTATTACGGTAATTAGTCAGCTGTCATACCACTTTTTCCACACAACTTTTAATCGCAGTCAAGAATCATAAGTAAAAGGACTGACCTAGCTCACTGTCAGGTCCTAAATCATTAATAATTCTCTTCCTCCCCCTGCCTCTTTTGGAAACAGCCTTGCCTAGGGACAGTCTGGCAGCTCAGGGCTCTCTAGCAAGAGCCACCAGACTGAGTAGGGCCCCCCTTGTCCCCTCCAGCTCTTAGCGTGACTCTCACACACTTCACGGAAAAGCCAGAAGCTGAGGGACCATAGGAACCAGTCTGTAACCCAGTAACAGAGGGATCTGCAGTCTCCCTGTCAAGAGAATGGAGCAGAAAATAACAGCTACTGAGCTAGGATCAAATTCTAGACTGGGAGCAGATAACACTGCATACAGCAATGCTAATGAGGTTGACTGCCCTCCCTGTGCTCAATTAATAGAGAAGCAGTGGGTCTGTTTGCATGGGAAGTCCCATTTATCAAGGGAAGACCTTACAAGTGAAAAGACAAAGGATGATCAGGCAATAGAAAAAGAGAGAAAAGGCTTATTATCATTTGCAGTAAGGAAAGCAACAGGCACATGGTATCATTTTACAGTCTGTACTAAAAACCTTGGAAAGGCCCATCTGTTAATGATAACATCCCAGAGTTTGTACGAGTGGAAACGTTACCACCAGAGCTTTGGCACAGGCTAGGTTGCCTTTCATTTTTCTGCTATCTGTTACTATTTAAAGCTTCGCTTTGTTCACTAAAACAAAGATAACTCCACTACGCCCCAAGGCTTATTCCTTTTCAATACTGCACTCATTATTGCTAAAATGTTAGTAAAATACAAACTGTTTGTCTTCCCAGATTCAGTCTTGATAGGCACAATGTTAGTTCTGGAAGTCAGTGCCTTCTCGTGGAAGTATCTGTCAGTCTGCCAGCATGTAGTAATTCAAGATCTTGAGACAGCACTGTCTGCACATCAAGAAAAAGACATCACTTTCCTGTCAAATCATTGACGGCATCCATGTAACTTTGAATCAGACTGTCTCTTTGTGACCTGATAAGCTGCATAATGCTGTGAGATGCGTAAATCTACCAATATTGCTTGACACCAAGCAATATATTTTATTAAACCAGCAGACGTAGTTGATTTAACTAGGGAAAAACAAAACTGCAGCCAGTCACCTGTGATTTCAGGTAGAATAGCAAATAGGACTACTGGAAGAGTTTTGGTGGCCCAGGCGTGATCCTCACGAAAGTCTGAAGAAAAACATCATGGAGTATATATGAACAGCAAACACAACACCGAGATGTGTTATCTCATGCAGGAAGACTAGACGTGTTCATTAAGAAGTGGCAGGATTCAACAAGTCCTCTTTGATGTGGTGTTTTAGTGGTGTTTTCACAATTTGGCATCATCCAATTTCTAAAAAAAAATAAAAAAAAACCCAAACACAAAAGCAAACCCCCAAAAACTAGGGTCCCCCTCCCAGATACCTGTTTTTCCATGATACTCTGTAATCATGGAATGATGATGAATGTATGTCTTATGTATATCACTTAATTTCTAAAAGAAAAAAGTTACAAAGGAAACACCACTTCCCTTTGACGTTTAGTGCTTCTCCTTTATAAGCAGGCCGATTAACCCAAAATTTAAATCTCATTAACTTTAACGACCGTGGTAACAAGATTCAGTTCTTCCTAGGATGCACAGAAATTCATTTATGCGCTTTATGAAGTGTAATGACCAAGAGTTATGAAAATGTCACATTTCTTCTTGATCGACTTAACATATCTTTAGAGGCTTCTGTCTCTAAGTCCTTCCCAGTACACCTTCTTCAGTTTACTTTACAGCATTAGTATTTATAAATGCAGAGCTACAGCTTTCTTTTAAATACTATGCAGATTATGTCTTTACAGAAGGTCTTTCATATTAAGATTGCTTGAAACATCAAAAGAGGTGGGCAGCATTCTGAAAAACGTGTTAACCCTTTCTAACATCATCTTAGGCAAGCGGCCATTAACGTCCCAACACTGTTTCTGAACACAAACGTGTGACTAAACTTTGACACTTTAGAGAGATGTTCTAGGGAACAATTAACACATATAAAGTATACTGAGGACAATTAGTACTACAAGTGCCAAGTATTTTTGTTATTAATGCCAAGAGTTTGCTAACTCCAAGCTTTTGATTAAAAAAAAAAAGCAAATATAAAGAAAAAAGTGTACACAGAAACATCTTTCTTTTAAATAAAAATTAAGGGTGTTAAGGCTTGGGTTAGAGCTCTTCAAGGACAGACAGGACAATGCCTGCAACTGTCTTTTTGCTTGGAAACACAGATCACCTACACATATGCAGATGAAAGAACTGTGAGAAGCAGGTGCAGAGGGAGCGAACCATGGTCTTGGAAGATTCTACATCACAGTTAGTCTTAAATCCATTCATATTTATGACTGTAATGAACACCTCGACAATGGGAACCAGGAAAGATGTTCCAAGGATCAGATTTTCCACACATTATCTTCATGGCATAGGATAAAGATGAACCGAAAGAAACTTAGAAGCAGAAAGATGTAAGATATGGGGAACCAGACTATAAATCTGAATGATTACATGGAATGTTTTGCTTAAATAATATGAAATGGGAAAGTATCAATCACAATAGCTGGGTCAGCAAAAGAAGATGCAAGCTAGAGATGGTGGCCTCTCACTAGGTTAGCAGAGTAGCTCTTGAGCTCCCCACCTCAAATGATAGAACCCCATGACAACCTCCTCAAGTTCTGAAGGGCTGGTGGAGAACCCAAATCCATTGAGAGTTACCTTAGAGCCTCCACTCAGACAGAGCTAGCAGGAGAACTTTTGACCTTGAAAAAGGAAGACAGCAAACACAAAGTTGCATAAGCAGCAACCATGCTTGGGAAGAACAGAAGGTCTATTTCAGAGTGAATGCTTTCACCTCAGATCGTGTCCTGCCGCTGCCTAGCTACAATGGAACAAAAACTAAAAGCAAGTTAGGAGATTGGCCAAAAAGGAAAGCTTCAATTAAGACTTTGTGAATAATTTAATACTATTACATACAGCCCAGATCAAGGAAGATGTATAGAGTTTTAATGCACTAAGTTTGTTTATACAAAGTCTACTACAGTATGACATCCCAACGTAAAAAAAAGGACCTGCCTCCAGCAACAGAGCTCAGAGTTAATACAAAGCTGCTGAGAACTTCAATGGATGCCTCCATTGATGGGTTACAGCTCAAATTCATATTCACTTTATAACTACAGTTAAAGAAATTTTTGCTCCCAAGCAATCTGTAACTGTCCCTTTCCAGTAGTTCCCCTGCTAAGAAAAGAAATGCATTTAAAATAAAAATAAAAATCACAAGAGCTCTCCCTAATCCACTTCAGTGGAGAGTTGTTTGCCAAAGGGGTTAGTTCACACACTTTGCTTTGGCCAAAATGCAGAGATGGTCATCACCAACTTGTGGGCAAGGAAGTAGAAGCAGTATTATTTTCAACTGATCGAGACAGATCTGAAAAAGATACTCTGTCCCTAATCTTACATTTAGATTCAGGTTACTGCCAGCTACCAACTATCTATTTGAATTTAATTAAAAACAAAAGAAATTCCACATGATTAAAAAAGCAGCTTCAGCTGCACACCCATTCTCAAGAATTTTTAGAGGTTTAAAAGATGGACTGTTTTAATTAGGACACCTCAGCAATACGAAAGAATGAATAATTTACAAATAACTTGATTTGAGCTCAGTGAAAGGGTCCTACAACTTAACAATCCATATTTGTTATTTGTAATGAGTACACTCATTTTTTACTTCAGTCCAGTCACCATAAACAAGCTACAGAGACAGCAGACAACAACATGAAGAGTTTTATAGCATGTGCAGTCGAGCGTCTTGGTTGCTTCATAGCATTTTTGAGGTTGGTTATACTTGAACTGCAACTGAACAACCTGGATTTTAATTATAGGCTATAAAAGCAGAAATAAACGGAAGTGTTTACGAGCGATGTAGAGTCCCTTTAAACTGCTTAATGTTAAAAGAGTGCCACCATTCTTAGTCTTTGCCTTCTCCCTCTACTCTCCTCTGAACATCTCATCATTTTTGTGTTTGTTTCTGAAATGCTGGCATATGGCACTGGCTTTTCTAGACCATCAGGACTCACAACACAAAAATAAATTAAACCTGTGGTTAATTATGAGTAGTGCAGCATAAGGTGCATCCTGACATACTTAACAAGACATTTTCCACAATTTTTCATATAATGCACTTGAGGAATTTCTGAAAAGGATAATAGGAAAAAAAAAAGAGCCATTTCTTAGAGGAAGCAGCTAAAAGGGGGCTTTATTTTTAATAAAAAAATATGTCTAAAATAACATATAAAGTAGCAGGAAACAATACTGAAAGCTAATTTCTTAACAGATGGCAGTCATGCTCACTTCACCCATGCTGACCTACATATTTTTTCCCTTAACTTTTATTAATATTCATCTTTCACTGACTGTGTCTTCCACAATTTTGCCAGCAAGTGATACGTTTAGGATAAAAGGTGTGAGAAAAACTCATTCAAGTACATCTTTTTTACATGATAAAATACATAACGCATAAGCTTTACAAAGCTTATGCCAAAAAATTGTATGTTTGACATAAAATTGTCTTTTTAAAGGCTGTTCAAGATTCAAACTCTATGTACAAAGTTTTCATCAAGCCTTGACCACAAAACTTCAAGTTTACAGACAACAAAGCATTTTCATAGCTCACACTTTCTTCTAGAAAAAATACCCCTGTGCCATACAGAAAGTTAATTCACAACCACTCAACAGAATTTCATTATTTTGTTCTATGCATTTAATTGTGAACAGGTAGAAAAATTAAATGCACGTAGGAAGGGAAGAGCTGGAGGACGAATGTGAAAAAAAATTCCTGTGAATGGCAATTTAAGTCAAGAGAATTTTAAATTTCCATATAAAATGTACCCAATCTTTTCTTCTAAGCATTACATTATACCGTTTTTGAGAATGCTTAATAAAATATGTAAAAAAAAGTAAAAGATTTGAATATTTTTAATTCCAAAATGACAAGGATTTACATGGAACATCACATTAAAGATAAATCTTGGAGCGACCAGTGGCATTTGGAAGGATTACATTTGCAGAAGTTACACCATCAACATTTGCAGTTTTCCAGTCTTCTCTTCTGTACTCAAAAATAAGAAAATAAGTCAACTGCCTGCCCTAGAAGCAAACAAACAAGTGGCCGTGGGAGCCGGCAATCCCCCAGCTCCTGTTTCAGACCATGGTTCTGGTTTGGGGGATGTGGTGCAGGGGAGAACTTTGTAGAGCAGGGTTGATGGTTGGACTCGATGATCCCAAGGGTCTTTTCCAACCTGAATGATTCTAAGTTTCTATGATTCTCAGGCAAACTTGCTTGACTGCTCATCAGCGTCTGGGGAACAGAGCAAAGCAGGTTTGAGCATATTCTCACTTCATGTGCAATGGAGAGTCTGCTGCAAAAATATCCTTTTGGAAAGACTTAGAGGCTTTCCTGGAGTAGGAGAGGTGATCTTCTACATAACAAATTCCTTATGAATTCCTTATGAAATTTATGAGCAGGATTTTGTGGTGAGCAACATAGAATTATAGAATGGTTCAGGTTGGAAGGGACGTTAAAGATCATTGAGTTCCCCGCCATGGGCAGGGACACCTCCCACTAGACCAAGTTGCTCGAAGCCCCATAAAGATGTTGAGAAAAGTATAACATGCATCAGACTGCCTGACAAAACTCTGAAACCCTGCACATACAGCAGGGACTCAAAAGGACAAATAGTTCCTATTTTGACTGAAGGACCAGCCCCCTGATGTCCCTCATTAGAATGATCTTCCAGAGCAGAAAACACACTAATTGAGAGAATCATAAAATAGTTGTTGTTGAGGACCATGTGGGGATAGCTTAAGAGTAAGACATTGAAAGATTGTTCTCTAGTGTGATTTTACAATACCCATTCAGCAGACAGTGAAGTTGATCATTGCTTCAAGTAAGTAACCAAACTAGTGACAAACCAAGCAGGATCTCCTGTCACACTGCAGTATCGATTGCTTCACCAAGAGATGATTTTAGGAAAAGATTGCTTATCATCATACTTTTTAAAAGGTGAAAGGCAAGAAATACAGAGTACCCGGTGGTGTATTCCATCTCTTCCTTTCAGTCAATTGAATTAAAACACTGATAGAGCCACAAGCCAGTTCATTTAGGAAGCCCGCACTCCAAAACCCAAATAATTTATGTCAAGTACAAAAAAAAGTTATTGAATTACTTGAAGAAAAAGATTCTGATATTCTGATCTCTCTCCTTATGTTTCTCTCCTTTCAGCACCATTAGGTTTTTGAATAAAGATTTTGAAAGTGGGACAAATGGGAGCCACATGTCAGGCTCTGAATAGCATCCAGTAAAAGCTGACTGTATCTTCCTGCTTCCCAAAACACCCACCCTCAAGCGCAGTTCATTCAGACTGACCCAAAACTGCATTAAAAACTTTCACACTCCACATATTTCCCTTTCACATAAATCACAGCATTCCCAGCCATACAAATTCTGACCTATTACCAACCACCAACCTATTAAAAAATTCAGTATCATTCCCAAAAATGGGATTAAATTTGTCTTTACTCCCTATAGCGTCCAGCAGCTCATTTGCTCTTGTGGGTTGTCCATACAATTCCAGCATACAGTGCTTTAAAATAATTAGAGCTTCCATTAGAAGTAAACGCTGCAATGCACTGGTTTTGCTGCCTTGTGTAAAGGGATCTGACTTTGTACTAATTTTGCCTGGGGACTCCACCAACTGTTCAAACAGAGCTCACATCTCCTGTTGCCAGTTCATACATTCACAGCTCCATTTCTCTCCATCCTCCTCCCTGCCCCACTCCCTGTGCCTGGAATATTTTCCTAGAGCTAGGGGAGGATGTGGGAAAAGCATAAGGCATTTGATAGTTAAAACCAGCAGCTTAAACACCTTATACAGCAAATTTAAGAGGCTTAAACTCACCAACAAGTGCGGGAATTGTCAAGTTGGACGTTATGCATTATGCATGGGAAAGTAAATAGATGTGACAAATGCATTTCTTCCCATGTGAATGTAATGATTCTCAGCTAATATATCTAAATTAAGTCACACATTAGTTATGTCTGAACAGAGCAGAGTGACAATTAACATTCTGTACATAATCAACCACTGATTTTTTTTATATTCACAACCAATTCCAGGGACGCTGCAGGCCTTACTTTTCTTCAGCTGAGCAAGCAGCGAGATATTATTTCAACAACATCCACTTAGAACAATCAGTCTTCATGTCCCCATGCACAGAACAGGATATTTCACAGGTAGCAAATTAAATTGTGTGAAAACGAACAGTTCTAATTGGGTTGCCACAATTTATCCAACATTACTAAACAGTCTTCCATTTGATCTTGCCTGTAACAGACTGAATCAGGACTTCTTCACCACTGGACACAGAAATAAGCAAATATCAGCAATGTTGGTTTTCACCATCATTTCAGAGTACTCTGAAATATAAGTGGTATACAGAAATATGAGTACTTTTGTGACAGCAATAAAATATTCTTTATAAAGAAAGGTACATCTTCCTTTATAACACGTTACCTGTTGTTCCCACACTCCAGCTTAATGACAGGAATTTTACTAATACTGAATTGTGGCAGTTGCACCCTGAAGCTGCAATGCTGAAGGACAATTAAAGGTCACTGCCGATTAGATTACACTAGCCCCACGACTTGAACGTGCTTGAAAGCTGAGGCAGAAACCCCCTAGCTCTGAGTCACCGCAGTCTCAACAGATCTGGCCATTTCACTCAGCATCTGCATCACTTGGGCTTTCTGAGTTGGCCACTCTATTCGCATCAGTCAGAATGGCACCTGCCTGGGAGACTCAGGCGGACCACAGCCTTCCTCTCTACCAAATACAACTCCAGCAGCTATATTCTGTTCATTAGACTAAGAACTTCTGCAGCACCTTCCATGGAAAAACCCACAATTTGTGCAGGACACAAAGCTGCTTTATTTCCAATACCTGTGGAAAGCATATGCATATTTACATATATGCTTCCTATACATGCGTGCTATCAGCTGGTTCAAGTGCTAATGAACCTTTTTTAATCGTCTTAATGTGCACATTTATTTTTTCTATAACAATCCCTTTGTGTTTTAAATGAATACAGCATATCTAGGCATGTTGTGGTTAGACTTCTGGGCTATAAATTACATACATATGCATCACATTTTATTTAACTGAAAAGCATGAATTTATCTTCCCCCAGGTGACCATTCTAACAGCACAGCTAGAGCATCCCCCACACAGCCAGGCAAAAGAGAGCGTTAGTGGTTCCTTATCCCTTGGCACTATTAAAAGGGCCTCCAGCTTGCAGCCGAAGATTCCACTTCAGAATTATTCCTCAAATCTTGTGCTGCTAGTCATGAATTAACCAAGTCTGAAGATGCTGACAAGATAAATCCAAAAAATATTCAAATCTGCCTAAACAGATGCACACTAAACCTGTGGCTTGACCAACGTAACTTTGCAGAGTCCTCCATTGGGACTTCAAAGAAAAGAAGAAAACTGTGATAGTCATGTACACCGAGTTGCATTTCAGTCTTAATAAGGGTTTTCAAAACATTTAAATTTGTTTTTTCAAACATATAAGAGGCAAGACAACACTGACAGGAATAAAGTGAAATACATTTAGGAATAAGATTTTAGCCTGTTTATGCCTATAGAACCCTGAAGTCTGTTCATGATTTGAAAACGTCTTTCTACTTTTGCTTTGAAAGACGCATGTATTACACAAAGCCCAAAAGCCGATTTTAAGTGCAGAAATACAAAGTTGTAAGAAATGCTTATTGCTCATTTCTTTCTCTCATTCTTTATATTTCTCCAAAGCTTGTAGTCACCATCCTCTACATCTTTCAGCTGTACTGTTCTCTGTAGTTCCTACCACCACCCAGAGATGATGACTATTGATGCGGGGTGCCACTCTCCTACCACTACATCCACTTCTACTAAAGCACAGCTCATTTCAGTGATGCTGTTTTGACATACTGACAGTTTGAAAGATTCTTAGTATTGAGGAATGTTGCACGTTTCTTCTTTTGACCAATACTTCTGTGATATTGTTGAAAAATCTTCCATCTGAACTACAACTGTGGGGAGAAAACAAACTTAAGAAACCAGCCAAAACCAGTGAGAGCTTGCAGGCTTTTCAGGGAGCGGGAAGAGAACAGCCTCAAATGAAATTTGAGGTTTCTCTCTGCAAGTGTCTTGAACAAGACATCTCAATTTTGTCAAGTGAGATTTAATGATACAGTGTAAAGCTACTTCACTGGTGGAAGTGGTTTTTTCTTCCCCCCCCTTTCATTTCAAGGGCCAACTTTGTTTGTTTGTTATTGCAGCTGTTACAGTTCCTTACAGTCATTGCTTTCTTTAGCTTGGTACTTGGGGATTTTCTGTTTTGTAGTTTCTTTTTTTATTTATTTAAATGAAATGAACATTATTTTTCAAGTTGATAAATTAGGTCATTACAATTGTTGCCAGTAGAAGTAATACACATCATCCTTGAAAACAGACTTATTTTTGCCAAATATACCCAAAGTAAGTCCCTACAATATAAATTTATTCAGCTTTGCGTATACCATCAAGGTATACACTTACTAGAATAAGTGCACAATTTCTATAAGCCTAAATAAAATAATTTCAAGGCAGCCTTTTTCTCACCATATCATAAGTCACCCTGATGAAGATTATAGGAAGGGTCTGACAAAAGGGTAAATGTTTTATAACTATTCAGGATGAAGGAGTGATGCACTTTCCTCTATAGCATCTAGTATTGGCCAGTGCCAGAAACAGGTACGGAGAAGCACAGAGCACATCTATCACGCGAGCTCCTGCACCCAGGTCACCAGCATTCCTTCACCACCGAGTTTGCAAATACAGGGTAGATGGAAATCTCACAACTTTGCAGGGGGAGATGCTGAATCATGCCTTTAACAGCTGTTGCTTAGCTCTCATCACCTCTTAATTAGTGGTTCTTTTAGATTTCTCTGGTAACTGTATGGCACTGGGGGATAAAAAGAAACTCACTCCCGAAACATAATCCATATGCAAAAACTTTAAAGGTGAAGTATAAACTACAATTTGGCCAGACAGAACAAGTAGGCTTCTAGATTCAGTGTTTAAGTGAAAGTATGAATCATGGCCTGAGGGAAGAATAACTTTGCAAGCAGGAGAGCTTAAAAAAAAAAAAAAAAAAAAATAGTTTTTGGAATTTCTGGTGATGGAATAACTTTGAAAACAGGCAAGTGAACTCCCTCACTTTTCAACCACTCCTCTGCAGGATTTGGTCTATCAAGGAAAGAAACCTTGACTCCATATTTGATACATCCAAGTATTTCTTTGGAAAATTGCCCAATACAGCCTACCTCAGTAAAAGAGCCTACACTGCACAAAGCCAAGAAGACGATTTAACAGGAGCGGTAAACCCCCCACTTTCTTACAACCAGATAAAAATAAAATTAGCACATAAGGAATGGTGCATCATTAAGTGTCAAAAACTGCATTAATAAGCAGTTTCAACCTTTAGTAGCAATGAGTTGCTGCCCAATAAAAGTTGGGGTTAAAATCACACATAAAGGGACAGGGCACTTTTGAAGTCCTCCTTATCCTTCTCAGCAGCAACACCAAATTCTATTGATGTCTCAATCAGGAACACAGCTTTTTCACTGCCACCATAGCTGACAGCATCTACTTTTTAGCTTGCATAAGAGCCCCCAAGAATGAAAATTATTTCATTTTGTAGCACTTGACAGCTTGTTAGTAGTTCAAACGCTGCACTACAGAAGGACAATTTTCTAGTATCAACACTTCCATTAATCACTTAGTATTAGACTTGTAAAGTAGAATAGTAATTTAAGTTTCTTTGATTTTTCTGAAAGCACAATTCCTGCTGTTTAAAATAAACTACTACTTGCAGAACATTCAAACACATCTGTGGACAGTTGTCAAATTGTCCAGGTATTTCAGTAATAGGAGTAAAATAACACCTGGGGACAAACATATACATTGACAAAACTTAAGAGAAAATTAGAAGGAAAACTTTCGGTACTTTTTAAGGTAAGGCATCATACAAAATCTGGTCTTAGATAAAGAACTTTTCCTTTTCTCTAATAATTTGGCATCCTCCAAAAATACAGCAGCAGAGTCCAGGTCTCCTCTAGGAAATAAGGAAGGACAGAAGTCACCTGGGCAGAAGGGAAGGGCAGCAAAAGTTCCAGTAAAATGTGCTCCTGCACTGAAATCTTCTTAAAGCCTTTTAAAATCATTTCATACCGTATTGCTCTGATGCTCACTATTGTGACTGCAAGTTACCAGCCAGCATGTTTTACTCCCTACCAGATAAGACTTTGCCTGGTTTTCTGCCAGAATCTTAACGTTCTTTCAACATAACTTGGGTTGACGGGAGAATATATTTTTCTTCTCAAAAGTTCTTGCTGTGGTTTTGTAACTAAAAAGCACATGTCTCCTCAGTAGATGTTTTCTTTCATAAGTGTGTGGCATATTCATTAAGTTTAAAAAACTCATTAAACACATATTGCAAACATCTTACATTTTCACAAATACATTTCTGTTTATTAATCATTACTAATAATTATCCTTATGATAATTATGAGAGCTCACATAAGCAAACAGGAAAAAGTTACCAAGTCTTTCTAAAAAAGATAAGGCTGGTGGAAACACATGTTCGAACACATACTGAAAGACAGAGATGGTATCTTTGAGCTACTCTTAAAACAAGGGGCAAGTTTTCATGGCTTCCAAGTACAAAACTGATTTATGTCAAAGGACTGACTGAGTTCATGACCTCCAGATGAAAAGTCTGTGCTTTTGCTCATTGTGTGCACAATGAAAATGTTTTCAGTGGTAAGAAACTGCACCATCCGTATCACTTTGTGGAAGCAAAATGCAGAATCTCACTCTGTAAAATCCTCCTTATAATGCGAGGAAGAAGGCAATTCGCTCCTGTTCCTAAAATGAAAAGTGACAAACCTGATTTTCACTGGAACAAGACACACGGCGGCAGCTGCTTCTTTTCTCTGCATATAAGCATAAGGAATCAAAGGTCTGAATAACAGCAGACGACTATCATGATTTTCTCTTATAAGTTACTTTTGGCTATGCTAATTGCCTATTTCAAGCTCTTAAGCTCATAGCCTCTCCCAAGGTAAGAAGCCTTAACTATGAAGATCTGAATTTTCATGTCCGAGACATTGTGTCACTATTGCAGGGAGAACAGTCTGTGGCCTTGACTCCACAGGACCAAGGAGTTGACAACCTTGTCACGCCACTTCAAGCCCAGCATCACTCTGACACGTTTGGCATTTACAATTTGCTGTAAAAGATGCATTTAAGCTATTACTGGTTTACAATGCTGTATTATTGAAACTGTCCCTGTACATTTGATCCACCTTTTCGTAATTTCACAAGTATTTAATTTCTACTGACATAAATTCTAAAAATGACTTTATTGCATAATCATACTGAATCAGCAGCCCAGTTGTTTCAATACCTGACTAGACAGAGGAACTGTTTATCTGTTTAAGACCAAAGTACCTACGACTAAAACTAGAAATTATAAATTATGCTCTTATAAGAGATATCCTTATCTTGCTTCTTCACCCCTGCCTTCCATAGACGTCATCCATGGTGCTCAGATGTACAGTTTATTTTAGTCTTAAACAACAATACAAAATTAATTTGTTTCAATAGCAACTATTAAGACAGTAAGTTAACAGACACCCCTTTTTCTCCCTTTCTCCACTCTTCTTTTTGCAGGAATATTTATCTATACTACTATCTATTGAATAAGTTAGTGCAAGTATTCGTAACTAAAGCTACAAGAAACACTTTGGAACTCATCTGAGATAAGTAACTTGAATTCACAGACATGAGCTTGTGCACAAAGAAGAGTTAGGGTTGTGCACACTGGTTATTTTTGCATTTACATGTACATGCGCATCAAGATTTGACCTCCTTTTCCTTCAAAGGAAGTACTAAATGACATATTTTAGCACAGCATTTAGCTCTGTACAAAGAGTTTCTCATATAAGACAGTTAGTAAAGAGCCAGCAGACAATGTCTGGCTGACAATATTTTTAATATTTCTGTCAATATTCAGCTTACAAAGTAACAGTAAATCTTGTGAAAGGTATTCAATATGTCAGTGGTCCAAGTGAGATAAAAACAACGTACACATTTGTACCGAAGAATTAAGCTTGGAATTTTAGGTTGGCAAAATTGAGAGAAAATACCAAAGGAATACACAGGGGTTCCATTAAGTTTCTTAAATAAAATTTACAAGGACTGAGAAATGAAGATCACTTCCTTCACTAAATTTTCCTACATTCAAGAAAGCATTAAAGAATTCCTCTAAAGGCTCAGTAACATATGGAAACTGCTTCTATAATAGCCATAGATTCGGTTTTCAACTTTGTAAAAATGACTTTAAGACACCTTCACTTTAAGCTGTTTCTTTTCAAAGACATAGAGCTATTCAGTGAAATCACACCATGTGTTAATGTGACATTTAATATATCTTTAAAGAAGGGTGTTACAAAGTATTAATGCATTTCAGGAACATATGCCAACAGGATGGTACTACGTCAGTAGGAAAACAAAAATATTATTGTTAAGATAAATACTAGTTCTCATTGCAGCCTTCTGCTACAGCTATTAAAGAAGCAAAAATTCCCTTTTTCTAACTATTCAAACTCTGTTAGTTTTGTATCACTGTAGATCTACCACCCTTCCTTTTAGAAGCTATAAAAATTGTCTTTAAATGCAGAACATTCCTGCACTGAAAGCTTAGGATAAGCAGACTGAGGGCTTGCCCTGACTTTTTCACAGGTTTCCTGCATGACTGTGTGAAATCATGAACGTACCTGTTCCACAGGAACCCCCTCTGTAAATAAAACTGCCCCATGTTGCACACTGGCGTGAGGCAGGTCTATTCATTTCTGCCAAGTACACTGAAACTTTTTGAAAGTCAGCAGGTAATCAGGAAACTTTGCTTTGCTACTTAAACATAAACTTCTCAGCATAATCAGCTAACAATTTTGTAACAGTTTGATAAACTCTGCTATCTGTATAGGTAAAAGGATCCTGTAGCAACTGGGCACCTCCCACATAGAGCCCATTGTAGCAGTATGGCCATACTTATCAAGGCAAATAAACCAAGTACAAGAATTTTCCACTCCTCTCTCTCCTCCAACTCTTTCTCAGCTTCTAATTTGTAGAAGCTGAAAACACACATGGATGTTAATGTGGTTTATAGCAACCACATCTAGCAAAGATTCATACCTTGTGCCTACTACACACTTCAGTTTTCATGACCCATCTCCAGCTTTCCGAAGGAAAGTAAGTCCTACTGGGCCACATAAAGCTGGCAATACCTTTTACACGCTCACAATAGAAACTGCAAGAGATTTAACCTAAAAGAATTCACCAAGCTTAAAGCAATAATGAAGCTTAAAGCAATGACTAAACCTACACAAACAGAGATTCAAGTATAATGGGAAATTAGTGCAGAACAGTAGTGCTATATTCCGTTTCACAGGTAAAAGATCCATGTAAGCCTGTTAATGCTAATTTCACAACATTAGTTTGTATACAATCACAGGACCGTAAGAACCACACAGTTCAGAACATCCAGCCTTCTGCAACTGCAAGCAAGTTATATGCATGTAAGACCTACAATACCCTACCTGTCCTATGTGCCCTATAATACTAATTTAATACCCATAGGTTAAAAAAGCCAATAATGTATATACAATTAAAAAAAAGTTAAAAAGCATCTATCCAGGAAGCTGAAGTGCATTATCAACACCCCTAACTACCCCAAAATAGAAACTGTTCAGTATTCAGATGTACTGTCAGAACATTCACACGCTATCAGAGAAGTTAAAACACCACAAGTGCCATGACTGGCAATATGACTTGGGACAGAATTTCCTCCTAATAATAAATCTCACAATTAGTGAACATTCAGGCAGAAAACACACTGAAAAACTTCTGGCGTTGCTGGTGGGTATCATGGGTAACATAATCTCAACCCTGCCAAAGTCCTATCTCTGGCTGCACTTCGGCTGCGTTTCAAAGTGAGACACAAACCACAAAAAGTTCAATGGCGCGATGGGTAAGAAAGTCCCTTCCTGACGTGGTAGGTGACCAGCGGAAATCCCAAAGCCTAAGATTAAAGGGAGCCCAAACACAGTACAACCCAACAAATGGTATTTTTCCAAGTTCCCTCAAAAGTAACACAGCTTTGAGGTGTTTCTGAACAATTAACCTCATCTCAGCAGACTATAAGGTTACCTTAGCGCAACTTCACGTTTACCTATCCATTTCCTTGCTACATCCATCAATTCATCTTCTAGACATACAATTAAGCATCACTTATCATCTCCAAAGGGAACTGAAGTCCTGCCTGTATGCCAGCTATACTACAGCCCACTCCCATTCTCCACTGATGGAATGATTCTTCATAGCAAGAAGCTTCTTACGCAGCTTCTTTCATCACGTCCCCTCTAGGCTGAAACAGGCTCCACATCAATTTAACTTTTGCTTTGCTATAGGAAGGGCACCACATCCATGATCTAAGGAAGACTGACTTACAGCGAGGGGGTAGTCTCTCAGTGCCAACTATGAAGAATTCAAATCTCCTCCTCGTTTACAGCAGTGAATGTCTGAGCAATTCCATTAGGCAAGATGTGGCTCACATGAGTCCGGTGTTAGATCTGAAAAACAAATGAACAAGAAAAAAATCAGATGAGAAATAAAACTTCCTGCTACATTGTCCTTCCATACGTGGGAAACGCAGGAGAGGTAAGGATTACAATATATGAAATCTGGAAAATTTTTTACCTTGGTTTTTTTTTTTTGTGGGTTCCTCCCCAAAAATATTACCCTAAAATACAGCATCTACAGTTACATCTTCCTCTCCCGAAAGATATGTATCAGAAGTTCAGATTAGCAACATTCTCCCACCTAACTAAGCAACTAAGTTTTAGTCGACTAACACACTAAGGGAGCAATGCATTTTGTAACAGAAATCTTTCTTGCCGCAAAGGTGCGGAATTCTGCACAAGTGTGTAACTCCACTGAGGGTGTAGGGAACCCGCTCAAACATCTTCTCAGCACAAAAAAAGAAAGAATCCCCACATACAAGGAGATGCCAGGGGGTACCACTCTTTGACAAACTCGTATCACTATTCAACTGTTGCTTTGAAGCAACCAATACGCAGTTGTGACATTTAGTCAAATGCATTTTTTTCTGAAGACAATCCAATTTTACAGTTTTAGCAGCCTGCAGGACTCCTTTATACAACATGAACAAAAAGAAATGGTTTATGACAAAGTTTAACTTGCTCAATTTAGGTTAAAAAGGATCAATAGTTTAGCCTCTATATTCACAGACTGTATGATTCTTCATTCCAATTATTAGATTTGGGTTTCTGTTGCACCAAGTCAGTTCCCATATCAGCTTGATGATAATCTTTCCAAAAGTCTGTAATCAACAGCAGACGAACATAGAATTCCTCAAGATATTTGTATCCTACATTCAAAACTGTTATCCACTGTGTAGTGTTTGGGTTTTTTCTTACAATCATAGCTTTAGTAGTTATAATTTAATTTTTTTCTTAGTTAATATTTTTATATGCTGTCAATAGACCACACGGCTTCATTTGAGTAACAGAACTAAAATCTTCTGAATTTCTTGAAGTATTTACATTACTGGCCTTATTTAGTATTACTCCTAAAGTATTAGCTTATTTTCCAAGTAAAAAGGAAATCCTTTTCCCTATTTTCAATTCAGTAAGTTATAAGCAATACTTTTGCCTTCCATTACCAACTGTGTACTTTTAATAACTCCTAATTTCATGTTTACACTTAATTCTTCGCTTCTTCTATTTGTTACATTCCTAAAAACACCACTGCCCCCAGTTGGTTTAGAGTCTAAACATCTGGGATCTAATTTTAGGACTAGATTTTTTTTAATATATGAACTTGTGTATTTTTAAGAATAATCCAAATATTACATGTGGAAGTTTTCAAAGCTAAAGCAAGAAAGAACACTTGATATGTTAACTTCGATATTTTTATATTAATCTAAGGTTCTTTCATTTGTGCTGCCTTTTAAGATTAGAAACTTAAAATAGCTACTAATGTAAGAGCCTATTGACATTTTTAGCCTGTAGGAGCATGCGGTGGGCAGACACAACTGAAATAATAACATATTTGAGTGATGAACCAGCTTTACGATTTTATTACTCAGACTTTCCCAAATCTAAGGCTGGCGTTGTGCCCAGTAACTCAGAAATTAAGCTGTTCTACATTTAAAACTTCCAACTAATCATATACTAAAATCTTCTCATGGCTAAGGCAACAAAATCACCTTATATTGAACCTTTGAAAAAATATATAAAAATACCTAGATTTGAAGAACAGTGCCTTTGATTCTTTGTGTTATTTACATGAACAATGTAAGAGAAATAGGGGAAAAAATCATCTGATATAAGTTAGAGACAATTACATTAGTTATCAGGAGTACATTACATATCACATTGAACTAGTAGGGACCCTAGAGGGACCTCAAAGGGAGGTGACAGCTACAAGGAAACAACCTAAGCATTCTCTCTCACTAGGCACATTGGGACGTCAACAGTTCTGTGCTAACTTCCAAAACACATGATGACCTAAAAACCCCAAAATACACACACACAAAAAAACCCCACGCAACCAAACCAAAACAAAAAACCTACCACCATCCCAAAATTAAGAAAAATAATTGAGCTTTCCAGCACAGCTCACAAGGTCAGACCTTGTGCAGCAACTCCACAGATTCCAGGACAGGAAAGGGGAGTTGTTATTTCCACCATTTCAATCTCAAAGCCTTTATTTAGATAAGAGTTAGCCAAAGCAATATCCAGAATTTTCCACTTTATTGTGCAGCCCCCTGCGGAAGAGCTGGGCCTTGTCTTCACAACCGCAGAATTCATTAAATCCACATCACCTAGGTCAAGCCAAACATAGGGGCCTTCACCTTGAATGATGTTCCTAAAGGTATCTGAGAAGTCAATCAGGGAGCTCAGGCTTGCACCAACCACTTAGTCACCCCATAAAGCCAACTGATGCCTTTGCTGTTCCAAAAATCTTTCCACATTTTTGCACACACAGCAGTCTTCCTCCTCCCAAAAATGAAGTTTTCCCCACAACTTTCTGGTCCAAAGAAGGTCCTGTGTTTCCCATTGCTCTTCAAACCCCTGTGCTGCAGTGATCTAGTCTGATCAGTGAGCATAGGGACGCATCCATATGATATTCTGTTCCTGAATATTTTGCAATACAGGTGCACGCTTCCTAAAATCATCTGGGAAATCCAGACCCGTTTAACTGCACTGTTGATTGATTTATAACTTTCTTATTTCACAGGCACAAAAAAAAAGCAATCCACACTTGTACAGACATACAAACAGACACTAGAAAAATTCTAGAGCCTGATACATTTATTGCTCAATTTATCCTTCTATTCCAATGTATCTCACAGTGGGTGACTACAGCTAATGTGAGCATCAGAGGGATGCTCATTTAATGCAGAACAGAGAAAATTAATTATTTGGTACCCAAGACAAAAAGAAAGAACGAACATGCAATAATTAACCTTGTAACAACTCTACAACAATTCATTAAGCTGTTTTGTACTGTACTAGTCCCAAAGAAGCTACACATTTCCAAGTATTTCTGGAATAGCCTACCAGGAGTGTAACAAAGACCTAATCTGGCAATAGAGTGTAATTTGGTGTAAGTCTGCAGCAAGCGGAAGAGGACCCTTGGGGAGGAACCAGACAATTCTCTCCCTTCTCAAGGTTAGCCATTTATTTCTGCTGCAACTCCTACTAAAACCAGTAGCAACGCAACTACAGAGTGGAACGAGAGTGGGAAATTAATCCAGTTAATAACTAACCAGGAAAAAAGCCAGATTTTTAGCCACACCATTTGATGAATCAGTTCACTGTATGAACGTGCTGCCAGCAGATCAGAGATAAGAAGAGTAAATCAGGCAGCTGCAGAGGAGGGTAGAGCAGAACTACCCCTTTTGGAAGCAACACAGGATTATGCTGGTTTACTCTGAAAATGGAATTAGGAACAAAGTGACAGGGAACAGTAAGAAAGCAAGTGACTTGCCTGAAACAGCCTGCAACAGACATGCCTTCTAAAATTCGGAGTTTGATGCATGTGAGCAAAGCTGCCACTAATGTCAAGTCTGACTGAAACCAAACATTAAAAAAAAATAAAATCTTATAGTTTGCATGATGGATAAGCTAGTTACAAGTGTCATTATATAGTGCTAGCTTTAATTGCTCTAAACTAAATATAGCTTTCAGAATTTAATAGCTCCCCCGCAGCTTTTCTGTCTTTCAAGAAGAGAAAAATTTTCACATTATAAAAAGCACACAGGAATACACTGTCGCATGTTACCACAGAGAAGCAGGAAGCAAACCATTAAGATTATTATAAATTAAAGTCTCCAACACTCATTCAGAACTATTTTCAAGAGATCAATTGCTTTTCTATTCCATCACTCTGGTTCCAGTTACAGCAGGTGACAGAAGCATGCATACCTGCTCCTGTTCAAATTAAGCCATTTCGTTGCTTTATTAGCAGATTGTACTGAATCTTGCTCTCCCTCATGTTCCCAGTCAACATGCTGCCTTTACCAGCAAGCTGCCCTGGTGCCCACATGCTTCCTCCTGTGCCTCCGAGCTAGGCACCACAGGGGAGGAAGAGGAGGAATAAGTCTCTTGCCTGACCCTTCCCTGCAGCCTTTCTATTGGCATGACATGCACAAGCGGGTCCAAAATCTGCTATGGCAGCAGAGACTGCAGCACCCCGATAAAGGCATGGAACAAGCTCTCTCTTCTGCCTTCTTTTACCCAATAAGGATTTCAAAAAAAATTAAGGAAGAGTTCTACGTAGCAGGCTTCACTTTCCCTCTCTGAGCTGATAATGGATTTCAGGCAGAAAATTTGGCTGACAGCTAGAAATGTGTTCTACAGATTCAGCATTTCTGTTCACCTTCATTTTAGAGGTCATTACGTAATTTAAGTGCCTGCAATTTTTTCTACAAATTATGGAGTTAAATTAAAAAAAAAAAAAAGCCACTGCTGTAATAACAAGTCTTTCTACTTTCCCCTCAGGCCATGGCTGTGAACTGACTTCCCTCCCCCAGCCCAAAAAAATAACCTGGCCTGTACCCTTTACCTATTCTCTCTCTGGTTTCACCCATCCTCTTCTCTCTTCTTTACTGAGCTGAACTCTTACTTTAAGAGTTCTGGTCTTCTTCATCCCTGTCTTCAGTGAGTGGGAAAAAGAAGAATAACACTACTTATCGAAGAGAAAGTATCTGTCAGACCATATGAATTACTGAATAAGAGAAGAGCTGATTTGGTTTGCCCAGAGCTGTGCATGCACTGTAGGAACACCAGCTGGAAGTCTGCCATGAAGTACCTACTATGCTGGATAAGACTAAAGGTAGTATTGCCACAGCTTTTTCTGTCCTCTCACCTACCATTTCTGAAGTTTGTCGCTGCCCATGGCAGGGGGGCTGGAATTCGATGATCTTTAAGGTCCCTTTCAACCCGAACCATTCTATGATTCTATGCAGACCAGGCTGAATACAGGTTAAAGGAACTATGTCTATTTGTTGCTTAAGAGAGATTTTAAAGCAAGCCTCCTGACGTGCGCTGTTCTGCCATGCCTTACTGCTGGCTGAGCTGCCGCAGAACAGAAAGGCTCCCTACTGTCCATGCAGGCATAGAAAGACTTCATTTATCCACTTCTGATAAAGCACAAAATCATGACGCTCATTGCCATTAAGATTCTTCCTTCTGAACTAACAGACCAAAATGTAGATAAATAGCATAAAAAAATAGACACTAGACCTGTCACTCTTACAGAAGGCATTTTTACTTTAAAACTTTGCCAACCACAACAGCCTATTTAATACAGATGAATGTTTAAAAAAAAAAACAACCAACACAACATCATGGATCTACTATGGATAAATATGCTCTTAATGCTACGTATTAACTGTCGTGAATCAGAGCTGAGTGACCTAGAACTCCGCGGAACTCTTCTACTCTCAGGCAGCCAGACACAGGCAAGGCAGGACAGGGCAGGCTGCCAGGTGAGGCTGCACAAGTCCTCAGCACCAACCAACCAACCTCTCAGCCGCTCTCCACGGAAGAAATTAATAGGAAAAAACAAACCACACAAGCAGAAGGATGGAAGAACAGCGGATATCAGCCAGAGCAACCACAGTATTAGTCTGGGAAAGTAAGCGTGCAGCTGCGGTAACCTTACGTGACTGTCCACTAAATCTGGATCTGGGGATTAGCAGGAGAGAAAAGATACTAGAAAAAGGTGATTTGTTTTCTTGTCACCAGTAATACCGGGGAGATTTTACTCTCCTCTCCAAAATTAGAACACCAGTGTAAGTATAAACCCTTCTTCTTTTCTTCTTAGTGTCACATGTATACACAGAAACTCACAAAAAACCCCAAACCCAAAAGCTCATCATCAGCTTCAGGTTAGGACAGTTGAGGGCTAAACATTCAGAAAACTTTCATGAAGCATTAATTAAAAAGCAATTATATGTTAAAACAACAAGATCCAGAGTAAATGTATACCATCCTCCAGGATGCACTAGAATAAATATATACCATCCTTACTCACAGTAAGTTTATCCAGAGAATTTTTTCTGCAGAAAGAAAGAAATAAATATGGCCAGTTACAATGTAACAAAGTCCAGAATCTATTTATTTACCAGATCCTTGTCTCTACATCTGGTGACCTGCAAAATTGCCTCAGCTGTAGCAACAGCTGCTGAAAAACTGTCAACAGGTACTACTCTGTGATTTCATCGGAAAGTTATATACAAATATTTTCAGTTAAATATATATATATTCAGTAAAATGCAATGAGATTTTTTAAATGCATATATATATATAAATAAAGTCACATTTAAATGAATGCTTTCTCAGTCTCATCAAATGATTCACATATGCCAGCCCTTCCCCTTCCGCCTTGCACTTTATTTATTTCGTGGCTGATCTGAAGCTGTATTATTCCTGAGCGTTCAAGGTCACTTAAGTTACAGTTGGAGAACAGAATGGGGCAGGGCCCAGGAAATCTAAAGATTATTTATATGGCAGGACTTCAAACGACTGAATCCAGCTATATCTCAAAGGATTTGATAAAGAGGCATTAAAATAACAATGACAGAGAAGGATGGGTGAAACACTAGAGTATTCAGAGTCACTCGGCAGAACTCTCCTGCTGGTGGGACTCTCGTTCATGAGACAAGGACACTGACCCTCTAGGACACAGTGACACACACAAAAAGGGATTTACAGATGAAAATGAGAAATGAAAGTTGTTGGACACCCACACAAGCTCCACATCTAACCTCACTGCACTACCAAGGGGAAATGAGGATGTGGCCAAGAAAGACTCTTATCTTTGATAGTTTGATAGAGAGCTGAAAGTCCAAACTCAGCTGAGAACAGGGGTCAGGCAGATGAGTAATCTGCCCTTGCAAACAGACCAGATAACACATTGTGAAGTATTTGTGTACAAAAAGACAAACCAAACCAACCCAAACAAAACCCAAACAAACAAACAAACCAGGTCTATACTACAAAGCTGATGAACTTGAATTAAATACAAGACTAGACACCACAGGAACAAGCAGAGTCTTAGTGGCTAAAACACACCGAAATGTGCACGCTATTCAGAAAAGCCAGTAGAGGCAGGGGCGATACTACACCACTTAAAACCGTGATAGATTAAAATAACCCAAACATACCACTGCAAAAGAAAGAAGAGAATCCATCTGGGTCCAAAAAAAAAGCACTCTGAGCAGGACTGTCCTTTTTTTAAGATGCTTTTTTTTTGGACCCAGATGGATTCTCAGTCTGCAGTAGATTCCAAGAAACCAGCCTTAGTGCAGATTTTATTAGATTGAAAAATATCACAGTGAGTTAGGCGCTGCAGGAAAATAATTTCTCTGACTCAAATGAGTAATAAGCAAAAGGAACCAGCTTAAGTAGTCAGGTAGACTGAGGAATTCAGACTCTCTAAATTGATAATGCTGAGCATTATCTTCATCAGCTGTGCAGAAACCAATCTGGAAATGCCTCATGTGATGCAGTGTGCCATAGACAACTTGCAAGATTAAATCGGCCTAACTAGATAAATGGCTTCCCCACACCTCCCAAAAAGGCAGGGAAGGAGTTGATTAAAGAAGTTGCACCTCATATATTGAAGTACAGGAATAAAATTAAAACTTTCAAAAAACATTGAAAACAAAGTTATTCAGCAACACATCGAAACTAAGTGAAGAAGTAACATTTCTGAAGTGAAGAAGTGAAAGTTTCTTAGTAAAGAAACACAGACAGGATGTCTACTATGAAACAGGCCTTGAAACTTTCTCAACCAACATGGAATCAAAAGTAATAGCTTCCTGAGCGTGAGTTGAGGAAAAGAGATGATACTGCTACAGATTTGTGAAAGAAAAGGCAGATTAAATTGTACATATAGTTGCAAATAAAACTTTCATGCATTCAAGTTACTGTTATTATTTAAATCTTTATATTGGCTGGTGGTGAAAAACCATAGTTATCCTGCTCAGAGAGCATCTGTAGTTCGTTTCAATGGCCAGTCCGGCCAAAACCACAACACAATGTGTACTTTTTAGGCAAACCAAAACCAGTGGGAGATACTCGATAATAGCAGAAGAACAAACAGAATACCTGTCTTAGAGTTGGAGGTAAGGGAAGAAAAGGCAAAAGAAACCAGCACTACTACAATCAGTAACATGCAAGATTTCAGATTAAGTCAAAGAGTCAGAAGGAAATACCAAAGTCTATGGTGACAGATTAACTTTAAAAAATAAATAAATTAAAAAAGACAAAGGAAATCTGTAGATCTCATCTGGACCTGTCAACAGCTGCATAAAAAAAAAAGCTGGCAATGACCTTATTTAGTTGAAGAGCTGCAAAGTGAATAAGTAACTGGCCACAGAAAATATCAGGGTTGACACAAACCACCAGAAGAGTTTGCCAAGAATTATCCTGGGGCTAGTTTTATCTAACAATTCTACTAGTGTCAAGGGAATTGAGGTGTCTAATAAAAACTGCTGCTGACAAAAAGTATAGAGGCACCTCTGATGCACCGAACAACTAGAACACCAGGTGAGAGGAACCACATGAACAGAAGCGGTGACAGGGAACGCAATTCATCAGTCCTGAAGGCAAGGTCAGGACTCGAGGAGTAAGCCAAGCAGAAGTTCTGCTATGACAGCTGGAAGTGACCAAGAAGGGAAAGGTACTTAAATGTATAAGCTGATTACACAGTCACTCCATCACCAGTTTGATGAAAGTCTGAAAAGAGAAAAAAGTTACTTTTGACATAAAGGGAGGCATTTCCTACAGAGACATGGGAAGCACTAAAAACAGTCACTGTGAAAGCGTCTAATCTGATCAGGAAACAAAAAATAGCACCTAAGATATACCTGAAATGGTATGCTTATGCAAGGAAGACTGACAGCAGAATATTTCCCCGGAGTGAATACCGTGAGTGTGCCTAGTCAGCCACATCACAAGATCCTCTGCATCTCTTCAAGTCTAAATACAAGCCTCCTAAACTCACTGAGGGAAAGGGAGAATCCTCCTCACGCAAACAAAGCAAAAAGTTAACCAGTTTACAAAGGCTCAGAGAAAGTGCAGATGCTCTTATAAACACTGAGAGAAAATACCAACTTTAGTCAGGTGTACAAACTGGTCATGGATATATTTATCCAGAATCCTGGAATAAAGTTTTAGTCAAAGCAGGAAAGTTCTGAAATAATTTGGTAACAGGACACCTGAAGACAAAGCTGTGGCTATTTCAAGATGATTCTTGGCCACTTTACAAAAGGGAATACACAAATGTATTGACTACAACAAATATTGAACTTGAGTATCCAGTCCTGCCACGTGTCAGTATAGCCACTTTGAGCAAGGAAGTATTTATATACCACTTACCAACATTACTATTGCTGATTTAACCTGGGCTGCAAACTGACCTTCCCTTAATAAAGTTCCCATTAATAAAAAGAAATTATTTCAGCATTACTCACTTATACGTATTTCTTTTGTGATCAAAGGTTTGGTTGTTTTTTTTAAGGAATATTAATTTCAAAGAGTGCCCATGCCTTTCTGAAGACGACGACTGCAGTTTCCAGAGTTCTGGGACTCAGATACTCTGATGCACAGAAACAAGTGTTTCAGAATCTCAGTGCACGAAGGAATTAGAGGATTAGAACAGTTTTCTTCAACAAAGCCAATCCAAGCACAAATCTAGCCAATCTAAGCCTTGTGATTTTTGTTTGCATTCCTACATTCCACAAAACATTCTTGCTTGCAAATGTTTTGTGGACCTTCATAGGCTGCACAAAAACGTTTCATAAGAGGACTCATCTGTATTTACTCAGAACACCCCCATTATTTTCGAGGGCCAAAAGAACCACAAGGAACTAAAAAAGCAGTTTGGTCAAAGAGAATAAGAAGTGAGAATTAAAGTTACATACACTAATATATAAAAACTGTTTTTCCATCCTTCATCCCTAGTTTCCTTACCAAATACCACCCTTCCTCTCAGCTGTAAATGCATTAGGCTAGGCTAAGATACAAGATATGATTTTATTGAAAAAGTGATGCACAACAGATGCACAGCCTGTACCTTCTCTCATCTTAAATCACCCATTAGAAGGCGTACCAAGTGCCAGTGCACTTGCAGACTGTTGAGCAATGATATTAAGAATAAAAATGCCTCAAGAATTCAAGTTCTACAGGATGCAAGGGCTGTGAGACAGGCCATGGAGAGAAAGGCATTAATTTTCCTAATAGTTGAGACAAACTTTTTTTTTAGCTTAGAACATAAAATTCACTTAACAGCAAGGAAAGATGATCCTTTTGCAGAAGGGCTCTGCAGACGGAACTACTGAATCATAGAACAGTCTAGGTTGGAAGGGACCCAACCATCAACCTAACACTGACAAAAACCATCACTAAACCATGTTCCTCAGCACCACATCTACCCATCTTTTAAATACCTCCAGGGACAATGATTCCACCGCTTCCCTAGGCAGCCTGCTCCAATACTTGATAACCCTTTCAGTGTAAAAAATTTTTCCTAATATCAAACCTAAACATCCTCTGGTGCAACTTGAGGCCATTTCATCTTGTCCTGTCGCTTGTTACTTGGGAGAAGAGACTGACCCCTGCCTCTCCAGAACCTCCTTTCAGTTAGTTTTAGAGAGCAGTAAGGTCTCCCCTCAGCCTCCTTTCTCCAGACTGAACAATCCCAGCTCCCTCAGATGCTCCTCATAAGACTTGTGCTCCAGACCCATCTCCAGACCCCAGCTTTTTCGCCCTTCTCTGGGTCTCTCCTGTGGTGAGGGGCCCAAAACTGGATGCAGTATTCAAGGTGCAGCCTCACCAGTGCCGAGTACGGGGGGACAATGACTGCCCTAGTCCTACTCACCATGCTGTTCCTGATACAGGCCAGGATGCCGTTGGCCTTCTTGGCCACCTGGGCACACTGCTAGCTCACTTTCAGCCAACAGTCGACCAACTGCCCCAGGTCCTTTTTCTGCCAGGCAGCTCTCCAGCCTCTCTTCCCTGAGCCTGTAGCCAAAAAAACAGAGAAAAACAACTCTCATCTGATTTTGAGAAAACCAGAAGCAAACCACTCTCATCCTGCGCCGAGCAGAGGGTGTGTTTACGCTAACCATGCATTCTAGTTATATTGACATAAATAATGCAAGTTCATTTGTCAAGGAGCATTTGGTATTTAATGTGAACTGTCATTGTCTGGATTAGCAAGACCAAAACAGCATCCACAGTTAGGAAAATGTGGATGTTTTCAAGCACTGAGCCACATCTCAGAAACCAAGCTTCTTCAAGTAGGAAGCAGTTGCCACCACAGACAAGCCCCACAAATGTGTCCCAAAGCGAGAACACTCAGTTACTTGATGATACTGATATATAACCACTGTTCTACCACTAAATTACTATGAAATTAAGGAAGCCACTTCTTTAAAAATAAAGAGATGGCTGACAACAGAGCTAGAAATGAATGTGAAGTTGCATCTTCCTTGCCCAGCTTAACAAACCAATCAACTAGGACTAAAAGCAGATTATTAAAGCCTGCCTGATGAAAACAATGACCTTGTATGCATTTAAAAATACCTAATGGTGTTCTGTTACTTGAAATTTGATCTTTTAAAATGTAAGATTATCACCAGTAAGGGATCATCAGTACACCAGCAATTGCATGCATATGACATGGCATAAGAAAGTGACCTTGTATACTTAAGTGTTCCTGCAATAAAGGAAAAAAAAAAAAAAAAGATTTACAAGTCACCCATATCAAATACTCCATTTTGCATTTTGTGAAAGTCTGACAATACTCTTTTTTCCTTTCTCTCTAAAAAAAACCAACCAAGCAATGCATCTCATCTGCCAAAGTGACAGCCTGGCAATGGCTCTGCTGTTGATTTTCAAGTTGAAGTGTTGATTCTGTTGAACCTCCATAAGTACAGTACAATGTAGTATTATATATAGGAAAATAAGTTGTGAAATGAAGATTTTGTGTGCATGTAGAGAAGCCTATGATTCAGCTATCCTGTGGAAAATTCTAATATTTTATCTCCAAAACTGAAATGGAGTTCCATATTTATTAACTGAATTGAATTAAATATTTCAGCAGAGCATTTTTATTCTTATTCTAAGTAATGGGATGTTAAAAAGCTTGTTTCAACAAAACAAAGTGGACATCAGCTAAAAGGCAAGTACTTTATTCATGATAGCAGTTTCCTCCCTCAGTAAGTTCTCCATTCTCAACAATTTGAGATTCTCTAAGCACTGGAAGATATTCAATAAGTAAGTCTTAGTTTTATAAAGTTTATAAGGTTACCATAATATTGAGTGCTTCTGCTTTTAATGTCTTGCAAATGATATAAGTGCACTCAAAAGACAGTAACAAATTTGCAAATTAACTCAGTGATATCACTTTTTTTTTAAATTTATTTTTAAAGAACAGGAAAGAATGAATGGGTTTTATACTTCCTGAATTTCAGCAGCTGTGGCAGTAGCGCAAGAGCTTTGAAATGTTACTTCCTAGCTAGGTCACTCAGTAAAAAATTATCAGTACCATTCAGCTAAGGAAGACAAGAATCAATCACAGTATTTTGGCCCAATATTTTGCTCAACATCCAAACTTTAAATTGTATTTCTCTTTAGATCTGTTTTTTGAATGGAAGGTTAAGAATAACATGGCAAAACAGCCCCTCATTCCCAGCCCGGGGGGCTAAACCCCCCTGGGTGCCTGCTCAGCCTAGCAGTGGTACAGATACCACAGTAGTAGGCAAATGAGGGTCCATAACACATCTTAGCTGTCCATCGTTTTATTTAGTAAATATTATTGTTGATGCTAGTAAGGGCACACCTAATTAACTTCTTAAAACACAGTAGCTTTCCTGCTAAGACCTGACAAAGTCCTGTAGATCAACACCTAAATTCTCTTCCTCCCATTGTTTGACTTTAAGCAGAAAACAAATAAGAAATACAAACTTTTCTTTTCCAACATGATTGTTTACTAGAGTTCAATAACAGGACTAGATCTGGCTTAGATTCTCCTCTCTTCATATAAATATTGCTTATTATCTGACCTCAGTATCAGCAAATTTGCAAACCCCTTTAATTCTAGTTCTTTTCTATTTTTAGAAGTCAAATTCTGTCAGAGACACACCACCAATTGGTGTTGCCCAGGACAATGTCCAAACAGTTTTTGAATATCTCCAAGGAGGGAGACTCCGCAATATCTCAGGGTAACCCATGCCAGTGCTCAATCACACTCACAGTGAAAAGAATACTTCCCGATGTTCAAAGGGAACCTCCTGTGTTCCAGTGCCATCGCCTCTGGTCCTGTCCTTTTACATATCTTAACAAGCAACAAATCTATTATCAGAACATTATCTTTTAAGGAAACTACGCATGGGTGGTCCGAATAATTCAACTAACACTATTTAACAGTAACAGCAAATAGGATGCAGTTCTGAGAAATATCCAGGACATGACAGTACCAGGGTAGACCACAGACCCTTATTAATCACACTTTCTTACTGAAAAAAAAAAAAAAAAAAAAAAAAAGAGTTAGGGAGAAACCTTATCTTAGGCATAGTCCTAATTTATTATTTTTGCTTCTTTGTTCCATTATCACTTATTTAAAAAGCAAATACCTGCAATTTTTTTAGCAATAACGTCAGCTCCAAATAGCCTGATGCGTGGTAGGCAGCCTGCTTCTTTTGAGGTGGCAAAATCATTGCTAAAAAATGGACTAGCACATTCTTTGAGCATCTGCTACTTAAACAGCTGCGTAGCTCCCAAGAACTGAGAGGTCACGTGCCACTGAGCTGCACAGATGCAGACGCATCCAGCTGCAGGGGTAAAACCCCACACAGTTACCAAATAGCAGAAAGGTATCTCTCAGCAAGTACCAGCCTGCCCGCCTTTGGCGAGCAGCAAGGCATCAGGGAGGGAACCCGAGAAAACCACCGCAAATTCATACCACAGTCATCTTCACAAACTAGCACAGCCTCAGTAACCCACATCCTTTGGCGTCAGCTTCACCAGCTCCCCAGTATGCAGACGGTGATCACTAGCGTGTCTTTGGGATCCCCATTGCTACTGATGATTTACACTTTGTTAAAGTCCTCAAGCACTACCACTGAAGATTAACAGGAACTTGCTGTTTCTTTTTTTAAGGTATACAAGACAGTGACTGAATCACATTCATAGCGAAACTTCCTCCCTCCTCCTCTCCCCTACATTATAAGTTGCACTTAAATTCACAGTTTATGCTGCCAAAGCTTTGTCTCAGGGGTCTTGGAACTCGTATTTGTCACAAGCAAAGGATATAGAAAGCAAGGACAGAACCATTCACTCTCCTTCAGAATACAGTATTTTATAAAACTATTAAGCAAGCTTCTTTTCTAGCAATACAGTTGTAACCAGCATACTCCCAGGTGCCAGTATGAGCAAGACATTTCTGCATCGTGTTCAGGGGAGATACTTCTATTATGCCTCACAGCCTGAGGCAGCAGCAGAACCCTTTTGACAATAAAACTTACCATGGCTGGTTTCAAAGCCATCTGTTGCCAGAGCAGACAGGACAGCAAAAGTTCTGTCAAAATAGGAATTGTACATTTCGCTTGGGCAACTAAGAGTATGAAGAAACTCTCTCTTATCCCTACTCGAGGCTATTTTTCTAGACATACTGACAAAGCAATTATCTTGGAAAAGAGGGAGATATTGCAACAAATTTTTTTTTAATGTGAGTGGTTGGTGAGATGGAAGAAAGTAGTGCCAGAGACCTATATCCTACTGTGCTCATCTGAAAACTTGAAGGGCAGGACTTAACCTTCTGTAACAAGCAGAATTAACAGTGACACAGATAGGCTTGTGCACAGAGAAGGATAAAGACTCCTGCACACATGGTTCTGTTGGTGATTGACAAGCTGTTCAGAAATTGTTTCTTCTGTGGTTTCAGCTACTCTCCAGTCAGAGAGAATTAAACACATAAGGCAAATGGAGTATATCCACACAGTTGTTCTTTATCAGAACCATTAAGACCAAGAGCTTCATTCAATTTCACCAGCAACTATATAAAAATGGAACAGACTAAAACCAGAACAGTGACAATGCATTCGCTGTGACTAGGAAAAGCCTCCAGAATCACAAGAAAAAGTGGTCTAAGTCAGATCAGAGTGAGGTGACCTAGAAGTGACCTAAGTGAACACCACAACAGATAAGAAGTGACACTTGTGATAGTAGACTCCGCGGTATTATCACGAGCAGTAATGACAGAAATTAAGATAAGGGAAGAGTACAACTACATTCAGTCAGGAAAACATTTAAGACTTCTACACGAAAAACATGAATCAGAGGATACACCAAATGGCCAGAAAGCCTAAAGCTTCAGGTTTTTCTAATGGCAGCAAAACATCATTACTGAAATCCAACAGGTATCATTGCCGTAAATACAGAATAGTTATAAACACTGCTACAAACAAGGATGAGTTTCTCACCTCAACTATTTCGTATTGTTACCATCTTCATTCTAAGAACAGCAGTTAAATGCAAGTGCTGCATGACAACTGCAGCACTAGATAATACAATGTTTTTGCTGTGACAGTCTTTTTAGGTTTCATCTGAACCAACATGCAGGCAGAATCTGAAACTATCACTTAAAAAGTTGCTATTATGGAAAGATTAATCCAAAGAAAAAAATCTCTTTAATTCCAAATTCATGTGTTACATTGGAAGGCAAAAGAAAGGGAGATTTGTTTGCACACCCATGTTAATATAACTGCCAAAGAAAACGTCCAGAAGGAAATAATTAAGTGTTGACATGGTAGCAGCTGTGTTTGCCAATCTAAATATGATTCAGCCATCAAAACCCCAGAACTTAAAGACTAAAGAGAGAATCTTCGGCTCAAGCACTTGTAATTTAACAACTGGACTTGAAAGTGAGAAATCTAGAAACATATATATACACACCTCTTGCTCAAAGAAGGAATGCAGAGCTTGCAGAGCTATTCAGTGACTGCAAAAGAAGGATTTTTCAAATTCAGTCTAAACTGTTACAGAATTGAAAAGCGATGCACAGAGGCACATCATATCTACAGCCTTCCTTCTGTGACTTACCAGATGCCATTAGACAGCCTGTATGTCAGGCTGTCTAACGGCCAGATACACAATTAGTAAGTTCAGAGATCCCTCTAAGAGCTCAAAACTCATAGCAATTTTCAATGCACTACTTCAGCTTAGGGCTTAAAGGTCAGTGAAAGTCAGTTCTCACTCTTATTCCTCCCTCCTTCTGCACATAACAGGGATTCCTATCAAGTCATGCTTATCAGTACTTATTTTCCACACAAAAAGACTCGAGAGCCATGTCTAGAATAGCCTTCACCCAAAGACTGTGAAGCACTAGCAAACAGGTGTTGCAAAAATTGCTTAGCACCTTCCCCATCGAAAGCGGCTCAACTCTATTTCTTTACTTTAGTAGTTAGCATCACGGAGCCCAGACACTGAAATAGGATTACGCGCTGCTGTGCTTACTGCTATGTACCAACACGTGACTCCCTACCCTAAGGAGCTTGCTCTGAGTCAGTGCTGCCCTGGCACACCATGCAGGCAGGACAGCAGAGCCTGGACTGACAGAATGCTTTTCTCCATCTCAGCTAGCACTTCTGAGAGTGCTCACTGCTTTTATTAGCAAGGCAGGTGCCAGAATTGTCACTAAATTCATATTAAAAAAACCCCCAAACTCTGAACTTTTAACAATTATCTCCTGAATACAGAAAGTCAGAAAGAATTTGTGCAAGTTTTCTGTTTTCTTCCTCTGCTGAGGCTGTCCTCAACTATTTATTTTCTTTAAAATATTTCAAGCAACTTGCAACAACGTGCCATGAGTTTCATGTTGACAGAGCTCCAAAACCAATACTCAAACACTGTCTTGATTCATGTCATAACTTCATATATAATAGAATCTGCTATTTCTGAACATATGCACTACATAAAAGTCACAAGCAGCTTCAAGAACTTTGCATGAGCAACAAGCTATAACAGATTGAAAGGAGGAGGAGTTACGGATATCCTGCCTCCCATGACCAGACCCACAGCTGTGCTTTTCTTAGCTGTTATGTTCCCAACTTTACCCAGATTGTCATATTCATTAGCATCCTCACCCACATCACTCAAGCCCGAAGGCAGACAGCAAGCTTCAGTCCAAGGTAATTAGAAATTAACATTGAGGAGATATAGTTTATGTTAGCAGAATAAGGACAAGCACTCACAACAGGACAGATCATTACATACACAAAACCTCCTTGTCCTTCAGATAAATGAGAAACTTTAAAGGAGTGAAACCTATACTTCCAGGCACAATATTCAAGGATTTAGGTATTTGTATCAAAAGTGACAGCTGCAGGAGATTAAAAAAAAAGTCTTTCCCCCAAAGTGTACTGCTTAAACACAACCACAAAGGCAGAAGACCAACATGAAAATCCAGCATTTTGAAGAGCAGAGCTGGGTGAATTTGGTAACAGAAACCCATCAGTCCCAGTCTGGAGAGTTGTTTGTCAGATCTCACAATAAATGCATCCTATTATCAGAAACCTGATACAGGAAAATGCAATTAGATTCTCCTAGAAGTTTCACTGGCTTCCTTAGTAGTGGTGTATCACAGTAGCCCCAAGCCTTTACCAGCAAAGCTTCACACCTCTGGTGAATCAAATCTTAACATAACTGAAATCAGCTGAGAAATTTCTACTGACTTCAATGAGATCAAAATATGCCTACACAAATACTACACTGCTTCTGACATACAGAAGTACCCCATGACTGCACAGTCCCATACTCATTCTGCATTTTTCTGAAACGCACATTACAGCAAATCAAGTTTAAGCCTAAAATATATCAGCTACAAAATAAGAAAAGCGTTTCTATTGAAAAACTTAATTCATATGTAAACTGCTAAGAACACTGTTTGTAGTAACTGAAAACTCAGCTTGACAATTAGAAACCATAAGGTCCCATACTACCAGAATAATGCCCTATTCCACTCTACCTTCTACACAGCATGTAAAAAAACCCTACAGAATGCAACAAATGAAGGAAAGCTTGTTAGACTGATGTGCATATATTTATAATGGATGCGGTTTGAACTAGACCCAATTCTGTATGATGACATATGCACAGCTACCAAAAAACCAAATAAGGTTTTGTATAAAATCCAGTATACTCACGTTTGCAGAAGTTTGCAGTAAGCAAACTCCAGCTGACTCTCACCATCATTTCCTGTCCCTGGTGAACATGCCGGTAATTTCAGCCCAACCACAACTGTTCAACGCACACACGTGCACAGTCATACATAGAGAACTTCTCCAATCCCTAAAATTCCCCTCCCACCTTTCCTGCATGCAAACCCACATATTATACAAAATGATAAGAGAGGATGTGAATGGGCCTAAATACAGTGTGTGGGGAGGAGGATATCAGAGGAAAAAAAAAAAAAAAAGAGAATAAGGTATTGTGAACATTATTGTTTTGTCAATATTTAGCTTAATATTGCCACAATATTTAGCTTAATCTACTAGAGCACTGACTATGGAATATCACTTAAGATTTTATTTTAAACATTTCCAATAATAAAAACAAAGCTCAGGAAAATGAAGATTGTTGTTACCCATAGCTTTACAGAATGTGTCCATGAAAACACTTGCTTTAAGTGCCCAAACCAGACTTACAAGCTCTGTTGAAATTGAGTGAAACATTCTAAACTCTATGATTAATTGACGAAAGCCAAGGTATGAAGCAAAAGCCAACTGTTCCTTCTACCCCTTCTCAAGAAAGCAGAGAAGGAACAACACTGCTACCATCATTAGAGGCCTAGGACAAAAATGTAAGGCAGACAAATTGCCCTACAAGGAAGATGTAAATTTATTAGATGCCCTTTTCTCTACCAATTCCATATAGCCTCCTAGCAAAAATAAATCAGCAAGTGTCAGTAAAGACTACTTCACCGCCAGTGAACTGTACCAAACAGTTCTCAAGTAATGGAGTATTTAAGTGCTCATATTGCCTAATTTGTCCTCAAATGGAAATTAAATCAACCTGGAAACTGAAGTGGCTGGATTTAATTAGCCTATTTTCTTGAAGATGTGGGCAAGAGAAAAAAATATAAATTAATAACGGTGGCATTTTTTATTTTACAGGAGCAGAGAGAACCACAGCTTTGGAGGAGCGACAGCTTCTTTGCGAACATGCCCAAGATTTCTGAAGTTACATCTAACCGCCGGCTGGCTGCCAGCTCCATCCCCCGGACCGGCCCCTGCCCGCTGCCTCCCGGGAACGCCGCCCCTCCGCCCGGGAGGCGCTGGGGAACCGGCTGCCCGCTGTTACCCCAGCTAATCCGCAGCTCCCTCCGTCTGGCTGCCACCGGCAGCTAAATAAATGACGACCGGCCCTCAGCAGCACTCTGCCGAAGCAGGGAGAGGGGGTTTAAGTTGACTGCTGCTCCGGAGCGGCGGCTGCAACAGTGGGGCCAGGGACAACCGAGGGCCGCAAGAGGTGACCGGAGAGGGGCTCGGAGGGGCTGAGGCGCCGCTCCGGCAGCGACAGTCGCCCGCCCGCGCCCCAGCCAGCAGTCCCCGGGGGCTCTCACTGCGAGCCAATCCGGAAAGGTGTATTTTATGTGGTAAAATGCCACTTTTCTCGCGTGCCGAGTTCGCCGAAGGCCGCCGGGCCACCCCGTGGACCACCAGCCCGTCGCGGCGCCTCAGGGAAGGGGGACTGCAACCATCCCCCGCCCGCCCACCCACCCACCCGGGGGCTACGCCCTGCTACACCGCCCCATCCCTCCGGCGCGGCAGTGAAGCGACCCCACGGCCCGCCAGTCCCACCCGGACACTCACCTTAGCCGCTCACCTGCCACCGGCCGAGCTACCGCCCACCGGGCGCCCCCGCCATAGCCCCTGGGCAGCGGCGCCCCACAGCCAGCAGGAAGGAAGGAGGAAGAGAGGAGTCGGGCAGGAGCGACAACCGCAACCATAAAAAGCCGCTCTACCTGCACCGGGGACACGACAGGGGAGCGCAAAACGACACCTCCGCTCCCGCCGAGCTCCTGGGGAACGTCCAGGAGAGGGACTGGGGGCGGGACCGTCACGCTCGATTGGCAGCTGCCTTGACCAACGGGAAGCGCCCGCTTACTTCCCCCCGCCCGCCTCGTGCAAAGGAGGCGTTATTGCCGCCCGTCCTCCACTGGCCGTTGGGGCGGGGTGTTTCCATGACGTCATGGGCGGCGGCCAGGTGGGGAGCGGTCCCTGAGGGATCGCGGGGAGAGGAGCACCGGGCTAAGCCGGGGCTGAGTCCGCCCGCCAGCCGGCCTTAAGCAGCTGCGGCAGGGCAAAGGGGGAGGCGGTGAGGCGCGGAGCCGATCCCTCGGAGCCGGGGGAAGCGATGGCTGCCTCGGCCGCCCCGTCCCGAGGGGGGCGCCGGCGGGGAGGGCTTGTCGGGGGCCCGCCGCCCCCACAGCGTCCTGAGGGGATCAACGGCTGGGGAGCGCTCCCCGCGCCCGGCCTTGCTCCTCCTGTGGGAGGGAAACGCCCCTCCCCGCCCGCTCCGTTCTCCCCCCGCTGTCCTAAAATTAACGTGTGCCCCTGTGTCTCATTTAAAATGAAACAACTTGAATGACTAATTAGACCCACGCCGTTAGAAGCGCTCTGCACTGCTTCCACGAACCCTGTAATGTGTGCGCCAGACCTTTCCAAAATTCTTCCAGCTGGCGAGGATGTAGACGCGATGTGACCTGGCACACGATTCACGCGGGCTTTATTTACAAAGTGTGATTTAATCCATGCTTAGAGAGAGGGAGGGGGGCGGGAAGAACCCCCTCTGATTTCCCTACTCAGCCTCGTGTGCCTGAAACTGATCAGCTTCTTTTCGATTCCGTTCAGAACTTGGTGCTTCTCTCAGCCGGAGTGATTGTGGGAAACGGAAATGCTTTTCTTCATTTATGCCGTTCATACTGTACTAGAAAAGAACAGAAGCAATTGGAAAAGCGAGCTCGAGTGACGTGCCAAAAGGTAGGGAGGGTATTCATGGATAGGAACTTGTGGTAGCGTAACCTGGGAGTGGTACTTTGGACTTTGAATGAAATTTTATAAGGGTGTGAGAGACACCTTTATTAAGAACACTATCCAGCAGGGGCTTCCCAAACCATAGACACCAAAGCAAACCAACCACTTTGAATGCTGCTTTCAGAGCTGGCTTATGTGCTACGGCAGGAGAGAGGGCTTCTGTTGCTGCTGACTGTAGCCGTGCAGCCTGATGATAGCTTAAGGGGATGCTGCCTACACAATGCAAACCCAAGCAATGATGATGTTTTGGTCAGCATCAAGCAACAAAATCAACGAAAAGCAACAGATGCAGTTTTAGTTTTGATTATGTTATTTAATGTAACTTCAAGTTGCTGCTGTATGGGAATTCAGGCACTGCCAGAGGGTATTTATCAGCTTGCAAACAACTGGAGTTTAATAACAGCATATAGCAATTCTTTAGGTTTCAGGCTTGTATGAAAGTTTATTTTTATAAATGCAAGTTTTAGGACAAAATTAACACTGTCCTTTTAAAGAGCACAATTGTTAAACTAAAGACACCAAATAGCCTGCAGCAGAAAGTCAGTTAAGGAAAATTAGGCAACTGGAATATGTTGATGGTACACCTTTTTAGTGATTACATGATGTAATAACATACTGTTAGGTAACAGCATGTTTCCTATGCATGTGCAGCCTGTTCCAGCTCCCACTGAAACCAAACTCAGACCTCCTCTTGATTTAGAAAGGAACTGGGTGACTCCCTAAGGATGCACCATCTCCAGGCCCTGCAATGAAAAGGAAATGAGAAAAGCAAAAATAAAATTCTCTTCCAGTCCAAGATCTCCATCTTAAGTCCTGCCGTATTGCACTGTTTTAGGTTCCTGAAATATTTAGGGCATTTACTGTTCCTGTGTTCATCACAGCAAAAAACATGGACCCAGCACATCTGTGGGCTGTATTAAACTATTTCACTGGAGTTATATCAGGGAGGAGTTTGATCTTTCTGTGGATTTAGGGGTTTGTTTCCTTTCCTTTTGGTCTGCCCTTCTGTTGAACAGAAACAATGAAAAAATATTGGAGTGCTCTCTTTTCCTGTGCTAAAGAAAAGTTTAGAAATAAATTAATAGGCAGCCCTTTGAGAATAAGATCATTCTGTTAGAAAACAACACTTAGAAATAGTGACAGTCTGTTGACTGAGGTATCAAAATACAAGATGGTTGTATACATCAGGGGGAATGTATGGGCAGAAAGCCTCTGTTGGAATATGGATTGTTTTTCCTTCTTTATAGGTCTATAAACACAAATCCATCCGGTTTATAAGCAAAAGGAAGGTGGTTAGGGTGTGCCTCAGCGCCATGCACTTAACCTTCGATTTATCCTTGCTCTTTGGTTTTTCTCCTCTGATTGATGGAGCCTCACAACACTAATCTTTCCAGAGCTATTAAGAAGAAGAGCTCCATTCTGCATAATCCAACAGGTTAGATTTGTTGTGTTTTATTTTTTTTTTTAATTCAGTTTCCCTTTGGTCTAATAAAATTCAGAATTAAATTACGTGGCCTGAATTAAAACTCTACCACTATGTTTGTCCTTTTAGCTTGCTCTTTCCTGTGGTTTTGTAAAGACTATTCACAACGTTTCCAGTGGTGCAATGAAAGGGATTGTCATTTGATTTCCAGCCTTTTTTTTTTTTTTAATTATGAGGTGAAAATAATTACTGCATCTCTATTGAGCTCAAAGACACGCAATGATGTGTCATGTTTAAGTGATCTTAGTCTCGTGGTGGTGAACAAACTTCCATACCGTGTATATGGACCAGACAGAGAAAGGCTCTTTGTGAGATACAAGTTAAGTCCTGTGGTTTCAGCTGAACATCTAAGTCAAAAAAAGACTTGTGAAGAGCTTCTACATTCACAGCAAAGAAATATATTTATCAGTATCCTTGTGGCCGAGGAGGTATGAACAGCAGCAGAGCTGTATACATTGCACTTATTGGATTAATCTGTCTTTCTCTTCTGATGACTATGCACATATATCTTCAGTCCTGAACAGCAGTTATCTGTCTTGAAATTCAGCAACATTTTTCCTTGGGCACCAAAATAAATCTGACCATGGTAGTTTTCCTTTTTCCACCAGCCCTCCCCATTTTATCATTTCTGTTCTTATGCCAATACCTTTTATTTTATTCTCAATCACTGCTGCAAAGCCTTCTATCCCATTGACATGCTGGTATTATGTAAGCTACTGGAACTACCTTTCCACTGTCTTTCTTGCTTATATTTCTAAATTCTTGCCTATCTATCTCCCTGATCTACCCAGGCCTCTTTTCACATAACTGTGGTCACTGGGCCTTCTTCCGTGGCTTGTCTGGCTTCCCAGCTGGAATTAGCCTTCTTAAATTCCCTTCGGAGCCCTTCTGAATACTTCTGAGGTACCAAGTTTATCTCTGAAGTGCCTGATGCTGTAATGCCCATGTGAGAGCATCTCATATGTGTTGCAAAACTCATTAATTTTTGCAAATACTTTTAGCAGTCTCAATTCTGCCCTTCATCTTTGTGGTGATCAGAGCTCCGCAGCTGTAGGGGAAAGCAGACCTGCTGTCACAACAACCTTTACTCTTCTTCTCCTTATGAATTGGCTAACTGGCTGTAGTTTACTCATTCAGATGAGGACAGAGAGAGCAAGAAGTCTCACAGTTTTTCCATGTTGGCAAAGCATGTGTGTGGCCAGAAGTTAGTCAAGGTGAAATACTGAAAAGAAGTTAATATCTTGGCACTCAGCAAGGAATTACCCCTGTGGATTGTACCACAGTGAAAAAAGTGAGCATACATTCCTTTCCCCTTACACAAATTGCTCTCCAAGAGAGTCCCTGTGCCAAATAGTCAAAAGAAGTTTGCTCCAGCCCAAGACGTACAAAGCTGGAGTAGGATGAACCAGGCAGCAAACATCAATAAGATGCACAGATTTTGATCCATCCTGGAAGGTGCCAGTGTACACCAAAGAGGTAGAGAAGACATACAACATAAGTTATTTAAAAAAAAAACAAAAACAAAAACCTGAAAATGCAGAATCTGGAGAAGCCTGTCTTTTTGTGTGTGTGTGTTTGTGAAGGATCTGCCACAGTAGGATCTGTAGACTTGGAAATAGCTGAATTCTAAATAGTAACGTTCATCACTGGTACTAAAAGTACTTTTCTTGCTGTTGATTTGACTTCCATTTGTCTGTTTCATTCGGCTCCAGGAAAACTGGGAGGGCCCTGTTGTGTTGGGTCTAGATCCCAGGCTTAATGCATTTGAGGGCCAACTTGTGAATGTCAAGTGGTCACCGTGCGGTGAATGAGCAAATCTAACGTCCAGACCACTGCAGAAACAAGGAGTTAAGAATCACTAAGCTTCTGCTTCACACAGACAAGGACACGCTTCAAGCAGTAACTTTAATACTGATTTGGAAATGAGAGGCAACTCCGAGGTTTTCAAGAGAAAATGATTCTGATTTTTTTTTAAATAGTAGCGTTTTCCTTTAAGAAGGAAAGCTAAACAAACTGGCAATTCAAGAATCTGGATTTGTCAGTCTTGTGGTGGTTTCATACACGCCAGACGCTGTTTTATAACATTTATCCTCCTCCCCCTCATTGGTGACTCTTACTCATTCTTTCAAGAATTCTGGGATTTTAATATTTACCTAAAATGCAGTCAGATGGAAAAAAATAGTCCTGTTTTTTCTGTATTACTTAAGGCAGAAAATATCAGAGTACATGGAAGTTTAGCATTTTCAGAAAGCATGTTTACAGGGATGTGATACAGGTCTCTGCAGAATCTGGCATCCAGATGCCGTTCAGCTGGCAGAGGGCAATGCAGCTACTAGGAAACAGTGTAATTCAGTGTGCTGTGGGCCAAATTATCCTTCCTTACTGGGGCAAGCCTGGTTATTCAGGTTGCTAGTGAGGGGTTTTCTCTGGAGTAGGAGAGACAGAAACCTCTTGTGGGGCACAAAGGACTAGCAGACATACTCCACATCCATGGGTCTTTTGCCTTTCTAAAGTCTTACGTAGTTGCAGATGGAAGAATAAATATATTGTCCATTGCAACCAAAGTTTCTGCTTACTTCACTGGACTCTGGGTGAGGCCCAGACATAACTCTTGTGTTATTCTTTCTCCATAACTATTGCACACAGCATGGAGCACTTCAAGTACAGAGCTTAGGTCCCTGTTCTTCTTTTCTCAGAGGAACTGTGCACAGATTCGTTCATCTTTGAAGACTGTCACATTTTCTGCAGTGGGAATAGGATCCACATTTCTCTTATTAGGGCTAGCTTTGCTATTCTTTTCCTTTGAATATACACAATGGGAAAAAATGTGGAAACATTAATGCCCAAAAACTGCTGACGTCAAGTGATTTCATTCTTTCGGGACCATGAAAGCAAAAGGTAAGATCAGGCACTGAATTTATATCTGGAAGGCATTTTCTGGAAGGCTGTGGGATACATGCCTTTGCATTTCACTTGAAAGTAAAAATAAATGATATTGATCAAACCTTGTAAATTTTACCTGCAAGGTATGTTTTCTGCCAGCATAGGCAAAGTTTTCCATTGTGTGAACTCTAAAGAGTTGCCAGTGCTTCATTTGGGTGCATGTGATACTCAGCAAGGGTCAATAATGGCAGTAATGAGCATGACCTCGACAATGTGTGCAAGTCCAGCTACAGCCATTAAACTTGTTAGCAAACAGTTATTCTTGACTGGCGTCAGAATGAAAGAGCAGAGAAAAAACTCTCTTCACAATCACTTGAAAGTTAGGTTTCTGGCCTCCAATCAAAGAGCTGTTCCAGAGTCTTCCTGCTCCAGTGATCAGACACTCTCCAAGTTCTCAGACTAGGCATAGTTACAGCCAGTTTGTGCCTGTTGATACTTTGCACCCCTGAACTTCCACCTCAGTAAAAAGTTAATGTACCAGACCTATCCACTCCCGCAGCTCTTAGATATATGTACTTAGGTAAGAATTTCACTAGAGGAGAGTAGAAAGCATGCCTGTTGCTGGTGTGAATTAACTGTTCATTTCGCATCGGGAGATTTCCAACAGGAAAACTCTTCAGTCTGGCTGCCAAGTCACAGTGGGGAAAAGCTAAGCTGGGTGGGTTAAGTTCTGCTGATGCACAGTAGTAGCCTCTCCTTTTTCTGTACCACAGCCATTAGTATCAAGGCCTGAGTTTTAAAACAATTCAGAAGCATACTAGTATGGCTTATTTCCCATTTTCAGTGCTGCCAGCAGACCTTATTTGACAGGAAAATACATCTTCCCAGACATAGTAACCCTGACTCCACACAAAACAAGTCAGTAAGTCCAGACATTTTTTTTTGCCAGAGGCTAGCAGTGGTTCCAGGCAGAAGGGGTGTCCAAGAAATGAAATCTTCTCCTTTATTCGAAGTAGCGTTACAGTTCCAGGCAGCTGCATCAGACCAGATCTAGAGCTGTTGAAATCAATGGAAAAATCATCCTTCAAGTTCAACGAGTTTTGGGTCAGATGCCTCACCGAACGGTTCAAAATGCTGAGTGGCTGGGATTTTCCCTTGCATCTCAAGACATTGATGAGAATCCATGCAGCTGTTGGGAGGAAAATCACCTCACCCCTCTATTGCCCCGTGATAATTGAGGCAAAACAGGCTACCCACAGTCTATTGCTCAATGCGTCCTTTCATCCGTGCTGTGTTTCTAAGGGTTTGGTGCTGAGGAATGGGTCTCTGTGGTTAAGAAAGTTTTGACAATGATAAAACAATGAAAGCCTTCAATTGAACCCAAAGGTGATTGCTGAGAAAGAGACGAACAAAAGTATTGATGGCCACAGTCTGATACAACTGACTGACAAAGTAAAATAGAGGAAAAGCAAACCTCCCACACAGCCTGCCGCAGGCAAACACAAATACAGAGGTCACTAGCAAAAGGCATGAAAGGAGGTTTACTCACCTGCAGCCCAGGTATAGCCAGCTCATCACGGTCACCTCCATCCAGTCAGTTGCTGATCAGGTAAGGTATTTGTGTCACTTGGCACAAATTCAATTAACAGTGCCCTCAGCCATGACAGAGATGAGCAGCTGCTTTGCTGCTTCCCTGCCTCCAGAAGAAGTGTGGAAAAGGGATATCGCTACAAGGTTTTAAAGCCAGCCACTTTTAAAATCTCCTTTTGAATACAGATAGACATGGATTTACTAGCTGTTAAGCTTTTTATTTTAATAAGCTACTATTTGTTAATGGAATTTAAAAAAAAAAAACCACAAAGAAACTGTTGAAATAAGCAAATAGTGTAGGAAAAATGTGAGGTCTTTGGTCTGTACATGTGTGTAGGAACCAAGAGTGAACAAGTGTATTTTAAAGTCTTTAAAAAGGGAAAGTCCTCCCTTTATAACTGAAGAAGAAAAATACTTGGCAGAAACAGGGAGCCGTTCATGTACATTCATTATCACACTAGTTAGTATAATGGAATGGAAGGAAACAACTACCTGTGGGGAATTCAGAGTTTTATCTTGGTTGTTAGAAGTAATAAAGGTAAAAGACTCCTGGAGACACCTTTGAAAAGATGAAATTAAATCCCATTACTTAACTGGGAGCAGGTGATACAGGAAAGTCTAGTGAGAGCTAAAATAAGAAGCAGCTGAATTCAGGAAAATCCATCCCACAAAATGAAAAAAGCACTTTGAATTAAATGGGGTGTTTATATGACCTAAAAGAGCTAAGGCAATGTGTTATGGCAAACATTTACTTTGCAAGGAGAAAATGAAAAACATAGTATTCACTCTTTAAAGGGGAACTCATGTTGATTTTAGGAATCATAGGTTATAGAGTTTTAGCTCAGTGTTGAGGTAAAGAATTAAAGGTGGATTTCTGAGGCAGCTGGGTGACTATTACAGGCTGGAAGCAAACAATCATAACAATAGGGGAAGAAAGGCAAGCAAATAGGCCTCCCATGCACTGGCTACGATAAGCGAAAATAGAGTCATATGCTAATGGTGGGAAAAGCATTTCTTTTCTAAGATATAGGCATTATTTCAATATTAAAATACTGGCTAATGAAAGATGAGGGGATGCAATTAATTTAGTGCCTTGAAACACTGTCAGTGAAGTCTTTTTCAAAGAGGCTGTAAAGGAACTTGAGACTCAGAGGTGAAAGGTAAAGTTCTGTCATGAATTAAAAACTAGCTGAGAGAGTGACTACGAAGAGCTAGAATAAATTACTACCTCTTAAAATGGAAAAAGGTTAATAGCAGGATGCCCCAAGGACCCTGGCTGGAGCCAGTGTTCTGTATATTATTCAGAGTCCGGGAGGATGAATGATCTGGTAGTGTAATTTGCTTGTGAGACAGATTATTTGGGTTTGGCACAATTCGGGAGGATTATGAAGAATACCAGATGGATCTAATAAAGCTACTGTAAATGTTTGGAAGCAATATAATTGTAAATGAAATGCCAACAGAGAAAGTTCAAGATAAGGCTTGTTGGAAGGAATGGAGGCTGCGGCACACTTGTACACAGTGGGCTCTGAATGAACTGTAACCTCCAAGGGCAGCTCTAAGTAGAACTGGCAAGAAGACCACTAAAAAACACCAGTAAAACTGCCAGTGTGATTTCTGTCATCTCAAAACTGTTTGCAAATATGAACCAACTTGCCGAACAGTTTCAGCAAGAAAAGACCCATAAATATTTGAGAGCCAGATTAAAAAAAGTGAAGTAGTAACTGGAGCACTTGGCAAAGATATGGGAGAACCAGTTCCCCGTTCTCCCCTGGGAGCAAGGTGTGTATCTCATGGGGGAATGCCAGAGCTACCACAGCACAAGCTGTACCAAAGGGTGTGGGTTGAGGGGTTTCATTTACTCAGAGAAAAAAAGAGGAGCCCCAACACTTACTCACTGAAGAAGGAACAGTAATGTTGGAGGGTTAGATTTTATTTTCCTCTACTGTTTTTCTAAGCAGAGCCTTTCTCTGAGGCTGAATGGAATATTTGTGGCAAATGAACCAGTGTTTTTCAGGGTTTTATTTTGGCAAGGAGAAGATAGACTTCAGTCTTGATTGTAACCAATTTTTGTTTAAATTTGTCCAGTTTAGCTGTCAAATCAATTTGCGGTGCTCAAGATGCAAGTGCATGTTGACAGCTCACCCAAGACATCTGCCAAGTGCTCCGGCAGATGTTGAAAAGTGAGTAAAGTATTAACATTTGTAAGAAGAAAATGCAAGGTAATAAACAAAACAATATGATACCATGCAGTGTTCTGGTCTTCACTTTGTCAGTTAACAAAAGGCTGCTACAGGGAAGGTTTGAAACTTAAAGGCATTTTTCAAAGACATCCCACATCTCTCTCTTGTGCAGCTTTTTGCCTTCCCACTCCCTCATTTCATCTACCTCTTTTCGCCTTCATTCCTTCACCAGACTCACATGTACCATAAATGCAGAGCCAAACATCCCCTCTACTGTTTTTCCTCGATTTTTCCCTTAGATCCTCTCTCAACTCCTCAGGTGGCTGGCCTGTCACGTCTGTATGCATTTGAGATTGAGAATAACTTGAGTTTGAAAAGCACCTTGTTTAGCAGGTAAATGCTAAAAATCTCTGTGCTTTAAATTCTCAAAATCTCACAATTAAAAGAAAATGATCCAGACATAAACAGCTGACACTTTCACAAATCATGACTGTCATCATATAAGTTCCCCAGTGTCCATGTGAGGTGTATATTCAGTATTCACTCCCCAAAAGAAGAAAAAGAAGCAAAGTGACACAGACAATGTGTGTGTGGGAAAATGGAGTGTGCCTCTTGGGCTTCTGTGTTCTCAATGTAGCTCAGGGAGAAGGTGCCAGGAAAGGTGGCTGTCATTTTTATCGAGCAGATGTAGGCTGAATGGCAATGACATCTTCAAACTGCCAGCCGAAAAGATATGAGTCATTCAGGTGAGATTTCTGAATATAAATGGCAAAAAAAAAAAAAAAAAGAGTAAGAAACTCCAGAGGGAAAGAGAAGACAGCATTTCATGGGTAGCAGAGCTAATGAAGTCTGATCTCCTACTGATTTGTTTCTCTACATGTTTCCTATAAAACTCCACTCAGTAACCACAGTTTTTCCCTCATCTTTTCGGGTGCCGTATCCCTAAGCTCTGCTACAATAATCTTACCTCACTCCAGGTCCTCTAATTACCAGACAGGGAAGAGGCCAGATGTACTATAGCTGAATTACAGCTCTGTACCTGGTCAATTAGTAGTACAGACTAACTAACCAACAGCCTGTTCTCACCCAAAAGAACAATGGCTGAATTTTTCCTCCATTTCCTGCATCATGAAGGAAATAATAGGCTTTTTCTACCTAATCACAGTTTTTTTACATGATTTGCAGGAACTTTGCAAATTTGCCAAATCTGCCTGAAATCAGTCTGCGGGTTCATAGTTATTAGAACTGGATTGATAGATGGGTGAACAAACAACTTGGCTGAGTAGGCATCGTTTCCTTAAGAAAACAGACTAAAAATAGTTTTCCATTGTGAATGCCCAATGCTCTGGGGCCTCTTTTCACAATGAATAGACTTAAATAATTTTCAGCCATTTTAAAAGAAGTAAAGCCTGGCTATCTGATCCAGCTGAAATAACTTTGTAAATGGAAATTAGCTCCTAGAAATACAAAAGAAGAAAAAGGCAAAAGAGTCTCTAATAAAAGCAGGATTGAAGCCTTGCAAATATGGAGCACTTCTGGTAAAATACTGCTATCCAAGCCACCAGATCCAGTCATTCTTGTCTTTTTCTTAGCTTGTATGAAATACAGGTGAGTGGGTTTTAGTTTATATTAAGCCACCCAAACCCAAAACAATGACAATCTCCTCCTGGTCAGCTCAGGGACAATGAAGTAGGTGGCACAGTAACTGTGCTCTCAGTGCAGAGAAAGCCACACCGGCTCCACGTGAGCCAGCTCGAATCTGGAAGCAATATGTCCATGTTCTCATGGGGATGCACTCCAGGAATTACTAGGTTGAGTTCATGCTGGCTTGGAGAACCTTGTACTGCAGAGCTGCCTGCTATTAAATCTCTTTGTATGTGCCGATGCCAAGTTTTACTGGTGTTTTGTATTAACTTTATTATTGTCTTGTCTAGCTTATCCTAACACCTCCCTCACCACTAACTTGGCAGGACTGTGCTTCTGAATCTGGCTCAGCAACCTGAGGGGGGTCTTCGCGAACTCTACTGGGGAAAACAGAAATGAGCAAGTTATTCCCAACTGGATTCTTTCTTCTGGTAGAACTCAGGTAGGATTCAGCAGTGTTTCTCCATCCAGTTATACTTTAAAATCTCGTTGTCCTCAAGCATTCACCCAAGCCCTTTAATACCAGTCCCAGCTAATGCAGTGGGTGAGGAATGTGGAAAGCTTCTGTCCTGCCTGTCATAGGTGAAAAAATGGCTTAAATTGTGAAAGCGAATAGGGAGCAGATAGCTGGGTGTATGTTTGTGGTGGTGAATGTCTGAAGCTGAACTTCTGAACTGTCAAGCAGAAGCCTGCTGCTTACTAACTGCAACTGGTACAGGCTGGTAGTAAATTTTGGTAACACCTGAACTAAACAGAAGTGGCACATGCCGAATCCTGCAATTAAAGAAGAGACACGAGACAGAACCACTTATTGTGGGACTGATCATGTGCATTGTGCCCTGCATATTGGCTGTTCTAACTGGGAAAAATGGGGTCCTGGAATTCTGGAAATAATATCTGGTGATAAAATGAAGGGTTCCCAAAAATAAGTGGTCTCAATAAAAAGAAGGTGGCCTGGAAAAAGGAATGTGAAGATCTTGGCTAGAGGAAAGGTCCTGAGAGTGAGGGAAGACCCTAGAGACCAGAGAGCTGTGTGTAGGTGAATGCCAGGGCATGGCCTTCCTGGATGGATGGTGATGTCCCTGCTGGGAAAGGAAGTTGAGACCTAGTCAACATAACACTGAGGTGGTGGTGGGAGTGAGTGTGTGAAATAGTTAAGAAGGGTAGAAGTTCTAATCTCTTTGGTTGTTAAGTAAACCCCAGTTCCCAGATCCACCGTGGGTTATCGTTTACTCTGTCTTGTCCATGACATTGTCCTTTTTAAAGTAGCCTGGTTTCCTGGGATAGAGACGGTGTTGGCTTGTGTGACTTTTCTACATTTCTTTGCTGTTGTGATATAAAAGATTAAAAGAACATTGTCATATAAAAACTCTTCTCCTCCAAAGATTTTTCAGCTGATACAAAAGCACCCCAAAGCACACCTTTGAGTGGGAGAGGAACGCTGACACTTTTAACCTTGAAAGTAGGTACCTGAACCAGGGTAATGCAATATAAAAGGTAAACACTAGTCTGGTTCAAAAAACTGCTGGTATTCTAAATATTTGTGCATGGGAAGGGCCTTTTTCAGATTAAGTCTGCAAACTGTTAAATGTGTGCAATTAAAAACAATTTATGGGGAATACAATTGATTTACAATGCAATAAAATTGATTAGTGTATAGCTGAGTCATAGTAATACTTATTTTTCAAACAAATTACCTAACAGTGCAAAATTGTCTAACAGTGACATGCCTTTGAGTGACTAAGCCCAAGTCTTTTTCGTGATGCGAAGTGAAACACTGGAGATTTGCAATGACATCTTACACCTTACTGGGCATTAAGCTCATCCAGATAATAAGCACTAGTCTTGTATTAGCAATCTGCTTCTCCTTTCTCCTCTGTCTCCACAATAAATTCTTAACAACTCTTTCTGATGGTCAAATGTGTGCTTCATGAGCATGCCAAGCTGTTCATGTGGACGTAGCCTTTTGTCACTCTTTTCAACAAGTCTTGTAAGCAGAGCTGAGAAAAGTCAGAGATCTCTAGTTCCTCGGTTACAAAGAGCCATTTTCTTTGGCAGCACAATACTTTGCGGCAGCTCAGGGCAAGCATTTTCTTCATGACAACATTCCAGTGATGTAATCATAAAAGCTGCAAACAATTATCTTAGAGGGTTTCTGAAAGTTACTGATGAGGGGAGCAAGATAAAGTAGCAAGGACTCTGGCTCTAGTGTAACTCTTGAAAGGAAAAGGACTTGTCACAGGTTTGGCAAGTCACTTTTTACTACTGTTTCTTCCCAGTCCTAGATTAGGACAATAATAAATTATGCTCTTCTTATTTTCTGCAGAGTAAACTTGTGCTTTTTTTTTTTGTTTTGGACCATTTTTGGAGACTGTGCCCATTGCCCGTCTACAAAGAATATTGTTGCAATGCCTTTCAGCTCGGTGAAATGAACATTGTGCAAAGCTTCTGGTTTGGTCTCTGCAACCAGGCTTTCCAACTGCCATTTGTTCCCTGACAAGGCACAGTGCTTCCTTTTTCAGATCCTTGTAAAGTTTCATACTACTTTACATCAGATCACATACACGATGAGTGACACAGATCCTGGAAGTCTGGGGGTAATTATCCCAAGTCTTTTCAGTTTGTCGTATCCCACCACTTTCTTGGAGGCTCACAGAAATATTATTGCTGTTGCCATTTGCCCTGGAACTTCCGTAAAGCTCAAGTCGTATAAGAACATAAGACTGAACTGCAAAAGGCTGACACAGTTACCTTGACAAAGGGAACAGCAATCAGATCTATTGCAAATGCTATTCCTGGAAGTAGGTAACAGATGTAGATTTAGTCTCTGGTTGGTACCAACCCTGAACTAGGCATGCTGCCAAGTGAGGAAACCTCCACTCACCGAGGAAGTGGCAAATAACTCTATGGTGGGCTGCTAGGACTTTTACACAAGCACTGGACAAGTGTAACCTTGTTTCTTGCGTTAACAGCAGCTCCTTCAAGGTCACAGCTTGATAAGGCCTATTCACGTTTGCAGAACACCCACACTAAACACATCAGAAAGCCAAGAGTAGGAGAAGGTGTTAAACACTACGCTTCGGGTAAGCTCTACTTACATGAGCTGGCTCTGTAGTGACTTCTGCCTCCAATTCCTACAGATCCCTGCACCGAAAGAGAGCACCGCTCCTGACACACACACAGGTGCGCTTTAGAGCTGCGCCTCTTCCATTTGCTTATTGCAGTTATAGGGGAGCTGTTCCCTGGATAGGAAACACTATTTTTTGCCATGCTAAAATTTCAAGGAGCTGTGGAAGTTTGCTTCTGCCTTTCTAGTCATTGCTGATGTGAGAGAGCCAATGCAAAAACAAAGTTATGGCAATTGGCATTGCAGTAAAAGCAAATTAAGCCTGATGTTTTACAAAAGTATTTTCTGTGTCCTGAGCACTAATCCATATATGTAATCCAAGTCTTACCTTTGTTTCTTGCAGCACTACCATCACTGTGCCCCGAGTCTGCCTCTCCTAAATCCTCCTCCCCCTCAAGCTCCTCTTACAGTCCCTTGATCTGTTCATACAACATCCAAAGATCTACTTGTGTCCCTTGGTTATAGCCTTCAGACTTCCTGCTGAGCACGAGTGAGCACAGGGTACGAAGAGCTACAGTCACAGTCACTGGTTAACCAGCTGTTGTCAGAGAGAAATCTCAGCTGAGTTCCTCCTGTTGCTCCTTCTTTCTTGCCCCCATCCAGTGGGCTGTCAGGCCCCATGCCTCTGAGATCTCTGCCCAGCCATCCCTTTTGCTGAAATTGGCCAACGTGTTCAAGACTCTTTGACAATGACTTTATTTCCTTAAGACACAAAAATGAAAAAAAACCAAACCAGCTTGCTCTTTCTTTCTTTCTTGAAGAAAAATAGCCCACTAAGAAGAGCGTGAACACTTAGCATCCTTATAACACCGGGCAGTGAGAACCTACCGAAGGGAGAACCTGGCGAAGGATTGCAGGTGCGTGGTGCTCCAAATAACAGAAGAACCACCAAAAATCTAGGGAAAATACCTCAGGTTCAGCTCTGTATTTCTTCTTAGACAAGGCCAAAATGTCACTTATGCCCAGAGGTTTGTCTGAGATTCAAAACATGAGTGGGACAGCATTCCCTGCCCCCCCCCGCCCCCCCCCGAATTCCTGGGGGTGATTGTGGCTCTGCTGCAGCAACACCACCACTCTGCAGCAGGAGAGGTGTGGGGTGACATCCAAAGCATTACTCATGTCCTTCTGTCTGCAGATAAGTGATGATGGCAGTCCCTGGCGGCTCTCTTTGGGCACTGAGCCCAGGCGGCCAATCTTGTCTGAGGGGGGAGGCATCACGCAAGTTCTCAGACTCTTAATTCTGACTCTTTCCTACCCAGCCTCCCCTGAGCTGCAGATGTTGTCTGAAAGGCCACAGACATCTCAACTGTAGCAACACTAACAATTCTGAGCAAATTCTGATCCTCCGGTGTTCCTGTGGTCTCCTTCTGTGCTATCAGTGGCAACACAGGTGACTGTTGGATCGTGCATTGTAGGGAACCTGAGTTAGCTACACAAAATAATCTTGTTGAGACACTTCATCCAATAATAAATGAAAAATGGGTCTTGTTTCCCAACAGTAGCCTAATAATACCCCTTATGCTAACAGCTCAATAGAGCTCTGCATGAATACTTTTGTCCTACAAATTTCAGGATAGGAGTAATATGCGTGTGAAGCTCAGCTGACAACTGTGAAAACCAAGTGCTGGTCCCAATTCCAGCCATCAGATGTACGTCAAGGAACGGAACAGTACACACAACCTCATTGCTGGGGAAGATCAATAGCCCTACTGCTAGCATTGGGGAGGAAGAAAACGCAATGAAGATGATTCATAGTTATAATATTTTCTATGTAAGAGTGTGGGAGTACTCTTAGCCTTTTACCATAACCTAAATTTAAAGAAAAGCAACAACTTGTTTCCAATTCAATATCAGAAGCATATGACATTTTATATTAGCCTGAGAAATGAGGGAGGACACAGTATGATGTAGTTCTCTTCTTTGATGCTCCATATTCTGCAAATTCATGATATTCACATGCTATATTAAGCCAGTTGAAGAGCTGCTGTCAGCCAGAAGCAGCAAATAAATGAGTGGAAGAATATATTTGGAGAGTCATAAGGACAAGAGGCCACATCTTATCAGACTTCTGACCAATAAACATAGCACAGCTATGATGAGGTCTTTCTAAGGTGTTGTAAAATTTTTTAACTTACAGAAAAATAAGATGAAAAAATTTCTCAAGTAAAGATCAATGTGAATAACTACATTTAATGACCTGACTTCCTTAAACAGCAACAAACAAGTAGATAAGGTCGTGCTTCAAGACACATTTCTATCCATAGATATTACAGCAGGAAGCCAGGGCACAAAGATCTCCCTTTCTCCTCTTAGTGGTAACAAATGATGGCTAAAGCAGATTTGAGGTGCCTGGTTCTTTATTGAGCACTGCCCGTGATCTCCTGGAAGATGCCAAGGGAGATGAACCAATTTGCACAAACCAGAAATCTGCCTGTGAGGAACTATAAACAGAAGCTGTGGTGCAGGAGACTCGCAATATGAAGTTAAGGATGACTGGCAGGATGGGATTACAACTTCCAACAGCACCTTGAGTTTGGAACCTGTATCCTGATTTTTCTAAAGATATGTTGGCATTTTTGAAAACAGTACTCCAGAATTTAAGCCTTGCTAGCAAGAAGGAGAAAAAAAAAATCCAAGCAATTTTTCAGTATTTCTCTCTCTCCACTGCTCAATGGCATAAAATTACAAATCATAAGGTATCGGTCTGAGCTATTGTACTTCCTGGTCACTTAGATCACTAAAATATGAAGAAATCTCTTTATTTACCTCCTGTATATCTCCAGTCATTCTAGCTATCACAGACACCCCCCCGTTCTGCACGGTTTCCCTGCTGTAACTCCACGTGAGTTACAGCCACGAGTGCAAATACAGAAACCTAAGTTTAGATCATTTGTTCTTGAAGCTGTGCTGCTGCCAGCAGAACTCCACTGAAAGAACAGCTTAGAAGGACATGTTTGTCCTTCTACTATGTATTTTTATCATTTTAGAGCTTATTGCCAAATGCGAGAGTTCAAGCTATTGTAGCACTAACAAGCTGATGGAGATGAGCCAATTTTTACCACTCAGAATCCTGGCTTTATTTCCACATTCCTGTCCACCCACTTGTTCTGTATTGTTCCACAAAACCACCTCATGCCTGGGCTATTTATTTTCAAATGTGTTACATTTCTCTCTAATTACAGTGAGAGAGTAGACGGACTTGCTAGTTCTATGTGAAATGTGCTAATTGTAGCATCATCTAAATAATTTTGGAAAAAATGATCAGCTGTGAATAAAGAACACAGTGAATGAAGGAGTAAAAACCGACCATATGCAGTAATTTCAAGTCATGAAGTAGTCCTGATAATTCAGGAATGTGAGTCAAGTGTTTCAGAAAGTTTGAAGGTTTGGGAAAACTGGTTTCTGGCACTGTACAGAAAAAAAACCCAACCAAAAAAACCCTCCAGGCTGCTTGCTAATACAGCTGAATGCAATTTGTTTCTTTATATAGCTTGCAGCGTAAAAAATTTTGCAAAGAGAGTCAAGAGTTGACGAAAGGGATGAGTCAGTGACTTAGAGAAGGAAAGAGGATTTTAGACACGTGGGGTAGCAGGCGTGACGCAGCAGTGCTTTGCTGTAGGACACGGCAAAAGTGCAAAACAAAGGAGACTCAGGGTTTGTCTGCAAGAGGGCACTTGGTAAGTTAAGTCAATTCATCTGGCCATGGGAATTCAACATGCGTTAGAGCCCCAAATGGATGTCCTCATTTAGGATTACAGTGGTCCTAATGTGACTAAAGTGGTCCTTAATCCTTAGGGATTTAGTCCTTGGTGAAAGAGTGCTCTGAAATGATTCAAAAGCATTTTGTAGGTGGAAATCTTCAATGTGCATGTTTCTCCCTTGTTAAGTTAGGCCAACTGACTTCATACTTCTTGACTCACCATAATGTTGCTGATTTTCCCCGTGAAACACAGCCTTGATTTGAAATAAGAGCATTGAGAGTTGACAGGACGGAACGAGTCTTGGGCAGAGTGCAGCCAAGTACTGCCTTGGGAACACTGGAGACCGCATAATATCATTCAGAGAACAGGTAAAACCAGAGCAACAGCACTAACCAAACTTGTCCTGAGATAAAAAATTCCAGGCAAAAGCCCAGAGGTAGCCGCCCTGGACCAACAGCACATGAGCTACTGCTTCCAGTACAAACCTCCTTTGCTGCCATAGGAATCACCCTGAGGTTTAGTTGGGGTAAAAAGTTCCAGGCAGGGAAAGTTTGCCTTAGTTCAAGAAACTCTGGGGTGGAAAGTGGAGCGTGGGAGGTAGGTAGGGTTTTCCAAAGGTATCTCATCTACATATCCATAGCTCAGGGTTAGTTATAAAGCTATCGCGATGGCGCTCTTGGGGAGAAAGCAGTACCTCACACGTTCACTTCCGCATCTCATGATACAAAATACACTATGGAACTTACAGATGAGGAGAATTACACTCCTCCTGATTCCCCCCTGCAAATCCATCTCTGCGAGGCCTAATAAGATAAACCCAGGGGAAGGCAGGACATACTGATCTCCAGGGCATATCCAACTTTCAGCCTTCTGCACTTGGCTTCAACATGGGATGTCAGCACCGAATGCATCAGCTTGTGCAGAGCAGCACCCGTCTGCTAGAGCCTGGACATGGCTCAGGTTAATTTTACACACCCCCAGCAGCTGTTCCAGGCTAGTGGCTTCCTTACGAACAGCCAGCAAATTAAAATGGACATAATTAAAGGAGGAAAATGTCAATCCCATCTCAGCTCCCAAAGACGTTGGCAGCAGGGAGAGTATGGGGATTATTTCTGACACTTGCACACCTGCTTCACTCTTGTTTTAAAATCTTCCATTGAGGAAGATACAAAAACATTTATTTTCTAACGAGGAAAGCCAAAACCGTGACACTGATAGAAACCATACAGGTTGCATCAGTCTTTGAATCTTTTTACATGTTTACCCAATCTTATAACATGCACTTACCTGCAGTTTGGGATTGTCTATGGTCTGCTTCTGCTATGAGTTACAGCAAGTGTTTTCTCCATTCTGACTTCTGCATGAGCTGAACTGTGAGGAGAGATTTCTATCTCAGCTTCACTCATGTTGAAGAATTAAGCCACAGGCCCTGCAGGTCATCCATGCTGGCCTCCTCTAACAGGTATGTGCAGAAGAGTCCTAACAATGCTCTTATATTCCTATATAATAACACTAATAGTGAGAGATACTTGTGTGGCAAGCGCTGGGCTAATTCTGGTGATGAAACGGGCCAGGAGAATGAGCAGGGCTAGCACAATCATCTTTCTAAATGACAGTAAATAGTTAAATGTAGTTTGGAGTGCTGAGTCCAGCTACCACTACCTGCTCAGTCCTAGGACAGATAGTGAGACAATTCAGGCCAAACACTGAAGAACAGGTTCATTACTGGTAGGGGAATACAATATCTGCTGATATTCCCAGTGCACAGTGTGGCGTATCAGCCACAAACAGCAGATTGTGGAGGTTGCTTTGGATCTTGGCTCTCTTTCATGATGTGGGTTATCACTGGATAAATCAAATCATACAGGAATGAAAACTTCCTTCTATCATGCGACAGCCTGCTGGTGTGACAATCAGGCCCAGAGGAACGAGAAAGGACAAGTAGGAAGCTATATGTGTATATGTGTCTGTGCGTGTAAAAGAAACAAACTTGATTTTCTCTGTATCAAGATTAATTTGTCTGGTCTGGAAGCAATGAGACAGGAATCCTTATTGATGCTCTTACCTGATCATGCCAGAGGCTGAAGCATGTCTGAAGAGTCTCTGGAAAAGAAGAACAGGTAGCATAGTCTTTCCCTGGGGAGTTGTTGAGAAATTAGCTGTATTTCTGCAAAGACAAAATGAAGTGGACACAGCAGAGTGAAAGTGCAGGAGACAGAGATGAGGCTTGTGCTGCTGCAGCACTCCTTGCACCCTTGCAGTGAGGTTAAATCTCCAGCCTGTGAAATCTGGTGAGCTGGCATTAGCATTCAGCCTCTTTAAGGCACAGCTTTCTAATCCAGGTGTCAGGGAGGTGTGCAGTTTTACCTGCCAAAGGAGAGGGAGAGGGTGAAGAAGAGAAATTGAAATGGAATGCGAGGAAGGAGAATGCAGAAAGGAGAGGCTGGAGGAAGAACAGGAAGTTTCAGGTATAAGCTAAAGCCAGGGGAGATGATGTTTCCTATGAGCCTTTCTTTTTCTTAGCAGAATTAGGATGACAAAAGCCCATCTTTGAGGAAAATGAAATGAGCCCCGTTATGTCACAGGGCATTTCAGCACAAGGTAGAAGTAAGGTCATGTTTGTAAAGCTGGACTCTGAGTGCCAACTTGGCACTTTCAGGATCAGTACCAAAGTGCAAACCCAAAGGGTGCTAGGTAGAATGGCTAATCTCCTCTTGTATCTTTTTTTTTAACAGTAAGGTCTGATTTCAGATTTACTGGCAGGAATCACACTGATTTCTTGTTGTGCACTGTTTACCAAACGTGATCTCAACACAGGCTTTAGCCAGCATATTCTTTACAGACTAAATAATTTTATTTTTTTCCTGTTAGTATTTATCTGACTTAAAAAAAAATAATTCACAGAGCAAGCAGAGTTTGACTTTTGCTGCTTTAGACACCTTGGAGTCCCCAAACACACCACCAACTCTGCCCTTTTCAAGGGCATTCTGCCCAGGGGGCAGTGCAAAACCACCCTAAGGAGGGCTGAATCTGGGTCAGAATCTTGCAACAAACAGCTTCAAGAATCAATCATAACCGTTTTAATCTGATTATATTTTTTATCATCCTTTAACAAGTAAATGTCTGGAACGCTTGCAGTGTTCTGCAGAGGACATCATTGAAGGTTAAGCAGACCTATGTACATTCCAGACAATGAGTTTATGAGACACGGGGATGAAGACATTACTCTTCTTTCGAACTACCCATTATACCTCCATGTCTAAGCATTAATTGCTGTTGTCTAAAGGAAAGTGATTTACCTTAAGATAAAAGTTACAGTCTGTGATCAGCAAGTTATTGCTCAGTGTTAAATTAAATTTTCAAGTTTATTTCTGCGCTGCAAAACTTGCAGCGTCACAGGCATGCAGTGCCAAAAAGGATTTCTTGTCATTTGGCTAAAGGAAAGTCAGTGTTCCCAAGTAAATGGCGTCATTACTGAGTCCACTGACAGTACATCCAACTTATGCTGTTTGCATTGGACCTCATACATAGTTAAATACACCGTATTGCTCATTTAGCCTTCTCTGATTTGCCTGCAGTTCTGATAAGCTAAGCATTACTGCTGATTTATAGAGCTGCACTCACTCAGTAAGAAATTTGGCGCAATACTTCTCTCTCAGGACAGGCAGAGCCTGGCATAACAACAGATTTCCAGCAATCGAAGAGAAAGATTATATACTCTCTACTGCATCAGGCCCAGCTAATCCCACGAGCTTTCTGAACAGTACGTGGAGTGGCAGCAGATCTTCTGCTGACATTTTTCTAATGCGGCTTTTAGGAGAACTCAGTCTTGACTCAGCTGGATGACGAGAGAAGGGAGCAAAATGGATGGCACTGCTCTTGGTGCCGGGTGAAGCGTTGGTTGCAATGACTGCAGAGCCTCCCCTGGCGTTTCCACTGGCACTTGACAAACGCTGCTCGGCTTCGGGTCCCGGCACAGCCAGTTGTCTTCAAAAGGAGGGGCAGGATCCTGCTCTGCTCAGCCTAGAGGAAGAAAGAAATCAATACCTGGATTGATGTTCCCGGTCAGCCACTGCCGCCCGCCCGCCTCTCCTCTCACGGAAGAGTTTGGTCAGGAGCCAAAGGTGTGAAGGTCTCTTGGCCTTGCTGTGTCACTCGTGACCGATCATGTCCTTTGGAAGGCCACCGCGCCAGCATTGCTAATGGGCAGGTTCACCTGGTGAGTCAGCTGGGGAAGCGGTCAGTGCTCTTCCCCTCGCAAACATTGCCCACATCTCCATGCCAGAATGTGGTGCCTGGCTCTGACGTCTGACCTACTGCTAAATGAGTAGAGGCATCCAAGCTAGTTTCGCAGAAGAACGTGGCTTTTGTGCAGTGTTCTGCTTAAGCGGCTCTTATCTCTTTGATAGCAATGCTAACTCAGTAAGAATTGGTCTGGAAATTTTTCCATCGGGCTGTGTTGTGCAGCACAGATAAAACTAACCCTTAGAGTGAAAAGTCAGGGCAAGCCTAGAGCAGAAGAGAGTAGTAGAAGCTCCCATTTCTGCTGCCACCTTGGACTATTGAAATATCCCTTCCTAAAGGGGATAGGTTGCTGAAACATCCTTTTAATCAGATCTTCTCCTAGGCGTGAATTCAAGAAATAGCAAAAGCTGATCAGAAATTAAAATACTATCATCAAAAACACAGTAATGCACCTGCCCTGTGAGGCATGACAACCTCTTTAAAACATGTTAAAGGAGAAGCTGCTGCCCGAGCGCTCGCACACCACTACAGTCTGTCACTGCTGGGACCCCAGTGAGCCGACGGGTGCCCCTTTCGACTCCTCACACACACACACTTACTCTCGGGCACGCTCCCTCCTCCTTCAGGCTCGACCCCAGGTTTCCCACAGCAAAGTCCCAGGCATCAGATTTTATAAAAATAAGCCTGGGCTGGGTGCCTCCAGAAAGGGAGGGACCTCGAACAAAGAAATCCCATTATACTCTTGTGTTCTATACACCCGCCCCTCACGTGCTGTTCACACGTCTTTTAGTCCAACGGTGATTTTTGGTCTGGGCTCTTCTAACAGCTTATTGGGTTCTTTTTCTGTGTCCAGGCAGGCAGGCAGGCAGCCCGTTGGGTGCTCTTACCTTGTTGATTTGCCGTCTCTGCTGATGGTTGGAGCCTCCTTATCTTCTGGTTTATGCTTCTGGTGCACCTGTGCTCCCCATAGAACACGGGGAACTGGAAAGTCTCAGACTTAGGGAAAACACTACCAAACCATCAGTGTGTTATCAACACTTTTCTTATACTAGAAGACTAAACACAGCACTGTACCAGCTGCTAAGAAAATTACTAAGAAAATTAACTCTATCGTGGCCTAAAGGCTTCAGCAAATCTAGCTAGTCATGAAAAGTAAAGCTAAGCAGACAGCATAAATCTCACCATATTATAACCCTAAGTAATTTATTCTAATGAAAACTTACTTATTTAAGCCAAACAACTAGTATCTCTCAACAAACATCATTTCCAGTTGAAATTAAATCTTTTTTGCTTTCCTCTCTTCATTTTTCATCCCTTAGCGTGACAGTGACAGGCTCAGCTCCACTACAGAGGAGGCCCTTGGCCCTGTTAGGATGCGGTGACAGCAAACGAGGCTCTGCACGATGTCTCTAACTGCCTGGGAGAGAAGTCTGCTTTATGCCAGCTGCTCCCAGGTCTGGGCACAACTAAGGTGGGTACTGGTGGATCTGCAGCACCTCAGGCATCGCAGCTGCTGAGAGGCTCTCCTGGTTTCCAGAACACCCCTGGGTACCCTAAGCTATGGTGAGGTGTGCTTGGTCTCTGCAGCCACCCAGAACCAGTCAGGACGTGGGAACAGCCCGTCTGCCTTTCCTCTTCTCTCCTAGTTCCTGGACGTGGAGGGAAGGCTTGTGTTACATGGTTATATTCCCTTTCTGTCTGCCAGGTGTCTTACCTGTATGTCTTCCTGTCTGAAGAGCCATACCTGAGAACAGATAATTGTGGCAAGACTAGGCAGGGACAACAAACCAGCTGCCTGTCATGCCTTTCTGCAGGATTTGAGTTCAAATTCTTGGTCCACTTCTTATTCATGGGCCTTCTGTCTTTGTCCCCTCTGCTTTGAAGATCATGCACTCTACCTGCATCTAAATACTTTCCAATTTGCCCCTCTTAGGCCCAAATTTTTTCCTCTCTCCCCCCCGGCTTTTACACCAGTGTACATTTACATTGTGTCTTATATTTATGCCTGATTTGTATCACTGTAAAAGAGAAAAGAATCAAGCCCTACAATTGTAAACAAGAAATCTCCAGAGACACAATAGCATTCATACCCACTTTAATGTCTTCCTCTAAGTAAAAGATAATTGGAAAAGACTAATTGAAATTGATTTTGATTTTATGAAACATTGAATGATGCTGTCCTAAATCAAAATTATAGCAGCTATTCATGTAACAATCATGAGACTGAAGAGAAGAAAAAAACCAAAAACTGTCAAAACAGCTAAGAAATATTATCAATATTGTTTTGCTGGCTCAGGAAACAATAGCAGTTTTTGAGCTGCAGATTCCCATGTTCTTATTCAGGTAGGTGGCTTGCAGAAATCCAAGAAATCTGTCCTGCTGTTCCCAGAACAGACAATGCCACAAAAGCTACATCTCAGCATGGCAGTAGCAGTGACCGCAGCCTAGGAGAGGACTCACTGCTGGCTAGATAGAAATAAGAGATCATAAACAAATCCAGCCAGGGCTGCAGAAAGGACTGATGAGAATTATGTAGGTTCCATGTGAGGAACCAGGTGAGGGTGTAGGAGAAGCAGAAGGAAACAATCCAACGCCCTTGTCCCAAAACTGACTCAACCCTAAGCAAAACTATAACAGCCATGAAGGAGCAAAATTTAGAATATGTTTCTTTTTCTACTGTATAGAAAAAAAGAAAAGTACAACCCCCCCATATTTTTAGAAAGATACTGGCCAACATAATTAGCTAGAAGACATGCCTGTGGTTTTAACTGTATATGAACATTAGTATACACTAAACATTCTGCAAAATGTCTTTTTAAAATGAAAAAACCTAGTGCAATAACAGTTCTTCATATTATTCTAAAGAACAATGCTGCAATCTTAAATGCTTTTAGATCTGTTGCCCTAAACTCGCTGTCGATGCACGTTAGTTGAAATATTCAGTTGTTGTCATTCACTGAAGTATGTGCCAAAGGAGAGCTTGCCTTCCCGTAAATGATAACTTTTAATGCTGTTAATGAAGTCATGTTCTGCTAATGCATTCAATATTTTTCTTGGAGCAAGAACCATGGCTTTCTGGATTTCGGTCTGTAGCTGTAGTGCAATCCTTTTTAATTTTCGTAGCTGCTTCTAAGTTGTAGAGTAGCCATTAAACTTAACAGCAATGACAGCTTTGGAAAGACGGTAATGCTGTATGCTGGAGATGATTACAAAGCCTTTATTACTTGAGTGCTTAGAAATAGAGAAGCACTATAAAGTCTAAATCCCACAAAAGCTGATTATTTTCCTCCTGAGCTTCAGACACAGATTGAGAAAATGCATATGAATAGTAGGAAAGGAGCTGCAAACCCAGGATTGCTGAAAACATTGTCCTGGGCTGGATATATTTATCTGACAACCTAATTATCAGTTCTGAACTGCTAGGACCATTACTCAAGAAAAACCAAAACCAAAACAAAACAAAACAAAAAACCACTCAGGGCACTGAATCTGTAATTATTTTGGTAACTTACATGGTGCAGACTTTTAATCTCTAGTTATCTGTACGTACACTGTGAAGCAGCAAGAGAATATAGACCATATATATATTTGAAATAGTAATCAATGAGCAAACAACAGAGCAATACCAAGACAAGACTTTGTTCAGAGAGAATAGAGAAACCACAACTTTTTCAGAAGGAGCTGGGGAGAAGGTTCATCATCCATTCACTGTAGAAAAGCTCTTTCTGAATAGACTGTTTAATGCTGGATAAATGCAGGATGAAGATCCCTCTAGGACATAAATCTGGGATTCCAGGTACAGGATGTCTTTTTAACCAAAGTTGTTGCTTTAGTCATTAAATTAGATTTTTCTTGCTATGAGAGATTCAAGGCAACAGCAGCAAAACATTCACTTCTTTTTAAGTACTGGATTGCCTCTCCTATGTCTCCCATAACATGGAATTTAAATAGGAATACAAATACTGGCCTCTGAGCTTTTCTGAGGCAAGCTCTGATGCTAAAGAAAAATAATCCATGAAAGTACATAACAGCAAGAAATAATCAAAGCTGAAAAACTAAACCCCAAAGCTGAAAAACTAAAGCCCAAACCTTCAGGCCTAAAATAATATATATATATATATATATCTCCAGCCTTGCAAGCCCCTGTTGAGACACTTTATACAGTGGTCTACACCCAATTTTCCCAGCCAATACTGTGCCCAGAAGAGGTTTCTCATTTTGGTCATGGTGATGGAGAACTAAAACCGGGGCCAATATTGAGAGCAATATTCAAAGCATTTAATTTTACAGCTCCACGTGGGTACCACTGCTGAGAGTAGTGAAAACTCTGCTGCTGTTATCCAAGTAAACCCACTGCACCACTTCAAACTTGAAACAGTTTCAGAAAGCGGCACAAACTCAGGCTGGTTCCACCTACTGAAATACACCTTTACTGGAAAAGATGGGCTTAGGCAACAAAATAACCATTCTTCCTTCAAAAAGTGGCTTTACAAAAGGAGAAGGTCTCCTCCTCTGTAGCTGGAAAGAAATGGTACCTGTGAACCAGTCACAGGAGAAAGAGAAACTCCCACCTGTACAGGGCACATCCATGGCTATGGAAAAAGAGCTCTGTACAGCCGTCAGAGTTCACTAGCCCCTCTCTTCCACCCTCCACGTGTGTGAGAGAGAGGCAAGGGCCTCAGTTAAACAAAAATAAAAGAAAAATTAACAAGCTATTGTGTTCATGCAGGAAATCCATTAAAAATAGCTTACAACAAGCATCTGCTCGCTGAATGTTTCAGCAATCCCTACAGCCATGTGTTTGATTCTCTGGAAGCGTGTAGCTGTAATAGCTGAAAACAGCAAAAGAAAGCAGGAGGAGTCACCAGAGGGTCAAACATTTCAGGATTTCATTAATATTTTCTTGGTCTAATATAAAAAGCCCAAGTTAAAGAATCTCATTGTGCTACTACAAAGCTTTTGTTTAGACTTATGCACCTGTACTACTGAAAGTTAAGAAAACTGCCTTTGAAACCTCTTGGTGTTGAGTGCTGTCATAAAATGAACACTTGATATTTACTGCTACTTTCAGTGGAGTTACAAGCTCTCAAGTTACATTAGGTCCATAAATGAAGAGAAAGTGAGCATATGATGTGCACCAATAAAGTGAACTTCTGCAGATGAAGTAATAAGAAAGACTTACCCAATAATTACCCAATATTTGAAGTCCCTCAGAGTCACATTCAGGAAGTCAGAGAAAAAAGAAAAAACACAAACCCCTTGTGATTGTATTTTTCTATTCTTCTCCCATGAGGAAGGGACTGGCTGGGCCATTCAGACACTCTCTAAATTAAAACCTATTAGTTCTTGCAAAACAAACAAACACAGGAAAAAACAAACAAACCACCAAACAAACCACCCAGAAAAACCCAGAAGACCTTCAGAAAATAAGGAATCCAACTCCTGTGGTAAAACAATTAAGGGTGATTGGGTTGCCCAAGAAAGACCTGGAGAAATCAAAAGACCAGCTAAAAGATCACTGTTCTGGAGAGCATCCTGTGCTGCTCTTTAAAGTAAGAACCAAAATCTGTGACCCTAAGGTTAGAAAGAAAGGATGTTTGAAAATTTTAACACAGTAGACAGAAAATAATGCCCACCTGGAAGATCAGTGGAGACTGTCCCCCTTTTTAAAGAAGTCAAACGTGCCCAAGACCTGGTGGAAGTTACTGCTGCAGCCATGCAGGAAAAGGAGCTGCAGTGAGGGGACATGAGGGGGAGCAGAGACGTTAACAGTAACGGGTAGTGAGAAGATCAAGATTAAAGATTACTCTGAGTGGCAAAACATCTCTCAGCACACCAGCCCAAACTGGAAACTCTCCCAGTCTGAACCCCTACATCACAGTCCACAAACTGGTAACAGTTTCTGTCTCTTCCTCCTTCCCCCTTTTTAACCACTGCAGGAGAAGGCATAGACATGTCATTAGATCACAAAAAGGGGACTGGGAAAGGTTTCCCAGAGATGTAGCAAGAACACCCCAGCTGCCAGGCACCAAGCTGTCAGGGGTGCACTTGTGATGGTGCTGTCCCCAGGCCATGGTCAGAAACCCTTGAAGGGGACTATCCCAGTTCACCGTAGGCAGTGGGAGAAGGCTTCGCTGTGACTTCTCCCTCTCCTGCTATCCTGGTGATAGCATCAGTGCTACACACAGCGCTGATTTGATGGATATGAGAAAAATAAAACCAACTGCTTTACCAAATAAATAGTTTTCTTAAAATCACAAAAAAAGGTTACTGGAAACCATTTTCTGAGAGAAAAACATAAATTTGGCTAACAGGATCAGTCAGAGCACCAGGCTGCGCTGTTTAGAAAGCACAAACTGGTGTTAAAGAGCCAGACAGATGCACTGAGGTAGATGTGGACTCACTGGGCTTTGGGTCTTTTTATCTCCTCTTGTTGATGACTTTCTTGATGAGTTTTCAGTTGGCTTCTGGATTGGCATAGAGCAGATCAGAGAACTAGCATCCTTAAATTAAAAATAATCTGCAACCTAAATGTAATTTACGGCATACTCCTCATCATTTTTTTTTCTATATATTCTGGATAAGAAACAAAGGCTGTTTTTCACTCTGATTCCACTGCATGACTACTCTCTCCTGTACTAGAGCCCTCCTTTGTTGCCCTTTTACCTCTATTATGTTCACCATGGCTACTGAAGATTACTGACCTCTACTTTTCAGGTAAGATCTGAAGCTGGAGCACAATTTGAAGCTCTGCCATCACCTGCAGTGTAACTCCAGCATGTTGCCTAAGTAGGGACATTAGGCTCTAGCGATACAGAAGAATCAGAGCTTACAAGCCCTGCAAAACATCATTCGATACGTGCACTGAGTAAACACCACACTATTTCTCAGCTGGCTGATTTGCTAATGTGGAATATATATCACTAAAATCAGTGGAAACAAAGTACAGACTCCTGGAGCCAGGTAGCATCAATTGGATGACTTCACAGACCCAAAGCAAAATTAAAGGCATCCAACCAAAGGGATATTCACTGAACATACACAGAGCTGCCAAACCTTTAGCTGAAGGTAGGCAAGTTTGGTTTTTATTGCTTCTGGGTTTCCACTGCTTTTCCTTTCATGCTGCAATACCTGGCACCTACTTACAGGCTAAAGCACAGGCACAGTCCTAGGAACAGCTGAACATGTACAATATGTAATATCTCACCCTGTACTAACTTTGTTTCATTTCCACTTTGTTTCCCCTTTCTTCACTTCATTCACGTCATCTTGAATTTCTATCCTGTGACTCCGTTCACTTTTAGAAGGCCCCTCTCTGTTCTTCATAGATTTTCTGATGTGGAAGTATCTTTCAACTGCAGAGCTCTCCCTTTGGATTGCTTCTTTCTGCGGGGAGTTTTTTCTGATGTGTCATTGTACGCTGGTGCAGAGAGAGATGTCTTCTTTCTGAGAATTCAGAGCGACAGCAAACACACGTAAGAGCTAAATTTTTTAGTGTCTGATCACACTGCTCCTGACAGAGTTCGGCACGGTAAACAACCTTAACTTGCAACATACACAGAGACCACGGATTGATATGAAGAAAGGCAACGTGGTCTTTTGAAGTCTTGCAAAGGCTTTCATGTTCAGGCGTGTGCCAGAAAATCCATACTGACAGCTAAAGTAACATTGATATCCCTATGAGAAATATTGCAGCTACGTAAAATTCTGACTCAATGTTACAAGTGTTAGTTTTTCTGGACCTTAAATTGTAATTGTGCTGGCATTTAGTTATACTAGTATCGGGAAACATCATGGTTTTCAGAGTAATTTGAGTTTATCATCAAACACCATCCATAAAACAGTATTAAAACCAGAATTAAAGTGCATTTTGACTAACAAAGCTCAGCCTGTTCCTACCTAACTGCTAGTGGAGAAACTATGTTACGATCTGTACATCCATTTCAAGCATAATACTTCAACTGATGATATCAAGGTGAGCTCCACAGAAGGACCAAAGCCAAAGTGTGCATTAGAGATTGCCACTCTTGATTAAGATTCTTTGAGTAGTGAGAAAGAAACATTTTGCTTTCTAACTGAATCTTTTACCATTTTAATAGGTTGAAATTTAATACAGGCTATTTCAAATGAGCTATCCTGATGAAATATGAAACATGAATCAGTTTAAGAATTCAGAAGACCCTAAACTTATTGCAGACATATCAATGCATTCAGCTGTACTAATCACCTCCAGCGCTTTTTGCTGAGCTCTTCCAGTAAAACCACTTTTCGTACAAACGAGCTTTGTCTTTCAAACTGTCCAAGGTCTGTTCAGAATTACCTTCAAGTGCGTGTTATGAGTTCTTCTGCAGCTTTTTTAGTGCATTGGCTCCCCCTCCTGTTCACTTGGTGTAAGCAATAAACTCATCAAACAGTGCCAGTAAAAGAAGTTTCTCAGCACTTACCATCACTGCTTTTGGGAAGCGCTGTTTCTGGGGCTCACAAGAAAAGACTATTTCACAGGTATCCGTGTGAAAGACACAATCCTTGCTCAATACATAAGAATAGCAGGGTCCAAAACAGTGGTGTATACAAAATAATTAAATATAACGAGATTGTGTGAGGAATAGTAAAAAAAAAAAGAACCCTTTACAGTAATTATTTTTTTTTTAAAAAAAGACAATGAAAGAAGGATTTTTCAAGTTAAGTCATTACCTGGAAACTTTAAAAAACAGTCCACTACAGAGTTAAGAAATGTGTGAATTAAAGACTACTTTTGAGTAGGAAGGTCCAAAAAGCTGCCTGCAGTTCAGCCAATACAAAGGAAGTATAAATTGTAACAGTAACACATCAAACGAAGAAGAGAAAGATCAGATGGGTAAGGTAACTAGTGATAATTCGTACACGAGAATTAGAATTAAAATCACTCACTATGGCAAAAATTTGTGGAGTTGGAAATGTGGTACCTTTCCTTTAAAGAAAGCACTGGAAGAACTCTAGATCTAATATCAGTAACAGGTAAACTGAGAGAATAATTGGAAATAAAATGACAGAGTCCTATAGGAAACATGGCAAGATACGGAGAAGTGTGATTTCCACTCCCCTCTGTTCTCCAAACAATGAATCAGCAGCGGAAGGAGAAACACGAGAAATGCTTTCAGGGAAAGGCTGGTTACAGTCAGCGTAGGCACGTTCCTGCAATGAAACCTGAGTAAGAACACCAGATTCTTGAGGCTACCAGGGACATGTAGGTAACAACAATGATATTTTTGAAATTCAGCGTATGTGGTGCATTTTCCCTGGAAGTCTGGAAGCACTACACGTCAGGGAATGCTCACATCATCACGCTGCATCTCAGTAAAAAAACCACACCTGAGACATAGTGCAGGTAAAAGCCACATAAACCTCCACTTGCTTTAGTTAGCTCTGTTAAAAAAATTAGAAGAGATCAATAAAAGGCAATGTCACATAAATTAAGAACCATCAGACATCTCAAAAAGAAATTGTCACCAAGCAGTCACGGCTGAATGGGGACACCAGCAGTGAATTTCTGCAGATCCCTGTGAGGATGAGAACACCACGTGATGTTTCTGTCAACAGCTTTTGACTGTTTATGACCAAAAGAGTGGCAGTGTGGTAAGGCAGGGACAGCACATAAAAAATATGTTTTGACACATGGAGAATGAGGGAAGGGAAGATGCACCAGTAGAGCGGGTGATTTTGAAAGGAACAAGGCAGGGGCCCGCGCTGCCAGAGCAAGCTGCAGTGAACAGCGTTAATGAGATGTAAAACCAGCAGAGTAATGACTTCTGATCTCCACTGCCAGGTTTATTTTTATCCAAGACTGTTTAAAATTAAACGCATAAACAACCTGGAAAGAACACACCTTCTCCCCGGCTCCAAGGTATGTGTTTTGAACACTATGCTATAGTTAGCTTTGCTCATTTTCTTTCTGGCTCTCCTTTTGCATAATGACAGCTCCAACTGAGCTACACAGCATCTTCTTCCCAGCAAACACATTCAGTCTGGTAGTTAATACAGCTTTCTGGAAAATTGGGGATGCGAATCTATATCCTGCCACAGAAGCAAACGTGTCATCCACATCTCTCACCTCCTGTGAGACCTCTAACCAGAAAGTAATTATTCAAAAGGTGACCATCCTATTTTCTTTCTGTATTTCAGATCAGAAGAACAATCTTGCGAAAAAACACACAAGTACTTACATGCGAGCTCTGAATCACGCGCAGAAGGGGGTATTTACCTGGAGTCCTGACTCAGCCGTTACAGCACTAGAAAGGGATGGGATTTCACACCTTTCCTCAGGGTTAACATTTTCTACTGCCAGCTCCGGGCTGCTCCCCTGCAGAATAACCTGGTTTTCAGGGCATCACTTTGAAACCGTTCAACTCATCCTATATGCAGTAACACAGATTTCTCTTGGCTTTGGCCCTGGAAGAATTTTTAGGATGTGGTTCGGATAAAGGCAAATGGTTTTTTAGATATGTGTTTTGGCAAATATATTTTAGATAAAGGCAAAATAAAGGCTTACTACAGAGGTAAATGTGTGCACTTTAATGGCCTTTGATATACACGAGAGATTAGAATATCTAATAGTTCTTAACTATTAGCTGTTTAATTTCTGTTCTCCCCCATAAGAGAAACACAATGTATCACATTTTTTTTGATCACTGATATTGTATTTTATACCCCAAAAAAAGCATTATATAATCCCCCACAAGACTAGATTTATCTTTAACTGAAGCAATTATCTAGAATTGCGTGGACGGCTACGAATGGAACTTTCCCAAATTCAGCTGGTTGTAGAGTGATTACATTTGAATTGTTAGACTAAATTAAAATAAAAAAGAGCTTCTGTATCACTAAATTTCACTGAAATGCATAAATAATAACTTCTGTAGTTTTAAAAGTATCCTACCTGTCTCATTTTGGTTTTGAAAAGTCATACTGTGAAAAACCGTTCTTTGGAATTTTACCTTTTTTCCCCGTCATTATTGACAGTGACGATCTTCATGCATTTGCGTAACTACATGTGAAAATATTACAAGATCAGTTTTCAAGGCACGTCCCATCAAATCTATGAACTCACAGCCAAGAATCATTTCTATGGGATGGTGCAATGTTTGGCAAAGGTGCCCTGATTCCCTGATTTGGAACTGTAAAGGAACTACTGAAACACCAAACATCTAGTCAGATATTACTATGGGAAAGAAAAACACTAAACTTGCTACTTCATAAAACAAAGACAAACCTCACTCTTCCTACTCTGTAACAAATCAAAGAACTAAAGCTTGATTCCACAAGCAATCCAGACGCTTCCTTTCCACCCTCCAAAAAACCCACCCAGGCACTTGCGTTAATACTTATCTCAGCAAACGATAATCTAATTTTCTTCCATTTCCATATTCTTACTTTGCTGATCCACCAGTAGAAATACTGTACTATTGTGTTTGACCAGTGGTAAATGGCTACAGCAAATCTTCTAAACTGTTGCTGTCTAGGGCTGTATACACAAAGAAGAAATTTCAAAGGTCAGAAGGGTCTTTTCCCTAAGAAGTACACAAAGACGCATCCCCAGTCCAGAATTAAAAAGTTCTATTTTCTCCATCTTCACTGGTATGTATAAGCTGCACCTGTCATTGCACCAAGGTCCCCAAGTTACAGACAGATTGAACAAACCACCCTAAACTGTGTCCACTATTTACTTTGGACTCCGCTTTCTCCCGACGATGGATAACTTACTTTTTGTAAATGGTTGCCTGTGCAGATTTAAACGCCACCTTACCACAGAACCCTCTTCTTCGCAGTCCATTTCTTCTCCAGCTCAGCTAGGGAAGAAGAGCAGCTTGGAAATCACAAAGCTTTTTGTCATCTCGTAAAGACGCCGATAGAACAGCAGGTGTTACAACTCTCCCGGGCAATCCACCATAATCATCTCAGAAGACCACAGAGCTGGGTAGGGTTCCCTTGTGTATCTACAGGATACTGGCACAGCGAATGCCAAGCTCTGCATAGCCATGAAGGTGCTTCGATGAACATCGCTCATGAAAATTGGAACAGTCATCAACTTCTACAACTTGATGGTATCTCTTAACAAGCTTTTAGTAAAGAAGCTGCTGTTGGTTAATCTTAAATCTGCCTTCCTATTTGCAGGAAATGCTGCTTTCACATTTAGTTTTAAAAAAAAAAAATTAAAAAAATCACAAAACTTATTGTAGCATTGAGACTTGTTAATAACCTGAATTCTTTCCACTCGCTAATTCTGAGTAACAGGCCTTCGCAATTCATTCATTAAGCACACTCTTCTACTTGACATAACCCAAACTCAGCCAATCCCACTGCACAGCTACAACTTTCAACCTACTTTTTCTCCCCTGTCCTGTTCAGGAAACACAGGAGAAGTGCTGCTAAAGAAAACAGCAGTGGAGAAGCCTAGCTTTGCTAATTCTAGTAAAAAATACTTTCTAACCTCACCACACTTGTAAGGACTTCTCATACCAACTCCATTATAATTTACATTTTTTCATGCAGAGCTTCTGTTTGTCTTGTTTCCTAACGATGCAAAGCTGGACACCCTACCTTTTCTACATTCCCGCTGGTTTTCACTTCATTTCAGACACATACAGCAAACAAGATTTTTAATTATTTTTTTTTTTTAATTTACAGTATTGATTGCTCCGAGTTATGCCTTACTGTCGGTATACAGTAAATACATTCATCTGAACAATTCACTTAGTATGAAAAAAAAAAAATGCAGTTAGAACATTAAAAATACCGCTTTACACTGTGCGAAACAGAACCTTCAGAAGTAATGACATCAGCTACAGCCAGGCACAGAGGAAGACTGTTTCCTTTTAGTCTACCAGAGCATTCATTCCTGTACCCCTTCATCTGAAACAGTGGATTTTAGGTGAATGCTTCCGCTGAATTAACAAGATTTAATAACTCTCAGTCGGTCTTTAGCACTTGCATTTCCAGAACAGGATGTTTCTCTGTTCATTACAACAAGAACGGCTGGTTTTGGAAGATTTACTGAAGAAAAGGTTTCAATACCATGTAAAAAACTGAAGATGTTTCTGAAGGGGAGTTATACTCTACTGGTGCACGCAGCTGTCAAAGGCTGGATAAATCAGGTAACATGCTTCCCCAAGATAAAAGAAAAGTGGCTGGGCACAACTGCCATTTCACAAATAGTAGTGAAGTCAGATGAAATGAATCCTTATCGCAAGCTTTAGACAGATTAATATATACCACAACACCTAGCACTGATTAAATTTAGAAAAATATTATCTTGTTGGGGTGGGTTTTATTTTGGGTTTTTGGCTTTTTTTTTTTTTTAGCCTTTGTTGTTCCGTTTTTTTTAAAATCTTTAAAGTCATGTAACAGAAGATGTATGGTGGAAGATGCCAAAACCCACCCTGCTTTTTAATCTGGAAGAGCTGGGCTGTCAAAACTATTATGCTGTTGATAATTACTCATTTGATTATTAATAGATATCTTTTTAAACAATGAAGAGGCAGGAAATGCTTATTTATATTTTTTTTTTAATTTGTGATCAAGAATGACTGAACATTATAGTAATTTGAATCAACCCAATTACATAGTTTTCATTAAGTTAATGGCTGCCAAACTCCAGTGACCCACCACATCTGACAGGTGAGACAGATTTTTAGGTAAGACACAGTACATGTAAAAATAGAAAGTTTAAAAACCAATCTCATCACAGACATTTCCATTGCCATCTCCTTTGTGAAATAAATAAGGCAGCAGATAACTTTTACTTTGAAGTGGCATCTTTGAGGTATGCTATTAAGTCTGCTCTCTCAGACTTCTTCTTGATACCCGCAAAAATCATCTTTGTTCCTGGGATATACTTCTTTGGGTTTTCCAAATACTCCATCAGAGTATCCTCACCCCAGGTGATACCTAGAGAGAAGAAAAGAGTAGTTAGTGACTTATAAAATAACAGACATATTTATATTCTTTTCCTCCATATTACTTCACTTTTGGGCAGATCCCAGTACTTCCAGAACTATCACTGAGGACTGAGTATTTTTGTCCATAGTAACCCATAAGAACAGCTTTAAGTTTACCTTTATTCTTATTAGCGTCCGTGTAAGAGAAGCCTGCAGCTTGTCCAGTCTTGCGTCCAAATAGGCCATTCAGGTTGGGTCCAGTCTTGTGCTTGCCTCCCTTTTCAACTGTATGGCACTGGGAACATTTCTGGACGAAGATCTTCTTGCCCTTCTCAATATCTCCCATTTTCAGTTCTAGACCAAGAACACACATAGAGGTCAGCATTGCAATTTCAAGGTCACCTATTCAAAGTGTCCTGTCCTGTATATACGGCTTATGAATCTAGGAATTCTCTGGCACACTTTCCATCCACAAGCTATAGCTCCTGGGTTTGAGTATTAGCATAGAATCATTAGACTATGTAAGAAGTATCAAGGTGATAAACATGCTTGAAGAGCAGGAAGAAATCTGCCCTCAGCCAAAGCAATTGCCCCACAGCATTTAAATAGTGCAGAGATAGTTTTTGAAGAGTAAACTGAATTTCCATATATAGCTTTTATATCTATAATAGGAAGCTCCCTAGTCACGAGTAACCTTGTGTGAAGGGTCAGGGCTCTTTGCACGTTTTTCCTTTCCAGCTGGAGAAGCCCACCAGCACATCACCTCGGAAGGGGCCGAGGGCTGCAGGCACCGAGCCGGCCCGCTCCCCCCCAGCCGGGACGCCCCCCGCCAGCACCAAGGCTGTTTGCACCCGGCGTGGGGAGAGCGCCCAAGGGCAACCGCACCCGCGGGCTCCGGCTCTGCCCCGGCGCAGGCTGACCTTGGGCGGAAGAGCGGGCTCCCGGCGCCGGAGGGGACCCTCCAAGCGAGCGCCGCGACCCGGGCCCGACCCCGGAGCGGGGACCTGGCGCACTCACCCCGCAAGGGCGCGGGGATCGGGCCCCGCCACCCCCCACCTCGAGCGGCCGGCAGCGGAGCCCGGGCAGGCCGCCCCCTCCCTACCCCGCGCCGTGCCTTCCGGCCGCGGCCCCCCGAGGTGGGACGACTAGGCCCCACCGTGACCTTCCGCCGCGCCCCGGCCGCCTCCTTAGGCCGCGGCGCCAGGCTCCCCGGCCTCAGAGGCGACAACCACGGTCTCGGGACAGAAGAGACAGCCGCCCGCCCCCCCTCGTCCCTCACCCTCCCGCCCGCCTCACTCTGGCCTAACGGTCCCGCGGGCCGCGGCGCTAGGCCCAGGCCGAGTCCGGCCCAGGGCCGGGCCGAGCCGTAGCTGCCCCGCCGGCTGCTGCTCGCACCTGTCTGACCGGCCGCCCCACTGACACTGCGCCCGCGGCGGTGACCGCAACCCCAGCAACTCCTGCACCGTCCGGCGTCTGAGCCCAAGGACACGCCGTACTCCGCCCTATGTAAGCCGGTGTTGACGCAACCAACCCGCGCCGGCACCCGGCCCGCCCCTCCCGAGGCGACACCCAATCCAGTGCCACCCGGTGGACCTCTGATTGGTTACGACGCCTGTCCGCCATGGGGGACGTCACGGCGCTGCCGGCTAGCGGTGTAGGTTGCGGTCGGCGGGCGCCGGGTTGCTTCCCCCCACCCCCTCCCTGCGGAATGACGTCAGACGTAACTCTGTACGTAAGGGGCGCCGAGGCGCGCGGGAGGTCGTGTTCCGTGCGCATGCGCAGAGCGGAAGGCGCCGCACGGGTTAGGCGGCGCCGCGAGCGGGCTGCGACCTCAGCGGGGGGGTGGTGCCGGCCTCGTGGCGGCGGGGCGGGGCGGGATGGGCGGGGCTCGGGCTGTGACGTTACGTGCGGGAGCCCCGCCCCTTCCCCCCGGCGCGTGCGGCGGCCGTTGCTACCGGGGGTTTGTGGCACCTTCTAGGGGCGAGGAGGGGAGCCGTGAGGCGGCCGGGGGCAGGTGTGGGTGGGCTGAGCGTGGAGTTCTAAAACCTTCCTGAGGGGTAACGAGCCTAGGGTCCTGTGAGGAGAGGCTGAGGGAGCTGGGGCTGTTCAGCCTGGAGAAAAGGAGGCTGAGGGGAGACCTTATCGCTCTCTACAACTCCCTGAAAGGAGGGTGTAGCCAAGTCGGCGTCCGTTTCTTCTCCCAAGTAACAAGCAATACCTCAAGAGGAAACTGCCTCAAGTTGCACCAGGAGAAGTTCAGATTGGATATTAGTAAAAATTTTGTCACAGAAGGTGTTATCAAATGTTGGAACAGGCTGCCCAGGGAAGTGGTGGAATCGTCATCCCTGGAGGTATTCAAAAGATGGGTAGATGCTGCATTTAGGGACATGGTTTAGTGGTAACTTGGCAGTGCTAGGTTAACAGTTGGACTTCATGATCCTAAAGGTCCCTTCCAACCTAGATGAGTCTATGAATCTATGAAGGGAGCCTGGAGAACAAAAGAGGTGGAAGCATCACAGGTATAAGAGTGAGGCTAAACCCTTCCAGAGCTGAGAAGGGCTGGCCCCGAGTGCCGGCCAGTGTGTGGCCACAAGGAGCTGGAGGGGCTGCAGATGCGTGGCTGGATCCCACATCTATAGGATACTAAAATCTTACAGTTTTGAAGTAGATTAGAGTGTTATCAAAGGGATGCTCCAGATGTTTTCCCAGTAGACTGGGCAGCGTTGTGGTGCTTGGAGAGGATGTGTCAATATCCATACATTGTGGACATTAAACAGAACTGGAAGTAGTGAATTTCAGATGTGACCACCATCTCATTCTCCTTGGCAGGGAGGAAGAAGAGCTGCTAAAAAAGCAGTAGTGATTTGCACACAATCCATAAGAATATTCAGCAAATTACCACTTCCTAGTCTGGAGAGAGTGAATTGTTTTCCAGTGCTCATGGTGTCTAGAGCATGAGACCTGTGTTTGTCCAGTTTCTAACGTTTCATCACACGGTATATACAAAATATTTTAGTAATACGCTCCTAAGCTTTAACAATTAACACTGTAATCTTGACAGTATGCTTACCACAATAAAACGAATTTGCTTAGGATATACAGCTAAATTCATACACTTCATGGGGAGTGCAGTAACATACATGCAATGGAGCCACTTTAAAATGGCACCGTGACTTGCCCTGTTGTTGCCCAACTCAAATCTCAAATCATGTCACACCCCCAGAATTATGAGGTTAACTGGAAAGATAGTAGTTTAAACTGAAGACATTCTCTGTTTCTTTGATTTGCCATTTGGTTTTGAACCTTCAGCGTGCACTTCACTCATGTTTTTAGATTTTTTCACCATGGTTGTAAAGACTGTAATTTTTTTTTAGTAAGGCTTCTGTGTCTTACAGGATTCCAGGAGCCAGATATATGTAACTTAATATCACAAGACTCACAATAAGACCCGTGGTCTCTCTTGTCTTTAAACAAGGAAGGAGCCGAAAGTACCTTTTAAGCTGCTTTAAGAAATTACAGTAGTGTAAATTCTTAACCCTCTTCAAGCAGTTGATACGGATGCCCACTGACATCCATTCAAAGGTTCTCCCTGTCTTCACAGAATGCAGACTTCAAGCATCTGTAACTCTCTTAATTTCTGTTGGGTTTTGCCTTCTAAATATGTATGCTCCGTACTGAGCATTGCATGTTGAACTTCACAGTTAACCCTTCTGATGCATGTGGAGGGATATTGTAGCAATGTTATTTTGATTTTTCTCCAGGAAGTTGTTTTTGAAAACTGTGTCCTAATTCAAGACAGTCAAATCGTTTTTTGTTAAGCTTTTGAAATAAGGAGATAATGCTCGCAGGACAAATACTGAACCCGTGAAGTTTTCAGCACTGAAGATTAATATACTAAAGACCAGTCTGTAAAATGGCCTGTTGTCTTCTCTGCCTGACCACACAGATGTCTGCTGTGTGAGTGACTGCCAGCAGTCACAATGCAATACCCTTTCATGAAGGTGTAAATGATACAGGGTAATTGTGGGTTTGCATTACTGTATTGTTAGTGGAAGCAGAGGTTCTATCTAATATAAAAATATACTAGTTTAGAAGACTTATTTTCACCAGTAAGAAGAGGTATCTCAAATGGAGAAGACTTGACTTAATGTGTTTAACCCATTTGGGCATTACTGAGTGTGAGTCTGGAGCAACACAGTGGCATGAACTGGTCTGTAAGTAGATGGTGCAGGAAGGGGGATTGTTGTTCAAGGTACCCAGTGGTTTAAATTTTGAAACATTCTGCAACAGGACAGAGCAATAGTGAAATTTTGCCCCTGTCTGCTAATTATAACATCTGTAGTGTATGTTAGCACGAATTCCGCACATGTTGTATGACTTCCTCTGTAGGACAGAATATGTTGTGGGACTTCTAGAGGCAAAGCTGAAGACAGTCAGGGATTTTGTGGGTTTGCATTGCTGGAATAAACTGAAATGACTTGGGGCACATATTCAGTGCGCTATTACTTTCCTACATGTATTAACATTAATTAGAATGTTTGCCTTGTTGTGGTTTGCCTAGAAGGTTTGTATTTTAGTCTTTCAGTTATTCACTGTGGTTACACCTGAAATACCTTTGTCTTTTTACTACATCAGGCCATTACACACTAGAATAACGATTCTTTTGTAATCAGAATTATGGCTGTGTAATTCTGTCCCAAAGGAAGGAAAAAGAAACCAAATATGTGCTGCAGTCCAGTACTAAAGGAAATGTGGCAGAATAGCCAACCCGTTCTCTCTAAGAGGTACACTGCAGATGAAAGAAGAAAGATGGCCTTGTGGGCCTAGACTGGAACTCAGACAAACATGCGTTGTTTTTTTCTCAGTTCTGTGTTAAACTTCTTGTCCGGTCTTTGACAAATACCTTAGAACCTATTTCTTGTGTTGAAATCATCACGGATTAGGTGCTTGAGTACCTTTTCATCCTGTTACCGCATGGAAGTGGGCCAAGCCTGAGCTGCTGCTAGCTACCACCAAACTGTGCCAGTGTTGGCGAGACCATGGTTTGTGCTGCAGTCATGGTGCTGTGAACTGGTTTTAGGGAACAGCTTTACCCTGAGCCATCTTACCACATCACCGTTATGATTTTTGAATTGTACAGAAGCTGTTCAGAGGACCTGCTTTTATATATATATATACATCTTTGCCTTTGAAAATGTTCGGGAGAAAGAAGTATCTCTCCATAGTTTTTTCAAAGTCTGGTTTATCAACAAGAAAGAACAATTCTGGGCTGGGCTTCACAAATTCTTGATGCTAGGATCCTTCAAAAATATTCTGCAGTGGCAAGTGTCTGCTTTGAGGATTACTTTTCAACACTTTTAGGGTGCAAGTCCTGTCATTTGGAATATACTGATGGCCTTATGTTTATTATGTCTTTTACAGGGCATTTGAATGGAAGACAGGAACTGATTCACCCAAACAGGTGAGGAACAAAGATGGAAAACATAGACTGAAGAGTAAATGAAAAATCATAGAATACTTAGAGTTGGAAGGACCTTAAAGATCATCTAGTTCTGACCCCCCTGCCGTGGGCAGAGACATCTCCCACTAGACCAGGTTGGTCAAAGCCGCATCCAACCTGGCCTTGAACACTTCCAGGGATAAGGCCTCCACAACTTCTCTGGGCACCCTGGAAGTGGAAAGGACACATAGAAAGGACCCACGCTGGAGCTGTTTATGAAGAAATGCAGCCCATGGGAAGGACCCACATTGAAGCAGTTTGTGAAGGACTATCTCCTGTGGGAGAGACTCCGCACTGGAGCAGGGGAAGAGTGAGGAGGAAGGAGTGGCAAAGACAACATGTGATGAACTGACCACAACTTCCATTCCCCATCTCCCTCTGCCGCTGGGGGGAGGAGGGAGAGAAATCAGAAGTTGAGCCCAGGAAGAAGGTGGGGCTGGGTGGAAGGTGTTTTAAGATTTGGTTTTATTTCTCATTATCCTACTCCGATTTTGATTGGCAATAAATTAAATTAATTTCCCCAAGTTGAGTCTGTTTTGCCCATGACGGTAGTTGGTGAGTGATCTCCCTGTCCTTATCCCTACCCACGATCCTTTCATTATATTTCCTCTCCCCTGGCCAGCTGAGGAGGGGACTGATAGAGTGGCTTGGTGAACATCTGGCCTCCAGCGAAAGTCAACCCACTATAATTAAGAAGATCCAGGGTTCCAAGTCACTCTTCATCAACCTAAAACATTGACTCGATGCTGCTCTTTTTGGTGTTGAGGCACTGGACTACCCTGCTCAAGCATTTGTTCTAGTAGCTGCTTGTAAACTGATAGACGTCTAGTTATCTGTAGACTTGCAGAAGCATATAATGAGGCCTCGGACCTCAGTATATGATAGACAGAAGTGTGGGATACAACTTCTCTGTAATCAGTTCTTGGTTGGAGGCAGGTAACACAACAGCGGCATCTCTTTTGGATGATTATAGAGAAGTAGTGGGTACAAAACATAAATACATAAAATCAGGTAACTTGCAATGAAGCATGGAATAACAAGAAAGGACTTAAAAATGCAAGAGCTGTCCTAGGATAGGACTGCATCAACTTCTCTTTTACTATCAGAAAACTCAGTCTGAATCCTAATAAACCAGTTCCCACAGTGAAAGTAGGCTAAAAACACAGGTGATTCAAGAAAGTAATTTTTAAAGAAAACATTTTTGGACTGAAGGTCAAAGTTCATTAACTTAATTCACAAGGACATTCACATTTGAAAGATTCGGGACCTAGAAATTTTTCAGAAGTTTAGCTTTTCTTAAAAACATAATTTTGTTGCTTTTGAGGTTTTGGAAACAAAGTTTAAGGGCTCAAGAATTAAAAGACAAATAAAAGGGTATGCTTTTATTAAGTCCACTATGTTTTCAACTTTAAATCTAGTCTCATGCTATTGTGAAATCTGCCGCAGTTTACTGGAAAGCTGAAAATAATAGAGGTATAATAAATATCCTTGAGCATTGTCTGAGAGGCTGATTCTATCTGACAAAAAAACCACAATAGAAAGCCAGTAATTTCTACTAGCCTCGATTTCGATTTTTAGGTGTCAAGTAATTGGTCAAAGCTACCACATTTTCAAGTTATTTTAAAATTATTTTTCTTTCTAATGAATCAAACAGATGGAACAATTTCAGCCATATCCTGTTTGGAGGGGCTGGCAATTGCCTACATTGATAATATGTTTGTTTTGTGTATCTGTGGGAGCCAAAGATTACTGTCCTCTCATTTACATGATCAGATGGGACATTATCTTTTGAATAATCCAAGCTATAGAGTAAGAAGTACTTCTGCAGCAGTTTAAATGAAGATGTTGTCAAATTAGCTTCCAAAGCATCAATTTAGCCCTGAGAAAAGCTCCAAATTAAGACTCCCTTTGTAAGGAGATTTGTATGGTTAGGTCTGCTTATGTCATGATGGTATGCTAATCTAATGTAATCTGGTAAAGCCTATACAGTTCTTGTATTTAAACTATAGGCCAGACAGCAGGACCTTTCATGAAATAAGAGCACCAATGTGCATGAGAGCTTACCTTAGTATTTTCAAAGGAGAAACCATCTATGACATAAGTAGAAATAAGGCCATAAAGTGGTAAATTTTGCTGTGCTCTCCCATAGAAATAAAATTAATGTGCTATGGCAGGTTTCATGCTTTTAAGTGTATATCCAGTTCTCCGCAGAACTACAAGGGCTCTGTGTATAGCAGCGGGAAGACCTGTTGAATGTGAAGTCTGACTAAGTCATGAGATATGTTCATGATCTATAGATCTACGGCCCTTTCTTCATTAAGAGGAAATCACTGCTGCAGGTGGTAGCGCCCATGGGGTTTTTCTGTCAGTGGAGAGGTGGGATTCCTCCCTCCAGAGATCTTATGCTAGTTTTGCTGCTTGTTGTGTCAAGTTTTCAAGATTTTTGTAACCAAGGAATCGCCTGGCTGGTAATTCTAGAATCAGGTTTTAATATCCCAGCTTGATTGTCTGCTTCTTTTTACATATGACTTTAGGAACGTGTCAAGTGTTATATCAGAGCAGATTAGTGGTTTAGCACTGTTTCTGACAATGATCAATGCTGGATGCTTTGTGGACGCTACAAACTGCCCAGGATGAGTTTATTATCCTGAAGCATGGAGTCTCAGAGCACTGAGAACACTTAATCCAAACTACAAGCATTACAGATGTTTTTCTTATGCTTCTAGGATATGTCTCTAAACCTCTTTTTTCAAATTATATTAAGCTCTTTGCTTTTGTCATATTCCAAACAGAAAACTAAACAAGTAAATTAGAGTGTACTTTCTAAGTTTCTTTTGTCTGATGAATTTGACCAAACAAAGTCCCAGAGCTTTTTTGTTTAGGGGCTTGATAGATATGTGATACAAATGATTGATGAAACTTTTCTGTAGTAAATGTGTTATGTACTCATTGCTAAGTTGTAGTTTATAGCTTTGGGTTTTGGGGTTTTTTTTTGTTGGTTGTTTTTTTTGTGTGTGATTGCTTTTCTTTTTAGTTTAGTTTTGGTTTGGTTTTTTTTCCCCCAGAAATAGCAAGTTCAGTTTTAACATATCTTTCTTGGGGTGTAACTAATCCCCTGGTTTTAGTAATTGTTGGTTTTTTACAGATTTTTTTTTTTATTTTTTTTTTTTTTTTGCTTTTTATTACTTACAAAATGTGCTGGACAAAACTAAATGCAAGATACACAAGGATTCTGAAATAACATAATATTCTGTCTTCTCTGCAGTTTAAGATTAATCTCTCCTGAATGGTGCAAGAGGCAGAGCAAAAGGCAGGAGTCTGCACTTTTTTTGAAATCCAGGAGGTAAAAACTATTTTAAAACCCATTTTTGGCTGAGTTTTCAACAGTTCTTTGCAGCATGTTTCTTCATACTTCACTTTTAAATTTCATCTGTTATTATGCTGCCCAGTTACTTTTGTGCTAAGTTATCTAGATACTCTCCTGGACTCTTCTTGTGTCCTAGTAAATGCATTAATAATCTCTGTTTTAAGAACCAAAAGTCTAATTGTTTCTGAGATGTATAAAGTTGGAATAGAAAGTGAGTATCCTCTCCTAATGGAAAGTAAGCTCTCTGACTCCTGCCACATCATTTTCCTTATATCCTCTTGGTAGCCACTGAGCCCTTTGTACTCTGAATACTTGCACAGAAAATAGTGCGCTGCTGGGGCACTGTGTCCTGACTGGCCTCCAGAAGATCTCACACATGAATACAGTAATCAGGGATTTATGTTTCTGCCAGGATTCTTTGCTAGTATCTCTTCCTGTAAAGGGGAGTCCAGTGGATAATGACTAGCTGGAAGTATGGTTCTGTTTCAGCTGTATATTCCGTGTATGATCCTGGCAGTCTCCTAAACTCTGGTGATTTGCCTGACGGGAGAGGGGAATATATCTGATCTCTTAATGGGACAGCTTAGAAGACTTCAATGAAAAAACTCTCAATGAAAAATACAATGGCATTTTGCTCCCTCTTCAGGTCTTTTCTGGGAAACAACTGAATAATCCCTCATTTAATTAAGCAGTTAAAAAAAACCCTGTGAATGCCCATGTGCTGTTTCTGCTTCTCTAATCCTCACTTGGCTGCAGCTCCTTAAGAAATTAATTGAACGAATATTAGCTATGTTCCTGAATTCTGGGTAGCAGCAATATTAATCTGTTAACACACAGCAAATTAAAGCTTATTCTTTGCATTCCTCTTGCAAAGCCAGTTACTAATCCATGAGATAGCTTTCCACTAAAGTTTCCTTTGCTGCTTTCTTATCTTCAAAAGGCTTTAAAATTATTTAAGATGTTTAAATATATTCCATTTGGGGACTTTTTTGTTTGGTTGGGTTTTGCTCACACTTTTGAGGAATCCTAAACAGCTCAGTAAGCACAACACAGCAGCGGAGCTGTTCTATCCCTATCTCTTGCTCTTAACTATTTTTATAACCACTAAGTTAATGCCTCCTATTAATCCTTAGCTACTATATTGACCATTTGCAGCCATCTAGGGCTAGCTTCTAATAACAGATTACATGTTTTCTGCAGCTTACCTGCTTCATTTTAAAGGGAATGCTAAGTCCCACTCTCCCTCTACCAGTCTTCCCTGCACAGTTTAAATACAGTCTCTGTGGCCTTTCCTGTTCTTTTAAACATTTCTGTCTTAGACAATGAGTGAAAAAGGAGAGAGAAGAGTCTGAAATGCAAGCCACGATAGATCTGACATAGGAATGTAGGCTCGGAGAGGCCACGGGTAACCTTAGAGCATGGAGGCTTTGGGAATACACTGTGCGCAGGCAAAGAGACTGCACAGCTCACGACCCTCGTGTTCGTCCCTGTGTGTGCGTGGTAGTGCTGACGTTATTGGAATTTTCCTTCCTGCAGAGTAGAGAAGGGTCCTTTAGACCTGAAAGCTTGGTGCCTGTGAGGGCCTGCAAAGGTCCTTATTGGGTCACTAACTGTAACTCCCAGCTGTTGCTGACAACTGTGCCATAGCTCCTTCCGTGAACCGTCCAGGTCCATTCTAAAGCAGCCTGTGTTCTGATCCTCTCCTCATTTACTGAAGAGCTAATCTTCTTTCAAGTGACAAGTGATAGGACAAGAAGAAATGACCTCAAGTTGCACCAGGAGAGGTTTAGATTGGATATTAGGAAAAATTTCTACACTGAAAGGGTTATCAAACACTGGATACTTAGTTATCAAACCAGTTTGATAACACTGGTTATCAAACACTAGGCTGCTTAGGGAGGTGGTGGAATCTCCATCCCTGGAGGTATTTAAAAGATGGGTAGATGTGGTGCTTAGTGCATGGTTTAGTGACAGTTTTGTCAGTATTAGGTTGATGGTTGGACTCGATGATCTTAAAGGTCCCTTCTAACCTAGACAATTCTATGATTCTATGATTCTAATCCTGAACCTCCCTTCTGTTACTATTAAAAGTCCTCTTGTGATGCCCAGCTTGATTTTATTCTCTATCAGACTGTAATACTCATTTGTGAATCCATTTGGCCTTTAATGAACCAGCTCTTTCACTAACCAGTGTTTATCCCACTAATGTCTTTCTCGAGAAGTCATGTTTTCACTTGTAGACCAAGACAAGCTCTTCTAGTCTTCTCTTCTCAAATAGGCTGCACATGTCCTGGGCTACCCTAGCTGGTCTTCTCTTTACTGTTTGAATTTATTGAGGAAGGGACAGACAGTTTGTATTGAGGTACTTTTTATTTGTTACTCTATTTTTAAAGGAATGTGTCAATTAAAGAAATAAAAAGCATTGAAACTGTAGAATTTGTCTCTCATTCCCTTGGTAGTGTTATCTCTGAGGTCTTTTGTCTCTCCTCGTATGGTATGAAAATGTTTTTGTGCTGCTGTCTTAGAGAAGGAACGCTGCAGCTCCAGCAGGCTTGGCTGGCACCGAGGAACCTCACAGCTAGGGATCCATTCAGACAGTGCTGTCTCTCTTGGCCCATCCGCTGGTCTGCATGCAGACCGACATGTTTCTTGATGCTGAACCTTGTGCAACAACATTCTGTTTTCCTTAATCTTTACATCCAGCGGTAAGCCTTGCTGCTGACTGAGACTGGCAGCTGTATTTATTCGACTCAGCATTGTGTCCGAGTAGCTGGCTACAACAGTAGGGACTCTGCCTGAAGGCAGAGGCATCTGAACACTGGAGGAGTGTTCTTGCAGGATTGATTGACGGGGACGTCGACCTTGAAGTAAGCATGCAGTGCGCCCTTCAAGAGGTCTCACTTGTGAGAGACTAGGCAGAAATGTTTCTTTCTGTATGGAGGAAGGAGGAAGATTTACACTGTCGTCTAAGTCTCTTATTTTAGCAGGGCCTGGTTATTTTAGCAGACCATTGTCTGAGACTAGTGAAATGGCTCAGTTAGGGGTCTCCCAGGCAAAGGGAAGCAGCCCATTCGTTACTGCCTTGCCACTTAGGGAGCTTGGAGTCGATCTTTATGCTTTGGAAAAGAAAATATTCTGCTCCACCCCTATGCGTAAGATATAAATGGGTATAGATGTACTCTCTTCTCCTTTGTTCTATAAGCATAAGTCTTCTGTTTGTGGTCTCATAAGCGATATGATAGTATAAATGGTGGCTTGCGTTAGTGTGTTTTTAAATTCTTTTAGGAACTGTTGCAAGTGGGACTGAGGATGCTCACCGGCACGTGGCTGTTTAGCGCTCTCACCCACTGCTTGAATCCTATTGCCCTGTAACCATTTGTACTGTTGAGGCTTCAGGTACTGGTGCAGAGTCAAAGCCGCGTTTATAGGGACTGTTTAAACATAAACTACATTTGAGTCCTATAGCCAAAGAATGGACTTCAGCAGTTACTGTGCTGAACAATCTGAGTGTTTGATGTTTAACGTATATATGTTTTAAACGGAATAACGTTGTTCAGATAAATCAGCGTGGCCCAGGGTAGGCCTCTGCCAATCACATTTTGGAAGCTAGAGGGCAACAAAACGGCCCAGTTTTGAATTAATGTAAGATGCTAGTTTGGATTTCCATTTCCAGAGACCAGCTGTTGAAACTGTTCTTTAAGGTGTTCATCATCATAAAGTGAAACATTGTTTCTTCATCACACTAGAAAAAAAGCTAAACAGCTTTTCCATTTCAGATACAGGCATTCGATTATCAGAAAATTGTAAATGCTATTTCAAAAGGGATTTCCTTACTTGGATTTTTTGAATCCAGTATTAAAAAAGCAGAACAATTTGGGGACTTTTTATCCAGGACTGCTTTTGGACTATAAGAAAATGACAACATCTTACTTAGTTTCCCTGCTTTTTATATGTCTGTGCAGTTTGAACCCATAAGTGCTGCAAAGCCAGCAGGGCTGTGGAAGGGTGAGCAGGAATCCATTCCTTCTGTTTTACCTGCAGAGTTGCTTAGTCAGTTAGAATAACTTAGATGTTGTATGTATTCTGTATGACAATGTGCAGGTGTCACTGAACAGCTTAAACCATTACAGGTAACGATGCATTAGCAAAAAGCAGCTCAACTTGATTTGCTATGCTTATATACCGTGTTATGCTTTGTTTGCATGAGTAGCATTTAATACAAGTAGTATCTTTTCACTTTTATACAGAATATAAAAATTGTTGAAGACAATAAACATGGAGTTTTCCAATATAGTTTTATACATTCTTTAAAGTAAATCTTTGCATTAAAATAGAATCTGATAATGTTACTGATACACCCTTAAGGAAGAAAGGCAAATCACTCACATAAATGGAGAAGGATGAATCATAGAAACTCTGCCAAACTTAAACTGGTATAGTGAGTAAGGAGGCAATAGCCTGCAATGATAATGGGTCACTTACCAAATAATACAATGTGCAATAAAGACAGTAAGTTAATGAGTTCAGTGGAATTGTCCTGATTAACATGAGCTGAATATGTAGCCAATGTTTTGGTCTCTGCAGTGCTGCACCATTCACATGAGAGCTGCCAACTCATTTTATGGAGACTGTTACTCATACTTCTCAAGGCAAAAGGTCGTTTGAATTGCTGTCATGTGTTGGTGGCAACTTTAAATGATAAGATAAAAAATAAGCAGATAATCACAATAACTTTCCCCTCTGCAAACCCTGAACAAGTGATTAATCCATTACAGAAGTTCTGTCAGTCAGCTGTGTCAGGACTGATTTAGTACACTGAATTTTTTCTTCTGTGTTAAAGGGAGCCTTGCTCTGTGCTTAAGTATTATCAAAGCTTAATTCAGCTAGCTGAATCTGGTAATCTCTTGCCAGTATTACTTGTGGTGGAAGCATGAAATTCTTAGTAAATGTAATACTTACTAGTTCCACGTCTTCACCTAGTTCTCTAGTTAATCTGCCAATGGCTTTCAGGTAATGGTTATCCAGCATAAGGGGATTCATAGGACCTCTTCCTTAATGGAGACAGATTTTATTGTCACACATTTTTATTGCTTAGGAAAATCAGAAGTAATGCACAGTCCCCCTGAAAAACCTCAGATAATTTGCAGTTTGTGTGGCCTTTGCTACTGACAAAAAAAAATGTTTTCTTTAAGAAATTTAGTGGCTAACAATTTGTGGTCTTTCATTGCTATCCCAAGTAAATTAGTTTAACAAAAAATGCTTGCCTGTGAACTCCCAATTATATGTTGTGATCCCCAGAGTCCTTTCAGTGTTCCGTAGCATATTGGTTGTTCTCCGAGAGAGATTATGTTCCAGCCCTTCAAAAGTGGAGTTAGGGGCCACTGTTTTTGGTGGATTCGGATAGTATATTTGACCCTTTTCTTCAGCAATCTTAGGAAGCTAAAAGATAAGAAGAAATAGGTAAGGTATAAGCCATGTGTGTGCTGGATGGAAAAGACTATTTTTAAGGTTTGAAATAACACGTGTCGTGTTGCCCTCCCCTCCCCTCCCCCAATTATATCTTTTGTAAATGGTGATAAAATAGAAATGTGGTGGAAAAATTTCTTCAGTAGAATATTACTACTCAAGTAGAAGATACAACTGGTACATACAATCAGCTGAACTCAATTCAAATAACTTGGAATCAAGTTGTCCGTGGTAGCTACACCTAGGCAGAACATTACCTGCTATATAAGCTTTCTTTTTAGTTACGATTATAGACTGCCTTAAAATGGACTGGTGCTTATTGTTTCCCTTGCCACATGGCTAAGACTGTGTGTCTGCAAAGGATGTATCTTTCTTTGTTCACTGCTATTTTTTCCTACGCTATTCATGACTTTTATCCGTCATCAAACTTCAGGCTACATCCCTTTGGAAAGAGAACTAATGTTTAGCCAAGCTGAAGAAGAGTAGAAACATGATGATTCATGAACAAATTCATTTTTTTATGGACCAGCCCAGCCTCCATCATTACACTGGGGAAGGCAAGGTTGGAGTCAAAGACCATCCACAAAGAGGACATCTATTTTCTGGAAGACATGGAAATAGAGACACCAGCCTGTCAGTGTGTTGGCAGGGCTTGTGGGGAGGTTAAGGAGGACCAAAGATCTACTGCTGCCCAAAGCCATTTCTTTGAAGGGCTGGAGAGCGTAATCTGGGCTTCTGAATGAAGCCCCCCCTTCCCCTCCCCAAAATGGATGGTCAGCAGCTATTATTGCTCCTTCTTGCTCGTCTTATCTCCAGAGCTACTTGGCTAGGTCTTGTGAGAGCTAGTTACTGCTTAAAGGATTCAGTCACAGGACAGCCTGCTAGCTTCTCATCTTGTTTATATTTTGCTGAGGTGGCTGGAAACTGTCTCCAAAGCTTTTCACTCTTTGTATGTGTGACGCCTAATTCATGGCCTGCAAGTGTTTGGAACAGTACAGGAGCTCTCTATGTAGAAATGTCTCCCATGAAAGAGATGCAGAGAAGTTTAATTAAAAAAAAAAAAAGGGCATTTTTTTCTTTTCTGTATGAACTACGTACTTGGAAGTATGTGTGCTGTCCTGGCCAGTGCACAGCCTTCTTCTGGGAGTCAGAGGGAATACTGACAACTTCATGCCTATACGGATTACCTATAGGGGAAATATTTAACATGTTCTAATGGAACATTATTGATCAGAATGACAGATGGATTAGCATTTTAAGCTGTAGATGTACACTCACTATAAAGTCAGCTGTGCTGGTGGAAGAGGTTCTTTCTGTGAGCTGTTGCTTGGGAGACTGACCTCATGGATCTGCAGACAGAACTCATCTTCACTCTTTTGGCACAAAATCAGCAGGGTTAGATCAGATCATTCATTAAACTGGCATAAGTTAACCCAGCTGTCTTTTTGGAAGCACTCAATGTGATTAGATGCACCACCAGACTTGCAAGGCTAGTTGTCTCAGGCAGAGAGGTGGTGACAAGGAGCTGAGGGCTGGATCTTGCACCAGATAAAGCTGCCTCTGCAGCAGGCCACCTGCCCATGGCCAATTGCAGGAGCTCTGGATTCATTCACACACCAGCAGGGGAAGATTCTTACTGCATTTTCTGTGCATGATTTTTACAATCAGCAACAACAAACAGTAAAGCTTGGTGAATTGTGAAGCTGGCTCTGTACTCATAGTGTCACCATCAGAGAATAACTGAGTGCTACTAGATGTCTTATAAAAATGAAACTGCAGTGCACGCTTGGAAGAGCTTGATTTCCAACTCTGGTTCTATCACTGCTTTTTCTCTCCAGCCTCAGTTTCCTTATTTACCTCACAATAATGCTGTAACATTTGCTACGTAATAGCTACTCTGAGTTTTGCAAAGGTGAGATGTATAAAAGACATAAAGCCTTTAAATACAACCTTCCAGTGGTAAAAGTCACCAGAGTGTGGTCTGGGTTATCTGGACTTAATCAGAGATTTCTCTTTCAGTCACTGGAAGCTGGAGTGTCCTGGTCTCTGAGGAAGTCAAACCATATGGAGGGAACAGCAAATGAAGTTCAAGTACTTTCTAAGTGCCAGTGGTAGCTGCTGCCTTAGGTACTAATTCTGAACCTGCTAAGCTTTGCTGGAAATAGGCCTTGGCCTTTGATGGACCTCCTGTGTTTGTAAGCCCACCTCCACAAATGATTAGCGTTTCTTAAATTGACCAATGATCAATGAATACTGACTAAAAATGTCTGCTCCTAGCATTACGTTTTCTTTGGAAAGATTTTTGGTTTGGATGGACAAATACTCCCCTAAAAATGGCTAATGTACCCAATTATATACATAACTGTACAGCACAGTGCCCATGACTGGGAATGGCAGCTAATTAATGCAAATTGACCTCCTACGTAACATTATCAGCTTTTACTTGCTGAAAAGCTTCTTATCCTTGCCAGTGTATGCTTTTTCTGTTTCACACAGTTATTGCCAAACCCTTCCTAGCAAGCACTGCCGTGGTACACAGACATGCTGGCTTTTTACTGTCCCAAATTCCCCGTAACCCTGTGTGGTCAGCAGCTGCCAAGGACTCCTCATCAGTTCATGCAGGTGATCTTTAAAGCCTTCCAAAACAAAGTACCTGTCAAAATCCCAATGTAGTAGAATGCCTCCAGGAAAAAAGCAGAAAAAGAAAAAAAAATTCATGCCCTTTTCCTCCAATATATTATGTAAGCCACTCTCAGGGTAAAATGATGCTGGGATTAAAACCAAACACCTCATGATGGCTTATATGGTGTTCTGTAAATAATGAATCTCTAGGGCTTCATCTCAGTCTTCGTAAGGGATAAGAAGAGTTGCTTTTTCTCCCTGGACCTTGTTCTATCATCTGTGTAAGTCATTTAGCTCTCATTTCAGGGGTCCCTCTGTTGTTCTCAGCAAAGCTATAGCAGGCGTTACTTTGGCCCCCAGATTGCTAGTTCTTGATCTCACCGATGCCTTTTTTTTCCTTTCTCTTCCACTCTATTGGACTGTGAAGAATTATTTGCCTGACAGAAGATATCAGATACACTAAATGATCCATCTGGCTTTTGTGGGGAGTAGCAGCTATGTTAATAGCTCTGTTGGCTTCTGAGGCTACAAGGTGTTCATGTGAGTTGGCTTTATTCATCATTCTTAGTGCTGAGGTATCCTCCATGGAGACTGCAACTATCAGCACATAGAGCTCTAATTTAAGCCAAAACGCTTAGCTTGACCACTGATATATTCAGATTCTGGCTCTGTTAAGCTTCAGTAGAAAAGAGTGTAACTTCAGTAGTGTTTCTAAGTAAGTTTCAAGAATAAATAGTAAACCAGCAGAGTACTGCATTACCTCTGGTCTTTCCCAGAACAACCACATCAAAAGCCTTGGTGGGGATATTGGGATGAAATGGCTGATGACTGCTTGCATCAGTCCCAGTGTCTTGATCCTCAGGTGATCTGAAGTTTGGGAACATGGCGTACCTAGAGATGTGTGTCTGGTAGGGATGACAGATGGGAAATGGCAGGCACAGTGGTCTTGGGTTGGTTTGAGTTGGCAGGGAGAAGGACAGAAAGAAAGAAAATTTCATTATTTCGCATTTGACAGAGTTTTAGCATTAAATATAACACTTTGCAAGAACTGGGAGAGATGTGAGAATCAGAAAGGAGGTATCTTAGTTCTCTAATTCCCTCTTGCTTGCACCCTGCAAAGAATTCATGATGATGATTCCCTTGCACCTTTTGTACATAATCAGTCATACCAATTCGTGTTTACTTTTATGTGGCTTAATGGAAGGAAAATGTGGACTTCTTATTTTGGCACAGCTCCAATTAATAGTAGCTGAGTTTGTGCTGGTGAAATCAAAATTTGCCTCTAAGTGGATGTTTATTTCTGGGAGGAAGGAGGATAAAGCTAAACTGGAGAGTTTTACTGAGAACTGGGATTTCATGGAGTGCCGATGTTCCTGTGGCTGTTCTTTTCGGCTTTCGGTTTTTGATTATAGAATAATTAAAAAACTTATTAAAATCAGGGGAATCCTGAAATCTTCTGAGGAAAATGAAAGCAGCGATTTATTCCAGTACGAGAGACTAGCATCCTGTCTGGATTCTACTAAACTTTACCACAACTGCATACAGCGGTTTACTGAGAGAAAATGCCTTTCCCCAATTGCTTTATAGAGCAAAGTCACAACCTTAAGCAGGAGTCAAATTCATTGCATTCCTGAGGCTGTGCATCATGACGTAACAAGATGTCTTACCAGGCTGGACTGCTCTGAGGCTTCTCTCTCATAAATCTGCTTTATACATACTTTAGATCCCTTAGTTGTGCTTGGTAGATGCTCCAAAACACTTTAATTCACATTAGGTAAAGAGGCCATGAACAACACAGCCGAGAAAACCCAATTAGCCCATCGGCAAGTCGACAAGATGAGCATTTGTTAGGAGTGTGGGTGTGCTGGGCAAACACTGCTAACCTGATAAACCTATCACTACATGCTTCATTTGACAGAGAATTTTTTGCCTATTTGAGTTGCCACCACTTATTACTGAGGAGCCTGCACTGTGCAGTTATGACTTTTTATTTCATTAAGGACAGGTAAGATATAATATAGGAGAAATGTACTTACTTAGCCAAACTGTTTGGTGGTTTATGAAGCCTGTATTAGGGAAGAAAAATAATAAATAAGTTACCTGAAGTCACCCATGTTCATTTGCACCTCCCACATCAGTGCACTCAATATACATTAGGGACAAATCAATATGTAAGCAGCGCAGACAATATACTTATTGATACCACTCATTCCATGAGGAATGTTTTGTGTTGCCAGGTGCCAAAGGCTGAAAAGGCACTGGGAATAAGTGATGTGCAGAATGTCTTTTTAAAAGAAGTGAGGGAAAAATCTATCTTCTTACACTTTTGTGTAATAAGCTCTATATTAATTAACAATGGTATGTGCTATTAGTAAAAATAAATCCTTTTATCAGTAATGCAAAATAGAAAACACATCCCATTCCTACTTGCAGAGAAAATACTTACTCATTCCATGGTGATAAATTATTTATATTTTGCCATGGAGACTTATTTTATGCTTCAAATAAATTTAAAAAAACGTAATCAAAAGAAAACACTAAGTTTAAAGGGCAAAAATTTCATCACTGAGGCGAGCTAGGAGTCTCTTGGCAACTGTATCAAGTCAGCAAAATGTCAAAGATTAAAAAATTAATTAATTTGCTTAACAGTTCTTTGTGGTATGATGAAAAAAAAATAAAAAAAAGATGCCTGAAAGACAGTATTACTGGACTAATCTAAGTGGTTCACCTGGAGCTCCAAAATCTCCTGTATTTCATGAGGAAGCCTTAATTACCAGGTCTTGCTTAAAAGGGTCTTTACCGTATATGGGTAGGGGAGGTTGTCTGCTGATAAGTCTTTTTTTAAGCTTTATTGTTTTTACAGTGATCACACAAAGTTTCTCAATTCTCTACAGGCCATATACCAAAATATTCATATTGCCCAAACCCCTCGTTTTTCTCAGTGAGGAGAGGGATGTCCCAGATTCATTCCCAAACAGGAAATGATAGCGGTAACTTCTCAGGGCTCCTCCTCTTGCTCAGTTTGAGGACATAGCCATGTGGGATGTTAGTGGGTCCCACGTGGATGCCATCCTTTCCGCCTTAGCAGTTCCTCTGGGAACACTCTGCCTCCCACCACTGGGGGTTACTCAGTAGCCTGGTTAATGACACAGCCGTGGCACGGGAGCTGCACCCAGGCTCTCTTCAAGTCACCTGTGATTCAAGAGCTGCAACTTGGCCACTCCATCATTGAATTAGCCTCCATAAAAATAGGTGTTGCACAGTTACAAAGAGGAAGGATGCCCTCTTGCTCAAAGAATAAGTCCTGTGCTTATTTCTTTCTATACTGGCATGGGTGTTTTGGAGATAAATGTCAAGTGCCAAATCAATTTTGCTCACACGTTCTAATACAAGATGCAGAAGTCATGCATTTCATTGTGAAATCTGTGCTGTGATGCCATGGGACTCAGTGCATTCAACATGAGGTGTGATATCTCACAAATTACAGTGCCAGCATAACTCATGCCTCAACTGAGTTGAACAAAAAATGTACTTTTAATGTGTGATGCTACAAAGATAACAGCGATTGATCAAAGTGTTGGATTCTGACAAAGATAACAGCAATTGATCAAAGTGTTGGATTCTGACAACTGTTTGTATATTGTTACATTTATAACGACCTGGAACTCTGATTGAAACTTTGTGTCTGTCTTGAAAATGAAAGCTTTTACAGAAATAGACATATTTACAGAATACCAATCTTTAAAAGTTTGTTCCACAGATAGTTCCTTTTGATTTTTCCATTTCTACAGTTAGAACTGGTGCTGTATGTCTACTGGTGCTGTAGACATGAAGGAAAATACTTCTAAGTGTTTCTTTTCATTTCACATTGTGTAACAATATTACAGTTGTAAGATATAATATTGTACTATTGTAACACAATGTGAATTGAAAAGAAACACTTAAGAAGTATTCTCAGTTTCCATTTCCATTCTAGTCCATTGTGTTACATTGTGGATTGTTACGTTCTTCCTTGCATTCATTGGACATATTCCTGATACAAATATGCAAAAATAAGGACAATCAGTCTGCTTTGTGCTCTGGTATGGCAGAATTACTTAAGTACCTCTGTAGACCACTTTTCATTATAGCATCTAAACTTAAGGATGCAACAAAATAAGGATGAATATGCATTTTCATGTCTCTACTATGATTTAGAAAAGCTTTGTGAGCTCAGGTTGTAACAGCCAGCAAAGCTTTGCATTTTCAAAGATGTTTAGAGTGTTCCTTATATTTTTGAAACTCAAACTGAGTAAGCCTGAAGTCGCCCAGAATGTATAGAAAAGTAGAGCTCTGGCTGGAAAGGAAGAAAGGAATAGCAGGTTTTCCAAATTTGGCGCTGAGATGCTTTCACTGAGTTCTAGCAGTCTTTTGCTGGAGTCTGCCAGTATCACACAAGAAACAGTTGCTAAGTATTATGTTATCTGCCCCTTTATGTTCAGTCCACAGAGGATATGGACTTTATCAGTCTCTTGAAAAGAAGTCAGACTTAAGCTGCATCTTAAGCTTAAGATGCTCCCAGTTTGGAAAGCCCCAGAACAAATCCAGGCAGTGGTTCAGATGGACACCATCCCATTTCCCAAGCAATGAGTGTACTGTGGGCACTCAGCCAACACTTCTTGATAAAATAGCTTCACTTGAGAGAAAGAATCCTCATGGAAACACTGGCTTTGCCAGCAGTAGTTCTGTGGCTTCCCTCCTGATGTAGTGCCGAGCACTGCGTGCAGGGACACACTTGTTTAGTAATGATAATAAAAACCACATTGGAACCTGGGTGACCTTCATGAGGAGCTTCCGCTTCCCGCTATTTTTCTACTCTCTGACACGTGGTTGGAGCCTCTGAAGAGCTGTTTCTTCTCCCAGGTGTGGTGTTGGCCTGAGAGTGATGCAGTGTGGGGAGCCTCATGACCTTCAGCTTCTTTTCTACATCAGGCCAGAGAACTTTTTGCTGCTCTTTCCTGTTAATTTCCCATGTACTCAGTAAATTATTAAGAGAATAAGATGTCTCACTCTTGCCGGTTTTAGCAGGAAGGAAATTATGACTGAAGAATAAAATGTTTCACATGTGTAAATTGACTTTCCCTGCAGCCATTTGTTCTTTCAAAGGGAGGCAATCGCTTATCTGCCTAACCTTAAAATCTGCTTGGTCAAGGAGCTGCACGTCAGGGAACCACCAGGGGTTGGGGAGCTGGTGGACAGCCAGAGGAATGCGAGCACTGTGTGGCATGATAAACGTGAAAACAGATTAAACCCCACATGGAAAAAAAAGCCAGTTTTCATTCATTCTGTGCTGTCACTGAACCCGCCGAAAACCTTATTGGTGTGACTTGTCTTTGGAAGGACAGCTGCAAATGCTGTAGCCTGAGGTAGAGCGTGCATGTGTATAACTAGGGTTCTTGGCAATGGCTGAAGGGTGTTTTTCAAGGCCTTTCAGGATTTTGCAGTCTTGTTTGATGTGAACTTGAGAACTCATTACACATTTAGATGGGTGGAGGTGACTACTTTTCTCCAGTACATTTGACTGGGAGGGCATATGTGTGTGGCCCACTGCTAATGCACTTACAAAACCACATCTGCACAAACTCAGTGATTCATTCTAGTGCAGAACTGCACAAGGATACGTAGTGTGCATACTTAAGGCAAAGGCATAGTTGTCCCATGAAAGTGTACAGAGTTATTGCAAATGCCTGGTAATTCATTTCCCACAAAAGACAGTAATGGCTCAAAGGAGCCCTCACAGGCTATAAGGTAAATAAACTGAGTGTTAATAGCTCCCAGATAGACCCGCAGAGCACCACTCGGAGGGTATTTTTCACGAAAGGTTCCATTTGGCTGTCACCGCTTAATAGTCCCTGAAAGCAGGAAGAGTATTTGCTCTGAAAGACCTTGGACTATAAATGTGGAAGTTTTTGTGTGTGTGTTTCACTTTCTGTTTTGAAGGATATATTATTTCCTTCAATTTAAAAGTCTTTCAAAGACCGAGAAAATACAACCTTATAGGAAAACAAAATGCTCAAACTAGGACAAAGCGTAGACCATAAAATATTTTGAGAGACCTGGAATGTTTCAGGTGAAGATGTGAGTGCAAAATAATGGAGAAATATATCAATGTCCTGTTGATCAAATACTCAGAGTCCAAGGTTGTGTACTTTTCAGTATGTGTGGGGGCAGAGTTTGATCTGCTCCTGTGTCAAACCTCCTTCCTCCTTATACAGCTAGCACAAAGGCATAGTGTCACAGTAGTCCCTGGTTTCTTCCTCTTAAGGAAGCAAATCCCCAGAAAGGTGTTTTGAGCTCTACTTCAGTCTGTGTACATGGATGATCCAGTCTGGTGAACAACTGGCATGAGGAACACTCTTGCTGTGAAATGAATGGGTCCCAGAACATCCTTAACCAAGAAGCATCTGAGGTTGGCCAGACTAGGAAGACCTAACCCATGCAAAGCGCAGTTTTTAATTTTAGTCCACAATTTGCCTGTGTTTCTGCTGTTTCAGGGACACCAATATAAATGTCACATAACAGGACACGTATTTGACTAGCAAGTCACAGTGGGCCAAATTGTTGTCCAGCATCATTCCGCTGCGGTCAATGGAGTTTTCTTGAGGATGGGTTAGGTAATAAAACAGAACCACCCAGCTTGACTGTGTGACATGAGAGTGTCACTTTGCATGGATGTTGGTTTTAAAACAACTTTAAAAGTGCTCCATTATCTTACAAAATTGTGCGGGCCAGTTCTTGTCACTTGGTGCTTAGGAAACTTAGACAAGAAACTTGCAGGGAAACTTGCTACTTCCTTGTAGCTTGTAATCAAATTCTGCAGAAGCAGCACAGCAGCACAGCCAATGCCTCTAATGTACATTGCTGGTCAAAGGCCACATGCTGTCCCAGTAAAAAGGGATTTTGGCTTGTGCATTCTTGTAGGTAACCACACTCACATCTGCTTGTGCTGCGTGCTCTAATGAGATAATAAAGAGAGAAGCCTGCAAAAGGCAGTGGATTGCAAAGAGCAGAGTTGCAGGTTTCCTTGCGTAGCTTTGGTAGCCTGTTTACAATTAGCTGTCCTGCTTTTCTAGAGTGGCTGGGTTTACACAGAAAGGGGAGCAGGTGTTTCACGTGCAGGGAGGCTAAAGGAGAGTGGTGGGGTTGATGGGGTTGAACAGTGCGCCTCACAGCCCTATAAAGATAACTAAGAAACCGTCACAGAATTATTCTCAGGTTTCTAATATGCTCTAGTAATCAATGCTAATATGAGAGGTGTAACTTGTTCATTTTCTGCTTTTGAAGGATTTACATTTACGCTTTAAATTACCTTAATCTAAAATCTCTGTAGTTTGATCAAGTTTAAGCGTTTTGCTGTTGCCATCAAGTGGCAAAATGTTAGATTGCAGAACTCCAGCAGCATCCAAATTCAGAGTCTGATATCTCTTCAACAGCAGCAGTGAGAAAAATAATCCTTGCCAAGCCTCCTCTAAAAATACATCTACATGTATATATATCCACACCAGAAAACCAGACTAAAATACACGATGTCATGGTTACTTCAGTTACTTCAGTTTAATCTGGATTCTAACCAGTAGAAAGGCTAATATTTTTGAGTATTACAAACTGATAAATATGGACAACCTATAAAGCAAATTCAGAGACCCTTGTTGAAGGGGTACAATGCCATATTCTGAATTTTCTTCCCAACTGTGTTTGCTCTCCTTTGTTACTAGCAAATCCCTTTTTACAGAACACAGCGCTTCAGATTTCATATCATATCTGCACTCCATATGTGCATAATATCACCGGAGTGGAGTGAATATTCAGTTTGCTGTTATAGTCACTAAATTCACAATCTGGTCAATGCACAGTTTAAACTTACAGTTCATCATTCATACGTGTATCAATTTTTTTCAGCTGGGTGACATCACGGTACTGCTTGGTGGGAAGGCCTCTGTGCAAAGAGAAAGCATAGATCTAGACAGTTTATGCTCTATTTGCTTATAAAAATCCACATCAGTTGGTATGTTTTTGTCTTGATTTCTCAGATAATATCAAAACTTATTTTGATATCAGCCTTAATCTAAAAATCTCAGCCTTAATATCAAAACTTTTAGATGCTGCTCTTAGTCATATTGTGTAGTTTTAGGTAGTCCTGCGAGGAGCAGGGAGTTGGACTCAATGATCCTTATAGGTCCCTTCCAACTTGAGATACTCTATGATTCTATGATCATTTTACAGAGAGGCTAGTTCATGATAATGCAGAGCAGAGCAAGGACAGGAAGGCCACTTTCCAGTCTTTGAGTCATGTTTTAACCCTTGGACAGCCATGCAGAAGCCTTCCATTCCTGTTATCCAGGGAAGCCTGCAGGGCTGAAGGTTATTCTTGAACTTCTCCAAGTCAGCCCTAAGCAGCAGCATGTTCTGCCTTCAAAGCTTTCCTGTAAGTCAGTAATTGTGATTTGAAGCCTACCTCAGTGTCTCAACAAGAGATTTGGCATCATTGTTTGCCTGTCTATCTATCTATCTATCTATCTATCTATCTATCTGCTACTAAGTCTTTTGTTTTTCTTTTGTTTTGACTTATGCCAGCATGATGAACAAGAAATTTTGGAACTGGTTTCAATGGAAATGGCACCAACCCCAATATATTCTAAAGAAGAAATCTGTTGAGGTAAGAGGCTAGAAGAGGGAGCCCTGACTTAGAAAGCATACACCAGAGCTCTTCCCCTCAGCTGCTGTCTAGACACATCTCTTCTGAAAATACTGAGCACTGACTTTTCATGTTTATGCCTATGGGATTTGTGGATGCTGAGCATCAGTGTAAGTTAGTCCATTAGTGACATTTTTAAGGTCAGGGAGGGTGTTTAGGACAACAGCCACAGTAAATAATTATCAAATGATGAGAAAAAAAAAATATGGTCATTTGGAACTTTAAGTGTTTCAGTGAAACCACTTTGCAGTGGTTTGTGGGTACTGATATATTTCCACATTAATATTTAGGGCAATGTGAAAAGGGTAGAAGCTTAAATTGCCCATTTTTTTGAATGCAGGTATTTGCATGTCTCAGCCTACATTGCTGTCTAACCTGTTAGCTATATGTTGCTGTTGTTAAAAACCCGTCACTTAAACATTTATTTTGACTGTGAGAAGTATTCCTGTAGCCTACCTTGGCCAAGGGTCTACACCACTACTATAATGTTGATGTCTTTTAATAAATGTACATGGAGACTTGTCCTTTTCCCTGTGGTCTTCTGGCAATACAGGTAGTGCAATTGCTCCATGCTCCTTTTCTACTTCCCAGGGAAGCTTGCAGCAGTGAAAGGATTCCCTGAACTCTTTATATCTGGAAAAAAACCAAAACAAACCAACCCAAAATGTCCTTTAACAGTGATGGTTACTTGAAATCTTTTAAACAATGATTTAGCTTTATTTTCTTGGTTCTGAGTAACTCAGTCTTATTCTGGGTAATGCTATTACAGTGAACTGGCACTAGGAGAAGTAAGAACAGTGACTGGCAATTGCTTAATGAAGGTTGAATCAGGTCTATTATGTTTTGGTCAGTGAGAGGAAGAAAGAAGCTGATTGATTAGTGCAGCATGTACATCTCACAGGGTAATCGAGTCCCAGCTGCCAGCACATAGATACCTGCACTGTCCCTTCAGTACTACGTAGGTGGCATATGGACAGCAAATATATGCAATGGCACAGATGGAAGCTTTAGGATCTAATTCCCACTGATTTCAGATTTGCTATTTGTGGCTTTGAAAACCTCCCCTCTCCATCTCTAGAAGAGGTGAGAAATCTTACTGTTTGGTAGCTGTAATTCCCACTGAATGCAAGCTGTGTCAGGTACTTCACATGGATGTGCTAGTAGCTGAGGATATTCAGTACATTTCTATACATCTATGTCATGTGAAATCGAGCAGTTCACTGTGCTATAATGCGTGTTCACCTCATATAGTTTTGGCTTACAGTGTTGTAAAGATGGACACCAAACTCAACTGAAAATGTAAAGCTTCCTTTTCGTTTGGGTCTAAGCAGTTTTCCAGTCAGGAGAACACATGCACAGCCAATGGTCTTATTAAAGAGATAAGTCCTGCAAGGAGCAGGGAGTTGGACTTGATGATCCTTATGGGTCCCTTCCAACTTGAGATATTCTATGATTCTATGATCTCATCAGAGCCAAAGTGATTTAAATTTGACTTAGTTGTCCAGGATTTTCTGAAAACCTTATCAAAGAAGTAATGAACTGTCGTGGTTTGTGATGGGGGTGGTCACCCTCGAGATATTTTACTGGTGTGCTGTCTTCATTTATATGAAACCAGGGAGAGTGATGTTTAGGTGAGTGGGTTGGGAACCAGCAGCGATGTCTTTGTTTGTTGTCAGCCCTTCCATTATCGAGCGGCCCTGATTCTTGCTTTAACTAGGCCTCATCTGTACTACCATCTTTTTCTGGTATGGGGTGTTTATTTACTGATGAGTGAAGCAGATGGACATGGCTGCAGACCAGTAGTAGTGCCCTTGCTGACTGTGGTATAGCCACTGCTGTCACAGCACAGGCTGTGGTGAATCATGCAGATATGACAACTTGCTCCCAATAGCTTGGATTTCTCTGCCCTGTGCTCCAAAGTGTAGTGTTGCTCTAGGTTTCTGGATGTGTGATTCCTAATGGAGCGATGGGTATCAGCTAAAGAAATCCCTGTTTAAGCAGAGATGTTATTAACCTTTGCTAGTGTTGATCATTATTTTGGAGATGGAGGGATAGGGTGTTTTTTGTTAAGCTATACTGGGAAAAAGTGCCATTCTGCAGGTACTAGCAAGATTCAGGCATATGCTGTATTTCAAGTGTAAGGTTCCCCTAATTCTGACTTTATCTTACATTGATTCAAAGTAGAATAACATCCCTGAGCCCACATCTCCTGAAACGTGAAGGGAAATAGGCTTCTTATTATGTGGCTATGAGCATTTCCATGAGCATTACAATCCTGACCTTCATTAAGAGTATAGGCTTTTAAGGAAGAAAAAATAATGGCTATAAAAACTTTTTCTCAGAGTACATTTAAACTCAAACTGTGGCAGAGTCCTAGATATCTAAACAGATCTTAGGGAAATCTATGGGAGAGACCATGATCTACAAGACAGACAGTGTTGCTGTGTTGTGTTTTGTTCTCTCTGTTTTTTTGGCAGTGCAGTGCCCTCCTATCACATAGTCCTTTGTATGTGGTTCAGCACCACTCTGCTGCTGCCTGATGCTGTTTCCTTTATCCATTTTGCAATATGTTTGTATTGTACGATGAATCAAAATAAGAATCTGATGTCCCATAGATTATCAGAAAGCTTTTCTGGTTTTAAGTTTCTGAAGGAACTCAGTCATCCATTTCTTACGTTCTGTCCAAAGCCTTGTTTCCCCTTTCTGAAAGCAGGCAGGCAGACACCAAGTCACCTGCATGGCTGCGGTGTTTGTATTCATTAAGCTGACTCTCACCGGAAACATTAATAAATCATTCCTGTTGACTGCTATTGATAGGTTACTAAATTGCAGAATAACCACTTTATCTTGGACAGAAAAGAGAAGCATTGCACACAATCTGATCATCCATTCAGCCCAAGCAGGACTTTGTTAAGCTTAAAATTTTTCCAAGTCTCCTTATTACAAAGAAACATTTATAGGTGATAATACTGATCCAGTGATATTGAAAACCTCAAGGACACAGAAAAAATGACTCTGTCCAGAGAATATCAAATGAGGGCTGGGGTGAAGAAAGGTTTTTTTAAGAGTGTGTCATGAACAATCCTTGAGTCTCAGCAATATAGTCAATGATTTAATAGAGACTATCACCGTTTCTAACTTGCACTATTGTAGATTTATTCTGAGTCCTGACAGCCAACTTCCAGCTTTCTGTCTCTTTTGTTCTGACAAAAAAAAAATAATTAAAAAAAAAAAAAGATCTAACGTTCTGGAATCAGAACATTAATTCACTAGTGCCTCTTTTGCTTTTAAAAAGTTACAGTTTTCCATTCAAATTTGTTTTGTTGTGGGGAGTGTATGACTACAGTGTCTTAGATCATGAGCTTATAAAGGGCTCCAGTAATTGATTTGATCAGTGCATGAAGTCAACACAACTGATGGGGTATGTTGCCAACAGCTTCCAGAAGGTCTGTGGAAAGAGAGTTTTTAGAAGGACAGGATTAGGACCTGCCTCTGTGTGAGTTCACATGGGGTGTATTCACTCTGGCATTTTAATTTGGATGAGTGCACTTTTGACATGAGTCTCCTCATGGTCTCTATTTTGCAGTGCCTTGGTATTGTAGTACACGTACTGGGTTCCTTCTGGATGAAATTAACTGGAAGATGTGCTCCCAGAACGCATTAAAATTTACATTCACTAAAATTTGGATCAGGCCTATAATTCAGTAAACTTTCAAGTCTGTCAATAGTTAAAACAGTTCAGATGGAAATTCACCCAAATTCCTGTAATGCAAGGAATAAAACAAAAACTTGCTTCGGGGAAGATATATAAGTGGGAGGCATCAAGACACAGTTTGACAAGTATGATAATCCAATAATATCAAAATACTCTGACTGGAATTCAGATGTTGGATATGAGACATTACAAATAATGGAAGAAGTTAGCACTAGTAGTAAATCAGAAGGCTGTCAGTAAGATGGAAACTAAGAATTGGTTTTGCTAACAAAAGAGATAAAATCTCACATAAAAGAACACTGAAAGACTTGAGGCTAACTCTGGATCTGTTATGTATGTAAAAAATAGAAATTTAGAGAAAAAAAAAATTTTCATGAGTACTGAGCAGCACGGAGGTTCAGCTTTCCAGAATTTGAAAAACTGCAGGAATTCTGCTATACCCTGCCCCCTAAGTAACGGTATAATTGGACCTGTAAATTATAGCAAAAAAGCCTTAATTCCTGAAACTTCCTGATTACACACTGATGGTTATGAAGGCAAAATGCAGGCTTCCTGTAATTTTAATTTTAAAGTTTATCTCAGTAATTCTAGGTGAACCTGTAATCTAGGGGAAAAAAATGTTCAAAACGGGAGTAGATCAAAGAATAACATAATAAATGTTAGTGATTGGTTTGCAAAACATGCTAATTTTTTTTCAAATTTGATATACAATATAGATGTTGATTTTATTCTTTATGAAGTTATTTCAAGAGATTATGAGCCATAGAGCCACAGTATTAACAGTCTTCTTCTCAGTTGTAATCGTCATGTTTCCCAGGGTACTGACAGACTATTGCATAAAGTAGAAAACATTTTGTTTCATTAAAACAAAAAGAAAAAAACATGTGTCTTGAGGGAAAAACATAACCATTAGAAAATACTTTACCAAAAGTAAATGGGTATCAAATACTTTTAATGGAATCATTTACCTTTTTGAGTTCTGTTCTTACCTGTCTTGTGAGACAGTTGGCCGAGAAGGAATTTGAAGTGGAGTTAGTACCTCATTGGACTCAAAGGCTCTTGATAGGACACAAGGTCCCTCAATTTGTCTATAGGAGCAGGGCAGGTCATGCAGCAGCATCATGTTTCATATTTGAGCTTCTAGGGGAAGATACAGGGATAAAATACCAAATATCAAAGGTTTTGTTAGTGCATCTGGTTGCTAAGGAGGAAACATAGATGAGTGTCAACAGGAAACAATGGTTGCTTTTACTACTGCTACTGCTTATTTGTACCAGATTACAAAATAGAACAAAAGAAAGAGACAGATTAAAGAGGTGTGATACTGTTGCTTTGTATTACTGATGAACAGAAGCTAGAAATAATTTAAAGTAATGAGAGGAGAAAGTTTGGTCTAGCACTCAGAAGGTCTCACCTGTGAAAGTCTCACTTGGTGACTTTGCATTCAGTGTAAAGTTCCAGTCCCACTCTGAAAACGATGATATTACACCCATGATACTTTTCATGGCAAATATTTTTTTCCTTAATTGCCATGATTTTTGTCTTTCTATCTCTGTGTGGAAGGGAAATGCTTTAGTCTTCTTTTCCCTTGAGTGACTTTGTATTTCAGCACTGGTAGATTAGCTCTTTCTGAGGAGGGGTGCTATATTAGGTCAGTATAAACCCCTCTGCTCTCTCGAATGCCATGCAGGCATTTATACCCGAACAAGTTGCCTCTGTTCTGAGCTGCTCTGTTGTGCAAGAGAAAAGCACCAGGACTTGTACCTTCTACCCAGTGAAGCTCTGGTTCACAGCATCGAGAGTCTTTTTTCAAAAAACACAAGCAACTTCTTACATGAAGTATATGAACAAGGGCAACTGCTTCCTCCCCCTGCCCCACAATTCAGCACAGAATTTCTGTGTATCTATCTGTTCCCTGCTTCTTCTGGGAGAATCCTTGGTTTTCCAAAGGAAGCCCTCAGGAGCCTGCTTGCTCTATGACAAGCCTGGTAGGGGTGTCTAATAATGTTTAGAACCTCACAGGTACAAAGGGAAGCACTGAATTCATTCTGCTCTCCACAAGCTGGGACAAGGCTCCTTTTGACTAAAACCCAATGGCTTGTCACATGGAGAAGGCTGGGAGGTCTTTGTTTTACCTCCTTACATTTTGAGTTGTACCTTTAAGCCACTTCTGCATTGCTCTGCACTTAATGGTCTGCTAGCTCTTGGATATGGATCTTACAATGGCAAGAGGAGTCTGAGGCCAATCTCAAGGAGAAAGGAGCGATATACATTCATCTTACTGCTACGTTTGCTATCCTGACTTTGGTAAAGCTTTGACAAAAAGGGTACTTTGATCAAGCCGTTTTCTTCTCAGGCCTATGTCAATGAAATGCAAAACATTTTGCTTTGCCTTATTGAAATAGGAAACTAATTTGAAAATATTTGAAATATGTTATTTTTCTAGGATGTCTGGGGGGTTGGGCCACATGTATTGTAAGAAAAGAAGCTGATGTAGCACATTCAAGTGAAAAAATTCAAATGAACTTTGTCCTGCTGGCAGTTTCTAGAGTGTTGGGTGGTCTGCTATGGTATCTGCATGAGCGCTGTGGAAATCATATATTCAGGATTTCTCAGATTCAAGTACTACTGGCTTGCAAAGAGAAACATGTTCAGAGTTGTTGATTTGCAATCTGCAAGTGGGCAAGAAACAAAAGTGAGACTTTTCTTCCAGCAGGACTGCTGTGGTTCTGTAACATAATGCAGTTCTGAGTCCACACTGTTTGTACCCGAGCCGAATTTCCTCTCTATCCAGCCTGAATAACCTTTCTGGGAAATCTATTTCTGGCTGCCAGAATCACAGTTGGGGCCTATGACTAGTAGCTTTTTTTTGCCCCTGCCTGTTGCACATACAGGGAGGTGCCACAGTTCACAGCTTCTCTTTGCATCTCCATAACAGCAACTGCCCACTGAGGCAGGGATCTACACCACCAATTTTATTTCATCAGTTTCCTGGCATTTCAACTGTCGTCCATAGCACCAGACTGGGATCTGACTGCTCCCAATCCAGCTATGCAAATCCACAATGTACTTACAGACTTACACCCATCTGCTGTCCCACCCATCATACCAACACCAGCCCCACTGATAGGCAGCAGTCCATACCCCCTCATCAAAAGGGTTCTGAACATATACATCACATGTCCCTGCAGCTGCAGTAGCCCAAGGCCACTACACAAATCCTAAAACATGCCTTCAGCTCTAGAAACATAGTTCATTGCACAGCATTTCCAGGTGACTGGCTTGGGAACCTCAAGTTCCCAGCCCTTGACCCCTGCCCTTAGCAGCAGGATCCAGACCAAGGTTCAAGGCATCCAATGAACAATGCTCCCTGGGCACAGTCCAATGCATCCAAAAGGACACCTGCTGTCTGGGCAGACAGCTTGCCGATTCTCTTCTCTGGCAAACTGGCAGCTGTTTAGGCTAGAGGACTGGTGATAGGGGAGGATGACAGTAGAAGAGTGATGATGAAGTCAGGTGGAGCCGGGTACTAGCAGGACCAAAGTCCCCAAGTCTTTATTGATCCAGGGGAAATCACCCACAAAGGAAATCACTAGTTTCCAGGATGATGTCGCTCAAAGCAGGAAACATGATCGTTCACATTTCAGCCCCAGAGCTTTCAGAAATCCACAGTTAAGAGAATGAATTGTCTCACTATGAGCCTTTTGATGAGGAAAAGCTTCTAGTGGGGGAAGGCAGAAAGGTACAGGAAAACAATACATTTATGTCCTGAGGAATGATACCTAAGTAAAACTTAATTTCTAAATGTAATAGCCTTTCAAATATTGTGTTTACGAAACCCCAAAGAGATATTATTCCAAAGCAGGAGACAATATCTGGGGAGTAGCCCCTCTCCTCCCAAGCTTTATTGTCTGTTTGTCTGCAGAAGACACAGGAAACTGTGTAGAGCAGATCTGTGAGCTAAGCCTACCTTCTCATTCAGTGCAGTGCACTGTGAGTGTGCTTTGGCCCGTGTTCTGGGAGCGCTTGACATCACAGTGAGAGGGTGTTGGGTTCTTTTGGGGTGATACATAGAATGAGGCAGCTGGTGATGTCAGCAGATGGTTACCTAGTGCCTGAGGGGGGAGGATGTTCGAACACAGTTGGGAGCTAGGATCCAAGACACAAGTAGATGATGGGGTGCTTTACCTTTCCTGAATAAAGCAGTAAATTCAGCTGTGAGCCAAGCCAAAAGCTAGTTCATTACAGAAAATTCGATTGGGAATAATTGAGTGAAGTCGTTTGGGTGTCAGTTCAATTCTGGATAGATTGGCTGAGCTGAGAAGATTTCAAATAAGGCAGGCAGCACAGCAGCAGGACTTCTGTGAATTGCCACTTCTTATTCCCATTCTCAGAGATATCAATATTCTTTGCTTAGGTCTTGTGTGGGATTTTCACACCATCCTTCAAAACAGTTGGACTTGGCCACTGGTGGAGCTTGGATTATGGTTAGTTGGCGTGCTGGATGTTTCTGCCTTCCTGTGTTTGACAGACATGGTGATAGATTTTGATCTGTGTTACTCTCTTCTGCTGACCTTTTCTTTTCTCTCAATGTGGTTTTTGTTTGAGTTGAATTGGCGTCAAAATAAATGGATGCGTTTGAAAAGAGTGGTTTTGTTCTGTTGTTTCTTTCACCAGACAGGGTAAAATTAGCTGGAGGTCCTACTTTTCTTGGAAAAGCAGTGTGAAAAAAACAAGTCTTTTGGCAAGTGATAATACATAAATAGCTTTTCTGAATACCTATTAAATGCACTGTCATGTTATTATTATCCAGTGGAGCCGGTAATTGGTTTATTTTGATTTTGGATCACTGGTTTGTTTTTAACATGGATAGCTTGGCCATCACATTAAAGTGAAGTACACTTTCATGTTTGTGCCATGCACAAGTGATATAGCTGTATTAGTAATTCCCAGAGTTCAGAAGTTTAAGATATTCTGAAAAAAAAATACTTTCAGTGGGTTTTTTTCATGCTTCATCTTAGTCTAGAGCTGAATGTATGGAAAGGCCCAGCAAAACCTTTTCCTTCATTTCATTAATTATTCAGCTGTGAAAAACTCTGTTATTTCCTTCCCAAAAAACAGTATGGAAGATTTAGAGTTGTGGTTTTAAGATACTATGGGAATGACCTGCCTTAGTTATTATAGAGGGTGTACTGACTGGATGGAAAAGGCTTAGAACATCACTTTCTACCCTCTAAATCTTCACACAGAAGAGGTCACCCCACATGTAAATCTATCATACCTAAGTTGGATGTATCTCTGTCACCTGTATCTCCAGGTTAGTGAGTTTCTTTCAGAAACAAACTGGGAGGACTAAGGCCCCTGATACCTGACTGTATAGCTGCCTCACCAGGCTCCAGTGACTATTCTGTGCTGATGTGACAAAGGGGTCAGGGAAAGATAGATATCACAGAATCATGGAATCACAGAGTGGTTGAGGTTGTAAGGGACCTCTGGATGTCATCTGGTCCAACCCCTGCTCAGGCCTGGCCACCTAAAGCAGTCTGCCTAGGACTATGTTTCTAAGGAGGGAGGCTTCACAGCCCATCTGGGTGATCCGTGCCAGTGCTCAGTCACCCTCACAGTCAAAACCATTTCCTTATGTTCAGGCGGACCCTCCAGTGTTTCAGTTTGTGTCCATTGCTTCTGGTTCTGTCACTGGGCACCACTGAAAATAGCCTGGCTCTGTACTCTTTGCACCCTCCATTTCACCAGCTCAGCTAAATAGGGAGAAAAGCAATTTCTTTAATCCAAATTTTTCCCCTAATTGTGGTGGAGAAAATAGAGGGATGTGAGTGTTTCAGTGAAGAGGACTGAGTTGTCATTCTCTCAGAGAACTGTTGTGAGAACTACACGTGCATTTGGATCCAAAAAGAGCCGAAGCAAACTGTTTATTGAAGTGAAAAATAATACATATTCTTGTCCTTAAGCCGGTGCTAAAAGGAAAAAGTTAGAAAGCATTGATACACAGCTTAATACACACTGCAGGAAATGCTCTTTTCAGGCTTTACGTCAAATGCTATTGTGATTTATTGTTTTTAGTTTAGTTGTTCTAGGAATAGTTATTTAAAAATGGAAAGGTGAATATGACCAGCCTTTGTTAACGTTGAAAGTACACGAGATACTTTTGTAAAGCTAACTGTGTAGTTTGCATTTTCCTAACTCCTCCAGCAGCCTTTTATGGCAGTTTTCGGCCCAGGTTCTGTAGGGGAATACATGATTCTCCGCAAAATCAGGCTTTACAAGGAATGTTCTTTCTGCCCTCTCGTGGCCACAGGCCAGTTTTGCAGCGACGGGAATTTCAAAGACTTGCATTGCATTTTGGTAATCTAAAATGTCTTGCTTTTGCTTTAGAGAACAAACATAAAATTTTAGATCCCCGAGCGAGTTTTTCTGTATACAATTTACTTATGTGTATCTTCTATTTGAGTACAGCAGTTGACTATTTAGATTGTCAAGTTAATTACATACTTTTCTTACTTTTACCTTGTAACCCAGAATACGAAGATGTGGCTTGCATGTTAGAAGAAACAGGTAAGAATAATTTCTTTTCTAGCCACTAAGATAATTTTACCTCAAGGGTCTGTGCCTCACTTTTGGCCTGTTCACATGAAAACTGTTGCATAATTGCATGTGGCAGCTTCTTCACGCCTTCAGTGATTCTTTAACTTATAAATAAGTTAAATTGCACTCGGTTTCCATGTCATGTCAAAAAATCAATAAATAAATTGGCTCCAGTGGAGTTACTTTAGATTTATCGCAGACCGAGGGCAGGATCAGACCACAATGCCGATTTATATTTTACAAAGCTCCTGTACGGTTTAAAGGTTACCAAGTATGCCTTGTATGAATAATGCTATCAAATACAGGCTTATAGAGAGTTGTATAGTTTCAGTTAAGGCCCAAGTGAGCTGCTGCTGCTGCAGTTTATCACCTTTTCTGGCAATCAAGTATCCAGAGACAGGATTGGTACACATGCGGGCACAGTGGTGTCTCTAGGGCTTCTTAGCTGGTGGGGATCCCAACAAGGCATTTTGTAGCAGATGCGTGAGAGCATATAATGCAATAGTGATTTATGAGAACAGTATTATACAAAACAAGAATAGATTATTCAGTCAAGATAATACTAATGAGGTGAGAATATTTTGCTGTTATATGTTGTTAAATGCCAGGGGGAAGCCATTACTTTATACATTACCTGCAAACTTTCTCCTGTGTACCCCTTTTCCCAGCCAGCTCAAGTTATCATACCCTCATCTTCTGTGATTTCTGGGGTAACTAGGAAAATCAGCACTGCACAGATACAGTCTGCACTGCCGTTGTGCCAGTGCCAAACTGTGCACTGTCTGCCCTTAGTCCAAGAGGGAAATAAGACCCAGAAAGAATTTATCACGAGTTATAAATTTGAGATGGGGGTAGGCTCTGCAATCCCCTGCTCTTGGGGATTCATAAATTCATATGCAGTATAAATATGTGCAAGAATACATTTTTTAGGAAATGTCTTGAAATATGGATCTTTGAGAAGCATACAGTGGTGGCTGAGTCAGCACGGGAAGAGAGGAGGTACCTTCAGAAGGTACTTCTGAAGGCTGTCTGCTCCTTCCCCCTCCCCTGCTCTTTCGACACAAGACTGACACTTCTAGTTCAAAAGCAATCCAGAATCACCTGTGTTCGCGCTTCCTTATTTCAAGATTTCATAAGTCATATGTGATCCCAGTGTAAGTACCCTGATGTACCTTCACTAGTATTTAATTTCCTCACAGGCATCTAAATTAAACTTCTGACTTTTCTTTCATAGCTGCCAAACAAAATCAGCTGCTGAATTAGGCTGTACCATTTCATTTAAAATGCCTCCTGAAGGAGAGGCAAATTTGCTCTTCTCAGAATTGATGAGCCTAAGGGCAAGTAGGTCCTTAGTCAAAGAGGTAACCACACTCAAAACCAAGCTCAGCACCCAACATATGCTTTTGTTTTTTTCTTGAGCCTCTCTCTTCAACAGCAGGGTTCAGAGAAAGTTTGTTTCCATTCTTTTACAAATAAAATTCTCCATATTGGTCATATAATATAGTTAATTCTAAACACTTTTATTACCCCAAGATGCAGATGTATTTTATGTACCCACAGAGTTGAGCAGCTAAAAGAAGCAGCTGATTTTAAAAAGTTCCTCTGTTTTCCTTCACTAATTCATGCAAATGGCCCAGCTAAGCCCTGCTGGGAGTGAACAGCACATGGAGCTCATCAGACCTTACTGGCTCTGTTTAGCATTTCCACAAATTGTAAATCTACTTGTTTTCAACTGAAAAATTTACTATAAACTCCTCAGATATATAAGATGACCTATTGCATACTTTGAATCTCAGTGATGCAAAGTAATTTAATATGTTCTCTTTGATGTGAGGCAGGATGGCTTTAGGAACTGAGGGTTAAAACCCAAGCACAGTTTTGAGTTAGGATATGCCGAATAGTTGCCTCTGGTTTTGAACCACTGCTCATCTATCACTTGTTACCAGTATATGCACAAATGTGGTTTTTGAGGGCAGATACGATGACTTCATGTGCCCTACAATGGATGTATTGTATTGTGCACGTCTGTGCATTTGTGCTATGATATGCAAGGGGGAAGTTTAGCTCCCGTTTCTAATATTTAACCATTTCTTTCATTATGGCTGACCTACCAAATATATGTGAGGAAAGAGGAGAATAAATATTTTGCAAGAGGTAGAATATGAAGCTGTATTTGAAATGATTGAAAACATTCCTTATTTGGTTATTGGCTGCCTTTAGCTGTATGTGTAAGATCAACCCTTTGGGTCCCTCTGAATTGCAGGAATTCCTGGAGAAGTGAAAGAGGGAAGTTTCTGATACATGTTTTGCTTTCAAGTCCATTTATTGAACCATAAAATGACCTCTATTTGTTATCTGGCTTGTGCCTGTAATTTTCAATGTGTTGCAAAGAGACAAAGTAGCTGGATGTCACACTAAGGACGATGAACATGAGAATTGCTAAGTGTGGTCAATTGCTATGAGCATCAGAGATGACATGAGATAAATATATTAAGTGTGAAAGCTTCAAAACCAGAACAAGTGTCCTAAATATGGCAAAATAGAGGGAAAGAGCTAAGTGGTCAGCAAGTTCCAGAAGATGGGAACAGTTAAAGGCTCCTACCTGTCAGCACCATTACTGCTATTGACTAGGAAACCTGCTGTGGCAACTGACCTACACTTGATGAGGGACCTGGGGTCAAAGTTATAAAGATATATAAGGAAACAGAAATATAGATTCCTTTGTGAAGTAACAGTTTTGTCTTAGCTTTGTGTCTCCCAAGCTTGAGGAATAGTAGAATCAAAAAAAAGTCTGGGTTGGAAGGGTCCTATGGAGATCATCTCATCCAACCTCCTCTTGAAAGCAGGGCCTTAAAAGAAATAATTATCTGCTGAGATGCTGCTGTGTGAGTCAAAGCAGTACTTGGGTGCCTCTGAAAATCTGGGATGTAGCAAAATGAATTTTCCTGTGCCAGGTTTTTCTGATGTATGTCTGTCTTAATCATTTTTAAGACTTGCAAACAATAGAAGAAAACCTTCTGGTTTTGCTTTTACTTTATGCACTATTAGCAGGTTGAAGGATGGTCATAAAGGGATGGATTGAACTTGAATAGCATTTAATACCTTCTGTTTTTAGAAAACTGTTGAAATCATGTACTTTTTTTATAATACAAGTAAAACGGTAGCCTACAAATATATCTGAGTTTTCTGAAAGCCTATCTAAAATATTTCTCACACCAGTTAATTCTAGAGCTCTAAGTGGACAATTGGGATGACATTCATAAGATAAACCCATTTTTTGCTGTTTTTCACCAAAATTTTAATTAGGTGTTGTTCCAGGTAAGGCCATAGGACTTCTGGCTAATCACTTCATAGGTTCCATGTATATAGGTATGAAAGAAAAAAAAATATATTTTACACTGTCTGTCATTCTTTGAGATAAAACACACATAAGGGTATCTTAAGCCTCTTTTTCCCTTCCTAATAGCACAGATTTTTCTTTTCAATATTCTGTGCTACAAAAGATCTAAGTGGCGCTAGCTGAGGCCTTTCTACACCTGATGTCGTCAGGAGAGCAGCACAATTGGATATCTATGTGTGTCCATGCATCTGTGCTAGATGTACTTTAGCAGGTGCCACTAATGAAAACATTTCCAATTCGTGCTAATGGGTACTTTTCAAGAGGGGCAATTTTTAAAACGCCTTGTTTGGTGTTTGGCAATTTCTAGTGCTCTGTGATATCCAAGGCCAGCCCAGTTTTCATCTTTTGAAGAAAATGCAAAAGGCAGGTGCAAAAGCAGTTGAAGTGAATCTAAGACTGAAAGATTTCAAATGCCGATGCCCAAGCCTTTGGCTCCTTCAGAGGGTAAAACAACAGTGTCTCTTTACATTCCACTAAATCTGTCCAAATGATATATTGAAATCAACAACATGATGAGCCCTTGGACTTATAAATTTATCAGTAGATTGTCAGCTGTCTTCTCTCTAAGCTTAAGTCAGAATCTAAAATAAGCCTGGTGTTGTTTTTGCATGGAAGCTTTAATAACGGACATAAATATTATGTGTATGGCAGGAAAGGCTGGGAGCTCCTGAACCCTGCTAGAACTCATGCTGGTAAGCCTCGATAGTCTGTCACTTGATTTACTTGAGTCCTTTCCTTGCTTTTTCCCAATTCATGAATAATATCTGTATATGGATAATAAATAACCTGGTGAGTAATAGCTATAGCAATGTATGTTGCCTGTTGTGCCCCTTCTCTTCCCGTTGCACTATCCAGTGATTGTTTTCTTGGCTCACATGCTCTCAAACCAAACAGAAATTTTGCACAGCATAGCATAATTCCTCCTTTATGTACTTTTCACCTAGCTCTTCCTCTGCTGAGGGAAAATAAATCAACAGCCATCTCCTGTATCCATGCTGTGGAGCTTGCAATAAGAGGGCAACCTAATTGTACTTGCTGCTGGGCCAATGTTTGAGCTTCTGCTTTCCTCCCATAGCAGCCATCATTAATGCCAATTGATGTGTACCCTTTCCCTGTTGCTAGGTGATCTGTGCCTTAAAAAAAGCAGCTCCTATTGCTGCTCAGGGATTCTCACAAATCTTGTTTGCTCTTCGTTCACGTGATGTGCAGTGAGGTTTGCAGGACCAGAACACAACTCAAAGATTGGGTGATTTCTTTCTGCTGTTCATTTGGCTGTAATTCACTAAAAAATCCCAGTTTTCCTGACTATAGAAAGAATAACATCCTGTTGTGGTGGAAGACAATGGCAAGACTTTCTGCTTCACGGGCTGGGTTCTGGACTTTCCTCCACATAGATATTTTGTTGACAAGTGTCCTTCAGTATGGACTTGGCTGCAGTACCCAAGTGTTGTGCTGCAAGACCAGTGTTTCACCAGTATTTGTTAGGTAAAGTGTTCTCTGAGACTCAGAGAGAAGCCCAAATATTGATTTGGCACTCTTACTTTCAAAGGGTACATTCTCTTTGTTTATATGTCCCTGTTTAGATGTCCCTATCTCTTTGATATTTCAAGTCTGAGTGAGTAAAGAGACTAGATATTCTCAGGACTGTGGTCTCTCTACTTTGGATTGAATTAAATTCACTGGCCACAGGTTAAATAGTGTTGTGTTTCAAGCAGCCGCATTAACTGTAGAGGATTGGCAGCTCAGGCTCTGCCCCAACTATGAATTTACCTGATAAAAAGGATCAATTTGATCATTTTTTCTCTCAGGTTCCTCTAAACATACGTGGAATGTAAGGATATCTGGTTACTGGCTATTCAGCATAAAAGACTAAGACATGAGACAGGACAAGTAATAAATTAAACTCTCATATACCCATACCCTGAGGAAGAGGAGATAACAAGACTGTAACAAATAGCAGAACTCTTAGATCACTGATTGATGGGACCTTAAAGGAACCACTCAGTGTGCATCCAGGAGGTTCAGCCAGAGCTCTGTAACTGGTTATCATGGATCTCATGAGAAAGAGCAAACTCACAATGGGATATTTGAGAGGGCTTGTAGGATCACATAAAACTTACCATGGGATGTTTTAAGGGATGTGGGAAAGTGCTAAACTTACTTTGGGATGTGTAGGGGAGAGCCAAAGACAGTCAAACGGAGGGATCAAGATAGATGGGGGATGAACAAGCATGGGAAAATAGAGAAGAGGGGGGATAGAAGAGGTCGTCTGCATGCAGTCAAACTGCTGTCAGTATTTTTTGTCAGGCTGTGCCCTGTGCCTGATCATCACAGTGTGTCCTATCTTCTCATTAAAGGAAGTAATTTAATGTTTTCCTTCATGAGTGTGCTCTCTATTCTGTGTGCATGTCTTTATGATCTGCTGGCAAATTTCAAGCCAGGCTAGCTGGTGAGTAGAGTGAGTGGTCTGAGTGCCAGCAACTGCAGATAGAGACGGAGGGTTGAAGGGACCTGCAGGTCTGAGCACTAGCAACTGCAGAGACTGATTATCTGGATACCAGCTATTGAACAGACTGAGATTCCCACTGCTGCTGCTGAAGGGACCCATCTGTGTGTATGATTCCAATAGGAATTTAAAGCTGGACTAACTGGTGAGCAGAAGTGTGGGAGCCAGCTACCAGAGACCATAGGTTGGAACAGTGGAGGGACCAAGGGTGTGAGAGCCAGCTGCTGGAGAGACCACCGGTCTGGAACAGCCACAGGAGGAACCTGTGTGTGTGTTTTTGGGTGGGAGATCTGCTAGCAAGCTCTCAGTCTGTGAGTGAGAAGAGGATCAGCCCATTTGTACGTTTATGTGAGTCTTGTTGTTGTGTATATGGACACTGTAAAGATGCTTCTCTCTTGTCTGTCAGTAGTCAGCTGTGGCTGTATAGCGTCTGTATGTACGTGCGGTGTGGTTTTTTAGGGATGCCTGTCCCCACTAGTGGCCAGACCTGGTGTCAAGGTAATGCAGTATATGATGGCCAGAAGAAAGAATCCCTTAGTCCACCAGATGTGGTTTCCCTGCAACTGATGTAAATTCAGCTTCTCTTCAAAGCTTACTGAAAACTCAGTTTTGGAGAAAGCCTGAAAACACAGTATTCCACTTAGAAGGGAATGGTTTTCATAAGAAATATGAAATAGAAATATGGGCTTATAATGGAGTAGCCCCTTCTGTGTGCGTATCTGGTAGCTGTAACGTCATTCACATTAACAGAGGACTCGGGACACCCACAGGGCAGATCTTGTAGGACATTATGGAGGGCATTATCTCAGATATAAAACCCAAGATAATTGCATTACAATATGACTTTGGTTAGATGTTATTCCTCTGTGGGGGTCCAAGAAGCTAGGTTTTATTTGTGGCAAATTCTTGACAAGTCACCTTTCAGATTTATATCTAACATGACTCATAACCAACAGGAAAAGTGCTTTCTCTACATCTTACTTGATTTTCTTTAGCTACACATGACACAAAGGGTATCGGTGATTTTGATCCTGCTTCTGTTTGTTATTCACATCGTAGACTTCTTTTTATTTGTACTATGCTTCTTTATTCATACTATGCTTCTTTTAATTTTGCTTAAAATGCTTTCAATTATACAGCCATTGTTCTGAAGTTAGGTTTTACAACCAACAGGACATAAGTCGCACAAAAGTAAATAGAGTTTATGCTACACTGCCACTGAAGTAAACTACTAGAACAATAACTACAGTTATCATTGCCTTATACATCAAGGGTTTCTGCAGAATAAATACATTATTCATAACATGAAGACCGGTTTGCATTTCAGTTCTCATGTTTCCTTTTCATGACCTTTAGTTTTGAAAACACATTGCAGCTTTTCCAAGTCTTTCTCTCTTCATGATTTCATTTCAGTATTAACATAACTGTTAGACTTCATATCCCTAAAAATATCAGACAAATAAAACATAATCAGGTCAGACAGTGAGAAAGGAATGAAAGGAATCAAATTAAATAAGAAAAAAACTTGGCTTCTGATATATAAGTTATCTTTCCTGGCCTGAACTTCTGCTTTACGCATGTGTCAGATGGAAGTCGGGGGTAGCCAACTGAAACTTGGTTCTGAAACAAATGGACAGTTCAGATAAAGCAGCAGATATGATAAGAAGGACTGTTGTTGAAGAACTGGTTTAAATTATTCTTAATAATGGGCAGGAAATATTTTTCCTATCCTGAAAAAAATTCTGAGATGTCAAAAAATTTTTTTCATCTTATCTTGGAATGAAAAATCAAAATCTCAAACATTGTCTCAGTAAGACACTCTGGAAAAAAAAAAAAAAAGATTTGGATAAGAAAAACCCCAGCATTTTCAAAACCCTGCAATTCAGCTTGGAATTTTGTCTTTTTGTTAACTTTAATTTGCATAAATTTAGAAAATGGAAGAGTAATTTTTAGGTAGTTTTGCTTGGTCATTTTATAGTACTGAAATGGGATATTTTAATGATTCTGAACCTTTTTTTCCAGAGCTTTAAACTTTCCAAAATGAAACCTGATCTAAAAAAGTGTTGTCAAACCGAATCTTGTCATACAAATATTTTTGGCTTTGGCTAGTTGGCATCTTCTCATTAGAAAAGATTTCATAAAGAGATTCTTTACTAGTTATTGTGATGAAACTTTTTGATTTGATGAACTGCAAATCTTTCTTTTGGCAAATTGGACTCATATTGAAATGCTTAGGGAATATCCCTCGAGGAAGTGTGGTTGTGTTGACCATCACTAACCTGATTTAATATGCATTTTAATACATGGCTCGAATGCTTGTGTCGTATTACCTGGGTCAAATTCCTGAACATCTTGAGACAGAGACTTCCCAAATCTCTGTGGCAAATTTAGAAGTGACTGTCTGGAATTTTTAACAAGTGGAGATCTCCCAAGCCTGTATGATACCTTTGGAGCACGCATAGGTATGTTCTCTGCAAAAGCTCTCCCAAATCTCAGAGGCAAATTAGCAATTGGTTTAATGCTTCTTTCTTCTGGATAATTTCTTCCAAACCGAAGAGGTAAATTAGCAACTGAATTTGGCATCTTGTTTACTGTAGGAGGGTTCATTTTAATGATATTTTTTGATCCCCAGTCTTTCATGTCTTCAAAATTGAGACTCCTCTGCTTTTCTTCCAAGATATTATCTTTAATCTAAAGAAAAAATAATTTAAAAAAGGATGCTATCATTTTATAGGGCATTATTCCAGCTACCAACCACACAAAGTATTCATTTTCATATCTCCTGAGAAAGCTGCTGGGTAACTCTTTTTTGGATATTTAATGCTTTTTAGCTATATTGGCTAAGCTCCGTTGCAGTGTGAGCTACTCCAGATGGATTACCTCATAAGCAGAAATTCTCCTGCTTACTTTTTCAGCACACTGACCACAAGAGCACATCTCTGCATCAGTATCCACAACTATTCAAATGGTGTCAGTCAGAAGTATTTCTGGGCATGGGTGTCAGTACCTGTGCCATCAGTTAAGTGTGGACAGAAGTAATTTTCAGGTCCATATTTGCTCATATCACCAACTGAAGCTGTCTGGAGGGGAAGATGCCGACTATATTTAGTGACTTGACATAGGGCCAGCCTCTAAATTATGCAGTCTGGATGAAGAGGAGGATGGGCCAAGCTAACTGAAGGTGTAGCTCATTTCTTCCTAAGCACCAGGTAGATGCTTTTGACCCAATATCCTGCTGGGCTAACAGCCAGGGAAATTAATGGAAAGTGTTTAGGTCAAGTCCCTATCAAGCCTGTTCTGGCCTTGCAGCATCGAGATTGCCCTGAGCTTTAAGTTGCTTTAGGCCTCCACCAGTAAGCAAGATGCATTAGGAGTTCCTGGGCTCCTAATTTTTGTGCAACCAGCACAAAAGCTACTTTCTCTGTCTATGCTGGCATACAGTGAAGAACTGAGTCTAGTATGTTACCTGTCTCTTGATGTAAAGGGCAGCTGTTGCCTGAAAAATAGTAATATCAACATGACCTTTTCCTCTAGAGCAGTGTTTCTTCCCTGGGCATATTGAAAATCACTTGGTTTTTGTGACAAATACAAATATTTTTGTTACAAAAATAAGTTTCCAAGTCTTAACAGCAAATGTGTAGAAATATGTTTTTTAATTTCAGGTAAAGACACAAATGCTATTAATCCTAATTTCAGTTCCTTATCCCCATTTGGTGACTTTCCCAGGAGCTTCTCCAGCTACTGGGAGAGAAGGGGATGAATCATTCTAGTTCATACTCCGTGATCAAAATATTAAATAAACTATCCCTCTGATTGCACCTGCACACCCGCTCTGAAGTATATAAAAGACAGTGAGCTGAAGACCAGAGGATTTCACTAGCGTAATTAAAGTTGTATTTTGATTTGAAGGATCTTTATTACACCAATGATGAGGAATCAAAAAGAGAGGTTTGCTCTCATTTCCCAGGGAGTACTTGCAGGGCAGACAAGAAAAATAATACAGAGGAAGTGTGCAAATTTGATTTGGCATCTATTGAGACATAATAAATGTGCAGCCCTGCAAAGATATTTTTATAGTCAATTTCCCGAGTAGAATTTTAAGACCATTAACTATATTAGATTTATAATGTTCTCTGTTTATCATTATTCTTTGAGTATTATAAGTATGCCTTTATTAATTTTGGATTAATAATGTATCTGTTATATTATGTACATAAAATGCCTGACAGAAATGTTAATTGAGGCCCCACTGTGTAAGAAACATTTCAGAAGAAGTCTCAACCTGATCACAAGACTGTATTGCAAGAAAATTGAAAGATGAATTGATTTACACACTATGTGTGTCCGAGCAAGTGAATTTCCTGAAAATTCTTTCAACAAGCCTTTTTCATACTGCTAGTGCTGTAATGCTGAGTACCGTGCAATGAGGTTAGGAGAGCCTTTGCCAAAAAATTGAAGGTGCTCAGGATCTGACCCACAGTTTCCCCCCAAAATGTCACAGTAATGCAGATCTTACCTTGTAATATTTATCATCATCATCTTCTCTGCTCTCCAGACTGGACTTCATCGGTTCATCTAGGCACATGCTATTTGACGTTAGAAAGACTACTGTAGCTAAAGTAAATAGAATAAACTCCTTGGTTGAAATTACTTTCATTTTTCTCAAATTAAGCTTACTTAGAGAGCTCAGAATCTGTACAGCAAAGAAAACTGCTATCATTTTATATGATCAGAAAACAAAAAGATTTTGTTCCCTATGACATCAGTCTGAAAAGCTTCAATTCTTAATAGTAATTAGGGAAGTACTTTGAATATATTTGAAGAATGTTGGAAATTTCTTTTGTGAACCTTTTTAACCAACATAGCTTCTTGTACATAGCTGACTTTACAAACATTTTCTTCTGGTGAAATATGTCTTAATTAGCTAAATTTGAGAGCCGTAACACTAGGGACTTACGACAGCCACAACGTTCCATCCACTTGTAGACAAAAACACCTTGCTTCTTCCTTTTGTATCAGTGTCCTTAGAAGGACTCTTCTGCTTAAATGGTCCTTTTGGACCATATAATGCTTGTTTATAGTGATGTACAACCGGGGACATTTGGTCCATTGAATTCAAGGGCTAACTATTGAAGTGGTTGGTCAGGTCATAAGACATTGTGCATCAATGAGATCTATTGACATACATAGTGTCTCTGCTCTAAATTGAACATGTGAATTTGCGTTCAGACTGAACTAGGAATATGCTTTTAAAACTCTACACATAGTTAAGTTTTTAGAACTTTCAAAGATTATGTTAGATCTATATTCTTAAGACCAAATTCCCAACAGCGGTTTTTAAAAAGGCATCTGCCACTTTTCTGCACTTAGTAAAAACACCCATGTGTGTTCTGTCCCAGAATGGGATACAGGCTGCACACTAAATGTCCCCTTATTTCCCATATTCATTACAGATAAATAGTGTACCTGCATCAATGAGGTGCTGGATTTTCTCCCATGAGCTCTCTGAACTCTGGGGGATGAGTTCAAGGATCAGGAGTAATCCCATGCCCGAGATAAGGGCCACTAGACTTTTGGACACCTGAGCATTGGTTTGCCATTCCAGCTGAGCTAAGGGAGTGGGACTGAGACTAAGGGGTCAACCAGATGCAAGTGCTGAGCTGGGAGCCAGATGTAGAGATAACATCTGGAAGCATAGCTTTGTGAGGAGAGCTGGTGGGGGTGGTGTACCCAGCTGGCTTGCTACTGGTATCTGAGGTGAACCTGCCTGGCACAGTGTATGTGGGGAAATGCCTCCTTTCCCAGGGAGAGGGAAATCCCATTAACAGAGCTGGAAGTGAAAAGGGAGCAGTTTCTCTCAGGTGAACTTCGCCAGGTGGAGAGGATGTGAAAGTTTCTGCCTGTTTTTTATGTGACATGAAACCATTAAATTGTTAAAATAGATGAGAACAGTATTAGTAAACTAATTAGGAGCCCCTGTGAGAAAAGCACACGTTTTAATTAGTCACTGGCTTTTGCGTGCAGCTTTCCCTTGTTGTTTTAGACACTATTTACATTCATTTCCTCTTTGTTTCTTTGCTGTGTGTAATCCTTCTGGCCCTGGCTGACAGCAGAAAAGGTTGGGTTCAAAGATCTGGCTCTTCCTTCAGGAAACTGCTAGAAAAAATGAAGTGTGATAAACACAGTTCTGCATAGTCTCAAGGGACAATGCTTCCCATCTTCATTCTCTGAGGCAGATGGGGAGGGAAAAAGTACTGGACCAGTAATGATTCATGAAGAGTGGTTCTATGTGCATACATAAACAAATGTATATACAAAGTGAGAAAGCTTCATCGCTTCATCTGTCCTCCGCGTACCTTGGTAATAGCCTTCCTTTCAGAGTAGGTGATTTCTCTCTTTTTTTTTTTTTTTTTAAATAATAAATATTCTGGGCAGGGAAATGGAGTTTTGGGGATACCAAAATTTTGGTATTTGCAAATCTAAGTCAAATTATTTGGAAAACAGAGGGAATAAAAGGAAGATGTCAATGGAGAAGACCTCTAAAAGGAACCCATGTCCTCTTCGTGCTCTGGCAGGTCAGGGGCAGCAATTGTCTCTTTTCACCGAGGGCTGAGTGTGGGTTCCTGACTCTCTGGAGCCTCATGTCAGGGGGCTTCCATCTGTGGGAACAGATGGATTTCCCAGATTCCTTTTCTTTATGGTAACAATAAAGACAATAATGAATGCAATTCATGCACTAATATCTATCTAACATGTGGTCATTTTACCTAGTTACTGGTTTATGAACCTCTCTTGATCAATGGTCTTTCAATTAACTGTGTGAAGATATTTGCTTTCTAAATTAAATGGAATTGGCAAGGTCCAAAACCTCTCCTGCGTTGCTTGGCACAAGTACAAATTCTGTTTTCCCTAGACGGAATAGGAAAATGTGTTGCTGTTGTCTAAACCTGACAAGGTTTTATTGACATTCAATTTGTCTCCTATGTATGTTGATTTTCTCATCAACATAAACTGAAGTTTTTCAGGTGTTTTGCATGCCAGGCAGTCAGAGAGTTGTGTGTCCCTGTACTTTCTTATGGATTAATTCGCCTTTGATGGCTCTACAGCAGGAACTCTGGAAATTTCAAGTCAAGTAGTTAGGATGGTTGTGCATTATCTTTCCCGAGTAAGGACTTATCAGACCCTGGACCTGAAGTACCAGAATGTATAACGTGAGCACCCTTCATCAATGTGACTGCAAATTCTGCTGTGTTTAGCCTGTCTTCAGTAGTGGCATAAGCTGGCCCAGCTAACTTTGAACTGAGGCAGCTGAGGCATCCTGGCATGATCTATTAAAATTATCTATTTGGGGAGGGAAGGCACATTTGTTGGTGGCAACAGTGTTGGGGAAGAGGGCTGTCTGTTCTTGAATTGCTTCAGCTTGATCCACAAAGGGTCTGATGAAGGCATATGGTGGGGAGAGGGCTCTGAGCACTGTTGAAAACAGCTTATGAGGTCCTAGTCTCTTGTCCCATGCTTGTTTTGTCTTGTTATCTCACATCATTCATCAGCCAAGCTATTCAGAAGACTTGATGATAACTGAACTTCTGTTCTGAAAATTCCCTGTTTAAATAGGAGAGAGCCTTCCCATCTATATGTGAAACAAGCCTCACAGGCAAGGCCAATTTTAAGAGTTTTCCAGCAGGTGTGTGGTATAAACTAGGACAAGGCAGTGCTTGCTTCTTTTTTCTCTTCATTTTGTGTAGGTAGGCACAGGAAAGAGCATATTTTTTTGGCTTAGTGGTGCAACAGTAAGGTGGATCTGATCTATGATGAGTTACTGCAGTGACTTGATGTATACCCATTTTAAAAATCTGACATTAAAATGTAGTTAGTAGTAATGGCAAGAGTAGCTCAATTTCATAAGCAACTCTGCACAGTAGTTATTTGATTCCAGTGAAAGAAAAAGTTTTAATATTGCTTTTTCTTTATATAAGAATATACTGATAAATCCTTATCCATTATTAACAACATATTGTGTGAAAATTGCATGTTATATGACTCATGCCACCAATAAGCATCTGCACATTTCCATAATGATAAATCATTCATAATATATTCATTTTGCCATTATGTATTATATGACCTATTCTATGGCTCATTTTGAAGTACGAAGATTTAAAAATGTATCATTTTTTTCATTGGCAATCCATTCTGTTCATTTTTCACCCATTCCTGTGGCATGCAGTGGGTTGTGCAGGCTTTGCTGTCTTGTGCTTCAGTTCTGCTGCACAATCCAAGGTGTATTTGTCCAGAATATATATAGCTCTAAGCAGACAGTCATACCTCCACTGCACGCAGTATCCTGGCATTGTATATGGCTGTAGGCCTGGTGTCCCTCTCATACTGATAATAAATATTTCAGTGATCAGGGGAACCAGCGAAGCTCGGTTCCCCGTGACTTTGTGTTGAAGAGTAAATGACAGTATATATTTTCTGAGGTCCACTAAGGATCAACCTTTCTGCAGGACCCCTGCATAAGCAGTGCGTCTGTCCTCTCTCGCCACGCCGGTTATCATGGAGTGGAATTTCAGTGAGACCTCTCCCTGCAAAATTCAACTGAACTTGGCTTCTAGACTAGAAAGGTATCAAGGGTGACTGACAGGCACACACTTAAGCACAGAGAAACAGATTTGCCTCATTTCATTAGGAAACCAATACTAAATCAGGAATAACTTTGCTGAAATACCACAGGTATAAAGCCTTAACATTTGTACAATTACTGTGGGCACAGTGATAATTTCTGTCTTTATTAATGAGGCATTAGTGCAGCTTCTGGGATTTTGCAGAAGTATAGGGGAATTTCATCTACTGTGAAAGCCCCCTTGTTTGTGTGCTTCAGCTTGGTAAGGAAAAACAACCTTTATGAAACAGCCCTCTCCTATTTGCAGAATCAGAACTTCAGTTTTGCACCAGATTTTCATCTACATGTAGCTCTGAGCTTTCCTGTTAGCTGGCTAGTAGTAAACAAAGGACAAATGCATGCAAATATCATGGTACAAATAATCTTATTTTAAGGTTAACCCCTATGAATAGGTCTTCAGTGTCAGAAGACATTTTCCCACTTGATTAGCTGAATCCAGAATAAGAATGTGTAACTTCATATTTTAATATTTTTTTTTATTTTTTCCTTGTGCTTTTGGAGCAGCAGAACAGCATGAGAGACAGAAAACAATGAGAGGCTTGAATTATGATGGTAACAAGCTGAAAACGGCTTTATCTTCTTAGTAAATAAGGTGTGAACAATAATTCCGGGTTAGACAGGTTCTTCAATTATACATTTGTGTTAGTAATAAAATAAACATGTTCTCAATAACATTTGGGATATAAATACATTCTTCTTTTTTACTAACTACTCTGCAGAGTGTAATACTGTACTTACCAATCTACTACAGTGTGTAGCAGCTCTAGCCCATTCTTGTCTATTAAAAATTAAATCATTTTACCATACATTATTAAAAGTGCTTTGGTTGGCTGCAAATCAAGAAAGACTTCATAAAATCTTAGAAGAACGAGAAATCTGATTAAATCTAGGGTCCACAGGCAGCAATGGAAAGTGCCTGAGAAGAAAAATACAACACTAAATTATGTCTTAAAAACTCTTTCAGGACTTTAAAAAATCGTTAGCAGCTTTTATTCAAGTTAACTGTTAACCAAGGAACTCTTAATAGATTCATTATTCCCCCGTCCCTTTTTCAGTTTGGACTCTGTGGTAGTTATAGGTACAGATACCTTCGTTTCTTGCTCTCCCCTTTTTCAGAATGATATTTTTCTAGAAGTATTGTGCTCATGTAATAGTTCCCCTATGCCTTGTATATAAACACAGAGGAGCATGAAGATTACACTGTTTATTAGCTGAATTATAGGTTGCAGGGTCTGATTTTCACTTTAAGACAAATTGTAAGCAATTTGGGACAGGAAAAAAATTAAAGGAAAACACCTATGTTTCTTGGAGGGAGGAAGAGGCTGCAAGCATTTTACTGACAAAGCTGGAGAAGCAGGTCCAGCTTATTTGAAATAAAGCTTTGCTCTCTCTTTTTTCTTAATGTAGTTTTTTAAAGGGAAAAAGGGAGAGAAAAATCGGTTCTTTTCATCCTTGCAGTTTTACAATAGTGACGCTAGACAGTATCCTGGAATGGGAAGTAGCATTTCACTGGGAAGTCTGGGTTTTGCCTGTGGTGGTGAAGGAGCTGACTGTGCCATCAGTTAACCTTGAGCTGGGTGTTAGCCACGAGGCCTGCAACATCTCTTTACATCGTGGACAAGTAACAGGGAATGCGAAGCAGAACAGCCACCACCTTGGGGCCATGGTCCACAACTGGAAGTTATTTTTGATGCTTGCATAGGAATAATAATTCACAGTCCTAGCTCAAAAGATCCCCATCCCACCACCATGAGCATGGGGAGAGGCGGAGTGGACTTGTGCCTCATTTCAAGCGCACGTCTCCCTGCATCAGGGTCAGGGCTGTGCTCACCTCTGACAAACCAGGCTATCGAGAGGCAGCCTGATGTTCCTTGCAAGCTCCAGAGGCCTGCCAGCTCCTGCCACCTCCCCTTGCTGTTGATCAAATAAGCTGGAGCCAGAAAAAGTCTTGACAGACTTCTTTGCTGTCATCTCACCTGGGAGAGAAATGAGGACCAGCCATAGAGCAAGTCTCCTGCCAGGGCCACCTCCCAGGAAGAGGGTGATTCTTCTCAGCTGATTGAAGTGGGGCTTGGGATGAGAGGTACCAATGTGACTGAAAACAGGCAAGATTAGCAATGCAGGCAGTTGTTCAATTATTGCAGATTTTGTGCAGCTTTCTTAGAAACACGTGGTGCAGGGTATTGCTTGAAATGGGATGCTAAGCTTGCTGGGACAGCTCGGCTGCTTTAGCACTGAAATTTTTATGTTCTTGTGAAAAAAAGAGTCACTCTGCTACTTTCCCTCACTCTCAATTTATTTATTTTTTTAATGGTCTATGTATCCCTGTTCATCTGAAATACAGAGGACAAATTCTTGTGAAGATCTGATTACTGACCTCTTCAGCGTGACCATGGGATGAGTAAGTTTCTTATGGGAAGACTGGGAGTGGTAAGGTGCAAGTGAGTACTGGGGCTCATGTTCTGGAGCTGTTCTGCAGCTCTTCTGTGATATCTCAGGGCAGTTGAATGGGGAAAGTCCACAAAGAAATACGTAACAAGTGCTGAGAGGATAAATCTATTATCTGAATACAGGGTGGAACATGCCATTTTCAACTGAAAGGATCTAGAGAAAAAAACAGGATTGCTGGTGTGTTTTGAATTAGAATATGTTTAATTGCTGTGTTGATTTGGGGGGTATATATACTGAAACAGCTGTGTGCTTTTATTTGAAAGAGAATATTTCAAAACTGTTGCACAATGTGTCCCTAATTTATGGTAAAGAACATTTCTCAATCCTCCTAGGAGTTACCAGTAGTGTCCAACATTTCTGGGATGGGCTGGCAATAGCCTGGAAGAGTCACTTTTGAATTATTGATGTATTAGCTTGGACATCAGATAAACACGTGCTGGAGGAAGTTTTAATACCACATTGTTCCTCAAAATTCTTTTAAGATGCCAAGTCAGTTCATTTGCTACTCAGTTCCCTGAACCTTGCAGAGATTTTCTTAGAGACAAAATCAGGGAGTTTTAGTCCCAGAAGCAAAGGGACTCCGGTGGCAGTTGCTGCATGGTAAGGGAAGCACTAGGAGCAAGGAGAGCTGTGTGCAGTGCCTGCGAAGGAAAAGAGTAAAATTCAACAAAAAAAGCAGGAGGAGAAGAGCAAACCTGGACAGTCTGTGCAGGGCATTGATCCAAAACTCAATTCCTTGCTCTGGAAAGTGTAAGAACTAAGTAAATTGTGAGTTATAGGGCTATAATTCCATCGCTGGATTGTGGTGACTGTATAAGGCCACTTGAGCTTTGCTCTTATAGTTTATGGTATCACCACAATTCCCTGGTGGATTTACAGCCCTGTAATTTTTTACAGTAGTGAGGTGTTTATTTTTCTATTTACAACAGTACATCACTGGAGATATTAATAACAGTCACCTAGTTCTATTGTATAGCTACCTATACTCTTGCATTTGTTTTGCAGAAAAATTAAAATAATTCTTTAGGAGCAGGCTGCCAGAGATTGGGAGCAGAGAAGTGAAGCTCCTTTTCTGCATATTTTTGTCTCTTTAAAGACTGTTTAATTTAGCAACAATTTGTCCAGACACGGGAGGGCGTAATTACTACCAATTTCACATTGCTGTATGACAAACAGCTGTATGACTCCCACTTTCACATATTTTCTTTTTGCTTTCTTGCCCCCTGCTGTATAGTAATTTCTCAATTAAAGTTCATCTCAGCAGCCTCTGGCGCAGGATGTCACCGTAATAGGCAGCTGAGGGGAGGTCAGTGTGGTACATCACAGGCAGGCGCCAGGCCCGAGCAAGAGGCAGGTCTTGGGCTTGATCCCATCCTAATGCCATGCGATGGATTTTGGTTCAGAACAGGTGGACGTAGCCGTTAATTTGATTAGTTGTGAGTGTGGCAGGAAGGTAATCACAGCAAAAGGGGATGAACGCAGTAGGTAGCTAATTTAAGTGCCATGCGCTAGGCTGCTCTAGCATCACAGACGTATTCTGCTCCACAGGTAACTGTGCCAATTACTTAGTGCAAATAAATAAATATAAGCATCTAAGAATCAGCTCAGTTGGAAAATCTACCCGTTGTACCCTGAACACTGAGAGCGGAGGCATCACAAACTCAGCAGCTGTACTGGGGAGCTGCTTAGGAGAGTTAAAAGCGTTTGAACAGAGAGGTAGGGGATGCCCAGAAGCTTTTAGTTTTGATGGAAGTAACTGACCTTGGCATTGGGAAAAACTCAGGGTCTCTACTAACATCTTTCAGTACAACTTTCAGATTTTACTACAGGTCAAAAAGTATGCCTGTGGTCAAGGGGAACGGAATCTTTGTCTCCACATGCAGGCTAATGGGTATATTACAAACGTGTCTGCAGACCTGTGATTTTAGATGAACACAAATTATTGGAAAAGAGTTATGAATATTAAGTTATCTCTAATTCTAATGCAGAAAAATGCCATCGCAGAGTCATAGGATCAGTCCTATGGAATTTTTTGTTTCTTTTCATTGTAAAAACCAGGATGCTGGATGTGACGCATGGTAATCATTCTGTCATTCTTCAGTCTGGGATGTGAAGAAATATGCTAAAAATCTATCTTGATATATCTGCTTTGCCAACACTCCTAAGACAGGACATTTCTTTAGGAAAAAAGCCCACGCATCCCCCTCCTTGACACTAAATGTACTGATTTAGACCATAGATTGGTATTTTCAGGGTATATTTTTAATTAAACTGTACCTGAAAACCTAGAGACCTAGACATTAACAAGAGGATTTTTAGCTAGTGCTCTCCTAGGCACTGATCAATGCAGTACATACTGCATTTTCCCATGAAGCATTTTTTGTCAGATTTTTGTGCACTCTATCCTAGGTTAGACCATGGTAATGCCTAAAACAGCTCAGCAATTTCTAGATTTCACTTATGTGCAGACCTTCATTACTGGTAAAATATCTAAATCAGACTTTTACACAGTTTGGTTACCATTCTTCCTTTGGGCGCACAATGCTGTATGCAAATAAAAAGAAACAAAAGCAACTCCAAAGGATTTATTCTGTAGTCTCTCAATTTAGCCACATGGGGGCATGAGATATTTATTTAAGAGAGCTTTTTAGGCACATGATGGGGGAATACATGACGATAAGAAGCCTTACTGATAAACTGAGATCAGAATTGTCACTTGCTTTTTAGCTCTTTGCTTGCAATCAAAAATACTTAGCAAACAATTGTTGCAAATGACGTTAACTTAAAATATAGTAACAAACAAAAATACAGTGTGGACAGGAAAGAATATCAAACCAGATTTTAAATATCCCCCTTAGTTAACCTGGCCTCTAAATATATTGTTATAATGCTATTTTGGTGCCTCTGTAAATAAAATCTGAATTCTTCCATATAACCCTGTACAGCTGACTTAAATAACCTGAACATTTAAATTCAATGAGAAGGAGGCTGCTCTGAGATATAGCAACCTCGATCTGGAGTAAATCCATTTCATTAATTGCTTAGATGACATTAATTTTTGTCATTCACTTGCAAGATGAGTAATACTCTATACATTTTGGCCCAGATCCAGAAAAGCACATAAAATCATAGTTAATGATGTTAAGTGCTTGAGTAGTTTCCTTGAGCAGATGCCTTAAGTTGAGTACATATCGAAGTGCATTCCAACACAGAGAAAGTGGCACAATCAAACCTTTAATTAGTTTTAAAATGGAATTCAAAATGCAATGCAATTCTTTGCATTTTACATTGAAAAAAATGCATGCTTTGAGACTCTCTTGGGACAGAGATGACTAAACCTATTTATCCACTTTGGTTTCCAAAAGGAATGAATGCTCATTGTTTTCTGCTGTTGCTCTCCCCTAAATTTATAAATTTATTTTGCTCAGTCAACTGGTTTGTTTACAGCAGAATAGTTATACAAATATTTCTAAGTCTGTTATTTTATGGACTTTTTTTATTTATAAGATAATTCACGCATTTTATTGGTATTTAAAAGGATGGAATATTTTTACTTCTGTTTCTGTTATTTTAAATCAAAGCAAAAATGAGCAGCAGTAGCACCATATAAACAAGTGTTCACCATACCTGAAAGCTTGTTTCTTTTCAAAATAAGCTGAAAATCAGGATTTTCAACGCACATTTCTGATCCAAATGGTTAATGCTCGCACAGCTCAAAGGAACCATAAATTTAGGTCCTGTATTTCGAGCCATTGTGTGCTTTCCACTCTGCAGTTTTCGGCATGTGCCTTTGACGTACCAGTCTCTGTCCAAACAAGGTTCCTGCACACAGGTGAATTCTAAGTCTAGGAGGGAACACTGGCCTCCTGTTCCTTTCAGAGAGAAGAAGCTGAGAAAGGCACCTCTGAATTCAATCCATACTTCACCACATCTTGGAGTACTTTGTTCTTTGGCTTTGGTATAAACCCATCTTTGTGGTAAATATATTTCTACAGGGAGTCTAAATAATGCCTAGAGTCATAGCAGGCAGAGGCAAACTATTTCTGGACATAATGTAGCTGGTACAGCACAGCAGAATTTGATCTTGAACTAGCAGACTCCAGCTGTTGGATACTTTTTCCTAACCTACAAAACCTTCTAATTTCAATGCCTAGGTTTAAGTCTGTTTTGATTGCTCCAACAATTTCACCTTGACATCTTGCATTTTTATGTGGTCTATGAAATCTTGCCTGAAAATCCTTCCCAACAAATGCTAAAAAACTCGAGACTGTTGATCCACTTGTACAACAAAGAAACTCACATATCCCTTGACTGTCTCCTCACTGAGAATTAAAACAAGCAAATGCAATAAATGAACAGCAGATGAGTCCATATTGCAGCCTTACCCTGGCAAAATGTCCACTGACCCTAAGTGTGCACTTTCTGTCCCCAAAATAGTCTGTAGTACGTATGACTGCATTTCTTTTATGTTCCTTGATATGTCTGTTCCTTGCTAGCAGTGAAGCGCTTGCGTGTATTAATCTCTAAAAACTATCAGCTCATCTATATCCTCTCTAAAATGGATGAGGCAATGAACATGGTGTCAGATACTGTTTTCCGGTAAGTTTTTCTGATCCACTAATGGATCAAATATATCTGAATTTACTATTCACATAACTTTTTATGGAACACTATTAAGCCAATTTGGTTGATAACCACTGTAACCTTTTTAGTAAGTTACAGCACAGTGAGGTCACTATTCCTGGATGTGGTTTGCTGTATCATGCACTACATGCTGATGCCACGACATCCTTGTATGAAGGAGGAGAATGCAGTTAGTTGGTCTTTTTGTTGTTTTTTGTTTTTTGTTTTTTTTAAAGATTGCTTGTTCTTAACTGGAGAACTGATTAGAGTGAATGATTTAATATTGCTCAGCCTCAAAAGCAGTGGAATCTTGGGAAAGGATCAAACAGTCCCTGTAAGTTGGCTACCACCATCCTGACTTCATATTGTTTTTAAATGAAACATCTGACACATTCTCCAGCTGGGATGTTATTTTGTTCTTCTTGACAAAGTAATTCAAAATTCACTGAAAAACAAGCTGAATGGAAGAGGGATTATTTTTTTTTCCATAGACATCTGGAGCTTTCTTTCAAAGCTGATGTGATCTTTCATCTGGACAAGAAAGGCTTTGATCCAAACTCTAAGATCCCTCTATCTTCCAGTTAATTGGTGTTAGTGAGGTAGGTTTGACAGTTTCTAACGCAGTCTCTGGAATGCCTTACTCTGTTAAGACCTGTCTATTGTGTCTCGGTCAGCTCAAAGACATCAGCTTTCTCTCATTTGACTTCTGCCCCGCTGGGGATGGTTACAGGTTTTATTTGCTTTCATTATTTTCTCTTGTAAAACCATCGAATGCCAACAGAGAAAACCACTTTTGAAATCAAGCAAAAACAATCTCTTACAGACATTCCTGATAGGCTTTGGTTTTCTCAAAAACTCACAGATAAGAGAAGGAGAAAGGGGGATTGCACTAAAAATCGGGCTCTTCATTTTTTGAGATGTTGCCCACTTTTGGGTGTGATCATGTCTGTTTTCCTGAAATATATTTATGAATTGAAACAATAAAAGCAATTATCTTTGCTCCTACTGTGTGTACATCAGTTATACACTGTGCATATTAAAGTATTATTCTCTAAAAAGATGCTAAATTTTAAATCCAAATTTTAGTGTGATTTATTTAAACAAAATCTGTGCCCTTTCTTCATGGTAGGACACAGCAGAATAAAGGAAATCTTATCTTCTCCACTGTGTAGCAGTTGGAATTGAGGGTAATAATTTGGCAAAGATATCTTACTGTGTGGGGCTTTTTCTCAAGTTCCTGTAATAACGTAGACTGAACACAGTGAATGAATAGAGTGCTCACAGCCACACTATTATTAGAATGAGAGAAGAGACAGGAAAGAAATATATAAAATTAATTTCCTTTTCTGCTTTGGGGGCACTACAAAAACTCTTTTTGCTTCTCCATCAGGCCACACTGCAACTCCATGTTCCCATACATGGAGTTCAAGGAATAGTACATCTAAAAAGCAAAAACCATGTAGCACTTGCAATTTCCCAGGTGAATAGTCCAAATTTCTAAAGCTGAAAACCTTGATGCTTTGTAATCCATACCTTTTCCAATGGAACTAATTACTTTTTCTCTCAGACAGTCCAACAATTGCAATTATCCAGTTAAACTTCATATTTAAAAAATCATGTGCCTAAAAGTGTATCAATTTTTCCTATAACAGTGATTAGTCTCATAAAATATATTATGCTTTTGCTTAGACCTTGCCCACTTCTATACCTTTGCAACTACAACAAAGCTACAACTTCACCAGGAAATGCAATCGTTTCACTTGTCTGTGAGATGGTGAGAGTCAACATTCAATGAGATACTGTCATATTCCTAAGAATCCATAGGCAGTGACAATTTACCAGCTGTTCTTTAAGGTATAGGAAACAATAGGATAGAGAACAACTCTTCCCACTCAAGCGTCATGCTGAGCTGTTGCAGTATTGCTTTTGCTGCTGGCAGACAGTTCCCCAAACCAAAAGCTATTGACCAATTCCATTACTGAAAAGAGTCTCTGACTCCACATTAACCCAACATTATAGAACTACATTTTGGAAAGGGTGGAGGATCTTTGTGGTGTGTTTATTGTCTGTTATGCTAGGGGATAAGCTTACTCATGGCCCTGACATCTGATCATGAGAGCATATATGAATTTCAATATTGAAAATATTAAAGATGAAAGTAGAGATTCCTCATCCGCTAGACACAAAAAACACAAAGCAAAAATCATTATTAGCTGATATGTTTGAGAAACTATGTGACAGCAATAACCCTGCAGCTGTTATTGATCTTGGCAGTTAGAGGTTTAATATTGATTAGAAACTGATATACCACTGACATGCACATATCCATTTCTCTCAAAATATATGTCTCATCTTTTTTCACTAGGTTCATCTCTAGAGCAAAGATCTCAGAGTTCAATGAGCTACTCAATAGTAGCTTCTGCATCCCACAGCTTTTCTTTAGTGCAGCCTCTTCCAGAATGTTAGTGGAAAGGCAGTGCCTTTGAACTACAGTGAACATATATATCTGCAAAGTGTAAGGTTTGACCATAAGTAGGAAGCTTAGGTTTGGGGGGAAAAAAAAAGAAGAAAAATTAAATGAAGCTGTACAAATCATTTTTCAAGATTGGGAAAAAACTCTACACACCACTGTAAATAATAAGAGGAGCCAGCATGTAAATGGAGGCACTGACTTACGTTTTGCTAATCAGGGCCAAGACAAAAGACTGTTAAAAGAGCTAGTCCTCTGCTCAGCAAAAAAGAGACATTTAAGGATCAAACCTCTTCTCACAAGTAATGCTGACATGGCCAAGTTTAAACTATCTATCTGTGACAAATGCATCAGGGGATGTTGAGATTGTTTAACTGTGGGTGACCTGCAGGTTTTGAGGAGATGGGGAGAGACACATAAATCCATTGGCTTCGTGCTTGGGTGAGAAGGTCAGTTAGCCCATGCTGGGGTCCCTGGTCCTGTGCCTGAAGCAGCTTGGAGGGCTTGGCCTGCCCTGATCTGATCCGTTGTCCACACTGGGAGCTTCAGCCTCTGTGGAATGGAGCACCTGGTCTCTCTGTACGTGAGATTTGCAGCCTTCGAGATTTGCACACTGTTCCAAGGGCTTCCTGGCTTTTTGAAACAGCCTCAGACTCCCATTTTTACCAGTCACAGTTGCAGAAATGAAGGACTTGAGGATCATCACTTCATGTCTCCAGCTATGAGTAGCTGCTCTAGAGTATGAAGAAGAAAACATACATAACCACGTGCATTAAGCAGCCACTGTGTAGTGATTGCCACTTGTTTTGGACTGGGGACTTTTGTTTGTTCGATTGTTATTTAAGGGGTACAATAATTTATTTTTAGCACAGTAGTGTTTAATTTTTCCATTGACTGACTACTTTAGGAAAGCGTAACAAATGTAGTTATCATTCTCTGGCATCTTGAGTCAAGTTCCTGGCTGTTTCCATATCACTACTGGAATCTGAGACCAATGGGAGATTTGGGCCAGTTGTTAAGTTACACACATAAGCTCAAAATCTCCTACACGAGCTTAGGGGTTTTCACATGTTTAAGCACCCGGGGTTGATTCAAAGTGACTTTGATGGAACAACCAGGCTTTCTGCATTAGACATGAAAGGCATTTGAATAAATTCCAGTTCAGTATTTAGGTCTGGCATTTTCAAGATTTACTCGTAGCTCACTTCCTTTCAAGAAAATTGTGACTGTGCTTTACCCAGCTTTTCAAGCATTTCCAGAGAAATACCTTTGGAGAAAAGAAATCTGGCTAAAGAATGTACTTGCTTTCTTTACTTATTCACAGTTTCAGCAACAAACCCAGGCAGCTTTTTATTTTTAACCTCTTCAGGGCTGAATTTGTCAGAAAGTTCAGTCACAGCCCAAGGAGTTTCATTTACTTACCTCTAACATTTTTGACTGGCATAGATGTAATCTCATTAGGGTACCCGGGGAGACTGACATGCAGAGGGAAGTAGCATCTATTGTTTACTTGTACTATATGTTGAGATAATCTGTGAAGCCCTAGTGGAGTTGTAACTCTGAACATGCTGATCGGAAGCATTAAGGAAATTAACATAAAGCTCTGTTAATAGCTTAAGGGAATCTGACTAAACAAACAAGGCCACACTGAGCAATAAATGTGTGTCTCAGACTGCATGACTTTCCTCATAACTACTCTAATTAATTGCTACAAAAGATTAATTTTGTAATACAGCATGGATATCAAAGGGAATGGCTTAGTGATTTAAGTGTTATGTGTCTCCCTGGGAGATGCAGGTTCAGTTCTTCATGCAGCTGTTGTCAGCCTTCCAAAATATAATAGCTAAAATGAATTTCTTGTATTTTACTGCTAGAATTTCTATGGAATGAAGACCTCGGCCATTCTTCCGCTGATGTCAGTGCCAGGGTGTTATGAAGTAGGTCCACAGACATTAAAACAAAATTCTGCTTTGAAACTATCTTTGCACTTTTTTATACATTTAAAACCATGTCTTCACATACAAAATATCCTTGGCAAAACCCTGCTTTCCAGCGATGGTCCAGCTATAAATGCTTGCATGAGCTCTGTACAACTTCTTTACAAACTCACAAATTGGATGTATAATTAGCTGAAATTGATTGCATTGGTTTCTGAATCAAGAAGTGGCAGAATTGTGATTTAGCGTGCTTGGAAGTGTGGCAGAGCCGGGTCCTATCTAAACTAATAAAACGTCTTGTGAAATATGTTAGAGCAGACGACAGTAAAAGACTGCCTTTGCACGGCCTCTCCTTTGGTCACTAGTTAATTCTGCCCTAGCCCAGAAAAGAAAAGTGAGCTGGGGTTCCCTAGAGGAGTTTGAACACAGTAAGCACTTTCATTTTGGACTGAACTAAAGGACTACCATGATACTTTTTTATATGCTGCTCTGTTGCTGCATATAATCTTGCATATAGGAGTCCAAACTGGAACCTTCTGGTTAGAAGACACAGCAATTGTCTGAGAGCTCAGCCACACGGGACAGGACTTGTACCAGGTCACATTATTTGCTTCCAGTCTGGTTGTTTGTCTGAGATAATTGACTTGGCTCCCTTCATGATAAGGAGAGAAAAATATGCAATTTTCAGGTGAAATTCTGACTTTAAGACTCGCACTTGAGGAGAAGGTGGATGTCATCCAGACTGTCTCAGGAGTAGTTCTGCTTTTGGTTATATGAATCCCAACTGCAATCAATCTGTTTCTTTAGTGCCACAACCGTGAACGGTTTTAGTGACAGCAAATATAAGACAACGTGACTTTGATTAGTCCCAGTGAAGGACGTGAAACTAAGTCACATAATTTTATATTTGCAAGGCCACGGACATAGGAAGTGTGCTAATAGCTCAGCTGAGGTGTGATACCCTAACTGTACATCTGAGCCCAAAGGGTCATCAGCCAGGCTTGTTAATCACCTCAGTGAAGAACTGTCAAGCAGAACGATGTCCCTCTGCTTGTAGATCTTGGCTAAAGCTGTTATTATTTGATGGCTGGCCTGATCTTTCCTCTCCAAAATCTTGTGAATGGAATCCAATAATTATTCTTGGTTTATTTTGACAAGTGTTTCCATTGCTTCCCCCTCACTTAATATTTATGTACATGAGCCAAGTTGGAGGCTTATGTTTTAAAGAAAATGAATGGTAAAATAAGACTCTGCATTCAGAATTAGGAACCTAACTAGGTGACCTGATTTTCAAAAATGCCAATTGCCCAGAAAAGACTTCCAGCTCTAGAGACCATTAAAAAGATCTTAGCTTTTTAACTGTTATTACAATTATTATTTATGGTATGTATTGCAGTAGTACCCTGGCAACGGACAAAGACCCATTGTGCAAGGTACTGTACGACCACAGACACGAAAGTTACATGGATTAAAATTCCAACGGCCTGTTCCGTGCTGGAAACAAACTCCGAATATGCACACCTCGCACAGCCAACCCCTTTGGAAAATGTCTGTCAGCTATTCAGAGATCCTACTTTTAAAATGAGTCAGTCAAGCAATAGCCTTCACAGGGCAGAAGAAGAGCCAAGAAGCTCTGTCCTGTCCACCCCATCATTTCTGAGACCCCTCTGGACACTCTTTAGGGATCCTCTCTGTTGCTCTCCATCCCTGGGCATGTCACACGGCCACTCAGTATAAGCCCAGCCTGTTCTCACCACGCAGCACTAAGGGCTTTGGCTGCAGTGACAGGTCCTCTTATTTGCGGCTGTTTCTGTGCCTTTCACGCCAGATCAAAAATGTTTACAAAGGTGCAGTCAGGAGATGAAGGTGGGGGGAGCAGAAGAAAAGAAATCCAATTTTGTTTGGAAACAGTTTCAGGGCTTAATTAGTAAGGAGGGGGGCAGGAAGGGGGGCTGAACAGGTGGTGTATTATTCTGCCAGGGATCTTCAAAAGGGAGGGGGTGCATATTGTTAGTTTGCTGCAGAATGAAAAACGAGATCTTCGACATTACCTGGATACTTAAGAGCAGGTGAGCTCCCGCAGTAAGGTCAGAGCTATACACACATACACACTCAAAAAATCTGCATAGGAAAAAAATAATTTTTCCTTTTTGCCCACAAGGGGACAGATCCCATCTCTGCATCGGAGATTTACATGGATTCATATTCATTACATTAGCAGTAGCCACATTTAGCAGCGATTCCCAAAGGAGCAGGAAAATTATGGCCTCGAAGAAAGCTGCCACATTTCAAGCTCTCCAGCTGTGCCTTGCCACCATTGCTACATTCCACTGTCAAATGCAATAATTTATGAATTTGTCTTTTTCATCTGCAAAAAATGTTAATTTACAGAATGAAGAGAAGAATAGGAAAGGACTAACATGCTTAGGAAAGAAATGTCTGCATTTTCTTTTAACTGCTTTATAACTATTTCTCTGATGCTGTAAATGTTATTTGTGTTCACAAGATCATTATTATTTTGCATTAGGTGCTTAAAAGAAAGCAGGGGTGCCAACAGATAGAGCATTCCAGCTTACAAAAGGGTCTTTCTAAAGAGATGGTAGCCCAGCAAGACTACTACAGAGTTTGAATAAATAGAGAATGAATTATGAATGGTAATGATTTTTTTTGGTTTATTTAAGTACTGAGCATGTGCCATAAAAAAATAATAGATATTGCAGTTGTTTCAAAAAAGCTATTTTATGTTGCATCGGATTGAACTGTGTACATATCAAGGCTCAGTAGGAGCCCTACATTTTTTTTGGTGAAATTACTGGAGTAAAGGAAAGTCCTTATAAGTTCTCTGACACCAAAAGGAAAAAAAGATTATTCCTAATTAAATATTTTCCCCTCCCTCAGCATTATTGCTGAAAAAATCATGCAGAGCTATCTATGGGACCGCTGAGAGAGTTGACTTTTGCAGGCTGAAAAACACGTGCGTAATAGGCTTACTCTTGGTTAGATTCTGTTTCGCAGTGTTTCTGTTTCCAGTCTAAGGGAAAAAAATCACATTGCATCCATTTTTGGATTTTATGGAATTCCTTAAGGCCAGAGATTATAAGCGTAACTTCCCGTAAAAATTTCTGTACCTTGCCAGGCACCAGCTTGACAGAGTCCAAGAGCAGCTCTGCCAAGGCTTTCTTACATTACAGTTTAATAAGTAAGTTCAGCACTATCACTGAGATGCAGAATTAGCTCTTTCTAATTCAAAGAGGTTTGCTACTGTGGTGTTGAAAGGAATGAAGATCCTGCTCAAGTGAGAGCGGTTCACATCCAGGAATATCTGCCAGCAGATCAGCAGGTAGAACTGTATTAAAACCTTTACGTGCTCCTTTGTGAAACCAGGCATTTATAATGTTGACTAATTCTGGTATCTTCCCCCTGGTGCTCAGCGATTCCTGATTTTATGGGCTACTTAATGAAGCAAATTCTCCATTAGTTTTAAAAACGTCTCTACCTTTTAATGCCAGGGGCTGGCTTTTCAAAACGATGCCTGCCTGGACCAAAGGCTCTTGCTCTGTTGACAAAATGAAGGCAAGGAACTCACAGAAGGAAATACTCAGCTCAAGCCTCCAGGAAGAAAAGGTACGTTTTGTACCTTGCTCGTGGAAAACAAACTATATGGAGTGGAAAAATAGCTCTTTGTGGAGACTGGCCACCTTGTTCTGCACAAAGGCAATTCAGATTAACAGTCTGAGAGGAGCCAGGATCCTTCCTGTAGTCTCTGTCCTGAGGCCCCTGGCAGCACAGATGAGAGGAGCCAGCACGCTGTCCCTGCTACATGCTGCCTGAAGCTTAGCAACCTGGTGGCATCTAGGAGCAAGGACCTCAAGTGCCCGTGTGGGCAGGCAGAAGGTGTTTTGTTGTGAGTCAAGGGGAAGGCTGGCGTTGTGGACTGCCTCATGGGGCTTAATCAACACTGAGTTCTCTAAATATCTCCTAGGCTCCCTGGCTGGTAACGAAGGGAGTAAAACAAATGTAGTTTTGTGTCCTCCCTCAGCAGGTCATTCCAATATCTCAGTGAATATTTTCCCCTTTATTTCACTTCAGGGTTTCTTCTGTTCACTTTGTGCTATTCCCTTTCTTTGCTCCCATACTGAAAATAATGATCTCCTGGCCTTCCGAGTTTGTTCCTGGTAGTATTTAGGGACTGTGAACCAAAGTCTACTTTTACTTATAAGCCTTTCATAGTGCCCCTGATTTCAGTCACAGTATGTAGCATTTACGCCAGTGTAAATGAAATCAGTACACGACCCATGACAGGGGCTCCTTAGCGGTCTTTTTTCTAGGCTGTGTGAATTAATTTTTCTTGAGTCTCCTCTCAGGATAGCATAAATTATGAGGCAAAAGCCTGTAATTCACTGCTAGGCGAGCAGCAGTGACTCCCCCTCTACCACTTTCCTGCCAAAATTATGGGAGAATAGCTGGTGATCTCAGCTCATATTTGCATGGCATGAACAAGAACCAGACAGAAAAACGATGGCTCAGGTGGCACAAAGTACACATACCCATTGTTGCCACTGCCTTGCTTCCAAGGTGGGGAAGCGCATTGGAGAGCAAAGGGGCACTGGCTGTGCCCTCTTACTTCTTGGTCTCTTTTAATGTGCAAAGGGGAAGTCTATTAATGTCACATAGAAATTATGTGCTGATGAATGCACAAAATATTGTGCTGGGTGTTCCTGGTTGCTGAAATTACATCATCAAGGCTTCTTTTTTTCCTTCCTCTTCTTTGATTCAAGAGCTCTCTGTGTAAATATTAACTATAGCTATCAAGAGGCAGAAGAGAGTTTCAAGAGACCTGGCCATTGGATGTCAACCCTTTAAATCATGATAATATTTCTTCTTGCACTGTGTTCTAAATGTTATGCCTGTGCTCGCCCCACACAGAGAAAGCTGCCTGATGGAAGCCTTAAAAACCGCAAAGCTCGTCGTCCCTTTTGGTCTGAGGGCTATGTCTGCAGATGCTGAGACTGCCTGTGACTCCCGCTGGCTGCTCACCAGCCATGCATCAGCCACCCCTTCAGAAGAGCTGGAGTGGCTCAGGTGTCAAAGAGCCCAGCTTGAGAGACAAGAAGCCAGCAAACCCACTCCCCATTTCACAGCAGCAATGTGAAATTCCTAGGCTGCTGGATCAGATGGTAAAAGCGAAGAAGCTGGCAGATGACTGTGTTGGCTGAGACTGCTTGTGTTGAAGTCAGACCAACCCAGCTGGCTGAAGATGCTCCTGGCTTCTAGCACAAATCCAGTAATTCCTTGCATTATGCAGGTGGAAGTTACAGCACCCTGGATTTTGCAGTTGTTTTGGCGACTGCCTGGCTCCATTTCTATTTACTAATGTATCATCACACATTTGAAATACATTTAGCCTTCTTTGTTGGCTTCCCAGTGTAAAATTATTATAAGCCCCTTCATATTGGCCAACAACTGAAGGTTTTCGTGTTGAGATTCAGCCCTCACTCTCTGCTGAACTGTGAGAGTGAGTTACTACCTTGTAAGTGACTCACAGGTATTTATTATCCTGTGTATAAAGGTCAGGTTTTAATGTTCTGGGTGATATATGGACATGGCTCAAGATCAGGCAGTCTTGAATGATAGATCTTAAATTATGATCTAGTGGCAGAGGAGAGAAATGAGAAATCACAACTTTTGTTAAACAAGCCTGAAAAAACACTTGAACATATGTGAACGGGTGGTGGAAACCTGCCAATTTCAGAGGCTGATTTGCTAAGCCATACTATTGTGGCTCACGGAGCCCAGCTTAGAGAACTGTGATGAAATTTTTAAAAGCCAGATTTGTGTCTTTCCTTGCTTTCTGCTAAGTTCTCTTGCTGTGGAAAGATGCAGCGTTAATAGAATCATAGAATCATTTAGGTTGGAAAAGACCTTTAAGATCATCGAGTCCAACCATAAGCCTAACACTGCCCAGTCCACCACTAAACCATGTCCCTCAGCACTACATCTATGTATGTTTTCAATACCTACGGAGATGGTAACTCAACCACTTCCCTGGGCAGCCTGTTCCAATGCTTGATAACCCTTGCAGTGAAGAAATTTTTCCTAATGTCCAATCTAAACCTTCCCTGATGCAACTTGAGGCTGTTTCCTCTTGTCCTATTGCTTGTCACTTGGGAGAAGAGACCGACCCCCCCACACCATGCCCTCCTTTCAGTAGTTGTAGAGAGTGATAAGATTTCCCCTGGTCCTAGCAGAGCTGTTGGCAGACCCTAAAAGGAAGCTTCTCAGATGCCTTCTCCAATGCCAGAAAATCCCCAGATACCCTTCTGAGTGAGTCTTGACATTCCCACATCTGCAGGGGACCTCCAGGCCACCTTACCTACACCTTTGCGACAGGGCTGTCCTCAGGCATATTCCTCCCTTATGTATGCCTAGCTTTCAGGAATTGCTCTGTCGAGTGTGTCAATAACTGCGTTACCTTTGTGGGAATTAATGCAAATGCACACCCTGTGATAGAATTTTCAAGAAGAGCTCAGGTCCTAGGGCCCGGTTCAGAAGGACATAGAGGTGGCAGAAGGCCAGCAGTGGCACTTCTCCGCTCTCTGCTGCCCGCCTTCCCACAGGGAGACAGGGCTGCGGCTACAAGAGGTGCACGAGGAGTGTGGCTTCCAAGGGCAGAGGCAGGACTGGAGCATAACACATCTCCTGGTGCTCCACCAGGCTGGCAGTCCCTGCGAGGAACTCTGCCAACAGTGTAATACAAAACAAAACAGGACATTGTAGGGGGAAAAAAAAAGGTAAAAAATGGCTCAAAGCTGCCTTCTTTTCTCTCCTCCTGAGCTGTTCTAAGAGAGTGTTTCATGCAATTGAAGATTTGACCACAGGCCTTATATTTTCAAAATGTTTTACACAGACAGCCTAATTCACTCTCAAAGGGCTCTAGAAATACAACAAAGGAATTTTATGTGATTTTATATCTGGTGAAGAGGACAACTGAAATTCTGCTATTCTATTAATCTTCTTTTGTTGCTGGAGACAATTAGCTCAAAACTTGCTCAGTAACTTGCTGGATATCTGGAAAAAAATACGAAACTGGAATAGAATGTCACCTGTGAACTGTTTTAACCTGCGACTCTCTGTGTCCTCTTGTCTTTTGTTACCTGAGAATAGGAATTTTCTTCTGTGGCTATTTATACCAGGGCTGTGATAAGCAAAGTGCAGAAGTGTGTAATGTATCTAAGATTGGGCAAAATTTTATTGAATTTGGGAGCTGGGGCTTAAGCGGAACACTGAGTGTCAATGATTTTAGTGACTTTCCACTCTTAATGTAGATTTCTGCTACTGCACTTTCTCCGTCCTGTTGGTAGCTATGGGGTTAGTGTGGGTTCATACTGCCGTGAGGGAGAATAGAGTTTCATGCAATTTTGTCTACTGTTGGGAAAGTATGTTCGTTAGAAAAATAATAATATGATTAAATGTGTGATCAGAGTTTGACTGGAATAATCCAAGACCTGTTATTCTTATTAATAGAAAAAATCCTACTTACTCTGTCATGTGTATGGAAATACGCCTTTCTTTTAAACTGGAGAAGGAAATTGCAGTGATGATATTGGTTATTTAGACAGGGAAATGTTAGCTGCTTATAGAGAACGGAGGCTTCCTGCTCCTTTCATTTTGGATACATTTTACAGATGTGGTCCTTGTTGATTTTAGCCTCAAATATTATTATTTAGATTTGATTTATGGTTATGATACTTCTGTCACAGTAAGAGAATCAGAACTGAGAGTTATTAAAAAGTCATTTCTTACTGTTTTTTAAGTAAAAAAATAATTTTTCTAAGTAATGTGGAAACTAAATATACCATAAGAATGACTGTTTTCCAGTGTTGGCTCAGTTACCTTTTTATAACTCTGACTTCTGTATACATGAGTTCCAAAGCAGTGTCTTAATGTAAATACACATTTCTTATCTCTCCACTATCTAGCTGACTTAGGTTATATTCCTTGTTTTGACTAAGTGAATAATTGTGTTTTAGATTGTTTGTTGTGCACCCAGTATACAAAAAATTCTATTATTTCTCCCAAATTGGTCCGAGAATTCAGAATAACAAAGTGTTCAAAATAACCTCAAAATGTCAAAGTCAGACTGTGTTTGATGAAAAGAAAACATGGTCATTCCTGAGTCCCAACATTTTGGTTTTTCTTTGAAATCAAATTGAATCAGAATGTTTTTCTGGCTCCACTTGAATGGCATCTTCCAAATCTTATTTAGTATTTCATCGGGACTGTAGTATGGATGTCTATGGGTGGGGCTGTACCTGTCATTATATACTGGGGGCATCTGACACCTTCGTGCCAATCCGTAGGTGGGGAGGTTGCACAGGAGAGATAATCTAGCAAAGGACTCCAGCCTGCAGAGAAGCAGGAATATGAAAAACCCAAATGACAACTCCGATCAAGCATTGTAGTAATCAGCTGAGCCCCCATTAATTTAAACTGATCCAAAATAACGTTTTTTCTTTTGATTTGGAAAAAAAAACCCGACAACATTCCATGCAAACTGCCCTTGCCAAGCTACAGACTTTACTTTCATTTTCCTGTCAAAATATTGTTGAAATGTTAAAAAAAATTTTTGGACCTAATTGTTATCTTCTCACAGATTCCAAGGAAACAGAGAAACCTCATTCACTTCTAGAAACGACTTTACGGCCCTGATCTGATGGTCCTAGTTAGAAAAAAAAAAGTGATCCTTATAACCACACTGACAACTCTATTTAATCCACGAAAGTTAGCAAACAGATATGCCCTGCCTAGATTTGCGAGAGGTCAGAAAGCCCCACGTAGCTGAGATTTCTGTGCTTGTGAGTGGTGTCAATGCAGCGTGCTCATAAGCAGCTGGCCTTGTCAGGGCCAGCCTGGCTGAGGTCTATACAGTCTTGGGCCAGCGTTGCACTGTATAGACACTGCCTGAGCAGCTCCAGGTGAAGGAGAAAGGCCAATGGACGCAGAGAGAAAAGGATGGAGTCCTCCTCAGCACAGGAAAGACATGGACCCATTGGAACAGGTCCAGAGGAGGTCCACAAAGATGATCAGGGGACTGGAGCACCTCTGCTATGAGGACAGGCTGAGAGAGCTGGGATTGTTCAGCCTGGAGAAGAGAAGGCTCCAGGGAGACCTTATAGTCCCTTCCAGTACCTGAAGGGGGCTACAGGAGAGATGGGGAGGGACTCTTTATCACGGAGTGGAGCGATAGGATGAGGCAAAATGGTTTTAAACTGGAAGAGGGTAGATTTAGATTAGATATTAGGAAGGGATTCTTCACTGTGAGGGTGGTGAGACACTGGAACAGGTTGCCCAGAGAAGCTGTGGATGCCCCACACCTGGAGGTATTCAAGGCCAGGCTGGATGGGGCTTTGAGCAACCTGGTCTAGTGGGAGGTGTCCCTGCCCACGGCAGGGGGGTTGGAACTCAATGATCTTTAAGGTCCCTTCTAACCCAAACCATTCTATGATTCTGTGATTCTATGATATGTGGTGATCCACAGTGCCTCTGAGCAATCTTAATCCATGTTTTCAACACAGTTCCTTGATGAATCCCTAAAAATTCAAAGATTGTTGTTGCAGATGAGGCCATGGCAAGGGCAGGGTGAGAAGAGCACGAAATGCAAGCAAAGATGCCCTGCAAGTGCCTGGGGTGGGGGGATGTACTGCTTCCTCGTGGGCAGAGACAGTAGCAGAGAGTGGATGGGAGCAGTGGTGATGGTGGTAGGCAGCTTCTGGTTGCAGACTCTATACCTCTTCACACCTGGTGTGGCTTTCTCGGCTTCCTACCCCTAGAGAAGGTGTAAAACCAAAGCTGCAGCACTTGTAGAGTACACATCTACGGTAAAGATCTCACACCAGAGGTGGTCTTTGGCAAAAGGCACCGAGGGCTGGGAGCTGCCCTTCTGCCTCTGCTGCCAGCCGTAGTCCAGATGCAGATCCTACCTCATTATTTATTCACTGGCATCAAAAGTGTTTCTCTGCAGCGTGAAACGCATAATGGAGACAACCTTGAAAGTCAAGAGCTTTCCACACTTGCTGGTATACCTAGGCAACATCATTAGATCATGTTTATAGAATTTGCTCATTGCAATTTATTACGTAAAACAGAGAAATGTTTGAGCCAGCTGGGTATAAAGGGGTTTGGAACCATCAGAAATGTATTCTCTCCTCATTATTATCCACAGAAACAGAAAATTATTTTAAAAAAAATCTTTTAAAATGAATTGCAACTCATATAGAAACCAAGCTTCCAGAAACCATTTTTTTGTTCCATGAGTCTCAGGTTTTAAGGATTATTGTATTAACTGAGAAATGAAATCCCAAGCCTTAGCTTTGCTCTCATTTTATTAGTGTGATATAGTGATAATCTCACAAGGACACTAATAAATACATGAGAATAAAAAAAAGAACAGCTAAATGGGGGATCTGAAAATGTTCTAGCTATTACAGTGCTATTACATAGGTCTTATGCTTTTTTTCTGCCTGTTCCATAATAGGATGTTTTGCAAATTCTTCTCTCAGCAGGTTTTGAACGTGAACTTGCATTACTATTCTTACAAAATAATAAACAGCTTTGGGCTATAAAATCTCTCAAATTGTTTTCCACAGAAGGGATTTGCATGCTGACTCATTCCTACTATATTTATAACCTATCGCCAAACCACTGCAACTGCAGGATTCCTAATAAAGCTATGGAAATTACATGCATTGCAATGGGAGTTGAATACATTTACATTTGTAGTATTTTACCATTTCAAAATTTATGGCAGATTACCTTGTTTGTGCATGTCTGGACTTTAATGGTTATTTTTTATAGCAGAAAATAGTAGTTTATGGTGGTATTCCCAGTAGAAGGTTTTTATGAATCCACCATATGGAGTATTACATAAAACTAAACTTGTATCAGCGGTGATTTTATGTAAAGATAGTGAACATTACCAAGACTTAGTGATTACAGAAAATATCAGAAAACTTGAAATTTTATGAATGTGATTTTTCTCCCAATGATTTTCAACTTGTACTAATAGCAGTCCAAATCCCTGTTTTTTTTTTTCCATGCAGGAAAAATCACCATTGTCTGCAGCAAATCCTGGGCATCTCAAGCAAACAACATTTACTGCAGCTGACCTTCCCTCCCCGCCACCTCCCTTTAAGGTACCCTTCATGAAGTTGTGATGTTTGGCACAACAGAGATGTGTGGTGATTTATGCAGGAGAAGACTGAGGAAATTTGGAAAGTGTTCTCATTTTTCCAAACAACCATGTCTGTCAATCCATATTTTGTAATCACAGCTACTTTTTTCAGCATTGGTGGTAGAAGACAGTCTTTTACATGTGCCTTCGTACAAATGGAGGGAGCAGGGTTCTGCTAGCAGAAATTGCAGATGGGAAAAGTATCACGGTTCTTAGGAGAACATGAAGACAAGGAAAGCTGTTCTCATGGAAACATGTGTTTGCATAAGTATTGACATGAGGAGACTCTACAGAGCTTTCTCAAAGTGCACCTCCTGGATTTGGGAGCCATTCAGCCAGGAAGAAGAAATGTGCCATGAAAAGTATGTAACCAGTCACACCGAGAGAGCAGCAGATGGTGCAGCCATGAAGCAATTGTCACTGCCAAGACCCCGGCATGTTCTGCAGGCCGAAATGTATCTGCCTCATTAATGAAGCAAGCACTTGGGTAGAGAAGAGAATGTCTATGAAAACCTATATATGCTTGCGAATAAATTGTTAACAGGCTGCGAGGTTTATATCTGGACTGTAAAGAAGATGGGAAGAGGATGGGAAGAGGAGCCAGCTGTAGGTATCCAAGCCTGCTTCTTTTGCTGGTCACAATCCTGGCAAAAAATCCCAGGCAGTTTAAAGCAGGTTTTGACCCCAAGGCATGGTGTGTTAGTGATGGTGACCCAGGTAAGCACTGCTTCTCTGCACTTTCCCAGTCCCTGCACAGCAGCTCACTCGTTGCACCAAACTGGTTTCGGAATGCGGGCATAAGGCCAGCTCTGTTCACTGGGGGGAATTCACACCTAAAGTGAACTGTGAGTTTTCTAGCAGTAAAAAAGGGCCAAATCTTAAAGAACAGTCCAACCCTTAGGACTGGATAACCATTCCTGTAGAATGGCACTGAGAGCTACTGTACGGGTTTGCTATCTAGCTTTAGGGTAATTCATGTGAATAGTGCAGAATTTCTCTTCTTGCTCCTTTTCCCACAGAAATTCTTCTTGCTTGAGAGAGTCTCAAAATCAGAGTGGATTTCAGATCAGGCTGGCACACGTATATCCTGGGCGGCTGTCAACTTCTGAAAAATTTCAAGGTCAAATAGGGCCATTTAATCATCTTTATCATCTTCATCATTTTTATCACTTTTTTAGAAGCCTTATGCCTTTGCGGGCTCAGAGAACTTCCAGCGTATACCAGTGGAAAGGATGCTGTGTGAAAGAGAGCTAAGCCGGCCCTTTGCTCTGGGAGAAATCCTCAGGTGGGGTATGGGCTCAGAGACCCAGGGCTGCTACCGTCACTATTCCCACCAGCTGAGGAGCTGCCTCTTGGCCTCCCAACTTATGGGAATCACACTCTCTTTGCTTTTTCATTAGCTGATGTATCATAGTCTTACAGCTGTCTTCTCTCGATCTAAATTGCACACTAATACTGTACATTATTGATTAAATGAGTCTACAAATGTCTTTTTAATACTGTATGGGTTGATCAGTCTTCTCAGTTAATGTACAGCACCTCCAGTGGGCTTTAAAACCTAGTGAAGCAGCTTTTTACCAGATCTTACTGGGAAAGAAAAAGCTACGTGAGAGGTCATGCTCACACACACGCTGAGGTACGTGTTTTGGCAGTGGGGAATTAGTAATGATTTCATTCACTACGCTAAAAAGCTCCCTGTGTTCACAGGTTTGGATTTTGATAATCATAATTGCTGATCTACCTCGTTGCAACTAAAAGAATACATGGGAGATTGTATTTATATACTGCAGTGGCAAAGCTGCGCTGTAGTACCTGAGTTAGTTTAGCAACTCATTTGGCTTTTCTGTGATATTTTTGGAGGAGAGGTTTCAAAGATTTTCTTAACCTTTTTTTGGCTTTTAAAAAATTTTTACACAGGACTGTAATAGCTGCATTTCCCAACTGACATATGATGGTGAAAATGATAGTATTCTGGCTGTTTCAAGTGATTCTTTGCATTACATAAACAGCATTCAGGAGCGACTCTAGTTTCTGTCTCAACTAGTTAATTACTGTAATTTTCCTTTTGCTTTCATTTCTTAAATCTAAATTCCTCTCTGTCACTCTTCAAATTCAATCTATATGCAAGTATTGAGCCATTTATAACATAGTAGGAAAAACGTGGTTGTGTTTTCAGGTCAGAGTTATGTTTATCTGGTTCGTAGAATTATAGAAAGTTGGGGTGAAAGGGCCTGGAGAGATCACCTAAATCTACCTCATTATATTTTAAACAAGGAGACAAAGATGAGATTTTATATGCACATATCTCCTGGAATATGAATTTTACCTTAGATCTGCATGGCTAAACATTGCACAAATAAAAACAGAGCTCTAGTCTAAAGGAAGGGGGCTTGTGAGGATATTTGTGATTTCTCTGTGCATTTCTCATGATGGGCTTGGCCACAGAGACACAGCTAAGATCAGCCCAAAAACATTTACCCTCCTTTGTCATTATTCGGATGGACATCTGCATTATCACCAAAAAAACCCCAAACCCTCTAAACAAATTGCATCAGTATGGGTACATTTAGCCAGTACAAAGTTTTGAAAAACAATTAAGTGGTTTCAATTCTTAAATGGTAACTGTGTTGGGAGGTGGCAGCTGCCCAGTGACTGGTGGAGGAGCCTCTTGGTGCTCTCCTTTGGGATACTGGATAAGGCTTTGTGGTCTTTAGAAAAACAATGGAGAAGCGAACATTGAGAAAGAGAAGAAGCCTCAAGACAGAGCAGCAGATCTGAATGAAATGAGGTGGCAGCAGCTGGACTGGAGACGTTAGGGAATTGCACAGCGGAAGGAATAATGTTGAGAAGGTGGCTGGTTGCTGCCCGGACTCCTGGGTGATGGGCAGCTCCAGAATCCACTTAAGTCTTAAAAGGCAGAAGATTTTACTTACACTTCAGTAAAGCAGCTTCTCCCAGGTAATCAGACATTTAGATCCTTGTCAGATCCTTTGAGCCATACTAGCAATGAAAGAGTGATATTGCCACTATCATCCCTGATGATTCAGCAAGGAGCAGAACATGATAGCCCTTCTAACAAGGCTGTTATTCAGACATATCGCTCAGCGGCCGCACTCTAACTGCTCACTGGTTCAGAGTGCTAATGCTCTGCATATTGTGCTTAATAGAATTTTAAATTATTTTGATTAAAGTGTCAAGGGATGAGGATTTAAGATTGATCAAAGCTGCTTCCTTGTGCTGTGCCAGTTGTTAACCAGCCACTTCCAGAACATTATTACGCAGGCTTAAGTGATATAACATTCAGACATGAGAAATATGAGGAAATATTTCTCCTAATTTCATACTTGGGGACTGAGAGGGCAAGGAGGAAACTGAGATACACATTTCTTATACAGTGACTGACTTGGGGTCCCAGTTCTTCTTTAATGGAAGTTGCTGGGACCTTTGCCATTGCCTTCTATTCAACTGTGGATGAGCAATGACAAAAATCCAGTTTGGAAAGACTTCACTTCTTTGAGCAGAGACTGCAAACATTAAATATGATTAGATAATGAGGAAAATAAATAATAGAGGCTTGTATGACTGTGAAGACAGGTATCTGGACGTAGAGTCAGTCAGCACTAAGTTCTTGCTTTGAAGCTCACTCTGTGTGGACAGAGGTCTTGTGTGATGGTTGTTTAGTTATGGCAACAAAGAATGAGGACGATCCTGTTATGTATACCCTTCAGCTAAAACAAAGTACTTTAGCATGCTTATAACTTCAAGTATGCAAATAAATCCACTGAAGCTAATGAAGAAGAACATTTCACAGTTCTTAAACATTTTCTTCAGGTTATCCTCTGAGTGGAACCCTAGAGTACACGGTGCCCAAATCATTGTCTCAGCTCATGTGTTTTTTAATATTTTGACCTGAATCATCCAGTGGCCTGGACTGTGAATCTTGCTCGCTAAGAAACTTCTTGCTGCTCAGGCTTAAGGGGCATTAGCAATGCAATGAAACTATGATCCATTCCAGTCCTATTCTCTACTTTGTTTCTGAAATAAAGCATAGAACTCTGTACAACTCTTGGTACGGCAACTCATGAACTGATAATTCCTTAAAATCTCAATAGAATTTGCATCTGCATCTGTAAATGACCATGTGGCACTTTATGATAGAATAACCCAGGCCAGACTGGTTGATATGCTCTAGTTGCTGATGTTGCTTTAACAATGCAAAGCAGTCATAAACTCACCTTAAGTGGTTGGTTAAATCAAGTTGGTTAAATCACCCTGAGTCACTGCACTGCTGAAGGCACCTCTTGCACTACATAGTTAGGTTGTTTAGAAAAGTGCTTTCTTGAAATGACAAATTTGCTGTGAAATAACATTGTCTTCTACTTGATGTAACCTGCAGAATTATAATTCCTGAAGCTGCTACTGACTAAAATTATTCCAATAGAAGGAAACCTTCTGCTTGCTCTTCTGGTCAGCAATTAAGTGTGAACTATAGTAATAGTCAGAGACCATCTACCTAAAATAGGGTTCATTTAGCTCAATGATTACCAGGCTATTTATTGTTTGCTGAGTAAATCTCAGAATAAAATCAGAATAATAACTGATGTTGTGAAAATTGTTTAATAGATTAAATTAAAGAATATAAAATATCCAGAAGCTGAAAATGAAAATATATGGTGAAAGTCCATCTTGATGATTCTCAGTTTGTGTGAGTTGGCACAACCACGTCTGTGGTCTGTCGCACAACACGGAGGGAGCTGGGAAAGAGCATTTCAAGTACAGCCATGTTTTCCTGTAGTCCCTTTTGTAATAGTTCCTCAAAGTATTATTTCAGAGAAACAACAAATATGAGTACTTCATATCAATCTACAAAAAAATATACCTACCTATTGTTGCATGATACAAAATCTCTGCTTATGCATCCCCCTCCAGCCATAGAACAGAGCCTGGTGGGCTGAAGGCAGCTGATGTATGAGTTTCATCCTGCTTCCAGTGGGGATGTCCAGGGCTGCAGCCATTTCACAGACAAATGAATACACAGAGCCATTGAAACGAATTAAATACTCATGCATGTGTTTAACTGCAAGTACATGACTAATCTTTTTGACTCCGGAGGCAGCAAGGCATACATCTTAAGCAGGTACTTAAGAATGTGGTTGAATGGCGATCATAGAACATTATTTCTTTCGTTGGAGTGTTAGATGGTGTAATTGTCACGGGAATTATCACTCCTATGTGGAAAGCAGAAGAGCAGGGCCGCAATCACACTGCCTTTCTTGTGCACTGTCACTGTATTCACCACATATAGTGGTATTATTCTCCATGACCAGTTTGGACCATCCATAGGAGAGACCCTAGAGTAAATAATATGATGACTCTTGTGAGTTGCCAAAGTTGGCCTGACACTGGGAATTAGAAAGTTTGACTAAATGGAAATTGGGGAAAACAAAAGGAATTGAGAGCTGGGGGCCATGCGAGTAGAAGCAACGCTGGGTTTTGTGCTGTATTTCACTATAAGGAGGAACTTCCATCTCTGCACACAAGTCAGGGTGCAGTGAGCACCAGGTCAGAGCTAAGTTGCAGTGTGGCTACTGCTGGATCAATACACACCCTGTGGCTGCTGCCACTGAAAGTACTCAAATTCCTTGTAAGCCAGGGCACATCTGCAGGTACCAGATTGAATCAATGGAGGCGTTGCCTGGCATACATGGATGGCCCTTGACTCCTGGCATAACCAGGGGGCTAGTGCTGCAAAGGCAAAGAACTTTACTAGGGAAAAAGTTACACCGTAATTTACAGACTAACCTTTACACCGTGAGGAAAAGGATTTTTCATAGAGGCAAAAGGCAAAGACCTGGATCTCATCATGAAACTTTCCATTCCTTTTACTTCTGTCCCCATTTAAATGAAATAGGGGGACCCAATCGCAGCCAACAAAATTAGCTAAAAGCTACTCACATAAAGACAGAGATTTCAATGAAATCGAATCCATATATTATCTCATAGGAACAGTTGTCTAAAGTTAATTTCCAGGTTAATAGACTGTTATTGCCATTTTCAAATAAAGCAATTAAAAGTAATATTCTTACATTACTGATAAGGAGGATCACACTGCATTGGATTGTCAGCTTATTCTGTTCAATTTTCTTAGTCAAAGAGTATCTAGTACAAATTATTTTAGACAAAAGTGGAAGAAGTCTGCCCATAAAAAACGCCAAAACTGTCTGAAGTGAAAGATGGATTTTTTTATTAAATTTTGAGGTAATAAACTCTACTCATTAATTTTTGAGATATGTAAAAAGTATTTTCTATCTAAATATACTTTGCTTTTATCAGTTTTTCTGAACTAAAAAGCAGAGGTAAAATGAGTTGTTAATTATACACCAAATGTGTTTTGCTGTAGATGTTGAATGCTCTCTGTGGAGCATGTGTAATACCTTAAGCCATAATCTCTTTCACAAAAGCTTTTGGTAGAAATTCCTTGTTCTTTACTGCAAGAAGACCTACACCATATACACAAAAATCTGATCTAGAAGAAACAATATAATTTCTCAGGGGGAATTACCATAACATGCAAACTGGAAAACATTACTTTCCCCTCGTAAAATGGCATGACTGTAACATATGTCCCACTCCAATTAGAAATTGTCTTTTTCAGATTATCATCATGTCAGCCTATACTTCTGAAAGCAAATTTGACAGATCTGGGGCAAATTTAAAAGCAAAGGAGACAGCTAGCCCTAGAATCTATAAGCAGGCATTAATTTTGCAGAGAGGATATTTTTTATCTGTTTGAAGAAGACAAAGAGTTAAGCAAATCCCCCTTACTCATGCTACTTTGGTGGATAAATGCAGATGTGTTTCATCGCAGCAAAATAACTGTATTCAGCTACTTTGAGGGACTTACTAGACTAGAGCAATGCAAAATTTCTGACTTGACATTGTTTCTGTCTGGTGAAATTTCCTCCTCGTTTACTATTTCTCTAAGGTGACTGATCTAGCAGAAGAGCTTGTAATTGTCACTGCGCTGAAAAAGTTTTACTGAAGAGGGTGATTTGATCTTGGCTGCAGCAGGCCATCAGTCACAGGCCACGCAGGGAATCCTGACCTGGGAATGGACCTTGTGGTGATGAGAACCTGATGTTTCTGTGTCTTCATGGATCTACAGCACAGGTTTGGAGTGAAGCAAGAGGGAGTCAGTTCCTGACATTCCTGTTCACAGGCCTCCAGACAGTCTTTGGATTTATGGGAGACATTGCTCAAACATCCCCCATGCCAGCAAACCTTTTCATCCCTGAGAAAACACCTGTGGCTCATGTTTAATCCTTAAGACCTGTGAACGTTTTGACACGTGCCTAAATAATGCTTCACTTTGAAAGGTATAAAAAATGACCTTATAGTGCAGCCTTCCCAGTCATTGGCATGTATTCACCAAGTGGGGCAACATAAATAAGAAAGTGCCAAAGGTCTCCGTTGATTTCAATCATTCTAGGATATTAAATCCTTGATAAAATTCATCCTCTGGGATCTGATTCAAAGACTCAGATGCGAAATACACCTGTCTTTAGGGGATCCTGGGTCCGGCCCATGCCAAGCAAAAATAATAGCAAAGCCAGACTAAGGACTGCTGATTTAAAGCACATGCTATGCTGCTCAGTGACACTGGGGAGGGACGTAAGAAAGTGAATTTCCCAGTCCCAGTGAAGTTGTGTTTGAAGCGCACAGGGTACTTTCAGGTTGTGCTGTACACAAGGAGGCTGCATTCCTTCCTCCCCAAAGGCCAGCTCAAGACCTGTGCTCTTCTTAGCTCTTGCATCAAACTTGCTTTGACAGTGTAAATTGTAGGTTTGTCTTTGGGCATGGTCCTGCCAGAGGGACAGGACGATGCTGAACAGGACGTAGACCGACTTCTGCTCCTCACAGAGCCTCAAAAGCACGAGGAGCACAAACGAGTACTTCTCACTGTCAGCAAGTGACACTTTGTCTTTCAGATTAACATTTTTAATTAAAATGGGCATTTCTGGTCCGAATATTGGCAGCCACAGGACTGCTGAAATGTGACATCATTTATGACTCCAGCAGTAAGGAGTTCACTGTCCATGATCATAAAACAAGATTCCAGTCTTGATTTGATATTGATTTAACAGTCAGCATAAGTTTGCCCTTTAAACAAAATATGTCAGGCTGAAGCATTAAGAGTATTCTTTCTCTGGGTTTCTCCATGGATATTTCCTCCAGTTCTTCCAAGCAGCGGTGCCCAGCAGAGAGTGAACTTCAGACCTCCATCCTGTAACACCACTTTTCTGGAGCAGCCGTTCCTGTTATCATGCACTGCCCCATACAGTGCAATCCCCTTCAACACCCGTTTGCCCCCAACACAGACAAAGGCCGTTTCTGCCAGAAGTCTTCTGTTACAGTAATTGCCCAAGATCGGGGAATCCAGTCTTCATTTCTTTCTGCAGACGCACCACTAGTTTCTAGCCCTTTGCTCAACCCTCCCTCCCCAGCCATCCCTTTTTTAATGGCTTTAGTCTATTCTTGCAAGTCTCATTTATTTTCTTGCTTCTTTTTGACACGGGTGATACAACACATGACCTCTGATTTGTCTGTCTCCTGCCCCTATGTTTCTGATATTCATTAAGGAGATGTTCACTTTTCCAGCTCTGCTTTTCCCCTTAGTGAGCTACACTCAGAGACTCACATCAATGTCTCTTTTAATGGAAGTTTCTTACTCCCATATCTGAATTTAATCTCCAGTGTTTTTCTTCCTTTCTGTAGCTGTAATTCTCCTACCATCTTTTGTCCCTTTGTTTAAAAAGTGACCAAAACCCATGCAATAACCGTTGCTCTTTGAGGCATCAGGGGGCACCTTGTCTTTTCAGGAAAGCAGCTGATCCCATGAGAACTCCTGAATTACGCTCGAGATGACTTTCCTGAGATCAAGTGAGGTCATATTTGACAACTTACTGCTGTTGTGAGCTAAAATATCCTGATGGCAGTACACAAGATTTTTCTCAGTGCCACCTCCAAGCCTAAATCCTTACTTAGCATAAAATTCAGAGGCAACACCGTGACCTGACACAAAGCTTGAATACCCCTCTCTGTACTGTTCTTTGTGAAGCTGTTTTGGGAGAGCTGAGGAGGAAAGGATCTTTTCTTTTAGTTGTAAGGATGTGGCAGTTTGCAAAATTTGTATTCATGCTGTATTGTGCAGGTGGGATGGGGAGACTCCTGGGACATGTAATGCACTTCGAATGCTTTTATTTTAGTTTTTCATTAAATATAAGGGCTGCTGAAAATATAAGATAATATTATGATACATCTATAATATATATGGAAGTAAATGAATACATTAGGAAACTGTCTACTTAAACATATCTTGCCCTTGCATATGTCCATCCTTGCTACCATTTTCTTTGTTTACCGCAGCGAACTGGGATTAATTCGATCAGACATTTTAAATCCAGGCCTGGTTAGGAGTGCTGGCTTTCTGAACACAAAAAAGTAGTTGCCTCTGGGTCAGCATGCAGAAGCTTATGGGTGAGAAATGTGTAAACTCCACTTTGGTCCTCTGCTTATTCTCATTTTAAAGTCATAGGTGAAAGCAGCTGTTTTGGGATATTTTCCTGCCACATGTGTTACAGATTTTGGAAGCAAAGCTGACTTTAAATAAAAGCTTTGTGAAAATTTGGTTGATTTTCACTGGTCAGGGTGGAAAGTATGGAAGTGGCGAAGAAACAATATAATCAGAGACAGAGGGGAACTACTTGACTGTAAAATGATTTCTACTTTAATTCCCCCTGCTGTTTAGACTACAGAAAAATCCCTGTTGGTGATTGCAGTGCAGGGGCTTCGACCCCAACAGTCAGTGTGTTTGCTCCCTGTGGCTCAAGACCTTTGGTCCTCACTGCTTTCAGTGGCATTCGCTCGTGCGCTTGTTTATGCCACTGCTAATGTCCAGTCCATAGTCACTGCTGTTGAAGCTGGGGGCCAGAAAAAGCCAATTGCACTTAGAAATTTCATCCCAGACAAGGTTTAAATCCATTTAGATGAACTAGGCTTCTGTGCCCAGAAGTGATACCTTATCCCCACTACCTGCAAGCAAACCAGGTGTCATTTGACTATTCCACATCATCTACATATTCCCCAACTGGTGAATAAGTTTAATTTTGTCCCATGGTTACCCAAAAGTGATTTGCAAAAACATGGGCCACTACTGATATTTCCCTCGTCTTGGACTGATGACAGCCCACGATTTACATGCAGCAATGTGGTTCTGAGGGATCTCAGGACCAGTTGAAAATAAAGGTTTAATGATTGAATTATATATTCTCTCTCTATGATAGAAAATAATATAAGACAACTGACTCGGCTATCAGACAGATTACATAAGCCCAAGTTAAGTGGTAGAATAAAAATGAGTGATATTCCTCCTTGACTTAAATACAGCACTAAGTAGTATGCCCTTGAATTCAGCATAAAGCAATTTCCTCCTCCTTGGTAACAGCTAGGGGGCATTCCAAATGCAAATGGAGTCAGCTTTGCATTTTTAATATTTCTTATATACATAATTCACTGCCTCGGTTTAGAAACGTTATTGCTACCTCTTCTGTGCATTTAAATTATTTTGCACCTCTGAACTTTCATATTAACTTTAATGTCAGCTCTTAAAATGCATTTTGTACAGGCGAGCTTGTGCTTATAGCTCTTGAAATTCACAGATTGCAGGAATGTGCATCCAGGCACAAATACACTGTGCTGTTTAACCTGTGTCCTTTCACTGGGACACGGGGGGTTTTACTAACTGCAGGGTTATACCGAAGCCCTGCAAATCAATAGGTAACAAATGGGAGCAAACCAAATGCAATCAGCATTAGAATATCACATTTGTGTGCCGTCTACTCTACATACATAACCCATGGGCATAATGAAAATTCTAGCTGATCAATAGGAAACAATGCTTTTTCTAGGAAGCTTTGAAGAGAACAGAGCTTACAGATGGAAGCAGATACCCACAATGGGAGGAAATCCATCCCCATGCTAATGTGGGATTAATTAATGCGTTGCATAAAGCCAGGAAGGATGAGATGGTTCTGAGCAAGCTTTACTTCATTGCATGTTTCAGAAGAGAGAAGTAGTCCTGGCTATCTCCTATGGCCTTGAGTGCTCTTGAGAAATTTTTCTTTCTGCAGGAAACGGAGATGAAGATTTACAGCACCTTGCTTGACTCGTCAAGCTTCCTCAATCGCAGGCTGACATTGTCAACTACTTGAAACCACAGATCTCAAGGAGGTAGCTGGGTGACAGCTTTGCTCATCTCTGCTCAAACTGTTTGTGAGGGCACAGCTCTGTCCCTCTCCCCAGCTCCATGTAGGAAATGGTGCCGGAAACATTGTCCCATTTAAGGGGAATGAACAGGGTGATCTCATCTCTTTCTCTTCCCAATCCCTACCAGACCAGGGTGATCACATGGGAAAAATATATGGAACCTGTACTGTTTCCCTGGATGCTTCTCCTAAGGGTGGCAAAACTGAACCTGGACTAAGTGACAGTGTTTTTAGTGCTGACAACTGTACAGTCAGCATGGCTGGTACTCAGACTACAAACTGCACTTTCTAACTAAGAGAGACTATAAACAAAAGATATGGCCAAGTTGTCTGCTGGTTTGATTCCACTGACTGTTTCTCAAAGAAAATTCAATTTGGAAACTGAAAATCAAGACTGCTGCCTTCTGCATTGCAATCGATAGTAGATGTCCTGCCTCTATAATTTCCCATCAATTTACACCAGCAAAATCCATTGGGATTGATGGAAAATCTACCCCCAGCTCGCACAGATTTTGTGTACTTCACAGGGGCTGCTGCAGCTCTGCAAAGTCAATACTGGGGTCATTGCACAGTCACAGGGATGCTGGCAAGAGCCTGAAAGTGTTTCCTGGCTGCAGATGAGAGCCATGTACCAAAGCTGGTGACTGCTATTACTCAAACGGAGATTGATTCTGGGCTTATTGTGCCCTGGCAGTCAGCAGCTTAGAGCCCAGTCCTCTATCTTTTCCACTGAATGGATGGCGGTCTCAGTCTCCAGTTTGATTTCTCTCCTCAGCTGAAATAATTACTGCTGATGAAGTTAATAGTGGGAAACAAATGAGTTCAGAGCAGTTTACACTAATGTTACTAGTGGCACTGCATGACAGAAAAAACATGCTTTGACTTACAGACTGGACAGCCGAGAGAAATCACTGAGACAAGGAGGAGAGGGCTCTTCAGAGCTGGTCTAGCTGAAACCAGAATGTGGGACATGTATGAGAATGTGTCACATGTCAGCAGTGCACAAGGCTCCCAGCAGTGCCCAATGCAGTACACAGGGAGCTGTGGCCGGAGCAATGCAAAAAGCTCATGGTGCCATCGGGAGACCCTGTCATCTGACTGCGCCTGAAGCTATTCACCCTATACGATGCAGGACAAACAGGCAGGACAACTAACTTTGTAACTGCAGCAGCTGTTTTGCAAATGAAAACCTGACTTCAGCCTGTTTGGGTTTGCTGGACAAACCAAATGAAGAAAAATAATTCGATTTGGATTGAATCAGTGGTTACTATTACTACTTTAAATGGCAAAATAAATACCCTCCTTCAATCTCTGCCCTAATAAAATGGATTCATTTAACACAAAATGTCCTACCTGAGATGCAGAAAGAAAATCCAAACAAAATAGAACTAGCTGGTTTTGAAGCCCTTGTAAGAGAAAGCCTTGGGCTAGACTCATGCTGACGACCCAATAGCCTAGTGGTTAGGACACTCACCTAAAACGCGGAATTTGGATTCAGATCTGCTCCTCTCCCTGAAGGCAGTCACAGTCCCCTGTCCTCAAGGAAAGCCTTTGCTATCTGCATGGGTAGAGGGCATGGAGATAAGGCTGTTTGCCAGTTTGGGGGCAATACGATGGGTCTCTTTAGTTAATGCTGGCCTGAATATATTGTTGAAAACAGGATCCATATCTTTCACCTTTAGCTGAATATCCTATCTGACAACCCAGATAGTTGTTTGCTAATACTTTTGGAGGAACAGGAACTCTATCTTCAGCATGTGTGCTGTATGAGAATGAAATTGCTCAGCTAAAGATTTATATGAAAATCTGGACAAATCGCTTAGCTTCCCTCTTAGAATTGGTTGGAATTGGTTAAAATGCTCCACTCTGCTTTGCAAGAGTTTCGAGAATAAATTACAAGTATGGACAAAACTTAATGCAAACTTTAGTGTAAGTAACACTGCATTCTTATTATTTAGTAATTTCTTTTGTACAGCAGTGTGTGACATAGCATATGTGTCTGGTTGTACTGATAGCCACTGTGTTGAGCCACAGAAAAGCCTGTGTTTGTGCCAGATGTTAAGTCCCCCTCTGCCCATGTCTCCTTATTTCCCTCTGCTTTAGAAAAAGTTGAAATTCTTCAAAGAGTGACCTCCTAAGGCACCGTCTCTCATCTTATTTATTTCTTGATTCTGCTGTCGTTCATTACATTAAAGGTTATTTTTTTAATGAAGAAGTGTGGGTAGGGAGAAATAACTTTTACCTTCTGTTCTAATTGATGAATGATGTGTGAACTAATCAGAAAGCTTTGCTATAGCCACCATTAAAGCAACAGATGTATGTGGCTCAGGAGAGATTTGTTGAACAGCTTCAACCTTTAAGTGCAGAGGATAAATGGGTGGTGACATCATTATACCTTGACAAATAGAAATTATATCATTCTTTTTTTCATTACTGATAGATGATTTATTTCTGTGGCTTTCATTTTCATAAGATCCATTCATTGTCTCTAAAGTTAAAACCTTTAAAAATTGCAATATGCGACTAAAGTAGTTATAATATTTTGCACATGATCTGCAGTATGTTGCCTTCTGAGCTTTTCTCCTGAAAGCCACTTTTAATAGAACAATACTATGATACTCAGTATGGAAAGACAAAAAGAAACATTTTAAACTTGTACTTGGGTTTATTTTTCAACCAGCCACAAAAACAGCATGTAAAGAGTCAGAGGACACTTGCTGTGATTATGTGGCATCTCCATCAGTTGCTGGAGAATTTTATTTTTGCAATGAACTTGAAGCCTGAGAAGAGAGAGGGTTGTTCTCCACAGGAGTTCTGTGCGATAATAAACAAGCAAATGTTCCCCTCTCACCCATATCTCACCAGCACATTTTGAGGTCTTGCCTTGTTTGATTGCATTTCTCATATAGTCATTGAGATGGATCAGAATTTCCCCGAAAATTTCAGTTCTTACTGAAGATTGCATTTCTTCCACTCTTACTGCAGCTTACAAATCAGAAACTAAAAATAACGTGTGCATCTGTTTGGATAATCTATTTCCCCAGAACAGATTAAAATGACAGAATAAATCTTAGAAGTTCTTGGAAGAGCTCTGAATGAATTACAACAAGAGATGAAAACAAGGTGAATATGGCTAGGACCTAAATGAGGGAATTAAGCTGATGCTGTGTCAGGGCGAAGTTTACAAACTAAAATAGGGGTCACGAACATGTACTACAGAAGTATAAAGAGCAGATTAAAGGTGACATTTCTACCAGAAGACCTGGGGAAAACAAGAGATCAGGGTTAGTTAGAAAAGAATGAAAGTCAGGAAGACAAAATTCATATAGAAAATCTCATTGGGTGCTGACAGGGTTTTCCTACCTGTGGCCACAGCTTGGAAAGCAAGGGCTGAACAAGTGTTCATCCTTGTACCCTGGGGAGGGAGCAGGCAGAACATGGATAACGTGTGCTTGCAAGTTCTCTGCTTCTTCAGGTGCCAGGCAGCAGCTTGTAGGCCAAAACTTTCCTACATGAGAAAACCTTAAAAAAGAATCCCTGACCATGTGATGTGATGTAATGTGTTGTGATCCGATCCTCAGAAAAGCTGATGAGCTAATCCCAGCATGCAACCCATTTTGAAGGGATCCGTGGCCCAGGAAAAAGCTAGTGGCTGCCCCTGCTTATGATGCCACCAGCATCACTGCTGCTCCTGCCAGGAATGGTAACTGGAAAATAACAGTGCAGGACTCCTGTTCTGAGGATGCTCTGCTGAAATTTAATTTAAGTAAATGTTTATGTATGTCTATGTATGGTTTTAGGAGGCAAATCTTAGTGTTCTTGCTGTCAGCCAGCTGCCTTAAAAATGGTCAGTTATCCTAAGTGTAAGAAAAGGAATGAAGATACAATGTAATGTAAATATAAAAAGCTTAATTGCTATCACTAAACAAAACCAACTACAACTAAGCTTCTGAAAAAGTTATGCTTAGCTTCACCAGAAGCAATGTATTTGCTTCAGGAAGAGCAGTGAAAAAAATTTGTGGCGTTTTTACAAGAGAACTGGGAGCAGATGATCATTCAGGTCCTTTCTGGCCCCAAGATCTATGAATCTAGGAAATGATGCCTCATTTCACAATCTAAGTCATTAAAAACACACTTCCATTATTGAAGTAATCACATTTCTTGGAAATGTGGCTACTATCTGCTAAGATGATATACCAGATGATCAGTGTTTTATTGAAATTCATGAAAATAACAGTGTTTGTTACCAGAATTCTTCTTTTTTATTATTTCCCCAAGCTCATTAGAACTCCAAAATATAGAAAATCACTCAGTGTTATAATATAAAAATGACATAAATTAATGCATACCAAAGTAGCTCCTTGTGTGACCCCCTTTCCCAGTGAGAGCAAGGAAAGGCATGAAGAACTCACAGAAAGGGAGAGGTATGTCAGAGGATCACAGTCACGTATATACACCTGAATAATGCATACAAAAAGAATTTTGGGGGAAAGAGAGGTGCTAAGCATTAGTTAGTACTTTTAAATCATCCTAGACACATTCCAAAATACTTCTCAATATTTTCTGAATACTGGGATCACTCCCATCATACAGCTTTCTAACTGGAGATTGCATCCTTACCCTCCACACAACGCGGAGACCGTGGGGCACAGCCGGGTTTCAAACAATAGTGTTTCCTAACCTAACGGCACTGTGCTGGGCCAGACTTTTGCCATTACATCCTCTTAGATTTTGCTGTGAAAGACAGAAAGGTGCTCTAAAAACCTCAGCATCAACTTAAAGAGATACTGCTCAATTCCTATGTACAGTAAATGTGTCTTTACAACAAAAAACATAGGCAGGCACTGTCTTTAATTTTGTCTCTTTTAGTACCTAAACCAATTCGACTTGAATTTCTTGATGGTGCTGTAAAACATGACCAATTAAACACATTGATGAGCCTCCCAATGAGCTCCAGTGTCAGTACTGCAAACTAGCATTTACCTTCCTATGCATGAGGCTGTATTGGCACAAACTTTTCTTCACAGAGGCATTTCTGGGTAAATAATAAGCTCAACCAGAGAAGATGAATAAAGGAAGAAAGTAATTTTTTATACTGAATGAGTACAAGGTAGGACTGAAGTAAATGAAACAATTTGCTTGAGAAAGTGGGTTCAGTAGAAACTTCTGGTTTTGATGAGCTGTCTCTCCAAAGAACTGGATGTGCTTTAACAGTATCATTTCTGATTTATCTGCTGTTGCCAGATAAATTTTCTTCTGGGGGGAAGACCAGAATTCTCTTTATTTAATGTACCATGTCTGGAATGTGGACTAGATTCAGCTACATGTCGCTTATAATTATTTATGTAACTTATTAATCACTGGGCTGTCACTCAGCTGTTTATAAAACACAAAAGAACACTTGGAGCCTGAAAAATTACATTTTTCCTCCCCTGCGCCTCCCCAAAGGCCCCTCTGCACTTCTGAGGAGACCTCCATTTAAATGAAAATCTGTTGCCCAGTCTAAATAACAAGGAACTCTGTAATGATAATTTAAAGAACACGCTTGTACTTTGTGCTTGGGAATTTAATGATTTGCTTTAAGGTGCTGTTAAACTTTCCTTTCAACTTTTCTGGCTGATGTCCTCGGCTCGTCATTTAGGTTTTTTCCCAAACAGGGCATGGATAGGGTCCCCCTCTTGCCCGCACAGTAACCTGTTTTCCCCATACTCAATACTTGGGAAACCACAGGATCTCCCAGACTGCTACCTCTGGGTTGTGCCTGCTTGAAACTGGCCAAATGCATTCAAAAGTCAGGATGCTTATACACAGACATGCACACACTGATGCACACTCTGGTTTCACACATCTCGTTTCTCCTGCAACCCTTTCTGTGACGAGTTAGTCGGCGTGGTTTTGTGCAGCTCGTTCTCGAGCTCCTGTGTAGGATAGCTCACAGCTTGTCTTTCAGGAGAAGGTGCCTTTCCAGTTCACAGAGACCATCATCCAGGCTTGTAAGTGTACACAGAAGAGCAATGACTCCATTCAGCTGAATTACATTTAAGATTTGATTATGAATGGCATTTTTGAGGCAGGCTATTCATCATTTGATGTTCTATGTGGGTCTCAGTGTCTTGAAGCTTCATAAAGGCAATTCATTAAACAGCTTTAGCCAGACCAGGCGGTGACTCAGCGAGCTGGGTGAAAGCCGGTGGGTGGCACCCACTGCTGGACGTGGCATTCCTGCATGATTGCCTTGGGCCAGCAAGGTGCTTCTCCTTTTGGTGCCTCAGTTTAGCCAGCAGTGTAATGGTTATACCGGTATTTACCTGCCTTCTCACCCATGTGGTGGGCTGACTAGCAACATGTTTTCAATCTTTGCATGAGAGGCTCCACATTAATCCATGCCACGATTTGCTTTGTTTGCTTCTACCATTAAAATTACTTGTTTCCCCCAAAGATCTGCCATCTGTCACTATTCACCTTTTACATTTTATGCTCCACAGCTGAGCGAACACCAATGCCTGAGGAATCCTATTTCCCATTATCAGCCATTGAAAGTGCCCTGAGGTTGGGGCAGTTGCGAAGTCTCGCTCCTGGTTGGATTCCCTGGGACCCCAGGGCTCACTCTGCAGCCTTGTCCTCGCTACGGCCGATAATAACATTGCAGGTTTTTCATCGTAGGGGTTGCCTTGTCTTAAAAAAATATTTAGTTCTGTTTTCTCCTCATTGCCATAATCTGCAGGAAGTAACGTAGAATTGTAGGAGGGAGAGGCAAAGAGACAAGGCATTGCCTGAGCGGATGCAGGCAGCAAAGGGGGGAACCGCTCTGTGCTCTCTGCAGGAGTATGGATATTGCGGGATCGTTCGGTATCTTTGTCTGCACTTGACAAAGGAAAGGGGCAGACCCTGGGTGATGGCCGGGACGTGCAGCTGCGAGACGCAAGCCACTGTCTGAGCAGCCAGTTGCAAATGATTTTTGTGTTTTCATATTCTTTATGAGTAATATCCTGTCAAAGTCTCATCAAAAGTTATTAGTCCCTCCATAAACTGGTACTTCAATATGTAAACTTGCCTTGTAATTAATTTTATGAGCTATGCCCCTGGCACCACAGAGCTCTTATTTCATTTTAGGAGCATAATTGATTAGGCTTCCTGTAGCTATGGTGTAGACCAAGGATGTTGCCACCAAACAAGGAGTAATTTGTGACAGCTCATTTGTGAGGAGATGCCTACTGTTTGCCAGCATTGGGCATACATAGGGCAAAGTAAAATATTTTGTATTGCTACTGCTGTGCCCTGCTTGAAGTTAAAAAAACAAAAGGAAAAACAAAGACACTATCTAATTATACAGACAAATTAGTAAGGTTAATTAGTATATATTTGTACAGCAGGTGTTATTCTCCACTCTGAAGTTTTTTCTTCTCCACTGAATTCCTGTGAAGATGTTTGTCTCACTATAGCATCAGATGACATTCCAATCTGGGCAACTAGATTTCCCTCTGTTTCAGTTGTATCAGGGTTTTTTTCTACTTTCTGCAACTGTTATGGCACAATAAAATCCCTCTCTCTTGATATACCTTTTAGCAATTACAGTGTCCATCTTGATGCCAATGGTTTAGTCATAAGATTTCCCTTCTTTTCTCTCCCTGTTTAATATCTGAGTGAATGTTACCTGAGACAAACACATTGGGCACTCAGGCAGTATTAGCTTACTATATGTCTATCATCAATGAGGCAATATTTCCTGTGGATAAGGTCAAAAGGGCTTTGTTTTCTATCAATTAAAAATAGGCTCATATAGGACACTGCATGTAAGTAATAAAGACATACTATGTATTTGTGTGGCCATAAGAAAAGGAGTGGGGTTATTCATAGACCACCGATCATAGCTGAAGTATCACCCTGACCCTGACAGCAGAAGAAAAAAAAAAAAGGTATTATTTTATTCTTTCCATATCCTGCGTATGCTAGCTGAGTGTCCACGAGAGGCAAGTCCTAGGTTGCTGCGGCCCCTTAAAGCCTGTAAGCACGAGGTTGAAACTAGAAGTGTCTGGTGCTTCCTGCCTCTCCAGGGGAAGCTTTGTGTGCTGAATTCAATAGGAGCTCTGTCTGAAATAAAAAGAAAGCAAAACCTCCCAAACTTAAAAATGAAAGTATGAGAATTTCAGAGGGAGAGTCGGAAGAAATGAGGAATGCTTCCCTCCAAAACTGCAACAGAATGATAAATTACTTTTGCCTTTCCGAAGCCAAGCTAGAAAACCTCTGCTCACCTCTATTATCTACTTCTGGTCTCTGAAGATACATTACCATATTAATTCATTGCGTTATACAATTTGAGCAACTAAATGAGTTTACCTCATGCCCTCTTAATAGCATTTTCTTCTAATGCTAGCTTTAAGTGATACATTTTAGGGGATACTTGAAGCAGAATGCATCACGAAAATTTATTTAAACTCAATTTTGTTTACAAATTATGACTTATCCCTTCTTGATGAACCAAGTATAGAAAAACCACACAGCGTCTCTGTGGATGCATCATCTCAGCATTGGGACTGCTGCCATCTCCTGACTAACGAGAGGTTTTACTGGGGCAAAAAAGAGGCTGCAATGTCTCAGGAGGTCAAGTGGGATTGTTTGTGTAAAAGACAAGCGTAGCATCACAGAGCAAATGGCATGTGGTGAATTCAAAGGGTTACATCTCCAGCCCATCAGAATGGGTAGGGTGGTACACCATGCCACACACCATGTCCAGCATGTGCCAGAGTGGTCCAATGGCTGCATCGTGAGTGGGCTCACCAGGCAGCAGGCTGCTGGACACAGGGCATTGGCCAAAGGCCAGCCTGCAGCGCAAAACATCAAGAAGTGTTTTCCAAGCATTGAGATTGTGGGAAAGAGGACCAAAAATGGGTCAACTTAATTTTTCGAAGACATGGTTCCTATCAGGACAAGAATGTTATGTCTTGTGGCTGTGGTCCCAACAGGGGCCCTCCACCCATGCACTGGACACATTTTTTTTCTATATGCATATGCAATTCTACACATACCTAAATGCATACATAAAATATGCTTACAAGTGTCTTATAAACAGAAGCAGCAACCTGATCTGTGGCTTTACATCTTTGCTTGTTCCTTCCCGTTACCTCAGGGACTGAGGAACTCGAGTCTTGTCAGTTTACCACAGGATTCATGACTTCACAAACATACCTACTGCAAATGTGCCGAATCTCCTCCCCACATCACACCCCCAAAGGTTTCGAGGGGTGAGAAACATAATAGAAGGCTCTTCATGCAGCTGGTCCCCACGTCTGCTCGTTCTTGTTCCTGGGCTTCCTGCTGGTCAGTGCCTTCAGCTGTTCAGGAGGATTTCTGTGCATATTGAAAAATTCTGAAATATTCCAGTTTTAGCATTTAGCAGAATGTTTATCAAAATGACCATCGTGCAGCTCTCCTGTATTATTCATGGGGGCTTCATTCAGCAAAGCCTTTGAGTACATTCTTTAGCTGAAGCATATACTTCTGTATTTTCCTGAAACACAAAGGATGTATGTAATTTCATTAAATAAGTTCCCATTTCAGTCATCCACAGGAGAAAAAAAGACAACACTGTGCAATTTGGTTACCTAAATTTTTAACAAAAATGTTTTGCAAACAACCTAAAAATCACTCATCCAGTGTAATGATTATCAACAAATTCTGACTGCTAGAAATAAAAGAACAGTTTGACCTCCATGGGCAGGAGTACAGCTCTGCATTCAGTGGAACTACTCTCACGTGTGAAGTTAAGCACCTGTGTAAAGTTTGCAGGCCTGAGGTAGACATCTGAAATAATGCTTTTGCCCATGAATGATTGAAACTCCAATATTACAGACAGAATTATCACATTGCTTCAAAACCCAAATAGTAGATACTACATATGTAATTGCTCTGTTTCATATTCTTAAAATGCAACAGTGAGATCAACCCAGCTCCTTTGGTCAGCTGGATGGGTTGTTTACCACTCTTGGGTTTTTGGTTTTGTTTTGTTTTTTAAAAAAAACCATTCCACTATTAGCTATTTACAATGACTGATAGAAGTAGCATTAACTTACTGCCAACTGGAAATCAATTCCTATTTGACCTTCTGATATGTACTAACCACCTTTCAACTTTAAAGAGAATTTCATCTCATCTTTGTGGCATCGACATAAATTAGTAAATAGAAAGTATCTTCATTTGACATTTTCCACTGTAAGTACCTGATCAGCAGTCTTACGTTCAGTGATGCTAATTTAATAGGTTTATCCCTGTGCTAGATATGGTATTCATTTAAACTGACCGTGCTTTATTTGAATTATTGCTCAGATTTGCACAAGTACAAATGACCTAATCTTCCAAAATACGTTTTCTGATCGACATAAGCAAACAGTCTGAGGAAGCAATTATGTAAAAGAAATGCTTTTAGGCAACAAATGGTTCTATAAATAAACGAGTACTTCCTAATCACAGGCTAAAAAAGTGTGCCATTTTTCCTTTTTTAATAAAAAAAAATAGTTAAACTCAATGAATTTTAATGTTCCTGAAAGTGAGAGGCCAAGAGTACTTTGGGAAATCGAGTACAGTGAAAGCAAAAGCTGCACCAGATTTTTGCCGAAGGTCAGTCAGCATAGTTGCATCTCAGCGGTACTACCTCTGACTTTCCAGGTGTGCACGTATCAGCAAGAAATTATATGGGAAAAAAGCGCCATTTTTCTATTTGCAACCTGTAGGAGGGAAGGGGATTTTTTTACAAGTCAAAAGAGTTTTTTTCCCAAAATGAAAGGCAATGCAAAAATAAACCAACCTACACACGTTTGTGTCTTTTCTATTTTTTCCATTGCCAATGCCCTGGGATCCCATTATTTATTTTGATTTATGCACTTTTTCCTAAATAAAGGAAGGATGTGGGGAAATATATTAAAAAATGTATCAGAGGGGGAACTTTTGTCCACCCATGGTATTTTGGGAAAAAAATAATTGTTAAGGGTTGGAAAGACATTACTAGGTCATATACTATCAGCTGTGTCAAAGGCATAAGAAGAAAAGCAATAGATGAAGCTTGGTAATGGAGAAATTGGTGTAGACAAATTATTTTCTCACATTGAATAGATCAAGACTACTTAACTAAAAGTGGTGGATAGTTACACAGTTGTAGATTGTTATGAGCAGAGTCTCAAGTCTAGAAGGAAGAAAGTGGGTGAAAGGCAAAAGTTACTTTACATGAGAAGAAGAAATTATGCTGCTAAAGAAAGAGAGGAAAAGCAATGTGACAGAAATAAAAGCAGGTTAGAGGTGTCCATCTGTGGAAAGATAAAGAGATGCATTAATGGAGAGGGTACGATGTCAGGAAGATGAGAGGGAAAGAAAGAATCATGGTTCTTGTTTGTATCAGAATGTTTTTGGGCACATCCAGTTGAAGTATGCACGAGGTATACACACCTTTACTTTTTCCATTGGGAAACACAAGAAGAATGGGCAAAAGCATTTGAGGGATTTCATTAATTCAAAAGAAGCTGACAGAAGATAGTACATGTTTTCTCCCTCCCACTTGTGCTAGCAGAAGAGCTTGATTTGGAGGCCTCTTTAGGATTAAAATCTTAAATACAAAAAGTCTTAAAGTCTTAAATACACCTATTTGCTTTGCTTAAGATTTAAAGTCAAACTTTGAGTCAGGCACAAGACTGTAAACAAAAATCACAAATAAATCAAACATAAAACATAATTTTGAATGTAATTGCTGGATACCTTTCCTATTGCATACCATATTTCCCAGATGATGCAGCTGGGTTTAATGTCACTCCTTTTCCAGCTGTTAACCTCTTCTCTGCCCCTGTTTGAAACCCAATCACTGTGTTTTCATGGAGTGATCCCACCATAATGTCCTTCTAGGTCTCAAATACCCTCTCTATATCTCAAATCCCTCTTTGCTCCCCACTTTCATTTTAAAGCTGGGTTCCTGCTTTCTGTTCATACCTGTACAGCCTCAGCAGCTCAGACCTCACACCTCCATTGAGTCCTGGAGCTGGACTTTAGGTAGAAATGCAAATGCTATTTGCAATCAGCCTGCTTGTTGACTGCCAAAGTCCTGAGCTGGGCTCTCTTCTTTACAGGGGGCCACAAATGCTTCCAAATTAAATGTACAAGGTACCGCTTACAGGGACGTTTTGTGATGCCGGCTTCCTGTGAGGCAGTACCTAGCACATGGCTAGGATAGCTGACAGGTAACAAGTTGCTCTGTCTAGAGGTACTCATAAATACAAATGTTTTCTCTCCTGGTTTCCTTTGTCCCAGGAGGTGGTGTGGATTATCAGGAGGATACACCTTCCCAAGTCTATAGCTCTTTAGATACGTAGAAACAAAAATGTCTTTTCACATGCACCTTGGTGTTCTTCCAATGTCTGCAGGTTTACATAAACCTTATGATAAAAAACTCCAGGAGAAGAGAGTGTTTTCATCTTCATCATGCTGCAGCTGCTATAGGGGAAGCACAAAAGGAGGTGTCCAGGTACTAAGTAACTTACATATTGTGTAAACGAAAGCCATGTCTCTATGAGGATTAGGGGTGCTAGCATGGTGCCACCTCAGAGGACATCTGTCTCTGAGCAGGCAAAGCGGGCAGGTCCTTATCAGTGGCACTGCTGTCCTCCAGGAAGGACAGGACACGCTTGTCCCATCTCCAGGTGACTGCCTACGCAACATGGGCAGAAGAACTTTGTAGATGTAAATCAATACATTGTGTTGCTCGTGGCAATGTCTTTCTAACTTTGATGCATAAAATGAGAAGAAAGTATGCAGTGTCCCTGCAGAAACAAGGGACTTTTAGATGTACAAATGAGGTCGTTGTTTACAAATCTGCCCCTGGCAGGAGAGAGGGAGAAAGTGCTGGGCACAGTAGAAGCAGCGTGTTAAGCAAATGTTTAAGCTTTGTCTCTAAGATACATTCTGCTCTTTCTAAAATAAATATGTGTGTATGTTAGAAAAAAGATATCAAAGTGTGAATACTTACAGGAGGGACACAACGTAAAGCGCTAGGTTAGATACTTCCTTATTCCCTCAGACTTCTGAGTTTCTCAAATACCTCTCCTTTGCATACTTTGGGCCATGTAAGTTGTTTCCATGGTGACAAATAGATGCTATGTTTATTTACAGGGCAGCAAGGAATGACAATGTTGGCAAATGGCATTTCTGTTCCTTTTTTTTTTTTTTTTTTAAAGGAGATGTGGTTTAATTAATGAGACTGGCAACAGTAGCAGCAGCAGTTTTGCGGTTTTTCAGATGCCCTTCCCATCCCCATTTTGAGTGCGTGCGTGTGAAACAAAAGTAGCCAGCAGTTACTGTGGCTGTGTGATTCTCCCACCAGCCTTCCAAAGCCCTTTGCTCTATTCGGGATGCACACAGCTTCTTGTGAGCAGCACTGCCTGTGAAGTGTCAAGGAGATTTCAGGTTTTACTCATGGGTAAGGACCTAAATATTTCTTGCATTAGGTGCTTGGCCTTTTCTTCAACCCTCCCACACATCTGTTCTTGTTGACAGCTCTACTACCTTGTCCATAAAAAATGATCTGATAGCAAAAACTCTTGTAGTTGATACTGCTCTGGTAAAAATAAATAAATTTCATATCTGCAGTAGATTGTGGAAAGCAGGCAAGAGAGATTTTCAGAAGGAGCCTTCTGAAAGAAGGGACTAGGGTCTGAAAAAAACCCAGAGTTTGGGCAGATTGATTAGCTTATGGATTTTATTCCTTTTAAAAATTCTCCTGAGGCTCCATAAAATGTATTTGACTTGTAACAGCCACAGGCTGCTGCTGAAATGAATGAACACTGGATTGAGACCCTCTGCAGCCTCTTGGAGTTTCCTATCAGCTCTGCTGGGTGACTCGTGGCCCAGTGGGAAAATGGAAGCTACTAGATCCATTCATTGCTCCTTCTTGCATCCACCTCTGTAGAAAACTGGTGTGGGACTTGCCTCTCCTAGCCCTGATGGCTACGGTGCTGCTGCCTGGCTTCACTTTGGCACCTCCTTTCTCTTGGCAGGCAGCGAAGCAGGGACATGGGATTCCCACCGGGATTCAGGAAGGGTATAAAATTATTTCCAGGGATTTTTGTGGTTGATCCTTTCCTCCCTCCCGCCTTATGTTCTTGATCCAGAGCTGGGTGGTATCTGGCTGTATCTGTCAAAAGAGTGGGTCCAGCAAGACTTGTTTAAAGTGGAGTTGTAGCCATATAGAAAGGTAGGAAAGTATAGAATCATAGAATGGCTAGAGTTGGAAAGGACCTTAAAGATCATCTAGTTCCAACCCCCCTGCCATGGGCAGGGACACCTCTCACTAGAGCAGGTTGCTCAAAGCCCCATCCAGCCTGGCCTTGAACACTTCCAGGGATGGGGCATCCACAACTTCCCTGGGCAACCTGTTCCAGTGCCTCACCACCCTCACTGTAAAGAATTTCTTCCTTATATCTAATCTAAATCTCTTCTCTTCCAATTTAAAACCATTGCCCCTTGTCCTGTCACCACTCTTCCTGACAAAGAGTCCCTCTTCAGCTCTTCTGTAGGCTCCCTTCAGGTATTGATAGGCTGTTATAAGGTCTCCCCGGAGCCTTCTCTTCTCCAGGCTGAACAACCCCAGCTCTCTCAGTCTGTCCTCATAGGAGAGGTGCTCCATCCCTCTGATCATCTTCGTGGCCCTCCGCTGGACCCGTTCCAACAAGTCCATGTCCCTTCTGTGTTGAGGACTCCAAAGCTGGACACAGTACTCCAGGAGGGGTCTCACGAGCGCAGAGTAGAGGGGCAGAATCACCTCGCGAGACCTGCTGGCCACACTTCTCCTGATGCAGCCCAGGACACGGTTGGCTCTCTGGGCTGCCAGTGCACACTGCCTGCTCATGTTGAGCTTCTCATCCATAAGCACTCCCAAGTCCTTCTCCTCGGGGCTGCTCTCCAGCCATTCTCCACCCAACTTGTATTTGTGCCTGGGGTTGCCACGTCCCAGGTGCAGGACCCTGCACTTGGCTTGGTTGAACTTCATGCAATTTGCATAAGCCCACCTCTCCAGCCTGTCTAGGTCCCTCTGGATGGCATCCCTTCCCTCCAGCGTGTCAACTGCGCCACCGAGCTTGGTGTCATCAGCAAACTTGCTGAGGGTGCACTCTATCCCACTGTCCATGTCACTGACAAAGATGTTAAATAGTACTGGTCCCAGTACCGACCCCTGCGGAACACCACTCGTTACTGGCCGCCACCTGGACATTGAGCCATTGATTGTAACCCTTTGGATGCGGCCTTCCAGCCAGTTCCTTATCCACTGAGTGGTCCATCCATCAAATCCATGAGTTTCCAATTTTGAGACCAGGATGTCGTGCGGGACAGTGTCAAATGCTTTGCATAAGTCCAGGTAAATGACGTCAGTCGCTCTGCCCTTGTCTACCAAGTCTGTGGCAGTATTGTAAAAGGCCACCAAATTTGTCAGGCACGATTTGCCCTTGGTGAAGCCATGTTGGCTGTTTCCAATCACTTCTTTATTCTCCATGTGCCTTAGCAAGGATTTCAGGAGGATCTGCTCCATGATCTTGCCAGGCACAGAGGTGAGACTGACCGGCCTGTAGTTTCCCGGGTCTTCTTTGTTTCCTTTTTTGAATATTGGAGTTATGTTCCCTTTTTTCCAGTCAGTGGGAACTTCACCAGACTGCCACGATTTCTCAAATATGATGGAGAGGGGCTTAGCAACTTTGTCCGCCAGTTCTCTCAGGACCCGTGGATGGATTTCATCAGGTCCCATGGACTTATGCACCTTCAGGTTCTTTAAGAGGTCTCGAACCTCGTCTTCTTGTACTGTGGGTGGTTCTTCATTCCCAGAGCCCCTGTTCTTGCCCTCCGTGACTTGGGCAGTGTGGTTAGGGCCCTTGCCAGTGAAGACTGAGGCAAAGAAGTCATTCAGTAGCTCAGCCTTATCCATATCCTGGACATACAGTTGCATGCAATATTAACAAACAGTTGCAGACAAACAGTTGCATGCAATATTAACAAGCCGGAGGTAGAAGCTGATGATAATAGTCAGTGACAGACTGGATGGAAGTTTCACTGATTGACCTAAACTGCATCCCCGCTCATTTGTTTTGATGTTCATGTTTTTTTCATGCCAAAAAGGGAAGAAACTATCTGCAAATCCAGGTTCTGTGCGCCTCATATAAAGCTAGAAAAAAAAAAAAAAGAGATTTACAAAACTGGTCCTCGTATTCCTCCCACAGCAAACCTACAAGATCATTCCTCTGCTAGTCTTTCATCATCCATGCTGGATGCATGGCCAGCCTGAACACAGAAAAGATTAAGTAGGGAAATGAGGCAGAGGTGGGTGTCACAACAGGAGGGAGTTGTGGAAGGTGGTCCAAGGATGGGCTTGTTGCACCAGAAAGACCAGCAGAGGACCATGAAATGGACCTCACCATTGGACAGTGGCATGTTCTGATAAAAATCAGGATGGTGCAAACCCAATTGTTTCATGGAATGACTAGACTAGACATCTAAAACGTATTTGTTCCCACCTGAGTAACAACCTCACTACTCATCACTACAAAGGCTTTTGTTTTGTGCTATAAGGTCTCACTAGCTGGCAGGTTTGAGATGGAGGGACACTCAGGAAAGCCACCTGCCATCACTAAGTGCCTAAGGCTTATGGGTTTCTGAGGAATCAGCATTACAATTTCTCTGTGACTGAGCCATTGCAGTTCTTAATCAATAGAGATTATGGTTTCAAATTCTGGTCATTTATTTAGACCTAAAACCAGATAAGCAAACACCAAGCTAAATAGGTAAGTGTTCTATCTAAATTTTCTCACAAGAGCAAATGAGGAGGGAAAAAATATCTTTCTGTAGCGTGCAAGCTCTCTTTCACCTACCTATTCTCTTTTCTCCATAAAGTTCCTCCAGGCAAATGTAAGTCTTCTGAGTGACTGTGAGAGTTCTCTCTTGCTGTGTATTTCCAGATTCAAATTTGTCCAAATTGAATCTTAGGAAGCCCAAATCTTTAACAGCTGCATGTGATCTAGCTAGCCCAATGGCTAGCCCAAGCTGCAGAGAGAGAATCCTACTACTACAGGCTGCCGTTTATGTTGGATTGTGTGCCTGCAGGAAAATGAGAGCTCTCCCATGCAGACAGTTATAGAATCATAGAATCATAGAATGGTTAGAGTTGGAAGGGACCTTAAAGATCATTGAGTTCCAACCCCCCTGCCATGGGTAGGGACACCTCCCACTAGACCAGGTTGCTCAAAGCCTCATCCAGCCTGATTCTTGAACACTTCCAGGGATGGGGCATCCACAGCTTCTCTGGGGAAGTTCTGTTGTCATTCAAAAGAGAAAAGGTTTCTCCTTAACTTGAGTGACCTAATGAAGTCAAGTCCTTGTCAAGATGATAGCTGAGATTGGTAGGATTGGGCAAAGTCATACTCTCTGACAGCCTTTAGTTCAATCTACCACTTCGTGAAGGAAACTACAAATGGCTGATTCAGTTTAAAGATGGCTTTTACTCTGTGCAGACATCTGAAAGATAACTGTATCTGTACGTCCCTTTTCTCACATCCTCAGTGATTCTTACAGTTCTTGGTCTTCATTGGGAAAAATAGGAATATCAAGGTTCAAGATCCAACTGTGACTCCAGTTTCTATGCTGACAGTTTTTTTTTCTTTCCAGTGTGCTGATGAGAAAGATCCTTTAAAATCACCTGTGTGAAGAATATACACAGAATATATGTGCTGTTAAATGCTTTCCTTTTACATATCAGAAAAGGTGGTGCTGAAGGTCCTGGGAGATTTCAGGGTTTCTCTGTCTCAATACAATCGACTTTCAGTAGCATGCACTTGTGGTAGACCCAGGCTGCAAGTCAGTGCAATATACATGATGTACAACCATCGCTCATTACTGGAATTGCCCTTTGATATGTTAGCAGACCTGTGACCCTTTTGAAAACATTCATTTACACAGCAACTGCTGGCATAGATAGCCGACAGGAAGGGTTGAATCGAATAACATTTGCATTACACATGATCATTCTTTAAAACAGGAAGTTTGACGGTAAATCATGGAAAGATAGTGTGCATGTGCATGAGTTTGGATCCATAAAAAAACCAAAACACGAAGAGATCTGTCAAATAAGTTTAAATTCATAAGCATTTTCCAAATGCATTTCCAAGACGAGCGTGCAGTCTCCAGTGTGGAGCACGCTGCTGCAGCAGTCATTTAAAATTCTGCTAAATCATTCTGCGTCTCTCTAACCAGTACTAATAGCTTTTAGGCTGGCTGGCAATCTCACGCCAATAGGAAGCCTTGCAAAGGCTTCCAGATCATTTATGTGTGTGGGTGAGTGAGAGAGTGCACCACAGATTTAATTTAGTGCCCTTGGTGGCTTTCAGTAGAATATATATATATTAATCACTTGTGACTTCTGATTTGGGGGATGGGAGTTCATCTGGAGTCCAGGAAAATCAAATGAAACTCATAAAGATGAAAGTTGCCTTGATTTCATTTGCTGATTTTAAGCAGCAAATTGTTTCTTACCCATCCTTGCATGATAATTGGTAAATGTACTGAAATGGGTTATTTGAGTTTCAATGGACTCTCTGGGCAATCACACAGCAACTGGAGTTCAGAATGTGCCCTATAGGTACGATTACTAATCGCATTGCTCAGATAATTTCTGTCTGGGAGAAACACATTGCTGGCATCTTGCAATGAGGAGGCAGGGCCATCTTTAGCTGTGTCTGGCGTGGGGTCCCCAAGCAGACGAGAGGCTGTAGCACAGCTCTGAAAATGTGAGCCATTGACTCAGCTGCAGGGAGCAAGAAAAGGGAGTAAATTGTGTGAGATGAATGAGGCTCAGTAGGTCTGTAGGCAACATTACTCTGCAGATGGGAGTCACTTCATCAGGCATTAGGCTTTGAATATTACGCTTTAATTTGGTTGAGTAGTGGCTCTCTGTTGCCCTTAGAGGGCAATTAATCCTATCTGGTGCTAAGGACTTGCATTTCCAGAACATGAGTCATCTCCTTATCTGTGGGTAAGATAACTCACCTTCTGCAGGTGCCTTTGAGAGTGCATGGAGCCTGGCTTAGACTTGCACACTGAACTCCTAGGTGATCATGCCTAGGTGATAAACTAGGCTGAGTTTAATCCAAGAAGCTTCAGGGCAGAATGGTCTCGGGGAGGGATTTGGTTATAAGAAACTAAATCTGGAGTGGGGACGAAGCTACAGACGTCTGTTCTGGTGTGGCTGAGAGCAGACCATGCCCGTAGTCTGCGGATTACAACTGTAGGGACACTTTAGTGATTCTTTTCATCTCACATATACAGAAAGCAAGGAAGAATTGTGTTAAACAAGTGAAAAGAGTGCAAGGGGGCTCTGGGACTAGTAGGGACTGGGAGTGTTCTGTGCTTAGAGTGGTGTTACTGGTACCCACAGCCAGAGCTGCCCAGGTGGCACCACTGGCAGAGGGGCATCTGCCCTTTTGTCCTTCTAACCCAGCAAAACGGTACTATGTTTGAGCAGCTCTGCTGCAAAAAAGGGAAAAAACCAATCACCCGACCACAGCTGGTGCCTCTCTCCTCTTCATCCATGTAGCTGCTGTTGCCATGGCAGCAGTCATCACCCTCGGAGGATGCTCTGGAGGATCTCCTCCTCCTCGCCTGCTGTTCCCGCTGCCCCAGGAGCATCAGGCTGCTCCCATGGAGGCATTGGTGGCAGGTTCCTTCGCTGCCTTCCCTGGGGAGCACTTGGTCTCTCCTCCCTCAGGACTGTTCACAGTGGTACAGCCGTTTTGCTGGCCATTGGCAGCACCACACAACAGTGGCACAATGGGCTGCTTTTGCTGCACCAGGGGCAGAGTTACTGCCCGACCTCTCGGTACAGTCTTGTGCATGTCATTGCTAAACATTGCACTTAGCATGTGTAAGAGCATTTTGCAGGGTGACAGCATTTCTTTGACCATTTCAGCTTCAGAGAACAAATTTTCTATTCCTCTTTGTATGACAGTGTTGAAATCTGCCTGCCTTTGCCCATTTTTGTGCCTTCATCAGACAGTGGGAGTCAGTAAGGGTTGTACACTTAATTTTCCAAGTTCTTCCTGAAGACCGCAGTGGCTGTTTCCACTTTGAATTTCTAAGCTGTACTACTGAATTTGGGAGCCCTGACAACTCTCAAACTCCAACAGGCACATACAGGAAATGTTTTGATGGACTCTTGTTCGCAGAATTCAGAGTATGTGGGATGGATGTATCTTGTGGACTGGCCAGCCCATGCCCTGCTTGATGTTAAGTACTGCAAACAAAAGCATGTTCAGGCTTTTTCTGCAATTCAGTTCCAACTTTTCTCACTTCTTTTAACTTGTTTTCTAACTAGCTGAAGGCCTGGATCAAACCTAAGTATAAGTTTAAAGCAGGCTTACGGTTGCAGCTATCCAGGGCCTCAAGGAGGTTTTGAGGCAGACACACATCCTGGTGTAGGTGTTGTCTTCTTTCTCCCTTCTCCTATGAGTGGTTCATAGGAGATGAGAAAAGGATGACCTAAAAGTAATGATGGAAGCTGTACAGCAACAGATGATTTCTCCATACAGGAGAAATTCTTGGACTTCTTGTCTTCATATTCAAGTGTATTTTTTCTCGCTCTGCCCCCATGGAAATTTTTCAGCTTTAATTGAAATAGAATAATTATAGAAGTTGACATTATAAACTTTGACTTGGTTTAAAATGAAAAAAATGCTTTGAATAATATTTTGCTGTTTGAATCCAGACTAGAGCTAGGCTGTCTGTTCTCCACGAAATTCAGACCAAAAAAAACCCAACCCAAATAACTTATGAAATTCCCCTCAGCAGGGATTTTCTTAAAGGAAACAATTATAAAACTATCAAAAATGTCTCACTTCAAGGCTTTCAGAAGGAAACATCACTGGGGGAGTTCAAGCTCTGATATCCATGAGTCACCTCTTCCCCTGCTTCCTACTGTGGGACTCCCGTCTGCCCTTGGGCCCCAGCAGCCCTGCAAATCCTGGCTGATGACCTGCAGCCACAAGGGCTTTTGAGCTCATGGTCCCCATCTGGGAAACCTGAAGCTTTTTCAGCCTCCAGGATTTTGATGATTGCTAAGTTTAGCAGAGAGAGGAGGGGAGAGGGTGAGCTGGCAGGAAAGCAGACAGTGCTCTGCTGGAGCCCCTGCAAGGTGAGTGAAAATCACCATCCCTTTTTGCTGAATGGGCATTTTCAGTGGAAAATTGGTTTTCTCAGAACTTTTCTGCCCAGCTGTTCCCTGTGGGCTTTTAGTGCCAGTTCTTCATGCCCCTGCCCTTCCCTGCAGACCTGGCGTCCTGCCCAGCCTGAGAGTCCCATGGAGAGTAAAGTCTCCTGTCTGGTGGACCCTCTGCATTGTAGAAGTCTGTGAAGGTGGTCCTCCAGGCAGAAATAGGGCCAGCAGCCGAGGTCTTTCTAATGGGAAGTGGGAGCCTGGGGTTACGGGGAGATATTTTTCATTACTATTTCCGTGGAGCTGAGAATTGGACTGTCAAAAAGAAAACCAAAATTTTGGGGATTAAAATTGGATTAAAATAACAATGTGGATGTGGACTGGATATATCTTTTACAAAACAGACAGTGAATCTTTAATGAAAACCTTTGTGTTTCCTGCAGCCAATGTTATATCTCAGTGATATTGTCTTGCATTGAGGCTTAATAGGATTTAGATGTTATCTGCACTGGGATTTCTGCTGCCAGCTTCAAACTGAAATAAACCATATTGGTGCAAGCCATACTTAGCATTAACACTTCTTTTTTTCATACTGGGTGCTCCATTAGTGCTGCTACATCAATTTAGTAAAGAATGCACTGCGAGCAAGTAGTCATTTAATAGGAAACCCAGAAATATTCAGAGATGGCTTAAGCCAGAAACTTTTATTGCTGCTGCTGACTGTGTCATCTTTAAAAGGAAAGAGAGGCTGCATAATGAAATGCCTTTGATCACTTAGTGTGTTTTTTGTTCAGTTCTTCTCATGGTAAGGTTTGAACCCTGCTGTTATCTAGAAAATCTCATGGCAGTTCCCATCTACTTTGTTCTGTGTATCATGCCGCATGCTGTTAGGGAGTAGTTTTACCCCAGAAGTGGAAAGGATGATAGTGGCCCAAATGATGCTGGTATATCCCATGCCTCTGTCAGGCAGGAGCAATTGGTTGATTCTTGAAGGAATTATTCAAATGTTTCTAGGGTACCCCATGTTCTTTGGATGGGCAGTGTTGGAAAGTATTATTAAAACTAATAAATCCTAAAGTACATGTCCTCTTGTGTCAACACATGGGACATCAACATTATCGTGGTGCACTTGAGAAAAATCAACAGCTTTATTAAAAAAATGCTGATCCTGGAAACTGCTAACATGTATGGCAGGGTAGATATAGATTAAATTCATCGACTGTACATATTAACTGTTTTATGAATAATTTAAAATGAGCATGATACTAGCCAAATTAAAGAATAACAAATTTCAAGTGATGTTTATAATTCCGAAGCTGAAGGGCTGGTGACATTATCATTGTTATTAGAACACTTCCTGCGGCACTTCTGCTCTGGAGGGGAAAAAGGGGGGAAGCAGTCCAGCATCTCATAGATAGATAAGGAATTTCCTGCTCCTTTATCAGCCATCTTGAACTGCAAATTTAGATCTGGCTGGGGAAAAAGACTGGAATATGTCAGATCAGCTGGGAATCAATAAAAAGGAAAAGACTTTTAGTAACCTAGTGAAAAGAAAAATCATCACCTCAAAGAAAAGAAACCTACTCAAAAAGTCACAGCTAAGGCAGGAGTGCTCATGCACAAGTGTGGAAGCACAGGAGGTCTCAGAAGAATTACCCCAGGGTGAAGAAAATAAGTATATGAGGTATTAACATTAAGTATTCTCTTCTGGATCAGTCTTTCAAGCAGTTACACTTTAAAATAATAATTGAAAAAACACACCTCATAAAAATTAGCCCTCCTGCTTGCGAACACAATTTTAAGACCTAACTGATTTATTTTGTTTGCTTAACTTTATTGCATTAATTGGTTGCTAATAGACTGCTAAAGTGAATAAGAAGCCACTTGATGAGAATAAAGTATATTTTCAGATGTGTAAACCATTAAGCATCATTTAGTCACTAAGATTAAGTCAACCTAGGCAGATTACACTGGAGTATGGAACATTCAGGTGTTTGAGACCAAAGCCTGGACTGTGGGTAACAGCATTACTCTGCATAATAAGTAAGCCTTCTGCAGGAACCCAGTCAGATATCTGCGAAGGAGCAAAGGTGATGGGGTGGGAGACCAGGCAGGGAAGGGAAAAATGGAAGTTAGTATAAACATTTAATTTCTCACCTGAAATGTCTCACTCTGATGATGCTGAACAACACTGGACATGGCGAAAGTTCTGTTCTGAGCCCCTGAACTGTGATTTAGGTTTTAGACATTACCATTAATTATTGAAACTCAGAAGGCTGCAAAAACATCTTGATTCATTGGCAAACTGACAAACATATGGTGTGTTTTGCAAACCTCTAGGTTTCTGTTCAGAGAAGGAGAACATTAATTGCATACAAATTCTACTGGGAGTTCTGAAACCAGCCGTCATTAACATTGTTAGACATCGTATCTGGGAAGCTCAGTGCATTTTAAATCTGAGTTAAAAATTCAGAGCTTTGGTAAAACTTTTGAGAAGGAAAGTGCTGAAGTGTAATAAACTCAAAGAAGAGCATAAAAGTATCTGGTGCTCTTTGGTATCTAGTGTTGGTGCATCAACAGCTTTACTTCTTGATTGATAGTCTGGACAGGAGGTTAATATTCGTCTTGGTAGGCTAATATTTGTCAGCACTTGGAAATTGGCATCAGAATCTGTTCTGTGTTGTCTGTGGCCTCCTACCAATTCTGCTTTGGCTATTTGATTGCCAGTTAGACATCTGAAATCCTATGAATGTCAAAACTTCATGTCTAGATTCACTGTACACAGAGTTTAATCAGCATTGGCAACAGGCTTTAGATGAAGGGGATTGTGCTGTGATTATTGACACAACCCAGAAAGCCTCACCAGAGAATGCTGCAATGCATCGTGTAGAAAATAAATTACCCTCTTTTTCATCTAGGTTGTGGTATGGCAGCTGCTCTTCACCTGCTGAAGCATGCTGTCCTGCCACTTCTCTGGCTGAGGATGGGTACGTAGATACGGCACTACAGATAGACACAGAGGGACAAGACCATATGGGATGTTTTGATCAAGGACTATAGGATCATCATGCTTGGTGACCTACCCAGCAGGTTTGCTGCGTTTGCATTAAAGAAGCTAGTAGAGCACTCACCACAGGCCATGACCGGTCATTCTGCTGTGGCATGACTTCAGAAGCTGGAGTGATGGGAGCTGTGATGTTCCTGACTTGAAGGTCCAGCTCAGTGGCCCTGGAGCTTGTCCTGTAGCTCCAGCAGGCAGAGCAGAAACTAGCTCTGCTTCTGAGGTCTCTGGGACACAGCACAGAAAAATCCTGGGCTGTGCTGTGACACAAAGGGCCTGCCTCATTCGCCAGGTCATTCCCCCACATCGATTCTTGTTGTTACTTTCCCACTTCTAAATGCTTTCGGTGACTCCTCTTTCAGAAGGGTTAAATTCCTCATCGTTTAGCAACTTGTGCATGGCCCTAATGATTTCCCTGTTAAGGGCTATCACTGTTCTATTCAAGCCTCATATTTCAGTGCCAGTGGTCGGACTCCAGAAGCAAAGCAACTCTCATTGTACTTATGTGCACACCCTGGAGAACACCCTTCTGCAGCAGCCTTTGAAGCTGCGACTGCTGGGTGGATTTCCTTGCTTTCATCTTCCATCTCACATTCTTTATGTGTATAAAATAGTTTAAAACTGAGCCCCAGTGTGCTTATAAAATGCCAGGTCATTGACAATAGTGGCACTCATTTGCTGTGGTCAATTTAGTACTAATAAGCTGAAACTGTTCTACGGGGATTCTTTTACATGGAACATAAACTCCTTTTCCCTCACTTAAGAACACTTTCCTATAAAATGATTGCAACCTAATAGTTTTTCTCCTCATTTTAGTAACCAGTCTCAGTCTATATTAGTGCTATTTCCCCCAGCAGCTTTCCCTATAAGCTCTGTTTCAAGGCACTGAATCAATGATTACATGGTATGCAGTCCATTGAACTGTCCATCCTGGGAACCCAGCGTGTAATACAGCCCCTAATATCCTAGTGCCACAGTAAAAGTAGAATTTACTGCAATGAGCTAAATTCAATGCTCAGATTCTTTTGGTTTTTAGTTTTCTTTCTTTTCATCCAGATATCTTAAAGCAGGTGGGACATCTTCTCAGGTGCCTCTCAGAAATGCTGAGTCTGCACGTGGGTTTTCTGACCCTCTGTAAATGCAATAGCAGCAGCGAAAAGGAGGTTTCACACCTTCCTAAAGTCATTATTCACTCAGCTCTGAAGACTGCACTCTGCATATATTAATCACACTGATCACTGCATCTCTTTTCCTTTTTTTTTCTTGTCCTGTCCCTATATCCAGCTGATTTCCCAAATTCACACGCCTTTTGCTCTTTTCCTCTTTTGCTTTCCCTGTGGTTCTGATGCTTCATATTGCAGTAAAACGTTCTTCTATCCACGTTACTCTGATTTTCTTTCAAGAATGCCCTCTATGCTTATTCCTACACTGATTTGCTGAAATCTGTAATAAAATAATCTAAACAGAATTGTAAACAGAATCCAGACATGAATAAATGAATGCAATTCATTCCCTATCTTCTTCTGGTACCTTGTTTGCCCAAGACATTACTTTCTCTGAGCAAGTTGTGTGGCTGGTACAACTTCATATATACCTTTGATACTATATGTATTTTCACCAAGTGCTGATCAGATCTCTGTGATAGTATATTTTGTGTATGTGAAGTCACAGCTTAATGGGGCTAGAACTTCTGGTTTAATAGAATAATTATTAATAATCCAGTGTAAAGCTTTCTAGCAATGAAGTTACCTTGTCTGATCTCTCTTTTACAGCCTAAATGGGGTCTCTTGTCTACTTATACTCCAGGAAGAGAACTATATCATTCCCTGATAAAATGACTCTTGTAATTTTATCCCCAATAAATTGACTGTGTGACATCATTAACTTCCCGCACATTCTGTGTGGCCATAAATAACCACCACTTCCACATGGAAAATGGAGGAAGCACCATCTTTGCAGGCTATGCATTGCTTTGATTTTTTTTTTTTTATTTAAAAAAGTTATCAATTTTATATTAATTAAACTAGTATTTTAACAATAACATCATTGTCCTCCTTCTGTTTTCCTCAGCAGTAATCAGATCCCTTCATTGTGATAAACTACCCGGCCTTCGGTCTCATAGCTTACCCACTTGGGAATTGAATTATTGCTTCATAAAACAGAGGGTTGATTATATAATCACTTAATTAAATGTTGTACTCAGTCATTGCCGAGCTATTCCTGAAATGCATTTGGCATCTGTACTCACTAGGCAAATTTAAACATTGGAAGAGTTATTTTTTTCAGATGTGCTTCTTTAAAGGTTATTATTTGCAGTGTTCCATTGTCTGTGTGGTCTGGTTGTTTTCCGTGTGTCAAGCTCACTCTTAATCACAAAGGAGATGAAATGCTCTTTGTGTTCCTATCTGACTTGCAGATTGCAGTCAGATTCTCACTGTTATCATTTTGGAAGTATTTTTCTTGCTTCTGTTTGCAAAAGCACTCAGAGGTAAAGAGCCCACTGAGTTCTGAGCAGATATTCAGGACCTCACCAGCGACCACTGAAATTACTGTAATGAGCTGGGCATCAGACCTTGGAATGGAAAAAATCCAGCATTAGCCACAGCCCCAGGTGAATTTCCCCTGCAGACAAGCACTGCGAAATGCCAGGGATTGTGTGGATGAGACAAACCCTTTGGTTCTGCTGCGCCCAGCCAGCACCCAGACCTGGCTCTGTATGTGACTTTCCAGTTCCTAAGGGAGAAATACCAACACTAGCACGCTTTCATAGGGTGCAGTCCAGCTGATGGAGGTCGCAAGACCACAGGGGACATCATATATTTCCTCAAGAACTCCTCCAGCCTTGCCCAGAGCTTCACCCCGACAGGTTATGTGGTGTCACCCTTCAGGGACTTAGTGACGGGGGGGTAAGTAAAACACTGGCCATGACACTATGCTTCTAAATTACACGAACACGCACAGACTAAGAAGTGAAAGGTAGATTTGCAAGGACAAAAACCTGAACATATCTGCATATAAATCTTCTCAGTTTCCTTGCTTTACCTGGAGTTTTCTTCAAGCCTTGGATGATAGGTGCAGTGCAGAGTTCATCGACAAACTGTCTCTGCTTCTGTATTTCCATCTTCCTGTCTGTGCCTGCCTCTGCCACTCTCAAGAGTTGCCCCTTACTTTTAAACATGGTTTCATCACAGGTTTGTGTGACCGCATACATTGGCCGTATGGTACAGACGCATAACTACCAGAGCAGGACAGGGGACAAGAAGAGCCATCGGCAATCAATGCTTCTTGCAGGGAAGTCCCATAGTCTTACCAGCATGGGTTCAGTTGTTCATTTTCCCAAAAGGTCTCTCCCTAAAACACAGCTGTCAGTTCTTTCCTACCAGGAGAGAGAAGACGCTCAATGTGTCAGAGTTTGTAAGACTTTCTGCTCTGTCCTATTCCAGCTTGGATTTTACCCTTTGTTGCCTATGGGTTGAGAGGCACAGACCAGGCAATCTTACTTCTTTTCTTCATCACTGTCCCACTTTATAACTCCAGGATCTGACTCAGTCTCCTGACAGCTTTAATAGGACTCTTTCTGTTAACATCCAGGGGAGCAAGATCTGATCAGTGCAAGGAAATAGGGCAGAAAGCACAGGCTGCCTTCAACTTCATTTGTTTTACTGGTATAAAAAGTGAATGCAAGAGCCTTTGCTCCCTCTGTTCCCAACCCTCTCAGAAACAGGGATATCTAGGACAGGAAGGCACTAATATCATTTATTCAGAAATAAAACCAGAATTTCCCTGCACATGTTCATTTTACTTGACAATAGGCAGGTACAGCCACTGAAATAGCATGATTTCATTGCTGAATTAGACTCAGTATTCCTCTTTCTATTGCTAAATTTAAAGAATTTTTCTAGATTGCGAGACTCTGTGACCAGGAGGACAAACTCCCTTTTCATTAAGCTGAATCAGACGTGTTTTGGCTCAGCATTGTGTATTTTCAAGTATATTTTCCCCTTGATCTTGTTTAATTATTTCCACAGGATTAACTACTTTCTATTGTGTGTCACTTTCCTCTGCAGGAAGCTCGGCGCTGGGTAGTATGTCTTCTCTTATTATGTATTTGCTTGGAATATAAATTGCTTTTCAATCAGATCTTTGCATTTCTAACAACATCTTCGGTACTGCAGCAGGTGCTTTCCCTAGCGGTTACTTATACGGACTCTAATGGCATGTCATCTGTCTATGCAGCCACTTCGCTGCCAAATATGTAATAGAGGAATTTTCTACTAGCAGAAGCTTCTGGTAATTTTGTTTCTTTAAAAGCTGAGACTTTTTATGTATTTTTACATAGCTCATTTCACTGGGCTTAAACTAAATTAGGAAGGTTTAAAAAGTCCTTCTGGAAGTCTGATCTCTCTCAGATCAAACTGCTGCCTTTTCTTCAACTTGGCTTGCTGAGAGGGTTAAGAACTAGAGTTGCTTTTTTTTTTTTGAGCTCATAGATTGGGAGGCAAGAGATGAAAACAAAATAACTACACAACACAACAGTAGTTAAACCATTAAACTCTTAACTACTCTTAACATACGGTGGGTACTTTCTGGACTCCAGGTGTCTGTTCTGCAAAAAAAACCTGCTGCCTTGGTGGACCAAGCGTGGCTACTGAATGAAAGCTGGGGTCTGCTCTCCTCCAACCGAACCCAGGGGAAATACTGAGGGCATTGCTATCCAAGAGGAATAAATGGCGTGTTTCTGTTGTTGCACCACTTCTTTCTCTCATCAGCTTGAATTTCATTGATTTCAGGACATAAACTTACTGGTCCTTCAGTTAATCAGAGCAGTGAGATGATCATTGCAGCGACGCTGAGGTCGTATACTCTGTGACAGTTTATTTGTATGACTGGAGGCAATGGGACAGCTGCTCGCGGTCAGCAGTGTAAAACCCATTTCCTCACCAGCCACCAAAGGTCTACAATTCCTCAAAACTCCCAAATGATCCTGTTAAAAATATTGTTGCTTCTTTTACAGTTTCTGTAAATGAGGAGATTACTTTTTTTTTTTCTATTGGGATTGCTTGCTTCTTATCCTGGAGTGCCACAAAAGACAGCAACAAAATAAACAAAAGCAGAGGTTTCTAGGGAGGATGGGAGTAAGGCTGAGGGAGGAACAGAAATAACAGAATAACAGAACCATGAGTCTGTACATATCTATAATATCTCCTGTGTAAGACAGGGAGTGAAAAAGTCTATTTTGTTTGCGGCATGATGTCAGCAATGCCTATTGCCCTCTTTCGTCTCTTTGCTCTGGTGCCAGATCTCCTACTATGCCCAGTAACACACTTATAAAGTAGATTTGGGCTCTGCGTGGGATTTTAGCTGCTGCAGGTAAGTTCACCAACAGGAAAACCAAACATCAGTTCCCTGTAGCACTAGGTATGCTCTTTTTAAGCCACATGACAGAGGAATAAACATTTTCTAAGTACAGTGGAACTTAAAACTAGAACTGCTGGGGTTCAAATAAATATCCTCGGTCCACCCAGGGCACCACTATCTCTCTCCCTCTCTCCCTGTGTAGCTCCCAGAGATCGCAGGCTGCTCGTACACATCTCCACCGGCAGAGAGTCCTGAGCAGTACCAGCAGGTGCCCTCAGAGCTCCCAAAACAGCTCTGAAAAGCTCATGTCTTCACTCAGTTTGCTCACCTGCATTAAATTGTATGTGTGTGTGAATTCACAGTTAATTCATATCCACTAATTCATAGCTAATGGATTCAGGAAAATAGGGAGGGATGTGAAAAAATAAAGACTTTGGGGGCATAATATGATGCCCAAATACACTAACATGGGAGCAACTGGGAAAAGCCACACCATGGGAAAGGTTTGGGTTTGATTATACTCTTCTGCTACTTTGAATTTCCTACTGCTTGAAATTTAGGCTTACATACTGGATTTTTACTTGAAACCAAGGTTTAAGGAGCTAGGGCTGAGGGTCTTAGCAATAAAAACAAGAGACAGATACAAGGTACTGACTTTATTAATTCTTTCACCAAAACCTTAGACTTTTCTGCTCGTGATCTGCCTTTTTTCATAACCATGTCTTTCAGGAATAACTCTGCTTGATCTTAACAGAAATAAATAAATACAGTATGTCTATGAAAAATATTTTGGAATAAATCCTCTTTCATTTCACTGTTATCTCTCAGGACAGTGACTTCTAAAGATTTTAGTGAGCTGTAACACAACAGAATACAATGCGACGCTTGTAAAACAAAGATTCCTCTTAGACCAGAGACAGAAGTTCCTGCTGGATGGCCCACAATGACGAGCTGAATGTTATCACTTACCTGCGTTTGCAGCTTTACCTTATAATGACTGTTATTTCGAATAAGTGTTCTTACCTTAAAAAAAAAAAAGGAAGCAAAACAAAAAATATGTATATAATTCAGTGTAATCGAGGAAGACAGGCAATTCCAAAAAAACCCAGATGGTGGAGCTACTTCATTGCCGCTGACAGTCCAGCGCTGCACAAGTTCTGCTTCACAAGCTCTGCAGAAAAGAATCAGCAGCAGCATAGAAAAAGTCCCCAAATGCCTCTGCCGTCACATCCCAGATCTTGTCTTTCCTGACTAAAGAGTATAAGTCAGTGTGCACAACTTTCTGCAAGTCTTTCCCAGGCAAAAGTTTTGACTCTTCAGTGTATGTTCTCTCTCCCTTCTTGAAAAAATACTATTTCCCTCTTCTTTTACCAGCAACTCTTTAATGAACTATATGATGTACACACTGGTAAGCAATTTATTATACATTCTGTAATGACAACATCGATATTGCATCAGAACTTTTCCAAATAGCAGTTTTAATATTTTTGGTGCAAAGAGGATGTTATAATTTGGCTCTGCTTTTTTTTTTTATGCAGAAGTGCTAAGATCCATGAAAGTATATATTGAATTATGCTTTAAAATGCACCGTATCAGGATGTTTTTGAAGGGAAATCTTTCCTCGAAATAGTTTCTGGCTGTATTCTAGGACACAAGAAAATGGCAAATTGGCTACTCTCACTGTGAATTCCCTCAGTTTTATTCTTAAAAAGCCCAGCTACCTGTATCTGCTAGTAAATGTGCAGCACACGTACTACTGTGAGCTACAGGCTCTGCTCCCATCATGGCAAGTTAACTGCAGATGTTCCTAGTGAACCAAAAAGAGATTAAATCCTTAAGACAACATGGGTTGAGGCAGGCTTTCCACATGTCCAAAGGTCCTGCTTAGCTGAGCGCAGGCTTTTTAGTAGGTCCTGTGCTTTAAACACTTGCAAAGCAAACGGAGGAGCAAAACCGACTTTTGCATGGGCTGAGTGGTGAGGAGCTGGGTGCAGGTGAGCAAGAACCTGGGAGCGCACAGCTCTCCCACTCCTGGTGTGCCAGGAGCCCTGAAACCTGTGTCCTGCCAGCAAGGGCCATACCAGCCACCCACTGTGGCTGGCAGGGACTTTCCTGGGGTGGCCAGGAAAGATGGGCCATTTTCCCTTCCTCAGTCACCTGTCAGAAAGGTCCTCTCCTGCTCATCAGGAGCAGAGGATGGGGAGCCATCCCTCCAGCCGCTGTCCCTCCACCCCTGTCCCGTGAGGCATGTCCTCTGTGGTCGGATGAGTTGGAGGCAAACTCCGTATCATGGGGTTTTCCAGAGGACCAGCTGAGATATTGCATCACTGTGACAGCTCCCTGGGGACAGCAGGAAAGCCTGCGGTACCTACTGACATCGTCTTTAGCTGTTATTAGGATTTATATAGTCATTTAGGGGATGAGCCCAGCTGGATCTGGGGGCTGGATAAGGGGTGTGAGCTTTTCATCTCCAGGTCACCTCACAGCTGTTGGATGGGTCTATGGCGTGTGTGACATGAGTGATGGTCTGAGGAGGAGACATGGGTCCACATTACATGCACGTGTCTGCACCAAAAAACGCCTGTGCAATTAGCACTAATTGGCACTCGCCTTGGAAACCACTGCCGAGCAGCCGGGGACTGAGCAGCCATATACGCAAGCCCAAACTGCTGTACATCTCTTAATAAAACTTGGGCATTTGGCCTGAAAAATCCATTTTGGAGCTCTTGGACTGAAAAGGTTAAGCCTGCCCTGGAGCCAATTTCATGTTTTCCTTTAGTATCAACATTTGGAGAATCAAATAATTGGGCAAAGAAGGACCAGGTAATTTCCAGTGAGTTCATAGGACAGATGATCTGAAAGCCGTCTGCCTGCCCCTCAGTCTCCCTGCCATGTGTATACAAATGAACAGATATTAGTGCCAATTTAAAAAAAAAATGACACAAAGAAACAAGCAAAAAAATCCAAGCAAGTTACCATCATCTTGTGCTAGGTATCTGGAGACACAGAGGATAAACTGTATATTAACTTTAAAAATGCCATCCCTTAAAGTGGATTCTCTATACTTATTTCTAGACTGTATTTCTCCACAGCCCAAAGAAGCAGCCGAAGCCATCAGGCTCTTTTCTTTCCACCTCAAATCTCATGAGCCCACCAGCCGGTCAAACAGAAACGCCTCCTGCCCAGCCCTGGCCAGACTCCACGACTCCTCTCTGCTCGGGTTCCCAGGGCTTCGCTGGTCCCTTCAGCCCAGAAAAGTGCCCTTCATTTCAAAGACGTCAGGGCCAATTTGTAAATATTTCCTGTCACTGAGGGCCAGGAGAACCCAGGTCTTGCAATCTTGTGCTCAGCACAGCAGGGACTCTGCCCTGGTCTTGCTATGTTGTGGCAGATGCATTTTCTTGGGTGTTGCTTTGCTGACCAAACATACCTGGTGCTCACCTGGAGCAAACACCCACCCCCGTCCCTGTGACTCCCTGCTGGCTTCGGTGAGGCTTGGCCCCGAATCCTCTTGGAGAGAAGCAAAACGCGTCTCATGCATGGAACTGCCCCAGGCTGACTTTGGTGGTGCTTGGATTCAAGCTCTCCCACCTCTTGTTGAGTTTATTGTGTCCCGGTAGAAGAAGGACTGTGTGAAATACAGAGACAGCGTCATTCATGGACAGATTACCTGTCGGGGGACTCCCAAGTCCTGTGTTTTATCTGCTGCCCCTCCGGCTCCTGACAGCACGCCTTGGTCAGGTCACTTCATTTTGCGGCGCCTTTAATCCCCGTCCTATTTCATACCAACGTGAGGTCTAGCAGCGCACATAGCCTCTTGCTGCGTACAGCATCCTCCTACAGCCTCTGACACAACTGCACGCCAGGATCGGGGAGGCTTCTGACTACTACTTTTACATATACATTTTTTTAAAATATTTATTATTATTGCATTTGATATCATTTCAGTTTCCATTATGTTGCTTTTCAAAGAAAATTGAAATATATTTGAAATTAATACCATTAGTACCAGCAACTCACAATCCTATCCAGTGTTACATACGGATGTAGTTATGAAATTTCCTTAGTTCATGTAAGGTGAAGGTTAATTTTAGAATGCAGTAAAAGTACCAGAGCCATTAAAATAGTATGGAAAAATGTTACCAGATGAGAAATTGTTCAAAATAAATTAAAACCATGATTTCAGTCATGTCCTTCCGGACCACTTTGATACTAGGCTATATTTTTCTTGCCTGTATTCCTGTTTTCATAGCAATCGTGCTGATTTCCAAGGAAATCATTCCTTCTTAGGTTAACAAAAAGGAATTTTTCTCAAGGTATGTGAAGGTACTTTGCAAAAGCAAAATTTATCTGATCCTCTGAAAAACACCCACCAACTTTTAAGTTTTACTCTTATTTTTGTGTTGGTGTAACTACTGATAATCCACTATATTATAACGTTAGTGCAAACACAGTATGCTACATTATTTTGACACTTCTGGGTGTGTTTCTTCATTCCCTTCTGAGCTTTATTATGCCACTGTCAAAATAGCTACTAGTAGGATATTTTATGAGTTGTGTGGCAAAGGATGTGGTGCCACAGAGATGAACAAAGAATGGGTCAGCTACGAGATAATCCATCTTCCCCCCTCTGGACTGTGCTCCCCCTTCCTCCTCTCCTCGGCGAACTTCGAGGCTCTGCCATGGCACAGAGAGCTGCTGTGAGACTCGGAGTCGCACTAAAACTGTGCTCCAGCATTCCTACACCTTCATCCTTGTGAGAATACTCCGGATGTGACCGTCATTCGCCAGCTCTGATTTAGTACTGTCACCGTATAGGAAATTGTGAAAATAAAGCTGGCTTTGTGTGAAAAATAAAGCTAGCTTTATATTCCACTTTTGTTTTTCAAGAGCACTCCCGCTCTTTTAAAAAGGTTGGGTAGATGCTTTTGAAACCAGGGACCAGGCTCATCTGCCTGCATGTCCTTGTTACTGAGAAAAAGAAGAAAGAAAAGGTTATTTTTTATCACCTCTGTCTAAATGGTCATCATCCTGTATTTTTCTGCAATATGAAGCATGTTTGTTAAACAGTACCTGCTGCAAAACAGTGATAAAAAATAGTTTTTATTTTAGAACAGAGGCCATGCACTTTGCCTGAGCAAGGCAGATTTTCATCTCCTGAAGTCTTCCCCTGCCTCCCCCGAGCAGCAGCAGCAGCATCAACATCCTTCTAAAAGAGAGTGTGCCTTTCCTTAAACCCCCTCCTGGAACACAGTTCAGAGGGGCAGCCACCTTTCCCAGCTGCTTTAGCCTCTCACAGAGGGTAAGGCATGTTTTACGAGGTAAGACGTAAAGCCGATGGTGTAATTGAGAGGTAAGACACGCAAATACAGGCTCGTGTCATGAGATGTAAAATGGGATACTTTGCATGATGATTTTTAATGTGTTTGTTGTCTTGAGCTGAAAGTACATTAAATAGAGAGGTATAGAAAAGCCTCGTCAAGTATTGGCCAAGGACATTCAAGCAAAGCTTTGGCTTGTAAGAAATACTTCTCACTAGTTAGCAAAAAGTGCCTGTGCCTTGTAATACTTTCCTGCCTCTCTCCTATTTACATATATCAACAAATAGCCTGCGTGGGAAAGCCAACCAAGTGTATCCGTGCAATAATTATAATCACATTAACTATCACCAGTGAACGTGCACAAATGTGAGCAGCTGACAGAAACCTGCCCCTTAATGCTCGCTTGGGGTCGCCGGGACGGCAGCGTTTCGCATCCTACGCAGGACAGTTCAGCAAAGCAGGAAGGACTCGACTCTCCTCCGCTTTGCAGCCATAGACAGGTTTTGACCATGACATCAACTAGTTCATCTTCTCTATTTTCTCCTCACTGTGCTCTGCCAAAATGCAATTAGACAAAGACACTGCACACAGAGCCTGGTCCCTGCCAGAGGGCACTTCTGAGGAGACAGACAGCCTGTATCGGGGTTGCTTCAGGAGTTAAGACTCAAGCGATGCTTTAAAGGGAAACATGTTGCATTAAGAAGTGTTATCTGCTGCTTTGAACCCATCATTTTGCAAGTGCTCAGTTATTCCCCGGGTGGCTTGAGCTTTGGCAGTTATTGCCTCCATTATTTTATCAAATTAAATTTGATTGCGGGGAGGACAGTGAGGATGAGGGTGTAATGAGATTACAAATCCTTGTTCTCCCCTTTTACTCTCCCAGAGCTTTTTGGCTGCAAATTCCCCATTCAGGCAAAACCCGTCTTTTGCCCAGGGCCCTGGTTTTGCAGCAGCTGGAGGGCTGGTGCTCCCGGGAATGTGAGTGGGAGCAGTGCAGGCAGAGGCTGCAGGACTGCAGGACTGAGCCCTAGCCCAGGCAGTGGGGATCTCGTTGCTCCCATCCACAGGCGCCGGGGGTAAAATTCCCGGTGACAGATGATGGAAAACAAAGAGCTGTCACTGGGTGAACGGGATGTGGCTAACTCTAAACGGCATTACAGAGTTTCTGTGGTTTTCGATAACAGCAACTTCAATAGGTTACTGAGACTGAGTCCTGAATAAAATGTCAGGAAGACTGAAACTTAGGTTTCATCTCAAAAGATGCAGACAATTTGCTGAGCACATGAAACTCTCACTTATTTTATTTCTGCAGAGTACCAAAGAAGTCCTCACAGGCTCAAGTTTCAAATTAGCCAAGGTAACAACATTTGGTAAGTTAAAAATTAGAGTAGACAAATGGCAAACATAAAAAAAAAATCACATGATGGAACTAACTGTTCAATTCATCACACATACTATTGATTCTGTATACAAACAAGATGGAAAATCCAATATACAGGCAGGTCTCAAGGACATCAGACGCTGGACCAGCAGTGGCAGTGAAGACCAGCTCCCGTACAAATGAGATCTTGCACTGAGCTGGGAGAGAGGATGGAGAATGGTGTTCACTATACGGTGACATCATTGGATCGTCTCACAAATCATATTCGCTTTGGCTTGCGCTGTCATGAAAAGGTATGTTAGCAGAAATACAAAACTTTCAGTAAAACAAAGATGAGGTGGGAGTTAAAGGATTAACAAGATAATTATTTTGTTCGGAGGCAGCTGAGAAAGAGCAAGGCCAATGTGTGCAGAGAAGATTGGTTAAAGGACCACCTTGTTTTTCCCTTTGTACTGCATATTTCTAGTTTAGGATTCATATGCATTATTGTAACCACAAATAATTTATTTATCCTTATAGCACAGGAACAAGCACATATTCAATTACTTTAGAACATGAAAATTTAAAAGTGCAAATCCAATTTGCACTTGTACCAAAGAAAATCGAGACTAACATTCCAGAAGTGTGAAAGGAAACACAAACTTGATATATTTAACTTATTGGGCATTCTAATATCCTATGTCCTTATGCAAAAAGCTTAAGAATTTTTATTATTAAATATTTATGCAAACAGTAAAAAAGTAGATTCAGTTACTCTATCTAGGCTATAAGTACATGACAAAGAGAAAATCTTTATTTTCAGTGTACATATCAATTGCTAGCTGTCTACATTCATATAGAAATATATCATTTCCAATTGCTCAGTGAAAAACAGAACTGTGAAGAATTTTAAAAAGAATTAAATTCAATGATCTAATGAAGTCTGTCAAGTCATCTGCTCATAACAGAATATAATAGGGAATAGACTCTCTGTAACTTTTCTGGATCTAGAACTGCATGGTCAGATTGTCGTTCACAAGTTTCATTCAGTTGCTCAAAGGCCTTTAGAAGAGGTTGAAGATTTTATTAAATTCCAGAGGATTTAGCCTTAAGAGAAAATGAAATTGCATAGTGTATAGTCTAGTGCTCCTATATATATTGGAATTGCCTTTCCATTGCTGGTGGCATCTTCAGTCTCCTGACCCTTGGACTTATTTAGCACTTCATTTTCATCCATCCAAGCTCTGTTCCTAATGAGCAAGTTCAAGAGTGTCTGTGCACATGGATTAGGTAGACTGAATTTCTCTTTAACACCCAATCCAACATCTATTAAAGACAGCAGAGGGATGCCCACTGATTTTATGGGGAGCTAAATCAGTTGCAAATCAGGATAAAACTGGTGCAAGTCAGAAAGAGTTTTGCAGCCTCAGATGTATCAAAGCACTTGTAGCTGCAGGAACTACGTGAGTGCCCAGGTCCTTTTCTGAATAGGCATTTTAGACCCAGGGCCTCAGCAGTATTTAAATCCCCAAAGCATTTTGAGTATCTGGGACCTTTCTGAAGGCGAAGGAGTTGCCCAAAGGGTAAAATGTTACTTACCATCACAGATGCAATTCTCTCCCTGCTTATGGGTTATCCTTTAGCCTTCAGCAAGGTGCCGGGTCCTTCCCAAATGAATGAGATTTAACATGTATCTAGAAAACACAAATCTTGGCTATCGTTTCCTCTCTTCAGCGTGGCCCTGTCCAAACTAACTTTTAAAGGAATCTGCAAGTACACCATGCCACATGTTATTCGTACAATGTCTAAGGTGATCCGTACAATGACTTGATATGAACATTTTCACACCTTTTCTAAAATTAACTCAAGGACAATTCTCCGTATTTTAATATTCCTTGAAAATGCACATGCCTGGAAAATCAGTGGAGCTGTGCAGGATACAATTTTGCTTCTGCCCTAACAGTGGGACAGTCTAACGGTTACACAAATAACTACACTGGAGCTACAGAATGAGAATTGTATAAGACAGAAATGAAAGCAGATGGAAAGTATGACTCAGCTCCTCTCTGCTCCACTCCCACCACATCTTTGAATTACTGTTTTCCCCTAGAAGTGCTTTTGATCTGAAGTGCATCTGTAAAGAAAGGACAAAAGTTTTGATTAATATTCCTTCCCCTGTGAGCAGAGGTCTCTAAGCAGACTTTCCATCAGTAATAGCATGGGCAGAGTCAATAGCAGATCAGAACATGAGAGATATTTTCACAGATGTGGTTGCACGTGGATTCCTCACATCCTCCCATGGCTGTATTCTGCTTTCAGCCCTTTCAGTAGAGATCTACAGAACTGATTTGGGAACCACAGCAATATCTACGATTTACATCTCTAAATCAGAACAGGTTAAGGTCCATGCACGCTGCATTAGCAATATTTTTCTTTGTGTTGCACAAAGAGATGGATCCTGTTCCAACCCCATTGTTAGTCCTCCACCAGTTTCTGTCTCCAAAGACTATGGTATCTATCAGAGAGGGCAAAAGCAGTTGTCAGACTTTAGGTTTTAGATTTGGCCACAGCCTTGGCATTGCTTCAGAGTTGCACAAGGACTGGACCTGTCTCTACAGTTGGCAGCAGAGCATTACTGCCAAGCTAGCAAGAGGAGTGCTTCACTGTCCTGAAACTGGAAAGAAACTCCCATTCTAGCTGCCGTTGCCTCACGTACTGGAGAAATATCAGTACAGAAGGCTGGCTTCTGCTTTGGCGGTGTCATTCAGCATGACGCTCCTACACCCTCATCTATTCTATGCAAGCTGAGGCATGTTCAGAAGAATCAGGGGACCAGTTCTGATGCCTCTGTCCTCCAGTGCAAAGCAAAATGCATGTTCCCATGAAAAGCAAGTGCTAAACCTGTTTTCTCCCAGTCCGCTTTTCTAAAGCCAGTGATATTTTCCTGGCCACCCAGTCCCAGCTTAGGACAGAAGGGCTGTTCCCATCACATAACAGATCCGTACCTTCTTTTTCATTCTGCTCTGTGCCCATCCTGTTTATCTCTTCTGAACTGCATATTGTTTCCACTTTAACAGCTCCTGCCAGCTGTTTTCTTTTGGTACCTTTTATTGCAGATAGATAGAATTTCAAGGGCTTCCAGGGGGAAGCTGCTGAAAGCACTGCAGCTTTCGGACTCACTTCAAAGCAACTTTCATCATTTTTCACGCGCTCTTTTTAGGACTCTTCTTCTGTTCTTTCCCCAAAACAGATTCTCTCAAAGATCACACTGGGAGATAGCACTATTTATGGCACTTCAGCGGGAGACATCATGTTTTTTGTCTGATTTGGACACATCCACTGTCCTGTAAAGGTTAACAACAGAGAGGTTTCCTCCCCCTCTCGCTTGTAGTTTGTTGTTGGTAGGATTTTTTGCAGAGGAACGGGTGGGAGGGAAGGTTACTGCTGGAATTTAGCTGCCAGAAGCCTGAGGGTCAACCTTAATTTAGTCGAACCTCCCATCATTAAAGAGATTGTAGCTTCTGCACTGGACCGGGCAGACTCATCCGTGGGAGGCCTTGGCTTCACACCAGTGCTAATTGTGGCTGAATTATTCTTACAAGACACAAGACTTTGTTGCTGAACTTAGAGGAGAGATAGCCCATCAGTTTTGCAATTATCTGAGGCCAGAGAGCAGGAGGGATAAGAAAATTCCTGCCTAACATGCCCTCAACGAGCAGCCTGCCTTCCTCCCCGGGCCGATGGCCACAGGGCAGGGCTGCTGCCCTGAAGAACTGGAGGTTGCATCCTGAAATGTGGTGGGGGAAAAAAGGACAGTAATCTTGAAAATAAAGGGTTGCATGACTATGTTGGATGGGAAAGGCCAGATCCAGCCGTGACATGAAGGGCTGTGACCCTGTGAATTCAGTGCAGGTACACTCCTCCAACAGGGAGGACGACCAAATACAAATAAGGAAGTGGTTGGAAGAGCAACTTGTGTCACCACATACTCTTGTATGAATCTTCTTGAGCGGCATATCACAGTTTGAGTCACTCAAGTTAAAAAAAAAAAGAACAACAAAGCACTATCTAGACATCTGTGTATTTAAATCCTGGCTCTTCTCAAAATCCACCTGGACAAAGCCAACCTGACCTGTCAATCTGGCACTGCTCTGAACAGGAGGTTGAACTAAGTGACCGAGGACATCCTTTTCCTAGAAACCCCATTCAAACCAATAAAATTCTTCTTGAAGATGATTAGAAGTTAAAAAGGATGAAAACTCATTTCCCCTGTTTTCTTTGTGGATAGGTATCTATTGCAAATCTCCCTTCCCTTTTCTCTCCAAACCACCTGTAACACCACTGATAAGAGAGGGAGACTAAGTCTGGCTTGGTGTGCTGGTGAGGGCTAGCACACTGCAACCATTAGCACACCACAGAAGGTGGCAATAGCAGTGAATGGTCAAAATGCTTAGTCCTCCTCTCCCGTGGTGCATCCAGCGTTTCACAAGGTGTCGTTAGTTGACAGCACAATCCCACATCTCTCTGTTCAACAAGAACGGCTCAAAGTATCACAGGAAATATGCCTCTCCACTGCCAGCAAAGCTGAAGGTAGATTTCTGTATTTTGTGATTCAAAACTCTGCAAAGGACACAGCATCCAGTCAGGACCTGGGGCCAGGACTGAGGCAGAACTTCCTGAGCGCTGTTATTGCTTGCTGGTGGGCAGGAGGAGTTCATGGCTGCTACTTCTTCTCTGCTTTGAGTTAATGGTTCCAGAACTGCATAGCTGCCTCCACCAGTGGAATGGATGGTGGCATCTGGAGGCACAAAGAGATCCTGGATGAGCTTTGCTCCATAGCTCTGTACTTGAAGCCATGATTGCCTGATTGCCCTTCTTTTAGTTCTTGTATCTTAAGTCTTAAATAAATAATTAAATAAGTGAGAAGCAACCTCTATTTGTCCCTCCTTGTCCACTATTCAAACAAATGAGCTTAACAATTACAGAACATCTTGTTGTTATAGCTACCAAATGTTCCTGAATGATTTTGCCCACACACCCAAGTGGAAGACTGCCAAACATATCACAGATTTTTTTTCTTAAGCATAGAAGGCTGAAGGGCATATTCAAGTTAGTTGCTGGATTTGTGCCTTTGGAGCACTTTCTTCAGGTCATTTGAAAAGCAAAGGCAAATTTTTTCCTGAATTATAGCTGCAAAGAGTGGGGTAGAAACTTAAGATGAACTTGAGACATTTCAGCTGGTCTCCTGACTGTTCGCTGGCATGGAAAGATGGTATGATGTGATAAAAGAGATGAATTTTAGAGGAAGTTCAGGTTGCTTCACGGGTATGAAGCTCCTGGGCTTTATTTGAAGCCCTCTACTGAGCTCTTTCTGGACCAGCTACTCCACTGAGAATACTGTCTTACAACTTCTTTGGTAAAGCACTTAAAAGTATTCATCTCTAACTCTCAAACTGCAAAGAGTTTTTATGATCATTAATAAAACAGTGAGAACACATCATTTTGAGATTTTTTGTTGTCATATAAACAAAAATGTCTTATATAAACAAAAAATGTGGGTCCACAGCCTGAAACGACCTTCCTCAGAAGCAATGGTGAACCTTCGGCAGACAAATGCTTTTCTTGCTGTATAATCCCTGCATATGTCGGATGTAAATTACTCAACTCTTTTCTTGCATAAATAAACAGCTGTGGGCAAAAAATTAGACAAAAATTGATGAAACTCACAGAAGCTATCACCAGCACACATTACAACTAATGGAGGCTTTTCCCAAGGAAAGGCAGCAGAAGTATCATACTGGAAAATCGATCACATCATTGGACTATGAAAGTTGTAAGAAATATTCTCGGATACACTGGTATATTAAAAGAGGAGGCCTGTGGCAATTGTAGAGACTACAAGAGCTTGTAGCCTAAGGCACACTCTGATTGCAAGGAAAAATGATCTTGTCTTCAATTTCTCAAGATACAAACCAAATGCCTTACAAATTGGTCACATTCCATTTAACTCATATTAATCTACATCATGTTGCCTGGGGGGTCAAAACCATGTTTTTGTTGTATTTTTCTTTTTTCCCTCTAGACTATATCTCTTTTTTTGGGGCTGTAAAATATGCTGAAAGCTGAACAAGAGACGTGCACAAACAGGCTTCTCATTACCAGCATGCTCTGTGCAGTAATGCCTACACAATCATGCTAATTTGCTTTGCTTCAAGTGTAAATCAAACTTGTGGATCAGCCCATTTTAGCTGTATTTGCACTGTAAGAGACTTTGGTCAATGAGAGAAATTATATAGGACATACTTTGCTTTTTCTGACTCAAAAGATATAGAGACCCCTTAAATGCAACAACAAGCTCATTAACTGCTGTGTATAGAGTCAATTTATCAGGAATTTCCAAGACTCTTAATGCAGACCATGCATGGTCCCGTAATTCAACCTCTGAGGAGCAGCCTCTAGGACTGGAAGGTAAGCACTTTTCCTCTAACTAGCTTCCCTGTGAAGCATGCAAAAGATTCACTTAAAGCTGAATTAAATGCTTCAGACTAATAAGAAAGGCTTTAAGCCATTTTAAGATTAAACTGGGCATATTTTGTAGGCTCAGGGAAAAAAACTTGCTCTCCTTCTTGCCAGTGAAAATAGAGAGAACCTCCTAAACTTGTCTTTTGGCCTATAAATATTTGATACAAGGAGGTCAGCTCTTATGCCCTTACTGAGGAAAATGTTGCTTCTTGCTCTACCAGCTGGGATTTCTCCCCGGTGCGTTCAGAGCAGTGTGGCCAGGACATGTCTTTACGGTGAAAATCTGAGCTCGGAGTAGAGATACATGGAGATACCCACAGCTCACTAACACAGGCTTTGCCCAGACATGCACAGTTTTACCATACGTGGAACAGCCTATCTCATACTTCGTGTCCTGATATTATCAGGTCTCCTCTCTGTGATTTCCAGTCCCAGAAGACCCTGGCTCAGGCAGACATGTTTCAAACTATCCCTTTTTAATCAAATGCTTAGAAGCTGTACTAGCTTAGACCTTCCCGATCATAGGCTCTCCTCCTTGTGCCGAAGATTGGCCCTGGTGTCCCCCTTCCTCAGCTACCCTTTCCACGCCTCTGCAAGCTGGTGGTGTTAGATGACAATTCTCTACTGCAGGGGGAAGGATTTTCATAGAGGTGGAGGGCAGTTAGGACTCACCTGCATGAGAACAGCTCTGCTGATGTGCAAACATCCCCTTTGGGGGCTCCAGGGGAGGAAAGGTTGGTTTTCTTGGAGGGCTGTGAAACTCATTCACTGTGATAAACCCCCAAGAAACGTATTGTTCATGGACAGAAGCTAGCTTGGCCATTGAGAGGCATATTGAGATGTTTCCATGCTTTGCATGTAATCAACAAACACATGAGTAAACCTCCCCGACACAGCTCACAGGCTCCCGTATGGCTCTGCGTGGAGGTGCGTACCCACACGAGATCAATCCCAGTGCTTCTGGGATGACCTGCTGGATGCAAACATACCCCTGAAATTTCATAGGTGTTACTATGGGGTTTTTGTAATACATCCTGAGACAAAAATTGACCCAAGAACCTCACAAGAGAAATCTGAAATCACGTATGGATTCAATGGACCTTCACCCTCTCTTGAGAACACCAGCTTGACTGAATCCCCAGCCATCTCCCTGCACACTGGTACAGGCTGGGGAAGAACCGGGCTTGTCATCTGCAGGCTCAGTCCCCTGATGCGACAAGACGTATTTGCCTTTAATCCAGGCAAAGGTTTCACCTGCTCCCACTGCTTCTTGATAAAACAGTCGGCGCATGAAACCGTCGCCGCCGATATGAACAGATGCAGAGAGGAGAATGGGAACAACAGCAAACATTATGTTCCTCCCAGAGCGGTGCTCCTGTCGCTGCCCGTGCCACATCTGTGTTTTTGAAGGGAAATGTCATAACATTGCTAATCAATAAGGAGAGTGACAGGACCATTTGTCAAGAGCCAGCCAGCACTGCAGCTGTTGCAGTCATCCTCTCCCCGGGCTTTGCCATGAGAAGCCGAGGGAAGGACCTGATTTGTGGCAGCCCCCGCATGCTCGGGGGTGGCCACCGTGCGAGGGCAGCTCCGGCCAAGCTCGCCGAGGCGCCGCGCAAGCCTTGCAGCAGTGGGGCTGGGCGAGCGGGCAGAGAGCCTGGCAGGAAGCACAGAGCTCCGAACAATGGGATGTAAAAGACACCAGACGCCCTGCAAGGGAGAGAGGGGTCCTGGGTGTCGGAGGAGCCTGTTGACCTTTAATCCTGGGACCGCTGTTGCATATGCATCACGTTTGAACTGCAGATGTTCCTCGCTGCTCTGCTGGTCAGGGTGAGGAGCGGCTGATCTCACAGAAGAGGAGGCAGGGTTCAGAGAGAACTTAATGAAGACTTTAAGCTGTGGGTTGCAATTAAAATGGCCCGGCGGTGTAAGCGTAGGGGTGGGGGTCACTAAGCTCCTGCAGCTGCTCTTCCTGCAGTAATGGCTGAGAGCTAATGTCCCTGCTGATGGGCAGGGCTCCCCTCCACAATGAGAGCAGTCGTGCATGCCGGGGGGGCTGTTGGCAGAGGTGACAAAACTGAGCTGCCCTTTCCCACCCCATCAAAATAATCCTTAAATTAGGAAATTTATCTTAATCTGATGGTCTATCTGTGGGTTGGACTGCCACAGATAATGCTTCACCACTTTCCCCTAGACGGCTCTGGCCAGTAAATAGAAAATGAATAAATATCGATATAGTGAGGCACAGAGAAAAAGCCTTTCTTTTTCATGACCATGACCTGCTTTTTCATAGGCAGAGTTTGGCCCTCAACATGGTCCCCACAAGGAAAGAGAGCTGCCTTCTGTAAAAGAGAGACCTGCTTTTCTGTTCCTGAAATCAGCCAATTAAAATAAAATCCACGTCACTTACGGTGTGGTGTCTGTACCCAACTGTCAGGGTGCCTACAGGCTTGAAATGATACAGGCTGGAGCTTTGTTTGGGCTTCTGAACTATATCCACCAAGGTATGAATATAATATTGATCCCACGTGAGGCTCCTGAGTTCCACAGTAAACGCTGTTTAAGTAACAGCAAGGACCAGGATCCTCACCCAGTGTCACCTCAGCAGCAGTTAATTTCACCTGAAGGTTGCCTCTTCACACTCCGGTTCAGGCCCTGATGCTGGAGCTCAGTGAAGTACAGCCAAACTATTTGTTTTGTAACCCAAATTTCTTCGCAGTGAAAAGTGCCGGGTTTTTTTCTTTTATTCAGTGTTTTGAAAAAATTGTCAGTTCTGGCAGTATTTTGTTTCCAGAACTTCTTGTCCCAAAACAAAGCATTCCCATAAGGTTGAAGTGGCCCATGTGAACATTTCTGGAATGGAACGTTTTCATTTTTCATTTGGAAATGATTTTTTTCCCACATGCAATTCATTGTTATTATTTTCGCACAGAAACACATCGACAAGCTTGCAAAGGGCAAACTTGGACCAAAATGCTTTGATTTCATAACAGCAGAAAGTTTTGATTGACCCAAAGTAACATTTTATCGGACCTCCATTTCACACAGAATTTCGCTTGCACATACACGTTTCTGTTTTGTTGGGGACCCAGGAAAAATATTTCCACACATGGAAAGATCTGGTTTACCTTGGTTTTACGAGTCCTCCCTGGAGCTGGTTCCCCTTCCCTGGTTCTCCAGCTCGGGCCAGAAGCAGACAAGACTTTGGCACTGCCCACCCCAACAGCCACCGCTGGATTTCAACCCCTTGAAAAACCATTAGTATTGCCCTCGCAGCCTCCACCAAGGGCAAATTCATTAAAGCTGAGAGGTCTGATCAGAATGCATGAAGCGCTACAGAAATGGCCAGGCTTGAGAGATAATTCGTCAAAGTATTTGTCGTTTCTCATCTTTTTAAACATGCTGCAGATCTTCAGGCATCTGAATGCCGGCCCAGCGGTCCAAGAAGTGGTCATATAAAGAGATGAAATTTTGAAGAAAAGGGGTAGGTCAAGAAGGTTGAATTCATTTTAAGGGATGATATAGCTTTCATAACAATATATCTACTGCCTGTAATTTATAACCCAGGCTGCCATAATGCTCCCGTATCCCTTTTTGTTTCTGCAGTTCCAGTTCAGTGAAGAATTTCAGCATACACTTTGATTGACAGGGCAGATGGTAACATTGTTTGCTGTTAATGTAAACCTATTATTTAATATATCTGTTAGTTTTATTATTTTTTAACAGAGTACTAGAGACTATAAAGTTGGATTGACCTTTTTTGCCAATAAATAAATCGCTGCTGGTTTCAGTGGGGATTCTGCTTTTATCTGCCAATAAAAAAACTGAAAGAAAACTCTTATCTACACTCCTTCCTCTTTCCTTTCCTCTTTCATCTCCTTAAGCCTTTTCTTATGAACAGTGTCCTGGAAGAAAAAAAAACAAAACCCAGAAGTGGAATGAGCACCTCTATATGTGCGTAAGTCAGAGTTTACATCGGTGAAAGAAATGGGGCTTAAATTGACTGTGTGATAAATTCTGCCTCTCGAAGTCCTGACATTGGTGGAATTGGGATTTTATCCTGGGGGAACATGGGCTTGGTTCCCATCTTGCGCTGGGCTGTGAAACTTCAGGTCCTTTGATGGCACGCTCATGCTTCAAGGAGGTGGAAGGGACAGCAGAATCAGGCTGAATATATTAAAAAATGGGAAATCAAGAAAAACTGATCATGAATATGTTTGTAATAAGCTTGCCCCACTTAATTTATGGTTGGGTGGTAAAAAGAGAATATGCTTTGCAGATTTACACTTTTTACCAGGGGTACATCATTAACACAGACACTAGAGCCCCGCAGAGGCTCAGTGAGAGCTTGGAGGGGATGTGCAGCTGCACTTTACCAGAGTGGGCTGGTGTGGCTCCTGACTGCTTTTGAATGGCTTGCTTCCTCTCCGTTTTCTCATTTCCCTGATTTAAGACCATCACCTGGCAGATTTTTATCCTCCCTCTAAGAACTTCAGGCCAAAGTCATTAGATGAGAAAGAGAAAACCTGGTTTCATTATCTGAACCTTTTTGTTTGCTGCCTCTGGATGTAAGTCCATCCAACCAGAGAAAAAGAAAAGTCTTTTTTTTCAAAACTGTGAATTCATTAAAGGAACTCATACACAAGAAAAACGGTGAAGCTGAAGAAAATGTAAATTTTACTGGCTGAGAAAGTTTTCCCTATGTTGTTTTAAGCCTCTGCAGCTAAGGCACTGGATTTCCATTTGAGTTGGGTTTTTTTGCATCTGACTTCTTAACTCTGCACCTCAGGTTTTCTAAGGGCTGGGGTTCAGGAAAGGAAATTTGTAGTTTGGTAGGTAAGAGAAGTAATGAAAAGCCTGTGGACAGGCATACACAGCGCGTGCTGTGCCACCATAAAATTCTATGCTCCTCTGGGTAGAATTGCTGAGCTTTTTGCTCTGCCACACGTTGGGCACAGTCCTGATTGCTTGAGAAGTAACAAACTAACATGTATATATCACACATGCAGACCAAAAACACAAACAGCCTGAGAAAAGCCAAACTGGGCAGTGGGATTTCCCTTCTTTTTGCAACGATCACTACTGCAGACAAGCACAGAGCAGAACCATCATTTCCCCTTCTCTTGTCCTATTCAGTGGAAGCAATTAAAATTGAGAGCGACGTCTTTGAAGGTGAATCTGGTGGCAGGCTAACCCCAGTGAATGGAGCCTAGTCCTGTTATTAATAAGTTTCTGTGTACAGTAATCAGAACACCACATCTTTTATGTGCTGTGGGATTCAGCGTCAGGTGAGATCAGAGGGGTTGCTTCAAAAGCAGCATTTTGGGGAGCTGGAATAGAGAGTTCCTATTGCACCGAACCCTGGCTGTAGCAGTGATGGCTCCTTCAGAAACCCCTGGCTTTCCACCAGACAGCCAGAGGATACTCCTTGACAGTACAGTCCAAAAGGGAGCAAGGCTCTGACATGTTAAAATCAAAAGCCCTTTCAGAGGTGAGAACAGAATTATTAATTTTTACACCGTGGTTGTGATGCTGTTTTTGGTAACAGCGTCAGGCAAACAGGCAGGTGTTGTAGCTACGCTGGCTTTATTGTGGACACCTGTCTGTGATGGGCAGCAGGGAGGCAGGGAGGATGGACGAGTAGCTCACTTAGACCTGCATGCAGTAACTCCACTCCCATGGCAGATTTCATGGTGTTTTGCCATCCAGTCAATGGTGCGGTGGAAGCAAACTTGGGCAATAACGGTCCGATAGCCTTGGGATGGGTTAGTCTCTTTTCAGCAGTATTTCTTCAAAACTATTTTCAGTGTTATTGGAATAATTTTTCTCCATCTGGGAGATGGGCTGGGAATAATTAATCCTAAATGTTGCTATAACCTAATTAAGCAGGCTTGGGTAAGTATGGGAACTCCTTTCCCATATGCAGCATTGCAGACTAAGTCCCTCATCTTAGCCTATTTGTAGACAATCTTTTTTGCCTTTTTGCCTTGTCTACAAACTTAAGGGATCACAGTCTGGTTTCTTTTCTGTGGACCTGGAAGGCCTCTTGCTCTTGCAGATCAAAAAAAAATAATTAATTTCTCTGCCAGAAATGACTCATTGCCTAATGTGCTTTAACACACACGCACTGTATTCTTTTGCCACTAGAGTCTGGGTGGAGGTGGTTGTGTCTTTCTTCAGATTAGGGCTGTCTCCTTTCATCATATTAGCTTTAAGGCATTGAGGTATTCCTAGGACAACTCATCTCTTATTTAACTTCATATTACCCATGAAAAGAGGATCCTCTGCTAAGCAGAGATGACAACTTACTAGAGCTTTGTCTCACGCCAAGGGAGCCAAATTAGAGGAGGAAACTGCTTCAAGATTTTTCAGGAAGGTGGCCTTGCTGGCCTTGATCCGCTAAGGCAGGAGAGCAGTGTTTTAACTTCAAGCAGACAAGTATTTGACTTCAGTGGGACTATTCAAGCCTGTAACATATATGTATAGGTGAAGACTCTCTGGTTCTCAGAAACTGCAACAGCAACAACAACCAAAAAATTCCTCTGTGATTTCTTTTTCTTTCAGGCTACCTACCAAAATCGCAGTTCATTAAACAACTCCTTGCTGTTCTGGCAAGTGACATGATGTACAGCTTGAGCCCCAGAGTCTTGAATCTGTGTCTGACTTGAAAGTATTTCTATTTCTGAGCTCAGCTCCACTTCACCTCTGGAGATCCATTCTTCTTGTTTGCTCTTTTCTTTTTCTGTGCTTCTCCTTTTTAGGAGCAGCTCTGAGACTTGCAGAAACAATGCACAACAACAACAGAGTTCCTGTAAAATTCAGGTTTTCCACCTTGTCACAGCACAGCATTTTGCAAAATAACCTATAAAACTTATATTGAATATTTTTATTTTAGTTTATAGTAATGGGGAAGAGGGACAAAAACTTTAAAAGACTAAGCAGCTCCTAGGAACAGCCTGTTCTGACATGGCAGCTGGTTTGAAAGGAGTGGGACTGGTGACCTCATGGCATTTACTTCAGTGAGATTCTGCCTGAATCTACCACAACATCTCATTAAAGCTGCACTAAAACGCGTGAAACATTTTACCGTTCTCACACCCACCTTTCACAGATTAGAAAAATCTGTTTTTCGTGGCTAAGGAGCAGCTCAGTATCTTGCTGCCATGAGATGGCAAATGTCATTCTAGATATAAATTGCCAGCAGATAATTGCAATAACTTCCATTTGTCCCTCTGCTGTGACTGGACAGTCTTTAGGACAACACTGAATTTATCTGTGTTCAGAACATTATCCTGTGCAGTTTTCCTGTGTCAGCTAGAATGATTTGAAAACAACAAGTCAGCTTTACCAGTTTGCTCTGAACAGCGATGGCAGCAACTCTCTACAGACCAGTTACAGCTTGGGGCCTGTCTCCCGAATGTTTCTGCACCAGGCGGGCATTTAGAGAGCTACAGAAGCACTTACGAGATGCTTTTGTCAGCTTTCCATGGCTTTCCATGGGATGATAATGCAGTGGATAAGTTACTCTGAGAAGACGACTGAGCTAACTATGTTTAAAATTAAACACACATGAAAATTTTGGGCCACAGTATTTTCAGTCTTGTTAAAAAGAGAATAAAGCCTTAAACCTGAGAACTGCAGGGATTTGCGAACACCAGTGTAGGACACTTCCTGGGGATGGGAGCTCTGTTTTTTAACTCATTGCTGCTCACTTACTCTTTCATCTGTGCCAGTTGAAATAGGGAAAGCTCTAGTGACAGAAATGGTGGACACACGAGTACCTGCTGCCTGCAGTCCTTCCTCTATTATCCTGCATGGCAGGGAAGGGCTCTCCCATCCTGCAGCGAGCCCTCCAGTGAGCTCATCTGCTGCCTCTTCCAGACAGTCTTGAAGAAGTCCTAACTCTGCATCTGCAGAGGTGCAAGGAGAAGAGTCTAGGGCACAGTAAGTAAATGTTCACAAAAAGTGGAAATACTGAGGTATTTCTTTGACAATAGTAACTCTTCCCATGACCTATATTGCCTCGTTCCTTACTTCCAACGTACACCACTCTGAACAGTTGAAGTGATGAGATGCTTGACATTCATTGTGGGTGAATTCAAGGCCAAACCTGATGGGTATTATCCCTCTGTCACAGAGGAAAAATGGACAGTGAGACTAGCCCATAGTCACAGAACACGTTTCCTGGCATTTGTCTACTTGATCTTGACGCAGGGTACTTTTAACAGATGTAAGTAGTTGACATAAAGACACAAGAATAAAATAAGTTTGCAGCGGTCTGCTAACTTTAGCCATCACTGGCCTTTGCCATATCTGTATCCCTTTTTGCAGGGTGAAACGAGGCTGTGAGGACTGGAAAAGGCATCCCTGGGGTGCCAAGGGAGAGGCTGTATCACAGGCACACAGGGACACCCTGCAGCTTTGCCAGTGGGCATGAGCATCCCAGAAACCATTTTCCCTGTCATGGTAGAGTCTAACAGCTGAAATCAGACCCACCATCTTTGGCAGTTCTTTGACAAGTAATTTTCTTGCCTTCCCTCTCTACAAGGTCTTTGAGAGAAACAGCCTAATCCTCTCAGTTAACACGTGAGCAACTTAACCAACCAACCTCTAATCTCCCAAGAGCACTATAATATTGCTACAAAGCTCAGAAAAATATTCCCCAAGGTTTCTGAGATGGGTTTCAGGAGAAATAATTTGCTCGAACTGTCTTCCCCTTTTTCTGGCAGACTCAGCTCAACCATGAGTCCAAACAGAGATATCAGACTAATCACCAGCTCCTGGGAACAGAGACCTTCTCCCTGTTCCAAATACACCAGTTCCTATTTGCCTACCAGCCTTTTCTCTTACACAGGAATCTCAGCTGGAAATAATTGGTAGCCTTCTCTGCTTGCTGCAGCTTTTAACCCTGAACCTTCCTGATCAGACTTTGTGAAGTATTCATCTCATCTCCAATCCAAGTAGTATTTAAAATCAGCAAATGCATATTTAAATTCCAGAGAAAGGCATGCGTTTGAGTTCTAGATCATGTTTTTTCTGCTGTAGATCTTCTTACACATTCAGAGTTATGTGAATCTGGCATGACCTGTGTATGGTCTTCTTTAGGGGAGATATTAGAAGCCCAGGGTTCCAACAGGCCAGGATCAATTCACTCTACAAAGGACTAATCCAATCAAGTACCACAATAGAGAAAACACAGGAATATATACTGTCAGTGAACAGGACAGAGATAACATAAAATCCGTCCTGGTAGCAGAAATACTGCCAATGCTGCTGATAGGCAAGAAAATCAATATAGACTAACGTATGAGCGTTATATTACTCCCGCTTTAGGTAGGAGTAATATCACCTCCTAAATCGCCTCCCCATCAGGAGTGAATGCTGAAAGGGAATGGGAGCAAGGAGGGGAATAGAGCGTTGGAAGGACTTGAATGCGCCTGTCTTCTGCATGTGAGGTCTGTGGGTTGACCCTCCACAGACTCAGCCCATGCTCTCCATATGCCTCAGGCTAACTGGTATGGACATAGGCACCTTGCTGATAATCCAGCTCTTCAGACAATTTTTTCTAGCGTGGAGAAACAGATACAATTATTCCTCTCCAAGGAATTTGCATCCAAAGAAGAAACACTTCAGTATTAAGTAAGAAAAGGGAGATGCATTTATGTCGTGATCTGTCTACATATAAACCCTTCTTTTGCAGAGCACTCCTGTGGCAAGTCACCAAACACAGACGGGGCCAGATGCTTCTGCTCAAGAGTACATAATGTTGTTACGGGGCCTTCTAGGACTAGTTGCATTTCTTGTAACTTCTGTATTGCAAGCAGCTCATATGCAGGACTCACATGATATCCTTACTTCTTCCTATGGCTTGGACTCAAAGGTAGATGGGAGGGAGCACGTACTGGCCCAAAGGAGAAGGCAGGTGCCCTTGCATCAGGAGAGGGGGCTCAAGGTGTCTGCAGCTTTAGGGAGACACACCTGGGAGGCAGGTTTCACCAGGAGCTCTGGGGTTTAGCTGCAAATGTGACTGCCTGTTAGACCAGCCAAGAGTCTTTCATCCCAGTGCAGCTCTGCCTCCACTCTGCCTGGAGAGCCGTGGGCTGCCGGTGGGCACCCGGGGATGGGGCGTCCCTTCCTGTCATTGCTCTGATTGCTGTCTTGCTCTGATCCCACTCATGAAACCTGGGACACTGCAGTGGCCTCGCCAGACAGCCCCTTGAGGAGGGGTTTGATTTCAAGAGAATCTGGAGCAGCAATTTCCTATTGCATTCTGGCAATGAAATTAATCAGCATTTTGTGCCCTCCTGCTGATTAAAAGACTTTTTTTGCACTTTTATTTATATTTTCAGAAGTTTTTAATTTGGGAGACCTATTGTATTTAATTTGTTTCATCACTATCATCACCCCTATTATTCTTACAGCTCTGAGTTAAGGGAAACAGCCCTTTGCCCTGTCTACTCTCACACCTGAGTTGTTAAGGGAAACAAAGCCTTACGTTTGAAAATAGGCTGTGCCCTTCTGAAAGGTGGTGGTATAATTGATCCAAAAATGGAAAAAAAAAAAAAAGTGATAAAAGGATAGTCAGTCATAAAGTCTGCAAAGCAGAGATGGTACTATTCCTCACTTAAATTAGGAAATAATTCCTTGGGTCCAGTAAAAAAAACTAGACAAAGAAAAACACTTCATGCTTTTACAGATGTATTTCACAAAGTGTGGTTTTATTCCTAAAGTTTCTGGCTAAAGTTTGAGCTCACAGCTCTGATGAACTGCCCTTATGTTCCCAAAGGCAGAGTTTCTTTTTCCCTTGAGGGAAATAAAAAGTCAACAGAAGACACTATTGAACGAGTAGATCGGTGCCCAGATCTAGCCAGGCTTTGAAAAAGGAAACTATGCAGCAACACTAGCCTTTAAAGACCCCTGTTTAAAAAATTTCTGATATAACAGGATAAGGATAAGGATAAAGGTAATGGTGTGAAAAGATTTCAATAGAGAGAAAAGAATCAAATGTCTGACAGCAAAATACTACTTAAAAATAAAGATAATCATGGAAAGATTATTAGGATGCTGCAAAAAAATTATATACACCAATTTGAAAAGGAAAAGCAATTCTTACTCTATTAAACTGAGGGTTTATAACATTTCACTGCTTCTAGATTTGCAGAAATACTTCTGTACAATTCAAATCCCTAGCTATTCATTGTCTTCTGTGCTTGATGAAAATTGAAAAGACCATATAAACCTATGAATAGGGATGTTTGCATGTATTTCCTATTTCTCATTTCACTCTATGTTGGTGATTGTATAATCAGGATATTTAATCTGAATTTTTTTTCCCAGTCAGTACAATAAGTACATTTCAAATCAAGTTTGGTATGCACTTCCTGATTTTCTTTTGGAGGTCATTCAAAGACAATATCTACATTGTCATCTCATTTCATTCTTTGAGGAGAATCTATTTTGTTTGAGCCAACAGAGATCTCCCACTAAGGTACAATAGAGAAGAACATTGTCCTACTGTGATTAAAGCTGTGTTCAGGGCAGCAGTTCCATTTGGCAAAGGATTTTGAGACTTTGACCTTTATCTTCCGCTCAAATTGCAATTGCCTCCTCCACTGCCCCCGAATGTGTGAGTTGTCTTTGAAATAAGAGAAAAGCAAAATAAAACAATGTTTTCAGGTAGGTTAATAATCTAAATTCGTTTTTTGCTTTTTTTTTTTTTTTGAGATGTAGTTAGCGTCAAATGAGAGTTTTGTGGAGCAGGCGACTGTTCTTGATGAAGCACTGGCTCGTGAAACCAAGCAAAGTCCCAGACAGGTGTCACTGGGAGGGGACCTCCACTACGGCCTCTGCTTGCCTCGTTTCCCACCAGCTTATTGGCATGGCTGGTGGGACACTGAGTCTTCCCATTCCCTTAGGGCGGTGTTACTTTTCAGGCTGAGAATTACAGAGTTTCTGTGCTCTTCAGCTTCCTTCAATCCAGGATGGGAGCCCTCGGGGCACTCGTCCTCCTTTTGGAAACCCCAGGGAAGCTGCTTCAGCTCTGCAGCTGGGTATCTGGACACTGTTAAATCCTTGGCTTGTGCAAGAGCTATCAGGGCTCCCAGGGTCTCTGCCTGAAAGAGTTTCCTCCAGACAGAGGTGAGAGGCAACGGGGAGCCTGCAAGCCGCAAGCCCTGGACACTGAGCAAGTGAGTCAGCTGCCTTGGGAAATGCATTCTCTCAAGTGTACATGCTCTCTGAATATACGTAACAAAATGCTTGAGTTATACCTAAATTAAACCCTGCCTGATTTGCTGTAGGTAAATTGAATGACTGTATCTTTCACTCTGAAACAGATTCCCTTCTTTTCCCAAGGTGGCTATATTTATCATGGAATAGATACTCTGACTTTTGAATAGAGATATTTATAACTTAAAGCTCGCATTTTTAATTTTTTTTTTTTTAATTGAGACATCAAAAAATCTCATCTAAAATATTGAAAATGTAGTGAAAAAATATTCCCCATTTCTCTTCCAAAACCTCACTTTGGCCAAGTCAGATCAGTTTTGCAACACGTTTCCTATTTGATGAAGCTGCACATTCTGAGGGAATGACAGCCTGCCAAAGTTTTGGGGTCCAGCTTTAACTGCAGCTCTGACAGCCACAGACAGGCTGGGATTTAAGAAGGGCTGAGCTGGGCAAAACGCCATGGGTGGAAAATCCCGTCGATTTCTCTTTCTTCCATGGGATTTGTCTGGCTGATGAGAGGAAAATGGAGCTCACTTTGTATCCAAGTCTAGGGGTTTGATTTACCTCTACAGAACCCTTGCGAATGTCTTTGGAGCCGGGTGGGTTTAAGTCAGTCCGGCAGGACGCAGATTGTTCTGGCCCCTGCCCAGGAAAGCGTTTAAGCACATGCTTAACTGAATCCATGCCATTAGTCCCCGTTGCGGGCTGCGCAGCCCAGGCGGCTGAATGAGACTTTTCTGCAACGTCTGGTCCTGGGGAGCACATCTGGGGAACACATTGGGACGCAGGAACTGTTGCGCTGGGTGCAGGTAGGGCTGCGGAGCAGTCTCAGTCGGGGTTGTCTCTAATGATGTACGTGTATATCATCCAGCGTAATGGGGCCATGACCTACCCTAATAGCTACACACAGGCATACAGAGCCTGCATAAGAAGGACGTTGTTTGAGCCGCGGTGTAAAAGCGCAGAGAAATAACTTGCGGCGTACCCTGACTGACGTTACTTAATCCACTGCCAGAGGGCAGAGGAGGTGTAGCGTAATGGGGTAATTTATCTTTAGCTGGGGCAAATGAGCCACTAATACTAGGAGTCAGTCTGCCTTGAGGAAGCTGAGAAAGGCTTTTCTTTGCTCTTTTTTCATAAGCAACTAAGAACGTTAAGCCATGCGTGAATTATGCCACGTTTTGTCCAGAAGAATGTCAGGTAAGTAATTGTTTTGCATAATACACTCTATTTACTGTACCACTTAAACTCATGGGTTTTTTCAACCTCAGATTACTAGGCAGACGGACACTGCAGCTGGCAATGTCCTTTTCTGTCTGACTTTATGGTCTTCTAATAAAAAACTACATTGCTACTTTGCCCCCAACTGCAGCAACACAGATAAAATCAAAGGTCAAGCCACAGTGATCCTGTTCAGATCTAAAATTAATGAACTCCAAATTCACAACTGGTTCTCAATCCAAAGATTCTTGGAGTGAAAAGGGTTGGGTTTTTTTAATGTCATAATGATATCCCTTGTACCCCTGTAGCACCAAAAACTGTCATGGACTTGTGGGTCGTTGAGGCCCTCCTGGCTCCTAATTGTCACATGGACCAAAGGACAGCACATGTTCTTTGATGAAGGAGCTCGTTCGGAAAATGAGTAATTGGCCGATGGGAGCTGACACCAGGAGATGATTGGAAGCAAGTGGTAACTTGTGGATACCACTCCAACGTATGGTTGTGACCTGCTTGGGTAGGAGTGTTATCTGAGTTGAGTTATAAAACCCTTACCTTCAAATAATGCTAGTTATCATTCAGAGATGCTCTCACTGTCCACGAATACATACAGCTGGGAAGCAACATTTTAAAATGTCACTAAACCAGAACGAGGTGACATGCTTTTTGTGTTGTTGTAAGGGCTTTGCAACACAACAGGATCACCAGAATAGTTTTTGACAGAGTATGGAGACCTGCGTTCCTCAATAGCTACTGTGGCATAATAGCACTCAGCAAGTGCAATCGTCCAGCCACAACCTGGAACCTCCATGCTAGTAAAAGTGGAATCTAGAGACCAGGATGGAAGTATTAAAGACTCGATATTTTTTCATAGTTTGACTTCAACAGGAGACACAGGTGCCCCCTTACTCTCCTGGGATCCGTCCTATTATATTTTAGTATTCAGTAGGTGGCTTGTAGAGTTAGGGTTGTCATCTTGGCTGTTACAACGAAATGTCAGCAGAGAGCCTGTGAGAAATGCTGTGAGTTAGCTCACTGAGTCTCACACCCAGCTGCTGGGAATTGGCTGGAGATGTTTTTAGCTTTTGAAATTAATAATTTGAAAATGATGCTCTCCCTGCTCGTAATGACTTCATTCTGTCTTCAGAACTAAAAGAAACTGTTCAAAACAGCAGTTGCTACATCAAAGTAGGTCTCATTAAGTGATATTGTAATGCACAAGCACAGGTACTGGTGTCACGGATGCTATTTTATAACTACTTAACTGCAGAAGTAATGATACAGCAGAAGGTGGAAGTGAACATTAGCAGTGATCTTTATTCTGCTGGATGTTCTCAGGTTATATCAGATTTTCTCTTTGTTTTACATTTGTGGCAATGTGTTACATTAAACCTCAAGAGCAAAAATTAAGAGCAACTACCGTCACATGCATAAAATATAGAACAGATTTATTTTTGACAAGGACAAGTTTCTAAAAAGAATATTATTCTGTGCCTACAAAAATGTAGTAAGCTCTCAAACCAGATTCAAGCCAATCTCTTCAGTAAAGCCCTGGTCAAGAGAAAGAATTGAGGTTGCCATGTTAAGAAATAATTGACTTAAATTAGGAAGTAGTGTTGAAAAGAGCGTTTCACATTTAACTCGTTCTTTATGCAGATACAGTAACTCCTTGCCAGTGCACTGTATTAAAGACATCATCTTATAATGAGATGTGAAGCAAAGGGAAAGACATTTGCAGAGGTTATGGGAAGAAGACCTGGAAGGCTCACATGGAATTTCAGATCCACATCAAACACTGCAAGCAATAGAAAGTTCTCTATGCATATTTCACAAACAGCCAGCAGCTCCAGTTTTCCAGTGCCCTGGGTTACGTTTTAATCCAAAGGCATAACACTCTCACTGTTTAAATAGATGATCAATCAGAAAGGCCATTCTTGGGTTCACTTACACTCCACATAGCCATGGTCAACCATTCAGTACCTTTGACCCGACCTTTGAACGGAAAAATGCAAAGACAGCAACAGCCGGCTTTAGAAAGAAAAGCACCTAACAAAAAGGCAGAGAAACATTTTCATAACAATAGGAACTGTTTCATAAAATGCTGAGTACAAGCTAGATGTAGAAACTTGCCTGTTACGAGATGAAACTGCTCAAAGGGTTAGTTGAACTCAAGGAAATTTTTAATATGCAGCAGCTACTGAAAGCAAAAGCTTGCAGGGGTTAACTTATGACCATGAAAAAATTATTAGGTTAATGACTCTGGCATGTGATAGAGACTGTCTTTCTGTTGTGACTACGCTAGGATATTGCCTTTGCCATTTTTAAAGGCAATGCTCTTGATCTGAAATTGAAAATCCTACATACATGCGGCACAGAAATATGGAGGTAATTCAATCGGTCACACACCAGCCAGCTTTTCTTAAATCAGCACTTTGAAATGAATGTGTCTTTCAGATCTGGCATGTGTTTGTTATTTGTGTGGTTTTCTAGAGGTATTGTGATTAAAATACCTGTTTGCCAATTGCCTCATTTGTCTTGGTTTATCAGATTACAAGACTAAATTACAGTCTTCCAACCTTTAAGGGAGTTTGGATGTAATTCACTTCTCTCTGCCTCTCTCTCACTGAGATTACATTAATTTCTAATTCTGTGAATAAACTTTACATTTATTTCACAGAAAAGTAAGTAATCCAACTGCTGTTCTCAAATGAAATATCTAGGAAAATATACAGTAGGTGTTTTCAGTTATATGGGTCTTGGTATGGATTTAGAAACTAGTACATCTTTTTGTATGTGCTAGTCTTACACGCTTACTAATTCTACAAATAATTAAACAATCAGATTTTTGAAAAGTGGGGTCCAAAATTACACGAATCCTGTAAGAAGGGGATTCAGCAAAAAAGTTCAGTAAGGCACATTTCTTGCAATGCTGAAACATTCATTTGTATTTCTTAGCCCAGTTTCTGGGAAGCATATGATGATACACTCTCGATTACATGTAAGTGGTTTGTACAGCTGGAATCTCCCCCCAAAAAGGAAATAGAATGAAAACAAAAGAATGCTGCAATGCACATAGTAATTTAAGATTTAACGCTGTGGCACTCAAAGAGTCTGGTGGGGAAAAAAAAGAAGCAGCTTAAAATAAATCTTCTAAAAGTCATCTTCATTGAGCATTCAACTGTTCATGTTTTACATCAATACATATTGTTGCATTTTGGAAAGGATTATTTAGTTTTTGTAACATATGGACTCTCCTTTTATCTCTAATAGAGTTATTATTTACATGAATTTCTATGCTTTACAAGATGTATTTCAGGAATTAATCTGCAAATTCTTCAGTTTACACCCCTAAGGAGATATCAGAGTCACTTTGCCACCAGCCTTCCCACGGCAGCCCTTTCATAAAGGCCAGTTTGTGCAAAGGTGTGTGCGTGTGCACGTGTGCCAGGGCCATCACTTTTACTGGCCATTTTTCAATATTCATCCCTCTCCCTTGAACAAACAGATAAATCAGTGTTATAGACTCAACACATTTTTATTCCTCTCCCTCTGCTCAGTTTTGCCGCTGCCTGTCTCTTGGCCCGGGCTCTGGGTGGTGCAGGGACAGGGAGAAGGCCAGGCGCTTTGCTCCCAGCCCATGCCCTCACATGAAGCCACTTCCCTGGGGCACTCCGATGAGGACGGTGACATAGAATCATAGACTCATAGAATGGTTTAGGTTTAAGGAAGGGACCTTAAAGATCATCGAGTTCCAGCCCCCTGCCATGGGCAGGGACACCTCCCACTAGACCAGGTTGCTCAAAGCCCCATCCAGCCTGACCTTGAACACCTTCAGGGATGGGGCATCCACAGCTTCTCTGGGCATCCTGTTCCAGTGTCTCACCACTCTCACAGTAAAGAATTTCTTCTTAATATCTAATCTAAATCTCCCCTATTTCAGTTTAAAACTGTTACCCCTCGTCCTATGACTCCACTCCGTGATAAAGAGTCCCTCCCCATCTCTCCTGTAGCCCCCTTCAGGTACTGGAAGGCTGCTTTAAGGAGAAGAGCCTTCTCTTCTCCTTGGGCTGAACAACCCCAACTCTCTCAGCCTGTCTTCATAGGAAAGGTGCCCCAGCACTCTGATCATCTCCGTGGACCTCCTCTGGACTTGTTTCAATGGGCCCATGTCTTTCCTGTGCTGAGGACTCCAGAGGTGGATGCAGTACTCCTTGTGGAGTCTCACTAGAGTGCAGTAGAGGTGTAAGACATGCAACCCATGGCCCCCTCCTCTCCATACCACCATCCCATTGAATTTGCTCCTGCAGCAGCTGGGTATCTTGGGGTGGTGGTCCCCTGCTATGCCTCCCAGGGCGTCCCTCACTCTTTCCTGTGCCTGTGTAGCAACAGCCTCCAAGCCACACAGGGATGACCACTTGCCCAGGCACCTGTGCCTCCCTGGGAGTTCCCTGTGTGACACAGTGCCCACCTATGCACAGGAGCAAGAGCAAAACAGCAGCTCCAGCGAGCAGCAAGGCAACATATTTTCATTCTGTGGTCTGCATGCTCAGAAAGTCTCTGACAACCCTGTCTAAACAATCCCCTTGGAAAATAATGCAAACAACTTCATGCACAGGAGGTCTTCTTAAAGATGCCTTTCATTTCTAGAAGGGGAAAGATTTGGGATCTGGGCTGTGGTGAATTAACACGCTGACCTTTTATCTTGAGAGGCCACCAATGTTTGAAGACAGCCCAGCTCTTGAATGAAATTACTTTGGGTGGTCCAGGTCTGCTTAGAAAGGAAAATTTTTGTTGTGCTGAAAATAAGGGCATGAGAGTACACAGACATAAACACTGAATTCAATCTCTCTGCAAAGCAAGGGAGGGGGCCTTAGGCCAAAACAGAGGTGCATTAACGAGCTTACATCAACCAAAAGAAATGACTAAGTACCTGTGAGTTATATTGGTATTAACTGAGATTGTCATGTATGGCTCTATTGATTTAATGTAATAGAAAATGCACAGTGTGATAAAATAAGGTATTAACATCCTTTTATCAGCCAAAAGTAATTTTCAAGCATGAATATATTGTGAGTGTATGAAATTGAAACTCACTAACAAATTCTGAGAAAATTACTCTTATTATTGGCAATTTCAAATAAAAACAGGAATAATGATGTATTTTATGTCTGTGTTTGCAAAGCTCCCCCAGCAGAAACTTTTCAGTATCACAGATTTGTAACAGGCAGGAAATAAGAAACGCTGCAGTAAATCCCTGGCCTTCCTTTTCTCACATCCAGCTCTCCAGAAAGAGAGTATTTAGGAAATAGGAACTTTTTGGTCACGGTGCAGATCTTTGCCCAATCCAAACTACTTTTCCCTGTTGTCAGATGTTGGGGGGTTCTTGTTTTGTTTTTTTGCCCCCTCTTGCCATGATGGATCTACAGAGCGGTATCGCCTGATCACATTACTTTCTGTTACCATATGTCACTTGAAAAACAAATTTTAGAAAACCTGAGCCATACAGCCAGCCTGCTGGCTTCTCAACCTGCTTTGACATATGCAGGAGGAGATTTAAAGCTCTCAGGTTGTTGGGTGGTTGCCATGGGATTGCAAAGAGGGGAGGGAGAAATCCCTGGGCAAGTTGCAGATGGGGGGCTGGCTGGGGTGCACGGGCTGACCTTGTTCTCAGGGTACCCAACTAAGAAAGTACCCCTGAAGATCTTGTTTAATATTATTACATTTAAGCATTATTTACCTTGACATTTTGGGCAACAGATTAGGAAATCAGCATAGGATGTTGGTCTAAATAAACATGCAGACGAACACCTGAAGCGGCTGAACTGCCGTCTGAACTCTCTGCCTGACCAGAGCAAGTATAACTCCTTACCCTGGGGTAAATACACAACGCAACCCACGTGGGAACCGTGCATGCGTGCCCTTGCCATGTCTGCTTTCTATTTGGCTAAACACACATGAAACTGTCACCGGTGTTCCTGCTTTGGTTGACCTCTGTGCTATTTGAACTATTTGTCTTGCTGGTTGGAAATTTTCTGAGCAAAATAGACTAATTGGCCTTGATTAACAAGCATCTGGTGTGAGTACAAATGGTTATTTGAGCAATAATGAGAAAGAACACAGGGAAGCGAGTTGGCAGCCTAATTTCTGGCAATTGATACGTTCCCCATCCCCAGGCTGCTGAATTCCTTTTCCTGGCAAGGTGGGGGAGGTGTTTCTCCGCAAACAGCCTGTAATCCTGGCTTTTGTAAGCCGGGCTGCTTGGCATGCTTTCCCAGCCCTCTGCCATGCAAACTGGGGGGTGCAGCCCGGCCCTTAATGGTATGCCCAGTGCAAGGGCATGTGAAACTGGACTCAGTCCTTTGCAGTCATGCTCTCCAGTGACAATGCTAAATATTGCAAAAGCAGGAAGAGTTTTCCCCTTATCTTTGTACCTCATTTTAAATCTGGATAATGGCTCTTCTTAAATAATGCCGAAAACACATGTCCCTTGGATGATTAAAGCTCGGTATTCAGGAATATATAAGTAAATGAGCTTTCTGAAATTCCCAGCTACAGACAACACAGCATAGGTTCAAAAATATATTTCTTATTCTTTCCTTTAGCTGGGTGGGATATTTCCCATTCCTTTACAGGGGAAATAGCTTCATTTTCTCACATATACACAAATAAAGTTGTTTTTTAGTTTTTCCAGTATATAAAAGTTGTGTAAATTCTTTGTGGTGGAAGACAAGCCTTTGCACTGCCTTAAGCTTATATCATATTGTCAGCAGGTATGACACAGAAGGAGAGTAATGTATTTGTATTAAATCTGGTAATATAATCCAGCTAGTATATGTATATGAAACTGGTCACCTTTGTCAGAGAGTGTGTCTATGGGAGGAGGATTCTTGCTGGGAATTTATTTCACTATGAATGTGCTATTACAGTATAGACTACAGTATAGACTATACAGTATAAGCGTATAGGTGCTAGTTGGCTGCATTACTCCTCCTCTCAACAACCAAGGCACTGAAAGAAAAACTTGAGAAATTTCTGGTATTTTGTCCAGTGGAGCGTACAAAATCCTGAGATCTTTTTCAGAAATGCTGGCCTTTTAAAAAAAGGGATGATGATTTGATTTCTTGATGAAAGCCAAAATTGAAAACTTTAAAACCTGGCACTGATAAGGAAAAATGAAGTTTTTCTGAACTGTCAGCATTTCAGAGCTGAAGCACATCTCCCTGAGCAGCACTGATCTCAATGTTCTCCCCCTCATGGACCCATACTTTTCATTATGGGCCAACAGACCCATTATGGGTCTGAATTACATTTTTGTAACTGCACAGGTTTGCTTTTTTATTCTATTTTTCATCCAGTCTAGGCTTTTGCAATGTGTGCTTATAACATTGTTAATAAACGCACTTTGCATTTCTGTTCAGTTTTCTTAAAAATACAGATAAGAAGTCAGTTTGAGGTGGGGGAGAAATAGCAAAGTCCAAGCTTCAGCAAGTACCATATATCACCCTCAAAATACTAAAAGATACTGATTTTTATCATAATCACTTTGAAAATAAATTTAAAAAAAAAAAGGAACATCTCAAGAAACAAGATGTTCTTCATGTATCTAATGAATCTTAAAGTGTTCAAGCTTAGCATATCGGCAATAAGGTTGCACTGGGGATCAGGTTGACACAACATTGTGCGTGCCATTTCTTTAGGCACACATTTTAAAAAAGTATGTGCAGAAATTGCTCTGTATAAAATTCCAATAACTGGAAGTGAGAGCAGATTTTCATCCCACTCTCCTAATGTTTGCAAAACTAAAGCAAATTCAGCTGCGTGGAATAAGCACGGGTATGCATTACTCCTATGGTTGATAACCACGGTGCATATCTTTGTTGAAACGTTTCTTTAATTGCTGCTTTGCATGAATCAGGAATGGCAGCCCGTTCCTCTCAGGGAGGTGTGGGTTCCCAGCATCTCGGGGAGCACCAAAGAGCATCTGATGTAGTAGGCACTTGCACTGAGTGCCCCATCTGGAACATCTGCCTTGGTACAGGACAGCCGCTGCTCCGTGTTAGTAAGCCAACCTGAGGTGAGGATTTTAATGTGTACAATGTGGTACTGAGTATGGGGCTCTTGGTTTCTATGCTACAGCATTATAAATCTCTGCATTCTACTGCCGCCCCTGTGCTCCACAGAAGAAGCTGACAAGTAGCAGTTGCAGTGCCACATGATGATAACCTCAAGTATAAAATTGCCATGATAACATTTAGTCATGGTAGGCCTACAAGAGACAAAAATGTGCTTCTGTGTTTGGGAGATTGCCAGCTGTGGAAGGCAGAGCTGTCAAGATAAAATGTCTAAGGAGTGAGGTGTTTAAAAGAGAGTACGGGATATCCATCTTTCACTAAGATACATTAGGAAGCCATTAAGGAAGAGGTAAAGGAGTTTATAGTAGAATGTGCTGGAGACAAAAATGTGTAAACCCTACCATTTAAGCCTGATAATTGACAGAGCAGCACATCTGCAGCAGCTGAAAGATGCCTTTCTAAACAACAATTCACTAAAGGGATGGAGGGGCTGGGAATTGAACTAAACGGATCACTTCAGGAGCAAGCATTTTGGGCCCTTTCATTTACTCTGCTTCTTACCAGTCAAAAAGGAACATTAAGCATTTTCAAAGAGAAAAACCTGCCTCTTGAAATTCTTTTTCAAAAGGCCTGAGGGGAAATTTGGAGGGTGTTTTGCAGTCGGTTCAAAAACCAAAGGAGATCATCAGTTTCCAACTGGTAACTGCATAGAAGCAGAATATGCATGTTTATATATGCAAGAGTTTCCTCAGCTTCCTCACCACCATGCCCACAATGGACATGATGCATGAATTATTTTACTTATGTGCAATTCCTTTGCTTATGTATACATATATGCATATGTATAATACAACATGGTCGAGTGCAAGGTCTCCTTGACACAGCAGAGAAACCCATGGAGTTAGCAGAGCTCTGTCCCTCCAGCTCCGCTCTGCCCATGTTCTCTTCATTCCCATGCTTTTTTAGCTCAAGCAATGTGAATTCCCTACTACCACACTACCCTTCTTTTAGCCCACGGATTTGGAAGCATCACATTTGATTTCCATTGTTTCCTCTAACCTTAAATACCAAGTGTAATGTAGCTTCAGTTGTCCTGGAGAATTTGGAAATAGAAGGAGCAAAGTAAAAAAAAAAAAAAAAATGCAGGTGATGATCAAAATCTGCTGGCTTTCATTAGGAAACGCCTTTATTTCTGTTGTGATCCTACATCAATGACATTGTCAGGGGAGTCACAGGAAGGGGAGGTTTCTGTCTTCCCTAACTACAAAATTCACTCCCTCCTTTGATCAAAAATAAGCCATCCCAAATAAACTTCAAGACCATGTGTTTGTCTGGACTGCTGGATGGGGTTGAAGTAGATACTTTGAATTTTTATCTACCTAAAATGGGACCTGAAATGGACCATAAAGTTTTCTTTAGTAAAAGGAATAAGATAATAATGTATGTAATCAATCCTCACTCTGGTCTTTATCAAAGTATTTTCCTATACAGCTGAAAAACCCAGTATCCCTTAATCACTTCAGCTACCCATTCTCTCCCATTGTCAAAAGAAATGGTTCACAAGTCTAAAATGCAGGCAAAAATTTATAATGGAGATTGTCTGAGACCAAGAAGCCAGAATCGGGGCTTAGGGAGCTGACCTTGTTTATCCATGCCTGAAATATGATGAAATTTAAATGACAGCAGGCTAAAATTTATTTTTACAATCATGTATTCTCAGAGTTAATTATTTTTTGAGCATTAACTTCCTATCACATTACCTTTTTTTTTTGGCATCAGCTGGAACCATGATTAAGAAAACAGTCTTATCTATAAATATCCTCTCCTGATTGCAGGGGAATGACATAGCATTTTTATTTTTGACCTTGTGATTTCCATTTTGTTCTACACTTTTAGGAGACCCAACTATCTGATGAGCATCTTTCAAGCAGCAAACTGTTCATCACTCCAATTCTGTGCTAAGGTATCACCACGCTGATGATGCCATCCGTTTAATTGACTGTATTTTTCATCTTCAAGACGCTCGATGGGACAAATCCTCAGGTGAGACAAGCTAGAGCCCTGCCAGCCCCCATCAGCTGGAGATACGGTTCCCCCCACACAACGCAGCTCAGAACACTTGGGTTTAGTGTTGCCCCACTAAAGGGGGATCATTCAAAGTCAGCGGGTACAGGGGAAAAAAATCTTGGGCAGAGAGGGGCTCGAAGGATTTGCTTTCTCCAAGGCGGGGAAAGGCTCCATTTGGATTCAGCATGTCATCACGTCTTCTAAAGCTACTGAAATACTGCAAGGCTTGCTGGAAGACTTAAAAGACGAAAGCAAAGGCAGAGGCTAAGGTATGCAGCAACCAATAAATTGCCTGATAAAACAGCAGCAAACATGGTTAGCTACAGCAGTCTGTGGGGTCATAGCTGGTGAGAGAGGTTAATGACAAACGCAGCAAGAAGGAATGACTCGCAACAGGCAGAGCTGGGAGAGGAGCCATGAGTAAGCTCAGCAAGAGGGAAAAACACCGCTAGTGATGGGCGACAAGCACTTTTAGCAGAAACAGTGGTTGGTACCTCCCTTCCCAGCAGCAGAACAATGCCTGTCTCAATTTTGGATAGTCCCAGAAACCAGACACCCTCTTCTGTGGCGCATCCCTCCCACTGGTGGGAATCATCTACGGCAGCAAGTGATGGGAAGGGCGGGTGGGGAAGGAAGGTCAGGGGCCGGTTTCCTCCGCAAGCCTCCCAGCAGCAGTGAAGCCTTGCCCTGGCTAAGGCTTCCCAAGGGTTGCTCACCCTGGTGTGTCCAAGCGTCCCAAATGGATGTTATTGTCCCCTGCCTTTCCTCCTCTTCTGATCAAGGTCCCTCTGTTAATCCCATTTGTTTAATTCACTGCTTGGGACCAGAGGGACTAATCCAGACTCTGAGAGTGCTGCACGGGGGCCCGAGACAGGGTCATTGATGTTTATTTATTTTGAGGAAAGATATTGTAAAAATTGAACCCCGGCTTGCTGCCGTGCACCAAAAGGAGCACAGTGTGATGCCTGGCCTGTGAAATAACCGCATGGCATTAAGAGAGATTTTTAGAAGGAAGAAGCTTTGGCCAGTGTTCTTTAGGAAACTATATTTACAGTTGTAAGAAGGTGTCCAGGTCTAGGCAGAGCCAGAGTAAGCAGTTGCTCAGCTGTGGGAGGAAATGAGCCCACGTCCCTCTGCCTCCTTCACCTCTGCCAGAGGGCTGGAGAGCCAGGCTGGCAGTTCTGCTGTCACTGCTGATGCCAAGAGAGAGCTTGGGATGTGTGAGGGAGCAGCCGCTGCCGGCGTGGAGGAGCGGAGAGGGTGGGAGAGCACCTCCTGGCACCATGGCACTGTCACCTCCACCTCCCATCCCAGCTGGAGCCAGCAGCAGCCACAGGAAGCCTCGGTCCCCATGGCTCACCCTGGGCACTTGCCCCAAGGGGTGCCTGGGCTTTTCTCCTTCCTTCTGCTTTAGTGGAGGTGGCTCGTCTTCAGGCTTGGCACGGCGGAAAAGTCCTGAACCTACTTGGCAGGGAATGTGGGTAAGGTCTGGCCAAATCCTGTGTGCTCCAAAGGGGTCCATTCCTGCACAAGGAAGAGCAGCCCAGGCAGCATGCACCAGAGTCACAGCCTGCTTCGCTGCTGGAATAAACTGATGTGTGGGCTCAAGAGAGGCTACACCAACCACCTGTCCTGCAGTAAGAAACTGAGACAAAATAATTTTTGGGAGCAAAGGCTTGTTCTTCTGTCCTGGCTTGAGGTAAAGCAGAACGAATTTTAGTTTCAGTAATTTTACTTTTCAGTTAAGCCTCTTAAATTAACTCTGAAATTAATGGCATATTCTTCAGACCGTGTCTGCTACCAGAGTGATAAGGCATGATGTTTATAGTGAATACCAAGGGGTGGTATGCAGAGAGGCTCTTGCTTATACTTAATCCTATAACAACTATAACAACCAAGGTCTGCTAACTTTGTTGTGTGCCTCGTTGAAGGGTTGGAAGCAAAAAAAGCGTAGAGGGGTTGCACTTATGGGGAGGAGCGGACAGGACAGGTGACCCAAAACTGACCAACAGGGTATTCCATCCCATCTGCATCATGCTCAGTATAAAAGCTAAGGGATCAAGGGCATCAGTGCTCTTTCTTCAATGGCCAGTGTCGAGGAGGACTCTGTTCGTCTGCCTTTGATCCTGATCCCTGCGTTTCTGAATCTGGTTCCTGAGTCCAACTCCAGTCCATCACTGAGTCCAGTCTGGGACTTTCCCAGTGCCTGCTGGTGATGTGATTATCATCCTGGGAGCTTGATATGGGTTTTGCATATAATGTATATATTTCATTATTTTCTTATTAATATTATTATCTTTTCTTTTCTTTTTAAATTATTAATATTTCATTGGTGTCGTTTCTTTTTAAGTTTCTCTCTCTCTCATTTTTCTCTCCGTCTCATTTTTCTCTCCCTTCCCTGAAGAAGGGAGAGATGTTAAAGAGAACATCTGTCCTTCATTCACTGTCATTCATTCAGTCCAGCTCAAACCACAACATCTTCATAACGCCACTTGTGCACTTGAGTAACTGCATAGATTTCTGCTGAAGGACTCTTGATTTGCCCCACTCTAAACTAAAGCAGAAGTGAAGGGAAAGGGCCAGTTCACCAACTAACAGCTACAGAAGTAGCTTGATTGAAATCAGTCTACTCAAGTGCGTGGTGAGCTCTTAGAGGGTGGGATAGGCTAGCATGTTGTTTCACGCTGAGCGGCAATGTTCTTGAAACCGGCCCTGAATTTCCTCAGTCTGATGTACAGGAATGACTACCACCCAGTAAAAAACAGCAGGTTGGTGCCTAGCCTGGGACAGTCCGCAGGAGACAAATGCCCAGGTTATTTTATTGGACATCCTTTGTACTCTTTGAGCAAAAGAAGTCAACAATTAAAGATCCTAAAGTGAACTACTGCGTATGTGAAGGGCATAAAGGAGGAGCGCTTGGCTTCGGAGCCCCACTTCTGTAGGAAGAGGCTGGTATCATTTGGATGGTTTCCACCTCAGCCGTAGCAGAAGCAATCTTCTCCAAGTGCAGTCTGCTTAACCTGGACAGGAGAGCACTAAATTAAGAACAAAAGGGGAGAACAAAAAGAGGGGACAAATGAATATTCATTTAGCACAAAAATTAATATGTCAGGAAAAAAATTAATCAAGACACCTCGGGACATTAAGAGAATAAATTCTTTAATTGCTTGTACACTAATGCCAGGGGTCTAGGCAATAACAGAAGGAACTGGAAATGATCTTTTATGAGCATATATCCAACTTCAAGATGGCCTTAATGAAAACAGGGGGAAAATTTTACTTGATCAGAATGTTAAGACCATGGGTTACAATCCGTTTAGGAAGGGTCAGGTTGTGAAATGTGGCGTTACAGGTTCTGAATTACTTACAACTCTGCAGCCAAGGATCGTCAATGTCTATGCATCAGTGACTTGAGACACAAAATGAAAGATGAAATATAAATTGCAATCCACTACTGAACGTGAAATAACACCAGAAAAAAGGGAGACTAGCTCTTTTCTCGATACTGTGCACTAAGGAAAACGATATTGCCACTGAAGAAATCATTCTGAGAGACACAGACTGAAAGTTTCTTGCTATAAACACTATGACAGTCTTAGAATTTATAAAAACCTCTTAGACATAGACATAATTTAGCAAGAAGAAGATGTATTGATCACAGAACTGGTATTGAATTCATCTTACTTGATTTTATTTTTAAAACAGCATCTGATGTACTTATGCCTTATCTAAACTAGACATCTCAGCTCCTTTTACAGTCAACGGGTGGAGCTAGGTATCTCCTGGAGATGATTTATCCTGTCCTAGGAGAGGTATGCAAGCTACAAGGGATGAATTCCCTCTGGTATGACCAACTATTGGCAGAGCCATCCAACTAGTTGGGCACACCCAGTCTTCAGAAGGCAAAATCTGGAGGAGGTAAACCCCATTCAAACAGACCCCAGTGCCTGGGTGCACCTATTGCTAGTGGGACTTTGTCAGGATTCAGTTTAAATCCTGCTAAAGGAAAATCGAATATCTTTAGTGACCATTTTGCCTGTTTCTTCTGGCTGACAGGCAACTTTGGTCCCCTCCTTCATGTAAGTGAGGGTGACAGATGATAGTTATAGCAGCTAAAGTAAACAGTATCCCCAAGAGCACACAACTTAGGAATACAACTTAAGAATAACAGATTTCTTGTAGCTCTCCAGAAATATGTTGGGTTTTTTTCTTATCAGCAAAGACAATTTTGCTGCATGGTGTTCTTTTTAATTTCTACAAAATCCCAAACCTCTTTTCTGTGGTCTGATGTTTTGCTGACAAAGTAGTGCATTTTTTTTCAGAAATCTTCACAGATATGTCACAGTAACTTTTGGTTCTCTGGTTTTAGCATTTGGCAAAGCCTTTTACCGAGGGCAAGTAACACTATGCAGGAGAGACTGCCTGGTGGCACACACCTTTCAGAGAGCCTTGGGATCTTCCCGCTCCTTACTGGTGGTATCTCAGAGCAAAGTGAGAAGGGTTAATGTTCCTCTATTCTGTGATGCTTTTTGGACACTGTTTTGGCGCCTTGTTTCAAGCTAGTCAGCAGCAGGACAACAGGGAGGCTGCTCTCACGCAGGGCTGTGGGGGAAGCAGGGGAGAGCTAAGATAAGGTTTATCCCGTATTTATATGTCATCTCGCTGGTCCAGATCAGGTGTTTCCCAGGGTCTATCCTGAGGGAGCATAGAATCATAAAATGTTTTGGGTTGGAAGGGACCTTAAATATCATCCAGTTCCAAGCCCCTGCCATGGGCAGGGACACCTCCCACTAGACCAGGTTGCTCAAAGCAGCCAGCATTCAGTCACAGTCGACTCTCAAATGGATGCTTAATTTTCCATTCCCTTTCATCTTTACATGTTTAATTATCTGCCATTCCACAAGTCTGCTTTATTTTTGCTTGCTTTAAGAGAAACAGGAAACAAACATAAAAGTGCACATGTAATTGGTATAAAAGGAGGAAAATGGGATTCAGTTCTCATAAACTTTTGTTTGTTTTGAGGACTGAAATAAGAGAGACCTTTTACAGATGGGGCGATGGACCTGCACATCCGCAGAACCTCACTCCCCACCCTCCAAAAGAATGAAGATTTTATTTTTGTGACGGGGGAAAATTCAAACATGCACCTGGTCCCACACTTATCTGATGAGCCAAACCAAGGCACAACTTGTCTTTCCATCTGGACTTTCATCTCGACTTTCATCTGGACATTTCAATTTCCCTTTGAAGTTGAGTCTGTGTCTTTTGATTTGTAGTGTTTGAACAGGAATGCCACTGTTGTATCAAATGATTTCAGGGAGGGAACAGCACAGCGCTTGGGCTTACCATCAGTTCAATAATAGCAACATCACTCACATATAACTTTGTTTCGCTGGCTGATATTAAGAAAAATGGTTGCTTGCAGAATGATGCACAGGTCTGTCAAGTATACACACACATGCCCTTTGGACTGAAAATGATTTTGTTTTATAGCACCAATTTGATGATACAAAGTTCATAAATTTGTATTAGGAATGTGATTGCATCATTCTGATCCTGTGGTGCGAAATCACAAGAGGAAAGAACCCAATTACTGCAAAAAACACTGGAAGTTTTGCGTAAAAATCAATGGCAGGATATGACCCATAGTTTGAAAACTTTAAGCATGTAAAAAGGACTTAAATCTTTATGGTGAAGATTATGGTTCTGGCCTCTAAAATAATAGCAAGTATTAACTGCACCATCTCAACAGTTTTATGAGACAATAATCTGGTTCTGAAGTGGATAAACTACGAGGTCGAAGACTGAGCAGTTTATCTCAATGAGAGACCTGGAATATTGCCCACTAAAACAGAAGGGTTGGTAGTATTATCAGCTGACCGTAATAAGTAATATATATTAAACTCAAATTTCTAACTAAAGTAATTCAGCAGGAGCCACCATAGGAAAAGTAGCTATAATCATTAGGGTAGCCAGAAGGACAGGTTTCTGGTTTTGGACTCAAAGCTGGAAGAACATTAAATCTGTAAATATCCAGTAGGCAAGAGGCCACGCCAGAGAGCTGATTTATTTGGGGCTGCTACAATGCCCCAAGTTTGTCTTAGCCCGCAGAAAATACTGGTGTGTGTGTGATGGATATACTCTATGCAAATAGAGGGTTAGAGACCATGAAAGGAAACCAGCAAATGATACCTATGTGACTAATTTTCTTTGTCATGCTGCAGACAATGCACTGCTTCTTTTTCCCCTTTGAGTAACAGCCTGCCTCGTGTCCTGAAGCAAGCAGGGTTCAATCACTGAAATGATTTCAACAGAAATTCCCAAGGAAAGGGAAACCTTAAAAATGAATTTGAGGTAGCAAGTGGTTAAGCGCTGCGTGATAAGTCTCTTATAACATTTCTCCTTTGTGGCTTGAAAATATAGCAAGTATTAAAAAAAAAAAAAAAAAAGAAAAAGGAAATTACTGTAGAAGTGGTGGAACAAAATTTCTTGAACGTGAACTTCCTAGGACTTTTTACTTGCTGCTAGGTTCTACCTTTGTGTTTATTTGCCTGCAGACATGTTCTTTACATAAGAAATGTAGTAAAAATAAGTTTAATGGAAAGGAGCAGTAAAATTCCTGAGAATGCTGAATGTGCAGCAATAATCAGATGCTACAAAACCACAAAACCCTCCTAAGGTGTGAGAAGGGCTGTGATTTCTCTTTCCAGTATGTTGAAATAAACCAGTCCCATTTTATTGCAGGACGAGAATAAAGTTTAAAATGGATTAATGTTGCTCCTCAACTTAAAGAAAATAATGAGGCACTGAAACAAAAGGGGACAGGACCTGGTTCTATCCATGACACAATACTCAATGGGAGAAAAGACATTTTCACCATGTCCTTTGCTGGAGTCGGTAAATTTGCTTATCAGAGTAACAAATAGCAAAGGATCAGGATCCCATTCTCCATCTCCTGCACACTCTGGAAATGCTACCGTGCCATCAGGGATCTTGGGCACAGTCCTGCCGAACTCAGATTTCTTTCCCCTGCAAAGATCCACAATTAAATGCACTCTTTTACTGCTTGTTACACAAAGTTGTGCATTGAGAGGTGTTTTGGGCAACCTTCTCTTTCTCTCCAAGCCGGGCAGCGCTGCCGTGCGTCGGCGGTGGCTGCTCAGGCGCGGGGACGGCAGGTACACAGCGATGGCACTGCCTCTCCTCAGCTGCGCTGCACAGCCCCGGAGGCAAACTGGGATGCTGGTTTCCAATATTAATAGCATCATTTGTGTGCAAGCAGGAGAAACGAGGCGTGGAGCAGCAGTACAGCTCTCTTTTGCCATGCCTACTAATTAGCTCCAGTGGTGGATTAAATGGTTATCATTAAAAAATAAAAAATAAAAATTGAAAAAGAGACCTTGCTGCTTTCTGTGATGGTTCATTCCAGGTAACTTATTACAGGAACACCTGCTGGCATAGGCGTTCCTTGGCATGAACACGGATAATTAAGCCCGATACCAGCCTACCTCGTTATGAGTTTGTTAGGGTATTTATTATTTTCTCCATTAATGTTGGTGGGAGTCCCATCTGCATATGGAGAGGAGAACAGACCCTGGCTTGAGTCTACCGCTTGGCAAGCCTCCAGTTAAGTTAAACTTCAGAATTTGTCTTCAGACTGATATGCGACAACACAGTCGATAATGACCAGTTTCAGCTTCAGAGTGAAGTTGAAGTTGTACAGCTGCATTCCCGGCATCCAAAGAGCAGCTCACATGTGCAAAATATATTAGCTGCAATAATAGGAGCTACTTACATTAAAGCATCCTGAAAGCCTTATAGGAAACCCTTCCTCTAATGTTAGCAAGATGATTTATATATGTATCTGCAATGTGTCCCTAAGTTCTCTTTTCAGGAATCAAAGTGTACTAAAGTTTCACATTCCCAAGCTCCTTTTATTTCAACATGAAAGTGATTAAAGATGTTTATCTGAGTTAGAGAACCTTAAGACGGTACCGTTTTCATTGTAGGAACAATTAGATCGATCCCAGAGGGATCTCAGCCACACAAGAGAAGTATTTGAGAACTCTCCATTAACCCACTTGCCATTTTCTTAACAAGAGCCCCTAATGCATAAACAAATAGCATAAGTGTGACAGGAAATACAACTGAAGGAATGAGATTTGCTAGATGAATTGCTTTCCTGATTTTAGTGACTCTGCAGGACTTTATAATGAAGTGTTCCCCCCCTTGTTATGATACACAGCAGGTATTCAGCTTCTTTGCTTTAATATGAAATACAATTTAGTGCAAATTAAAGACACTGGTTTTGCATACAGAAAAAAAAAAATGTATTTGTAGCTAAATTACTTGTTGTGCATTTTCAAGAACAGAACATGTTAATTTTTGCCATAAGAGTCCAAGGGCCAAATCTTACCCGCTGACCGAGGTTTTTGGAGGAAAGCCATAGCTTCACTCTGCTGGATTTACAAACAAAAGTCATATTAACCAAAAAGAAAGGGTTAGGATTACAAGTGCTAAGCCTCATTTTAGAAATCTGCATGCCCGAGACCCCCCTCCATGGCACAACAGCTATGTCCCGGCGTGCCAGATGTGCAATTGCCTGCTCCTGTTTTCCTCTTCTGTTTCCAGGGTTTATGGAGGGACACGCGGGAGAGGCCAAGCACAAAGTTAAAACCCACGTACTGCACTAAAATGGACAGTAGAAAGAGCCTTGCAAGGAGCTGGCAAGCCGAGAGCCGGCAGAGGATGTATTGTTGTGAGAGAGCAGCAGCCCTGGGACTGCTGCAGCCCAAAGGCTCCATTTGTAATCACTCCACTGCCTGAGTGTCAAAACCATTTGGCCCTCCAGGGTTTATAGAGTGATAAACAACTCTGTTTTGTCATTTCGTGCCAAATTCATTGTATTTCTACAGTGGAGGCTATAACTAATACGTAGTTAAAGGAGATGGAGATGCTCTGGTCCCTGGAGTCGGTGGCAGGAGGGGTTTGGAGAGCAGCTGGCTCAGCTAGGTGGGAGGGTGCGCTGCGACCTCTCCAGCTGCCAAGGGAACAGGGATAATGGGGTCTCTGGAAAGCCCCTGGAAATCACAGCTGCAGAGAGAGTGAAACTTAGGTGGATCTAGGCAAGGAAATATTGAGGCTCTCTCTTCATCACACAGCAGTTGGCAGGGACCTGGAAGACAAGAAAATGAAAGTAAGGAAATGCTTGGACAGTGTGGGCTTGCCTGAAAGCTGGGACAAGCGGTGCAATAAAATGAAAGTCACTGCACCAGGCTGAAAGTCAATGCCATGCTTGCAAAAGTTACCAGAATTAGAGATGAGACAAGCAGCGGGCATTTATACCATCTGCAGTGGTCATTATAGGACAGCCCAGCTGATGAAAGGTTTCCAGGGCTAGGTTTTTGAAGGCGCATCATCTCCACTGGTCTAACACAGTCACTGAGGCTGATGTTCATTTTATGGGATTTTACCAACTTTCCAGAGCAGGATAGGTGCCTAATTCCTATTGGTTTTAAATCATATCTACTTCCAGGAGAGTTAAATACTTGTCTTACACTGGTGTTTGTATAAATCCCACCAGTGACCTGTCTGCAAAGTGGAAAGGAGATTTTACTAGTCCATCCTCCCTGGATATGGCTCCAACACAGTGACTGTTATGACCTCTGGGAAGCTGGCCCCATGCTACCATCACACTTCGTGGACACCGCTGAATAACGATGCCTGGTAAGAGGAAGCGCTTGTGACCTCTGCATCCCAGCCCCTGCTGCCCACTGATTTTTAGTAAGGTCTTGCCAGGCTTATAAGGTTGGTAGATTCTATTTTTGTGAGTAGGAATGTGTTTCTTTCATCAGGTTTCTGCAAAGCTCTTACAGCTGTAGTTTGTTTCCTAACTCTAATCTCACTGCAGTGTCTGTAACTTTACATTTAGAAAATAATGACACAGCATTCAGCTGTTATTGCATAGGTCTTAATTATTTTGCATGGAAGAAGTTGAGTGCTCCACACCATAGGATAAGAAATTTTGCTGATGCTCCATGTAGCATGACACTAGTATTTAGTGATTTGGGGGCAAGTAATAATTCCTATCTTCACCAAACATTCATTTAGATGCTTTTATAAAGCATTACAACAAATTGGTCAGTAGGCTAAACTCCAAAAGGGCCACAGGCTTTGAACAAGTATAATTCACTTGCATTTCAGGGACTTTAAGATTTGCCCCAGCATGACTAGCAGCAAATGAAATCAGCTCCCCATCCAACCCATTCACTATGTTGGTAATAAAGACAAATACATTTGATCAGATTCCCAGCTGGATCAATAGCAATTTGAGCAGCCGGGAGATCTCACCCACCTTGTTACTCTGAGCCCAATTTCCATGGGGATTGCAGTCCAGCTTCCCTCAACCACATGGAGTTCTGTGTGCCCAGAAATCTGCTTCTTCATGTCTGCGAGCGGCAAAATAACGTGCTTAAAAATTAATTCCTGAAAAGTTATTCAGGTTATATAGGGTGGATTTTCACAAGGACCAAGCAGATACAATTTCCCGCAAATCAGTATTGTGGCAACGATTTGAGCCACTTAAAGTGAAATTGCTACTGACCTGTGAGTAAAGGCTGTATCTGTACCAGGATGTTAGCTTGGCATGCAAATTCAGGTTGGGGCCCAAACTCCCTGCTTATCCACACTGCCTGCGGGCTAGCAATTACCCTTCTTCTAGCCACAAGTGGATACATTGGCTTCCCAGGCAGGAAAAGACCAACACTGGGGAAAATGGGTTCACCTTAGAGCTCTGCCTTTACAGGCAGAATGGCCACAATTGCCTCAATTACAAATTTCAGCACAACTTCCCCCAAAATGTGGACATGAACTCAGGATCCAAAATCATGCTTACTGACAGCTCTGTATTCCTAGTCTCCTGTATACACCAGAAACCCTTCCAATTAACTTTAGTATCAGTCATGGGTAAAATAAAAGAAAAGCAAACATAGCTGATCCAAACCCCTGTCAGACAGTTGATAGCGATCACAGGAAGTAGAGGGGGTTCTCTTTCTTTATTTAAATTTTCACTGGCTAGTTTGTTGGTTTGAATGGGGAGATGGGAGAAAGAAGGACTGTGTCTTGAGTGTCATAAAACACATTATAATTGCAGTATCATTGGCTTAGCTGCAAAAAAGGCAATCTTAAGAAAATGTATAGAACAAGCTAAAATGTGATATAAATCCACAAATTCCCCCAAACGGAATTTCAGAAAAGTGCTTTCAAGGACTTTACATTTCGTGATGCATCAAGTAAAACAGATTAAGAAACACCCAGGAATTCAAGGTACTGGTCAGGTGTGTGCTACTTCTTCCTGTATCAGCTACACCTCCTTTGATTTGGCTGACATGATATAGAATGCATAAATGAATTTAAAAATCCCATAAAATATCTGAAATCAGTTTGGCATAAGGAGTATGATTTAACACGTGTGTGCTTATCAGATAACAGAATGGACACCAATCCTGACTGGACCCTCTGTCTCATCAGGATGCAAATAAGTATTAACAATCAATAGTCATTTCAGCATCCTCCTGCCAGACAGTCTTACCCCCAGACAACATCTCGAAGCCATATCTCTTGGCTTGGACTAGATTTTTCCAGCTTTTTGACTGACTTTGAAGCTAGAGGCTCTATGTTTTCTAAACTTTTGTAGATGGACAAACGTCCCTGCTGCGGGACTGTGTACCCAGTTTACACTGAGGTTTCATGACAGCACATTGGCCATAGAAGAACTAGGTGAAGTCTGTTTCCCATTTTGATTCAGGAGCTCAGAGATAATCACAGCAGTGCTCTCATTTGAAGATAGGGACAACGAACCCTAAACATGACATTTGCCCTTCTTCTTCCCAAATACTCTCTCCCTTCACCAAAGAGGAATTCTCCCAAGAGAGCTCTTGTAAGTTTAGAATTTGCTTTCTTGTCTTGGCAGATGCCAGGTATAAGTAGGTAGAGTCACAGTCTTAAAAAGAAAGCCTATCTTGCCCTTCAAACACTGACAGCTTAGTGTCCAGAAATGCTGTATGATTAAACAAGTGATCTGCGAAGGGACCCTGAAGCCTGGAGCGTACATAAGACATTGGTCACATCTATTGGCCTCTGCCCTGGGGCTTATACAGTTTTCAGCTCTGGGACCAGCAAGTATGAGACAGCTCTTGCCCTCATATGAAAGAAGTAAAACAAAATTCTTTTGTCGAGGAGCTGAAGAAGCAGAAATGGGCAGATTTACACTGACACAAGTGTCCTTTACGAAGAAGAAATGAGGCCTCCGAGGACTACTTCATGTTGTTTCTACAACAGGCTCAGCACATCCATACAAGCTGGGATGCCTTGAAGGCTCATTTCTTTTCAGCATCTGTATCATGCTCATGTTAAGGGAAATGGCACTTTACAAGTGACCACTTGCACAGGCTGCTTGGCCGTTCCAGCACACTGAGCCTGCCCTCGAGCCCGCTCCCTGCCAGGCTGCAGAAGGGGAATGGCCTCGCCAAGCAAAGCTGCCCAAATTACTCTTCTTGGTGCGTCACAGGATTCGACCATCAAAAAGATGTGGGGGTGGCAGAAGGTCAGCTATGCAGCATTGCACTGTCTCCGTGCTGCTACTTCATGCTGGCTCTGTCAGTGGGCAGCGAGTGGGTGCCTTGCAATTTTTAATAATATAAAAGTAATATTTTAAAATATATAATAATATTAGTATAAGACTATAAAATAATTTTTATTGTTTTATTTTTCTAAATTATCAATGAAATGTCAACATTACAGTAAGTTTTCAGGAAATATTTTTATTAAATTTTCAATCAGCTTGCTGGAGAGGGAGACCAAGGGATTTCTGCTGTCATCTACAGGTCACAATACAAAAAGAAAATATTTGTGTTTTCTCCAGATGTTTTTGGTGCCTGCACTTCTTTGCATTCCCAAAGCAATTGCTTTGTTTTCCAGCTGGGTATTTTGAAGACTGTCATCATTTGTTAATGTAAAAAGCTCGAATAACCTGCCCTTGTCACCATCACTGTCACTGGCATTTTGATGTGTCAATATTGTATGCTGCAGATGATTGTCCTTAAGAGACAGTTGTAGTTTTACTCTGTACTGAATGTAAGCTACTCCAAGGACATCTTTACGAAATGACGCTTAACTGAAATTGTTCCCAAGTGATGCTCCATCTAGAGCAAAAACACCTTTAAACACTTTCTTTGAAACTTTTCCAGAGCCCAGCTTTTCCCAAGCTTCCTATTAAAATCTTTACCTGAAAGGGATGAATTGCTTAGCCCGTGTTCTGGCTGCTAGAGTATACAGATCAGTGTTTACATCTCTACTTGCACTGAGTCTAATTTATAATTTAACACTGTTGAGACCAGCTTGACAATGTAAACATGGTATATTGATGACCTGCAAAAAAGAGAAGCTGTCTTCTATGCCAAGTGCCTGTGGCTCTGTTTATGTTGGAAATGCATTATTAAAGAATGTGTGTGGTCAAGCTATAACCTTTCTAGTACTGAGGTATCCATTTTACTCTGGGTCATTGTTTCTCCTCACATAGTCTCCTAATCCAACAACTGATCAAGTTTCAGCCTTTCACTTCGACTCCCTCAATTAAGATAGCACGATACACAGTGTGACAGCCTTTTCGGGCTCCATGAACCATGTGTGGTGAGCCTTGTACTAGACAACTGAATTAGACTAATTCTGGGAGGAAATATACTACCCAGATAGCGCTGAGCAATTTATTATCAAAGCAGCAATTTATTGTCATTCCAGCCTCTGTAAAACAAAAAGTCTGGACCATTTATTCTTCATTAAAATTGACATGACAACTGCCTGAGAACAAAATGTCAGTCACACTCGGACTTCTAGGTAGAAAAAGAGATGGGGGAAATTAAGATGCTATCTCAGTCCTGGCCAGATCATCCACTTCTCTGTACTTGGTCCTGGGTCATCTGCTTTTCTGAGCAGCTGTGGAAATCAGTGGGCTCAGTAAACTATGGAGTTTTCTATGAGTGTGGTTACTCCCAAAGCCTGTGTGAAAGCTATAGCAGTCTTTGACCACAAATATACTTAAGGGATCTCCTAAATAACTTCTTTCCTTTTATAGTCCTCAGAAGATATATTTATGGTGTGATGATCCACCACAGATGCTCAGGGATAAGGAGATGCTATAGTAATAGCACTAAAACTGGGCTCTGAATGTCAGGAACAGCAACCTGAAAGTCTTTGGCAGCATTATGCCATAACTAGGCTGGTGAAGAAGACGAGTTATTCATCGTGCCATGAGAATCTCATGTAAGGAACCATCCTGCAAAACAAGAAGGATGCTTCCCGAAAATGCACAAAACATCCCATCTGACCTTTGCTTTCTGAAAGCACACAAAATGTCCCATCTGAGCTTTCTTTCCAAGCTGAGGTTTTTGCCATGCCAGTGTGTTGGTGACAACATGAGGAAACATTATCCTGCAAGTATTCCTAAGAGAGCCTGCCAGATGTTTCACCATCAGCTGAAACAGCTACTCCTTGTTATTCTGAAGAGGGACTGGTCTGATGACTGAAAGAGTGAGGGGATGAGGGAACTGGTGTCTTCCCCCACAGCTGCTGAGGTTGCCTGGCTTTTCATTAGAAACAGCTACAAGTTGCTGTGTTCCTGTACCCGTGGCACCCCAAAGACCTTCCTCCCTTCAGGAGGTTGACAGCTGTCTGCAGTACCGATGGTGTGTGATGATCCTACATCCAGCATTATATAATCCACTATTCTGATGCATATATTTTATAGTATAAAGGGATTTATTTGTTTTTAAAGGAAGCCTAATGTATACCAAGAGATGTGTGGTGTAACAGGAGTGCCCGGCCACACATAAGTAGAGCCATCTCTTTTGTTTGCTCAACTCCAGTGTTGCACGCTCTCCATTTTGATCAGTCATGAAACAAACAGGCTTCAGTTTACGGCTCTGAGCCACAGAAATTTAGCATGTTACTACAGTCCTTTATTTTTTAAAAAAAGTCTACACCTCAACAAATTTACCCAGTGATATAAATAAGGTTACAAGGAGAGGAATGATCATTTTCAGTTTTGCAACGGTGTTTGCAAGCAATAATAGAAATGTAGGTGATCAATGCAATATGCACTTTTTCTGTGTGTGTGTGCAAGTAGTAAACGTACTTAAGTCTTCTGACAGAAAGATAAAATACCAACAGTGAACTAACCTTACTAGCACATACCCAGGTTCCCAGGCATCTAAATTAGTAGCAACCTATTCAGCAGTAAGGGTGTCTTTTTGGTGAGGCTGCAATATAACGGCATCCTGGTTTTGCTGTTGTTTACTCTGTGTGACACCTATTGACTCAAATGAGCCATTTTTTATTCCTTTGTAGACACGAGAGTGAATTTAGCACAGTATGTTATCACAGAGCTCCTCACAGACAGTGCTGACAAATAGCTATGTGGACAACCCATTCAGGCTGTAGTACTATCCATCAGCAGTGACAGTAGCTGGCAAACCAGGGCTGTTTATATCAATTTGTTATTTTCTAGGAAGTTACCCAGCTTCATTATTATTGGGGGAGATAAAACTAAGATGAGAGGCCAAGACCCTCATTTGGTTCTTAATGCGCTCCCATTGCTTTGATGTATTACAGAGAACAAAATTGACCGATGTGGTAGCTCATTACACAGGGAAAAACATACACTGAAATAATATATTTTCTTTACCATCAGTTCAGCGACAACTAACTGTGCTCTAGGAAGGATCCAGGGCCAGTTATGTAAAATATACCCTCCCTACTTGGTCCTGCAAAAAAAAAAAAAAAGCCTGGGTTTTGTGATGTGCCCTGGTCTCTAGGTGCAGAAAATTCTGTAAGATATTTTGTTAAATAACAAGTATATAATTTTAGCACTCCTTGTGAACCAAAGCATTTCACTGATTTTTGCACAGCATTGCACAGTACTGCTATCACAGCACTTCTTCAGGACATTCTTCCTGGCTTTGTGATACTTGAGCAACAAATCCTTCCCATCTCTTGCACAGTAGGTGGAAACCATAATTGCTACACCAGAGATGGGGAACATGAGTCTCAGAGAGGCTAAGTGACTTTCCTGGGGACCCGTGAGATCAAAAAGAAGTATCTGGAAAACCCAAGATTACAAGATTGAATGCAAATTCTGACCCAAGTTACACTCTGGCTTGATGGGGGTTGTAATTCAGGGCATAATTTATTTGTTACTAGTATGTCTTATCACTTGCATGGTAATATCTAGGCAAAAGAGGGTACCACTCGGTGACAGGACTTGGAGCCCAAGCAGATGGGGGTATGCAGCCAGGTAGTGAGGAGAGATGGTTGAGGTGTCTGAGGGATGCTCAGAAGACTGCAGTTGCTCCTGGTGGCTATGGCAGTAATGAACAGAGATCCATTCATGGGCTGTTCACACCGTATATAAAATGGCAGTTAAAGTGCATTAAAAAGGCCCCAAACGATTAAAACTAAAGTTAAAAGCAGTCTAAATCCTTATTAGCTCACTTCAGATTTAGCCCTCAAAACCCGTGTTGAGTCCACCATGTGCCCATGTTGTCAGACTACCAGTATTACTCTCTTCCAGCCACGATGGGTGACAGAATAAACAAGCAAATGTGGTATTTGATTCTCTAGTACTTTCCTAGTGTATGTGTAGATTCAGCTTTGGCCTACATGCCCTCAGAAGCAAAAGGTTCTTCTCACTCATTCGATTCTTATGTTGGAATACTGGCCTTAGAGTCCTTAAGGGTGGGATTCATCTTATCTAACTTTAGACTTGGAAAGAACTGAGACAACGTTTAGAAACATAAGCTATCATTCCTCTGTCCTACTTTAGATGTCTGCCATGGGATGCATTTAGTCTGTTGAATCCCATTTCATTTTATCTGTACTCAAACCCAGATCATTACCAATCTCTCCGTTTGGGAGCCAGATCCAGGATTCGACTTCACAGATGTTATAAATAATGTCATATCGTCACTAACAACCAGAAGTACACAGAGCCTTGAGTTTGTCTCTGATCCCAAAGTCACCCTCTTTGGCAGAGTAAAGTCCTAAAATTGTTGATTCGCTGCTGACTCAAAGAGGGAAGAGCTGCCTATTAAATCACACACATCACTCCCTCATGGAATGGATGTTTCTCAAACTCTTATGTTCATGCTGGGACTTGCTCTGTACCTGCTTATTTGTAAAAGACAAGAAGCTCAGAGTCCAAGGTTAGATAGCAGCTAACATGCACAGGTGCTGCTTCTTCTCTCAGCTGTAATTAGGCAGCTCTCCTAATGTGGGGACAGAACCATCCTTCGAGCTGCAAAATATTTGTCTTTCATTATCTGTCACCCTCTGACTTTTAGTTAAAGAGATGCTCCTTTTCCTGGAACATGCACATAGTTAGGATCAATATCATAATCCTGTCTGACAGCTACTCGAAGGCTCCTTTGTGTTGATTAGGTTTTGGCAGCTGAACGGAGCTGCCACTGCATTTTCTTTTAATACTGACTAAGCGATAGGCTTGACAAGAAGTAAAAAAAGAAAAGAAAATTCTCTTAAAACCAAAAACCAATTAGCCCCTTTTGTTACCTCGGTGAAGTGGAACAGATACTTCAGCTGCCGGTGGTAGGTACAAGCAGAAACCAGCTCCTAGTCCCCTGCCACCCTCCAAGGACAGATGGATGAATGGTAGTGGCTGGCTTAAAGATGTCTTCATCTGTTCTGTTAGGAAGGAAAGCAGGGTTTTGGCACTAGCTTTTAAAGAAAATAGAAGGTTCTAAATTCACAAAACTTTATTGGTTTGAATGTATAATAATGATAGTTTAATGGCAGGAAGGAGGCAGATAATTAGAAGTGAGTAGCTCTGATTGCCCTTGTACACCGCTCCAGATAGCTTCTCAACACTCCTGAATCCTTGTTTGCTTTGTCTGAAGCTGAAATCCCACAAGGTCTGGATGTTACCAGCTGTCTAGCTAACTAACTGCCAGCACTTTCCCTGAATGCAAGCTATCAGCTTCCACAACATCAGCCTCCTCCCTTGAGCTCTTCCTTGCTGTCTCTCCTGGTGTGATTGCTTTTATCTATTGCTTGCAGGAGCTTCTTCTAATCATATTGCTTCTTGCCTCAAAGGGTCAAACACAAGACCATTGCTACCTACACGAATGGGGAAAACTGTCACCTTCGCTAGACTGATAAGCATTTGGCAGGCAGGACACTGTGAAGTAGAAGAGCAAACAGCCAGCAATCTGCAAACACCATAAATATGTTACAATCTCAGCAGGAAGATGGGCACTATATGTACCAGGAGGCCTTTGTTTAATGAGCTGTCAGAAAGCAGGCATGAAATTATGTTTGAAAACATGTGCAAGCTGCAGAGACAGAGCCGGGGCACTAAAAAACCTCTTTGCCTTTTCTGTGGATGTTTGGAACGTCTTATCAGTTTGAGAACTGTCATGCGATGAGCACTATCATTAGCAAGGTAATAGCATTTGAAAGCTACTGATTTTTCTTTCTCAGCTCCATTTTGTGGCCTAAATGAGTGAGAGAAAAACTTAATGCTTCTTTTCCACAGAATTTTTTGTCCTGAAAACATAGCCAGAAAACCCGAAGTGAGCATACCAGTAGGAGATAAATCAAAATCACTGTAAATCGTAAAGGACTAACCATGGAAGTCAAGAATATTGTTGTTAATCTTACATTCGTATTACCCTAATGCACGTTCCGACACTCATTTATTTCAATCACACCCACAAAAAGCATCGCAATGCAGGTGACTGCTACGTGTGACGGCTCTATGAGGGCTACCAGGGGTCAGGGCAACAGTCCGCAATTCGCTGGTAGTCAATAGCTGTAAAACTCTGCAAAAAATATGATCGCTGAAGTATATTAACAGTGTCAGGGTCACTTTGGGTAGGTGTAATAGGGTGTGCAACAAAACAGAGCTTCCATTGCTGTTAAATCATGCAGAACAAGTTGCTAAAGATTTAAAACAAATCCTCAAATATCCTTTGGGGTCACAAAGCTCTTTCTTTCTAAGATAAATTGAATGGTTTTCTCCATGCCCAAGCATCTGCATTTTCTTTGCTTTTGAGAAAACTTTTTGCTGATTCTTTGGTTGCTTGAGCATTTGTGGTCCAGCCCAGAGCTGAAAGAAGACTGTGAACACTGAACTGAATCAGTGTCCGTCAGGGAGGTATTAATTCTCAAAAATGGCTTCTTTTTCTTTCTTTTCTTTTCTTCTTGGTCAGAATCCAAAGCTTCGTGGTTGTTTCGAGTTGTAAGTAAAGAGAATATTTTGCAGAAGGGATTTACTCTCTTTGGAGTACGCCTATTCATTAATTAAAACTGAAAAAAAAAATCAGGTTTTGGTCAACAGACAAACAAAGAAATGTTTCTGCCATGAAACGCCTCTCTGAGTGTCACAAAGTTTGCGGTTTGGTGAGTTTGTTGTATGTGGTCTACATTTATCTACTTGTCCATGTGTCCCACGATCTGCCAGCCCCTTCTTGCTGAGCCTCCCCATTGCACCACGGAAGATGTAGCCAAGCAGGGAAACATATTGTTGAAGGATAATACAGATGTAACCCCCCTGCACTTCACCTATCACAACCCTGAGTGTTTCCAGATAGGGGGATTCAAGCCATAAATCTCTGGACTTGGATTTTTCCCTTAACAGTCAAGTATTTCTGTGGGGAAATGTTTAATGTTTTCCAAGCAACTTTTTCAATGTTAATGCTTTGCTAGTGTAAAGCAGATGAGGACCACGAAACAACAGATAAACCTTCCTTCCTCTGCTTTCTATTTGGTCATCTGAAATAGTCAAGTTCTTCAAACGTGTTTCATTTTACCCCTGATAATATGCTTCAGCGCATAAGCCTACTAAAGCAGTGTTTGATTATACTAAGATCATAAAAGCATGGATACCATAGAAACCAAAAATATCCTGTTAATTCATACAAGAAACTGTTTTGTCTGACTTTGAATAGATCATATACTACACACAGGAAATCCTTCAGTACTGTGGCCTTCTCAATGCTGCACGTTTTCATAAAAGACCACACCATTTCCATTTCTTTCCTTCTCCAGAGAGGGTGTCTGGCTTCCAAAGAGGTCATGGACTGTTTGAATCATTTAGGTGCTGAACTGCAAGGAGATGGGCAAACAGCTCGTAGGACCAAAGGAAAACTGAAGACCTTTCCATCGTGCAATTTTTGAAATTGAAGCATTTTACATTGGTACATAAGGTGTTCTTCTCTCCCGTTGTTTTCTCTTCTCCATGTCATCTTTGCTAATGTGTTCAATATAATAATTAAAACATGGTATTTTGTTGAATTTTGCCCTTTTTTTCAAAATTTACTTCGCAGGATGTTAAAAGGAAAAATAAAACTGTGATCTGCCATAGGTACAAAGATGGATATTTAATTACCCTTAATTTTTGAAAATGCCTAACATCATAAAAAAACTGAATTAAGAATCCTCGGGCAAGCCCATCAGCACCTTCAAGGTAACTACCTCTCCCCAAAGAACAGAAGGGAAAATGCTAGGGATTGAGGGGGAAAAAAGAGGGACAAGCAGAAGAAGAAAAGAGAACTGTCATTCACAAAGCAGTGTTTGCTCCCCCTGTGATGCTGTGGCAGACAGGAACAGGGTTTAAGCCAGGAACAAGAGGTTGGTACTGAACCAAAATGGTCAATCACTAAACAAGATAAGAAGTGGTTGTATTTAGTCAGGCTGGTGTAGCTGGTAGTGGAATAATGCTTGAGAACTGGATTTAGAGAAATGATGCTGCAAGATGTGAACATTAACGAGAAATAGCCTAAAAGAGGTAACACAAAGAATGGAAACCAATAGCTCAGTGAAAGGCTTGAGGAGCTCAGCTTGTGGTGCCTCTCCAAAACTGGACTGAGAAGTGATTTGGATATCTCCAATAGGGAGTAAATGCCTGGTACCAAAAAAAAAAAAAAAGTACCTTTTGATATAGGGAAAGAAAGTGTAATGGGAAACTATAGCTTGAAACAGAAGGCCAGGAGATTCAGAGGAGAAAAACTTGGACTTGCTGAGGGCCTCATGTTGAGGCAGCAGTTCTGAGTGACATCCATGCTCCCCATTTGTCTCCTCAGCGATGGTCATAGCCTCCGAATAATGGAATATAACTACCAAAAAAACCCTCAGAAATCTGCCCACTTATGAACAATCTTGTGCAGAGGGTGTTTCAACAAACTGAACCTCAGCTGATGCGCTTCTGACTACTTGGAGATTACACATTGTGGGTGAGTCAAAAAGGAGTTGAGTGTCACTAGTATTTTTAAAATTACATGCACTTACAGGTATTCCATGTTTCTTATCACTCAGCAGCCGTTCACAGGCCAGTGACACCATGTTTCTTTCTTCACGTTCTCTACCTAGCTTTCATAATCCAGAGGACAGCGAGAGGGGACAAAGCGGGACCCTTGTACTTTCTTTGATTAAAACAGGTAGGCAAAACCAAGCAAATTCCCATAGATTTATCTGAGCTACTTCATTCAGAAAAGCAGATATGGCTGCCTGGAGTTGTCCCACCTACCCCAAGGGCTGGCCAAGGTGGTGTCACCAGCTGGAGACTGTCCAAGCTTGTTGAAGTTGTAGCACTATGGGGCTTCTATGTAGCACTGCCCCACATCACGGGACTACTCCAAGTGTGTGTTATGTTTCAGCCAGGCAAGAAGCTTGGCCATGAGCAAAAGAGAGGAAGAAAGAGGAAATTATCAGGAATTTTAAAGATTGTACATCATGTGGCATGGCAAATATTAACAATTGCATTTTGGTCTATTTTAGGTTCTGCAAGTTGGACTGTAACTTCATCGGAATGGTGTCAAGAATCGTGAACCGCGACCTGTTCAGTCACTAACTTCTCCCACCAGAGAAGGGAAGGCACAGAGAAGGGGCTTCGGTCCGTGGAAAACCACATGTTCTCATGAAGGTACAGAGCCATGCTCCAAGGCTTGAAATCCCACTTAAGCCTATTTGCTTAGTCGCTGGAAGGGTAGGTGCCTTTGAAGGCCTCTGAAGAGCAATTCGAGAGCCTGAAAAAAGTGCTGAGCGGGGAGCCAAGGGCGCCGGGACTTCAGCTGAGGGAGCTTGCCAGCCTCGCTCGGTGTGAGGTATTGACCACCTGCAGCAGGAGCGGGGCCAGGCTCCCCCTCCTGCCGCTCTCAGCAAGGCAGGACACGGCTCTGCAGAGCAGGTAGGAAAGGCTGCCGGGAACCTCGGCCGGCAGGGACCAGGCATTTTCCCCATCCTGCTTTGACAGATTTGGCCAGGGTTGGAGGCATCTTTCATTTCCCACTTCTGTTTTTGCTGCAGAAGACACAGCTTCTTTCTATTTTTCTAGACTGGCTGATCCCAGCGTGCTCCAAATCCATGAAGGGAAATAGGAAATGATTTTCTTAGTCCCTGAAGTGACCCGTGGGTCTGACGATCCTGCTAGGCTCGGCAGTTTCTCTGCTGGCTTGAGGAGTGCATGTTTATGCACCTGGGATCATGCAGCTTGAATTATTCTTTTAAACATTTTCATAGAGAGTGGCAGTGTAACAGAAATCACTAAACAAAATGTACATTGTGTGTGACAGTTAGCAACGGGCCGGTTCACAGATTGTTAAGGGCTATTGAAAGTCACGCTTATGTTTTTCTTCTTTAACATTTTTCAAGGACAATTTGATTGCATTTCCCATAAAGGTTAATATAAACAATCTGCTCCCCTCATTTTTATGAGAAGCATTTAAAAGTAAAACGTCCTGCTGTTATTTCACTATTGCATATGTTATTGATGGCTGAGGATTCCCAAATAGGTTCTGAATTTTTGCAGCTTTGCACATTTCTGGGAGAATTGCTCAAAAGTCCACTATCTCATTCTTCATCTACAGCAGCACTGAGAAAGACACAAGTTTCTTCAATGTTTCTTTGAACACGGAAAGGCAAGATTCATCCTCCGAACTTTAGCCACACGAAGCACGGACATCACCTCTGAACTAGTCATTTAAATGCCCTCAACAGCCACCAGAGAGGCAGAGAAGCCACTCCAGGTACCAGTTTGGCTCATCTCTTATAGGTGCCAATCTTCAGCACAAGACATTTGCCCCTTGGAAGTGGCTCTCTTTCTCCACCAAAACCAGAGCCAGTAAAAGCAACTCACTCAGACTGAGCCATCCTTGTCCCATCCTGGTGTGCTCCTGCCCCTGCCTCGTAGATGGCATCTGTAGGACCTCTCCACTGTCACCGTCTCTCAGGGTGACCAACTGGCTCCAATGCTTACTCAGGTCTTATTAAAAAAAAAAAAAAAGAGTAATTTCTGAATGCTAATCATGACTATTCTCAGGCCATTTGCAAGTCTGCTGTAAGTCTAGAACCAAAGATAGGTTTTCCATCTCGTCAGTATCTCTGGTTGACCTTTCAGATTAATATTGATATTCAATTTATTTGGATGATTTGAGCAGGAGCTTGGACTAGGTTATGTCTAGAGGTCCCTATAATTTTCACATTACCCAATGACCTTGCAACGTATTACCTACCCTCCAGTCATTCAACACATTCATCTGAATGCCCAAGTTGGCTGTTATATTGGTTTTGTTTTATTTAATTGCATGTGCTTTTTTCCATGTACAACTTTGAAAATAGAGCTCAAATAGATGAAAATGTTCCCCCTCCCTAGACAAGTGTAAAGCCTCCCCACTGCTTTCTCACCCATAAAAATAGCCTCGACGTTGCGTCAAACTGCTCTGGTTGTATTTTTAGAGCAGGTTCAGGTCTGTGTCCTCGCTGCTGGCCAAACCAGGGGACTATCCTGACTGCTAAAACATCTGATACTGAGGTCAGTAGCAAACCTGCCACCAACCTGAGTGGGGCTAGGCTCTGGGGCATTTTTTTGTACACATGTACCATAAAGCTATGCACCTATCTGCTGTAGTGTCAGTGGAGGTATCCCTCAGTTTCTGTCTGAAATAGCTGCATGCCAGCTTGGCAGTTCCTACCACTGCAAAAGCTGATTTACCCACAAGAGGTGCACAGATTTCAGAGTGATACAAAATGATCCCTCCACAACATAGTCTTTTAAGCTTTAGTTAAATCTATCAAATTTCTCTATTTTAAAACCAACAATGCTATAAGAGGATTTGATTCATAAGGCATATATTTGTGACAGAGTCAGGACCTTTTCCTCTCAGGGCAGGGCAGGTCCAGGCCTTGCTCTCAGACCCACTTATGCATTTCCCATTTCCTTGCGTTTGCCTGTCTTTTGCATTCAAACAGATGCATACAGCACTTTCATTCAGACTTGCTGGGGCGTATTTCATCTCACCACTGCAGCCACTGGTGCATAAAATATTTTGCAAGTTTCCATTAGATACTTGTTGGCTGCAGGCAGTCGAATGCAATTGATCACTTTATATTAAAAATTACAGTGTGTGCAGGAATGCGTGTGTGCATGTATGTGGAAGGATGCCTGATCATGTATTTAAAAGTGACCTTTTTTTAGGCAAGAATAATGCTCGTGAAGCTAAAAATTACAAAACTAAAACCCACCTGCTCGCTACTGCTGTGTTAAAGGATTTACTACATGGTGGTGTAGGCAAATCTCTGGTTATATGCTGTAAAGCACAGTTACCGAACCAACACGAGTAATTTCCTGCATGCCGCCAGCCCACCTTGCTGCTCATCCTCCCCGTGGCAGTTCTGCACAGGTTAGATGCTCATGGTGGAGGGCAGGCTTAGCCCCTGCCTCCAGTCTCCCTGCCCCAGGCTTCCCACCTCACGTCCCTCATCCCTCCTCTCCCCAGCTGCAGCCTTGGTGTTGGGAGGAGGAGTGTGTGGAGGATGCACTCCGGCAGTGGTGCAAGTCCCTGGTCCTTGGGAGGCATCCATCCCCCAACACTTCCCAGCTGTCTCCTTGCTCCCACCCGTAGGATCTCTTGGATCTCCTCCTCCATGTGTCCCTGTATGCAAACGTGTCCACACAGAAACATATTCAACATACATAAACACTTGACGTGTAGGTGTGCATCATTTCCTCTTAGGAAGTCTGAGCATCTTTGGTGCTTGTTGGTTTATACCAGACACGGGTTAGACAAAGTTCCCATTAAAATCTTTCTGTAAAGGACATGCCAGGCCAGTCATTCAAGCCCTAAAATTTTCAGAAGTGACTTATGGTTCCTGATGCCTACAATGTTTTGGTGTGTGGCTTGAGACACATCATAAGAATCTAGTTTTCTGAGGAGAGGTGTCAGTGTTCTCTAATAATTAACTTCCTAGAAGAGGCAAATCCAAAATTAACAGTCATTTTCCAAAATATAACTCTCCAACATTTATAGAGCCTTCAAGTGGTGAAATGAAAGATCTTGACCTTATGCTGAGATTATAGCCCACATACTGGTGAGAAACTCAAATACATCTTGGTAAACATTCCATGTATAAGCAACGTTTTCCAGAGTCTTTCATTCACTGTATAAAAGCCCCACTACAAGACAGCTAACATATCTAAAATATACTCCCAGATCTTCAAGACTTACTCACAAATCATGCGGTTTAAAAGAGCACTCTCTCAGTGTACTTCACAAAGTTTTCCATTTTGCCCTCCCAGGCAGCCTAGCAACATTGCCGGCAATAAATAACGCTGCAAAGGAAATTCTGTGTCAACTAGGAGGGTTAAAAAAACCGACTGAAGAAAATGTACGAAAAAGTAAAATTTATTGCCCCTTAGCATCTGCTTTTATCTGTATCCTTTTGAGAACAAATTAACCAGTCCTGTGTATCTCCATATGTTTCTTTCTGTGGAGCGTCATGGTTGTGAAGGTACATGTTCTTTCGCTCTGTAATAGCAAACATGTATGTTTGTTATACACTGGAGAATGTGAGACTTATATGTTGGTGATACTTTTATAATATGATAAATCACTGCAAGAAAAAAAAAAAAAAAGAAATATTTTCAAAGCCATAAGGATTTTTTTTTTCCTTTTTGCCTACAGAGAGCAGCCCAAATCCCAGTGTTTCACGTATACTCTTCAGGTCATAAAAACGGCTGCTTTCAAAATGTAGATGATCCCCATATGCTTAATGAAATCACCCTTTCAAGGTCAGTAATGAATTTACACTGTTTTTTAACAATTGCAAAATTAAATTTTAGTGTCAGAAACAGAACGAAAGTGACCTTTATTCTGAATAAAGTTTTTTCTTTCTTTTTTTTTTTTTTTTTTCCTGGATATAGACTGTGTATGTATGTATCTATGAATATAAAAGATTTTGGCAATTCAGCTGTAAATCCACTCAAATCTTTGAACTAAGTTCTCAATAAATATAGGGAATACTAAAATCTGATCTGTATTTAGGGTGCAAAAAACCAGCATTGAAAATAACATATACTTCCCCCTAAATTAATAGTGATCAAATTTAGGCCAAATAAAATTTCCACTGTAGTATTCTTTTTTCCTAAAAATATCTTTGCTTTAACTTTACATTCTAATACTGATATAATTTCTATACTAACAAGAGGGGAAAACAATAATACGCTTAACCAGGATTTTACATTCAATTCAATTGTCTTAAGTCAAGATCAAAGCATTGTTGAAACATGGCTATAAATGACTCATCTTACGGCAGAAGAAAATACATATCTGTATTTAAAAATGTGGATTGTATCTGCCAGAATCACAGCTCAGAAGAGCTGGCAAAGTCAGTGCGACTGTGTTGAATTATGCCAGCTTGGGGTCCACATCTGAGCAGTGTCGGGGGGATCATTTACTTGAGCCAGACACCAGTGACAATTGCAGAGATAACATTTTCCCAATTGCAAGGGGGGGCCTTTAACCATCCGAGACCTGTTTATGAGATTTTATTAACAACCATTACTCCCGCTTGGTGCTTTTAGGCACTTAAGCATATTTCTGTAAAACTATTAACATATGAAATTAATATACAGTGGTAGTGCCAATACCAATCACGCAGAAAGCAGTATTAAGACTATCAAACTTATGAGACGGCTTTAAAAATCAGAAAACTGGATAAAAAAATCATACACAACTCACCGATTTTTTCATTTGTCTTCTGGTTTCTGGAGCTTAACAGGACATTCAACTATTCTGTCTTTTTTTCTTGGTAAAAGCAAGGTTTAGAAATGGAAGAGTGGGGAGTGTGTTCGTTTGTTTTTTCCATAATGAAATCTGCCATCTTCAAACATTCAGATCCTTCCAAGAATATGATAATTAAGAGGAAAAAATAGCACGTGTTGATAATAATTGCTTGTAGGTACCCCGAGTCAGTTTGATTGAGTTCTGTGACAAGATTGTTGAATATGAAATGATAGCCAGCAAATTATTTTTATTATGGAGAAGGAAAGCTGTCATGCTCAAAAAAGGCATCATAAGTGCTAAGTAAAGTTTGATCATGTGTTCATTGGAAACCACAGCAATGTCTCCTGTCATTAATGATTCAAAATCAAAAATTACTTTAGCAGCTCTAAGAGTTATATGCTTCAAGCTTTAAAACACGTGATGCTTTCACTAAAGCAGATGAGCTAGGAATACCATTAGAAAATTAGCCTAATATTTTGGTGCTTTAACTTCCTCCAACATGGGGCTTTGAATTAAATTGAATCAGTTGAGTTCAGCCGAAATTTTCTACTCTGGATCAGTATCTCAGAGTGATTTTTTTCTGGACGTTTAGATGGTCCAGATGCCTGCACAAGTGAGAGGCTAATTGAAAATATAATTTTTGCCTATGTTAAAAAAGAAAACCTTTCAGCCACTCAGCTGAGAAGTTTCAGCAGGATGACACCCTGCACCCCGTGGCTGAAACCTGCTCCCACCTCACAGGCGGGCATTTTCTCCAAACCTGCCCAAATCTGCCCAATTTATCAAGCCGTTGAAAAAAAAAAACCAACAATCTCGCTCGGCACGTGTTCGGTGCGGACTCGTTAGGTTTGGCAGCCGCACCCCGGCAAAGCTCCATCTGTGCTGAGCCCACGCCAGCCGCTCGCCCGGGCTGGTGGCCAGGAGGCTGCACGCCTGCCACCCCTCCCCAGGCTGCCCCAGTGCCAGCTCTCTGCTGCTCCCGCTAGTCCCATGTCTGCTGCAAGCATAGATAAATAAAAATTGGTGGTGTTTTTAAGGGAATACAAATACATTAAATGCAGGAGGCTTGTATGTAACCTCCACATGAACATCTGGAAGCAGATGTTTAGGATCCCTTCAAATTGGATGTGCATGGCAGGGGGAGAGGGCAACTGGGATCCTGCAAACGTGTATCCAAGGACAGACAGACAGAGGCTTGTGTGCACTCAACCTGCTGGAGGGTGAACTGGGATGGCCACTGAGGAGACTGGTCAGAGAGGCAGGAGCAGCTCCTTCCCAGGTGTGTTCAACATCATGCAGCCCTATGGGCCCAGAATAAAAAATACGCGGTAGCCCAGAATGAGGCAAACTTTATTAGAAGGGGGAATACCTTTTATTTAACCATACGTTAACACTGAAAACAAAACCAAACAAAACTTTCAGGCTTTCAAGAGCTTCTACACGTCTGACAGAAAGGTAGCAGGCTTACAGTTCAGGCTGGGAAGGATTATGCTAACTTGATTTTTTTAAGCAGTAAGTTTAAAAGAAAAGGGTGCTGTTCCTGCCTCTCCCAACACAGTCTACAATTTAAGGAACCGTGACTACAACATGGTATATAATATGCTGTGCATTTAAAATACATTTATATGAGGTTCCTGCAGAACTGGGAAACATCATGCAGCGGGGAACAGGGAGTTTTTACACACATCTCAGAGGCAACGGCTGGCTTGGGGGAATGGACAGTGTCTGAGCGTATAGGTGTGTGGTTTTCACCCAGGTGCTGTCCTGCAAACACTGCAAGTTGTCTCATACAAAATCAGACAAGGGGAGTTTCCAGCTACAGCATTCTTTTTTTTCCCCTGCTCTGCTTTTCCTTGTGATATTGAGACACCCAGGGCAGCAATAGACTCTTTACACCCAGCCGACTTCAAAACAGTTTCTATCTCAGATTACCAGAGTCTGCAGAATTCAGCTGTTTTGAGAGCAGTCAGAGGTCACTGCAAATCAGCAGTCTTTGAAAAGTAACCTGTCAAGGCGTCCACTTCTCATGGCTTACCACATCTATCTAAACATATCTATACACAAAATGGATGACGTCTCCTGCTGCCCTTTCGAATGGTTTAGTGTAAGACCTCTCTGTTTTCTCAGCCTTTGTACTGCTCTGATACACAGGGCCAGCCAGCAGTTCCAATTAAAAGAGCGGGGGAAAAAAAGAGTGGGTAGATCTTCTTCCAGATGGCTTTGAAGAGGCATCAATCTGCTATAGAGAGTCACAGGACTCCAGACAAGTAGTTAGATAAGCCAAGACTATGCATTAAGGCTAAAATCACAGTATTACATCAAACCCAAATGTTTTTTCAATATATTAATTACCACAGCAATTTGGCTGACTGGAGAAGGTGAAAGAGTAAACTTAAACTAAAGAAAGTCAAGGACAATACTAGTAAGTTTTAATACTTTCTTATTGTTCCTATTGTATGCTAGTTCATTTTATCTTCATTACCCCCCATAATACTACCCAGCAAGTGTGCACTTTTACACACACACATGCGTGTGTTGCTCCATCCAGGAGAAAGGGAGAGCAAAGACCACAACCCGTTGTGCTCCACCATTTTGTGCAGTAGTTAAACAGCCTCACAGCCTCCTCCCTACAATGCCTGCACCCTCTCCTCTCTGATCGGTTGGTGCCAAGGCAGGGATGTCTCTTCCGCCACAGGATTTTGCAGATTAGACCTCTAGATGACCCAGAAATCAACAGCATCCTGCATCAATGTCTTCTGAGGTGGCTGTTCTTGCCACGGTCATGGATAGGCTAGACTGGAAGTTTGTGATATTCCCCTGCACAGGACAAGTGATTTCTTATGGTCCCATGAGGACCTTAAAAAAGGAAAAAAAAAAGTTTGTTCTGTAAAAACACACACACCAGGCTGTGTATTTACATACAATGCATTGCATAGTGCAAATGCAGAGACAAATTCGTGTGTTTGGACAGACAGCAGGTTCTTACCATCCAAGCACCTCTCTCTATGCAGAACTAGACACATGACTTTAGAACACATGGCCCTGCCAGTGACTTTGTGTGCTGGAATGACGAGGTGCTGGGGCAACCCCACGCCATAACAGCTCGGAGGCTTTGGGAGAGAGTTGCGTGGGTCGCCCCATCCGAGCATCGTGTTTCCCGCACGCAGTTACACCAGCAGGAGAAAGCCCTCAGCTCGGAAAAAAACACAGATATTTTTGTGACCATCAACACTGGTCAGTGAAAACATAAACGGGGAACGTGGGGGCAGGAGGGAGGAATTTGCAGACCTCAGCACTTCCCAAGCCATGTCTGCACCCGCCGCTTTGGCAACAGCAGCAGCAACCGCAGGAGCAGTGGGAGCCCAAGAGGCCGTGCCTGCCCCTGGGTTGCCCTCGGGGAGCTCGGGGGGCAGAGGAGGCTGATGCCGCTCTCCCCGCCATGGTGAGATGATTTCCCTGCTCCGTGCAGGCTGCTGCAGCCGCCGGGGAGTTCCTGCTCCCAGCGGTGAGGGCAAGGGGTGAAGGGGGCTGGTTGCTTTTGCAAACACGGTTAACAAAATGTTGATATTATGCTTAGCCGTTGTCTCCTTGTCACTAGTCACTTGCAGTTATAGGTCCGGATGTTAAAAATCCCATCATGAGGTGGAGCTGATGAACTCTGGTGTAATGGTCTTCTTCATTTTCAAGGCGGTCTCTGGGCCCCTGGGACTGTGGGTGAGTGTCTAGATTGGGGAAGGGGGCAGCTTTAGGTTTTATACAAAGTGGGTTGAGTTCATTGCATAAATACAGGCTACTCGTTTCATTTGAGACATCCAAGGGTATTCAATATATCCCCAAGAAGATCAAAGGTCTCCCACAGGCCTTGTGCTGTTTCTGCCAGCCCTGTGTGGACATCCCATTTACCACAGGGCATTTCAAATTGCCCTGAGCACCTGTGCTTAAGCAACACTGAGTTCACAACACCCTCCTCTTGTCAGCTAGCTATCAGATGGCGGTAGAGATGGTTGGGCACAGGCACAACAAAACTCACAGCGAAAAACTTAAGGATTTTATCTCAAGATACAAATGGAAAGAGTGTGATTCCTCTGGAAAGTTTGCCATTATATCACCTTCGGTGCCTGAATGACAGGTGAGAAAAGTTGTCCACTATCAACCCACTGAAAGATGGGCACCTCCCATCAGGATATTCTGACTCAGGTATTCTGAAACATTTATTTCTTCTTACTGATACCTTTGAAAAAAAAAATTGAGAATCCAGAATATAAGAATAAGAATCGAAGGCCTCCTTTTAGGCAAGAATAGAGATTATGTACTGTTTATTGCAGAGTATTTTAAAACCACTGAAGCAATTTAGTAATTTAAAATCACATGAGGAAAAATATATTTTCCCAGTACCAAATTAGACCTGAAGGAAAATACTTATTTTTTGCACTTCAAGAAGTACCTTGTAGCTCTCATTAAAGCCAGTTATAGGTTCTTGTCTAAGAAAAATTACTTGGAGAAAGCGTATAAAGTGATAAATCAACTGTGTTATGGAAAGAAATGTTCACGTTTAAAAATTAAGTTAGTTGTCTTTTGTGACTTTATCAAAGGAGTGAATGACTCCAGATGAAATCTCATCAGGGGCAATTATTTCCTGGAAAGAATAACAAAGTCAAAGTTTCCCAATAAGGATGGAGCTTCATCACGAGATTAAAATCTCCAATCTGATCAAAGTCCTCTACTAGACATCAAACTGGATCCACAAGTCCTCCAGTTCCTCTTTGGTCCATGTAGGCTCAAAGCGTCCCTAGAAAGTTCTGAGGCCCACTCCTTGACTGCCTAATCTTTTGTCTGAATAGTGGAAGAGTTTGAATCAGCCACCTACAGCCCAACATGCCCTCCATAGCTGAAGGCTGGTTTTCCAACTGCACACTCAGGGACGTTCCGGTTAACAGTGCTACCCCTCAGACAGCCACAACCATTCAAGAGGCCAGGATATGGCCCTATGAAGGACATCTGTGACTCTCATTGTTTGTCTTAAACACCACAAAATATAGGGAACCATACAAATACTATTCTCAAGAAATGAAATTGATATAAATAGCAGTGAGAATCCATTCACAGGACATTTACAGGTCCCTTAAATTATACAGGCTATGGAGGAAACCTTCTCTCAGGTTCTGTTCCCAGGCTCGGGCCAATTTCACACCCAGGGGAGGTTGGCCAACGCTGACAGCCATATTGACACTTCAGCACTGACAGTGTTTCAATCCTCTCAGACAAGCCATTTTCATCCCAGACTAACAGTGTCTGAGAATTAAAGACACCTACATAGACTTACCAGATGTGTGGCTCCACTGGGCTTTGTGGCTGATATAAGGGGACCTTATATCTGCTTCCCTTTGTTTTTCCATTTACTTGCCTAACAATCCATCTGTAAGAAAGGACATATTATGAAGATACAAGTAACAGAGCGAAAGTTATGGCCTGCGTTATTCAAGAAGTCAGACTCAGTGATCTAGTGGCCCCTCCTGGCACTGAAATCTGGGGTCTCTTCTGACTGTCACCATCAATCCACTTGCTGGAGAAGCCTCAGGGCCCAGGCAATTGACTCATCTTTCATACTATCCTGCACTAATTGGCAATAATGAAGGTATGTGTCAGTCTCCACTGGATCATGTGTTTTAAGCCAGCTTCAGAGTTATTCTAGCAGTATGGATGCCACCAGCCCACAGGCTCACAGTCAAAACTGAAATGAGAGACCAACTTTATGCCATTTTGCCTCATTGTCACTGAAGGATTTTCTGGATGAAAATTTCCTTCTGTAAATAAGTCATCTTCCATAGCAAGTTGAAGGTCAAAATTCTTATATGTACATATGCAAGATTCAGCCTGACAGAAAAGCCATGAAGTTCTCTGATAGCTGATTATCAAACTAAAATTATGGTTGTCATGTTTTGCAGGCATTAATTGATGCTAGATTGAATGCAAATAGTAAGAAATAGAGTGTCATCTAATCCTTCCTCACCCGGTTCTCCATTGCCACATTTACTCCACCAGGAGTAACTTTTCTGAGGGAAATATTTGCAGCATGGGAAATTTCCTTTGCAGAATGAAAGTGGGTGCAATGGCCAACCCTCATAAACCCCTGTGTAAGGTCCCTGTCACCAAGTATCAGTGGGACAGGGCATTTTGGCTATTCTCTATTTCGTACAGGGGATATGGAGAGCATGAAATTAAATTAGAGCTGCCTTCAGGCTATCCTCCAACTTGTGTGGATACTTAGCTTTCTAGCCAGAATTGGAGTAACAGAAAACACAAGAGTGTTATAAACAAAGAAATAATACTAATCAGCCAATGAACTTCTTTACAAAGTGTGTACAACACTTCTTCCCCCACTTCATATACTTTCAGTACTCTAAAGGAAAGGCCAAAAGGGGAGTAATAAAAACACCCTTGGGTATTAAGAAATTGGCTCATAAAATAACTACAATAACAATGTCAATTATTAGCTTTACAGTACAAGATAAATATAAATGGACTATATCCCCAAACTAGCAAAATATGGGGAATCAATCTCAATAAAGAGAACTGTTAGGGTAAGCTATTTGGGAAGCAGATACAAGCCCGTCTGGCTTAGAAACATTAGCCTGCCCTTCTCTGTAGTGATTAATGTCTTCTGCTGCCAGATGACACTGAACTTCGCAGTGAGTGAGGCTTGTAGGGAGGTATTTGTAACGCCTGCCTGTAAACTCCAGAAGCATTATGACTTCCGTGGAGGATAAATGCACAAATCTCTGTATTTATGCTAGAAGATAGACTCTGCTAAAACAGAAATTAAACATATTTACAAGACTGTGAGTTATGATAAAAACCTGACCAGGCATTTCTCAAACTGGCTGAAGTCATCCTCTGCAGACAGTACCACACTTGGAAAGCTTATCTCCAAGCCTGTTGTGAGAAGCACAGACATTATCACAGCACAGAAGTGTGGGGATTCTGATGTTTTCCTAATCTTCTTCCTCTGGAAAAATTAAAATGACTTTTTTTTTTCTTTTCTTTTACTTTGGAACAAGGTTAACAGGCGTATTTTTTGAAGAGGGAGGTAATAGCAGATTTATACAAGAGCTGGTTTCATTGCAGGTCAACTCCTCATTGATCTGTGTTTGCTTGGGCTGCTGTGACACCTCACTGGTCTCGTCACACAAATGTGTCATCCCTTTACTCACCTCCTCATCCAGACTAGCCATAGTCTCCTTTCCACTTGATCTGCTGTGGAGTGGCTTGAAAGATGACTAGCCAGAGTGCAGCAGGGGACACAAATGCCCACTGGGAGACCCGTTGAACGATGACATGAGTCACCTCATTTCTTGTTCCTTATGACACAGTGAAAAGTCCATAAGCTTCTGCTTGAGTTCACATCCCAGTTATCATTTTCTAATCACTTCAGGGAGGTGTCATGGGTAAAAAATCCATGAGTGACTGAAATTAAATTGAAGACTAGGTTGTTCCTCGGGGCATTACTGTATTACTAGAGAGGGAGAGGACAAGGAGGTTTTTTTCTTTCATCACTTGTGGTATCCTTATTTCTTGAGAAAGGAAGGTCAGCTTTTCCACAGCATCCTGCTGTGCTGCTCTCTCTCAAGGCATTAAAATACACCTAGCAGCGTACCCGCTGAGCCTGTCTGGCGAGCTCTTCCCTGGCTCCCAAGGTCCTTGGAACAGAGATTCATTAGCCAACATCCCAATGCTGCATGAAAATGGTCACCACAGGCTCAACTCAAATAGTTCATTGCCCAATGCAGCTATTAAAAACCAATTTGTTAAATTGTATGACTAGGAAAATACTTAAACATGCCAGTTGTTCTAATTTTTCAGGGGAAAAGAAGGAATATGTTTTAAAGAAGGTACATAAAGCACATAAGAAGACATGATTTTAACCAGATGGCTTTTCATTCTCAGGTAATTGTTATGATCAAGAGAGTACATTTCTGAGGCACCTCAAGGACAATTTCTGTTCCAAGCACAACCAAATTATGTAGAAACAGAAGGCACTACCCGTGGCAGGTGAGATTCACAACTCTTTTGCGTCATTACTAAGATCACTAAATGTAATGCTACGCTGACTTAAGGAAAGTATAACGATGACAATTATGATTTAAGAACATAACCCTAATTACATTAAAATAAAATAATAATAATAATATCATTAACAAAGAGCCACTTCTGAAGAGCAATTTTAATTCAGAACCAATTTTTCTGTTCTGGGCAAAAGTCCATCCTAATCACATTGAGAGTCAATATATTACTCTTTGACTTGAGGCAAAAGCACATCAATTCTTGGCAGCTTCTGCAGATGCTCTGTCCTTCTGTAAAAAGGCCCTTCGGTGTTTGGACAGGGTGGTTTGCAAAAGGGTTTCATGTCACAGCTATTAGGTAAGTATAAACTCACTCAGTGGAAAATGCAGTCGTCCTCTATAGCAATGTAGTTCTCCCTTTTATGCATGAAATGTATCTCTAACTTGGTCTGAAACAGTCAATGGCTTGAGGGAGTGCTCTGTATGTGGCAGAAGTTTTCCATTTTCTGTGTTGCATTTTTAAAGCTCTGCAGACATTTTACCACAGGGCTCTGGCACACGAAGAAGGTTTGTGGCTTCGCTGGGTTTGTTATTTCAAGCACTTACAGCAAGGCTAAACAAAGTCACCAGTGTCTCCCCTCGAGAAGAAAACTCTGATGAGACCCACACTCTAGTATATGCCATTTCAATGAACTCACAGTCCAGAAAAAAAGCAGCTACAGGGGAAAACCAAAGGTTTCATCTTGTCTACAGCCAGTGGTCTGTGCAAACTGTGGGGTGCTGGGCAGCACTCTCCAGAGGACCAAGGTTTGTCTGCCCTGTCCTCACACGTGGCTCTTGGCCACGCTCAGAGGCAGACCACCAGACGGGGTAGACTTTGGTGTGACCTTGTAACCATTCCTGTGTTCCAGTGGAGACTAAGTTTATTCAGAGCACATCACTAAGTACTGGCACATGCTGGTCACAGCGTGTCTGTATGCCTCAGCTCCACACGTCACACGAACCAACAAGGTAGAGAGGTTTCTGAAAGAGTTTCTCCTCTCTTGTCTTCTCTGTCAGCTTCATCTCTTCATCTTCCTTTTTTTTTTAACTTCAAGAATGTTTCATTAACATCTTGGCATGGCAGGGGGTTGGAACTTGATGATCTTTGAGGTCCCTTCTATCCCAAACCATTCTATGATTCTATGATTCTATAATCTCTCATATGTTGTCCCCTGGCCCCAGCTATGGTAACCAAGTGATTTGCCTTGGCAAGTGGCCCCAGAGATGAATGTCGTAGGGACTGGAAGCCCCCTGGCTCCCAACGTCAGCCAGACCTGATGAGATGGCTGGCTAAACCTGATCCATGTTACTAAAACGCTAACTCCATCCTGAAAGCACATTTGCTAACACCCAAGCTGTTTTCCAAATCAGTCAAGCCAGGTTCTGTTCGCAGTGCACAGAGACAAAAGAGAGTCTGGAGTCTCAAGGTACAACGTTTCTATGAGAAAAACAGGGAATAGCGCCGGGAGTTCACATCTGTGACTGTTTGCTCAACTATTTTGGTAACAAACCTCACAGAGAATATAATCAATACAAACTTCAGCCTATATTCATAGCACCCATCCTAGAAAACAACTTTTCATTAAAAAACCTAAAGTTACAATTCTCTTTGGTAAGAACACTCTTGGAAGGTACCAGAGCTAATGCTGAGATGTGGCTGTAGCATGGCCTCATTTTTTGTGTTGTATACGTAATAAATTGTTCTTTCTACTTTGAAACACATTTATTTGCTAAATGTCTTCACATCCATTCAAGTCACACACCACCCCAAGGCTTTTAAACATAACAAATATTTACAATTTAAGTCACATCCCACAATCTAGATTATATTGCTTTTATGTCTAAGCATGAATAAAAGAGACCAAAATACTCTTATGAAATGAAAGTTACACGGATGCAGTGAGGATTCTGGAGTTTTGTAAGTTTAAAAAGAAAGAGAAAAAAGACTCAAAGTAGAAAAACATCTTGTCGATATAGTAGCCAAGTTAAACCAGATGCTGCAAGGGTAACTTACCATTAGAGATCCCAGAGGTGGTTCTATTTACCAGGGAAGGGATGGAAGGGGTAAGGGAAATTAATATTAATTGGGTTTATTTAACTTGGCCATTGGCCACAAAGTTCAGATAAAGTGCATTTCCCAGCCAAATCTTGTACATGTAAAATTTCACCAAGTCAGATGTAACTTGTTATGTGTTTTGTCACTTCAACATGAAAAAGAAAGAAGTACAGAGCTGTACAAAGGAGAAACTTCCCTGCTTCTTTTGGCCATATTAGATGCTTTCATTGTGCAAACATACTTGTAAGAAATATTTTTGTAACAATCCTGCCATTAACCATCCAAAATTAAAACTGCAAACATGGCACTCTGACTCCCCTTCTCTGCAACTAAAGGATCTGAGCAAAAGCAAATTCTCCAGATACCTTATTACACCAGAACCAAGCTTCTTTCCAGTATACTATTTTTAAAACCTTCTATGATTGCTGGGGAAAGAAGGTTTAAAGGTGAAGTGGATTTCTATGAGCAGGGCACTCGCTGGGGCTTCCTCTGGGCTCGTGAATTGTTGCTGGGATCATCTCTTGTGGTCACAATAGGTACATTTCTTGTGGTCAATCAGGCAAAGCTGGGCTGGCTCCTGTGAGACATTTTAGATCATGAGAAAACTGTAACCTAAAATCCTGACCTCTCATCACGGCAGAGGAGAGAGAAAATTTCCAATATGGCAGAAGGATGGGATGGGATGGGATGGGATGGGATGGGATGGGACAGGTGCTCGTGATTCCACCAGCCCTGTAGCTGACATCAATACCCTGTCTGCTGCATTAGTGCTCTTGCTAAACAAAAAATGGGTAACTTGTCTCCAAGCCTTGTGCTGTAGGCTTCTTGCTAAGCTGCGTGCTGGCAAGAGGACACAGCTTTGGGGGAGCTGCTTATTTTTATTGTAGTTTTCAGAACGTATGTAGCAGTGACTCATGCTGAAACTTTCTTCCCTTCTCTTTAAATCGGTTTCTTGTCACTTTTATTGAACAAAATTTATTTGGCACTTTTAAAAAAAATGCAAAAATGTCTCCACGCTGGTGCCCTCATTATATTGCACTGTGTGTTATCTCCTGACTTCATTTTTCCGTGTCTGTTCTTGAAGTGTGGTGCCAGTGGGAAGCTGCACTCGTGACATAAAAGGCTTTTTAGGGGTGAAAAAGCCCCTGTGTAAGAGAACAAACTGCTGTTTGTTGTCTGAGAGCACTCTTGAGAAAACCTTGGAACCTTGGCAAGAAACTTGCTCAGAGAGCAAGAGAAGAGCAGGTCAAGCTGGAGGAACATCCGAGCAGTAGTGGAATGCATGGGGTGAAGTTATATCTCTGCCAAGCTGGGCTTCGGCATGGAGCTGCAGTACGCTCACCCGTGACAGCTTCTCTGCCTGTCACCTACTGCAGGAGCCTTTTTCCTGTGACATTTCCTGAAAAGGAGCAACCCAGCTGCCTCATTTACTCAGTGAATACATTTGGCATCTGAAGAGGTTGGACAACAAAGTTTCACTAGCTGCATTTGCTCAGGCAAGGGCGTTTGGCTGTCGGTCCACCCCCACTCTGCATGGCCTTCTGCTAGCCTGTTTGTTGATCTGGCCATCGGTGTTGTTATGTTTCAGATTGCTGGAACCATGACTCACAATTTCCTTTCAAAAGGGAGGAAAAAAGAAAAACAAAACCCAGCAAGCTTGCTGCTCTTGTACTTGATATGCAAGTATTACGCTGCCCTTTCCCAAGAAAGACATATCTTTTGCGTGCAGGTCTTGATCTAGTTTTTGGTTAACAAGTGGCTGGATAACAAAACATCATGGTAGCTGGCAATGCCTGGCAGCCTTGCTGGCAGCAGCAGCTATCCTCTAGCTTCCAAAGGCAACTTTGGCTGGAACTAGCCCATGGGGCTGTTTTGCAAAACATTTTTCCACCCAAAGCGTACCTAAAACTTTCCCAAAACAAAACCACTGTTTTCAAAGCAGGAAGGGGGAGATAAGAGATCTAAACTTAGGTTCCTGTGTCCTTGGTTGGATGTCTGAGTAGGCGCATGGCTTTCCAAGTGGGTTGAACAAACCATGTTTCCAGACCCAGTGAGACTTGTTCAGTCCCAAGAAGCCCATCTGTTAATCCAGGGACTCTGGAGGTGGCTGGAGGAGAGAGGGAGATGTCTTGCTGGGCATCTCCTGGAAATGAGATGAGGGATATGACTTCGGGAAGATGGCTAGTCCAGACCAAAACCAGGGAATGGATTATGACTAAGACTCCTGCTGAGGCAGGAGGCAGAGGATCTGGTGGAAATCACTGCCTGTCAGCACTTGCCATGATAGTTGTCAACTGTCCCGAGGCCTTCAAAGGCAGTGGACTTACAGCAGTGTCCCTCTGCAGTGCCACTGAAACCTTATTCCTTTTCCCACTTCACCCTCCCTGCACCTCCTCAGCTGTGGTTCTGCTCCCCGGAGGTGTAAGTGGGCACCGGGATAGGGTCCTCATGTCGCAGCAGGGGCACAAGGAGGAAAGCTTGAGAGGCATTGCTGACCATGAAGGGCAGAAAAGAGCAATGGTTTCAGACATCATCTCAGTCTAATTGCAGGTACCCAGGTACATGAGGAACAGACAGTATCCACACACTCATTTCCCAGGCAGGACATGGAAATGTCAATGAGAAATGCCCAGGTCACATGTAGCAAGAGTCCAGGTGAACCCACCTCCGCTCCATGCTGCAGCCACCAGAGGTGACATGGGAAATGGACACTCTTGTTGTCTAGACTTCCCTGTGACCAGCAAATTGCAATGTACAGCAGTATCATCCCGGCACCTTTCACCCCTGCTGACTCCTCAGGTCAGCAAGAAATTTAAGTACATGCTCCTTACTAAACACAGTAACTGAAACCAACTGGACTATCCATGTTCTTCCACTTAAGCATGATTCCCTCAAAGCACGTCAGGCAACACTTGCTGCAAATGTACTTCACACTAGGAAAGAAAATGTCTGGGTCAATATCTACCCATAAGGCAAACTGCTGCACACTAATCCTAGCCTACATGCTTCCTGCCTACTGAAAAAAAAAAAGAGTTATTAAAAGCACAGGGTTCAGTAAGTTGTCTGTGACCCACACATTGCTCAGTATTTTACCCTGAGATCATATCCATAAAATGAGCACAAGGAAAAAAAAAGAAAGGAAAGGAATTCTGCATCCCACCACTTTCACCCAAATCTTTGCCAGCATCTCCAAAGAGGAGAGTTAAACAGAGATTTAAGTTACTAGTAAATTGGCTTGGAGGAAAACAGAGGATCTTCTGTCCAGTCTTTGGACAATGTTCTGTAAGGTCCTGTGGCAAAGCGGAGATTTCAGAGTCACTGCCTGAGGAGTTAAAGAAGAGGAAAGCAGCAACCTCTTCACTGAGCCTCCGAGTGAGTCAGTCGAAGGATTTATTACTCCACTGTATACACTGCTTGTAAGTAGTTCATCTTCCTCCCTCTCTCTGTTTATTTGTCTCTTTTACTGTCCCTAATGAAGAATCCCAATGCTATCAAGTCTGAATTACAGACACTTTATGCTTCTAACATTTATTCTGCTGATCTCCCTTCTTTTCTGGTGCTTTTGGCTACTGAGATGCATTTGACCTGCTGTTGGGAGGAGATACAGCTGCTAACTGCGTTCTTCACTCCATCTGTTTTCACCGATTGGTACAACTCCACTAAAATCAGCAAGACAGCACTCACATCAAGCTGGCATTACACAGTTTTGAATCAGGACTATAAACTCTGGACAATTTGGATTTTTGCAATTAATTGAAAATCCACCACCCAAGTTTTTCCATGGCACTTCAAAATCGACCAGAAAGTGCTAAGCATTATGTAGGCATAATTTCTTGGGCAGATGGAAAACTGCCTATAGAAGCATTTGGAGCAGGTTTGCAGGCAAGCAGTGCATTTTGATATACAGCTGGCTCTCAAAATCCAGTACCTACATCATCTTTGCACTAAGAGAGAAAGTGGGGATCTGAAAAAGCATGTTTCTGGGGCTTCTCTGGATGCTCAAACTTGATGGGAGAGTTTCCGTGACAGAAGACACTTTGTGGAGCCAGCAGTAAACGATCCACAAGTTTCTTCAAAGTCAGCAGGACCCCACAGGGCAGTGTCTGTCCCTTCCTGGATGTCAGTTGTCTTGCTTCCCTCATTTTTATGGTTTCTAATCTATTTCCATCCCTTACCCTATTTTATGGTTGTGGCTGATAAGATAAATTAGTCTCTTTTTTGGAAGTGTCACAGTTCAGAGAGCATTCGGCTGTCAACTGGAGCCCACTGTTCTGTAGGCTTGTCCACTCCGTGACCACATGTAGCATAAAATAGAAATTAAAATTATTTTAGGACTTGAAAACGCACGTGCATCCCCATCAGACATTCCTTCAGAGACTTGTGTGAGATCAGAGCGATTGTTTTTTTGCTCAGCATCCCACCCCCCACCGTGCTTGCTGGCTGTGGCCTGTCTGCATATCGCCAGCACATGTGCACGCACGCGGAAACGTGGCGAGGGGCAGGTAATTAGCCTTTCTGGAGGGGACATGCCTTTCTCTTGAGAGCAAACCAAGAGAGGTCTGAGGAAGGGAGGGGAGCAGATGTAAGCTATCAAGGAGGGAAGCTCGCAAACAGGACAAGAGAGGTGACATCTGACCAGCCTGAAGCTGGAAAGACTGGTACTTACTTAATCTGAGAATACCAAAATGCCAAAGACAACTGATGGATCAACTCAACTTTCATAAACAGAAAACTTTTCAGATCAAATAGACTATCTGAATGACTCCATGGGACAGGATTTCTGCCATATGTGCCGTTCTGTTCTGCTCGTGCCCTGTAATATCACAAAAACGTCCCTCCCCAGCATGCTTTGGTGGGTTTTGGGGATGTAGGAGCTTGCAGGGGTTATAGAGGCTCACTAGGCACTTCCACGACAAACCAAGAGCATAACTGACAGCCCTTCCAAACACACTCACCCCAAGCTGCAGTCTTGTCACACAGAGATGGTCCTGGACGATGGTCGGCAGGTTTTTTCCAAGCCTGTTCACCCATCCCTAATGAAAACGATAAGTTGAGGACAGTAGTTTTCTGTATAACACGACCATTCTTTTCCCTTTTCCCCCACAGGGTTAGCACTTGTGCTGACTGTTGAAAAATCAGTCATTAACAGCCAGGAAATGACTTTGCCATCAATCAGAATATTGCTCAGCCATGTTTCAGCTTTTTTCCCCTTTCTCTGCGTAATTATTCTCATCCTCTGCTGATTACAGTTTATAATAGCTATAATTCTCTCAAAATCAATCATTACTTGACTTAACCACAGGGTTACCAGTAGAAACATGAAGGAATACAGATATCCTGGACTGTTTTTTAATTATTATTCTTATTTAACAACATGCAAGCTTTTAGGTAGATCACATTTAGCCTTCCTCTTGGCAGTATTAAGCAGAAATTATTTTATTTTAATTTTGTTTTGAATCATGAAGTGTTTGATTACATGGCCATTCCAGCCACACCAGGTGTTTTGATGACATGTTACTAGCATGTTATTTTGACATGAAATCTCAGTGGTTGTCCTAAATTAAACCACCATAAAAGGACAAATATGTCTTGTTTGCCAACACAGACTCCACAATCAAAGTAAAACCCAAGTACCTGATTTTTTTATTAGGATTATAGGTAAACACAGTTAAATCAAAGGTTGGCTAACTTTCCTGTAAGGCAAATTTTGAGTATACTAAATCAAAAGCAACACTTGGATTTAAAAACCATGTTTTTCCTGAACAGAGTGGAAATTTGTAGCTTACCGCACACAATCATATTCCTACTGCAGCTGAACAATGGGTTTCTGTTATTCCGCTTGCACCATGTGCTAACTTGACACCACTTTGCCTGTAATAATTTTCTCTCACCCATATATTCAGTCAGTTTCCCTTACTGATTATGTGGGTCTCTCATGCAGAAAAAGGAAATATTTAAAAATTGAAGGAAATAATTATATGGAATAACCAAAATTGGAAGCTGGACTGAAGAGCAGGTGTAGAGTTTGAATTGACTTCTAAGCTGAAATAAAGCCTTAAATTAAAATGGACCTTGCTTAGCTTTGTTTTGTTTTGTTTTTTAATTTGTGTGAGGAAAAGTAATTTATGAGATTATAGCATTTGATAGGGAATAGGAACTAAGTCAAGTGGTTTGAGCCTCCTCTGTGTAAGGCTATGACATAGAAATACACAAAGGAAGCCATTTTCCACACAGAACATTATGATCCTACAATTATATATATATTCTTGCACAAAACCTCTTCAGATGTTTTTTGTGAACTACTTACATATCAATTTCCATGTTCAAGGCCATGTCATACCTCTGGCTCCTCTATATTTACCAGCTTGCAATGAGCAGCATATTATTGTTGTTAATTTTGACCTGATGAACAGGACATCCACAAGTTTTGCTTGCAAGGGCAAATCTGGGGGAAAACTGACAGCAGTTAACATATAAGTATGGTATACACATAAATTGTGCCCTTTATAACTATCTGCACTAAGGAAATCAACTGGTCTGGTGTGTCGAAGTAGAGCACGTGCATTATTGGAGATAGTTTGCCAGTCTCAGATTTTGAATGGCAAATTCTGATATTAAATAGCTAACTATGCCAGTACTAATTTTCCCCTGTAAAGCTTCAGATTTGTTCATAAGATTGGTAGGAAATTTTGGAGCAAGAACTAAATGAAAAAGTTCCTTTTTTATCCACCCTTTCTTTATAATCGTTTGATCTTGCATTTCACTAAAACCTGTCTCTTCTCATCTGCACCGAACGAAGGTGGTGCAGGGAAGTGTCCTTTTGAGACCATTTTGTCAAAAAAATAACAAAGAACCATGTTACTTCAGCAGATAGCATGGCCGCAGGACTAGCCATGAGTAAAAAGTCACTTGGACTGCGTAGCCCGTCTAGTAAAGTGCTTTTTCTCAGCCTGGTCCAAATTCTGGTCGGGTCGCTGAGGCTTCTTAGGGACCCCAGTGGCCCTCGGTGCTGGAGATGGTGGCAGCGCCCGGCCAGCCCTGCCTCTCGCCAGGAGCTCTGACACAGCCCAGGGGTCTCTCGGTCGCATGAGAAACGGTTTGTAGGCTGAGGGCCCCAGGGGCCATTATTTCAAAGTCGCGCAGCCATCGTGTAGCCGCACGAAGCACCTCCTGCCGTGCCCGTGCCTTTCAAAAAAACAAAGCTGTGTTGTGAACTATTGGCGATGTTAATAGCTTTCTTCCCTCTCGAGATTTGCTCCTGCTTTGGCCCCAAATATTTCAAAATAGCTGAAGCTGGCAGTAAGAGCCATGGGAAGAAAAAAGTGATGCATGTTAATTTTTGGTTTAGACATGATGAGAATTTCATTCACTTCATTAAAATTCCCCAGTGCCGATGGGATGCTCCTCTGATTCATGGGCTATACCTTGTAACACTCCTCTGTGAGAGATCATATATGCAGCAGATGTCTTTAAACAGTTTCTTTTTCCTCTCCTTCCAAATAATCCAGTTATCATTCTCCTGATACATGACATGCTCTCCTTCCAGTTAGATGGTTGCATGTTTGTGCAGGAATTTCAGGGCATGTTTTTAATTTCCTATAAAAAGACTGAAGTTATCACAAATGGCACCATCATGTTTACTTATCGTGAAATGGAGAGACACAGTATAAGGTTTGCAGAGGAACCTGCTACTAGTAAATAGAAAAACAAAAAGGCAAAAGCAAACTGGGATTCAGACTGACATGGGGGTGGGTTGGAGGGCATGGAAGAGCATTTGTATACTCTGCAGAACAAACAAATAATCCCATCTAGTCCTCCTGAAGGAATGCCTCAGGAGGACAGACAGAGGGGCTCAATTGCTGGATGACCAAATTGGTTGTTAAAAGTCTATTAAAAACATCCTATCTGTGGGAACCTGTGGTGTTTTGCCACTCAGAAACAACAGCTATATATGCTTATGCTATTTTGATTACACAAAGCGTGGAAAACTTGCATTTAACATGAGCAAAAGTAAAATCCTCATAACACAGCACTGTGTGGTCTCTTCTTAACCTGCTGAATCAACTTAGACCATAGCAACTGCTTTCCAAACATACAAATAGAGCTCTTAGATATCTAGAGATAGAGGAGACAAAGGCATCGAGGATTCAGAGTAACAGGCTGCAGAGATAAGTGTTCCCTCCCACCCTGCACAGAGTATTTTTATTCTGCTGTGATTTTTAAGATAAACATGGAAGGCAAACATGCAGTACTTTTTCCACTGAGGAGCCATTTCAGGAGCACTGCTCTCCCTGCACCATGAAATGCTCTTCTCAAAGTGTGAGCAGAATGACACCGGAGCGGTGTGAAGCAGGAATTGGAAACTGGTGAAAATTAGGATCAGACTCATTCTCGGACAAAAAAGGCAGCACGCTGCAAGCATGAGTAGATAACCTGCTGACCAGTGGTTTTTTTACTTTAACCAAATCTGAAACCAATCTGAAACTAAACACCATTCATCCAGGGGAAATAAGAAGACCAGAAGTCCACTATGGTCAACTGAATGTCCAACTGACATCACCACAAAAGTGCTTAATAGCACACCAGTGCAAGGGATGCACTAAAATTCCTTGAGATGCTGGGTCAACTGAGCAGAGAGGAAGGATAAATATGGACGTCTTAAGGACAACTCCCAAATGTACGTGAAAGAAGTTTGAGGTTGGGTGTGTATTTCCAGTGTCTAAGTAGTTACTAAATATTTTAAAACAGAGGACCAGATCACCAAACAAGTGATTTTCTGCTGAGTGTTTCTGGTGACCATTTATGTGTTCATTTTGAAATGAGCATGCTCCATCATACCAGCCCCGCTGCTGTGACTGTGGCCTTAGTGTCAGCCCTCACCACTAGCCTTGCTTGAGGAATGGAGCCAACTGAAGAAACCACATTTGTCCTGAGAAGTCACCTGAAGGCTTCCAAAGAGCAGCATGGAGACCTATGTCTGGACTGTACAATCATTAGGGAAGAAGCATGCAGCTTGTGGAACAACAGGATGAGGTGTGCACAGCAATAGTTATTAATTTTGTACCAGGCAGAACTGGTACATATGAACTCAATTTCATTGCTAGGTATAAGGAAGAGCAAAGCTCAGTGAATTGGGAGGTCAACATTGTTCAAATCACCATGCAAGACGAGTAATAGTCACAGCCCCATAGTAACCTCATTGATTCATATTGCATAGCATCACCATGAGCAGACCCCATGGGAAACCCTTTTCCCCTGTTTTCTGCCTTTCCAGGAGACATTGTTCACCCTAGATGAGCATGTTCTATGTGACTTAATAGAAAGAATAACCAAATGCACCTCTCAGTCCGGCACTCTCTTTCAGCACCTCCACTGTCACTGTATATTCTGCATTTAAAAAAAATACACATCACACTGAGGTTTAAATTGCCATGTTGAATCTTGCTGTGATGAACTCCATCAGTGCTTGAAGAAAATGGACTCTTTTAGCCCTTTCAGACCAAGAAGTTATGCTGAGAGCCTGAGAGGCCAAGCCCAGGAGCTTGGTTATCAGTGTACAAAGCTGTCATCATACAGAGCGGTATCACTGAATGACAGGGCAAGCCTGTGAAAACAGATAGAGTTTCCCTAAAAACCCTACCTCAAAAAAATACAGATCGGTGGTAGCAATCACACCGCATTATTCTTTAAGTCACCTATTTAAAGTCACTTCTTTTTTTCTAACTACCCTAGGGTGCCGCATATGTTTTCAAGTCTAGCTATAGAGTGAGGGTGTTTTCGTGCCAAGTACTACAGACCACACAGAAGAAGCTGCAATTAATGGCATTTCAGTGTTCTGCATTGCTGATCTACTTAACAATCCATTATCGAGGACATTTTAAAAGTTGTTTAGCTGACTGCCAAAAATGAGGATCATTAAAAATAGATTCGCAGCTGTTCGGGAAAGCTGAGATATAATTTTGTCTTCATTATGCCTTATTGCAGATGTTATTGATTTAGTCTCACTGCATTTCGGTGGGCAATATCAATTCACGCTGTCTTTGACTTTGGAAACTGGGAATTCCATTTATTCTTATTTTTAGAGCTCACAGTATAGAAGGAGGAAAAATAACCATGAAGTAAATTTGGAAGAAAGCCTCTTTGTGCAGCAGCACCATTGTGCAGGTGATCGGAGCTGATAAGCTCATCAAATCATCCCTAGACAGTGAGCCTCAGATTGCAGCAGAATGTGTACAAAACATGCACTGAAACTAATATGTGAATCTTATATGAGAAGAACCTACAGTCTTAGACCAAATACCACAGACAACAAAGAAAAGAGTGGACATGATCATATGCTATCTTCATGATGCTACTGCTTTTTTTTTTTTATTATTAATACACTATTTTCACTGCACATTGGCACTATTCAGAATAATAATTTACAATGAAATATCCCTGTACATACGATATCATTGTCAAACAGAAGACAGGTCACTTTATGCTCCAAGGAATTTTCATTTAGTGAGAGTTTTCATATGCAGCTGCAGAAACTGGGTCTGTGTACATACAGGTATATATATATTTGTTTGTATGTATATGTAGGATCAAATGCTGCTTTTTGAGTGATGATTCAACTCACTCTGTCATAATCGACTGAACCAGGAGCAGAAGCCTAAATTCCCTGCTAGTTGATCACTAGTGTAGGAAGCCTTCAAGAGTTCCTCTGACAGAAATTGCATAAATAATTCCTGAAATTAATATAATTAAATAAAATGCATATGTAAAATTGCAAAGGACAGGGAGTGAAAATAAAAATGGTAATAATAGCATAACGACTGATTTATGCATTAAATAAACCTCTCGGTCACTCATTCTCAACAAGCACTGCACATACACGGTTTTGATTGTGTAACACTTTTAACATTGCCCTTTCGGATAGCGAACAATCTGCAAATACCCTTCCTCTGTCCAACCAGTTACTTTAAACAGTTGCGCCTCTTAACACCCTCTCACTGACTTTGGTGAGCCTTCTCGCTCAGCCGGGCTTTAATGCTTTGTAGCCATTTTCAATGGAGTGAAAGACAACTGACGCTGCGGCCCTCTTCTTTATTGTGCTGAAGAGGACCCACACATGACCAGCGTGTGGGTTGGGAAAGCAGCTGGGGCATTGTTAGCCAGCACTCGCTTCCCACATACAGTACTACCCCGGGATGAATGAACCCACCACAGACAATTGTCACCCACGGCATTTCTAAGGAGTTCTTTGTCCGCTTCCATCGCTTAAATCCAACAGAACTCCTAGGCACGGCACACACTGATGATTTGCACCTTAGGAGTGTTCATCTCGGAAACGTGGTGGGGTGGGACAGTCTTGCTGCTTCCCTTGAGTAGAGATTGATCTGCAGCAAAGGAAAGGGACAGGCATCTTGCAGCGAAGAACACCTGGTTTGGGTAATCCTGTAAAATGGCATTTTTCTCCAGAACTGCTGAGAATGCTTAACATTTTGCAGCCTCCTGAAGGCCTTCATAAAGGGCTGGGAACTGCAAATCCCACACTAGTATTGGCAAGCCTTCAACTACAGTGGGTCTATGCGCGTGAGTAAATGCACACAAATGCAAGTAAAGGAATTCACAGATTGTCTCATAGTGTCTTAAAAGGAACCCAAAGCTCTTCACAGACCACAATATATCTCACACCCACAGAAGGACCTCGCTACAAAAGGAATTTACACATTGAAGCCTGAATTGGGAGCATCTCAGAAGAATAGAGAGCTGAATGAACCCTTGCGGCACTGAGCCCTCTGCTACTACTGAGGCTAATAATCCAAATCCCATACTTTGCTAATTTAATTCTTTATCCAACAAAGTAGCATGCACATGCCGAACTTAAAGCTTAGGAGCTTTGAAGGGAAGAAGGACAATTCATGTGCTTAGGTTTATGTGATTTACTACTTCAGTTTTTACCCAGCCACCCTGCATTAGGGGTACGCATGGCCTCAGGAGAGGCCAGATCCAAACCCCCTTCAACCAAAAGAGAATTGCACTTTTCTTCCTCACTGGTCCCATTCTTGACCATGCACTTCCATCACTTACCAAGCGCTGGTGCTGATGCTGATGGTCATCGGACCAAAACCTCCATGACAGAAGAGTGGAATGGCCTGGTTAAGGGACGAGGACAGGCAGGTAGAAATGGATAGAAAAGGACGTGTCTTCTTCAATAAACATGAGTCTCTTGCTGGACTTGGCTGTCCTTTGGGCCAATGCTGACATGTGACTGTCATCAACGAGACATGGAGAGAACTGAACGTCAGGATCAGCATGTTCAGCATTTTTTTCAACTAAATATGTGAATTCTGACCAAATCCCCATGTCTTTACAGAAGAAACTGTTGTGTTTAAGCCAAGACATATAAATGTGTAAGAGAGAAGGGATGTATAGAGCTATACAGTGTTTGCAGAAGCATAAATCCTTTCAGGCAGCACGGCCTGCTTCCATGTTCTTTGGCCAGGAACCTCAGCTGGCTCAAAAAGGGTGGACATGGTCCTTGCTTGTTGGCCGACACATAAAGGATCAAACCAGCACTTAAAAACATGAGCTGCTATTGCCTTAACTTGTTGCTCAAGGCTGTAACAACAGGTCTCTGCTGCAGTCTGGTGGGCTGCTGAGCGGCATCCTGTTGGCCCTTGCTACGTGTCACCTTTCTAAGCCTCAACAGACAGTAGCAACACTCTGGCTTTGGCCCGTAAGCCCAAGCGTTTTGGCCATCTAGTCCTATCATTTACTGCTTTTTTTGGTTTGCCTTTCACTGTTGCTCTAAGCCTGTGAACATCTCCAGTGATATTGCAGATTAGGCTTTGGCCACTGTTTTGGGTCCTTATTTGATGGTTGGATCTTGACCTATTCACTTGTACGTGTACACCTAAATGTGTGGCTCTCGGGAGATTTATGCAAGCATTTCCTAAGTGTTTCTGTGCACTGCCCCGCATTATTCAGCTGAACTGCATGGACTTTCTCTTCAGGGAAGTATCTGAGGTTCTCTGACCCATGCATCTTTGTGTTGAGTTGTTATCTCTGAGGGCTTGACTGCAGTGTTCCCACACTGTCAGGCAGAGCTGCCTTCCTGATTGTTTTACACTGATTAACAATGTCTTGCGTCTTCTGACTCTCAGCTTTTCATTGCTTTCCCAGTACTCTGTGATAAAGTTCCCATTCAAAGCTGAACCCATTCCGAGCTCTGCTGAGGAATTCTGTGGTCTGTTGTCAGAGCACGGACAGAGTCATGACAGACAGACCTTGCCAAGGCTGCTGCAATGTCTTATTCTCAGTCCCTGTCTGAGTGTCATTCAGACAGCATCATTCTTGCTTGGAAATGGAGTAAAAAATTAATATGGCTAATAGCATGATCATTAAAACCAACTTTTATTCAGGATCAGGTTCACACCTCATGATGCTATCAAGAAGCTCCTTTTGTGTTCTTCTATTCATTCTACACGCCCCGGTCTGTCCCTAATCTGACCTTTTTTGAGCAACCATGCCATGCCAATGGATCTTCTTTTCATCTGTCACCATCAGGTTTTTTCTTGGTGTGGGACGTATGGACACACTACATAGTTCCCTCTGACATTTAGACAACTGCAGTGCAGGTGTACACAGATGAAGTAGTCCCATGCAGATCCTTGCACAGTCAATGGAAAGAAATAATTTTAAAACACATCAAGCTTGTTTGGAGAAGTACTTTAAGACAGAGCAAATAATGACCTACTCTGGCAATACTGACTACATCTTCAGTGAGTGAAAAAAGAGCCCAGAGTCCGGATCTAGATTTCAATCTGGAGTTCAGTCATCTGATCCCTCCCATGACACCAGCTCTGACATTACTTTGAACTTTAAAAAAAAAACCCTCATCTTGTGTTCTCATCCCTCAACAGATAGGACTGACTCTCCTGCTGCTGCTGCATTTGCAGCTGACGATAGACCCTGTCCAAAAGTACCAAGCATTTTACTGCCTCCGGTACCCTGTTGTGTTTGATGCCTGGTTTGACTGACTAGCACTACCTTTGAGAAGGGCTTTTAGGTAGATTGATAGATTGTGTCTTTTATTGCATAAAAGATTTGTGAAGCCTCAGTAGAGACAACAGGCAATGTCATTTTCTCTCACTCCAGTCTAATGTCGAGTGCAGTCCACAATTCACCATGTTGCTTGTTGCCAGAAGGCACTTTCCACTACCAGTCAAAGGCAAACTGGCAAAAATGTTCCCATCAAAGAAGCACAGGGAATAGGTCATTCTCAGTCCAGACATTTCCCCTTTTTGTACTCATGTCATCTCTACTTACAAACGCTACAGGCTGATGGCTTCAGAGCAGTGATGCTGGTAGATTTCCTTTCCCAGTATCACCCTTTACTTCATATTGCTCCACAGAGCAGCAATGTTCTATGGTATGCGCCTGGCATAAGCAATCTTTATGCTTTCAGATGCCCATCTGGGGGCTCTGACTAACCCCACCATGTGGCAGCTGCCTTATGGCTTTGCAGTACTCTGCTGCATGTGCAGAGCATCTGGACATTTCCACCGATGGAGGCATTTCCTGAGTGAGCCTGAGTGTCTCAGAAGGAGAGCGGAGCTCAGCAGAGATTGCCAGATGCCCAGATGAGCTGGGCTCAGTGTCCTCTGCTGCATGTAGTCTGTGGTCAGCCTCATACCCCCTTAGCAGCAGCCACAGCTTGGTATCATGAGCCCAGCTTACCTCTTGCTCAGGTTTCCCTTTCTCTGGTGATATGATTTTCACCCATGAGAGACAGCTGATGCTGGTCCTACCAGGGTCCTGCTTGTGCCCGCTACCTGCCACAGGTACAGCAAGCGCAGTTGGTCTCCTGCAACCAGACAGGACCAGGCAGGGGATTTATTTTGCCACTGTGCTCAGTGAATTAGGATGAGTCCACCCAAAATCTCACTTCCCACTGCTGTGCTCCTTAACACCCCACATAAGCATCTCTTCGCCTCCAGAGCCCAGCCAGTTCCAGCTCACTGGAGGTGCTGGTATGACATTGCAGCTGATCCTGATCCAGCTGGCACCCAAGTGGCCTCTGAGCCCGTGGCGGCTGGATGGCGGGCAGCCCTCTCCCCTGCCTGCAGTCCCACGAAACTCTCGGTGCAGAGCTCCTCCTCTCCAGTGGATGTCTGTCTGTCTGTCTGTCTTGTCACTACCCGAGTCACTGCATTTTTATTTTCTGAAAGAGCTGTGCTGGGGTACGAAATGATCCTGCTTCTCTCACCTCATAAATGACAGCCCTCAGACGAGGCCGGTCGTCTCCGTCCTGCCTGTCGTGAGGCTGTACAACCACCTGGTGTCCAAACGGTGAACTGATGGTCTGGTTTCACTCCCCAGACCCCGGGCAGTGTCTCCCTTTCTCCCTGAATACAGCTCTTACACCTGCCTGCCAGGGAAGGTACCTCAGCAGAGCTCTTGCTGCAGTTTTGCTCCTTTCCCTGTGTAGATCAGCTGCCCTCTAATTGTAGGAAATGTCCGTCAGAGATCAGATATTTTTACTGCAGAAATACCATGTAGAAAGACAGGTCCCCTAAGCAATGGTGACTCTAAATGTGGCCTTTCCGATTTGAAAGTCTCAAGGCAGAGTTTTGGCCCTGCATGTACATGTGGGGTCTCTTCCCACCACTCAGCATAGGGTTACAGTGGCTGTCAGGTCTTCCTCACCCGCTCCAGTGCTCAGAGTTTGCTTCTGGTGACTGCATCTCACTGACTTCTGGTCCTTGCCCTTCACTTATATTTTTTAATCTCTGATCACCCTTTGCAGCACGTTTGGTGTACTCTGTTCACACTTCCATTGTTTCCATGCTTCTGAAACACAGTTTAATCTGGAAAGGCAGTGTTTTTTCTGATCAGAGGACCAAAGTCTGCCTTTGCCCTTTATGCAGAGGACCTTTCAGAGGAGCTCCAGCAGGACCTCTGCTGGCACTGAAGCCAGGAGCCTCCACACCTACCAGCCTGGCCTGTGGATCTCCCAAAATGTTTCTTCCTCCCAAGTGTGTTTCAGGGTCTGTGCTGTCATTACTCATGCAGCACATGTCCTTAAGTCCGGGCTGCACCCCTGACATACCAAGGCTGTTCTAGCTTTAGCTACAGTGATTTTTTTTTTTCTTCCCAGTTTGCAAACATATTTACTTCTCTCGTTCCCCTTAATTAAAGTGATGGCAATCCCGTTTAATTCCCGCCACACAAATCCATGCTCCTCAGTCAGAATGACAGCACTTTTTAACTTCAGCTCAGATTAAAATCAAAGCCCCGTTGCCGCCTCTTTCAGAAACCCGGACCCACGACAGCTACAAGGATTAAGCTAATTAATTAAAAGAAACATATATTTATAAATAAATCCCATTGCGGCTCGCAGCCGCGCTCGGCGGAGCGGCAGAGGTAAGAAGTCCCGGAGGGAAGACCCCGCCGCCGGCAGCTGCGGGAGGTGACAGGGGACCTCCGCGGCACCGGGACCCCCGCGGCCCGTCGCGGCCATGGCGGTGGCGGCCCCGCGCTGCCACCTGGTGGCCCGTCGCCCGGCAGCGGCGGCGAGGAGCCACCGCCCCCCGGTGGCGACCCGGAGGCGGCGGCGCGGCTCGGGGAGAAGCGGCGCTGGCTGCCGGGGGGAGCATCCTCCTGCATGGGCGGCAAATTACAAACCGGTAATAAAATAACCAACTTTGGGGTCTGGAAGGATTTTTCTCCCTCTGTTTTATATGTTTGCCTTTTCCTTTGCCGCAGTTCCTGTAGAAACCTGCGTGGGAAGAATGTGAGAACCGTCAAAGGTCTGAGCCACCACAGTGGCTTTCCCAGTATCCTGGCAATGATGGCACTGAAGCCCCTCAACATCCACAAGCCAACAGCATGATTACTTTAGTGCAGGCGAGGTGAGCCCAGTGCAGGTCTGGGGCACAGTGGTTCGGACATGCTTTTGCAAGAGAAGCACCATCTCTGGGAGCTTGAGAGATATCTGGGCATGCACCCTGGTGCCATATCCCTCCTGGGAAGGGGCAGGCACGGCCTGTTACTGTGACTCTTCCAGTCCACTCAACCCAGCAAATCCTGACTTCACACCAGGGATGCCAAGGACTTCATGGGAACCTGGCTCCGGTCCAACCTTTTCATTAATTAGGCTCAGGTAAAGCATCTGTTTAAAAATAAAACAGTATTATCTGTAGCCTAAGTTCTGTTGGGAAACAGCTTACCCCAAATGCTGACAAGCAATGACAACCTCTATTATATATGTATTACAACACTGGTAGTAAAACTGACCAGTAAATCAGCGTAGGCAAGACCGAACCACTGAGGTATGGAGCAACTGATTAGGAGTTAGCCTGGAAAATAAAAAAATTAAGCCTGGCTCATGCCTCAGGCCAATTTGTGTTCCAAACCTTTTATTATTTTTGCAAATATAAACACAATAATTACATCAGCATGGGAAGGAAGATCTGTTTGGTTCCCCTCCCCACCAGCAAGTTTCTTGCTTGGGCTGGAATTAATAAATACATCATAAACCCTGCCTTCCCCTTTCCCCCTTTGCCCCAAAATGCCTTGGCCTTTTGAGATAGCATTGTGAAGTGAAGGGTCTCAAAATGCTTTGCGAAGGTGGGCAGGTGAATTATTGGCTCCCTTGCCTGCAGACCGAGCTACAGGTCTGGCAGGGAGCCCCTTCAGAGGTCAGAGGAAGGCAAGAGGTAGAGAACAGGAGAGATTTCAGGACAGTGAAAGCCCTTGGGGGCTCAGGGCTCACTGATGAGCAGGAGGAGGAAGCAACATGTCAAGAGAGGAGAGGACAGAGGTGAGAGAATAGGGCTATCAAGTGTTTATGGGTCCCCCCGTGCCACGGGAGCCAGTTGCCTCACATTCCTGCATGGCATTCATCTTCCCCTGTGGGAAAGTTGTGCCTCCATTTTGTAGACAGGGAAACAGAGGACAGCAAGTGACTGACCGGTGTCACGAAGGAAGCCCATGGTTGGGCTGGAAAATGAACTCTGGCCACTGGAGCAAAGTTGATAAGGAAAAGGGGAGGCATTGGGACCCCCAGAGCCTTCTTCAAACAGCATGGGAGTCTGCCCCTTGCCAAAAAAGAAAAGTAATTTTAAAATACTGGCATTCTTATATCACTGTAGAGAGATTTGCGGACAGGACTTGGTTTCTAAACCACAGGAAAAAACATGCAGGAAAACCAAAACCAATCCCAAGTTTACCTGGCAAGGAAAGTATTGACCCAAATCTCAACCACATGGCACACGGGATGTCGAGTATGGAATGGCATCTTCATGACTTCATAAGCGTTTGGGCCCATTGAACATGACTGCAGATGACCTTACCCTACACACATCTGGCTGCCTCCACTAGGCCAGGCTGAGTGAAAAAAATAGCCACAGGGTAATAGGGAGCAACGCTGGGTGCAGCCCTATAAGGGATACAGTATAAGGGGCTTCTGCACATGCAGCTGAAGGCAGAAAAGTCCTTTCCCAGCCCACTGTGGCAGACACAGCTGGCACTTCTGTGGACATCTCGTGTTGCCCCAGTATTTCATCTGAAGTCATTGCTGCCGGGACATGCATGGATGCAACACCAGCAGCACGCAGCATGCTCCTTCAGGGAGCGAGCCTCTGCCAGCCTTGGAAGAATGGATTTGGTTTAAAGTATAAAGATGGGTAAATCAATGAGAAATGTTTATTCCTCAGGGTCTGCCCAGCAAGGCAGGGAGTCCTGCTGCGAACGGCACTGCTGCACAAGGCTGTCGTGGTGGCTACAGGGTCCATTTCCCATTTCCTCAGAGACCCAGGTTTTTCCAGTTTTAAATTGTTTGGGTGCTGTTAATGTGTCTCAGCAGAGCTGCTTGCTCCATCTGAAGACACTTTGTCAGCAAGACATTTGCAGCTATAACAGAGCTAGAGAGCTGTCACCTGTCAGGAGAAAAGGGCAAGTGTTGGCCGCTACAAAGGAAGGCAAAGAAGCAGGACATCCACCAGATGAGATGACACATCACTGGGGACACTGTGAAAGGCAGTGAAGGGTCTCTTTCTTATAAACTACAGTTTATTTTTCAAAGGTTTGGGCTACTCCAGCTGCTGCAACTGGGAGGGACCTTGCCCCTTGATCAGACTCGTGGCATGCAATGCTCCGGTCGGTTTGCTGGTGCCTCACAAATCCTCGCTTGGCTTCCTCCCACCTCCAGCTTACTGACTTGGGAAGACATTAGAAAGCTTACTTCATTATTTTTTTTTTTGCTGGAAAATATAAAGCATCTGCCCACTCATCATAGATTGGATCTTCGTGTAAGTCAGAGACCCTGCAAGCTGCTCATAGAAACATTTGCAGTGACACTAAGATGAAAGGAGCCGCATCTGGCCCACTCCGCAGCCTGTTGTTTAAACAGCAGCACACGATGCATACACTGCAGTTACCAAATAGTAATGTGCTTTTAATTTGCACGGAGTGAACCCAGGAAACTATAATTAGAAGGAGAGTTTCTGGAAATGCAACAAGGAAATATTAATACAGTGCAAAAAGCGATCCAAAGCCTCCAGCCACTCAGAGATACGTTGTCTAAAACGTTACGTTCGCCAGTTTTTCTCTCTTAATCCAATAGGACTGCATCTCTGGAGCAATTCTTTGTGAACATTTAGCCTCCTTGACCATAAATCTTAGCCATTTGACACCCAAGTTATTAAATTATATTTGTGTTGTTATATCATAACACGATGCTTAGCCATTTATCATGCCCCCAAGGATAGCACAGAACCGGCAAATGGTAAAACAGTGCTCCTCCTTCCAGATCCTTTGTAAAGCTGAGAGAATCGCTGTAACCTACTGGCAGCACTGGCCTGCCTTTGGGCTTGTGTTTGATTTCACTTATAAGTAGACCGTGTTACATATGCATATTGTCTAGGTCATTAAAATACAGCTTCTTTTGCAAGGAAAGACAAATCGACAGCACTAGCACATAGTAATTTCTTATTAAAATTATTAATCGGGATTTCAGAGGGATCATAAATGTTGTGTCATGAGTAAATAACATGTAAATGACTGAACAGAAGTGAGAAAAATAATCACGGCACTGAATTATTTAAGGTTTCAATTCCACTGCGTGGTCCGGGGAGGGTCTTCAGAAGCAATCTCTCTCCCAGTGCGGATGGAGGGATGTCTCATTCAAACACCATATGGATGCTGTCTAACGGCTCCTATCAGTCGATTGTATGCTAAGGACCAGCTGCGGTTGCCTAGCAGTTTCTGCCTGCTGATTGACCTTCCCCGGGGTGTAGCGCACATGACAGTTGGAAATCAGAAAATTCACCCCAAGAAGGGCAGTGCTCTTTATGGTGAATTACAAAGTCTGTGATTTGCCACTTGACAGTAGAGATGAATAAAACCATCACATCTTGCCTCGAATCATTTTGTGATTTCTTGTGGTTGGTCCCAGTCGCTCTCATACCTTGTGTCTCTTTTGTGGCTAAGGATGTTTTGGATCTCCAGGGGCTAAAAGTCTTTGTGGTTAGCACTGATACTACCAGATTCACTTTTAGCTCTGGTGCCAGTATATGTGGGGCCGCAGATGTTTTACAATTGCCACAGGCACTTCCAAAGAAGTCTTTGCAAAAAGCTCCTGACAGGTGTCCTTCTGCCTGTGTGAAAGAAGGAATATGGACAATTCCTGACACCCAACAGGGGAGTACCACACCCAACAGTTCTTACATCACTTTTTCATTGCTCCAGCGTTTTGCATGCAAATTTCTCACAAAGTAATTTCTCTAACAACTTCAAAATCTGTATTAATGTTTTAACAGAGCCTTCCCCATTACTATAATGCCTTTCTAGTCATCAATTCTTGGGACTTATTATGTGAAAATTAGAAATACATTATTACCAGAAAAGCCATTCTCTCAACTACTCAGACATTTACAACCTGACATAATCTCTTAAAATCTGAATTGTTTGCAATGAAGCAGACCTTTTTTTCTTTTGTATTCATGAAGATGTCAGAGAATTTCAATTTCAGCTAATTCTTGCAACTCTAATGAGTTTCCTTCTCTAAGGATCTGGCAATGGTCTTTATGCTATAATAGTTCCAGGAACAATTGGAAACTACTTAGATAATAACATAAGGTTTTTTTAGATCAATATCACTTTTGTAATGTGAAACTTTTGCCAGATCTGAGTATCTAAGGCGTTCTCTTTTTGTGTTGGTTTTTTTTTTCCTTTTTCTTTTTTATGAGGATTTCCCTGAAAAGTTCTTGTGCACTGAGAAAGCTTGATACATTTACGCACACCAAGAGGTGACAAGCAAGAAGTTAATGGAGAGAGTCCACAATATGATATCTGGAAAGTTCTAGTGTTGTGGCATTGTAGCGATGATTTCCAAATAGAAGACTACTTCTTTCATACATTTTGAATACTTTGTGTGCTGTAAGGACTGCACACTCAGTGAGTCTGATTGGAGGTAAATATGTCTTATGAGCCCATTAGAGACATCCCCTTCTGTTTGTATTAATCAGTTCAAGAGTGATTTTATTTGTATAGATTGAAGCCTGCATTGACAAAATATGCTTTTTTTTGCTGGCAAGTTAGGTACTATGCCCAAAAAGATAAACTGTAACTCAGGTGGCAAGCACATGTCCAATCCAAAAGTTGCACTAGTGACTGGAAAGAATTCAAGGGGCTTCATATGCGGTCCAAGGAAGGAGAGCACACAACTTCTGTAGTGAAGCTTACACTGCCTGTCTTCATTTAACTATTTCTGAATTGATTTCTTGTTCTCCACGTCAGCTCGTAGCATTTTTTCTTTCCTCTGCAGAAATGCCAAGCTCCTGTTCATTTTAGGATTTCCAGGGCTCTGGAGTCAGTTCCCTGGGTGATACTGCACCGTGCCTCCTGTCTTTTCAACCATATGCCGTACTTCTCCAGAGCAAAACTGCTAAGGTCTACATGCATTTGAAAGCTTTAGGGTTTCCTTTGAACTGCCATGAAACTAGAGCACACCCTGAGTGGTGTTCAGGCTTCTCTATTCTTTTGTGAAGGAAAAGTGTGGGTACCTCCCATACCATCCTTCTGACTGGAAGAAAAGTATTTCTGAGGGAAATGTCTGTAGTCTGCCCCAAAGCTGTTTGAGTTCCCACTTTTTCTGCGTTCTGGGCTCTGCAATCGCTTTGGACCAGCACGCTGTGCCTGGCAGGGCTGTTGTTCTAATGCTGCTTCTTTCTGTGCTATTTTACACCCACTTTTTTGTTGTTCTTCTTCTTATTCACACAATCTGCTCTTAAAGCTGATGTAAGGTTGCTATTTCCTGACATGAATTTTAAACTGTAGAGTCAAAAAACCCCCCGATTTCTAGTTCAGTGTGTGCTTGACACTTTAAGCCCCCCCCCAAATTACACTTATACCCCAAAATCACCAGACAAAAGTAGCAAGCATGCTCTGACTGCATGAGGTTTCCAGATCAGGGTTCATTCCAGTGCAGTGGGTGTCCAAGAGGGCTCATGTCTACATCTACATGAAGGAGCCTGGCGGCTGTTGGGTTTGTCTCTGTACCAAGAGTCACAAACAGTGAAGGACTGTGGCTCCTGTTCCGCGTCCAGTACAGCGTGTTCCTTGTCTGCGAGGCTGAGGGGGTGGAGAGGCCTGTCCAGTTTACTGCACCATCTGCTAGGTTCAGCCAAATCGCTTAATCTTAACCAATTTCAAAGGGAACGAGGTCAAAACTTCAGAGGTGACCTTAACTCTTCATAAAATATTTGCTGTCTCAGATGTTATGAAGAAAAGGTTGTTACAGAGGAGCGGGGATGACTTGCCAGGATTCCTCCTGACACTGAAATACACTTCCTTCTCCCTCCGCAAATACCAGAAAGCTCATCACTCCTCTGTCCCTGGAAGCAGCAGTAACCCACCCCTTATGATCTCCCCTAGCTTCCTCAGCACTGCAGCTTCCATGGCACCCTGTGTCTCTGGGTTGCATGCCCATCTCCTAACCCCCATCTCATCTTGAGTCCTCAAGATGCATATCTGTATACCCAGGCAGCTTCACTTCCCCAGACATCTTTCACTGCCGTACATCCTACAAGCAGCTGGGACCTCTTTTGCCATCCCACTTAGACCCCTCTAGGGTGGGACCCATTTGGGACATGTTTAGGGCTATCTCTCAGCCAGTCCTTCCCTGCTCAGGCCTTCTCCAGACATATATTGCAAGTGGCATTAACTGTCCCCCAAACACTGCCTAGCACAAAGTTTTCTCAGGACAGGGTCCCTCCTTTTCGGTAAGTCAGATGGGCACTTTTACAAAAGATTGTTCTGTAATTTAGAGGTGCAGAAATATTGCTTTTTTACACACAATACAGAAAATCCTTGACTGTAACACTTGCCCACAGCATTTCAGGTTTGTCATGCAGTAAAAATGAGAGTCCAGAGCACTTTGGAGGACCTTTCTCTTTCTTGTGTCTGATTATGAGGAGAAAGTACAGAGACATTTAGAGCATGGGGACAACAGCTTTTGAGAACACAGTATGTTGCTAGAAACATCTTTCTTTCAAGTATCTTCAGCTGGATCCTGCTTTTCAGCTGTGGTTTCTCCCAGGTGTGGATTTCTCTCAGCTGAGAGCTGGGAAAGAGCAATATTTCCATCTGTTGCGTGGCCCATGGCGAGCTGGACTCAGCCAGCTGGGGTTTCACATAGGTGCTGAGACAGAAGAAGACAACAACCCAGTGAGGGCTTTGAAGGCAAAGGAGCATTTGATTGTACAGATCTCTGGCCTCCCCTCAGAAAGGGAAGATGGGAAATACTTTTATGTTCGTATTCTTTGGAGGGATGAGAGTGCCTAAGAACCAGATATATCAGAGACAATAGGTATAAGTACGGTTGTGCTCCACTTGTGTAGGAACAAGAGAACAACACGTGCTATTTTAGCACCAGACCCTAGCTTGAAACACAGCTGAGGAAGACAAAGGATATCAGCAGAAAACCTGGGGACGCAAAAGCCTGTTTTTCATTAGCCTCTTCACTATCCTACTTAACATAGGCTGGTTCAAACCTGAATGTTGATCTGGAGGATTGTCTACCCTTACAACATATTTTTAACTGTTGGCTCCTTCTTTGCCAGGAACGATAGAGGGACATCAGATGCTTGAAAGTTTGGAACTTTTTTTCCATGCTCTAATGAAAGGTACTGCCTTTTTCTATGAGCCTTGCTTCACTCTGAAACTGAAGAAATGTTGCTTTTTAATTAGTCTATTCTTAATGTCCTTAAATCACTGTTTCATGGTGGCAAGAGGGCTTTAAAAACTCCATGAAAGAAATTATCTTCTTTGATGAAGCCCTAGATATGCAAGCAGGGTTCTCTTCAGGAGTTGTTAGTCCTTGGTGGCGTTTCTTGAGCTTGCTTAGGGTTTTTAACAGAGAATATGAATGCCGCGAGGTCTATATGAAATGAGAATTGAGGGTGACTTGACATTTCTATTTAGATGGGTGTCTGAGTTCAGATACTTGGAGACAGATCAATTGCCACCACAGAGGGGATGTTACGTCTGGAAAGAGTGGTGGCTTACAAAAGCAAACAAAGCTTGTTGCGAGTGAAGAGACATGGTGGAGTCTAACAATAAGGTCGAAGTTTGCAATGTGCTATGCTTTGGCTGCTTTTTGGCCAAAGGCTGCTGCTGAAAAAGACTTTTCCAGTTTACATGATTTTTAGCTTCTGCTGGGACATCCTAGCTCCCACAGGAGTGGAGTACAAAAGTGATTTGGTTTGCATCAAGTCCTACAAGCCCAAGTCCAGAGTGCTGCCGCCACCGAGATCCTCTGATGTTCAGGGCAACAACAGAAAAGACATAGTACCATTCCCACAGGGTGACTGGGCTCTTTGCCTGTGGCACACTCCATCTCTCCCAGACAAGCTCTCATGAATGCCATACAACATCAACATGAACACAAAGCCCATTGACTTCATCCCCTCTGGCACAGAGCCTTGTGCCAGGCCCCCTGCAGTTGCTCTGATTGTGCAGAGTGCAGAGGAATGAGATCACTATGTTGAATTTTGAGGAATGGCCAGCAGATGGGAACAATCAGATAAAGCCGGTAACCATCACGGATGAGGAAAAAAAAATCCAATTAAATTCTCCTGAGAAACATGGGAGCTGGGAAAGACCTTTCTTTCTGGTGCTGTCCAGCCACTGCTTCAAATCTTCACCTGGAGGAATGAAGCAACCACGCAGCCCACCTGTGTGAATGCACTATTGCAGCAGCTGCATGAAGGAGGGCTGGGAGAGGCACGTCCTTCCACCATTATATGTACGAGAGTGCCTGGGGGTGATCTGGGAAACAGCTGCCTCGGATCTCTCCTGGAAAGCCAGTGCGTGTGCCTGGAAGGTTGGTGAAGCACAACAAGCCGGCAGAGCTGAGCTGCTGGTTTTGGTCAGGCTGGCAAAGGAGAAGCAGGGAGAGGTCAGGGAGAGTGAAGCTTTGTCGTGGTGTTTTGGAGGACAGGAGCAAGGCCAGCGCTGTGAAGGGGGCTCTCAGCCCCACATCCCTTTCTGGGAAAACATGGTGTGGGAGCAGGGCAGTGCCAGGAGGAAAGGGAGGCAGAGGGGATGCTGAGGTCTTCTTCATAGACTCTGGGAAGTCCATGTCTATTGATTTTCTGAGGCTGTAAATAGACAACCGTACAAGATGTTAGTGCCAATTCTGTAAGCGGGGACCATCATTTTGTCTGGTGTTCATACAGCCCCTATCACTGCAATGGCCTGGCAAGTAACTGGGTTTCTTCTACACAACTGGTTATTGTTATTGAATGTTATTATTATTAAGGTAAAAATAACCACTAATAGCAACAAGTTCTATCCCACTCAAGATGAAACAAGACAGTGGGACTGGAGGTTCCTACTTGCTGCTATGAACTAATGTCCATTTATAGTAATTTAATTTTTCTTCTTAAATGCAACTTCATTTAAAAGAGGATGACTTTGATTCCTCTTTGAAGGCCTTTATCCTGTCTGTGCCTGATGCCTGCAGAAGTCTCCTGTACTGCTATAGCGATGTCACTATTTAAGTGACCTAGTGCTTTTCCAGGCTGCAGCTCTGGCCCCAGCTTTCTCATCGAGTGGCTTGTCCCCATGTGGGACTGCATGGAGGGGCACAGCCACAGCCACACGCAGCAAACATGGCCAGTGCAAGGGAAAATTGTCCTCTTCTTCACAGTGAGAGCAGCTCACAACTCAGACTTTAAAAACATGCCCCATCTCAGGACAAACCTAGAAAGGGTCATTCTGAGGACATCTGAGGCATGAACGTCTCCTCCAAACCAAAGTGCTTAAATAGCACTGAGAGTCTTTAGTCCCAGATTCCAAAGCAATTTAAATCACCATTGCCTATGTACAAGGCCTTTAAAAGAAGCAGTGCAAAGGTTGGAGGTTGGTTCACAGGCTGATGCAGAATTTCGCCCTCAGCAAATGGCAATGTGCCCTACAGGAGAGGTTAGTATCATCATCACCACCATCACTTTTTCGGTGTGTCAAAATGAGACAAATGACTTCAGTGATCTAGCGCAACAGAGTCATGGCATCCATGAGGGAATACAGCAGCAAGCAACACCTAGGGCCTAAAGAAGCAACCTAAAAAAAAAGAAAAAAAAAAAAAGAAAAAAAGAGCTGGAATTTGAAATGGTTCCTGCCTAAATAACATATTGCATCTGTGACACTTTGTTCTGGTGCTAATTTCCTGGCAACACTCACCACACACAATTCCTGTTCCCTGGCAATAACTAACATGACTACCTGTGCCTTTGCAGATGGTTCGGCGGTGTGTATATCTTCCTAGAAGCAAGTAATTTGTTTTCTGGTTGGGATGTATTTGCCAGAGGTTTTCAACTGTCAAAACAACCCCCTCCCTAGCTCATGATCTCACCACTGTGTACCCATTAGGCTCTTGTCCAGCCAAGAAAGACCATGGTGACATTCATTGCTGAGTGCTGGCCTGTGCTCTCGTGATGAAGCGCTAAGTTGAAGTTGGCTTGAGAGAGAAGCAGTCAGCTTGGAGGAGACCTGGGAGAGGTTAGCATCAGAAATGTTTATATCAGCTATTTCTGTGAACTAATGCAAAAATGGGGCTGGCTGGGTCAGGATTTGGCAGCTGGGATGAAGAGGAGGGTAAAGAACATGGGGCGGGTTTTTTTGTCCTCTTACATACATATATGAAATAAGTGAGATGGTTACTCTGGCCAGGATCTTCCTCTTGGGAGAAGGACAGGACAAAGAAAGTAAGAAATCTCTTAGTTCTTAATCTGTTATGTTTGTGTTAAAATATATACTCTCTGGCTGCAGCTCATGCCGTGGGAGCAAAGCCTCTCAGGGTAACATTACAGTATGAGGAGGAGATGTGGGACAGCACTGTCACAGGGCCATGTGCCTGGCCTTTGGCAAGCAAGTGGCATCTTCAGGGCTGTGTGTGCCAGTGGGGAAGATGGGACTGGAAGCATGACCCATTTTTGAGAGGGTTTCATACAAAACCCCACCAAAACAGACTGTGTCATTCCATTCCCACCATCGGCTTTATCCCCACTAGGGTTTTTTGATAAAAGTGTTGATCTGGAAAAAGCACGTCTCTCTTAAACCCAGAACAATTTTCCATTTGGATCGGTCTCCCAGTTGAAAAGAGTTTTTAGGAAGGGGGAAGGAAAAGAAAATGTTTTGAAATGTTCAAAGTATCCCAAGCCTGTGATTCCTGAACAATAAATCCATTTTCTGTTTCAAAAGAGTATTTCGTGTTTGTAAAATGTATGGTATTGAAAAGAGGTTTATCTTAAAAAGTATTAACATTAAAATTAATTATTTGCAAGTTACCAAATATGGGTTTTATTTACCGATCTTAATGAAAGAAGTGTATTTTCTGTCTATAATTGTGTTGCAGAATTTTTTTTCTGGTTTTGACTTTTAGTCCTGATTTAGGAAGGGCAGGGAAAAATGTCAAAATCCCTGTGAATATTTTTGCAAGGACTGGGGAGAACATTTTCCCACACAGCTCTACGATAAAACCCTTCAGATGCCAACAAATTACTGATTAGGCTTTCCTGCCCTTGACTTGGGATCATCATGTTGCAGAGCACTTGGGGACAGAGCAAAAGGCACCTCTCATCATGCTGTTAATGATGTTTTTCCACACACAGAGCAAGTACATTCCCAAGAAATGTCTTAAGTGAAAGACTTCAAAATGAAGAACAAAAGTGGCATTAGTAACCTCTGACTTTCAACCTCTGTGACTTATGTCTGCAGATATTACAAAACTGCCTTTAAAATTGCATGAATAAAAAAGAAATTAAAATATTTAACTTGCTTTCTTACTTATTTTCTAAATTACGTGATGATTTTCAAGCTTTTCAGTAGGCCCTCCAGCACCAGAATTTTAGCTCTTTGTGCAAGGAAGCTGAGCGTCTCATGGAGGGTGAAAGAACTCAAGAGGGTGAAGAACTCAAAGAGGGGACACTAGCAGGAGGAGCTAGGGGAGAGGGGACTCCGTACACATTACATTTAGCAGTAGCCATCATTTAGGCACTGAACTCTCTGAAATCTAGCCGCCATAAACGGGCAGCCTTCTCAAAGATGGTACCTTAGGGTATCTCCCAGAAGTACCCACACCTGAAGACAGAAGAATGCCAAAACCCACAGCAGAGGATATCCCTTGCAGCGCAGCGTTCCCAGCTCTTCCCTGCATCCCATCTCGCTCACTTTTAAAAAATATGACAAAGAAGTCTTTGACTGGAATAGGTCTGATGTTTGTGAAAAATGGGTCACGACAGTGAATCTCAAGCCAGGTAGTTGTTCTGGGTTTTATCATGACAGCGGAAGAAAGATTCACTCAGCTGAAATCAAACTGTGAAGAAAAAAAGGGGGAAAGAGGAAAGGCTTGGACCTCTACACCTCTGTCTTGTCTCAGCTGTTTTATCTTCAGTCATAAGAGACCAGATCTGCAGGGACCCTTAAGGGATCCTCGGTGATTTCAGTGGTGTTCCCCTGTATAAACACTAGATCAGAGCGCAATTCTCTCCAGCAATAAAGCTGGCTTATAGCAGTAACAAATACATCCACAGGTATTTAACCAGCACCCAAATCTTATTTCTGTTCACAAAGCAGTCTACCAGCCGGTGACTTTCCTCAAGGCCATCTCTTGTCACTTGCAGTGACAAGTGGTGTCCCTCAAGGGTCCTTGCTGGGACCAGTACTGTTTAACATTTTTATCAAAGACATAGACAGAGGGATTGAGAGCACCATCAGCAAGTTTGCAGATGACACCAAGCTGTGTGGTGTTGTCGATACACCAGAGGGATGGGATGTCATTCAGAGGGACCTGGACAGGCTGGAGAGGTGGGCCCAGTTGAACCTCATGAGGTTCAACAAAAGCAAGTGCGGGATTCTGCACCTGGGAAGAAACAATCCTCAGTATAAATACAGACTGGGGGATGAGGTATTAGAAAGCAGCCCTGAGGAAAGGGACTTGGGGGTGCTGATGGACGAGAAGCTGGACATGAGCAGGCAATGTGCTCTCGCAGCCCAGAAGGCCAATCGCATCCTGGGCTGCATCAAAAGAAGTGTTGCCAGCAGATCCAGAGAGGTGATTCTGCCACTTTACTCTGCTCTGGTGAGACCTCACCTGGAGTACTGTGTGCAGGTCTGGAGCCCTCAATATAGAAAGGACATGGACCTGATGGAGCGGGTCCAGAGGAGGGCCACCAAAATGATCAGGGGGCTGGAGCACCTCTCCTATGAGGACAGACTGAGGGAGCTGGGGTTGTTCAGCTTGGAGAAAAGGAGACTCCGGGGAGACCTCATAGCGGCCTTCCAGTACCTGAGGGGGGCCTACAGGAAGGCTGGGGAGGGTCTGTTTACAAAGGCCTGCAGTGACAGGACGAGGGGCAATGGTTTTAAGTTGGAGAAGGGGAGATTTAGATTGGATATTAGGAAAAAGTTCTTTACCATGAGGGTGGTGGAACACTGGAACAGGTTGCCCAGGGAGGTGGTTGAGGCCCCTTCCCTTGAGATATTCAAGGTGAAGCTCGACGAGGCCCTGGGCAACCTGGTCTAGTTGGGGGTGTCCCTGCTGACTGCGGGGAGGTCGGACTAGATGACCTTTGGAGGTCCCTTCCGGCCTGGACCAATCTATGAATCTATGAATCTATGAATCTCAAGGCCATCTCAAGGCCATCTCAAGGCCAGGCAGTCTAAAGGATCAGATCTTCCTTCCCTTTCTGTTACAGGCCAGGAGAAGCGATGCTAAAAGCCTCCTGTGTACTAGGGTGGAGGGCAGTTGGCACAGAAAGTACGGAACCACAGGAAAAAGTGAAGCCACCGCTTTTGCAAGAGGAGACACCATTTGGCAATTTGCTGAGGCTTGCTATTAGTATTTTTGAGTCAGGGTCCTTTTTCTCTTCAGCATTTGTGGAAAGAAAAATATAAGAACAAAACCGTAACAGTTGCTGTTTGGGAAAAAAAAAAAAGTTACAATTTACTGTAATGGAGCATGGTCACTCAGCTTCATTTTTAATTAATTTCTAGATCCAGGAAATCCATTCATCACAATTCTGGAATGCTGGAAAAATCACTGAGGAACTACAAAGGGCAGGTAAAGCAAAAGCATTTAAAATAGTTGCAGATGAGCTGATAAGAGGCTCAAAGAAACAGTTAAATTTGTGTGCAGATAACTCAACCACAGTATCTGGAATGTATAAACATAGCACTTTTTTTTTTCTTCTGGCCTTAAAATTTGATCCAAGTCTGGGAGTTAAAAAGTCCCATTTTGTGTAATCAGGTTCTGGTTGAACATGATTGCTGAATTATTTTAAATTGAAGACACATGTCTGGATGTTGAATTCTGTATATTATTCCAGGATGGTGTCCATTAGGTCTTATCCACAGGGGCTATCTTCATTCCTTATGCATCAGGATTAGCAAACGGTGAATCATGAATATGGAGACAGTGAAAAGAATGTGGTATTAGTTAAAGGGTGATTTTGGAAATTATCTTGCATGCATTATTCAAAACTTTTTAGTCTCTCTTGCACAGAGTCCCTACGGCTGTTTAAAAGTGTTATTTTAAAACACACTCGTACAAGGCATTTGCATTCTTTCATTTTGAGTCTTGAATTTAGCAATGAACCAACATTTGCCTTAACCCCTTGTCACTCCTAAAGCATTCTCAAGAGTATGAGTTGCTCATCTAATGGTTGCGTTGCCATATGCTGTCCTTCTATAATAGATCTGCCCCTGACCTCTGTGTTTTTATATCGCTTCTTTTACTGGCAGATGGACGATTACATAAATTGAAACATACTTTCATGGATATTCCCAGTGGTGAGAGAGTATTGTCTCATTAGCTCCATGGGGAAAACAGCATAAACCCAAAGCTGAGTAGCTCACCTATCCATATGGTAGGTGAAAAGAAGTGTCCTTATAGTGCATGCTATAGGCAGTGATGCCTCCTGCGATACTGGAAGATTCAAGTTCTGAGGTTGTATTTTTCCTTTCTTGGCTTCCCAAACACTTGAGTACCTCCCTGTCAGCTTCTAAAGGACTGGCCAGGGTGCTCTTTTGGTCCCTTGCAGCCATGGACCACAGATCACTCACTGCAAGATGCTCTGCCCACAACTTTTCCGTACTGCACTTCCCTACACAGAACTCCTGCAGGGAAGAGCTCTCAAAGTCTTCCTCCCACCAGAATTTTTTAATTAAAAAGATGCACTTTTTTTGTCTTTTATTTTTTTTCTGTTAAATCAAAACAAAATTGTCAGAAAGAAGACTGTCCCTGTCATTCACATATTTCATTTTTCCCATGTTCATAGCAACTGTAATGGGATTCTTATCCATCCCGTAATCAAAACTATTTGAAAAATCACATCACCCAACATCTTCACAAGGGAAAGCACTTTTGTCAGTATGTGGAAGACTTGATGACAGAGTCAACAGTGGTTCTGATATAACATTTCATGAAAACTGAAAGATGTCCCAAAAGCCTGCAGAGGGTGAAATGGCCACAAAACTGAATACCTATATTCTTCGCAAAATACGTTCTTCGGTTTTCAGTCCAAGAAAGAAAAGAGTTCGTTGTGCAGACGGGCTTTCTGATTCCATTGTGATGGTATCTCCATACACCGCCTCCCTCCCTCCTTTCCTCCCTCCTTAGGCAGGGAGAATCTGCTGGGCTTTAAATCTTTCTCAGCCAGGAGGAATTCTGAGAGGAGGAAAACAGCTGGGAAACACATCCATGCCTCCTGCAAAGGTATGCGCCTTAAATATTACTGCGAGGCGCAGCATCATTTTCCAAAAATCTCTCACTCTCTTAAATAACACACAACCTATTGTTCTGAGCTGAGCAAAGGTGGAGCTGGCAGCTGACGTGTCTGAGGTCATTCGATAAATGGGTGTAATGAAGTAGTCATGGCTAATACGTGTTATAAGCTTAATATGAACCTGAAAATCCCACAGAGGAGACATAATATCTTTTAAAAATGATACTGCGGTAATGATTCTAAATCCTTCAGCTTACAATAGTGTTTAACTCTTTTCAGCTATTATCATGATATTATTTTAGGGATTTTCATTACAGTAGATAGTTACATTAAAATTACATTAACGTAGATAGTTGCCAGACTTTGTTGATGCCTTACTAAGAAACACACAGCAGACACTTGTGAAAGCACTTCCCTCTGCCACATACAAACGGGTAATTTACAATATGGCTGGAGATGACAGCTTTAATTAGATTTCTTTCTAGGAGCTCATTCTGGCAGCTGACCTTGGGCTGGAAAGAGTGTGGCAATCAGTTGCGTACTACTTACAACTAGGATCCAGGAACGGTGGCTTTTCTAGTGTAGATATAAAAGCAAGTAAATATCATCTTATCTCTGCAAGTTAGGAGAATGGGGCCCAGAGGTGTAATGTGTTTTGGACAGGCAGAATTAAGGGTAAAAGCAGACTCACAGGCCATGACCCAGTCTGCACAGCTCAGCTGTCTCTTTGGCTCTTGTCTTCCCTCATGGTATCACTTTATCACACTGCTGAGCACCTTCTGAGCGCTATTAGGTGTGATTTTAAACAGACCTGGGAAAGAGGCAGTGTGTAGCTTTCCCCAGACCTTGGTACCACAGGACTTTGATGCATAAATTCCCTCTGTTGTGCTTCCCCAGTGACTGTCCATGTTACTGTGGCTCTCCAAAGGCTGGCTTTGCCCATTCCTAAGATGACCCCTAAGCTCTCCTCCTTGCCTGCCTGCTCTCTTGACAGGACACCTCCCAAAAGACCCATGTTGAATCCTGCACCAACCTTAATCTTTGCAGTCACAGAGCCATGCTATACCAAAAAATGCCAAACAAACCAAGAAACGATTATCTCAAAACAATACCAAATATTGCTTAAACAAGAAAGAGCTTATTCCAAGAAGTAAACAGGAAGGGAGCAAACTACAATTTATTACATTAAGTTCCTGCCTTAATAGTGTTTCATATTAATTGTTGTAGACAAGTATTTACACAGGGTCCAAATGTACCGCTTGACTCAAAATGGTTTCGGGGCCCATAACTGACAAATTCACTGTCTAAAATTTAAACATGAGACAACCAAGTGAAAAGGAACATGAATAAACATATCCCGATTTCATTGACAGGACCATACAGAAAGTCTCTTCACGTAGGCTTGGAACAAAGGGATCTGTCTCATGATGGGCTGAGGCTATTGGAAGGGCAAATGGTGGCACTTCCACGGTCCAGCCAAGGGTGTGACCCTTCCTGCCCAAACACAACTCACCCCCTGTGCTTCTTGTATACGGATGGACAAGAGAAGGAGTATTATATATATTTATATTTTCTTATATATATATTTATAAGAATATGTGTGTGCATGCGTGTGTGTATGTACATATGTGTATGTATATACACACATATAAAAATATACAGTACAACTATATGATTCAGCTGAGCTCGATTCTGCAGCTGCTTTGTTTGGAAAACTGCCGCCACAGATCCATCTGCACTGACATGTTTAGAGTGAAATATTATTCTGTGTCATAAAAACATTGAATATTGCCTCTTTGAAGAAAATTTTCTCTTTGCTGTGCTGTATGGCATGCAACATTGCAGAATGAAACTATGTCTCTTTCATTAAAAAAACTCAAACTCCATAAACCCTAGTAATTGGTTAGGAACTGTTTATTCGCCTGATTTTTAGCACTGTTCTTGCAAAGAAAGTCAAAAATCCACTCAACACCAAGCACATGCCTTTGCCATCATAATGCTTTCTATCTTGTATGTAAGCTTCCTATACATATTCCATGAATGTTTTCTTTTTTGCTCTTTCAAGTTTTAATCTCGGCTGACTCCTGCCTTGCTAACGAAGTGGCATCATTTCATGCTACTACCAACACATATATCTTTTCAGCTGGGAGTGAGGTCCAAATCTCATAAAAAAGGAGCAGGAGCTGGGTGATGCTGGCTGTATTCAAACTGCCTGCAATCGCTGCCTGAGAAGTAGCTCCTTCTCTTTGTTGTTTTTTTTTGGTCTGGCATCTCTGGCCAGGGAGCCCACCTTAGATGCCACAGAAAATGTCTGGACTTGAGCAGCTGGAGCTGACTGTATCAGTGTAGCTCTATGGTGCTTCTCTTTCCTTGAAAAATTCCTTAGTCAGGATTGTCCTGTCTCACTTCCGGCTTCCCAACCATCCCCTGGGCACAAAGAACACCAGAAAAAATGCAGGATTTCAGAAAACCTCTCCCTGCTCAAACTCAGGTGCACACACACTCCTATTCATCTGTGATGTTTCTTATTCCTGATTAAGCCAGTCTATCCCTGATGCTGCTCATCAGATAGGCAGGCAGAAGAGGACTTTTCAGGACAAACAGGCTGTTGTTGTCACTATAATACGCCTTTCAGAGAGTTGGGGATAGTTCTCACCCCTCAGGACACCTAAACCCACTGAGGACTTACAAGCAATGCCTGGTTGACAGTGCTGGTCATGAAACACCCTTATCATTAAATTGCTAGCGCAATCCCCACCCAAATATCATTTTCACATACTATGCCTGGGTACAGGTTTGGGACCATTCCAAAATGGCAGCTTAAATATAGTCACGATTTCCTGAAGGCAAAAGATGTCCACTTTTCATCCCAGTTCTCAGTGTCAGAGAGTGTCGCTAAACACATCGAGTCTGCTGGGAGGCACTAAGCTCTGCAGTGTGTTGGTCTTCATTTCCTCTGGGCCTTAACGTGTCTCCTTACCAACAGCCAGAAAATGTGGAAAAACAGTTTCAAGAGACATCATCAACTTAGTGATAGCCTTAGTAAGTGCAGTACTGGTTGGGTTTGGGACATTTTACATAGCCCTGTATGGCTTGAGTTGAAAATGTACAGCTGTGCCTTAGATATCAGCTTGCTGTGATAACACACAGCATAGGTGGTAACACACGTATCTGTGTGGAAAATAGGAATAAGAACTGTTTACAGAAAAAAAATGATTTCTAGGATTCCTTTATATATATATATATTTATTTTATTTTTGTGCTGTTCAGGAAGACAATAAAGCTGCTAATTATCTCAATAACACACTGAGCTTCTGAAACATTGTCATTTGTGGAGGTGTTCTCTTGTTTTATAGACTAGCCTGTACCTGTTCCTATTCTTTGCTGTCGCTGCTCTTTTGGTTGGAAACAAGGGCAGGTAGAATGACAGGTCAGGCAGAATGACAGGAAGCACAAGGAGAGGAATTACAGAGGAATTCAGTAAGCAAAACAAGATATATGGTAGTGCAGAAAGTTTTAAAAATTCCTACATTGGCCCATTTTTATCCATCAGCTATGTCACAGGCTTCTTGGGTTAAAAAGGTTCATGTCTACCAGCAGCTCATCACCATCTCTGTAAGAGACTTTTACACATCAGGTCGCAGAGCAGTGTGGAAAGTCACATCCCAAGGTTATTCTGTGTAGCAGAAATCCTTCTCATCATCAGGCTGTGTTTCACTGAGCTCTACAGAATAAGGGCAGCGAGAATAAAATGTAGCAGAGCCGTTCAGCAGCTCTTGCCCTGTGAAGCCCCTGGAGAATTAGTACAGCAGGACAGTGCAGAAGTGGTCTGGAGCTTTCCTCTTTTGAGCAGCAAAGCTCTTAGCTGAAATGCGTTGAAGTCAAATGGCTTTTGGTTCAGTGGGGTTTGAATCCGATTGCAGTCACCTCCTCATGCTCCTGCAGATGACTGCAGGTAGCACATCTGCCTGTGGGTCTCCTGCCTTAAGTAAAGGAAACACTTCTAGTCCTACGCTTTGGGAACTCCATAGGCTGCTAGCAATAAGAACTAGCTCTGGAGAATGAACATGTGTGTTTTATCTGAAGACTAAAATAATTCAATTAGCACTGGGGAATCCTGCAGTAGTCCAGGCAGGATCTGGCTGTATGCATGCTGAAGACCCTGTAGGAAATGTGAGAATATATTGTCCATCTTCCCTCATATCGCAGAAACACAAATCCTAATTAGTAAGTTAGGCCTATAAAGAAACACTTTGACTGCACGGATGCAAGAGGAAAACTCTTTACTCCTAGCTGATTTAGCTTTGCTGGCAAAAAAGAGGGGAAAAAAAACCCCACCAAACAAATATGAGGTAAACAATGAAACCAGCAAATGACTGCCTTTTGCCAGTGTAAATTAAGTCATCCCAAGAGGTGGTCTAAATATGCAAGCAGAAGAACTCCTTTTGCCAGTATAAGCTGTATCTCCACAGGGGGCTTTGCTGCTTTTGCTGGCAGAGCTTTTACAGTGTGAACCAGCGTTGCTGATACTGCCTTCTAAGCACAACTGATAAAAAATAACATACAATTATGATTCCTTTCGTCTGTCTGCTGTGGTCATTTCCACCCCTCAGCTGGACACTGGCGATCTGCATACACACGGGTCAGGCTTGGATCGCAACGAGGTGCGATGGCCAGGGAGAGCATGCTAAAAGAGCAGGAAAATCCCAAACTGAGAACAGAACGATAAACCAGTGGTCACACTAACCAGTCAGCCAGGTGTTGTTTAACAGGATTTGTGTAGTTAAGCTCATTCATAAAAATATTGCTGCTGTAAATGTAGCTAAAGCAATGCTGTTCCACGGGTAATATGGTTACTCCTTCCTGAAAACCCCGCAAATGTTGTCATCTGAGGAGCAAAATTTCTTTGACTGAGCTGGATAAATTGCTGTAAGAACTCTGTTTGATCAACCATAAAGCTGTTACATTCCCTTTACCAAGCTACTGCGTTGGGAAGTCTAATCCTCTGTTGCTTTTCCCTTGTGTAGCCATGCACTTAGCAATGACACAGGCTGTTCTTGTTCCAGCACAACTTGCCTGCAGAGATGACCGCATACATCTAAAACAGTAAAAGCCAGGTCTGATTTTGTAAAGCAGAATCCTTATATCTCTGCATAACCTAGGCTACCTTAAATAGCTTAAGAAGGATATAAATATACTGCTCTTTTGAGAAAGCTTCCCTATTTTCCCTGCATGTGATGGGACCTGTCCTATAGCCCTGATCCTCTAACTTTTGGGGAGAATCTTGCTGAGACTGTGCAAAAAGAGCCAGCTGAATGTAAGAAAGACAAAGTGCAGATTTGAGCCCAGGTCTAGACCAAAATATACCAGTGATTTCACATGATGTCATTACAAGATGTTATCAAAGTTGTGGCTTTAACAGAGTCTAGATAACTTAATATTTGAAGAGATGGTTCTTCCAGCCCTGGACTGAACAGGAGTCACGACAGCAGATTCTGCTTACCAGAGGATCACCAAATGGCAATGCACATGAACAAGTATTTAGCAGCCTGCCTCCTTCTGGGGAGCTGAAGCTAAGACAAGTACTTTCTCTTGAACATTCAAAAAAAAAGAAACAAATTAGAGAGCATTCCCACTCCCACTGAACTTGGCTAAGTTGGACAGGTGAGTTAAACCAGGACAGAATCCAGCCCAGAGTGACACCAAGGAAGAGGAGAACATCATGAGAGAACAGAAACAAAGATGCAGACTCCCCATATACCGCTGAGGAAAAGGAGGTGGCGGAATCATGCACATTTCTTTGTTGGCATAACAAGCAAAGAGAGGTGAGCCGTGTCTGCATCAGGTGATAATATTCAGTTGCAACCAATATATTTACCATATTTCAGTTTCCACGCAGGAAATGATTAATTGTGATGATGCCTAGCAATTATATAGCATGTTGCCTCTTCAGAGCCTTTCACATCCGATAAGCAGGTGTGAGCAATTTGCCATTGTAGTGGGTGTCTGTAGCTAGAGCCATTCTTCTTTACTGTTAGAGCTGAAATGGGTTGCCTGCATACATTAAACAGTTCAGTACTAATCACATCTCCCTTTTTAACTCAGGTTTGGTTGATGACCCGTTAAGAACCATCTGTACATTTGAGATTCAGAGTGTGAAAGCCAGGGATCGTGGATGACGGGTTAGTGGCCTCGGATGCGCCCGATATTTTGTGTAGCCAAGGGGGTCCCCATGGCTGCTCTGTCAATGCCAGCATCACTGCTCTGCATCTTGTACCCTTGGGCTCTGCCTCTACCCAAAGCATCCCTGGAAAGCCCCACAGTGTACATGCCAGGCTGCTTGGACCTCCTGTTTGGAGAAGCCAAGGAGAGCAGAACCCATCCCAACTTAAACAGTGGGCACCACAGTCTCAGCTTTTCCTCTGCCCCCTCTTCCTCCCTCCCAGATGTCTGTGTGCCCCTGTAAGGGAACACCTCTTCTTGCAAAGCACCTTGTGCCCAGGGCATCGAGGTGATGGAGCAGGGCGGTCCCTGCTGGGGGCCTCAGGCAGAACAACCCACAAAAACTGCGGAAGGAGCACACCAACACCCTTTTGCCACAGCCTTGACAAAGGAGAGCACTTCTGGGAGCATCAACCCACAGCTGAAAAGAATCTCAAAGGGGTGATATTAGATGTTTTTTATATGACACTAAGTTCATGCAGAAGCTGATGTTTGGAAAAACAAGCCTCAAATGCAGATCCAATTTTTGCCTCACCTCTGCCTGCCTGCACCTCTGCTCACTGGGTTGCATTATGGAAGAGATGGGTTCTGAGGTATAGCTACAAATTTTATCTTCATGGTAGCAAAATTTGCCCCAGAGATTACAAGATCAATCCACAGATGCACAGAAAATGCCCACCCTACCTCTAAAAACATTCATGGCACAAAACCATTAAGCCTAGAAGGGCAAGAAAGATCAAGCACATCCCTATTCCTTCTATATTTAAAATATAGGAAATAGTGTCTTAAAAATGGGGCATATATGCCAGAACTAAGGGTAGGTGTTTTAGATGTTTCTAGCTTACTGGCCATTAGCTGCGGACTGTGGCCTTGAAGAATTATGGGAAACATAAGCAGAAAATTAATATGAAAGATATTTCAGTCCAATGTAATTAAAAGCCCTATTACCCTGTAATCTCCCTTCCAAGGAAATATACAGTATCTCCGGAGGCCACAGAAGGGTGTTAAAATGGCCTAATGCAATGAGGCGGCTCAGGGTTTTGAACCACCCCCTGTGTTTCTCCCCTTCACTGAGTGCCATTTCTGCGCAGCTTCACTTGCTTGAATGCATCCTATCAGGAAAAAACTCCATGAGAAAACTGCCACTCTCTTATATATGTTGGCGTATATAACACCACCATGCCCGTGGTATACACCTGCATTTACCATTAGTTGCTCTCTTGGTAATAAATTATTGAAGACATATTTCCTTTAATGTTTACCTAAAGAGAGAACAGCTAAGGAAAGCTGCATACGCTGAATTCAAGAAGGGGATATTTCTTTCCTACTATAAACAGAACTGATTATAAAACCAGAACGCAAACTGAGCTCCTTGCCCTTCAGTTTTGTATGAGGTTACATTTCTTTGCAAGATTCTAATTTCTTCAGTTTTTTACTGCATTCCAACCCAGGGAGATATAAACCAAAGCAAACAAAGTACCCCCCAAAGGAGTCTCTCCCCCTTAAGCGGGGCTTCTATTTTTAATTCTCTACAGCTTTTAAAACATTTGAATGGGAAGCCTCCATCAGTCTTTGGTGGAAAAGAATTCCTGCTGGTCTCTCAGGACATCCACTCCAGATAATCTCAACTGGCAGCTCGATATAAGACCGATATCTCTTCTCAGAGGGGTTCCTTGCACTTGTGTTTCAGCACACTCTGCCTTTGCAAAGAAACTTTAAACCGTCATATTTTCCTCCTAAAAAATGAATTAGGAAAAAGAAAAGAAAAGAAAAAGGAAAAAAAAAACGTTGACCTTCTTGCTTGTTGGCAGTGAATCTTTCACACTTTGCTGGTGCCTTTCTCCAAAGCTGGGTCTCAACGAAACACTGCACTGATTTTGCTCTGGCCGACAGCAGGAATGCAAGCAGGCACTGCTGCAAGGAGGTCTGCCGCTGTCTTCCCCCCGTCACATCTCCAGGAGCCCCTACTCGCCGCGTCCCCAAAAGCCTGGACCCTTCTCTGTGCTGACGGTGATGCGACTGAGCGGGAAGCAGGAGAGCTCTTAAACCCATCACAAACATGAGAGAAAAGGAAATTGCAAGAAACTGAAAAAAGATTCCGTATTTCCAACAGCAAAGGAACAGAGTGGGAAAAACTTTAAAATGTGTGCACTGTGTCTGAAGTATTTACAGAAAGGCTCCTTTAAAAAGCTTAAACTCAAGCGATTTATCTGTCCTTCCAAGAATTTCAAGGCAGGAACTACCTCCCCATGCTCCCCAAGGAAGGAACCAATTGCTTATCAAGAGTAAAAACGTGACTGAAACGTGATAGTGAAAAACAAAGAAATCTCTAATAAATTAGAAATTCTTTCTTGAACCTACAGAGCGCAGTCTGCTTGGAGTCTGGTTTAATCTGTTGCCATAAATAAATCTATTGAGGGAATTTTCCATAAGCTTTATCAGACAGCAAAATTCTGCAAGTCACATCACTGCACACCGTGTGATGCCTCTGGCAGATTCAACCTCGTTAATATTTATGCTGCAATCACCAGTGACTTCTTGAAACCTTAAAGGCAATATCTCCACAAAAAAAAAAAAGCCCCAGAGCTCCTGCAGATGGGCTATCACCATAAATTCACCCAAAAGTGGAAACTCAAATAACAGATGTGTGTTTATAAACACAGAAAATGGAGTAAATTACTAGATATGCTTTCCAAATGCTCAGAGCTGCAAGGTATCCTTACACACAAAAGTCCATATTCACACTTGCCTGCACCAAGAGAGCTTTCCTGCTTACCGGGGAATTTGGATTGCAATTGCTATTATCAAGGGGCAAATTCTTGACTGGTGAGAATAAATCATATTATGCCTTTGCTCTATGGAATGATCTCCGAGTGATTAACACCACCATTTACCTCCCCGTAGCAACAGTTGTTTCCTATTCCCAGACGAAGAGAGCACGGAGGCATGTGGAAAGATTGTGTAGGATGTGACAGCTGTTGACAAAAACTTAACTTTTCAGAGGCCACCTATCTACCTTGAAATATGCTCGGTGCCAAAAGGCAGATGAGGGGTTAAGAGATCTCCCCCACCTTATCTCTCGCACACTCTTATCTGCCCAACAGTCCTTCATAAATCAGAGAAACTCTTCTTCCATCTGGCTCACTCTAAATTCCTCGCTTCCACATGATTTGGGAACATTTTCCTGACCTTTCATGACTTGTCTGATATTGCACAGAGCAAGAGGTTAGAAGAAGTGCACCAGGGAAATCTGGCAGATATAAAATATGCCTGCAACTGGGTGAAGTCGTCAACGATGCCTCTCTCCTGGGCTTTGCTATTTGCTGCTCTTTTTGCCTTTGGAAGGATGTGCCTAAGGTAGCAGTCCATAGGGAGGACCCGGCGTGGACCCACAGCAGAAGGGTTGCCATGAGAAAACATAAGGCTAAACACTACAGAGCCTAGACATTGCTTCACTCCCAAGGCCCTTCTGACATTTGCGTATGATTGTCAAGAAGTGTGGAAGAGCTGTGGAAGAAACAGCTGGCACATTGGTCAGCTTCAGTAGCACATGCCCCATTTATTTGTCCTTTACATTACAATTGGCCCTTGATATTGAGAGGTGACAGGTTTTATGCAAAAAGGCAAGATTATTCCAATTTCCCAGTGTTTTCATTATATTTAAGCACCTTCCATCTTTCGCTCCCATTCTCCTTACCAAGTCCATAACCTGAGGCTGAGCCACTACCCCAATTCATGCCACTACTCAGCATCCTGATCTTGATCCCCCTCTTCTCCTATGAAGTTTACAAAGGCCAAATGAGGTATCTGCCTGCAGAAGCAAGGGATTAGACACCTCACCACAAAATCCCTCCAGGTTTTTCATTCTTGTAAAGGTTCGACTTCTCCTCCACACATTCAGGATGTTAATCACCTCCTTTTAGGTTGCATCTCCACCCACTGACCTGTCCTGCACCTCTTCCCTGTGCACCTCAATATGCCATGTACCTGCTCAAACAGTGTCCATCACACAGAGCAACAGTTGTTCCCTGAATCGAAATACCACGCCGGATCATTTAGTTTTGTCCCAGTGATTGCCCAGAATGGCAAGTTAGAGACTGAGAGAGACCTGGGCAGGTTTTCAGTGTTGATTGTAAGTCTGTGGTATCCAGTAGTGCAAACCCAGTCTAGGAGATGGGTTTCTCTGACAATGGTTACCTAAATGCAATCCTGCTGCTGCTTCTTGCTTCCATCATTGCCTGCACAGGACTTTTTGCATTTAATATCCATAACATCAAAAATATAGTTTTTTGTGGTCTGTCTTCTGCCCCAAATATTTATTTTCATGGAAAAAGCAAAAGAATTTGCACACACATTAACAACTGCCATGTTGTAATAACATTTTTCCTTACTCAAATGGTGATACGATCCGAAGTGTTTGGGTTAGTGGGCTCCCACTGTGCACACTATGAATGCACATGTGTTTGCCTTTGTGGTATAGTAATGGCTAAACACAATACATGTAAGGCATATGTGTTAATAAAAATAGTGAGGCAAGTTATTTGGTGGTGTAACTGCGTTGGCTTCACTCAGGTTACCCTTGCACTGAATCTAGCCCCTTATCTCTGTTTCTTTTTTTTTAAAAAAAAGACACCACCACTTTATGATTTTCAAGGCAGATGTCTTTCACTTCAATAAATATGACATGAGAGAGTGTAACCTAGAAAGAAGAGATAACTGCCACTAGCTAAATGATTTCTGGGAAAAAAAAAAAAAGGCAAAAAGGAAAAGAAAACCAACCATATACCTACATATGGTATTTAATACATACCTCTAATGGAATGAGCTTCATAATTTATTCTGGGGTTTACCTTTTCATGAACTCTGTCTTGTTCCTGCTCATGAAAGATTTTCTGGTGCTTCGGTTATATTAAAAGCACATCATCTCTGTCTCCCTCCTCTCGTTTCTGTGTATTCACATATTGATATATTTTGCTGGTGCACATGGCACAGTAATAGCAGTAATACTCTTTGCTTCTGCTCTGCTTTTTGTCTCAGGATTTCGTGCCAAGAGTTATAAAGTGAAGAGCCTAAAGTTAGGTTTTTATATTCATGCTGAGGCACTTAAATTACAGCCCAAATTTCAGAGGTGCTGACTTCAAACGGAATTGGCGGTTTGCAATACCACCGCCCAGGTCACTCAGCACCAGGGTAAAGGTTTAGTACACTCCTCTCTAACCATGATCCTTGAAGGTCTCGTGGCCGTGGCTGCTTCTGCATCACCACTTTGGTTCACCTTCGGACGTACAGGTTTTGACTACATCACCGGTATGCCCTGAGGGGCAGCCGTCACCCCCAGCAGCCATGGCAGGGAACGGGGGGCAGGTGGCAGAGCCTAACACCCCATTTGGTTAGACAACATCAAACGCTTTGGGAACGTCACACATTAGGGCTGGGACTTTCAGGGGCTTCCAAATACTTGCCTCACATTCAGACACATAGAATCACAGAACAATATGGGGTTGGAAGGGATCTCTGGATATCACCTAGTCCAAACCCTCTGCCAGAGCAGGTCCTCCTAGAGGAGGCTGAACAGAAATGTGTCCAGGTGGGTTTTGAATGTCTCCAGAGATGGAGACTCCACCACCTCTGTGGGAAGCCTGTTCCAGTGCTTTGCCACCCTCAAAGTGAAGAAGTTCCTCCTCCTGTTTAGATGCAACTTCCTATGTTCAAGTTTGTGCCCGTTACCTCTTGTCCTGTCACTGGGCACCACTGAAAAAAGACTGGTCCCATCCTCTTGACACCCACCCTTAAAGTATTTATAAGCATTGATCAGATCCCCCCTCAGTCTTCTCTTCTCCAGACTAAAAAGACCCAAGTCTCTCAGCCTTTCCTCATAAGAGAGATGTTCTGGTCCCCTAATCATCTTCGTAGACCTTTGCTGTACCCTCTCCAGCAGTTCCAAACTTTTTGTGCAGAGCACCTTATGCTGACAAAAGACCTCTTTTGCTGACCTACTTGAAACGAGTTGCTCTCACCCCTGCTATGAAATACAACCTTTTTTGATCACAGAAATCCTACAGCTCTTCTTTACACCCCATCAATGAGCAAAGACTTCCCATGGCAGCAGCGTTATCTGCCCTGCTGACGCAGCCCCAGCAGGGTTGCCCTGGGGAGAGGTGGTGGGACCAGCATGGCTGGGGGGGCACGCTGCTCCCCCCAGGAATGGATGGGTGCCTGCAACCTGCCAGGGTTTATTTTTGTTTTCTTAACTGAAACAGCTCTGTTGGTATAAAACATGTGCTAAACCAGGCCCAAATCTTCTAAGAAAATCCCAGCTCACATAGCCCCTATTTTATTCAGCCATCCATCTCATGTTACAGTTAATGGGAATAACATGTGATTTTCAAACGGCAAACTTTTGCCCAACTTTTCCTGTGTATACATTCCCCTCAAATTTCTAGATTTCTATTACATTCTTTTGCTCTATTATTGTTAAATGATTTCTATCATTTAATGGCAATTTGTCCTGTTTACTCAATGCTTTCAGCAGAGGAAAATGGAAAAATGCATACACCAAAAGAAAACCCTGGTTGCTTATCTCATTGCACACATATCGGGGGTTTTTGTGAAAGTGTGGTTCTGATAGAGTCAATTATTCTGCCAGCCTTCTCTCCCAATTTTTCTGTTGCCCTTTTCATCTCAGTTTTTCCCTGCTCTCTGCTGTGCATATTTTATTGAGAAAACAAACATACTTTGCAGTCCAAAGAGTGGATAGGACATGTTCATATGAGAAAACTTCAGAGCATGTGTAGTTTATTTTTTGTGTAATTGATTTTGTAGTAGATAGAAGCCATGGTATAAACTAACAGGATAATGTTTTTGATCAGTTTCCAATGCTTAATTACAAGTCTGCTATAACTGATTTCCTTCGTGTGCTTGCAGCTGCTATGCTTTTGTCATTGGCTTATTTTTCTTTGAAAGTCTGAAAGGCATTGAGTTTTTCTGTGAAAGTCGTCTGCCCTGACTGACTCCTGCAGACACCTCATTACCACAGTCATTCTGCAAAGTTGTATAGCTGTTTAGAACCTTGCATTCAAATAATTTCTCTTTTTTTTTTTCCCTTTTAATTAAGAAAAAAAAATGCTGTTTCGAAACACTACAGAATATCTGGCTCATTAGAGCATCAGACCAGTTGACTTTGCAATACAAAAAACCTTGTGGAAAGAGCAGCAGAATTTACTGGATTGGCTTGCACCACTCATCTGTAAAAGCTACATATTATGAAACAAAGCACAAGGCACAAGGTGATGTTGGGATATTTGCTTATTTGTTTGGTTTTTTTTACAGAGGTAAATGAGATGTCACCTTTAACAGTGTATTTTAATAGGGAAATCTACCTAGTGAAATCTTATGAAATCTCCACATTAAAAATGTATTTATATATTTATCCTTTTTTTTCCCTTTCTTTTTAGTAGCTTTGCGGCTTATTAGCAGCTATGCTAACAAGTTACAAGGCATAAACCATGGTGGTATCACACCACTCTCTTGAGGAACCACTAAGTTGGGAGCAGAAGCTGGGAGCAAATCTGGTGATCTTAACTATTCCCAAAACTGACAGATCTGCAACTCTCTGTGAGAGAGAGAGAGGGATGAAATAGAGGTCTAGTTGGTGTCTTTGGGCGCCTCTCCCATGGCAGAGCAACGCAAAACTCAACCTGCTCACGCAGTGTGGGCTATGGATGACTGGGCTGAATATGACCCACAGATATTTCCCCCAAACTTGTTCTCAATATCATCCTGCTTTTGGTCTTAACATACAGTGACCCATCCCTTATTTATTCCAATGAAACCTAATTTGGGCTTATTTTCTCTGGATCTGGATTTTCAGCTCTCATTAATGTCAGCTGCTCCTTAGTAAATCTTCAGGCACTTGAAATAATACAGTCAAATGAGGAGAATTAAGGCTGCTTGATGGGTTTAAGAGCCACCAGTCCTTATTTTAGAAGAGGCAGCTAAGCCGGGGATGGGGGAGTCACATATATCTCTAGCTCCTAATGTTAATGAAGACAACATTTTATATCAATGATTACATGCAAATGCAAATGTATGTAGATTGTTTACTTAGACAAGAGATTTCATACATCCATCTCTGCATTCCTCCTCCTCCCCCTATCTTTTCACCTACGAAGAGATACTATTGTTATTCTAGTCATCTTTCTCTTCATTTTATTATCTAACAGAGGCATAAAAATGACAAGAAAATGGATTTTTCAGACAACATTCTCCTGTTCCTGGTGTAATTTCATGTCGAGCTACAGATACTGACAACATCAGATAGTTTATACATTTTTCCTTTAATTGTATACTGCAGCCCCATTTTTAGTGAGGTGCTCACCACTACATAATTAAGAAAGTGTTTAAAGCGCCTGACTGTGGTTAGATGCTGGATGCAGAAGGGATTGCGAGTGGGAGGCAGGCGCTGCTGGAGATGCTGTGGTGGGGTGAGCCTGGTCCTCCACGGAGCCAGGGACGCAGCCCGGGTGCGGAGGGGGTGGTGCTCAGAGGGGCACAAAGACTGAAAAAGAGATGTGAAGGGGTGGCGGAGATCAGCCCCTGTCACAAAGCCACCAGGCAACGTGCCTCCGTGGGAGGTTCACGTAGCAGAGAGACCCAGCACAAGGTCTTGCAGAATTGGGGTGAGATTGGGGGTTTCGGTAAGGACCTTGCTCGGATCCTCACGCAGCCCCTCACAATAAACCTGATCCAGTCGAAATGTAGATAAAAGCTGAGGGCTGAGTGCTGCCTCATGACCACAGGCATGGTTGAAGACTCAGAAGGAAACAGATTAATTGCCCTCATTGTCTTAGTGCTCAAACTATTTTGGTTTTTTTTGGTGGTTTTTTTTTTTTTTAACAGGATAAAAATGCACCTCATACTACTAAACAAAAAAAACCCCACCTTCATTCTGTAACTCTCCCTCCAAAATGCAACAACAAAGCAAGCACCCAGCTATGTTGCACACTCCTAATTTGGCTTTTTCTGTGGAAGGTTGTGACTAATATTTCTGTGCTACACAAGGGGATTTGAATACCTCACACCCTGTGGTTTTCTTTGCCCGTGGCAGCTCTGCAAATCCCAGCATAAATCAAAATAGCTGGCGGCAAACATCAGTGAGCGGGTTTGCCTGGTGGTCCGCTGATGCACTGCCACAAGGAGGACCAGCGCTGGGCTGGGGAAGGAGGCAGCCGGGGACTTTTTCTGGGTGCTGCTGGACACACCATTTACCGGGGTGAGGACACGGCAAAAGGGGGCAAGAGGAGGAGAAGAAAGGTCCAGCTTAAAGAATGACCGAGAAGCACCTCTCCTCTGGGAAAAATATTTCTTTAAATGATAAATATTTTGATTGATTTGGGGTAATATTTAACAGATGTGGACAGAGTCATCTCCCCTAAAATAAAATACTCTTAATTGAAACAATATTCCTTGTATCACTATCTGCAAATTCAAAAAGCTTATTTTAGCTTGGGGATAAAATAAGCTTAAGCGATGAGAAGGATAGCCATCTTCACAATTTTTTTTTTTTTTCAACAACTACCTCTCATCTCTCAGAATTGTTTGTTTTATTAAGAAATCCTGCAGTCTGAAGTGGATTTACAGGAACCCCAAAGCTGTGGGTTGCAGTCACTTTCATAAGGGCTATTTATTTTTTTAGCAGCTGACAATAAAAAAAAAGCGCCAGTCTGTTCCATATGCAAAGCAAAGGATTAGCCAGGAGAGGAACACTAATAAATTTCTTTCCTTCAGGAAAGAGCCAGCAGAGCTGTGGCTTCAATTTGATTTAGCCGAATGCCATTGCCCATTGCTTCAAAATACCCTGCACCCCCACCGGCTGGTATCACAAGTAGCGTCGTTTGCAGGGAAAAACACATGCAGAATCATATCTACAACTGGCATGCATAATTACTCCATGTTTTCTCCAGAAGGGATTATCCTGTGGCAATAATTATGTCAAAAACATGCCCCAAAGAATAATATTTCAGACAACTGCAGCCATCAAACAAATACGCTGTATAATTATGTTATTTTTCCCCTCTGAAAGCTCTCACTCATATTTGTATCTTGCCTGCCGAAGACCTCCTCCAAGGGAAGCACCAGATTGTTTCTGACGATAGCACATATATCAAAGCGGGGATGGCGGAGGCAGCCGGGCCGGGCTCTGGCAGCAGCCCCCGGCAGGTCTGGCTCAGACGTGGAGCTATGCTCGGACTTTGCCCCGAGCAAAAGATGCCACCTCTAATATACAGAACTGTCATGAATTTGTTTTTTGTCATAAATGAAGCATGGGTCTGTGCTTTAATTTTCCTCACTGCCCTCTGTCAGGTAATAACCATAAATATTGTCCTGAATCATTAAGTCACAACCTGAAATGTGATCCTGCCCAGTTCCCAATCAGACAGCCATCTGGAAGATGAAAGAAGTCTATTTTCGTTTTAGAATGATCCAGACTCTAATTTGTAGTAACAGTCTTAACAGGCTGTTTTGGAGACATTAACCAGAGACTGGTCGCGGTTGCTGAAGGAGGGGGCATTGTATGTGCTGCCTAAAGCACGCGTCGCGGGCAAAATACCCCCTCACTGCTTGGAGCTCGCACCGCCTGTGGCTTTTCATTCCAGCGCCATGTTTCTAAACGGGCACGGGTTATGCACGCAGGGTGACTGGAAACATACCGTGTCGTAAAAAATGCCAACACGCTTGCGGGAGAGAGAAAATAGCGTTTCCACAAAGCTAACAGTGGTACCACAGGTCGTATAAATGCCTCCTATCTTAGGGTTAATTCCATGCTGAAAGCAAATATTTTTTCTATATATATAAATGTATTTATACATACATATATCTTATGATTTTCTGGCTACTGAAAAAAGTGTTTCCACCATCAAAGTGCTCTTTTATTGCAACAGCAAAATACTTTTTACTCTCTTAAAAGCAAAGAAAAAACCTAATCAAGTGATCACGCAGCTGAGCAAAAGCAGTGTCAGTCGAGAGCTTCTCATTACGTATCTGAAGCCACTGCCCCCTCCTGACCCGTGCTACCTTTCGTTAGTGAGGGACATCAAAGACCAGCTGGCCTGCGATCGCGCAGAAGGAACCCGACAGGCGAAATGGGAAGCATGTGCATCCCCTCTCCTTGCCAAGACGCAGGAACGCTGCATTTCCCCGCTCCCCCAGGGCTGCAGTCCCGGCTGTCCCCGAGCAAACCCCACAAGGACTCCCTCTTCCCACTGGTGGAACTAGGATAGCACAGCGGTGTGGGAGCACGGTGGATCCGTTAGCATAGGTGTGCCAGTCTGTGACTAGTGATGCTGGGCTTAAAATTAAGCCCAAATTAGATTATTTCAGTGCAAAATATTAAAAAGCTACAGCCTTAATTCTGGAAGATGGGTAACTTTGGCATAACTCTCTTTGCGTTCCCTTCCAAAGAGGAGTTCAGAGATGTCTCCCTTACTCTTAAACAGTGATGAAATCATAGTATTTAGCGCATCCTCATTCTCACTCCCTTGCTTTTGCAAACCTGCCAATTAAAGATGGATGCCGAGGCACAAACATGCATCTAACAGCAGACATCTCTCGAGCAGAAGTTCAGAGGGGTGATTTTTTGGCTGACTGTCCTGTTTTCCTTGATGTTTTATCATCCTGGGTTATGTTTCCTTTAAAGCTTACAGAAAGGATTTGCTGTAACAGATGTGTGTATGTGAATGAGCTTAGCCCAGAGATTTGGAAATGACCACATGGGGGTCTCTTACAGGTAGAGATAACTGAATTAGCATCCTTCTGAATAAGCCCTTCTATTTTTCTAAAATGCTGCGAGTTAGAAATGGTGTGGAGAGAAGATAAGGAGCAAAATAAATGCTGTTTGCCTGAGTCTCTGCACTGCAGATATATGCTAGAGCAGGACTATTTTCTAGCAGGTAGGATTGAAGTGTGTCTTGCACAGGGAGGAGAAAAGGGAAGGAAAGATAAGGATTTCATCTTCTGAATGTTGTTGCTGAGAAAGAGCTATACCTTGTCGTATGTCCTGCATCCTGAAAACCAGCTTCAGCTCCTGTGAGCATCCTGGTCCCTGGCTTGGGTTACTCTTTGAAGCCTTTGTGTCCTCTGGGGTGGTGTTTCCCTTGCGCACATCACCGTATGTGTGGGTGTCCTACACATTTCCTATCAGACTGCTGAATTATCGGTGTTTTCTCCTAAGCTTCACAAAGGGAGGAAGTAAATGCACCCTGGGTGCAATTGCCCCATGCCTCACCGCATGAGGCTTGCCGCAGCTGTTATCTGCATCCCAGCCAGGCATTCACTGGGATCGGTAGTCTCTGGTCCTTGGAGCTGCATGTGCTCCATTCTGGACCTGGTACATGAATAGACAAAACAGTCACATAGCAGGAGAAAGGAAATTCCCTACCAGGTTCCCACTCTCCGGATCAGAAACTGATGGAAGAGTGAAATCCTGGATGTCCTGGCACCAGAAGAGTCATCTGTCTTGACCTCCACAGGGCTCACATTCAACTATGGAGGTGATGAGGTCTGTGGAAAAGCCAGACGTAGACCCTTATTTCTATGACCAAGAGGCTATTTTTCCTTCCCTATTACAAAGCAAACATGCCTGAGTAGCAGCCACCAAAAACCAGCAGGAGCACAAAGCAGTGAAAGCTTTGCCAGTATTGTCTTTCCAAAAATATGTAAAGGAAGCTTTTTTTCATTCTTTTTTAAATGTGGAAGCATATACACTATACTATTACAGTGCGATGGACTGAAAATAAAATCACAAGCATGATCTGGTGTATTATATCATGTCCAGTGAAAAATGTCCACCACAGCCCTTTGAAATTGTTTGGTAAGTTTATATTTTGCTTTTTTTTAAGTCACATAATTTGGACAAAGCACAGTTGTGATAATAGGGAGCGTGCTGGGTCTTTCTACATTCCACGGCTGTAATAATGAAGCCATTAAATTACTAGGTCAGAGGCCCCAATTCGCAAAGAAATAATACCAGTTTATTATTTCTAATCTTATTAAGTTAGAAAATTGTCTTGAGATGTAACGTCAACCTGTAATGGCTGAAGTATTGATTATATTAACCCAATGCTCATGGATAATTCAAAGAGCCTGATTTCATCTAATTTCTGTAATTTTTAAAACAGTGCAGCCCAATTTCTTTATGGCAAACTAATCCAGAATTATTTCTATAAATAATGAAAATGTATTATAGGATTTGCTAGGAGTAAGCCAATAAAACATTTTGTGTGATGGCTAGTAGAGTGGGGGTTTAATCCCTTTCTTCTTTATCTTTTTTGAATCATGAATCTTATTTTTTTCTTTTTTTCTCCTTTTTTAATCTTCCATTGTCTCTTTTGGAAATATATACCTGCATATTTCCGAAATACCGATGGACTTGTTTTGTTAACCTTTTAACTGAGATTGATGGGTCCTTTGAAGATTTTACCTAGATAAATATAACAAACAATATAATTTCAGCTGTCCCAAATTTGAATCTTCCTCAGTTTTGAACAGCAGCCACACCAGCCAGGGAGATGTTATAAAATTCCAGAAACTCCAAAGTCACTTGGTTCCTGGAGAAAATTTTTTAATTACTTTAAATTGCTCTGAAGTTTTTAAGAAATATATAGTAGCATATGTGTGTGCACAAGTGATGCACATACCCTTATACTTGCAATCACACTTGGATATGGTCCAAGGTCCATTAAGCTCAATGGGAATCTTTCCATTACTTCATTGAGCTTCAGATCAAGCCCTAAGGGGGGCTGGTTGATTTTAAGTATACATTTTCTAAGCTTGTTTCTGATCTTCCCCACTGACCTTGCTCTGCACCACTTCCCCAGTTTCCATCCAGAAACACCAGCTTGAGAAAAGATGTGTTTGGGGATTTTTCTGTGCCTCCTTTTCTGCCTCCATCCCTGTGGCTTTCCTATCAAAGCACTACATGCATTAAGAAAATTAATGTGACTTAAGTTACTGAACCAACCTGAAGGCTAGTTCACTCAAAAATATTTCCTATAAGGATATTTATTAGCTCAGAAGACATGTGTGGGCAGAGCATGTTATTTAGTGACCTGTAATGCCCAAATAATGATCACAATAAATCAGTACTCATTACTATGTAAGGGAGGTCTGGATCGAGTGACTCAATAGGTAATGAGGTCTAATTTAGTGCCATGGTATTATTTTACAGAGTATTTGGGGCAGGGGGCGGAGGGGGAGGGAAGCAGGGGCTGAAGGGGGTCTAATTACCTCAGATTTCTCATGTGATGATGAGCCTCTAACTTTGGCCGGTTGCTTTGGCAGGGTGTTAGAGGTCAGGCCTTTAATTGCTATTGGCTGCATTTGGCTACATTAAGTGAATAAATATTTAAGGTCTGGACCTCTAACACTGGGTTAAATGGAGCAAGACTGGGGCTAAAATCAATATAATGGGATATAGGGAGGGGGAAAAATGTGCATTGAGGTAGAAGATAAAGAATTTAAGTCCTTCCTTGTGAAGGAGCGAGGGGTGGATTTGGGGGCTGGGGGGGCGGTGTTGTGACCTACAGGCAGCAAAACCCAGGATCTAGAGGGATGAACACACCCCACAGCACCCAGGATAAAAGGCCCCAAAACCTTGGATTTCAGTCTTGCTTTGTGCTGACACCCCAGAGACATTACTCCTGCTCCCCTGCCTCCCACTGCTGGGGCAAGATTATTCTTGGTGGCACCAGTGGTATCCCTTGATCATCCACAGGACAGAAAAGACGTGCTATGGGCAACACAGAACTGGAGAATCTCCCCAAGGTTCCCCTTTTTGTCCCCACCAGCTGTTGAGATAGTCTGGGGGCAAGCCCCAGAGGCCAGCTCCTTTATAACGCATATGTGCATCCCAGGAGCAAGCTAGTCCTCACATAAATTCAATCTCTGCAATGCTTTTGCTCCTGGTCTTCAAGTTTTTAAGCCATGTCTGGAGGTTAACTGCACATCAACTACTAAAATTAGTAGTAGACGTGAGGTGGAGAATTTGCCATTGCCAGAGTCCCCAGGTGAAGTTCTTCAGAGCTCAAATCCTTTAAAAGTTAGTTATGCCATCTTCTGGAGTGGCCCTGTGTGCTTCCTGTTCTGGGAATTCACAATCTGGAAGCAAAGCTGAACTCTCCCAAGTTGCGAGTCTTCGAATTTCAGCGATACATGGGGCTTCCAGTGGCACATGGGAATCCAGACCCCAGGAGCCAGGCACTGGGCTCAGCCTGCCTCCTCAGGATAACTGCTCAGGAAAAGAATGGTAAATTCTTTAGCATGGATGGAGCCAAATTGTCATCCACAGAAATGCATACTCCTTCTGGTAGAAAAGAGACCGTGCCAGCTCATCTCCAAGCCTCTGCTTATACCTGTTATGTCTGGATGTTAGTAACTGATGAGGCTCATGGGACACATCAGTACAAATCCTGCTTGGAAGATTCAAGTGGAAACTAAAACTTTTTCTACACTCTAATACCCAAAGGAGCAAAGAAAAACTCTCAAAAATGATTCTACATCCCAGCTTTCCCTCCTTTTCTCCATCTTTCTGTCTCCAGACAGACAGAGTGAGAAGTGGGGAATTGCTCAGTAACTTCAGCCCTGCTCTGTTTCAAGACTGACCCTCATTAGATGGCTTTGAACAGATGCAGCAGAAAACCCTTATTTCAGAAGTGTGGAAAGCGTTGTGGAAAATTAAAAAAAAAAAAAAAAAGATAAAAGAAGCAAGAGGAAAACGAAAGTCTTGAAAGTAACATGATGTGTGAAAAACTTAGGGAGAGTACACAGCAAGAGCTATATAGTAGCAACCAGTGTGTGCAGAACATATCATGTTTCTGCATATTTCAGAGCAGGAATGAGCCATTTCTTTGTGGTGGGTGTCATTTCAGATGGGAAAGAGAGCAGACAGATTAGGCTGTCTGTCCAGGAGCTCTCCTACCGCCTGCTGTGGGTACTGTGCAGGATAACACTGTGTGCTGCACAAGGCAGGCTCCAACCAACATGCTCTTCAAGCCTCGTCCAACGAGCATCATTACAGCTATTTTTAATTTCCCAAAGAAAGGGCCTGCTACTTAGCAACTGTCCTCTGACTTCCTAAGAAAATGAGATCTGTGCAATGATGCACAATACCAGAGCATCTGTGTGTCAGTGCTTTCTCTCTCCCCTCCCTCCATGAACTTAGCAACTGATTTTAACTAAATTCAACAGAGTAGTAAGAGTCTCAAAGATGCAAAATTCTGTAAATTTCATTAAATAGTCAGCTCTGTAGAGGAGACAAATCCCAGTGGTTCCCATGCTGGTAGAAAGGCTGCTGAGTGAGCTCGACCACACAAACTCACAGGTACTGGACATTAGCAATCCACAAGAAAAGCACTATTATGAATTCCCCAACCACAGCTAGAGAAAAGCCTCATAGCTTATTAGACAGCAAAGACTCCAAACACAAACTACAGAGACACTGGAAAACAGATTTCATGGATCTTACTATTTAGAGTTTTAGTACTTTATTTTCACATGTTTAATCTGAAGGGACTCTGCACAGCAAATGAAGAAATCCTGGAGAGATTGAGGCACTGAGCAGACTCCAGGACTGCTGATAATATACAGAGGATTTTTATTCTAGCTCCTTTTCCATTCCCTTCCTTGGCCTTCAAGTCCTCCCTCTGCTCTTTTGCAGGTTATCTGAGTCCTGATAACTCTCAACGGTTGCAGGTTATAGGGAGGCCGTGTCTCTGATAATGCAGTATTATTTTTGGCTTTCTCTCCTTCATGTTTTTGTTTCTGAGTAAAAAGGGTCTCCTTTGTTCTAGGTATGGGTACAGGCTGAACAGAAATACCTGAAGGTCTGGATGTCTCTTTGACGTGTCCAGTCAGCACCTATTTCTTACTGTCTGGAGGCCTTTGACACAGCAATCCATTATTTCTTGGTTTAATTCTTTATGCACAGCTTTTCATATTGATTACCTAACATCATTAGTTTTGGTCATTCCATACAAGAGACAATGGAAAGATCAATTTTAACCATATGAGCTAAAGGAACTTGCTCTTAAAGCATCCAGGGACTGGAATCATTTATCTTCTGCTCTCTGAATCATAAATCTTTTACAAGTGCAGCATTAGATTCATTGTTTGCTACAGCCGCATGTGATGTAGTTGGGGATCATTGTAAAAGTGTCCTACATTGCAGCGTGAGGCTGTATCCATAAAGCATATTAATGTACAGTATTGTCATGGAAATTGTCATGAGCTGCTGCAGAGAGCATGGTTTTCACAAGAACTGTGCAAATCATCAATTGTTTTTAATTTGGTGGCTGAACTGGAAGGAGAGAATTTGTTTCTTTTAGACGTAGAATAGAAAATATTTCCTTCCTCAACTAATCAAAAAATGTTTTGCATCCAAGAAATATTTTTTTCGGGCTTTTCAAGGGAATTTGGAAAGGAGGAGCTAGCTTCACAAAGGGATTTCAGTGACATTTGCAGAATTGGGCAGAAAATAGGAGGTAGTACATTTACATGCAATAACTATGCAAATAACTGTGGATAAGGCGCTCACTCAAAATATAGCAAGGTACTGTTCAGGCCCACATCTGCCTGTTTAGGACCTAGGAAAGAAGGGTAAATGCTTAGCTATGGGGTCTCTTTTAATCACACCCATAAAAGTTGTATTGCTTTTCAAGAAGATTTACACAAATACAAGAGGAAGGTTTTGAGCCATGGCCTCTCATACCCTAAATCCCTATCGCTGGGGTCAGATGAAGGGAGCAGAAAGACAAGATACATCTGAACTTCTACTCAGAGCCTGTACTGAATCTTTCCAAGTAAACTTTAAAACTTGTGTAACAAACTAGCAGTGTCCAAAAATCTCACAGATACTGCAACAAGAGAGGAGTGGGACAAGGCATCATCGGAAAGTTCAAGCCTTGATGACCTGAGTTAATGGAGCTCTTCCACAGCCTCATTACTGCGGTTAGGATTTGTCACTGGGAAGGGACACGTTCAAAACCAATGGGCCAATCTAATAAAGGCACATTTCTGCACTGGCTACTTCTGACCAAGATCAATAGAGCTGCACAAAAACATGAGGGAAGGAATTTTTATTGTCTCTGACCCGAGAAATAGTCATATGGACATCTCTGTACATGCATTAGGGTTTTGATGTCTTCAAGGCATCTGATCCAGTTTTCCAGTCCCAAGAGATCTGAGTTGGGTTACTTTAGGTTGGCATACAAATCTGAGCTTTTGGATAGTTTGCCAAACAAATAGATGAACTGGAACTTTAGGGATATTTCATATTCAGATTTTATTAACAATGAAAGTGGGAGAAGAATCTAAAAAGTACTCTTTTTTTTTTTCAATCTCATTGGAAAGGAGCTGTTCATTTAAAAGAAAACAAAACAAAACAAAACAAAAAAAGACAAACAACAAAAAAAACCTACACATTTTCAAACAAGAGTTTGACTCCTTCCCCAAGAGTTTCAAACAAGACTTTTTTTATGCTTCCCCAAATTTTAACTGTTCTGCTTGGAGCTTTTTGGAATTTGCTGTCACAGGTCTCCAGACTGCAAAGTGCTGAGGAATGTAACTGAAGAATAACAGGACTGATCTTCTTCAAAGGCCTCCAAAGTAATAGCGTGTCTCCTTCGTTACAGAGAAGTAATGTCATTTTGTTAGTTCCACCACTCTCACAAAAGACCCATTAGAATTTCGGAGGTTTTAGATACTCTGGCCAGTCTTCAGCTGGTGGTATTCAATGGAGCTTCAAATTCCCTTCAGGAGACCTATGCTGAGTCACAAAAATTGAAGACCTAGGAGGCAATGAGAACACAGCATGGATAAAGTGGTGATAAAAATAACAGGAAAGCCTCAAAGATTTTCCTTTATCTTGTACTATGATACTTACAAATATAACTTCAGACTTGCCCCAACTGAATATATTTTCGTTTCTTTATTTCAACTCTCTTAAGGCAGTTATAGCTCAAATAACTAGATAAGTGCAATGCTGAGAAATAAGACAACCAAAATTTAGGGCTGATATATCCAAACATCTCTCCTGCTCAAGACCTTGGCAGTACGGAAAAGCCGAACATGCAATAGTTGCATGGGTGGAACTAATGGAGGAGCTAGAAGAGGGTGTATAATGTGGCACTATGTGACCAGAGGTATCACCAATGGATTGTGAGCCACCAGAAGGACCCTCTACAGCAACGGCTTCCAGAAAAGGGTTTTGCCTGGGAAATGCTACTCTTTCTTTGCTCTCAGGAAGCTCAGATACCTTTGTAGGGCTGATGGCAGTGGTAGACAATACCTTATTTATCCCTGGTAGCAATGTGATTACAAGATGGAGGTTTGGTGTAAAGAAGGAAGTACGGGAAGGGCAGACCCTGTGCAGCCTACACCTGATGCAGATAATAAACTGTCTGGCTCTGAGGGAGAATATTTTACTCTTGCATGGCTCAAGATGATGTATGAAACCACCAAAGATTACAGTCAGTGATGTCTTGGGAGTGATTTGATGTTTATGGTTAACCCTAACATTGCTTTTGTTTATAGACACTATTTCTAGAGTAATCTTATCTTGTATGGCTTTTATGGAAACAAAAATTATCAGGCTACAGCTTTTATAGTACAGAGGGTGATATGGATTTGATTTACACTTCATTACAAACCAGTCCTACAAACATTGCTCAGGTGCATAGTTCTTAGTTTCCTGGTGAAATTCACAAAGGAAATGAGACATTTTTGAGCTTAGGTGTATGACCGGGTAATCCTTGTCGGACTCACCTACCACCTCTGATGTTCACACATCCTTAGGCATCAGAACCTTTTGCTTGGAAAACTCCCTCCAGAAAGAGGTTGGTTCCTCTGTGTTAAGTTACCCCTTGACTCTTACACATCAGGGTGTTCACCTTACAGCCTCTCCTTAAAAATGGAAATAGTGATAATTTTTTTCCATCCTTGAGTACCCCACATAATGTCACAATGGGCTTTAAAATCACAGTGAGTGAGACAGATTAACCACAGCCATACCACCAAAATGGAATCATGCAGAGCACAAAATGGAGTATATTCCATGTAGTGCCATGGTCTTAGATGCCCCCCAGATGCCAGGGTTTTTTCCGGGTACAGGTCTACATACCCCACCCCGGTGAAGTCCTGAGAAGTGCAACATAGCTGTAAGGAGTAATTAGCTTTCTGTCTTGCTGTGTAGATGGGAAGCTTTTGAGATGAGCTTTGGACATCACAGAGTCCAGAGGATTTCCAGGGAAATCCATTCCCAAATTAGCCCATCTATCTTCCTGTCAGCACTTTTGAAGAAGCATCCAGATAACCTGTGTGAAATCATAATACTGAGCTGCAGTCAGGCCTACAGCAGCAGTAAAGTTCATAAGGGAAAAAAGTAATACTTTTACCCTTTTACCTTTCAAGGAAAATCATTAATTCCCATGCATCTGTTCAAAGCAAGGGAAAAAAAAAAAAAGAAAAAGAAAGAAAATCTGTATTTTACAAAGAAATTTTGCCAACTTCTTAGCAAAAACAGCTTTCCAGAATGAAATGGCATTTTCCCTGCTGTGAAAAATATCCCTTTGGTTTTCCACATGCATTTTAAAGAGAAAAGTTTAAATTATTGTTTAGATTTTTTTTTAATGAAAAACTGTAAAAAATGATATTTTCCATCTGCTTTACCAGAGGTGAGAACTTGTGGCTACACACGTCTCTTCTGTGGCTACTCAAGGAGTCAAATGCAGATGGTTTGGTTGCCTTGCTTTGCTGTAGATGCTGCCCCATCTTGGAAGAGGTTCTGGCAGCTGCCAGAGCAAGGGTGACAACCACCTGTCAGCACCGTTTTCTGCTGGGTGGTACCACAGCATCAGCTCTTGCCGTCAGCCTTTCCCTGTGCTTGGGAGGAGATATCGACGTGTTGCTGCACATCACCCACCAGCCCCAGACAGACAGTGTGTACACGTAGCATCTGCTCCAGGCACATCCCCATCACTCATTGGCGACTACCTCCAAGGGGTCCATTTGGGTAATCCAGACCTCCTGGATACAGACCAGAACCAGCCCAACACCTTCCTAATGGTACGTGTTATTTGCATCGCAGCAATGTGAGATGAGCATGGAAGAAGTAGCTCCCAACATCAAAATGCAGGCATGGGGATGAGGTGCTCCAGGCACCAGCACCTCTTTCTGCCTGGAGCAGTTGGTGGGATCTCCTACCAGCAACCTCAACATCCTTGCTGGATGCACTTGGCCCTCCACAAACAGCTTTGTGGAGGGGTTGTTGGAAACTTCTTGTCTTGACTGGACCTGAAGCATCACTGGCAAACAGAAGTGAAGCACCAGAGCTGAACTTCATACTGTACCACATTGCATAGCTGTTAAACCTCTTCATTATGCCCTGGAGGCTCAGAAATTGTTACTAATTCTCTTTACTGTTTCACATATTTAGAAAGCTACCTTTTCTTCATTGTATCTGGCATTTCCTGTGGCTGCTAGGATCTGATATCTTTGGAGTAACTATGGGGCTGAGGAAGTGCAGGGTCTAGATGCTTGCAGGAGCCCGGACACACTCTGATAATGTGAAACAAGCCTCCCTGGTAGCAGGCACACAGTGAAATGTCCGTACCGCATCTCTGAAAGCCAGGATGTTATCTGAAAGGAACTGCTTGAATTCTTCTGAAGTTAATCCTACTTAGTGTGAAGTTTCCATCACTCCTGATTTATGGCCCTTGGACTCACCTCTGCGAGGTGGGCAAGGTGGGTGTATATTTAGGCCCAGTAGACCCTCATGGTTCTGTTTGGGTGTTAGCAGATGGTTGGGGGAGAGGAAGATGGGAGAGCAACTTTTAGAGTCGCTTGAGTATCCATAAAGTTGGGATCAAGGAGGAAAATAATCCCCTAGCAAGGAATCCTGGAATTAACTGAAGAAAGTTTCAGATCCGATTATGAAAAGCGCAGGAGGTCACTGTTTCTGGTTGCTGTTAGCGTACAGCAAATTGAGGTATTGTAGTTTTATCTTTTACCAGAAAAGCCCTCTACTTTAAAAAAAAAAAAAAAAGTAGGAGCCCCAGCGTCTCATTTTTAACAAGGACCAGCTGAAAAATGAAGGCAAGCAGCACACAGACCATCTTATGTCTGCCAATTCATTTCCTGGCCCTGAAAGAAAAAAAAAAAAAAAAAAAGAGAAAAAAATAGAGAAAAAAAAATCCTCTTGTTTCCTCTCATGCAGGCCAAACATGGCAAAGCACCAGGGGAATTCTGAATGGAATCAATTGCACTTGTTACTAACTGAGTTTTCTTTTATTCTTATATTACCAAGGCCTGGATATTCAGCTGCAAGCAATTATAATGAAGAGTTACTGAGTAATGGTTTCCAGATTGCTCCATGATGGGGCATTAATTGAAAGGGACAATTTAAGAGCTTAGGCCATGTAAATGCATTTCTTATTCTGTCAGATCAAGAAATTTCTGCATACAAGAGGCTGAAATGCTCAGAACTGATAAAGACTTAATAGTAGCCACTTAAGTGAACATTTGGAAAAGGGATTTTACATTTAAGGGATCAAGAATAATTAAAATAAAGTAGAGAGTCAGGGGTTTATTAAGAGTCAGAATGTGAATGTTATCAGCAGCCTGGTAGTTCTTCTTGGAGTTACACGGAATTTGCGCAGGGGAAGATGACAAGAGGGTTTGGCTCCTTATCTTGCTGTCTCATCTCGCTTTAGTTCTTGACTCTCCTGAGTGAAAGGCCTTATTGGGCCCCAAAGAATCAAAGACAAAATTCCCTATAAAGTTAGCAGGATGAGTTCAGAAGGATAACATTGCACTGCTGGATATCTGCCCTTTTCTAAAAGCCAGTTAAGAGAAAGTACTTCCATACTGGGGAGCTGATGCCTAATATAACAATTGGCTTTAAGTGTAACAGTGGATAAATGAGATTTTTAATTCTGCTATAGCCAAGCAAACAGAAATGAAAAATATCCCTTGGACTACACTAGTAAAATCTGGGGTTGTTTGTTGCAGTGAAGGGATGAAGCCCTGGAATTTGCAAGCTGTCCAAGCAATACTATTTTCAGTATGATATAACCGATGTTTAGCAGGTTTTATGTAACTATGTCTCTGCACTTAACTATGAAATCATACTTTTTTTTTCCTTCAATCAATATTTTATTGCCCTAGTAATTGCTACAGATAATACAAATGAAAAATACATTTCACCCTGGGTTAGTGAGTCTTCCTAATTTTTTGTGAATTCGTATTAAGCCAAAAATGGCTTCTAATCAAGAGAAATGTTTCCTTTCCTAAAACACTGAGCCGCTTATAGGAATAATTCTGGCAAGAAGGAGGGGGAAGGGAGTTTATGTCTCGGGCTTCTGCCATTATCTAGTTTGAACAGATGGAAGCTCAGCCACTTGTGATTAAATCACTGGAATGAAGATGGACATCACTGAAATGGTGGTCAGTCATTTGCTCAATCCCACATGAAGAGCAGCCCCCCTGAAGCAAGTCACAGCCTGCCGGAGAGCTATTACTAAGATGCCTGGGGTTGAAAATATAAACACCTTCAGAGTGGGTGGTCAGCTCAGGTCAGGCTTAGGGTTGATTCACAGGCACTAAATTAATCTGTAAAAAGGGATGTTTCTAGACTGCAGTCTGGGGAGGAGGGAAAGGTGGTGTGTGCCAATTATTGGGCTCTTACAAATGAGCAGGCCAGGCAAGAGTCTCTGTTTCACCATCTGACGCAAAAGAAAACCAAAAATGAGGGCAGAAGTGAATTATTGGTCTTGCTCAGCCACATGGGAAAAATCCTCCAGGCTTCCCTGGAGCACCTCCTCCCTGAGCACCCTTTCCCTATACTGTCCCATGCCACCACTCACCTCCGCCTCCCAGATGGAGGGAGAGACGTGGCTCGGGGTGGGCAGAGAAAACCAATCTAGGGACACCTGCAGAGACTGTGGCCAGCCATGTGGGACCCTGAGGGGCCAGCACCATCCCCCCCGCCACCTCCTGAAGTCCTGGGACCTTGGTCATGCAGTTGGTGGTTGCCAGCTGGTTGGTCTTCTCAGACTAGCCTCAAGATGCAACTCAAAACTGGACTCTGATGGCCTGCAATTGGACCTGACATGGTAAAGAGTTAGGAGGATCAGCCAGAAGAAAAGCCTTGCAAATGAAGCAAAGTGAGGCATCTACTTGCTCTAAAGTGTGCAGAAACTTGGCAGGGTCCAGGACTGACTGTAGGTACAGTCGAAGTAGGCAATACCCAACAAAATGGCCTTGGTTTCCCCACATGATTTGCCTGTGCCAGGTGCTGGAAGAGCAGAGAGGGGCTAGGAGGGATGGCTCAGTGGTTACTGGCAGGAACACAGGAGAAGGGGACAATTCCTCTACTGGGAATGGATATTATTCCCCCATATCTCTCCTGATTGCTCAGCATCGCCATGCCATCTCAGTACCTCCATCCCAGCTCTGCTGCTTCCCCGCCTCCTCCCAGCTCCTCATCCTTGGGATGGCAAAACCCACAGTTGCCTGCCCTGCTGGGGAGCCCTGAGAGAGCGCTGTGGGAGATGCTTGCAGAAGCCCTTGTGAAAGAACAGTGAGGTGGACAAAAAAAACCCCAGTGCACCCGTCCCCCAATGTATCCGGGTGTCTGCACCAGTGTGTGCACTGGGGAGGCACCCTGGGGTGCTGCACGTTTGGCCTTTTGGGCTTTTCTGTCTCTCTCCCTGGCACTGTCAGTCCCTGGGGCGGTGGAGGTGCAGAGATCCTTGCTGAGAAACCACAGAAGCTGCAGGAGAAATGTCTGGGAAACACAGGGTGGCCTTCCTTGAGGTTAGAAGAAAAAGGCTCTATGATTAATCAAATATATCTTGATTCAGTTAATACCTGGAGAAGAAAAGGTGTGCAGTGCTACTTCACAGAAGCCACAGAAAAGCAGGCTACTGCAGAATAGGAAATTTAGGAAAGGCTTTCCCCATTCCCCTCAAAAAACATGTATTTCTGTTTAGTAGGAGGGCTTCTATTTAAATCAGCACCATTGCTTTCTTCATTGACTAATAAACTTACACCTGGAATTGCTCCAGCTACAACAAGCCAGAAATTCATCCCGCAATCCCACACATACAGAAAATAAATGAAAATATTTTTCCTGCATTATTATTAAAAGCAGAGAAAAACATTATTTTGTTACAAATAATAGCATCATTAAAAGTAGCTTGTGGGAGACTAGAGGTCTGGGTGGGGGGGTGGCTGTTATTGTTTATCAGTTTGGGTTTCCCCCCAAGTCCAAGTCTGCTTTGAAATGTAACACGTCATTAAGGAATTTGTAGTTACAAAGTACAGACACTTGCTCCTGACAGTAAGCATGGCCACTTCTGTTAACAGAGCAAAACCATAACCACTCCCTCCACCTTGCCCCTACTCCAAAACAGCAAAAATCCTGATTAACAGCCAGGATAAATATGGCAGCCAACCAAAACACTATCCAACGCGAAGTTTGGTCAAGCTATAAAACTGCCAGCAGAAAACCCAGAAGCAAAGCTCGACGCTGAATTTTAAGTTTAGAATAATAGTCTAACCCAAAGAAATATGAATCTGATAACCGCTAAGGAAGGAGTCTGGGATTTTCATTAGTCACTTGCATGGAGGGGGTGGTGTTGCTGGTGGGAGACGGGATGCATAATGGCACAGTGGTGAAATGTAAAAAGGGGCAGAATGGTTCAAATCCTGAAAAGGAAAAGGGAGGGGGAAAGCGTATTTGTTTTTAAAGGCAATTTTACATTAAGTCACACAAGCAGTTGAAAGACTCACTGTTCTTGCAAGTTCTAGGCTGGTCCACTCTGATACGGCATAAAAGTTCTTCTGTTTGTGTAAGGGGAACGGGTGTGTGCTCAGCGCCCACAGAAATTAATGGACTGTACACAAAGTCATTTTTCCCTCAACTCCTCAAAATTTTATTTTTTTTTTTTAAGGAAAAGCCTGTGACCCCATCATATACTGGAAAGTCAAATGCCTCAAGGTAAATCAAATAATTAGAAAGATATTTCCTTCGCTTTAAAAATTTCACTCGCAAAGAAAAAAAAAAAAAAGAAAAAAAAAAAAGAAAAAGAAAACAAAACCCTCACCCTCAAGCCTCCAAAAAACTTGGAGGTGGTTTACTTGTTTTTTCTGGCTGAAAGGATCGTTGCATAGCTGGCCCTTATGCGCCTTGACTTTGTGACACCCAGGTTTTAGTCATGCTTAGCCTTTCTGAAAAATAATAGTAGTAATAACAGCAGTGGCAGATTTAACCACAAGCAGACGGGACGTTGCCTCATGGCCCTCTCTCTGTAATGAGCATAGGTTATTTTGGTTGCTATTTTCTGCTCTGTGAAGGTCTTGAAAGCGCTTATACATAAGTCCTGGCACCAGTCCCACACATAAACGGTATTTCCAATGTAGCCAAACACGAACTGCTCACCTAGGTGGGATTAAACCGTTCATTGTCTACCTGCTGCATGTATGTGTGTAGATGTGTGGATGGAAGTGCAGATGTTGATTTTCTATGCATCTGCATGTCTTTCATATGGTCATAACACGCTAGTGATAGGGAGCGTGATTGTTATCTGTGATTTTTGCAGCAAACCAGAGAAGTCCTCCCTTCTTCTTGTTACACAGCATCGTGCCAGACTGTTTATGCACAATTTCCTAAAACCCTAAAACTCAGCTCTGGTGTTTAAAAGCCAAAGCAAAAGCTGCTTTTAGTGGAAAGAAGCTGACAAAATCTTTTTATTAAGGCTCTTTAGTTATATTTTGAGGGCCTATTTAAAAACAAAATCCATTCACACCTAATTAGTGAGATTTTTACTTGAGGAAAAAAAGGGGGAAAGAGTAATATGATGTATAAAGGACAAAATCAAATCAAGTTCTTTTTTTGTGTGTGATTTATATTTCATGTAGTTTTCCTTTATAAAACTAGACCTCACTGGATGCTCAGGAAGAGCAAACTAGGAACTAACAAGTTACATATGTTAGATAACATACTGCATGCAGTTGTGGTGACACAGTGGGTTTGTGCAGCTCGAAGGAACCATTAGCTCCTTCTCGCCTCACAGATACTCAAAGGAAGTTATAAACGGATTCCCAGATTTCTGAAGATGCCATTATTTGATGACTGGGTGCTAGAAAATGGTGCCTGTAGAGCCTCCATTTCCCTCACAGTGTCTGTTCTGAAGGTGCCGGGGTAACTTGCACAAGAGGCAATTGGTTCTGAGCAGTCAAAAACACAGACACTACTATATTTGGATTTGTTAGCTGTAACCTGAAGGTCAGGGGTTTCTGTGTAATCCCCTATTGTATTCACTCATGCTAAACAAATCGATTTTTATAGAAATTTTATTAAAACCTTTTCTACAGCATTTTCAAAGCCCTCCTGTAGAGTTAAAGTCCCACTATGGACTGTTCCACATTAGTTTACAGATCCTACTCATCCTCTACTCAATGCCAGAGTATTTTTTGGTAAAGTGGTAGACAGTTTCTATGTCAATACAGTCTCCTCAGTGGACTTTCACAGCTTTACAGGTGCAACAGGAATTTAAGCTGCAGAAGATGCTACTGCAGTGCTGCTGACAAAACCCTGACTGAAATAACTGCAGTCACCACAGGCAACAGTCAGAAAAAGTGAGAAATGGAGGAAAAAGTGGAATATGTCCCAAGAAGATGGCTTGTCTCCAGTGTGTCATCTGGCATCGTACTTCTCCCCTCGCCTAACACAGAGTGCAGGAAAGACAAAGAAAATCCTGTGAGCCACGTCATGATGTTATACTACCTTATTTTCCTATTGAACTCTGTTCTCAAGCCCACAGATACTTTAAAAGAACGATGTTTTTCTTGGAACATCTGAATCCCACTGAAGCCTTTCAAAGCGGAACTGTGACAAACACGCTATAGACACTGGCAGTTAGAGAGATGTGAACGTGTTTCTGTCAGAGGGTTGCTGGAGATGATGAGCATGACAAACTGTTTCTCATTACCCCAAAAGAGAAAGAAAGAAGACTTTAGGTGACTGTTCTGTTCTTTTATATCAATGGGAAAAAGGCACCATGAAAGGACTACCAATATCAAGGACCAATAAAAGTCAATTATGACAAAAATGTGTATGTCTGTCTAGCCATGCTTTGGCAGTGAGGTTGCTAAGGCATCAGAGACAGTCAGTGGACATGGCTGAGGTTGGGTCACCATGCAGCAGGTGCCTATGGGCAAGCTATATGTCTTCCTTAGCAGCTATAGAACATCTTCAAGATGCTGATGTTCATCATCAGTCTGCAAGAGTTAGATGTGAGTAAATCCAAAGATTTGCAGAAACCTTAAGGTATGTGTCTGACCACACAAGAAAGTTTTCCACACCATCATCTGTTCAGCTAGGCTGTTTGGTCTGGGTGAATTTACCCCTTATTGTTTCAGGGACAAAAGTTAAGAACGGTATTTTTATTTTAAAAGCCATTTGGAAAATATCTCCACTATACAACTTTAGGCAGCAGGGACACTATGTATATTAACAGTGAGTAAACAACTTTCTTGGAAAACATCTGTGGGTGACAGTCATTCACCCTCCCCCCCCGAAAACCTGACACTTGGATGGCTACTTATCAAATATAACCCAAAGCAGCTGCAAACCAGATAAGCTGAACCTACTGGAAACTCTGTCACTTGACGATCGCCTGACTGAGGTAATTTTATAGGGGGAGCTGCCAGCCCATGTGCACTCACCCACTGGCTACCCTGAGGCCAACCCTTGCAAAAGGCGCAGCATCTGAAATTCCCATCAAAACCCCTATGGCACCAGGGTTTACAAAGATTGTTAGCATGGTCTTCCCTTGAGCATGATAAGACGGGACTTTGTGTGCATTCACACCTTCACTCTCTCCAATTCACTCGCAGGGTGCAGAGCCATGACAAGAACCTGAAGCCGTGAGTAAGGAGGCAGGGCTCTGCCTGGGGCTTCTGCAGGTAATTTGCAGACTGAGTCTCATTTGCCCACACCAGGGTCTACGTGTGAAGTGCCATTGGAAGGTGACAGCAGAAGCTCCCTCTCACCTCCTTGTCCCCTGTGGGGGAATGAATGTCTTGGGTGGTTGGAATGAATGTCTTAGGTGCGGGTCATCCCACAGATCCCTGACTTGTGCTTGGCCTTGGACCTTTTGTGCTTCATGGAACAGCACAACAGAAGCCTACAATATCCCATATTCCCCCTTAAATCACATAATGCACCAAAAGCATTAGCAGGATCATTCAGAGACAGCTAGAAAAGCCAGAATTTGCTACTGAGTGCTGGGGTCTGATCCTGGACCTGGGGGACAGTCCCTGCTCTCCTCACAGTACCCAGAGACCTGCTACAGGCTGTATTAAGTAACACCGTGACAGCAAGATCCACTCCCACACTTCTGCCCAGCTCCAGTAGCAAGGACTGCATCTACCCAGACATGATAGTGTCCTTCCATGACACACATCTCTGCTTTTCAGCTGACCTAAGCACAAGGCGTTCAGAAAGCAGAGGTGGGTGCAGAATTTAAACCCTTCAGCTAGTGATACCCTTGATAGAGTGTGTAGAGCTTCCTGGGATGTCTTTATAAATTAGCCATGGTTCAAGCTTCTTACTCCTTGTTTTGCTCCTCCTCAGAAGCATCCTTGAATCATTGACCAGAAGATTTTCAACTGCCGTTGATCCTGACTGTTAGATACAGGAAAGGACATACAGACATTTCATCTACATATGTCTGTAGATACACCTGCCCTTGCCAAGCGGATTGATGTTTCACTCATTGACCAAAACCAATAATGCATTGGGGTGTTCCCTTTCTCTCTTACCCCCATTTTCTATTTCCTTTACAAAAAACACATCTTGTATCTCGTATACATACCTGTATGTGATGATGATGATGATTTGTTTGCAGAAATGTTCCTGCGCTGTGCTGTTTCATGGTAATGCATACTTGCAGTACAGTCCTTAACACAGCCCTCTAGACCACACCAATCTTTCAGCTGAAGCAACTTCATCCTGTAAATTGTTACAGAGTTAGGACAGACCTCAGTGTTACACATATGTATTTCAGAGGCTTCTGCAAGTACAGTGGTGGATTTAAACTTTTGCCCTGCAAAATCTCAGCTTTCATGAAGTTTTGCATTGCAAACCTTCCACCAGAAAATCCAAGTTCAATCTTGTATTTTAGTAGGTGATGACACAACTTGAGTAATATACCTTTCCAATGTGAAAATACTGCAATACATAATTTAAAAAAAAAAAAAAAAAGTTTGCTATTGCACTTTATTCCTCCCATGGAGAAAAACGTATTAGAACTTTCTTTGCCCTGTTCTGCGCCAAGGCTGTTGGTTGGTATCACATGGGTTAGAGATTTATCAATCTCCCTCTGTCAAATATTTTCTCTGGTTTTAAATTTTAAAGAAGCTTTTTCAGCAGCTGAGTTTGTGAAGACCTAGTGAAAGCTTATGAGAGATTAAAAGTGTGTACAAGGATGTTAACAAAGTAACTCCATACAAAATCTCAGATGTCTGCCATTGGACTTGGATTTTTACTAATGCATAGATATGCACGAGACCCCAGTGGGGTGCACAGGGCTGCGAAGCACCCGCAGACCAGAATCAACAAGGATACACAGCTCTTAGGGTGCTCTGGATCACCCAGTCACTTTCTTTTAGGGAAAAATAATTATTTTTATTATAAATAAATAAGACTACTGTTAAATAATAAGAAAATAAGAAAACTATTAAATAAGAATACTATTTAATAAGAATACTATTAAATAATACTAATAAATAAGAACACCTATAATATCCAGTGTTCAATCCCGGTATGCCCATACTTCATCTTCCTTTGGAAAATGCTTGCATAGACAAGCTTAGTAATATTTTTTGAGAAAATCATAAACTGCCTTGAAAACTTCTTCCAAATGCAGACATTCTTATGCTATACCTGTCTGGAAAGATAAGTGATGATCCTTCCGAACTGAGATTTCCCTTATGGAAAGTTCATTTAAGGAAAGATTAAGATTGTACCAAAACTTTCTAGGCTCTTCCATATCTCTACTGGAGAATTGCAGCCCACGAGGTCAGTCTGGCCCTCCAGCTGTTTACAAGAATTACATCATCGAACTATGGAAGGGAAAAGACACCATGCGACTAAAATGCACCCATTCTACTGCAAATGGAAATACCCAGATGACTACTCACGGGGGGTCAGTGTGTGCACGAGCCATAAGCCCAGCTTGCACAACACATTTGCCAAGGACCTGCAACGAGTGGATCGCCAAGTGCAAACAGAAGTCTTTTTTGTCAGGACTTGTGAAGCAAGACCTAAATATAGTAGATAAAATGCTCTTCATGAAAGACTCGCCATGCTGTGATTACAGGTCACCTCACTCCAAGCACTAAACCAAGAGAGCACCAGGGACTGTTTTGCTCATGCTTTATCCAATCTGCTCAACTGACACAGAATTTACAAAATATGCTTTGCAGTCTTGACATGCCAACAAAGCACTTTTAATTTTGGCTCCAGTCCAAGCCTGGTGCTAGTTATCTGATACTTTGCATGGAGTCATCATATTTTCTTCCTCCTACACACTTCTCATTCCTGCATAAGCTTTAACTAACCTCTTCATTAAATTAGGAGTTTGGAGAGCTTTCTCTTTTAAACCTTGGAGTCTGCAGGTTGTTTGACAAGTGCTCTGCACTTGACAGTACCTTTTTAAGTTTTACAGCTTCAGCTTACAAAGATACAACACTAAACCACTGAATTCACTCGGTTTGTTCCATTTATTTCAAGATCGTTTAATCAAGCTTGTCAAAAACATCTGAGAAATAAATTTACCTGGAGACACATACAAGGCAAGCAATTCACTTCTGCAGCTTATTTACTAGTTACCTCTGAACAGTAGCCAACTAACTTCTACCTAATCCCTAATAAGGTTGTTTTTTCTCCCTCCCATCAAAAATCTAGCACTCTGACCTTAATGCAAAGTGATGGATTAATGTTACACATGCTGTTCTTAAACCTCAGTCACTCTCTGCTATGACAGCAGGATTAGAAGGGAAAGTATGGACTGAAGGCACCCAGCAGATTTGGTGATTTAATTGTCTGAGCTTCTGGTGTGCAGGCTTAACTTTGGCTTAAGTAATGTCTTTTCCCGTCAAAAGAAGTCTGTTTGAAATTAATTCCTTTTACTGAAGCCCCAAGTTGAACACTTCCAGTTTTTAAGATACTTTGTGCATGGCAGAGGTGTTTGTTTGCCTTAATGCTCCCCAAACATTAATCTGAAGCTGTTGGCAATGACCACTTTCTGCATCTTGTTTTGGAGATGTCTTGATCAATTAGTGCAATGTCACAGTTACACGTAGTTATTGTATCTCCAGCTGCAAGCTGTTAATAATAAACTTACCCACAGGACAAACCTGCCATATGGTTGATGGTCAAGCAAGGCTAAAATATGCATTAGGAAAAAAATACAACTGTCAGCATGAAGCTGGATATGGCTTATTGGATTTGATGCGGGCATCTGACAGCAATGTTTCTTTTAGCAACATTCTGTATTGCAGGTCAGGAATCTGCCTACTGTGGAATATTTGTCATAGGAAGACAAGAAGAGAAAAAAACAAGGAAACATTTGTGAAATGGAGAATACAGGGTAGGTTAGTGGTGGCTGATTTTTTTTTTCCGAGGAGGGAAGGAAGAGGGAGTGTTGATCTGAGGGGTTTTTGTAAGAATGATTTGCTAAAGAAAGCCTTGTTCAAATTTTGGCATATGGGAAATTAAGGGAGATCAGCTGCAGATGACAAGAAAACATAACATGTTTCTTCCTTGCAGCTCTAAAGAAATTGGACTGTCTCATAAAATGTAAACTACAGAGGAACATATCCAAAGTCTATCTGGTGGTAGTTATATTCCCAGATTAGTATTTCTTTGTGCTAGGAAAAAAAACAGTGTTTGAGTGGGTTTGGAACTCTTGACATCTATTCTAGACACTCGGTGAATGGCACTGGAACGGTTTCTTGCCCCACTGATAACACCAGTGCAGCAAATGCTTCCTTTAGCTTTATAAAAGCGGAAGGTACCACAGCTGGGTTTGCCATTAAATAAATCAAAGAATGACATGAAAGTGAAAGCAAGCCCTTCTATTCAGTGGAGGCCTTTAAGTCCTTCCCCCTTGCCTCATCAGAGGTCACCTCCCAGTAACTTCATGTCATTTATGAATTGGAGGGTATGCAAACAGTTTCATTCCATACTACTGTCAATTTTATCAATGGCAGCAGAAACCAAACTAATTGCTATTCTAAGAGCAATCATGCAGTGAAGACCTTATTAAAAGTCCCAGACTCCTGTTTACATGCAGTAAGGCTTGATTTAATTAGTTGGTAATTAGAAGCACACTGTTAATTATGCAATTTAAAAGGCATAGCTGGGAGTCACAGTTCCTAGGAGAATTCTCCAATATATGGGAAAGCATTATTTTTTATTAGACTCTCCTATCAAGGCCTTGTTCTTGCAAACACTTCTGCACGTGCTCAACTTTAACAGGTGTGACTGGTCTCTCCGACTTTCATGAGTCACTCCCAGCCTCATGAGCAGAAGCCCTCTGCACACATCTTTGAAATGACCAAAAATCACTGCCCAGTTCCCAATTGTTTCTCCAGATTTTCCAAATACATTTCTCACAGAGATAATTTCTCCACGTTACGGTAAACATGAAAAATAAGGGCAAGCTTTCCAGGTACTTTGGAGATGTTGGGGCTTTAATGGACTTAGCACTAGATAAACAGGAGTGCTTTGATGCAAACCTCAGAATTTCAGCAGTTGGTCCAAAACTGATGACGTTAAAACACTTTGCTCCTAAACATGCCATCATTTTGCGTTAGAGCAATGTTTTTCTTTCTCTTCACTCAATGCAGGCTGATATTCAAGCCAGGCCAGGTATTCAGCCTGCTGTCTCCTGGGGTGGGGCTGTGCTGTGTGTTCAAAAAGTGCTTTCATTTTTTTTATCACGAACTTACTGTATTCTATAAAAAACAGTAACCGTTGGGTTTTTCTGGGCTTAAAAGTATTTTTGGTAGAAACGAAGATTTATTAATCCAGGCCCCTTCTTTTCACAGTTTTAAAAATGTAGCAGAAAAATCAAGACTGTGGACTTAAACTGATTTCGAGCCCATATGCCACCAGCTATTTTTGTGGGTTATTCCTGAAGGACCTATTTGTTAGAATGTTTTTTCTTCCAGCTAGCTAAATTTGTACAGGGGTATAAACAGCAAAGAAAGCTCCCAATTAACAAGACAAGGGAAGCAATCAACAAGAAAAGCCTCAGAGTCAGAGTTCAAAAAGAAGAAATGAAATGTTCAGTAGATGAGGAAAAAGAAATCTTTTTGATGTGGTGCAGAGTAGAAAGTCAAGAGCCAAGTTAGAAGAAAAATTAAAGGGATAGTGAGGATCGAGAAGAGAGTAGAATACGAAGAGATAAAGCATTGCATGAGCTGAACATATCTGAAACCAGTGAAGTCCTAAATACAGGGAATTAGCACTAATTTATGTTATACAATTTTTTTCTTGCTATTTCCAACAGAAGAAACATGCTTACTTTGATCACAGAGTGTTAATTAAATGCACCAATTCTTGGTAACATATTTATGAATCATTGCTTACATTAACAACAGCTCCATGTATATACACAGTAACTCACTTGTAAATCACCGCCTGCTTATTGTTGCTCCATATTTTTTCATGATTTCATCTTACCTGTTTTGCCTGAAGGGAGAATGTGTCTGTAACACATCTGAATCTTCGTGATAGCCCTAATTTAGGTGTTACGCATATACATTTTCTGTAGCTTTCTGGGCCACCCATCTATTAAATGTCCTGCCACTTGGCTGTTTTACATGATGTCAGCTCGTGATCTGGCTTTTTTTACTCTGTTACCAAATCCTGACTTCTTAAAACATTAAATAAAATGTTTCTTTCAGGGTTAATTATTTTGGAGTGTGATAGAAACCAGCACCCATAAAGTTTGTTGACATAAAAAGAGTAGATGTGAAAATAAAAATGTATGCATGTCTACACTGAGCTCCTGAGCTAATGCATTGAGTTTCAGATCTTGACAGAAACTTGGCCTCCATCAGTCTTGACTCTGTTTAAGTGACAGGATGGCTGGCAGCACTCACCAGTGCTTGCAGGATGTACTAATATTTACAAGCAAAAGAAGGTCTCTGGCTTTGTTGAAATAACACCACTTTCTTAATTTGACTGCTGCTCCATAGCAGACCTTAACGAACAGCTACCAAGGGAGGAGGTAAAGGACTGAGCTTTCATCAAATGTTAGTGTTTACCTTAAACCAAAAAAGTCACAATTATATTGAACAGATTTCTGAGGGCAAAGTATAAATAATGATATCATTCTTCTGGAATATCATGCTCAGGATGACAATGTAAACACTAAGGAGTTCCAAAAGCAAAATGCAAATAGCAAAAAAAAAAAAAAAAAAAAAATTATATTGGACAAGACTTCTTCACATAAACAATCAAAAATTGCTTGCAAGTTGCCTGTCTGGTACTGAGGTGTACAATGCATGTGTTGTATGTTTATGGGGGGAGAGGTGGAAACGTACCTGGCATTTCCTTTCGACTAGTTGTTAAGGCAGGGGCAACTGCAAAGTTTAAATTAGTTTTCAACTTTGGATCCAAAGTCACCTGAAGTTTCAGAGCAATTTAATCTCACACTTTCTGCTTCATCTTGGAAATAAGCAGGTAAAATATACAGGATTAATGTAATTGTTTTACACTGATAACATTTCTATTTGTCTGAAAGGATGACAGTATTGCTTGGTGGAATGCTGTGGGATCTATCCATCTGTGTTTCTACATACATCTGTACTGAATAGGTTAGTAATATATACAATATATACAATATAGATTTGTAACATATACAATAAATGTAAATTATACATTGCTATATGTAAAAGGTTTCACTTATCTAAAGAATTTGCAGGACCTCCACCACCAGGGTGATTCCCACTTTGTAAAGCAATTGCTCTCTTCACAGCCCTGTGCAGTAAAGACAGAAAAAGAAGAGAAACAAAGATGGTGGAGAATCTGTGTGGATTTGCTCAGGATCAGACAGTGAAACAACAGCAACCTGTGCAGGTACATCTAGACTACAAGCAAATACATACACTACTCCAAAGAATATCTGGGTGAAAACCAGCTCTGTAAAAATTAAAATAGCATTGCCCCTGACATTAATGGACCAGCCTAATTTTGTAACCCCTCATGCACACATAGGACCATTGAAGTCACTGGAATTACCTGCACTGAAACCAGTATGAATTTGGCTTTTTGTGTCCAAAGGGCAAGTTTACACTGACAGCATTGGATTTTGATACACATTAAGATGGAAAAAATCTGTGAAAAGGTAATTTTGCATTGATATACACCTACAAAAAATAGGAGGGGGATAGCAAACCAACAAAAACCCCACTCACAGTGGCTGCAAGGCTCCGGCATGCTGTGTATAATTGGAAACGTGTACTGCTAAATAAAATAATCACATAAGTCTTCAGCTGCCATTTATAGCAAAATGGCTAAAAAGACCTTTTGCTTTTCTGTGTGGGGAAGTCAGACAGAGGAAGAGGCGCAGCCCAGGCAAGGGAAGCTCGTGGGGCTGTACTGTAGGGCACTGTCCCAAACACCCCCGATGAGGATCCCAGGAGCAGCTCAACGTCAATGAGCACCTTGTCTTCCACTTGCAGCCAGGCAGCTGGGCTCTTCTCAGCTATGTGTAGCCAGAAGTTTTCATCTTTTATCCCAGCGTTCAGGTTTTAATGCTTTCTCTGCTGGGAAAACAAAAAAAATCTTAAAATACCAAAAAGGAAAGGGTGTGATCTCAAGTGTTGAGGTGTTCAGCCAAACACAGTGAAATACACAGCATGAGGAGTGAAAGAATGAAGCTATCACTGCTACTGGGGGGTGAGTTATTAATCTCACTGGGTGCTGCCAGCTGTGAGTTACTGAAGTTTCATCCTCCAGGTGGAGGTAATTTTAGATTCCAACTCTTCAATGCCATATAATATGCAACTATAAACTTCGGCATGTATACTTAACACTAACTGTTTATTTCCTTGTTCACTTTATCAGTTTTTGGTCACCCTAAGTCTAATTTTCATCGCAGCTTCTTTCTATTTTCCTCTGATAATTGGTAGTAGCTTCAATACAAAATGCCATGAAATTTTTAAATATGTTAAACCTTTGGAAAACCACCCTCAGGCAAGTCTTGGACGTTCCATTGTATTAACATTTTAAAAGACTAGTTGTGGGTAGGCAGAGCAGAGTGCACTACTAACACCTAAAGAAGTGAATACAACACAGAAGCTCCACTCAGGGACAAAGACACGACCACAGCAAAATATCACCTTGTATATTGGCTGAACTGGATCATTCAGGACGTCTGGAAAGCAGACCGCTTTCAAGCAGGTACATCTGAATTTAGATGTTTAGGTTTCTCAACTTTGAAGTTGTGAATCAGGACAATGAGAAGATTATGGCCTTCACAGAGGTTTGTGGTGCATTCACTTTTAAGACCTTGACCACCACTTTGGATGACCTCTTGAATCCATCATAACTCACGCATCTCCTAACACAGAACAGCATTTTTATTTTTGAAATTGCTCTAATTTCTTCCCTTTCCCTTGCATGGGAATGAGGGTCCTGAGCGGCAGTCAGAGAGCAACTTCCAGTGAATATTAAAGACCTTGAAACACTGACAGCTTTGTAAAAGTAACAAAATATTTGAGTTTTCTTTATGTTTCCCTGCTGGTATTTTCAAGCAGAGTTTTTTTTTTGTCTTGCATCTTATTTGGGGTCACCATAGTGAGCTTTTGCTGTTTTCCAGGAGAGTCTTGGCAGAAGCTATTATGGCATGAGTTTAAAAGGGGCTTTAACACCTGGTCTTTCAGCAGTCTTTTTCTCTGTACTTCTCGCTCTTTCCATCATAGGATTACAGCAGCTGGAGCTGTGAAAAAGACTCACTTTTTCCCTTCTGCTTTCTGTAATATAATTTCAAGCCAAATCCTGTGACAGTGTGAAGCATCTACAGTTCCTATGGATTTCAATATAGAAATGCATTTTCAGTATTTCTTAATACTTTAGAGTTAATTTTGGCAACTTGGAAGTTTGCATGTCGGGAATTAATACTAAGCGTGCTACTAGCCTAACCCAACCTTGGAACCAAAAAGGCTCTTCATGTTTGTGTGGCTTTTTTCTACGTTTTGACTAAGAGAATGATTAGGAAACTAAAAACTAATTGAAATGGTCCCACACAGTCCAAGGTTTTGAAGATTGGCTGCTTCTGTGAAATAAAGAAGAAGGAATAGTGTGACTATAAACCATAGCCAGTAAATTGTGTGACCGGCACCAGCTCTCTGGCAGCACTGCCTTTCAGATGCAAAACGTTTCGGTAAGAGAATAATGCCTCAGCTGAAATCCAGGACTTCGTAGGATTTTGTTCTGTGTAAAATGTGGCTCTTCTGTATGCAATGTCTTTTCATTAGCTACAGTTATAAAAATGCCATCTCACTTAAGCTACATTTTTATTAATTGTTAATAAACTGACATGGTTCCTTGAGGGCTACCCTGGGGGCACAGCTGTTTCCATGCTCTGGGTTGTTTGACTGTACGTTAGGGCATGAAGCTACAGCACCTTTCAGCCCAAGGCACCTCGTTCATGCCATGAGTGCTATTGTGTCTACGTAGAAATGACACTGCGGTGACTGCAGGACAGTGCAAGGAGTTGCCACCAACCGTTCTCAGATCAAGCCATAAAGTCCCCCTGTGCAACTTGGGATCTCTAATAAGCATGTGATGGAAAGCGCAAGTGTTAGTCTTAAAAAAAAAAAAAAGTTAAGTAGCTTTTTAATACTTTCTTAAGTCTATATTGTAACAGAGATGCTTTTATATATGGTCCTTCTAAACAGAGTTACTTCAAAAGAGAAAACACTAGGACTACCCTCCTGCTTTTTGTCCTCAGCAAAGACCAAATGCTGCCTTTCCTTTTCATTCTCAAACATTTGACTTGCAGTCAGGAAGGAAAAACAATTTTAAAATCCCTTGAGGAGAAAGGCAAGGAACACAGATTTCAATTTTATTGCTGTTAAACCATTTATGCCCAAAATTGAAATATTTGAGTGTTCATAGAGCTCCGTGTTTGATGATCGTTATTGGATAGATAGATCACTGTTTATAGATATGTTGTTTTAATGGTTCAAACATTGAATTGCAAAAATGATTCATTTTTGAGTGATCAAAATACATCATTCTGCATGCTAATAAAATGTTAAATACAGGCTATAACATAGATCATAGTAGTAATGCCTCTTGTAGGATCTGACGATCCAAACTTGTTTTCATAAAAGTCCTGGAGCTAAGGTTAATGCACCAAAGAGCTGTAACTCACCAGTGTGTAATACCAGCTGGTACAATATTATAATCCTGCAGCAACGGTGCAGGGCAAAGGAAAGATTGCTCTTCTACGCTATGAATATGGGCTGTAGTTCACAGGATGCTTCTCTACATACAGATCTAGCTTGATTAAACCCAAAAAATAACCCCATCTTTCCCCAATACAATTGACAGTAAAACCAAAACTATAACTCCCCATTCTTTTTCTCCTAAAGAAATTGAAATCTTTCACTGGAGACTTTTTCTTCCCCATCTGTAATATCCCCTTTCCTGCAACTCCAGTCCCAAGCTTGACATTGTATGACTGCTATATCCTGTCTCTTCATTAGTATCAGTGTTGTACATGCAACAGATTTAGGAACACACTTCATATTTGACAATAGGATTTGTTTTACTCACATTTTACTGGCATACCTTAACAAAAGTTCTGGATTTTCATCTTATTAAAAAGAGACATTTACCTTTGTGCAGATATAAAGACAGATTTTTTTCTCCAAAGAGATCAGCTACAAAAATGACAACTTTAATAATATGCTATGCCAAATTACTTTTCTATTTTCAGCGCACTGTGACGTCCTTGGTTTTATTTATCTGGTGCCCATCTCCCTGGTGTCAGAGCTACCCACAGGATGACACATTCGACATTATGGTAAGAAAGTCCTGCACTCTCTTGCTGCCTCTCACCTGGGACACAAAATCAGTTAGCTGAAAAAGGTTGTACAAACAAGTGACATTTTGCAACAACCCTCCCTAAAAGTGGCCAAGTTTGTGCTTCCGCCTGTTTTGCAGGGAATCAATTTAGAAAGTTTGGAGCCAGCACTGAGAAAATTCTTCCCCTGGCAAACAGACTCTGCAGACCTGGAGATGTCAAATTCAATGAGCACATGTGGCTGAGTGGGTTCTCCTTTTCTTGGTTGTAAGGAGTCCCGTCTGCCTTGTCTTAAAGCTGACAGGAAGGTTTCTGTGCCTTGTCATACGCCAGATTCATTACAGGATTGAGAATTTCAGGAAAAGATAGGCTTCAGCAGAAAGAACGTTAATTTCAGTCTGACAGGGAAAGTAACAGGATCCAGAATGAACTTTGTGTTTTTAAGACAAAATAAGAAATACAAAATTTTGTTCAAATGAGTTCTCTCTTTATGAAGTACATATAGTAGGCAACATCAACTTCAGCATTGTTAAATCAGGAGGATATCTTCAGTTCCATTCGAACAGACAGGATGCCTGTCCTAAAAGTTCAATTTGCTTGAGATGTCCAATATCGCTTTGAGAAGAGAGTTGAAAAAGGGACCGTTTCCCCAAATAGTTTTGTTCTCTTTTAAAGCTCAAAAGAATATATTAAAAAAAATAAAAAAAAAAGAAAAAGAAGAAGAATCAAAGAGATTAGAAAGAAAGACCTTGCCAAAGCATCTTTGATGATAATACCTTCCTCAGAGAGGCATGATAAAGGGATTTCCTAAATTTCCTTAGCAGAACTTTTTGCTTTTCATCTATCACTAACCACTAGAGTTGTCTGCAAAATTGCCATTAAAACAAAATTTTTCCAAAGATTTGGAGGGGATGGGGTTATTTTTCCCTTTATTCCAACTCATTCTTGCAGGGAGAAGAGCTTATTAATAGATAGGTCATTTGCCAGTATAGCTTCTTAGTTCTTTGGAGAAGGAATACATCAACAGAAGCAGCATTTTGCATACAGAATGGGAAGTGAGATTTTGCCTAGTTTGTTTACAGATTATCTCCCCAAAAACAGAAGTGCAGGGGATTCCCAGCAGGTATCTGGGAGGAAGATTTAGATTAGGAGGGGTCCTGAACTGTCCCTCCTCTCCCTCACTGCAGGCCCACCTTTGGGGCACGCTTTGCAGGGCAGGATTTGCTGTCTGCATCAAATGCCTCTGTAGCGTTGTCATTTAGCATGGAAAAAAAAAAAAAACACAGTGTGGAAAGGTGTCAATTTTCTTCAAGAAGCTTGCTTACCATAGAGCTCTTTGATCAGCCTTCACAGTACTCACCTATTTACAGGTTAGTTACTGCCAACAAATATTATGGAAAAAGGAGAAGAAATGCTTACTGGCATATTTGTGTCACCAGCCGACACTTGATATTACCATCTCATCAGCAACTGCTTCGTCACTATACAGGAAAGCAAGAAAGGAGAGTTTTCACAGTGTCCTAGCCCAAGAGTAAATGGCCACGGCACTGGGTACGATATTCTGTTCCAGATGGGAGACTGGTTAATTTAATAGCAGGCATCTGGAGGAAACCTGAGGAACAGAGATGTTAATTATTGCTAAACTTAATAGCACAAACAGAGGTGTAAACAATTGCAGTCATTCAAGTTCAGCAGTAATCAGTTTAGTCCAGGAATAGGATATTGTATGAAAGAGTCTCTTTCAATGGCATGAAAGTTATTGCCAATAATTGTGAAGCTGTGGCTTTAGCAATGAAAGGCAAACCCACCAGCCAGCAGCTCTGCCTGTGGATGGTTGGCAGGGATCCTTGACTGACCAGCACACATCTTATTCTAGGACTGAAGACTCACCATGCCCCTGCACTTATGGTTTCCTAAACCATGACACTCTGTTAATAAATTCAAGGGAAGATGATAAACTGGATACAAGTCAGACTGTACATGTTAAAATGCTCTTGACGGTGATACTTTCACCTTTGTTCTGTGTGCATGGCTGTGAGATGCCAGAGAAGTATTTGATATCAAAAGTGAGGAGGACAAGCTTCTCCTGGCCTCCTTAAATGCTTTCTTCATCTTGCTTCAATTTGTAGTGTCTGAAACAGTTATTTTGCCAGCAGCCAGGTTCAGCCGAAGCAAGGATGAATGTGAGTGCTGCTTTCTTCAGCTGCCTATCCAGCACTCTGCTATTTCTCCAGCTGCCAGCTTCCATTTCAGCTTCTCTTCAACTTGCTTTGGACACATAATGAGAGGACAGCCTGTCTCCTCAGTTGTGAGCATTTTGGGGAGCAGACGAAGGCTTCCTGGGTCTTCGTACAGCACGGACCACCAGAGGAGACTGTGCTGGTGGGATGCACCGGTTTTTATACCACTGCAAGCAAATAAATAAGAAATACCTTTACAAATGCCCCTAAGTAAGCATCCTAGAGCACTGACGAGGGTTGGGACCATCATTGGGGCCCCAGCTGCATGTTGGCTTTTTCTATCTGTGCCTTCACTGCCAGTTCAAGACAGAGGAAATGCAAGAGCTTTGACCTCCAGAAACCAAGTTTGCTCCAGGTCTTCTCGGCAGGCCTTGGGGGAGGCTTGGGTCCCCAACCTTGTGTACTGGCTTGCCCCAGAGGCAGTAAAATGCTGTATTCGCTTTGCTCACCAGAGAACATAATGGGCAAGTAGGGATGGAAATTCCAGCATCAGAAAACGTGCCGAGGCAAACCTTGCACATCAGCTGTCAGCAGGCTGGAAGGAGTGAGAGGGTTTGAGAGGCTGAGAGCCTCCTCGGTTTCCATCCTATAACAGCCTCCAGACTGGATTTTGCTTTGCTTTCACAACCAGAATATTTATTTCAGGGAACAGGAAAAGGATTGAGGCCGCACGCTAAAATTTATGTTTTTGACGAGAAGCAGAAAATTATTGCTGTCCATTTGGTGATTTAACCTGCATGGTACCTGCCATTAAATCATAGGGGGACGAATCAAAAAGCAACCTCTTCCCTGACATTTTTGGAAAGCTGAAATTCACACTGCCCCTCTGCAGCCCCTCTGTTCCCATCATCCACTGGCTGAGCTGGAGCCGGTTACCTGCACCCCATGTTTCTACCATCTCTGGAGAGACCCTTTGGAGTACCAGAGCAGCATCTGCTGAGACAGATGTGTGCTCAGAGGTTGAGGGGCACCCACAAAAAGAGACAACATCTTCTCGCAGCATTTTCCTCTCACAAAGGGCAAAAAGGGGCCAGTCTGAATTTGGCAAGCAATAACTTTTAAAGCTAAATAAAAACTGCAGAGCTCCACTGCCTGAAAGCCATGGGAACTGCAGCACTGTGAGCCACCTAGTAAATATATGAACTGTCAGAGTCAATGAAGGGTAAGATATGAGTGAACTCTGTGCAGGCTGATGGACCAAACTTTTTAATGCATGCCTACTAAGATGTGAAAACTGGTTTATTTCTGGTGCCTGCCCATGCTATTGGCTCTGTCAAAGAAAACGCATTAAAAGTTTCCACCATAAATCTTGACAAATCCTCAGGATAATCTACTTATACACCTAACCAAATGAAGCTTGGAAAAATACTGCTACCAAAGCTTATGCTGGAATGATAGGCTTTATGGTGTTACAAATGGAAACATCAGGAATGTTGGGCTCGAGAAAACTAGAGACTAATAAATTTAAAATAGCAGATCATAATCTATGCATACTATACTTAGCCTCTTCATATCAATACAGCATTAACATATTTCTATCCTTTTTGTTACCAGTGAAACTTTCTTTTCTCTGTAGCTGGGTGTTTTAATATACAGATGATGCATTCTTTTCTAGGTTGTTTTTTGAAGTGTTGCCTTCTGATAGTTCATTTTAGCTCCAAGATACTGGAAAAGTTTAACTTTCAGCTCTCAGCTAGGTCTCAAGGTTGGGTTTTTTTGTTACTCAAATCCCAAATCTGTATCTAGCATGAGTTTGATTGCAAGTATTCACTCAAAGAGAATGTAAAATATATTGGACTATATTTAATTCCAAGGCACTTCTGTTTGTAGTTGACTATCAGTGATCTTCACCCAACTGAGGGCACATAAACCACTGAAAAATTTCTCAAGATGGAATAAATCTGTTTTGATATTTGTTATAGGAAAGAAACCCTATTATTAAGGGCTTCTACTAATTCCTTCTGTAAGACCCCATTTTCAATGGCTAAAATCCTCAATAAGCTATAACCAGTTGAGGTGAAATTCTCTGTGTGATGTTCACATTCAGATTTGTGTTTACACATAAGTTTTATCCACAACAGTTTGTCGACCTTGCAAATAAAGCCATTGAAAAGAGCTTGTACCAGAACATTAAAAACCTCCGAAAATCCTTTCTATGAGAAGTTATTGTCCACCCAACTCTGGAGCAGGAGACTTAAGCAAGTCAGGTCTGCCCTTCCTCTCAGGATGTGCCTTCTGAATGTTCTGTGAAAATTTCTGCAAATTTGGTACATTGTGAGCTTTGAGTGATTGCCAATCACGTCTGCTCCGGAGAGAGCTGGTGATCAGTGGCAAAAACTGCAAAAAACATATGTCCTCGCCAAGCCTGCTGCACCTCTCCAGCTCATTGTGGGGATGGATACCCCCTCCGGAGCCAGCTGGGAAGGGTGAGCAGAGGTGGACTGGTCCCATTGAGGGCAGTGGGACTGAGCAGAACAGTGGCAGTAGCTGGTGGAGGGGGAGCTGGGGCCATGACGGGCACCAAGCCTGGCACGGGCACCTCAAGAACAGGGGGCAGGGGACAAGGACACATAAAACAAAGCCAGGAGCAGCAGGGCAGGGAGCCCCAGAGAGAAGTGCTGGTGCTTCGGGTCAGGAAGGAATGGGTGGATGGGGCCAGCTCCCAACGGAGCTGAAATAGATCCAAAGAGTCCTCCGCCTCTGCATTCCTCTGCTTTCAGCAAATACCTGTGAAAGCCATTAGCAAAGTGCACTTTTTTGAGGCAGTTCCCAACTTTAGAGTGATTGAATTTGCAACTTTAATATTCTTTCAGTATAGCTATGGTGTGTAACACATGCCGACATAGCCCATTGGTACGTACATATACGATGGACAGATACACATACGCGCGTTTTGTATTTGAAATGCTACAAAAGCAGAAAGAGTAGGCATAGCTATCTAAACTATTTACTTATGTGCCTCTGATCACATGGACATCCTGGGAAGATCAGAACTTTAAAAAAAGGTAAGGACAAATAAAATGGCATTGTTTCTTTTCCATACAAAGTAATATTTTTGAAGCGCGTCGTGGCACAATTATAGAGGTCCTACACAGACCACATCTAATCAGTCTCCCAGTGATACAGATGTCAGAAGAAGGCTTTTATAGCCCATCAGGTCCAAGAACTAACTGTTGAATACAAAAAATCCCTGGCTCTGCAGCCCGGGCTTCTGTATTTCCAAAGCCTGAGGGATTCATGGGATTAATTTTAAAATAAGGGCAATGGATCAGTAAGTCCGGCCATTCGCAGAAAGACAACCATATGGCTTGATCCAACTAGCCCCAGAAAAAAACAACACATTTTCTTAACTTAAAATATATGCTCTTACTAGATAGCTTGCAAAGGACAATTTAAAAGTGCCCAAATTTAGATTTTGTTAAAAAATAGTTTTACAGAAAACAAAGATCAACAGAAGAACTTCAGAAGTTCATTTCAAACTTAAATTGAAGACCATATTTACTTTGAATTTAAGAATTTTTTGAACCCCAAGAGCAAAACACACAATGAATAGGAAGTGAAATGTCTGGTCAAGTACCTGTAACAGAGCTAACAACAGAGAAAAACAGCAACATGCTTGGCATGAATGTGCAGATAAAGATACTTCTAAAAGAAAATGTTCATGTGTGAATCTTAATGGCCTCAGACCCTTTCAATAACTAAAGACCTGAAATAATAACATGTGCAATTCTTAATATTTGCCAGGTAAGTCTTGATCCAAGGATGTTTTCTAACCTGGACAAGCCCCAAGGGGGCTTTCTTTCAGGCAAAGGGAAGGAGTAATTTGGGTGCTTGTGGGTGGCCAGAGTCACTGGAGGAATCTGACTGCCCGTTCAAACCAGGTGAAACACTGAAGGGACGGGAATCAGGACTAACTAACTGGGCTTCCCTGGTGTCCACTGTGGTGGTGGAGCAGATGCTGCCCAGAGCCCTGGTGTTGGGCTGGGGACCTCATCCCCGGGGTGTCACATCCCCTCTTCACAGGAATCCGACCCAGTTCCTGGAGCTGGGCAAGCAGCTGTGCCTAAGGATGAATAATGCCTCCAATTAATTTAACCTGTACTTCTGATGGAGGCTTCTCAGGTTTTTAATTCAACATCACAAGTAATAGGGTTCGCTTGATTTTCATCTTTGATTCAAGTAAAATTTGTGACAAATACAGAAATAATTTGCTAAACAATTTCTGGAATGTGAGCTGTATTGATTAATCATTCCTAGTCCTAATTTAACACTTCTTTTCCCTGATCAGATAGATGAGTTTCATTCACATTACAAGGTGGCATAATTGTGAGCCTGAGTATTTCATAGAGAGCAACCTTCTAAAACAAAGTTCCAATAAAAAGGATTATAGCATTTTAGGCCATTTTAAATCTTTCTTTTTGGGTCTCACAACACTTCCCTTCAGCAACATACCTAAAAGTATTAAAGCTACTATAAAATTTATTGGCTGGGAACAGAGTATATATGTATTCCTTCTCTTACTGCGTATGACCCTGCTACTCCCGTGCTTGTTAATAAACAGTGTCCAATCCCATATAAAACGGGCTTGATACATTATTGCATTGCTGATTGTAATTTTTGTCAGCACCTTTGTGACGGGCATCGCAGAATCGCTTGTGTGTCTGGCTCCTAGCTGAGAAGAATGCAGTCAGATCTGTACGTGTTTTATTTAATTGCCTCTGTGCCTGGGCCTTGTTAAATGGCTTGAGGAAACCTGATCTATTGATGTCTCGTCCCCTATAAAATCCATCACTTCCGATGGAAATGGTTGAGCATGTGAACTTAATTCACTTGCCATCAGTTACGCTGGGAGTAAAATGCGGTTGGTAGAAAACAAACACCAAAAGAATATAAATGCAACTGGAGCAAATTCCGTTTAAAGTTTGAGTGCATCTTCATGAGAAATTTTTATATTGCTCTCACAGGGACAATTAATAATTCCAATAGAAATACTTATTTTTAGAAATATGAAAACAAGTAACCCTTGGTTAAAAGCTGAAAATAAATGGCAGACCTTCCATACATTTCATTTGATTCAATCACTTGCTGAATCTTCATTTAAAAATGCCTAGGACAGGAAACAGCGATCCAGTCACACCTCATTACTGCCTAACAGGGTCACGGTCCACCAGTGATCTAGAAGTAGGTGTAGAGGGAACACTTCAAGTGCTCGAGAGGATGTTGTGGAAAATAGTTTAAGTCTTACAGAATAGCCTAAAACAGTATTGAATAATTTCTGTCAGCTTCTAAAAACATTCCTGAGTAAAAAAATAGAAAATTCTGCAGAATTGCAAGAATGTCTTTAATAATGACCTATAGCTTTGTAAGCGCTATATTATTTTACGTTTATGAAAAAAATAAGTGTCTAAGGCTTATTTAAAGATTCTTACAGAGAGTGAAGGAAGAAAGCAATTACCTGAGACCCTGGAAAGAAAAAAGATAACATCCTGGTCATTGCCTACTAAACTAGTATAATAAGGTAAGACAGGGAGAGATTTGCTGATCTGCCCATAAATATTTTTGTCCCTAATCTTGCACACCACTGGCTTCGTCACCACTGTAGAAGGTGACAACTATAATTAGCTCCTCAGAAATGTCTATCTATCATTCTGAACCTACCTGGATTTCACAAAAAAAGAAAACTTGCACATTCTTGTTGGCCATCTTAGCAGCTCTGAAAATAGGGACAAATATTTTTACCGAGGACATAACAACAAAAATAAAAAGGGTCTGACTCTGCTTTCATCAGTATGTAATGGCAAGGCTCCTTTTAAGCCAACTAGATCCATACAAGCTGGCAATACCAGCCATCAAAATCTTCTGTTTCCTTCTCCTGCAGTGAGTAAACTTTGGTCCTGTTTCAACTACTTCTAAAGAAAAAATAGCATCTACTTTCTAAAGACATAGCTGGCCCCTGATAGGGATTTTCAAAATAAGTAGTCAGTTGTGTCTCTATCTTCAGGTAATGCAGACAGTCTTTTAAAATAAAGAAGATGAAGAGGCAGACAAGCCTCCTATAAAAAGCCACACTGTTTTCCACCCTCAGGTCACAGGTTGCCAGAAGACGCTCCCCAATAAAACTTGAAAAGCAACCCCAAATTCTCTAGGAAGAAATCTGTCATTGAATCCTGGCAGACTCACTTGTAACCATGTTGAAGAGAAGTATTTTTAACATCTGGAGTATTGGAAATGATTTATATCAAAATGTTTCAGTTAGCTAGAATTACACAACAAGAAATCAAGTGCTTTTTGGTGGTCAGAAAAATTATAGAATTCCTTCCCACAATTCAGCTCAAATTGCAGATTCCTTTTAAGAAAAGAAAGTTAATTTGGGTCCAGCTGTGGTATATCCATATGAAGGGTTTATTGTGTACAATAATCTATGCCATCTGCTTTGGCTATTGGAAAATTTGTTAGCAATTGTGAAGCTGATCTTCTTGTGAAATGCCTCAGCTTCTCCAGCGTAAAACCATAGAATTTGCCTTTTTTGTTCTTCTACTCCAGATGAAAACATGAAGATATTTGGCAATAGCATTTCCAGAATCACAAAATTGTCATATAAAAGATTAGTTTTAGGAACTCATGAAAGGACCTATGTCTGCTGGCTTATATATCAGCTTCTAGGTGAAAAGTGACTTTGCGTATTCCTCAGAGTGAAGACTTTTTGCCAGAAACTGAGCATTATGAATGAGTTTGTCATGAAACTTTAACCAAGTGTTGCTAATGATCACCTTGAGTATATAAACAGCTTTAGTGGTTTTTGCAGTCCTGCATCCTTTTTTTTTTCTTCTTTCTATTGTGTTTATCACAGTTATTTCTCACTTCACTGGTCTGTTTGTTCCTGGTAACCACAGGACACCACTCTGCTTTGTAGAACTACATGTCTTGAACAAATATTGAATGCAATGTTTAATGACTGAAATTAAAAACAGGGATGTATCAGGTATCCCAAAAGAAATTCCTGGGTCATTCCTGGGACGTTCTATGAAAAGAAAAAGGAAAAAAACCTATCATCATCTTGGAAATTACGTACCACAGTTTAAACATGTATCTACCGGAGTCAAAAGAATGGAACAAGGTAATTTCCAGAAAGAAGAATTACAGAAAGACATGCCACAGTTCTTGGCTGAGAGTTAATACAAGAGACAGCTGCTTATATGATATCCATCAATGAAAGGTAAGAAAAAACCTATGCTCATATTGAGGTAAAAGGTAACTAGCAAATCTAGCTTTGGAGAGCTATTTTCTGACCTTACATCAATCATCTCTCCCTTCTCTATTGTCTGCTCTTTCGCCCTGATGCATCCAACGAAAAGCCCAGCTTTCCATATCAAGTCTTACCTCCTTATCACTTCCTAATGTTCACCTTGGTGTTGCCTTCTCCCTCACCTGAACTACACCTGATGCTTGTATGCACACAAAATGCAATATCCCTCTAAGCTTTCTTAATAAGCCTTCTTGTAGGAGCTTGCAAGAGCAGCAATAGGTGTTTATACCTAGGCTGTCCCTAGCTCTTGTGTGTATCTGGCAGACTCAATTACCTGCATGCAGGTACAGTATGAAGAGCAAAAGTCTCTTTCATCAACTTCTTCATCTTGCAGAGAGGTCAAAGAACGATTCTCTCCAGTCTGCTGTGCATATTGCTGTGTTTTCCTGAGAGATGCTCCATTTATCTTAGATAAAGCAACAACAGGAAGTGCTGCTAAGTCTTGATATTTTTTTTCAGTTATTTCACAGTATTTCAGGTTTGTCAAAGATCCTGAGCTGCTGGAGACCACCATTCAGGACAGAATGAGCCTGTCATAGGGTAGCACTTGCTGAAAGGCAAGTGAGCACACCCAGACAGGACCTACTAAAACAAAGCAAGCAGAACAGAGCTCCTTGTCTCCTGTAGGAGGTACAGTAAGCTGACTGAACAACAGGCCCTCAGAAATCAGCCCACTCACCTAGCACACCTGCCTGTGAACGACCAGGATAATTCACAGTTTGAAAGCCCACGCCCCTTAACTAAAAGCTTCACCTTTGTCTTCTTTATACCCTTCCTTCAGGTATTTACATACATTGGCAAGATTTTGAGTTGGCAGGGCTACTCACACTAATACATACTAGACTGGATAGAAAACAAAGGCAGGGTTGGGCCCTGAGTGTGCAATATCAGCTGTGATTAGTGATCCTTCATTAACCTCTGCACTGCCACATGCCTAGGTGTGTCTTCCCTGAGGCAGCAGCAGCTGTGGTTTTAGGCTCCAGAAAGACCACCTATATTTATTGTGCCCTTGATGTGGGGATATCTTCATTTTGTACTTATCGTTAGAAAGCTTCAGAGCTAGGGTCTCTGTAACTCCTTCATTATTGCCAGGGCTATTGCAAACTTTCTCTTGACGCCCTGCCCTTATGATATTGGATTGTTCCTTCAGGTAGTTAATTAAGAGCTGCAGTTCCTTGAATGATTCATAATCTCTGTAACACCTTTTTGCCTATTCAGAAGCTGTGTTCGTGATGGTTGCAGCCTTACTGTGATCTCTCGGGACATTGCACCCTGGTACCTGCTCTCTCACCTGGGCTATTTCCATGGTGTGGTGGTGGTGTTTGTTTAGCTTTCGTCTAGCAGATGTGGCTCAGTCCAGAGTTGCTAGGAGCCTCTGATCATGTTTTTCTCCCAGAAGCAAAGTGTCACCTAGGTAGACTCTAGTAACCTCTAGACCATCACAAATCTGTTGCGTTTCCCAGTGAGCTGCCATAGGTGCCAAGCACAACCGAACCAGTAGGCAGTAGGGGAAATAGTTTCTTTTGCACATATAAGATGTTAAATCTGAACAAACGTGTTCTGTGTTTCTCCTAAGGAGAGTGCCAGAACCCTGCTGATGGATCACACGTAACAAAATATTTGGTTTCAGTAAGGTCTCCACTCAGAAGTAATGGAATATGATCCTTTTACACATTGAATTTCTTCCATTGGGCTTATACTTAAGCAAGGGAATGTGTCCTTTTTGTACCTTGACCAGTGTCTGGGGATTTTACCCATGGCTGTGAGATCAAAAGCCAACCCACCTCTTCTGCAATGCAAAGGAACTTGTCTTCAGACTTGAGTTGTGGAAAGTTAGCGCTCTTCCAGCTTCTCTTCCTCTGTTTCTGCTACCTTTAAAGGACAGGCTTCACCTTTCCTGTGGTGGTCTCTGCCTTTCCAAGGGATTGGGCTCTTTTTGCTGACATCAAAAATCAGGTATGCTTTTACCTCATTGCTTTATCTTACTATAATTAAAGATGTCATAGGTGACTTTTCTTCCTGTTTGTGGCATATCAATACGTTAGCTGATAAACTCTCACTCCACATAGAAAGGTGACCGTTCCAAGTCCTATATTCTGCTTTCTTTTTCTGTTGTCTTCACTGCAAAAGGAGCACCAGAGGAATGCTTATATCACTCTTTCTAGCACCAAGCCAGATAGTGTTCCTGTGTTCAGCTCCAGCTAAACAAGAAGACCTTTTGTTTGCATTTGTCGGTCCATTCATTTTCTGTCATGATACTGCACTCAAGGCAGTAACCCTGCTGTCACTTGGTTTCATACACACACTCCTCACAACCAATTGCAAAATGAGGTAATCTTCACCCATGCTTCACCTTGTGCTTTTTACCACAGCTCGTGCAGACCAACGTATGCTCTGTGTCACTCTGCTTGATTTACTTGTGGTTTTTTCTAACTCAAATTTTCTGTCTCACCCAATTCTTGATTCTTTGTCATCTCCATAGTGCGCACACCATCCGCTCCTCATAAGCCTCATTTTAGACCCAGAAGAGGTTTTTGTCTGTTGTACCCACAACTTATCTCTGGAGCTTGCAGGGAAGCTTGCATGGAGGGGAGGCTGCAGGCGCTCAGGGCTCTTCATCGCCGACGTGAACCAGCTCCACTGCCAGATGCCTCTCCTCTGTGACTCACTGCTCCTTTGGCTTTTGCCCTTCACTGCCATGGCCTGAGGGATATGCACAAAGGGGACTGACAGCCCTGGGGGGGGATTTGACAGTGGGGAGAAAGTAAAAATCCCTCCTGGCTCCACCCCTGCAGCGCACTTCACCACGTACATGAGCAGAGACGAGGGGAGAGGTGAGCAAGGCAGCCCACGTGGCAGATGTCACCATTAGCAGAACTCCCCAAAGCCTTCTCTGATGTTTGGCTTCCAAAGGATGTGCTGCAGTTCTACTCTGAAGTTGAAGAGCTCGTTACGCTTTGTTATTTAGGCAGCAGTGAATGGGTCTGACCGCACTCTTGAGTTTTTCAGTACACACATTGATAAGTTTAATATAGTCCTGCGTTTGTTTGACTGCCTGCTGCTCACCACAGCGGAAAGACACAGGAACTCGCAATCGTGCCAAAAATGTATTGAAATATAGATCTAAAAACACTAACAAGTAAGTTTCTGAAAAACCCATGGCTTAAAATTAATAAGAAAAATTGTACAAAACCTAATATTTAACTCAGCAAAAAGAAATCCGTGACAACCAGCCCTTTGTGAGGGACCATTGTCCCCCATAGGTCAGTAAGCCTTTCATCCTCAGAGCTTCAAATACAGCAGGTGACTTTAATCCCTGTAGCATGGCAGAACAATATGTACCAAGGAATTTGGCCCCTGGCAAAGTGCCTTTCTATTAGCAGGAGACCAGTCATCAAAGCAGCATGTGTGGTCTGCAAGTGGGTCTATTCATTATCCCCCTAATTCCCACCCTTGTGTCCTTGTGTGGGGGGCTGTGCTTGCTGGGCTCATTACCAGCTGCAAATTGGTGAGCATTGCACCATGCCCACACTCTGTGCAAAACCACCAGCTTCTTGCCTTGAAGAGCGTGCAAGGACTGGAGGGAGCCCAAGCCAGGCAGGCAGTGTTTGCGATATGGCACCCAGCGATTTTGGAGGCGACATAGAATCATAGAATGGTTTAGGTTGGAAGAGACCTTAAAGATCATCGAGTTCCAACCCCCTGCCATGGGCAGGGACAACTCCCACTAGACCAGGTTGCTCAAAGCCCCATCTAACCTGGCCTTGAACACCTCCAGGGATGGGGCATCCACAACTTCTCTGGGCAACCTGTTCCAGTGTCTCACCACCCTCACAGTGAAGAATCCCTTCCTAATATCTAATCTATATCTCCCCTATTTCAGTTTAAAACTGTTACCCCTCGTCCTGTGACTCCACTCCTTGATAAAGAGTCCCTCTCCATCTCTCCTGCAGCCCCCTTCAGGTACTGGAAGGCTGCTATAAGGTCTCCCCGGAGTCTTCTCTTCTCCAGGCTGAACAACCCCAGGTCTCTCAGCCTGTCTTCATAGCAGAGGTGCCCCAGCCCTCTGATCATCTTCTTGGCAGTCCACTGGATCTGTTACAACAGATCCATGTCCTTCCTTCCTGCGCTGAGGACTCCAGAGTTGGACACAGTACTTACTCTAGGTGGGGTCTCACCAGACATCATCTGGCCTTCAGCATGCCAAGAGTGTGCTCTGCCTCCAACCCACAGCAGCCAGCAGAGCATGGAGAGGCTCCTTCGCCAGAGCCACAAACCCTTCACACCCCTGCAAAAGCCCAGGAATGAGTGTGATCTGGGGCAGCATAACGCTTGCAACTGGGGGAGAGTTGGATGAGCAAGAAAGAAATGAAATAAAAATCTGTGGTCAGGAAACAAATGAAAATGTGTGTCAGGCAAAGGTGACAGATTTATCAGGCATCGTTCCTATGAAATGCTTTGTCTGTCACGACACAAGAAAAGATGTTTGTGCAGAGAATTTTTTTGCTGAGTCAATTTACCAGCCTTTCAACATTTATAATACACAATGCAGGAAATGTACTACCATAACTCTGAGATTTGGTCCCTTAATGGGATTCATGCTCACCACTTCAGTAAATGGAGCCCAGTTCATCCACTCCCTGTAAAGACTCACTCAGTGTACGATTGAAAAAACCCTGTAGTTTGTGAATTGCATATTTTCCTGTCTAAAGTTAAAAAAAAAAAACGTAACTAATAACCTGTGTCAGTATGTTTGATACTACATTTGGAATTCTGTTTTGCCTTTATTTTTAACACACTTTGTTTTAATTTTCTTCTTAGATATTGAATTTTTTTGAGAGAGACTTAGAAAGCAGGTAGTGACACTTGGAGACTGTTTTTTTTTTCTCTTCCAGACTGGCATATGGTTCTTTTCTATTAAGGTTTCACACCTCTGGCTGACATATAATCTGTTTGCTAAGAAAATGGGCTTTTATCAGCTTGTGAAAAGTTTCTTACAAAAAGAAAAGCCAGTGTATTTTGATAGTTAGCTGAACATCTGGAACTTTTTCTTTTCTAAATTCATTAAGACCTTGCTCTCCAAATGGGCTGAAGGCATTAGCAGGCTCTGAAGGCGATGGGCAGGACAATGTGTGTGCTGTAACCAAAGAGTTTAGAAACCACAGCGGCGTTGCTGGAATAATAGAGATAAAAGGGAAAGTAGGGCTAAGCCACTAACACATCCAAAACCAGCTGGGTCCCAACAGGAATTTCCATTTTGGCTTTGAAGGGGCTTGGTCAGGTCACACAGGCTACTGCCGGTCCCCGCTGCTCTCCGTGCCTGGTGACATTTGCCTGGTGAATGAGGTCGGGTTGGGGGCACGAAGCAGAGAACAGAGGCCAGGAGCCTGGTGAAAGGCTCAGGTGTGCCACGGGGACTCGGCAGAGAGGGAAAAATAAACAGCAGAATTTCAGAGGGAATGGGTTTCAGATCCAAAACCAGTCATGCTTCATCATTCTTGCTGAAAAAAAAACAAATTCATTCTGGATTGGGCCAAAAAAAGGGCTATCTCCAAGCGTTTTCAATTCAACTGTTTCATCAAGAAACAATTCTTGTGAAATTATACATCCAAAAAATTTCATTTTGAAAATGTCAAAGTAAAATATTTTGATTTTTAAAAGCCTGACAGCAATTTTTGATTCTGACAAGAAATATTCATTGAGATGAGTACGCATTGGGACATGCATTGTTATTATGTTTTTCTAATGGCTAAAATTTTTCTCCCTTTCCACCTTTGGGGGGTACTTACTGCTTTGTAAGACCATTTAGCACTCCATAAGCTTTTCTCAAAACCAGCCATAGATTTCTCAACTGAGGAAGGATCTTCTCTTCACAATTCCTTCACAATTTTTTAATCCCTAGGACAACATACTGGTGACAAGTTTTATTTCTGTTCGCACAGGGCATTGGCTAATGAGTAAATATTGCAACTCTAGAATTCGTTTTAACAATTCATTCAACATTTATGGCTCAAAATGAAATATCAGCAGCTAAATTTTATACGACAACATTGATCATACTGCAGAGATTTAGGTAAACAAGCTACGTATTTACAAAAACTTACTATTTCTTAGCACTCAGGCACACAATCGAGTTACAGAGGTTTAATGAGCTCCTTGTCAGCTGAGAGGAGGTTTAAATGAACTCCGGTTTAGATAAATGTGTCTGACTGCCTTTGCCAGGGGCTGACAGGGCTCACGAAGTGAGTCATGGCAGTTCAGCTACAGCACAGGGACCCGCTAAGCTCACTGCGTGCCTCAGCTCCCACCGCAGCCCACCAAGCTCTTCTAGCTTTTCTTACTCGATCGGTCACAGGGCTGAGCATGACCTAGATCAGTGCAACCCTATGATATTGCCGTCAGTGCCACAGGCAGTGAAGAGACCTGTGGGAAGCTTTCGTGGAACTGGTGTGTAGCAGCTCCAGCATGGGATGCCAAAACCACTCACGTTGTTTTTGCAACTGCCTCTGGTTGCATTGTTTCACAACCGCAAACCATCAGGCACGCTAACACCATGAAGCTCCATGGGGTGTTTGGTTTTGTTGTTTTTTTGCAAAGTCACTTTGTGCCCAAAGGCACTCTGTTTCTCTTGCAGAATTCATGCATACCAGCCAATCTCAACTACTGAAACAAGGCTGTCCCACCTAGGGGGACCACTGCTTGGGGTAACGCTTGGGTTTCTAACGGCGATGCTGTACTCTTCAACTAGACCTCCAGTGCAGCTCACAGCAAATTTTCATATTGGACTGGTGAGCAAACATTACACAAACCATCTTCACTGGTGAGATGATCTGCACCCTATCATCAGTCACAGCAGTCACAGCAAACACCATGGGACACTCCATGGACCTTGAATCACCCTGATGACAATAGCCCTAAGTCAGAGCAGAAACATGTTTGTTGTGCTGGTACCAAGGTCCTTGAGCTGCCCACATGGCCTGCTCCATTGGGATTATGGCAAACTTTGCATTCTTAGAGTTGTCACTTCCGTGACATCTACTTTCAAAGAGGAGGAACAGGAGACTTCAGTACCTAATGCAATTGGCAAACCATAAGGTGGTAAATTCTGTTTTGTTGCTATTGGAGATAACTGAAACACATATTTGCATATTATTCCTTGATGATGCTCTAATCATTCCAGAGGAAGATAGGATGCATAATTATTACTAAAAATAACATGTGCTTCTCTGTTTTTGTTGCTTAGAACTCAGCTTTTGTATGGCAATGCCCAAATACAGGTGGCCGTATATTGCAATATAACTTTCTAGTCATTCATTTCTTACCTTCTCTTGATTTGTATCAGAAAATGGAGGGGTTTGGTAAGAAACACGAAACAAATTGCTGCAAGCAAGCAAAAATGGTCCCAAATCCCAAAGAGCAGGTGTACATTTCCATAATGGCTGCAAGATTTGGAAAGCTGTGGCACTTTGTTGCATATGTCTTGGAAGGGAATTAGTAACCTTCATGTGCTTTGTCCTAGTGATTGAAATAAATTACTTGCTTAAATTGCTAAGCAAGATGACCCATCTGTTGGCCCATGCATGTTCAGATTCTCAGCGGGTTTATTATTCCAAATAATGACTGCCATATGCAACAGTAAACAGTTCTTTTAAAATTGACTGAAAGATCCTGTGCTACTTTTGAAGGCAATTTACAAAAGTTATTCATGTTCCCCTCAAGAACCTGCCATTCAACTAAACTTTTAGAAAGTGATCCTGACTGGTTTACCCTGACAGAGCTATTGCACTGCTTTTCTGTGAAGGCAGGGACAAAATGAGAGCAGGAGTCTGGATTGGATCAGATTTTTTCTTCATGAACGAAAAAGACTGGAAATTATGAATTATACGGCCCTGCAGCCCCAAACAGCACCAGGCGTGTCCTGAATTATTTGTTTATTTGCATCACCAACACAACTATCATATAATCAAGTTGCAGGAGTGATCAGTGTCTTTAAGCATGTGTTACAGAATGTATCTAAGCTGACAGTAGTCCTGGTAACACTCCCCAGGCCACCAAAGGGAAAAAAAAAAAAACACTCTTCCAATCCAAATTCACCTTCCTCTTCAGAAATGCCTGAATGACTAGCTGAACTCTCTAATGCTTCCTGGTGGCCAACAAATTCTGCCCCTGTCAGACCCAGGGAGGCAGAGTGTCCCAGGGGTGAGGGCTCTCCCCAGGATGTTGTCCCAGGGGTCTCCAGAGGCACAAGCCAGGAGACTGCCAGCATGAGCATCTCTGGTGGTGTTCATGGCTGGGGCAGAAGGCAGGGTAACGGCAGGATCTGAGCCAACACAGAGACATGCCACTTGCTGTCAGCACGCCCAGAATGAAGAGATCACGGCACAGGGAATTTTATCTAGATAGGGGAGCAGTTTCCCTGCTGACAAATTAACGAGTGCAGCTAGAGATGAACATGAGCCTATGTAGGAGACAAGTATCATCAGGTTATCCCCTGGGCAGCTTCTTCTGCCTCTCAATCACTTATTAAGTCCCTGTTCAATTTTAAGCTGGCAGAACCACAGCACCGAGCAAGCAGAGAGCAAAAGAGTCATCTGTTGTCAGGGAGGGAGATGCTGGTGGTGGGCGAGCCCACACCCTGCCCACCAGACATCCGCAGCTTGGCGCTCGGTGGGACTAAACAAAACCACACTTACCATCAAACACTGTGCATGCCTTGACAGGTTAAAGCATGTGCCTGTGTGTTGGATTTGATCACCTCCCTTTGTTTTATTATTCTTTATTGCTGATTTTCTGTTAAATCCCACTGGTTCCCATCCTCTAACCTTTCCCTGTTAGGGAAGGGCTGAAAGCCAGGCTTTCACAAACAGTCCTCAGATACTTCTACTTAATAAATAAATAAGTGGCAAGGCCCCTTTTCATAACTTCCTTTGCCTCTAATTTAGACCATCCCCGTTTCATCCCCAGGCTGAACACACATTCAATTCATACAAGGCCCATAAACCATGTTAAGACCACAGAGCATCCATGATTTGTTCATGATGTTAACAGTGACTCACCATGGCCGGATTACAGATGTTAAATTGCTGATGGATGGCCCGCATCCAGCACGTGGTATTCAGCTGAGGTATTAATCATGTGTGGAAAGATCTTTCTTTTTTCTTTTGGTCCCTGTGAATAATGAAACCTCTAATACAGTATATTGTACTTTACAAGCTCACTGAAATGAACTCCTTTCTAAAAAGAGAAAAGGATAACACTATTAAAGTAGCCGAATGCTGTACATGACATGATGACATATTAGGACTTTCTGGATAGCTAAATGAATACACTTGCTTTTTGTTGATTTATACCAGTGGGATGGGCCTTTCTTTAAAAAGCTCTTTCCCATGAAGGCAAGTTTTCTTGTTTCCCTCTTTCTTTGTTGGAAACAGCTAACTTGTTGAGTGCGATCCTGGCTTGATAGACAGTTGTTCATGAAAAATGCAAAAGAAAAGCACGTCACGGAGCAGGAAAGAAAGACTAAGTGCAGATTTGGGTAAGAAATAACTCATCTGGAGTTGGAAATAATGTTTTCCCCGGGCAGGCTGGCAGAAGTCTATCTTCTTCTGAGGTACTGAATGAGAATCAAGTGTGGGAATCTTCCACACCATTTCTTGGGTTTCCTTGTACTTTTACTTTTACTTTTCTTCTGACATGAGCATTTTCTTTGGTAAAAGAATAGCAAGCTTTACAGGGCAGTATACATTAACTGCCTGTGATAAGAATGCTTATTATCATTGTCCTTTTTCCTTTGCTTCTGTTTTAATGCCCAAATGATGAAATGACCAGTCCCACGTGACTTCAAGAGTCTTTCCCTACACTTCTGTGCATTGAACAGCTGTTTTCTTTAGTAACACATTCTGGACTGTTTGTTTGGGGTTTTTTTGCCTAGTGACACTGCATTGATAACAAGGAAAATATGTTGACAATAAAAAATAAAATAAAATAATAATAATAAAAAAAAAAAGCCACAGAAAAACATCACAATCAAAACCACCATGAAGCAAACTGAAAAGAAAAATTAAGTAAAGTACTCCATGTAAATGGAGACACTTCATATCAGAACCAATAACTCCCTCCTTGACCCTACATGTAAAACTCATGCTTGTAAAAAGACAAGACAAAAAATGTGCAGGTGAACACTTTCACTCTGTGGAAGAAAGATAGAGGGTAGCCTGACAAATTTTTCCTGCTTCTTAGGTTATGCTAACTTCACTAGTGTACCAAATTAGCTCAGTGACAATTTGCTTACAGCTCTAACATGCACACATAGTGAGCTCGACCTCTCCAAAATCACACGGAGACATGTGAAACCAAGTGCTTGAGCTTTGCTCTCCTAAGTTTACCACAATGGCCTAAAACCTATTTCACCTCTCCTCGCTGAGGGAGGTAGCTAAGTTAAACCACAGTGGGGAAAAAAAATACCCCTTTTCTGTTGAAATCTTTTCAAAATGGCAAATTATGACAATTTCAACCTGCTCTGTTCAGCCTGGCATTTCTGGTTCAAGGCAGGACTTACATGCTCCTAGACTTTGTTTCAGGAAAACATTCATAATTCCAAAAGCATATCAGCACATGCTTAAATGAATACAATCAGAGTACCCAAATGGAAGATGTTGCCTTACTTTAGAGGAAAAAGAAGTAATTAATATAGGCATATGTGGAACAACTGAAGATAACACCGCAAATTTCTCCTGATAGCCGTGGCTAGCTATAAATACTTATCCTACGCCCTGTGTGCCATAGTGTCAGAAGATAACTGATATGCTCAGACGGGGATGTCAGGAGGGGGATGGGGACTGGAAACTCCATTTCAGGCACCAAGACAATTTTCTTGAGAAAGGAAATCGGAAACCAGTGGAGGGTGGAATGCACCGCACGCAGAGGGACGGCTGTAGGCTTTTCCCTGCACACCTCTCACACCCACTTCCGCCTTCAAGACACCATTTAGTGGGGGCTTGAACAAAGTGGCATGGGGTCAATATCACCCTAGTTTAATTAATCACTACTGCATTGGAAGTAATATCTTGGGAAATATAATGATAGCTGGGCAATATGAAGCAGCTGCAAAGTTTCTTAGCAACTTTAAGAATGATCCTTTAACTCCTCATTACTCATATGATTAATGCTTATCCACGTGAATAGTTTCATTGATTTAACTCACACTACTTCTGCAAGTAAGGACTTCAGAATCAGACATAGAAATATAGAATTATACTCTTCCCCAGTTATTTCAAATCCAGATTTAGTTAAGTGCAGTGATTAACTCAATAGACCTTGCCCCATAGAGGCTTTCCGGGAACTACTCTGTAACTTGGGGATCCACTTTAACTAAAAGAACAGTATTAACAACCATAGTGTAATCTGTCTTTCTGGTCCCACTTGTATTGATGATGTTGTTTGAACTTACTTTAAAGTTAGGTGTTCATAAGCAATCTTTAAAAGCAGTCTCCAGTTTAGTTCAACACATGGAAAGTAAAGAAGTAAAAAAAAACCTGGGGAAAATATGAAAGGCACTAAAAACATAATAGAATGACTTGTTGAAGTTCCAGTTAAAAATTCTGCCCAAATATTTGGGCAGAATATTCTCTTCAACATCTTTATCAATGATCTGGACGAGGGGATCGAAAGCACCCTCAGCAAATTTGCAGACGACACCAAGCTGGGTGGCAGTGTTGATCTGCTGGAGGGTAGAGAGGCTTTGCAGAGGGATCTAGACAGGCTGGATCGATGGGCTGAGACCAACGGGATGAGGTTCAATAAGGCCAAGTGCCGGGTCCTGCACTTGGGTCACAGCAACCCCAGGCAGCGCTACAGGCTTGGGGAAGAATGGCTGGAGAGCTGCCTGGCAGAAAAGGACCTGGGGGTGTTGGTCGACAGCAGGCTGAACATGAGCCAGCAGTGTGCCCAGGTGGCCAAAAAGGCCAACAGCATCCTGGCCTGTATCAAGAACAGTGTAGTGAGTAGGACCCGAGAGGTGATCGTCCCCCTGTACTCGGCACTGGTGAGACCCCACCTCGAGTACTGCGTCCAGTTTTGGGCCCCCTACCACAGGAAAGACATTGAGGTGCTGGAGCAGGTCCAGAGAAGGGCAACGAAGCTGGTGAGGGGTCTGGAGCACAAGTCTTACGAAGAGAGGCTGAGGGAGCTGGGGTTGTTCAGTCTGGGGAAGAGGAGACTGAGGGGAGACCTTATCGCTCTCTATAAGTACCTGAAAGGAGGCTGTAGAGAGGCGGGGGTCGGTCTCTTCTCCCAAGTTACAGATGATAGGACAAGAGGCAATGGCCTCAAGTTGCGCCAGGGGAAGTTCAGGTTAGATATTAGGAAATATTTCTTTACTGAAAGGGTTGTCAGGCATTGGAATGGGCTGCCCAGGGAGGTGGTTGAGGCACCATCCCTGGAGGTATTCAAGAGAGGAGTTGACATAGTGCTTGGGAATATGGATTAGTGTTGGGTGGTGTGGTGGTGTGTGTGTGGGTTGCGTGTGTGGTGGTTTTGTTTTTGGTTTTTTGTGTTGTTGTGTTTTTTTTGTTTTTTTGGTTTTTTGTTTTTTTTTCATTGGTTGGACTAGATGATCTTAAAAGGTCCCTTCCAACCTCTGTGATTCTGTGATTCTGTGATTTTTCAAAACTGCCTCTATCTTATGACTGTTTAAAAAAATTTTCACAAGTTCAATAAGTAGCTATGGATAGCAAAGTGCTTATTTTTCTCTGGAACACAAATATAATACTATTCCACTCGGTGTGGTCTGTATTTTTGACATCTGTAACAAGCCTAGACAACTTTCTCAACATCATTATTCACTGGGAATCTCTAGGCCGTCTCTTGTTCCATCCCTAAGTAACCTTCATCTATCTTTTTCAACAAATTTTCTTCAACTCCTTATGAATCACTTCGCTGCTGTCTTAGAGAAAATCCCCTTTAGTATAAGGAGCTGCTTCTCTGAATGGGTGAGGCAAGCTAGGAGAATACTGTTCTTGTGGTAATGACTTCATACAGGTTTTCATCATGGAATCATCGCAGGGATTATAATCCATATTTCAATTAAAACCATAGGGTATTTTCTAAGTGACACGTACTGGAGGGCTTTCATCAGGTGTTCCGGTATGTGCCTGTTATTAACACCTCTCCATCAGGTTTGCATTAGATATACATTTGATATACAAATCACATCTCTGCGGTTAAAAGTTGTCTCTGTTCTAGCCAGAGTGCTGGACAGACCCAATTTGGCAACGGTAGCAAGTGATTTATGGTCCATTTCAGATAACATTTCAGCTTCCATAAATAAGGACATGAACTTCTTTACACCACCAAGCTAAGCCCATGGCCTTGTTCTCTGTCTGTATATTGACACTCAATTTTAGGTGGCAGGTGGCATTTTTTTCTTTACTGACGTGTCAGAAAAGTTGCTTGTCTCCAGGTTTACAACACATCCAGTAGAAAACTGAAAAAATACACACAGTGGGAGCAGCTATGGGTAAATTAGCTTCGTATTTATGAGAATTGTACCTCAACTCTGGATCTTTTCATTACCTCCTCCATTTCTCAGACTCAGCTAATGTCTGCCTCCCGTGTTCTTAGGGCATCTTTGCACACCAGTGCTCACACATGAACAATGTTCCCATTCCTAGGAGCCTCCATATCAATCCCTTTCTCTATGAATACAGGTGACAGCATTGGTTCTACCCTGAGCTGCTCACACACTGTTTTGGGTTAGTTTCTCTTCCTGGTACATTATTCTCTGATGCAGAATTACTGATATTTATCAGTTAACTTTAGCCAAGCATTTCTGGTCTTCTTCTGGTTTGTCCCAGATCAAAACATCACCTATATAAAATACTCTTGCTCCATGTCGTTAAAATGTGGTGCACTCTCAGCAGAGCACCTCAGGCACCCCAAAAGCCCTTCATAGAAATTGTGTTTCCCAAAGGATGTGTTAAATTTGCATAAACAAATGTTCTCAGTTTTAATGGAATTTGTGATCACAGAATTGTGTCTTTCAAACAGAAATGATGCAATTAAAGAGTGAAACACTGGGTCAGTCCAGACCATGGAAAGGTCTCAGCACTGAGCTCCAATGTCTTACCACACCTGCCTCAGTATAACAACACACCCGTTCTGCAGTTGTCCCTTCTCCACAGGTTTCCAGTGTCCAAAAAGTTCAACTGTTTAAAGGAGCAGTCCCAATGCCACACACTTCCCAGCAACACACTCCTTCAGCACGTCTAAGAGTACTCCTACAGAACTGCCTCTTCGGTCTCTCTTCACCTCCCTCAGACACTCCCTTTACTGCAATTCAGAGGTTCATTTACTCAAAGCAAAACAATAACAGTGAGCTGTTCTGACAGAAAGTCTTTCTACTTCCTCCTTTCTACAAAACTAGCAATAAATAAAGCCAAAATTTGACATTTTCAATTTGCATGTTAAACTTTTCTCCCAGCTCCTACTGACTTGGAGCAGCTTGGAGCAAAGCCAGACAGATGTGAGGATGTAGTTCATCTGGGAAGGGAAACTAGAATATAATTTGGTAACTCTTCTGGGAGGAAAAAGCATGCCAAAGGGAGCCAAGCCTCTGAAGAAGTAAAATATACGTCGCTCACCCCTTCTCCCACTATTCCAGCAGTAAAGTGATATAGCTTTATTAATATTTATTGCCACTGAGCAGCATACAATAGTTTATAGAAATTGCTGGCACCAGAAGAAAGGAGGTGGGCAAGGAGAAGAGGATGGGCAAGAGGGACGGGTGAAGCTGAATAAGCTGTCCCAGCCAGTGACGATAGTGGGTTTGGCTAACCACTCTGAAAAGCTGCTACAACCGAAGAAGCAGAACTTGCACTGACAATGGGCTCTTGGCTGAAGGTTTCCAGTGCGAGAAAGTTCTAATTACAAATTAACCAGGCTAATTCACTGTTAGGTGGACACTGTCAAGTTTACTTTCCGCCAGCTGCACATAGCAACTTCCAGAACAAACAGGAAAATCATGTGCCCAGCAACTGACCCTACTTCTCAGCTATCAAGGCAAAGGGAGCTCAGAGGTATCCACATGCGATGCAGCTGGGTCCTCAGCACAGGAGCAGAACAGCTGGGGAAGGACTTAAGGGGGGCACTGAAACCTATCCCAGAGCAGTACGAGGCACCGTCAAGGGTTTTCAGTCTTCACAGACAGTGATGGGGCCTAAAAGTCAGCAGAAACACTTGCCTATAGCTTACATATTTCACTCTCCAGTGAAGCCAGTGACAGGTCCCCTCCCATTAGCTGAGCTCTGGATTTATCAGGAGCAGACATCTGTGGCCACTGTCTACTGGGACCACCCATCAGCAGCAGAAAATGCCTCCACACACTCAGTGAATATCAGGAGGTCAGGGGTCACTTGCTCCTACCAGTTGACTAAAAGTACCTCCATAGAGCCTGAATGAAAGGTCATTTTAAGATACTGTGCAACTCAGAGCACAGCTCGGGACAGGACAAAGGCAGCCCAAGGAGCCAACCTCATTCCAGCCCTGCTCCGACTTCAGAAGTCATCGCATTCCCTATGATAACAATTTAAAACATAAGCCTCTTATCAGTCACACGTTGTATTACAGACAGAAATGCAAACACAGATATTTCCCCCCTTCCAAAAATAGCTTCTTCTCTTATTCTTTCTAGAAAATGATAATATGAGGGAAAAAGACCATTTTGGTTTTCTGCAAGCTTTACATCTTTCTGGCTCCGGAGAAACTGGTAGCAGCTGGTTTAATTTCCTCAGTTTCCCGTGTCAAAGGTTCAAACACAGTTGTAGATACTCTTTATGAGTGAAATGTTCTCCTGCTTTTTGGATCAAAAAACTTTAAACAAAGTCAGATGACTCCATTTCAGTGTGCTGGGAAAGCCTGGGTGAACTCTTTGTAGATACATTTCTCCTCGTATTTACAAGCACTGCTCTGCAATGAGATCTCTACAGTGAAATATCTGTCTTTTCAGTGGCCATCCAAATTTCCTCCTTTGATTAACTCTTTCTACCCAGTCCAAAGAAAACTCTGCCTTTGGCAAAACTCCAGGGAAGCCTGATACAAAATCTAGATTGGATTTACATTTCATTTGCCCCAAAATCTTTTTCATCATCAAATAAAGACCAAGTAAAAGTAGAAAAATAGAATGACGGGAAGAGGGAGGCAGTAGAAAATGAATTAGGTAGGGAAAAGGTGAGAAAAAATCATCACAGGGAAAAACAGATGCCAAGCGTAGACCTATTGGTCTGGGCAATGAAGACTTACAAAGGAATCTGCTCATAAAGAGGCTCTGACAGCCCAGAAATGTCTCCCAGCAGCAGCTGTCAGGAGTGGGAGGACAAGCCCTATTCCTCTCCTCCAGAAGAGATGATAGTTCCCTATTGTGAGAGTAGGTGCTAATTATTATTTCCTTTCTAGGACCGAGGGAGCCTTTTAAATCTATCCAGTGCATCAGTAAAATAGGCTGTGACAAGATAGATAGATATATATATATTTGGCAAGATGGAAAGGTATGGAGCCCTCCCTATCATGGCTGAGAGGCAAAATCAAAAACAAGCGTTAGTGGGAAAGTTTAGTGCTTCTAGTTATGGGGGTGCATCTGGGTATCCACCTGGGGGGTTTCAGGCAGTGGGACCACAGGGCGTGTGACCACAAGGTATATGATGAGCTGCATTTCTAGCAGCTTGCAGATAATGGATGGGAAGGCTCCTGGGTTTTCCCTCTGTGCATCAAGTGCAAAGGTTCACGTTTTTGTTCAGCTGCACACCAGCAGTGGAAACCAACACCGGTCACTGGGGGAGCCTTTGCACTTCAGCAGGTGAAGGTGCTGACTCCACCTCCCGCAGGCAAGCCAGACCTCATTTTGCTGACTGAAGAAGATGCCACTTAAATTAAAACTTGTGTAACCATATGTTTCAAAACTGTGGGTCATATTTTATGCAAGAATGACTGTGACAGGCCCTGTATTTGTGCTGATTTGCTGTATTTCCACAGTGCCTTGATGAATATAGCTATCAAACTTTATCCTGTTTTTAAGTTAAAAAAATAACTAACAATCCTATGTGTCAGAAAGATTCCCTATGCGAACTAGATATTACAGTAAAAAAAGACACAACTTTCATACTAATTATATTTTTCTATAATGCTGAGGGATCGATTTATAATATGTGATTGTATGTACTTAAAGCATTCAATTTAACCTCACAGCATATTGTTCGAACACTGCATTTCACTTATGCTGGAAGCCTTGGGCTTTGAACGACGTGTAACATAATACAGCAGAACAAATCAAACAACAGAGCGACCCAAATCACAGTCCATCACACCATCCTATACTGTAAGGTGTCCTCCAGCATAGCAGATGGAGTTCAATGGATAGATAAATGAAATACATAGAAATCTAAAATTTTTGTCAGTTTTGACAGTTAATACCAGTCAACATGGAGCTGAGAGTTGTTGCTATGAAAGCATGAGACTCTGTCACCAAGACCCAAATTTGCAGACCAGCAAGTGCAGCCATCTGGTAAATCTCAGTGGAAAATGCCAACATGGATGCTGCTTGGGTCAATGGCCCACTTGAAACCCAGAAGCATTTTGTTTTCAAGGAGGCGTGAGGAGCATATAGAGCAGGAGAAAAGTAAGGAAGCCTGAACAAAGACACCAGTGGGAGTCTGCCTGGACTTACTGAAGGTTTGGGTCAAAACAGAGTCTTCAGCTGTTTTCAGCAGTTTATCTGGAAGGGAGTTCCCTTACAGTACCTGGGAAATGAAGGGAAACGCTACACAAGGAGACCTGTGGTGCCCCAGAGGAAGAATGACGCTGGGCACTGTCTTCAGGAAGTTTCCTGCTCTGTTTCTCTCAAATAGGATCTGAGAAAGATCCACAACATATTTGAGTAGTGAACAAAATCTGCATGTGTTTTCTCTATCTGGTGTCGTTTGTTCCCTGAGGGAGCTAACTGTAGTCAGCATGACCACATGAGCTGGGAGTGATTACATTTAAGACATGGTGTAAACCAGAGGGACCTGTTCATAGCTGCTTCAGGTTGCTCAGATGGAAGCAAGAGCCACAGTGCCAGTGTCCCAGCAATGCAGGCAGAGGGACTAAAATGGACCAAGTACAGACTCAGGGTCAGGTTTAAAGCAGCTTGAGGATTCACTAAATGGACAGTCTTACAACCTGGCCATACCAATGAGAGGCAGAGGGGGACATCCTTAACCCTGTGACAAAAACCATGTCTCATCCTTGAGCTGTCCCAGAGACGGTGCAGGCAGGTATGGTTCCATTGATAATTCACACTGGGGAGCAGAGGCAAAACTATGTTGTTAACATGATTTTCAGATTTCTGACACCTCACTTTAGGTGTAGCCTAAATGGCAATCACTGAAGTATTTGCCAAACCGACGAGTTTGAGCAGACTTCTAGGGATCCACAGCCTGCAGGTATGGAGTCCACAAAAGGTAGGAAACACAAGCCCTACCCTCTTTGGGAATAAATTGGTTGTATAAGGATCCACACCTCATTGTGCACATCTGTTCTGCCAGTGTCCCTTCAGCAACTCCGAGCTTGGGGCCATCCTCACTACTCTGTCCTTTTCAGTGAAGAGTTCGTCCCCTGCCCTTGCACCCAGAGCACCTAAACCCTCAAGACACACGCAAGAATGAGAGAATTTTTACAATAAAAAAAAGCATTTGATGTTTTACAATCTGTTACAGGCATGTTTTTAGGCACAACATAAAGCCTTTTAGTTCAAGTCACACGCTAACTGCCAAATAACAGAGAGCTCAGCCAAAGTAACTCTTATCTGTTCAACTGTGATGTTTCTTCCATCCTTCTCTGCAGCACCTGGTCACATGCGAGTGTGTGGCCATGGTCACACTGACTCTGGTTTTATCCAATATGGTAAGTCCTTAGCTGCAAAGTAGAGTCGATGCCAGAAGCAGAATTCCCATTTAGGAGCTATTGACCCATCTTCTTGTGAGGTTGCTCACTAGACCTTCCAGTTCCTGCCCCACCAGAAATAAGGCACAGACCTTGGGAGTCTGATGTTGAGACTGTGCCTACACCAGCTGACTGGGATTTGCTCTGCTCTCATCCGCTAGCAAATAGCAGGAAAAAAATGTCCACTTAGAAAGATGGTTTTGACTGAAGAAAAGAAGCTTGTGTAATTCTATGTCAGGTGAAGTTTCTTTGGCAGCATCTGGCAACGTTGCAGAATTTCTACACTCCGCTGAGATTTAGAAGAGCATATGGTTTCCACTACAGCAAAACAAATCACTCCTTGAAGAAAAAGCTCTGAAAAGGAGTGGGAAAAGGAAGATGAAAGTTTCAAGTCTGTTTGTAAATTATGCATTATCCATGCCTGTAATGCCCAGAGGAGCCATAAATTTAGAGGTTTCAACAGAAAAGCCTGTAGCTGACACCTTACATTCGTAAAACTCATTACTATCCCTGGAGTGAAAATGAACGGGAAAAACAGTGAATAAATAATTGAGAAGATAAGAATGTTTCATCATTTCCTTTTGCTCTTTTTCAGCTTTTCACTACAGTTTCAAGACCAATGCAGGATTCACATCAGCTGAGGTCTTAAACATGAAAAGTGACCAGTATTTTTCTAATGCATTTGATTGCAAAATTAAGAGTTCAGTTAATCTTACAAGTACAGATCATGAAAACAGGAACTTCAAATCTAAGATGTTTTCACTTTGAACATTCAGTTCTGCATCTGCCACAGATACCAGTTCTGTAAACTGCATCCAAAACCAACCTGGGCTGTCATTTTATTTTTGGTGCAGCTGAAATCTCACAAGAAAGAGAGTCTGAGAAAGCAGGAGTTGGCCTTTAGGAAATATTTAGAATATTTTTGATGATCCAGAGGTTCTGCAGTATTTTAAAATATTTTCTGATGTCTGTGCCTTTTTATAAAGTCCTTTTATTCTTTTTCACCTCTTTGGCCTTTCTATATATTGCACAAAATCTATAGAAGGGTTATTCTCAGAAGCCCATGTGACATTGGACTCAGTATGACAAGGAAAATAGAGGAATGAGTGAGTCACACAGAGCAATTTTGTCCAAGGATTAGATGCAAATAACTCTGGAAAAAATGTGCTTTTTGTCACCCTTTCTACAGGAGCACTGATGCCTAGCTTTGCACAGTGTTTCACTTTCCTGCTTTTTCTTCATTTCACTTTAAATCACATATGAAACATCAAGAACTAGATGCACTGTTTCCTTCACGATGAGATGCAAATAGCCCCTTCCCCTTCCTTTTTCCTCCAGCATAAAAAACATGGAAGGTCGGAGAACAGAAAGGAAGTAAAAAGACTGCAGTCTCTTTCTTCTCTGTTAAAAGTCACTAATTTTAACTCAGCTTTGTAATTAAAGGGCGCCGAGCCCAGGGGCTCTCTGCTGCTGGCGGTTGCCAAGGCAGGGCTGCAGCCCCAGCTGCCAGCTCTGGACAGGAGCATCCCATGTTCAGGTCCTCCTTGACCTGGCTCCACCCCAACATCTTTGAGGGGTTTCTGCCCCACAGGCAGGTTGCATGCCCATGCTTTGATCAGCTCTGCATTTGACTGCTAAACCCAGGTTTGCCCCTTGCCCGCTCCCTTCCTCTGCAGCACCTCGCTGCCAGGAAACACAGGCTGGACCTCACCCGGAGCCAAGGGCAGCCTTTTCCTCAAAGTATAGCTAGGACCTTCAGTTGTGCCACACGTTTCAGGAAATAGGTGCCAAATATTTCAGCCAGGGCACAGAAATCAGTGGGATGGCTTTGAAAAGTGCTGCCTTCCTAGCATATCTGCCTGTGTGGAAGTCAATGCACAAGCCTTAGAAATAAATCTGTGCAAAGTGATGTGCAGATCCGCAGACCCAGGTGAGGCTCACTTCCCAGCCGGCCCCAGTAAAGGGCAGGAGAGGCCAGACACCCATGTGTGACTGACAGCAATCAGTCCTTGCTCCGCTTTGTTCTGGCAGAGCAGTCACCTACCCTCTACTCAGGGAGCGAGTCACTTCTCTAAACAAGCCTCGGAGTGGCAACGCAGAATTAGGGATCCCACAGCCCGCTGTTCCCTTCTACTTTATTTGTCCTGGAGGAACTCATGGGCCAAACTCTTTGACATCTTCCCTGGGGCCAAAATCACCATGCAGACTGGGCAGAGCGAGGCGTTGACCACAGCACCCACTCTCCCCTCGGACCACGGCTGCCAGCTGGGCGCCTCTTCCTACAGAGCCCAGCCCTGGACCCGAAGCCCTCCTTCCTTCCCCCTGCTCGGCCGAGACCCCTACCTAATGCACGCCCGAGAGCCGAGGCTCAGCCAGCAAATGACTCACAGATGCTATTGAATAGCTGTAAAAACACTGTGCACAAATGAACAACATGACACTTAGGGCTGCTAGTATTCCTGCCAGTCAAAAGGAGTCCACAGGAAAGCGCTCTGAGTAGTTTTACAGACAGGAATGCCCCATGGAAAATTATACATAAACACAAGAGATTGGCAATACAGTGCAGAGCAGTGTTCCCACATAACTTCGTTTAGATTGCACTGAGCTGGTATATTTTTGTATGTCTTGAAGAAAAACATCTTTCTCATTTGCAGAAGATAAATTTAAAACATCAGTGGTATGCTAGTGCCCAGGGCCCTTTATGCATCAGCTTTTACTATTCTAGTCCATGAGTCATAAGTTGGAGCATTTATCCCATAGGAACTTGTATTCCCTGGGCTACTCATTCAGATTGGCAGGTTTTGCAAACCAGCATGTAGTCCATAAGAGGCTGAAATTAAAAAAGGGAAAGGTGACACAAAGAGAACCTCCCCTAGTAAAATAAACAATGGCAGTGGAAAGCTGTATTTATTGAGGCAAGAACGGGTCTTTGCAAAGGAAGAGTGACTTCATGGACCAAGCAGCAAGCAGCAGAGGAGGCCACCGAATCTGCCCCTGAATGTTGGGAGCTGAATTAAAACCATGCTGATGGTGCAGGCTGCCTCACCGTGCTGCCCAGCTCTCAGTCACTCCCAAACTGTCCTTCTTCCAAAAAGCCAGGACACTGACCAAGCCCTGGCAAACATCAAGACCTACCTGGGCATTGCGTCTTGCTAACCAATGTGTGCCCAAGCCAAGGGCCCATGCACCTCGAGAATTTTGTGTGTACAGTGACAAAAGCAATCACCTACAGTAGACTTAAGCCAACCAATGGAGGTGTTCCCCAGCTGACATCTAGGTACCCTCAGGGCTGATGGAAACAGCAGGAAGCACAGCACACCTCACGTCTGGTTGCAAAATGGTTACTGAGCTTTTGTTTATTATTGGAGCTGGCCACGTCAAGTCTAAATCAGAGCCACATCCTGCCTGGTCCTTTGTCACTGTGACACTGCTGTTCTGCAAAGAAAGGGCTCTGCAGTGGGACCACAGAGCAGATGCTGCCCCTACTCTTGCACTCCACCAGCTCCTGGCAAAGGAGTGGTGTGTAGCCTGATGCTCCCTTCAAAAGAAGTATTAACAGCTTCACACCATTATTTGTCCCAGGTGGTACAAAACGTATATCCTACCCCCTGGTTTTCAGCCTGTGACCCAAGGACCCCTGGGAGTTTCCAGGTCCAGGGAAGAGGATTAAAGGAAATAAGTTCATAAATATTGGATAGCCATCTACAGATGTAACATTTTTTAAAGAGTTCACAGTTTTTCTGGAGGATGGTTAAGGAAGGATACATTAATCATAAAAGGGTGGAAAATTACTGTGCTGGCTTTCAAAATACAAGATCATTGGTGCAGAAAACTGCATTTCTTTCTTTATAGAGGCATAGGTACGTATGACATCATATAAACATCGTGTATAACAATAGCTAGACGTATCCAGATGGCTACATCAACTCATAATAACTGCAGTTCCCAGGAAGCATTGTTGTGGATTATTACTGAGTTCAAAGGTTCACAATGCGCTTTGGATTTTGCCAGTAGAAGAAATTGCTTGTTTCACAGGCACAGCTGAAGAACCCTTTTTGATCCCGCAAAATCCAGGACTGCTGTCTTTCTTCACATGCTCTAAATGCTATTGAACAGCTCAGATCTCTTTCTTTTTTTTTTTTTTTTTCCCCTCTGCAAAAAGAATTTTTCTAGGAAGACTCTGAGGTACCATAGTAGCAGAGGACTTTGCATTTCCATGTAAATCAGGCATAGCTGCTCACTCTGCTCACGGTAACTTACCCAAATTATCCTGCAAATGCTAACAGGACCACCTGAGCAAGAATTGGCTCACCCATGTCTCCAGGAGGTCTGTTGGGCTGCACCCCTGGAACTGATGTTGTACCCAGCAAGGTAGGGTGGGTACATCACACCTCCAAAGTGATCCCACAGCACCGAGCTCAGGGGAAAGGAGCGTTTCTTCCATGCTTTGCTACATTTGACTGAACGGGTAAACAGACAAAGTGATATTAATTCTTCTGGAAGGGCATTTTGTTGCACAATAAACAGTCCCCAGAGGACACGTACTCCTAATCAGCAAAGCTGACATTTAGAGGTTTGACTAGAAGCCAGGGTGTGTAAGGTTTCAACCAGCTAGGGAGATTAAATGTACAGTATAGCTAATTTTCGGGTACAAGGTCAAAGTTTCCTAACCTGGCCCCTATTGCTGTTCTAATCATTAACTGAAAAGTCCAATTTAGGCTATTTATACGTCTAGGTATTTAATTGTGCTTTCAAATGAAGTAGTTAAGAGAGCAAGGTCACTTAAATTGCATCTATAATTATTTGTGGCCAAAAAAGAGCAGGAACAGACAAAGAGCCCTTGGTGGCCAGGCCAGCTCCCGGGCCCCCGCAGACAGCTGGGAGACCCCCATAGCTCCCACTGCCCTCACGAAGGTGATGGCCCGGAGGTTTGACTGACGTTCATCCTGAAGGCAAAGGGAAACCCAGCAGCTTGTAGGAAGGCGATGGGGCTGGCGCTGTAGGTTCTGGCTGTCCCATCCCACTGTACTCGGCCGGGCGGGGGGGGGGGTCTGTTGTTCAAAGGATGCCCTCACCGAGAGGCTGCAGAAGGTGTGTCCACCAAGCTCTCCGGTTTCACGGCTGTTTTCTTAACGTGTAACAGAGGGTGCCAGTTTAATATCCTGCTATAACACTCAACAGCGAGGGTCAAGAGCAGAGTCGGAAGAACTGGGGCAAACTTAATGAAAAGAGGCTTATACATCTTGAAAGAATATGGCTGTGCGGGTCCAGGCACAGCTCGAGTTCCCGGGAAGGACCTCAGGTTGGGGGGGAGCATAAATCACTTGGGAGAAGCCCAAGATGGCACCTCGTGGTCTGCAGGACCTTCCTTCAAGTGGGAAACGTCAGCAAAAGATGAGTGTTTTGGCTTCCTTGCAAAAGAGAGAAGTGCCTACCTACAGCAGTGGGGCTTGCAACCCACGTGTTACCCGAAACCGAAATCCATCCCTCACCTCTGGGCCCCCGACCTCCTGCCCCTTCCCAGCATCACGCCCAGCTCCCACCTCTTCCATCACCCATGGGGGATCTGAAGCTGCCGCCTACAAGCAGCAGGAAAAGCCGCACGCCCCTTTCTCTGGAGCAAGCAGGATCCCGAATCCACCGGTGGGATTCACCCCCCAGGTCCCCAGGAGGACAGGCAGCAGCACCTGTTTGAAATTAAATGCCTGGATTAAAAGCAGGACTTCCAAGCTCGCTGCTTGAAATCACCATACCGCAGATGAGGGTCTTTCCTCCCCCCACGTTTCTTTTTAGGGGTAATATAAGCTTCTTTACAAGATTTTTTGAAACTTTCCATTCCCCTTTAACAATAACCAGAAGAAGTTTGTAGCACTTTAGGGCTTAACTGAAGGAAATGAATGAAGGAAGGATCTCCTGTTCCTTGGGTTCTCGACCTGGTCTCTGATTTTTTAGGCATTATTTTGCAAACAGAAACACCTGCGCTTTTTCCCCGACGCGGTTAGCAGGGGCACACACACATACAAACCCTTCTGGGCATAAAGGTGCAAATTTTGAATAACTTCTCCCTAAGACATGTCCACCCACGCATATATCACTAACTGGTTGCACAGCTGCAGTTTGTGATGGGTGAAGACAGGGCCAACTGTGTTTAAATGTGTGTGTGTGTGACTATGACAATTTGATTGTCCAGATTCACAGATTTTTGTCAAGAAAAATTCAGTGCGCAAACATTTAAAAATAAGTAGTAATACCTTGCTAAAAATATTTCGTAGTGTCTCTTGAAACAGTCAGGAAACTCATCAGGATGTTTCCGGGCTTGCATTCAGCTTTAGAAACAAGGAGTGGGGAATATCAGATGTATAAGGACCAGGCAACGTCAGGCAGCCATTACTGCTGGCACACGTGTCACCGAGACACAGCCCTTCAGCAAAATGACAGCTATTCCAGTAGGAGACCCAGGAATGCACTTTATGTGAATGAACAGCTTCACTTTCTAGTTAAAGTCACAGTTAATAAATGGCAAGAAGTGCTTCTCAGCATGGGAACATTCAGGCACAGCCTGAACAAATGGGGTGCAGATTTTTTAAGGGTTTATTTTCATTCCCATTATAATATATGTCTCAGCTTGTAAATGCTTTTATGCCAACAGTAAAAATTTCCATTTATATGGGTTGAATTGAGCCTTTGCAATTCAGTGGCAGTACAGCCACTTTTAAGCAGATGTTGATATGGCTTGAAACTTATTTAGTTGAGTGAGTGACAAGCGGCTACAGCCTGATGATTTTCCATGGCTGAGCATGCAGCTAGGAGAGACAGACATCCAAACTGATACTTCATTCATTCCTGTGAACGGAATGATATTTTGCCTGCCTGCATGTGCATGGGGTCATATGATAAACATTTGAAAACATAGGATAGCAGACCTACATGCAAAGGAAATTCTGTTTAATTCATTGTAAGTTATGGATCTGCAAAAAAACCCACAACAATAAAAAGACAAGGATGCTAACCGGCCTGGGAAGATCTCAGTGCGTTCTGAGAGTGCAGGAATTCTCTTTCCCACATTTTGCAGCCCATGATGCAAAACCCGGACAGTGCGGCTGGGTTTTGTTCCAGCTCTCAGCTAAGGCACTGTTAAAGGAACCTTTCTTTACAGAGGGATTTTCAATACGCATAAAGGGCCAAGCCTTTCCTCAGATCAGCTGAACCCCAACGGGGCTGTCTGATCCTTCTCTGTGAAACAAGGACAGCTTATGTTCAGCAATTACATTCCTGTCCGTGCGCAGACAAGAGGCCACCGCCTTTGTCAGCCAGTGCTCCTCGGGCTTCTCTTGCCTTTCAGTGGGGACGGTGACCTTTCTGACCACATCAAGATGCACCATTGCCATGTGCTCCACACGGGGCCCAGTGTGCGGCACAGCTTTTTTTCCAAGCATCGCTGGAAGAGGAGCCAGTCCGTCTCCGCTGATCCAGCCTGAGGACAGTGATGGACTGCCCTCTGGGCCTAATTACTCCTCCACACAGAGGATAAATAATCTACATGACAACAGACTCCATTCACTCATGCCCTCCCACACCTCCCTCCGCCGGCAGCTTAGCCCTGAGTGACGGATGGAGCCAGAGTCCATGCGGATGGAATGGGCTCCCCTCCTACGGACTTGTGTTGGTCATCTCAGCCACACCGCAACATCCTCCCCTCGGAGCAAAACATACACCCTACAAATTCAGTGACTCTGTAAAGCAGCTTTGTCCCTAGAGGACACAACTCCAGTTCATCTCAACAAATGCAGACAGCTTTCTGTGGCCCAATGCAAAGGACTTCAAATCACCATCTTTTTCAGGACTGTCCTCTGCAGCTTAGCAGGATGAACTCAGGTTACTCTTCACTTATGTTAATTCTCAACTAAATCATGCCAGGCATCTAGGCAGCTTTCTATAAATTAATCTGTCTCTGAAGTTTTCCTTCAACTGTGAAAGGAAACAAGTCAAGACCAGGCAGAGGTGACTTCTTACACACCTTTAGATCCCTTCCAGGGCTTTGTACCCTGCTGGCTGTTAGCTCTGGTTGTTGTTCTAGTTCAGTGAAAGGAAACCACTCTGTTTACCCTAGGACATAGCCACTGACTTGAAAATTTATTGTAAAAGCTGCCAAGACTGTAAATCTCTCCTGTCAGCATATCAGTCAGGTGTTGTTCTTATGGCTTTGTCCAAGAAATCCCTATATTTCAGAGTTTAACCCATTAGATAACCAGAAGAGGCAGTTTTCTGGTTTTCTATGGCGATGACACTTTCTATTGTCATAGCTATCAGCATCCATGAAAGGTAGCTTTCTAGAAGCAGCTGAACTCCAAAACAGGGCTCCTGAAACTCCAACCCAGGGCTGGGCACAGCCCCACAGACCAGACAGAGCTCCATGGCTCTGATTAAATCCAAGGGAAATCTGTTGGGGCACAGGGAGAAGGGAGAGGGAATGCATTTTGCTGCAACATTTGAGCAAATGCTGACATGATAGACTCTGTCTAAACTAGTGAATGACAAGCTGTGAGAGGCCACTGGTTTTCCACGACTTTGCAGACAAGCAAACAGGCAGAATGGGAAATGAGATGCTACTCCCGTGTAGCATCCTTCCCAGGCAGGGGATCCCTTCCGATGACTCTGCTGGGCCTGGCACCAGACCACGGGTACGCAAAACTAGAGGGGAACCACAGCAGCGCTGCGGGGGATATAAACCCACTTTATTACAGATGGAAAGCCAGCATATTCAAGTGCATCAGGAGCCCAGCTGCCAAACTAACACAGAACTACATTGTGTGCAGAACCACAGTTTGCCATCTCTGTAAAAACAGGCAAGAGACATTTCCTATGAGATCTGATAAGAACAGGAGCTGTTTGTTTAAATCTACTCCCTCAGAGGAAAAAAAAAAAGATGAAATAGCAAACCCTTGAAATGCAAGTAGAGGATCATTATTCTCATTAGAGTAACAGTGGGCACTTCTCATAATGTGTAGTGAAACACTGGCGCTTGAGTGAATAGGACCAACTGTTCAGCCCTGGAACAAATTGCACATCAGTCTTAACCTAATAGGTAAGATTAATGGAATGTCATATAATGGGGGAAACTCAAAAAATTAAGGTAATTCGGCAGAAATGCCTTGGAATCACAGTCCACTTAAATGCATTTCATCCAGAGGATTACTGTCTCCAGTGTTTTAGTTAAGAGTTATATTAATTTGAAAGCCATGCCTTACGCAGATCCTCCCTGTGCTTAAAGGCCGGCTTTCTGCTAGCAATGCTTGCTACGATACCTTTGCTGAAATTTTGCCCAAACATCTCACAGCCGATTGCAAAGCAGAGCGTCTGAGGGCTCGGAGCGCCGTACCTCACCCGTGTTTATGACCCGTTGACTTTTTGGCTCCAGCACCTGGATTTGTCAGGGCCTCTTAGCTGCTGCTGGGAATGTGCCCCAGCCGAGCCCGGCTGCTCTCCCTATCACCCCTCTGACAGATTAAAACACAACAGGGTCTGTTGGATGACTGACACATTCCTCCTCTGTCTGCCTCTGAAAGGACTTCATTTAACAGCCCTGGAGTTGAGCTTTTGACTGACAGATTGTGAAGGGGAAAAGTCATTCAGTTCCATTAAGCTCAGTAACTGCTGTAGAACAAAACACCTTTAAAAAAAGGGGATGAAAAAAGAGCTGTGGAGAGCGGGGGCAGGAGCTTTAGGGAGAAAAAAGGGGATTCTTTTCAGGTTCAAAGACAATCTTTCCCTTTGCTTTCTGTCCATCAATGAGGGCAGCATTCCCAGAGGGAATACAGTCCAGCGCTCATTGGTGCCATTCAGCTGCCAATCTCCCTGACAGGGAGACCAAAGGGCCTCATGTTGCGCTGCGGAAACTGTCTGTCAGGCAATCAGCAGCTGCCATGACATCATCTGCCCTGTTTTTCTAGGACTATTATAGGAGACTGGGTCCAGGAGCGCTGCTCCAGAGCGGTATTCATATTTTCCTTTTGCCCCCCAAACCAAAATTTCTTTATAAAAGGAAAAGTGGTCTTGGTTGCGCGGCTGTATTTGCGGGAGAAGTAATTCTGTGCCAAGGAGCGAGGGCTGCACGGCTTCAAACTGGTCTTTTTCCCCTTGGAATATATCACGCCAAATTTGCACAGCCCCTTGGCTATTTTTTTTTTGGTAAACTGCGTATAATTTTAAGAAATACTCCAAGTTAAATAGCAATGATAAACCTTTCTCCCTCTCTTTTTCCCCGAAGGCTTGTCTCACTTAAAGCTCTCTGCTTTTTCTATAACACTAAAGTGTTCATAGGATTGTTATTCTCACACACACGTATATGTGCATGCACACACACAAATGCATATGTATGGAAGCCAGGTTCTGGCCATATTTACACTGCCGGTGCAGTAGCTGAGGCTGCATTCCTCACTAGCTGAAGTGCTGCAGAAATAAATTATTAATCCTGGTGATAGTGGGAGAAAAGTTAAGCACGAAACAGAAACAAGCTACCAGCTGTAGGTGTGAGGTCTGGTGAGACACTGCAGTCAGGACTCCCCGCTTGGGCTGTCCCCTCCATCCTGTTGCAGACCACCAAGGACCAGCAGGCTCTGGTGGAGCAGGGCCAATATTGGGAAGCTTTAGTCTTTCTGGTGCTCCAAGTCCTTATCTGTAAGAGCAATATAAACAACCTTAGTACAGCTGACTTAAAGCTAAATTAATATGTGACTTTATAGCACACTCTGCTTACTCAGGCGAAAATCCCAAGGAGCTAAAATAATTTCACCTGACCAATCCTCGCCTACAAACCAAGAGGCAGATGGGTCCTTCCTGGCAGTGCTGGCACAAGCAAGATGCTGGAGACTCGTCCCCTCTGTGAGATGCTTACAGCTGCTGTCCTCACACTTGCAGGGGTCAGCTCAGCAGGCTGACTTCTGCTCCGGGGCTGGGAGACCAGCCTGCTAAAAAGGGAGCATCAGTGACACGAAAAAGAAAGTGTAAAATGAGAGAGAGAGAGAGAGAGAGAAAGCCTGGGGCAGGGCTGGAGCATCAGGGCCAAAATCCAGTCTCAAGGAATGGCTCCGGGACTGCCTGGCAGGGCTGAATGGTCACAGCTCGTGGCTGGCAGGTCGGTGAGTTGTTTGGTCAGTTGGTCTTAGGCAGGCATTAGTACAGGCACTGCCATTAAGGCCAGGCTGCAGGAACAGATAATATCTCAGCTCCATATGGAACTGTGTTCAGGCTTGTTCCCCTGCCAAGGTCCTGCTGCATGAGCCATTTTCGGCTGTTAAATCCTCTGTCTTGTTTCAGTAAGGGATTATTGCAAATCTTCACACATTCCACATGGACCTTACGAGACAGTTAGTCAGATCCTGGATGGAATTGCACACAAAGGGGTCCTGCGGCTGCGAGGGTCAGAATGTCTCCCTTCTTTTATTATTATTTGTATTTTTACAGCCCTGCCAAAGGTTTGCAAGTCTTGAGCAGCTACCATTTCAATTCCCTCCAGCAAGCTGTAGTCTGATACTCCAGCTATGTTTGCTCTGTACATTCAGGCATTATTCTTTCCCACCTGGCAGTGAACCATGCAAATTAAGACAGCCTCCAAGCACACACACACACACACAAAAACCCATGGAAACCAGAGCTGCCAGATTTCGACATTAGAAGCATGCAAGGGGAGAGGGGCAATGATCACCCAGGCTTCCCTCTTCTCTGTGCCCTTTTCTTCACAACGAGGAAGGCAGATGCCGTGATTTACTCTTCTGGCCATCATACCAAGAAGAGGGTGCTGGTGGAGTAGGAAGCACTTGTAAATCATTTGTGAGAAGATCTCCAGATGAGACCTGTTAAGGTTGCCTCCAATGTATTTCAACATATGCATTTTTAACTAACATAGAGCAAATGCTGGCAAAGAATAGAGTATCTGTTAGGGTTGAAAAGTAGAAAATACTGTTTCTGTGATTATACTACTACTGTGGACGCCAGGAGGTATCACAGAAACTAAGTCTGGAAACATCAAAGACCCCTGTCTTGTTGTGACTCTCTGCACTTGCATGGTAGAGGAATGAACCAGAGTGGCATGGGCTGACCGGAACAGTACTAATAAAACCATTGGGCAAAGCCATACGTGGGGTGGATCATGAGAAGTGGAGGAGACCTTTACCACATTGTACATCTGAATTTTAGCTCTCAGTGGAGTAGAAGAGATTGGTCACTGCCCTGAGGGCCAAGAGCCCGTCTCAGAGTATGGAAATGTGGAGAGATTCTCTTGTATGAACCCTCCTTCTGCTTTGAGATAAGAGTGAATCAGAAATGAGATTTGATGTGAGCAGAGACACACCAAAGTAGAAGGACTCCATTCAGCTGTTTTACCAACCCATATAATATAAAAATTTAAGTCTGGATGCTCAAAGCTGTGCCTCCTCTGCAGGTTCCTAATTGCCATTCAGTAGATAGAAAAAAAGGTATTTAAATGCCTTTGCAGGTCAGGACCCTAAGGTTAAATCTTGATCTCTAATAAGGGTGTGCTAGAAGTCCTTTGACAGTCTGCTGTAACAGGCTACTTAAAAACATCTCATATGACCTTTTAATACTAAATTCATGATAGGATAGAACTTACTCCTTTGCCAGTATCCCCACGGTAAACAACAAAGTTGCTGTTTCGATACTTTCCTGGTTTTAAGTACACTTTAGACATGTCCACTTCTAGTTTAAAAAATGGCTTTATGCAGTGCATTTCATTTTCAGATCGTTCTGGAATGCTTTTAGCAGGTCCTATGCCAAAACCACTCAGCTTTCTTGTTTCTATGGATAATAGGAGCTTACAGCTTTTATAGCAATTTACTTTTTTTTTTTTAATTCAAACTTTATATGAGTTGTGAGACCTAAGGTGCGGTCCTCCACACAGCCTCAGTCCAAAATACACCTTAAAGAAAAAAGAGAAGAGTTTCTCCTTCCTTCTAACGCCAGGCATGAACCTCCTAAAGAGAAGCCAGGAAGAGTATCACTTTGCGCTGCTCCCCAGCCAGTTCTTCTGGACAGGGAATGTCTACCTAAAAGTTCATATAGCTCCTATCACAACTGCAGCGCTGTCTCTTCGAGTGCCTGAAGTGCCACAGTGCTCTGATAACAACAGCCCAGTGAACTGCAACCTGCCCATGGCGGGCACATGGGGCAGCAGCAGGAAGGAGGAAGGAACTGGGGGAGTTTTGGTGGCCCTCGCAGTCCTAAAAAAATTAACAGGTGGCTGTGGCAAAATTAAGGCCATAGTAGAGGTAAGAGCTGAACCATTCACCTCTTTGGTTTTTTCATCCTGGGGTATTTCCCTAACACAGTGACACTGTAACAGCATCGTTACTGATTGTCTGCTGATAATTTCTTAGCTAACAAAGGCAAGTTTCCATTAGAACAATAGATTACACTGTTTCTCAGAAATGTTCTCCATTTGCTATCCCCTCACATTAAAACTCAATTTTTTAATTACTTCCCCTCCAAAATGAAGAGCTAGAGATAACTTTCAGCCATAAACTGGGTCATTTTTGGATTATTTTTGCAGAGATCATATGCCTGTGACTTCAGCTGGGAGTTTCTCGTTTTCATCATCTCTGAAAATCAGATCACAAAACCAAATTCAACTGTCTATAATTATTCCTTTAAATCCACATTCTTCTAGCTACCTAAAGAGAACTGACTTAAATGCCAGTATCCATTTTAAGTTACTGAGAGCTTCAGATATTCAGAACCAGGGAAATCAGGAGATGAGAAGTGAAGCTAATGTGTAGATTTAGATAGTTGTCTGTAAGTATTTCAAAATACTAGACTTTGCTTCTGTATTCTGTTTTTATCCTAGGATTTCTCATGTCACCTATTCTAATCTGAGCTTCATACACAGGGCCAACTTCAGGGTAACATGGTCCACAACAGAATGTCAGTGCTTGCTTTTGAGCTGTACTGTTTGCTCAGGACTGCAATTTTGTTTAGTTATCTCAAAAATTCATGGATTCCAGTGCTTCCAGTGGCCAGCAGGCTGCCGCCAGGCTCAATGAATCCATTTGCTTTTCCATCTGTGGGGGCACTCATTTGGCCTTATCTCCTCTATCCAGATGCTGATTTTCCCCAGCTTTGTAGGAAGCTGATAATCTCAGAGCCTTTTACCTTCTGTCAAATTTAGTTGAAATTGGCCTGTGGACTCAAAAGTTATTAGGAGGAAAACCAACATAAAATGCAATCACATTCGCTTAATTTTTTGCTAATTCATTTCTGTAGGAAGCACAGCCAGCCAGGGAATGGACTCCAAGTGTTGCCTTCTGTATTTATTTTTACAATGAAAATACCAACATCAGCCATGAGACGTGCAAGCTGAGAGGCCCGCTGAACAGCAACAGGACAGGCCATGCTTCCTGCGCTCGGTTGGCCTCCACTGCTAAACCTGAAGACGCAAGAATGGGATGTATTTGAAATTTGGTGAGGAGGAAGCGATGAACAAGCGAAAGACTTGTGCCTTTGGAATCCGTGAATATCCAGCCTATTCATAGCTGTCTGGTTTTCACAGCTTCTCAGCTCCCTTCTCTGCCTTTAGGGTCCAGTTGTTCAACGCTTCCCGCTGTATTATGCAAAAAATCTCCCTAAAGCTAAAGTGATTAAAGCTGAGAGCAGAGATTACTCCTTTAATTCCGAAATGTCAGCACGGCTGTAAGTGCAGAACAAGGCCAAGGACAGGGCAAGGGGGAGTTGTACTTTGTCACCCGCGTTAGTCTTGATCCAGTCATTGAAATGGAAAGCCACCAGCTGTGGTAAGAAATTTAAGGAGTACAGAAGATGTAACTGAGCACAGGAGAAAGGGTGCCCTGAAAGGCTTCTTCTTTCCCTGTGTCAGCACTGAAATAGGGATGTGATAGCAGCAAGCGAATTTACACTCCTGTCCCAAACACATTTGGGGAATAGGCATTACTTTTCCAAGGGAGGGAAGAAAACTTCAAGTAAATTATCTCAGCTTTTATTTACTTCAGATTTGAATCTCTATCAATTATTTAATGTGTGCAAGGCAACCTTATGTAATTAATCTATCACAGAAGACTCTTTACTCTTCACCAGTAACATTAAACTCTCAGTGACATATACCCAAACCCTTGGAGATCCAGCCAGCTAAAGGGTTTGGAAATCTTAATTTATTTTTACATGCTGCAAACAAATCTATTTAATTAGAAAAACATGTCTGAAATTTTAGTCAACATGAAATCTTTTCTTTTTTTTTTTTTTTTTTTTTAAATAAATGATTCAAAAAGTGCTTGGAAAAACATCTAGCACTTTGAGTAAAATTAGGGTGACCTATACTATTTGTATTGCCACAATACCAATAGCTGCTAGTGGTGTGTGGTAGGAACCCCATGTGCTAGCTGGTGTATGACTGAAAACACAACTGTGTGAATAGAAAGACAACACTTAATCCAAAGCACTCAAAATGCAAAGCAGGCGCCTCCAGCTGCCTATGGACCAGCGACCAGCACAGCAGATTGTTATGGCAGAGGGACGTATCATCTCACTGCAGGGAAACCCCAAATTCCCATATTCATGGGAACCCCTTGTCCCTGCAGCACTGTAGACCCCCTAGAGTCCACCCACATATTTCTCTGCTGAGCATTTGCAGGTAAACTGTAATAATTGTTACTTTCCTACATTAACCACCCAGACTTCAGGTGTGTTCATTGATTCATGGTCTATGTGATTTCTCTACAGCAACGAGTCATACCAACGCCCAGGATTTTGGGGATGTGATATCTCAGGCATCTAACTGGATCTCCAAATCGTACATGAAAATTCCCCCTCTATGACATTTCTTTAATTATCTTATCCACAAAATTCAACTGCAGTGGTCATACTATGACACTGTTCAGCTCTGCATCTGTATTTTGATTTGCACTCAGCTTCTTTCTTATGACACAGCTAAATTGTGGTTTATGCCATAACAAATGACACCTTTCAATTCTTAAATGTATGCGGGTCTGTGATAGAAGGAACTTTTTTTCTTCCTGTTCTGACTATCCCTTATTTAACTTGACCACTACAGCTTGTTCCCCAGCTATCACTTTTGGGTTGGTTCCTAAGATAGCAGTCAACTTTCTGGAAGTTAGTTGTTCTTTTTCATTTTCCTCTTAATTTTTCTCTTTTGAGATAGATAGAATAATAGATGAACAGACAGAAAAAGCCCTTTTGCATGGAAAGGTAATTCTAAAGGTTGAAGTAGACACTAATTTGCTTTTCTCAGTATCCAGGGTTTTTTTCCAGTGTCAAAGCCCATTAAATGCAAGTGGAAGGAAGCTGATCTTCCTCATAGCAACAAGGCATGTAACTACAAGTGAAGTTAGACCTCTATTTTTCAGCTGAACATATTTAATAAAGTTATGGAGAATATAGTTGTTAATTTTAAATTTACTTTGTGTTTGCAGATGTTGCTGCTCACAAGAAGAACCTAGTTTCTCATCTACAACCAGCTGCATGTTACAAAGCCCAGTGTGCCACATGCTGTTTAATACCTTGAAAATTACAAGTAAGATTAGCCCTGTCACAAAGGCAACTGGCTACAGGTTTATGTAATCTGAATTTTCTAAATGAAAGTAGTATTATTATGCCTTTACTAATAATAAAGGCATGAATCCTGCTTATGTGCGCACTTCTGCTGACTTGAAAGGGGAATGCAAAGAAGTTAGGAACAGGTCCAAGAAATTAATGAATTAAGATGTGCAAGCAAATTTCCTGACACCATTTTATTAATGCTGAAAAGAAGTATTCGACCAGAAAATAGAAGGGGTAAAGGTTTTAAGGTTCCTGAAATCTAGAAAATAATCTAGATAGGTCTGTTTCTGACAATAGACACAGAAGTTCCTTTCACATTTAAGAGTACATTTCTCTACAAATCTCAAAGGACAGAGAACCCTTGGTCCAGTGAAAGCCTTAAGCATGTGCTTAACTTTTACACATATGAATGGTTCCATTCACTTTATTAGGCTTGGATAGGGTAAATCACAGTCTTAAAGATAAACATGTATTTGTGTGCTTTCTCGACTTGGATTTTAAATAGCATTTCTATTTATGCAATACATTTCCACTTCCGTTTTTCCTATGTCCCTTTATAGCACGGGCATAAGGGACAGAGTCATGGCTGACTTAACAGGAACCTCAACTCTGCATTTCATGACATCTGTGTATTTTTAAACCACAGTCTTTAATTAATATCAGGAGTTAATTTTTCAGCTGAGCATACAACAGCTGGATGTTATATACCACAATTTATTTACTCACTGAAGAAGATAATTTTGATATGTTCCTTGAGTTTTTACTTCTTGTAAGAGCTCAGGTCATTTTGCTAGCTGTGGAAATACACTGTGATGCAGTGTGACCCAGTGTCACCCATATGGAAATCAGGTGTCCCCAGGATCCCAGCACTGCCCTCTCAGCTCGCATCTCCAAATCGCAATGGAAGGCACACAGGGATAGTCACTCGGGTTGTTTTTCTCCTTCTTTTTAGAGGAGTTGTTTCTCTCTGCTTTCAAGCATGACATGAAATTATTAACATTCAGATGACTGTGCGGAGGCCAGAATCCAAAGCCAATTAGAGAAGGATGATGTAAGGCTGCCAATTTACAATTACCACAACACCTGTGACATTTATAAATATTACCTCACAGAATTCCTGTGTCCTTAGGTAAATCCTTAGATTTCAGTCTTGTAAAATGGATCACATATGTTCCCTGCTTCTGTGACTTGACAAACATCTTTATAGAAAGCAAGCCGCTTTAAAATAGTTCGGTATTTAAAACATTTGACAAGCAGGACTGTTCCTAACATTTTACTGCTGTAATTAAGAGGCAGGAGAAACTACCAAACTTATGGTTAACTAAAGTGTCTGCCTAATCACCAGGAAATATGTGACAAGCCAGCAGAGAGAGATGAAATCCTACAATATTAGGGACCGGGATTTAAGTAATGCATAAATGTATCAGTACCTTCTCTATATTAAAACAGAATTGTTACCCTTATCATCAGACTAATAATATCTACAATATTTGGTCTTTATTAATGGTAATAATAATGATAGATGGTTTCCTGGTGGTATCAGATGGGTTCACCAAATCAGGCAGTTGCAACCTATTGGTTCCTTCAGCCCACACGAGCTTTGGTTTCAAAATATTTTCAACATTTATTCAATGGAAGACTGTTAACTGAAATTACTGTTTCTACAAGCAGGATGTGAAATAGCTTTGCAGCAGTATAAAATGGTGTTCAGGCTGTTCTTTCAGCACTGCGTGGGCAGAGGAATATTGAGGAAGCCATGCAAAAACTCAAGCTGCTCAAAGTATTTGGTTGTACAACAGCTACAGCAGCTTACAGAAGCAACTCCTCTCAGAGTCAACCAACAGATGGTAAACTGACCCCAGGAAAGTGCCCTGGACTGTTTCCTTCCTAAATATAGGATGTGAAATTAAATATGAAGATGGTGGCAACTAATAGCTCATAAAATGATTTTTTTCATAGTTCATACAATGATTGTTTGAAATTCATAAAATGGTTGCTTCACAAACAGATACCAGTTGTGGCAATGCTACTTTAAAACCTTCATCTCATTGCAGGCCACTTCCCCACAACTGTAACAATACAAGTATTATTAATCACACTGGGGTTATTTCTTCGATTACATGGACAGGCGCACAGTAAGATGCAAATGCAGGTCATGATACTATCAAGCCCAGCTCTGTGTGTTAATAATTACATAGATGTCCCTGATTTGTCCTATGTTAATTACTGAATGACATGCAGATTGCATGATGGGGCTAAACTCAGAGATGACTTATTTATTCTTTGAACATTTTTTTGTAATCTGAAAAATCAAGTGAGAATAAAAGTGACGATCAACCTCAGTTAAAGTTCACTGTTTATTTCAATGGGGTGACATTTACATGAAAAAATGGCCTTGCCTTTGACATTAATTGCACCAGCACAAACCCTGAAAAAGCACCGTGTGAGACCAAGGGAACTATTAAAAATTCAAAAATTCAAAATACAAAGTGGAACTTGAACCTGTCCAATCATCTTCAAAAGTAAATGCATCTCCCTCTCTCTTTCCCAGTCGCTCTTCTTCTGTCTGTCCTGTCTGCAATCTCTACCTGAAATATCTTTCATGTATTTCTTGTCCTTTTCACATATCTACTTCCCCTTGGGATAAAAAAAAAAGAAAGACATATGAGTAATCATACCATCTCATAATATGATATAGTCACAGATTATTTCCTCCTGCCATACTTGGGTAAAAATCATGCTTGTGTCACATGCTAATCCCAGTTTATCTTTCTGGATTCAATTTCAGGGGAAACACCTATCATTTTGATGTTTCCACAAATATTTATGTCAAAGAGAAAAGCTTCACCTGAATGTCTATGGATGCAACTTAAGATGCGCAGCCATGCCACATGGTTCAGTCAGGAGACAGAAGGATTTTCATAAATATCCTAAATTTGTAAAAATCTTAAATGTAACAAGCTCCTATTTGTGGGGTCAATTTCCATGTTTAAGCCTTTAAGGACCTCCTCTTCCAAAGTTGCTATTTTTCCTTCATCAGGGAAAGACTGCCTTCAGTTACCTCTTTGTGATCTAAAACTCTCGTGTGGGAGGGCTTAGGAGCAGGTGATTCTTGATAATGAAATATTTTACTATACAAGTGTTCTTTAAGTTGTAATATCATCCAGAATACCTTCGTTCTCATCCCAAAATAGCAACATGGAGATGAAAGACTTCTTAGACATCAAATAACCCCCAAAGAGTAAGCGACTTTCTTTTTTGTGATGAAATACTATGAAGTGGGAATGGCAGTGTGATACCCTTGGAGGAAGGCAGAGTCAAGCCAAAAGGACAAAAAGTCAATAAATTACAGAAGCAAACTGAAAATACGGACACAAGGATTTCAGCTGTATAAATCATGGCAGCTCCAACAGCACTCTGCTGATTTATTCTTTCTGTGAGCCTCGCCAGTTAAGCTGTGCTGGCTCACTCACAGAATATACAAAGAAAATGAGACTACAGTGAGGCTAATAGCCAGCACTCTGTCCCTCCCCACGATGTGCCCTGCTATCAGTTACCAAATCCGCAACCCCATCCTGGGGAATGACATGAGAAGAATGGTGTCAGTCCTCAAGAGGCAGGAGCTGCAGCTGTGACAGGAATGAAATAAGGAGTGCTGGTGTGACAAGGCTTGCCTTCTCACCATCTCCTCTCATCTCTGGCATTTCTGGAGACCTCAGGCAGAGGTTAAGGTATGGGCCCTTCTCCCTTCCCACATATTAGATGACTTTCAGCACTACCCAATTTAGTGTGGTATGACCCTCTGCCCAGGTCCTGGGCCCTTGGGCAGTTATTCTGGGTATTATCCCATAGAGATAGCTCTCTCCACAGGTCTACAGAAGAAATTCACCTGATCCAATCCAAACGCCTGCTGATATTTGGCTTTATTTCTCACATTTGGAGATGTCTCCTTGTGTTCTTCAACACCTCCAACTATTTTACTGCTTCTCTCCTGTTTCACTCCTGGGGATGCAGTAATAGCAAGGTCTAAAATCAGAAATAGAAGAGATCAAAAGAGTCCTCAGACCATCTCACCACCGTCCTGATTGTTCCCCGGGGTACCTACCCCAAATTTGTTCAGTCCTGTTCCCTATGACTTTACTAATAGGGCTTTCAGCGGCTTCCTTCAGTAGACAGCTCCACGGTGTTATATTTCTAAAACTTGACAATGGCTATTATTGTGCCTAAAGGGGGAAAATTAGCATTTTTGCTTTTTAGTAATTTTCTCCTCCATTACTAGAAACTCTAGCCCTAAATTTCAGTTGACCCTCTAGGTCACTGTTAGTCAGCCTATGTATCATTTGAAACCTCAAGACATGCTCTTCATCTTTCTAGTCTAGTGTTTTAAAGTCCAGAAGCGTTGGGTTGTTTTTTTTAACATAAACATAGTAAATACAGCACAGGGGAACATGATACGAGGATATCATATTCTTGACTAGTACCACTGGTCACTGTCAAACACTGTCAAAGAATTACCCAAGCCTGAGCCAGGGAATAGGGATCCAAGAGGATTCTTGGGAGTTAATGAGAAATCATGTAGCAATATTCTAACAAAAGTCAAATAGGTACATAACAAACGAGGCCAAATTCTGCACTCTCTTATTCCCTTTACAAGTTCTTTGGGCAGGAAGTGCACTTCTCCATCTAGCACAGAGATCTCATCTCCATTTAAGTTTACTAAGTGCTACACAGTCCAGAATGTATAACTACTGTTATGTAGGATCCTTTTAAGTTTTGCCTGAGTAGAATATACATGAAGGTAGCATCTCTCCCCTCTGATCTTGCCACAATGCCATGCTTTCCACTGGCAAATACTCTTTTGAGTTGTCCCCCAGATTCCCTTCCCAACTGGGAAATCTGGAGAGCTTTGTTCGCCCCAAGCCTTTAAATATTTTACTTGCATTCTTACACCACATTTCAAGTGTGTGTCATAAGGGACACGTTAAGGGTCTGAGGATTTCCCTCAGCCCCAAGACCCAATGAGCCCCTCACACAACAGGCGTCCATAAGCAGTGTTTGAAATGGACATTGTTACAATAAACAGGGACAAACCATAAAGACTGTGTACCCTGTGCCCTCTCCTCCCACCCAGACAGAAGTGAGAGTATTCTCCCAGGGCCCCACAGACAAGCATACACATCTCTTGAATCAGGGTGGGTAACACGTCTGAAGGTTATGTAGTTTCTTCTGCAGAAGAAACCTGTTTCTAATGGCTGTATCTATAAAACAAGGAGGCCCCAGGACCAACGTGGAGTGGCTTCAATGTGTGTTAACAGTATTATTCACGGGTCTCATACCTTAGCCCTCAGCTTTGTAGTGACAGAGCAGGCTGCCCTATTCTTGTTTGCACTGCTATAAATCCGGTGAACAACTTTTTGCATGTTCTGAATACGTTTCACCAATGATCAGCACTGGGGCAGGAGTGAAGGTAAAAAAAAAACATTCTCATGGCCCTATCAAATGTTGGAGTCTGAAATATATTCCAAAGGCATGCCTCAAAGCCTCCACTCCAATACCTGGGCAAAGACATGGACACCTGAAAATAATACAGGATCAGATGAAGGGTGCACATCTGGCCAGAGATTCAGAGGGTGATAATTTTCACTGATGCATGAATTTCGGCTCTTACCCCAGGCAACTGATCTCCTATCAGCTAACCATGAAAATTGGTCACATATGTCTTCTGAACTCTTCCACTCCCGCAATTTGACAGGGTCTTGCACACAAACATCTCCCCTGACCCTTTTTAGCTTGCCTCACAAATATTTTATCCAAATGATGGAGGGTGACCAAACAATTTAGGGCAGTTTAGGATAGGGTTTGGTAGAAAATAGGAAATGTAATGTAATCATATTAAGAAAGGGAGAATTCTAATGAGAAGATGAGAGGAGAGATTTCATAAGGGCCTTATGAAAACTAGGTTGAACTTAAAACTGAGATGATGTTCAAACTGTAGGGAACAAACCTGCCTTGGGCATAATTGTCTTTGCTATCTCCAATCTGTAAAATTTTGTAGTATGCCACAAAGGCAACCAAAACAGTACAAACTGAACAACACAACAGTACAGAGTGAGAGCTTAGTCCTTCTGGGGAGGTGGCATAAGCCTTCTCTTAAAGGCCAAACCAAGCCAGACCTGAGGTCAAGAGGAACTGAAGGTCAGTTTGGATGGAGCTTTGAGCAACCTGATCAGTTGAAGATGACCCTGCCCACAGCAGGGGGTGTTGGACTAGATGACCTTTAAAGATCCTTTCCAACTTGAACCATTCTATGATCGTATGAAGACATTCTATCTTTCTGACATGACACCTGGCATTTTTCAGGAGCCAGGTCGGTCCAAACACAGCAAGCTGCGTGCTGCTGTGTTGTTTGAATTATTATTCATCACTGTAATAATTCTGTTAGCAAATCTGCAGAAAAGAGGTATATTAACTCAAGACTGCTTCTGCACCAAAAAAAAAAAAAGGACAGGAAAATCCTAAAAATCATCTTTTTATCAGCAAAAGAAGAAATAATAGATAAATAAATAAATCACAAAAAAAAAAAAAAAAAAGGAAGAAAAGTTATTTTCAAGTTATTTTATTTCCTGCAGGAGCCAAGAAAGATGACCTGAGGACAGTGAGCAGAGCCTGGCTAGGCCAACCCCTCGGGAGGAGCCCCAGAAAGTTTCTTTCCTTGGTGGTGTCCTGGCTGAAGAAGGGCCGTACACTATTCCCACTGGCCTCAAGCCACCGTCACTACTACCTCAGCCCATTTTTCCTTTTAACAGAGAAGGATCATGTGCATAAAGACACCGCTGCCCACTCTTGAGAATGGGATCTATATGATTAGATAGTCTCTCTCCCGGCATAATAAATCATGCTCTCCTATGCTGTTCACTATTGCTGAATACTTCCAGTGTTCAATATTTCAAGTACTTCTGTTGGTCAAAGCCCATACTGATTTTCTGGAAGTAGTTTCATTCACATTATACTTGTACAAAAACATGATTTATTTTAAATGTCAGGAGTAAATTATAGTTTTACAGATTTTGTAGAAGGTTTTTCTTCCTGACAAAATAAATTATTCTTTCCCCAGAATTACCAGGTTTCCTCAGGTCTTGGTTTTCCTCCTCTTTATTTAGAAAGCCACACATATGAGTACACTAAATATTTATGAATATAATTTATGAGCCCAGTTGTCTGTTTCTTGCCAAAAGTAAGAAGTTGGCCTGTGTGTGGCCTGAAAAATCCTAACTATGACCAGACTGAAACCACAGAGGTGACGGCAACTTCACATTCATTGGGAAAAACTTCCAGAAGTTCCATATACGACATACAAAATTTGTCCTAAATAATAAGGAAACATATATCATCTCTAAGCTAACCAGGCTGTTAATTCAAAATAAAAGACAATAAGGGAAGTTAAGCACAAGACATTTGTCAGCAACATTAGAAAGGACATGAAAACTGTAAAAATTGTACTATTTTCCTGGCTGAACTGATTTATTTTGTTTTGGTGTATTTGTTTAATGGTTTCTTGGTTATTGTACACAAGGTGATTTGGACTTCCACTCAAAAAATTAAAGCATGTCTCTCCATTAACTGTATGAGAAGCTGGATCAGGCCTCGAGACAGGACACAACACACTGGGGTGACCTCCCCGGACTTTTCTGGAACACCATCCCTTGGCATTCAGGGAGCAAATCCTGCCTCCTCTGACGTCTGGCACAACATTGCCACAGCCCCTCAAATGTTGCCCAGATTTCTGGAGAACAAAAAGCAATACATCTTTCATCATTGGAGATCATCCCAAATAGTGTTTTTTGTTGATTAACGTAACATCGTTCTTCACAAGCAAAAATACTTTTTATCCTAGAAAAATATAGCGTAACCGGGAATGAGTCACTAGTATTTGCTCTTGGCAATAAGAGAGGACATCAGATTAATATTCCAGAAATTACAAAAATCAAGCTTTGCACTAGGTCCTTCCTTGCTATTTTCTTAGATTCATCAGTTTATAATTCCTCCTAGCCAATTTTCTGACATGAGTGAAACTAAGAACTAATGATACTTTTAAAACTAAGTGAAAAACCAAAATAAAATGTTTGGGTTTAAATTTCAAAATAATTGTTCCTTAAAGTTTAATGTGGTGAGTGGAGCTGAAGACATAGTGATAGGGAGTGGGCTTTTTTGAAGTAATTATTATCTCATTCTCACTGAATGTGGAATGGGAGAAACTCCGTGTGCTCTGGCATCACACAGTCCCCCACTTCGCATTTACTAACTTTGCTCTTCTTTTGAATTGGTGAGTTCCTGCTTTATTGCCTCTAGTGTACAATTTACAAGGTAGCTCAAATATTTATAACCATGTTGCTTTTCATGTTCCCCTAGGTGCTGCGTATTAGCCTAGTTTACGAGATTTTGGTAAAGAGCAGCATATCCTATAAATTCAAACTTTGAAACCCACCGGGACTTATCAAGTATCAGTTTGAGCATTCAGAAACTTTGCTAGAGAGCAAAATTCTCTGCCGCCACATATTGTACCCCTAATTAAGGGAACTTTCCTGTTTACATGGTGGTTGAAGAAAATTGCTGATCATAGATCTGCAGCTAATCTTGTGTTCTGTAGAAATACAAACAATTTTCTGAATAAGGCATGTGTTTGAAAGCTCCCAAAGTAAAGAAGGAGGTCTCTGGGTGTTGAGTACTCGTCCATATGAACAAGGAACACCTTCAGGTCTGTCTCTGATACTGTATGGATCTGTGGCTACTGTAAATGGATAACCTTCACAGGCCATTACTTTTGTTTTTGTTAACCCGCAGAATTAAACCCATGGGCAGATTCAGAAGGTTTATTTTAGTCTGATCTTCCAACGACCCCTCATTCTACCTACAGGAGTCCAAATATTTCCAGGGTGGATATATAATCAATTAGTTATTTTATATGCAATTTATCTTAATGGAAATTCAATCAAACATACCAACCTTCTCAAGCACCATTCTTTACCATTGTGTCAGCCTTTGGAGATGTCTTGAGGTAGAGGGTCCTTAATGAGTTCTATAAAGCACTCACATGCAGTGCCTGCCATTATAAGCCAAAAAGAGCTCCTTAATTAGTTTTGTAAGAGAAGCTAATGTAGTACCATCTGTGCAGATTTTCAAATCAGGCTCTTCCCTCCTTGTTGTTTATGAGTTGAGAAATGCCAATTCAGCTTGCCTATCATGTCATCCTAATTTCTCAGTCATTTAACAGTGATCAGAGTTGATGGGGATGGTTGTTGCCGTTGGTTTAATCTAGATACTAACTTATTTTTAAATCTACTCCAAGCTTCCACTGGTAAAAGATCTAGTAAGTCTATCATCTCTGGGTAGTCTCTACCTTTGCTATAGGGAAAGCACTGCTCAAGGGAAATGCCTGAGAAAGAATTTGCAGATTTAACTGAAAAGTCTCAAGCTAAAAACCAGACAGGTTCCAACATAAGCAACTTCACATTTGCAACTATTTGCTTCTGATGTTATCCCTTCCTGTGGCCAGTCTCAATTAAATTTTTAGCTTTGTTTGGCTTTTAAGTGGGCCATATAAGCATTGAATCTGATTAATTGCAAAATATCACACTCTATGTAGATAACTGTCTTCTGACACATTTGATGTGGTATTTCTGTGGGGCATGCTATATTGTCAAAAGAATGCTGTGAAGCCTCATTGCCCCCTGGAACAGCAAAGGCAATGAAAAGGGAAGCAAAAGGGAATGCTCAGGGCATGAACACCTCTTGATGTTGGCTCTGTTCTTTCACAGCCTACTACACCAGGGTCTCGGGGCAGGCATGTCTTCTTAGCTGAGCAGAGCAGCCTGCGCCAGTCCTCCAGACCACACCTGTGATTGCTCAGAATTCAAAAAATGCCAACATCAGCCCAAGCTGCAAAGGTATCTGGTGGGGAGGATAGTTGGCACAGTTCCCCTTCATACAGGCAAACTGGGACCCTGCAGGACCAGCACCTTCACTTCCTGAGCTCAGTATGTCAGCCTTGAGCCTGAAGGACAACCTGCAATATGAGCAGAGGATACAGATCATGAGATTATACCTGTTCCAACCTGCTCATGCATCTGTGCTTCACCCTCCACCATAGGTAACCCAAAGCCCGGGGAGATTCCTCAGCTCTGAAACACTAACAAGACCCGCAAACCACCCTCCGTGCAGTTTTGTATCATCTTTCACTCAACTTGCTGGCATTAATTAAACCTCATAAACTCCTCTGGGAGTTAAATAAATGTTGTTATACACACTCTATACCAGAGCTTATGTTAAGAGATCTTTTCTAAGTGCTCGTTTCTGCTGACCTAAGCAAGAGCAGCAGTTGGCATGAATATGCTGACAACCTGAAATGCTGCTTCTTGCAGGTAAACCTCAGTTTAGCTTTCCGCTAAAGTAACCATGCACAGTGTGATTTAAATATGTTGTATACTCAGGGGCATACATGAAATAAGACATGTCAACCAGACTCTTTCAGACTTTGTAAGACAGCCAATACACTTGCAAGTAAGGTAGACTTCAGACACAATATAACATCCATTTTAAATATCATTAAAACTGATCAATCCTGGTTTAGATTTTAGACACTGGGTAATGTTGGGCATTTTGTCAGCCTTTTAAATGACATTTGTATGAAGGATGCTTGGATTTTCCGACAAAGCCCCTTTAAAGCAGTCTGTTGCCAGTCAGTTGAGCTGATGCTGTGCATTGTTATGGAGATGATCTAAGTTTAACTCCTGGATTAGTCTGCCACTCTTCAGAGATGGGGCTGCTGGAGTCCCTTTACTTGTTTCTCTAAAACACAGGTGATATTTTTGGCACTGCTGCAAGACAATCTGTCTACATTGCTGAGCCTCCCATCCAGTCATGAAACGAAACGTTTTCTTTTTCCCTTGAACACGGCAAGAGTTGCTGAGGTTTCAGTTCTGACTACTATGAAACTCATAATTTTATCATTGGATTTACTAGGACCAGGATTTCCCCTAGACCAAAGGCATTCCACTGACATTCAGTGGGCCCTTGAGCATAGATGGACCACTTCTAAGGCAGAATACAAAAAGCCAATCTGTCATGCATAGGCTTTAATTCTCTCTGCAGAGACCCTAGAAAACCATTACAGAGCCATATTCAGAAAAGTATTGAAAGCCATTTTCCTTAGCCATTGAGAAAGCTAGGCTCAATAAAAAGGTGAAGTTATGTCATCACTGCTGCACTTACTGAAGTTAGGGGCTATATTGAGGTCTCTTGACAAAAAGGCCTGTTTCTTATATATGTCTGAACTGCAGTCCAATTTGTGGGTGTCCCAGCTTGTTGGACACTCTGCCTCAATGTTTAACTGCGCATACGTCACCTGTGCATTGAACAGCCCAGTCCAGAGGGCAGGACTGGACCATCCTGCCAATTTCCACTCTGCTTATGTCCAAGCTGCCACCCTCTCTTAATTTCTTTTTTTGCACTTGCCTTAACCTTAAAATGTCACAAGCTCTCTGCACAGCTGTGGAGCACTTAGGGATTTTGTCAGTGCTAGGACATGCAGAAAATCTCCTGCAACAGAATTAATAAGATTTGAGTGTAAACTTGCCAACTACCCAGGTTTAACTCCAAAAAGCCAAAGCTGTTGGTTATTTTAGGCTTCACGAACCTTCCAACATCAGAATTGGAGGCACAAGGCAGAAAAACACTCACAGGGCCTAAACAGAGAGGAACCCGCAGAGCCATTTTACAAGTGCTCCTGCCACAACAACTAAGCCCCCTAGATACAGCCATCTGCCTCTTTTTTCCTTTCTCCTTTGCTATACTTCCTCCCCCAGATGTTTTTCATCATCTAAGGTAGCAATTCAGGCATTCGTGTAACTGATCCTAAGGAGTGTGCTGCATGTGATTAGCATCAAGTCACCAAAGAACAAAGAAATGCAATTAATCCTTGTTTAAATAAAAAACAGATTAGATCAGATTAAACATATTAGCGATGGGCAAACCTCAGATGATTTGGAGACTGGACTTGGGCTGGAAAAGGATTTGGGAGTGCCAGTATAACCCAGGTCCTAGCCAAGTTTTCTGATGCTTCCATCCAAGAAGGCTGGAAAGTGCAAGGAAAGCTCTCCTGTATGATCTTTTGCACTTCCTGCTCTCCGATTCAGTTGGAAAAAAAACAGACACTCTCATGGTATGTTGACTTCTGGCACAAACTTCTCCGATCCTGCTCAGAACAGGAAAATATTGAAGGCAGAGTTGCCAACTTACTAAGTGGGAGTTTAGTTAAAGGGACTTTCTATAGTTAAACATATTTCAGAGTTGATTTTTTTGTTTGTATGGTTTTTTGGTTTTTTTATGGGTTGAATTGGTTTCTAGGTTTATGGTAGAAATAATGACCAACATTCTGTTATCCCGTTGATATTCATGATGTTGCAAGTGCATCGAACAGAGCATTTTGAACAACCTGTCTTCACAAGAGTAAGTCCCATTTGTTGATGGGAGTTAGGCTGTCAGCGTTCTGATTTCAACAACATTTTTGTCAACTTCTGAAACAGGAACATTTTGACCAACCTGTAAAAGTGATTGCAAATACTAGTGAAAGATGTTTCCCTAGCAGCTTGCAGATCTGGCTTGATCTATCACTGGGAGTGGTGACAGATTGATGAGTTCATCTCTGAGGGTTTGGGCATTTATATATATGAATTTCACATACACCAGTATCTGAGTTGGAATATATAGATTTTGCACGCAGGTGTTTGTTCCTCAGTTGCAGATTTGTCAGGATTCTACATGTCATTAGTCCCAGAGACAGACAGACACACAGCTGCCAGCTCAGTTGGCTCACACCAGTTTTTTTCCTGCAAGCTTCTTCTCTCCCAGCTCTGGACTGAGCTTCCTAATGTCTGCAGACGTGGAAATACCTACTTCTTTGTGCCCAGGTAAGAGATCCCTACAAAACCACAGAGTTACTCTAGTGCATCAATATTTGCCTTAACCCTCAAATGTCACAAGTGCTCTGCATGGCTACAGGGAGCTTAGGGGTCTTGTCGATGCCAGGACATAGAGCCGCCACATTGCAGGACCTGAACCAGCACTTTTAAAGTGGGCCTGGGACCAAAGCTTTAAAACAACATATCTTAAGATTTCTTACTTCATCAGAACCAATCTTCTTTACCCTTGTTCACAAATTTCTGCTATTTCTACATGTACAATAGAGTTCCAGAATTAACTTTATACTGATCAGAAAAAAAAAAAAGTTACTCATTAAAAAAACTAATTTTAAAAGCCTTTCTGGGAAAATAGGACAGAGAGGTGGAGAGCTTGACAGACGCTTAGCACGCTTCTTTGAAGAACCATATTTAGTGCAGTTCCTCCCTGAAACAAGAGTCTCCTAACATTTTCTCATTTTCTTTTACATTCAGTCCAATGAAAGTAAAAAGTGGGGAACAAAAACACTGTCTCTGGAAAGAAAAAAGTCCCTCAATGCCAGAATCATTAACTGGATTCAGACATTTCCATATAGGAATGGTCACTCTGAAAACATATTTATAGTTAAATGACAAGCAGAGGCTATTGGGGATTAGAAGTATATACATGCATCGCAATGTAATCGTTTCTCACATCCATGACCATTTTCACAGTCTTTAGTTTGAAGAAGTGAGATCAGAGGCAGTCTGGGCCTCTCCTGGTGGACTGATCCAGCTAACCTCTGGAAAGCAGCCTGCCAGTACACACCGTAATTTGCTCTCAGACTGGACTAGAGTCCCCACTAAATCAGACATACGGGGCCAGATCCTCAGCTGCTGTGAAGTAAAGTAGCTCCACAGAAGTCAACTTACGGCAGCTGAAGATCTGATGTTTCTTGTTAAGTAGTACACTGGTAAAACTTCGGCCATTGGGCAAAAGTGATTTCTCACCAGTTTCCCAAACATTTATTATTCATGGCTAGATTTTACCTTCTTTCCTCGTGGTGACTAGCACCCTCCTCAAGAAAGAACCTCACTGAGATCTCTGGTATACATGGGAAGGAAAAAAAGAGCTCAGCAGGAAGGGAACAGGATCTTCAGTGCTAAAATAGTGAATGCCTCACAACTCTCAAATCCTAGCCCCTTTGCAAACTAAACAAAAACCCCTCTCTTGCCTTAAGTCTACCCTCAGAAACTTTTAAAAATATGGTTTGTCAAACATTTTGGATTATATTTCTAATGAAATGCTAATAAAAATGTGGAATGGTAATTTATTTTGTGGTGCTGCACTCAAAGAGTGAGAATACTTAGTAGCTGTGTGTTCAAGATGAATTGCTGGGAAATGCCTTTAAAATCTGTCCTGTCCTTTACCTGTTTAGATTTATACCACCTCAGATGTTAACAGCCCTTAGGTGACTTCTTAATGCCAAATGTAAATACAAAAACAAGAAGAAAATGTTCCTCGTGCATTCATACTTACCTTTCCTGGCAGAAGGCCACTTCTGTCACTCAGAGCTCAGACTGTTCTCCTTTTAATTTGGCATCAATTCCATGGCTCCTGTTAATAGTATTATTGGTATTGGAGGTAAGCCAGACACCATACTTTTCTAACCAATTTGTCCAATAAAATGGATTATTTTGTTAGTTAATCTGTCACTTCTTGAAAAGAGAAATCTTTAGTAGCATTTTTACAAATATTCTTGGTTTATGTCTTATGCTTTCTCATTACCCTGCATCAATACCAAGGCTTCTACAAGAGCTAATTAAGTTTTGATACATTCACAGAAAAGTGAGCATTCAGCATTGAGCAGACCCTTCATTTTGACACTTTATTTTTCCACCAGAGATTAAAAAAAAAAAAGTGACTGTTTCCGCTCTGGGTTGATAATTTTTCTTGGTTTACTCCTACAGTCCTCTGCCCCCGTAATGCACCAGCCTTTTCCATGTAAAAATGGAAGACACAGAAAAACTAACAAAGCTGGCTCCTCTACGGGCATGCACCCTGTGTCCCTATTCTGCAGTTACTTTGGCTTCAGCCTCACCACCTTTCTGTCTTCCCTTCCCTTCCCTTCTGTGGCTTCGTGCCATCCAGCAGTGCCATCAGCTCCCTTCTCCTTCCCCTCATTAAAACCTGAGCAAATGGCTGGCTCCAAACGAGGTGTGTGTGGCTGAGCAGCCCATACAGGTGGAGGTTTGGTGAGCTGGAACACTGAACAAGACTAAATGTTTGAACACACCCTACAAATTTTATTCCCTGAACTGTTTTTCCTTCTTTGCACATCTATCAGTTTTCAGAGGTTTAAGAGCTCGCATCTGAGAGCGTGTCTGCTCCATCTAGAGAGATTAAAAATTTCAGAAGTTATTGCAGGTGGTCTGGCAGATGAGCAGATGAACAGGCTGGCGTATCACCTCCTCTTAAAGAGGAGCTGGAGAACACAGGGCAGAGAACAAAACATGAAAATCTTCATAACCAAGTCTAGTAAAAATGTTCATACACAAAAATCAGATCAATAAAATATGTTATATTTTAACAACAATCCTGAAAACAAAACAAAACGTTACCTCAGAAGTATTCATTATTTCCTGTGCTAGACTGCAAAAGAAATAGAGCCAGATTGTATGACAAACACTGCATGTTCATTGACAGTCTGGCTTTACCTTTAATATGGCTTAAACCAGAAGCAGAGTAAACAGGGCTGCAAGGAGGCATTGAACATAAACTAGGTAATCCTATCTGGCCCTGGAAACCATACCTTCAGCAGGGCAGTCTTAAGTACCTACTGCTTCCTCCCCATACGGATTCAAGTGGTTAAGCACATTTCTGAAGCATACTTGGGTCTTGAATATTTTCTAAGTGAAATGTGGGCAATTTTATGGAGTTTAAGTTAACTCCTTTTATTTTCTTTAACTGTAATAATCTGTAGGCCAACACACTGGTTTGGTTGGCGTTCCCTGCCCTGGGGTGAGCCCACAGCCCGAGGCAGGGTGATGGAGGCTCAGCCCAGCCTCTGCCTTGGGGCACACAGAGGAACCACAGGCAGTTGCCTGCTGCCTGCACACATCTCTGGGCAGGAAGGGCTGTGCAAGAGGAGAAGGCACCAACACACAGACAGCTGCCTACTCTGCATTAACGGTGTCGGCAGGAGCTGTGGCACAATGAGGGTTAACACCAAGCTCTGCTCCAAAGCAGCACAGTTTCGCCAGCCACCTTGGACTCAGGTCATGCCCAGCTGATGTCCCTCTAAAAGCCCATCTGCTTGAGAGCTGCTTCCCCTCTGGAGCTGCAAGAGTCCCTCAGGGCAGGCTATATAACTTGGCCTGCTGAAAATTTAAACCAGAGGCCATTTCCTCTTGTGTTTAAGAGTACAAATAATGACAATTTAGATCTGACATCTCTTAGCTCAGGGAAAGGCTCTACATAAACATGTGTTTGGTGTCTTCTGGTTTCTTTCTCAACCAAACCCTTTAGAAAGTGTACACACACTTCATAATGATACAAGCAACATTTTCCTACCGCTACATACCGGAGCTTCAGTCTCCACGCTCAGATCCCCTGCGCATGGTGAGGCTGAAGCCTGGACTTCATACTTGCTGCTCCTGACGAGATGTGCCTGGAGTCCAAAGGTGAAGGCTGTTTATGAGTCCCAAATTCTTGCACCTGGTCTCCTGCACCACCAGCACCGTCCCAGCACAGCACTCCAGCCTGGCTGGAAGCGATCCTCTGCTCTCTGCATTCCTTGGAAAGCATCCTCTGTTTAACAAAACCCAAACATTTTATTAAGGAAGCTCAAATGGAGGCTCTGCAGTTTTTAAATGCACAACACTAGCTATTTATGGCCAAACAGTGCAATCCTTACAGCACTCAACGTTGTGAGAAGTCCCAGAGGTAACGCTCTGCGTTCTGCATGAGGAACGCCATGGTCCCAAGCTGTGCTACATGTGGCTTTGCTCACCTGTCCGTTTCCAAATGGACGGGGGTTTACCAGACCGGTCCCCATGAACCTTTTCACTAGAAAACGTACTCGCCTGATGACTTGAATTAATAAATTGACAGAGCTTCTTTTAAAGCTTTGGGGGGGATCTCTGTTTCTAAAAAAAATATACCTATATAATAAAAACAGAAACATTGGTGAGCAATTTACTGGGATTGGAGGCTCAGCTGTTTTCTTAACCTGTAAGTAGACTACAGAAGCCATTTCTTTGAAGACCATTGTGTTTTCCACACCATGTACCACTTTGTGCACATTTATGCACTGGAGACGTCTCGAGCACCCCAGAAAGGACAGAGCAGCAGCAGGGAGCAGAGACTTTGGCTGAACACTAAGTTTCTGCATACATGTATGAACACTGCAATCAGATTTGTCCAGAAACGCCCCAAAGCAGTAGTCAACTTTCAAGATGGAAAAGTAGCTTTCAAGACACAGTGTTTCACACTACCTATTTACCAGACAGGAGAGGAGGCCATTGCACTGAGGGAAGGTAGAAATAAGTACCCTGAAGAAAGCCCTGCAGCCTGAGCAACCTGCCCAAGAACAAGAGAGATGCATCTCTTGTAAGAAATGGTCCTGGAGCTTGTGTCAATACACTCTACTGGTATCCAAACACCTCTAGGGAATTGCAACCACAAAAACTCAAATTACAGCTAGCCAGAGGATTTATAGGTTATCTAGTTTGTTAAGTGGCTTCTAATGGGCTTTGAGGGACTAAGAGATTGCCTCTGTCCTGAGCCTGACAACAATCTAGTAGACACAGAGCTGCAAACCTCAACAGGATCACCAGCCTGACAACAGCTCAGACTGTCACTGTCATAAAAAAAAGAGTTTAGGAGTCACTGCTGGTGGTGACAGAGCCACATAAATTTTGAAATTAATGCCTTGGAAAAGACAAGTCCTTCCCGAGAGATCAGGGAACACACGAGGATGCAAGAATACAAAGTTCAAACTGTTTTGTCCAAGTCCCAAAAGTCTTATACATCACCACTGAAATGGTCTTGACACTAGTAGGTGTACTAGCACTTTTTCTCAAGCCTGAAAATCAAATACTGGTGTTGCATAATAACAAGCATCAGCTTTGCCATCTTCACCCTGCTAGCTGCTCCCTCTGACTTGCTATTTTACCCGCAGTGACAAAGACCCTGCAGCCAGGCTCCTGGGCACCATTTGCCACCTCAGCCCTGATAAGTCACACCCTCGCTCCATCCAGGAATGGCCCACAGTCTCTTTTCAAGAGAAATCTGCAGAGCTCCTTAGGCAGCTTTAGCTGTACCAAGCAATGCCGTGCCCATGGATGAACACTGCTGGTGCAGGGTTTGTCTTGTGTTTAGTCTTAAACATCGCTCCTATGTAGGCAGTGACTTGATACACTGCATCTAGGCATGGCTGCAGCAGAGCTCTGCCAGACACACGACATGAATCTATCTCACTTTCTGAAGACTGTCGCAGTCAGCTCCAATATCCTGCTTTATGCACGGGGTCTAGCAGTTCTTCTGATGTTTATACCTAGAAGCATGAAGTGTTCCAAGCAGAACCGAAGGAGAATGCTTCAGGTTCTGAGTCTCTCTCCAACGTTTGAGAACATTTAAATAAATAAAATAAAATAAAGTAAAATAAAATAAAATAAATCTTCAGACAAACATCGCACAACAAACTCCAGGTAAAAGCACACATGGCACAGTGTTCCAGCTTGGAGGTCTGTATCCTCACATGATACTAAATAGCTTTAGCATTAAGCATTTCTAATTTATTATCATTTGTAAGCATCTGGACAACCTGGCAACTGGGGCAGGGTTGGGATTTGAATCACAGGCTCATAAAATCTGTAGTGAAACCTGCAAACCAAACACATGAAGTCAGATGGGGGTATTAGTTAATGCGTGCCATTGATGTGTTAGCTTCAGCCCCACGTCGGCCACAAGGTAAAGGTGTTGGGCTGAAACAGCCGAGGGCTGGCAAGCCGCTTTCCAATGAGCTTCCTGAGAGATGTTTACAGGAGACAAGAACATATCGTTGCACTGAGAGAGTTGTCAATGAGCCACAGCAGCGGAGCACACTTCCAACCTTCACACTCTCTCCCCGAGGGCACACCTCCTCCTGCCTTGGCTTTCACTTGCTTGTGGAGGGGCCCAACACTTTTGCTCGTCTGATGCTGTGCCCTGGCTTCAGCATCTTTGCATTTCGTTGCTCTTCCAGTGAATCCCAAAAAAACCTAAACTGCCTTTGGCAGCCCTGCATGGGGCAGATGTTTGTAGCAAGAAGGTTGTTTTCCAAAGTAAACCAAACTGTAACCTTTGACGTGGGATAGGTTTTGCAAGGTCCTTAGTCTGAACTAGAAAAGGCTATGCATATACCTGAACCATCAGTATCATATGATGCTTTGGCCTAAAACAGGCAGGAGTCCATCCTCTCTCTGCATGGGCAGCAGAATTTTTATGAAACACCCTGACACCTCTTGGTTTCTAACCTTAGATGTTTTTTTTCATACTAGCTACCTCCTGCCAGCAGTCATTAAAAGTCCCTGCTCAGTTCCTGGTTGTCCATAACATTTCCCAAGTCACTCTCCTCAGGTGCTGGCAGTTGTGACAGCACAGTTACCCTCAACTGGGACTGGCTGTGTGAAAGCACCACCTACAATCTGTTGTCTGCTCCCAGGAAAGAAACTCGTGCCCCCCTCCCTAGAAGGCCACAGCAAAAAAGAAAAAAAGGGGAAAAAAGAGCAGCTAGACTTTTCAAATAGATTTTTCACAAATATGTCTCAAAAGATTGATTTTTTCCTTCCTTCCTTCCTTCCTTCCTTCCTTCCTTCCTTCCTTCCTTCTCTTAGCTTCTTTCATTTTCCTATTTCTTCTTTCTTCATTACTTTTTTTTCCCCAGTCTTCTCTTGAAAAACAGCAGAAAAGAGGAAATGCAAGAGTCAGAAAAGGACAAAAGAGAGAAAACTGAACATGAAAAGCTAAATGGTAAACAATGAATCTCTACCAAGTTGTAGGAAGGTGTAGGGAAGGTGGGTGAAAATCCTGAACTGCTTTGTTAATATTTTTGAAAAATGACCATTCAAAAAAAAATATAGAAAATGTCTTTTCTACTTTAAATAATCTGTATCTATTTTATAACCAGCTCTACTCCATACTTGTAGAAAATATGCATATTTGGTAGAAGTTGATTAGTTCAAACCCAGACTCTGAGAAGGCTTGTATGGCATCCTCCTCATCTTACAAAGGTTTAGAGATCTGGATAATTTGTGACACTAACAAATTGTCTGTAATTTACTTAGAGAAGATTTCAGTTTAGTGGATTGATAATTTTTAACCACCCTGGTACAAGACTGACCTGATTTGTGGGCAAATTAGACATTTGTTGCCCTGGGCACCAGAGGACTTCTTTTAGCTTGATGAGCTGACAAAGCAGTTGGTGTAGTCCACTCTATGTACACGGGGAGAGGGTGGCATTGGATATTTCACAAAATAACTAAGTTGGATCTTTACAGATGTGAAAAATTTTCTTTTTTTTTTTTACTAATTTTTAATACCCAAAAGGTGATCCTTAATCTAAAAACTTGCTAAGAAGATATTGAAAAACAATTTTAAAAGTTTTTTTAAAAGGAATCTTCATATTTCTTGACATTCCTATTGAATTTATTTTGTGCTTCTGGCTTCCAGCCAGTAGTGTGGGCATGTAGCCCTCTCCCAGCTTTGCCCAGCATCTCTTGAGCAAAGCATCACTAGTGGCCCAAGGAGAGCAAAAGCTGATACAGTAAATTATGTTCTTCTCTCAAAGCCAGAAAGCATAAAAGATCACTTCCAACCATCAAGGATCAAAGCTTCAAAAATGATTGCCATCTGCACATTCATCTAGCCAGCACTGATCTGAGTCATCATCATCATTCACATTTTAGGTCACCAAATGTTATGTTTTATTTTGAGAGCTATGATGTTGTCTAACACTATGAAGAGCTAGATTCCCTGCCCCAAAAGAGAGCTGATCTCAAGAACAAAGTCTGAACGACGACTGAAGAGTTGTAGGAAGGCAAGGAAGGGATTTATCCCAAGTAAAGATCACCAGATTTGTTTGGTGGTGTTGTGCCTCAGACACACAAGCTGAGATTTCAGGATTAAACAAGGCATGGAAAGGGAAATTTGCAAGTATTTTTTGCATCATTTTGGTAGCTGGGTGAGGCCTACTGGCCATCGAAGGCAGAAATGCAATGGCCTAGAAATTGTGGGACTGTCAGAAAGGAAAGTCTTCCTGACACATAGTGGGCAGAGGTGAGAGGTAGAGAGGGTGAACTGCAAGGGGACAACTATACCATAAAGAAGGGGCGTCACCAAAAATGTGAATGAAGATGAGTCAGGACATAAAATATCTTCCTTTCAATTAAACCCAGGGTTTAAGAAAGGGGCTATGAGGTGTTGGAGATGCCATCATTTCAATGGAAACACAAAACTAAAATCTGGATCACCTACGCTCATTAAAGATTTGTTGGCCCTTTTTTAGATACATTTTGGCCCCAGGAATTTTAACCCGGGCATGCTGGTCAAACTCCAGTTTAGGTCTCCATATGTTATTTTCCTACAATTCACCCCATCATTCCACTTACAGCTGTTGCTCCTAGAAATGCTGTTATGTAGCCACTGTGGCAGCACACAAGCTAAAATCAATATTGAATGATAAGCAATAAACCTGCACTACATATCCAGCTCGGTATGTATGTCTCTCAGTCGGGATCCATCCAGATAGTTACATGTATACAAATGATTTTAGATTATCAAAGGTACCATCATGAGCTCAACACCCCTCCGTGTATGCATCTGCAGTTATAGCCATTCACTTACATGTATATATAACAAGATGCCACAACAGCCCAGCATAAAAAGAGCTACCCAGTTACTGCCACCACAGTCCTGATCAAGGTAAAATTGCAGCTGGGGAAGGGGAGAAAGTGCAAAAGAAGATACAGAGGGAAAAGACACCTCCCTTTGCCTTGCATACGGCTGAATCTGAAATGGCCTTGAGTGGTTATTGCCCAGTAGTTCAAGTTGATTTGTTCTGCCTGTGAGTTTTGATTTGGAAATACAGCAAGCCCGAGGAAAGGGATATGAAGTGACCTGTAGCTGGGACTTATATTTTTCCTTTCCCAGCGGATGTCCCTGAACACCTGCTTGCGGTGTAATAGTGTAATAAATTGAGTGCATATCTATATCCACAAAGGGTCAAACTCTGCTCAGAATTACACCCGTGTAAATCCCCAATAACTCCACTGGCCTCACCGGAGTTATTTGGCACAGATTTACACTTGTGTAACTGAGAGCTGGTTTTAAGCTACAGTCTGAAAAGTGTTTCACCTTCAGGGTAAAAAAAATGCTACTAATGTCAGTTCTTGTTACATTTAAAATAACCAGAAGGAATTTCACCTGGATGGGATCCATTCATAATCCATGACATTCCCATGAACCTTTTTCCCTTATTTCTGGTGTGCGCGGAAAGATGTCAGATTTTAATTCACAGTGTATCCATGCCTTTTGTTTTGGAAGGACTACTATGCCTTAGATCAATCACTCAGAAAAGGTGTCTATATTGATAACACATTTGTCTCTGAGATGCTACAGGATGTTCCAAGCCAGATTTCCTTTGAAGCCAGGCACCCCTTTTACTACCAAAGCATGAAAAATAGCTTGCGTTCATGACATCAAATACAGCCAGCACACGACGCTGAGGGCTAAAGTGAGACTCCAGTTACATCACGTAAATCCAGGAGAGCTCCAGCCACTTAGGCTCCCATTACTGCAATGCAGCTGGCCTCAGCACGGGTCCCGTGGCTCGGAGGGGGTGCTGCCCTGCCAGGAGGCAGCACACAAGCCACATGGGTCACCCTTCAGGCACAGGGCAGGCTGTGACCCATAGACACACAGGTAGGAAGGAGAGGTATAAGGATCAAAAAAAATATAGGCTGTCAATTGTGACCTTTTGCATGCATCGATCCCAAATTGAGCTGAATTCCTTTAAAATATTTGAGCCATTGGTGATGATGTCAGAAAGCTTCTGGCTCCAGGGATTCAAAGAATAATGTTCCTGAGGTCTCCCCACCTCCTTCTTGCTCCATGTTGGAGATAGGGAGGTAATGATCTGACACGCATTCCTGCCAAACAGCTAAATTTCATTAAGATACAGCAGAAAGGTATGCGAGTTTGCTTTGCGACCCTGTTAGAGCTTACAGTTATTCACAGACCAGCTTTAGTTAGAAATACAAACTTTGTTCTTCGAATAACCTCAGCTTGAACTGAGTCCTGGAAGGACTATCTTTGAGTTAAGGTAATACGAAGCAATAAAGCTTCCTGAGAACAGAAGACTGCCAAAGTTTAAGTGGTATATTTTATGATCTGGATTATTGTCCATAGGGGGACTCAGATGAAAACACAGACTCATTTCATTTAGGTCTCTAGTTGTGATTTGAACCATGATCCAAATTTCTAATAAAAATACTCGAAGAGAAAAGCTAGTGCTTCATCCACTACATACCAAGCCTTGCTGGCCCTTTTCTAAAAAATCACAGTAATCCAAGGTCAAACAATACATGTGCAACAGCTTCAATATTCCATGGAATTTTAGCTTCCACCATTTCAACTCTTTCCATAGCACAAACCACATACAAAGTGATGTACGGTGGAGTATATCAGATGTGATAACAATGATTATGCAAATCATCTGCAACAATAAGAACAAGAAGAAAAACGTCTTGGGTATCTCTGTAGAAAGGAAAAATTTCCACAAAGGATTTTTTGCAATAAATCTTCCGTATTTCTTGGGCTCATCCTGGGAAGCAGTCAGTACAGAGAGCACTTCCCGTTCTGTCAGAGGACACACAAAAGTAGACATGCACAGACGTGTGTACCAAGCTGACCAGCCTCTGTGTCTTGGGAAGATAGTCATATTAGTAAGTGATCAAAAGTATGTTTATTTTTTTCTCCACAAGGGAATGAGATTCAAATGACCTGGTTTCTGTAAGCAGCATGTGAGCAAAAAAATCTCTAAATAAAATTGACTACAACCAACTACATTCTCTCATTCAAGATGACAAATGGTCTGACTTTTCTGAAAGGTCATTAGTCAATCTCAATTTTAAAATATTCAATTCAGAAAAAAAAAATCTTTAAATGAAAGCGCAAGCTCTACAGAGCACTAAATGACAAAACCCTACTGGCATGTTTTCTCACTTGGTCCTATTTAAAAAATCCAAACTATAAGCTATATCTGAGTAAGGAGAAGAAAAGCAACTATTTTTTTCTCTGGCACGAGTCAAATGGTCCACATGAGTTAGATCTCTCTTTATAGTTAGCCTATACAGGAATGCAGCAGAGCACCTATATTGTCCCAAAGAAGAATCAGAGGTAGCCTGAAATACAGAAATACTCAGAAATACAGTGCAGAAGAGCCACCGTTCTGTCCAAAACAGAGTAGAAACAGCTCCTTGTCGCAACAAAGCAACTTACAATGTTCCTCCCATAAGTATGTTGTGATTTCTACCAGTATGCTATTGATAAGATCTGCCAAATTTGTGTCAGCTTTCAAAAACATTCAAAAATATTCTCACTCTGCTTCAGGCAGAAGACAATTTCCTCTCTCCTCTCTCCTCCTGTGCTTGCCAGTTGTGCCATGATGGATTACTGATTCAGGTACTCTCCCAGAGATCTCAGATTCAGTGTCCTGCTTGAGGACATAGTCAGGCGTTTGTATGAAGTGGAACTGCCTGAATGGGAAACACACTTTCCCAAATGCTTGAAATATGGGACCTCCAACCTCTCCAAGGTGCCAGGAAAGCCCTCTGGATCACTAGGTGCTCTGGCTTCTCTTTCTTTCACGTTTTGCCCAGAAATTCTGGTCCAAACCTGAAGTCTCTCTCTCAGTGACAGTTTTGCCAAAACAGAAACACATTTGCAAATCATCATTGCCCATCCCAAAATGCACTCCACTCTGTCAAAAAAATATCAGACTTGTGTCTGAGATCCATTACCCAGCACTTTTGTTTTATTTCACTGTCATGACTGGAAAACTGACCCTTCAGAAACAGTGAGAAGTACTCTGTTTAAGAAATACAGTTCTAGTGAAAGTTTTAAGTAAACTATCATTCGTACATCTCTATTAAATTCATGGAATCTACAGTCCACAGAGCAAATACCCTTAGACCTACATCAACTGGCTTGATAACAAAAAATGAGAAATAATTTGACTCAACAATATCAGAGTACTCACAAAATTTTTCCTAAAGGTATCTGTAATGCATTTTTCAGCTAATGCTTCTGACTACATGGATAACTCGGGCAGACTATGATCCTAAAAGACATATGAGAGTCTTAAAGCTGAGACATCTTTGAATCACACTACTGCATTTGGATTGATGAGGATTAAATTAACCCATTCTCCCAAAAAGCCAAGAAGATAATTCTGTGTGGGACACAGGAGGCATGAAGTGAAAAAATCCACTTGTCCATCTTGTGCATGAGCTGCATTATCTCAGTGTGACACCTTTTTGTGAAGATTTGTGGCCACTGGGTCTGCATGAGCACAGAAATTCACTATTCATAACTTGTACTTACCATTCTCCAATGTTCTTTTCCCTCTTACAAAGTTCCAGTAACCTAGTAAGGAGGCAAAGACAGGCTATGTAACCAATTACAAATAATAAGTAGTAAAGAGATCATGAACAAACCTCTAGTCTGAAAATTATTGATCTAAATTTTCTGGTGAAAACTCGTGAATACTGAATACAACCAGGGCAGGACTGGTTAGTTCATGAAGGATTCTCTCAAGCTGCGTTGTTTTATTAATATATGTATGACTAAAAATTTCTCAATAAAAATATATTAAATCTGTCAGATTTATAAAAGTCAGACAAATCCTCCATTTTTCTGTTCACAACCTCTCTAAATCCCTTTGCAGAAGATCCCAGACCTCAGCTGCATTCCTCAAGGATTTACAGGGCACCAGAGGAACAGCAATCAGCTCCAAATGAATATGTGCATTCAGAAGTATATGGAGGCTTTTCCAGCTTTTCAGGTACTTCACTCAGATTAATCTTCCTGAAGGCACTGGATGTATTTGCAAGAGCAATTTTAGCTGCTGCTCCACTCTGCCACTTTTCAGCGCATCCATTGTGTCCTGTTGATGGGAATAAATGCCATGTAACCAGAGGTGAAAGGAAGAGTGGCTGGAATATCGGAGGGAACCCACAAAAACAGGTAAAAGAATGCCACGTACTTAAGAAAATTTACTCCTCCTGGAATAGTATGACCTAAGACTGTGGATCAGATTCTGATCTCAGTTACCATGGTGTTAATCTGAAGTACCAGCGCTGATTTCAGCAGAGGCACCCTGGATTTAGGGCCTAAATCAAAGACTGCTACTGATTTACACTGACTTTGTAACAGTTGGTTATTCCAGCATAAGAATTTAGCCTAGAAAAAGATAACAATTTTAACAATTTAGCCTAAAAAAGATAACAAACAATAACACAGCTTTTATCAATGCTGTGTTATGAAATGCTTTGTACTGGCTTGCATAATGCTTAACAAGGTTTACTAGTTTCTCCTTTCTGCTTATTTAATCCATGTTTATGTCCAAGTCCAATTCTAGTTATATATACAGAGAAGCAAATTTTATCCACCCTTTCTGCTATGCTCCCTTAATTTCCTGAAACATTTGCAAGATATGAACACAAACAAAAATGCTGCAAGAAAAGTATGTAAAAATGCATCATTACAGAATAAACATCAGATCACAAATTATATTTCTTTCTTCTTTGCACTCCACCCTGTGTTTTATCTGGGATAAGTTATTATTCATATTGCATACCATGTTTTGTGATTCTCCAGTAAGGAATGAAAATATCTTCAGACATGGGTTGCTGAGGAAAAAAAAAACACGGTTAGTGCATTGTCAAGATTTGCCTTGCTAAGTAAAAATGACATTGTTATTGTACACAGAGTTTTAGTTTAATATTTACATAGATAATAGGATGAGCTGGATGCACCTGTTTTCTAAACAGTTCAGTATGAATTAGATTAGTGGGATATGATTTATTTGGGTCAATGGAAATAGATTTTCCCAGTTGTCCTGGAGATCTGAAAAATAAATATGGCAACTGCTGTATTTTGCACTAAAAGCTCTGCGCTCTCCTGAAGCAATGCTTTAAAAAGGAAAAGGTTGCAAGAACCTTTCTTGTTCTTCCCTCTTTTGTCTTTCTGGGTAGAGGCCTTGCTGGATGCCTCCGATAGCATTCACAGCCATAAGAAGTGATGGTCAAATATTTTTGTTGTGGAAAAAATTGACAAACAGAAAGAAAAAATAGCACAGGTCAGTTTTTTCCTTTCACAAAAAAAAAAAAATCCAACACCTGCTCTCTTTCCGATAAAAAGTTACTGTTTCTCGCACAAACATTTTGTCTTGCCCAATTTTTTCTTTTCTTTCTTGAAAAAAATGTTGAAACTTTCCCAGAAAAAGAAAGCTTTCAGAGAAACTTCCACTGAGGTCAAAACCAAGTTTCCTGGTGAAAACTGGTTTTAATGAGGAGGCACTGGCCAGCTATAATTGTCAGCGAGGCTGTAGGCTGAGTGACTGGGGAGGAAAGGGAGAGGAAGCCAGCAAAAGTAAGAGCTTGTGTCTTTCTGAAAGAACAGAATGAGCTACGGCAGGGGCAGGCTGTGCTGCTCAGGGCTGGGCTGTTGCATCTATCGACTATATATCAGGTGTTCCAGCCGTGTTCTCTCCATGCCTCCCTCTGTCCCCCCCTAATGGGGGGAATTTCAGGCTGAGATGAATCCTGCTCATACTTTTGAGCAGGAGTGGCTGTGAGCTCTTGTCTTGTCTAGCAGCCTTAGCAAGAGGTTTGCAAGACCTTAAGGTGGCTTTTGAAACAACCCATCATGGAGTATAAGCAGAAGAGCATTAGCTGTCACCACAGAAAACTCCATTATGGGGTGCTAGAGAGAAATCAGATAGTGTGGCAGGTATGGAGAACATAGTATGAACATACAGACCAGGCAGCCACAGAAAGGGGAGATAGAGTGGAAGGAAGCGGGGGGCACAGTTGCATTGTTCGACCATTGTATATACCCTCCACTAAGTGATATTCAGGAGGGGGGGCGTAATAGCCCTTTCATTCCAGTTCGTTTTAGATGCCAGAGCTCAGACACATAAATATGGCTAACATTATGCCTCTGCAGGGCCAAACAAACAAGTAAGTAAATAGATAAAGAGACAGTTTCTTGCATGCTTTGGCCAGCGAGAGATTGGACTCCCCCCCCACCTAATAGACCTCCCTCCGCCAAGAAAAATCAGAAAATTGAAATGTTTTTAAAACCCCATATACTGAGTATACCTTTCTTGTGCTACAGACTGCTGCTTTTTCCACCCAACACATGGTAAGGATTATATTTAAATAAAGATTTAACACTCATAAATGGTTTCTTTTAATATTGCTGTAAAGTAATGGTTCTTTTATGAGCAAATTTAAATGTAATTCTGCTATGTACAGCTGTGCCAAACAGTATGGTATCATTTTATGCAGCCATAAGCAAGGAGGCACGTTGACCAACAGTGCCTGTGAGTAGAGTGTGGATTTTATTAGCCAATATGAGCTGATGACCCATGAGCAGAGTCGGCTTTTGCATCTTGTAAAGTCAACCATTGTAAAGGCACCACCGCACTTCCAGCCCAGAGCAGCTGAGCACAGCCTCCTGGCTTGGGCAGCCATAGCTCCTTTTCAGCTTGCAAAGGTTTTTCCCCAACACCAGTACCTGTTCAGGCTTCACCTCTCCTGGCAGGGGATGAGGTGACGCTGGCTTTGTACACACTACCGAAGAGCTTGTGTCAAACCCTCTATTTACTGCTTACCACCTCTCTGAGCATCTGCCCAGCTGGGCCAGCGTCAGACTCTCCATGGCACAGGGCAGAAATTCAGGCTTTTCCCTCCCATCCCGGCACAGAAGGACTTGCATCGCTGCCTAAGGTAGCCTAGCAGCAGCTGGCAGACACAACCAAACACGAGGCTGTTTCAGATTAAAACTAGGAGTCGAGTTCCCAGCCCAGGGTATTACATGGCACAGATATTCGCAGCTCTTTCCAGCCTCCCAAGAAGAAGCATTTGGTGACTTTTCAGAACCCAACACAAACTTTTTTCCAGAACTTGTTGCTGGGATGGGTGATTACTGCCTGGTTTAAAAACATTCTTGACTTTAAAAAAAAGGCAGGGTTATTTTGCTGCCTCATTTTTGCAGCACTGTAGTCCTCGCACCAGTACATTTACTGTCACTCTTGTTATAATCATCCATGGGAGACTATGGACAAGGCTGGGATAGGCCTAATTGTCCTAAAACAATGGTCTCTCGCCTTGCAAAGTGTTATGTCATGTTTCCACTGCCACAAGACCTCATACCAGATGACATCTAAGTAATTATTTATGCATTTTCCTACATTATTTCTCTCTTCTTTTTTTAAAAAAAATCTTAGTTTCTGATGCTCAGAATACTGCAAATACTTTATGAAATATCTCATAATGAACATCATCCCCACCCGTAGCCACTGGAGACTCTCCCATGCTCTTCTACGTTCCACGACAGGCAAGCTCCTGCCAAAACAAACCTTGGCGGATCGATCGCCCCAGTGGAATGAGAAAATGTTACTCAAACCCCGCTGCAGAGCAGCCACTTGGCAGTGCTCACTGCCATCCATGCAGGCTATGAAAAGAAACCCTTTATTTATTTCAGTCAGCTTCTCACCAGCCAACTAAAAGGCATCCCAAACTGCTTTTTGGGTCTTGAATCAGCAAATCACCTCAGCACATTTCAGAAAAGATGTGACCACGAAATATTTTGGCTTCATTCAAAATGCGCACCCACATTGTTTGTTGCGTGCCTTACGTTTGCTTGGGAGATGGCCAGGCAGAAATTTCCAGAGATAGCTGACTTGGGAATAACCAGCCAGGACCACATTTTCAAGGGCGATTCTGAACCAACCAAAGAGACCAAATGAGCAGCAACACTTTTCAGCAAGACCACTCAACTCAGTTCCATTGCTTCACTAAATAAATCTCAGACATTTATATATTTTTTACTCCCAAAATGAGAAGGCCAGGAGAAGTAGCACACCCCATTGCAGAGTACTAAAATCCAAGTAGAACTCTTTTTTCCTGCTTTTTGTCTCACAGAGGAAAGGAGCTGCCCAAAATTGTCAATATAGGGATTTACTCCAGAAAATGGGACCGTTATCTTTTCTTTTCTTTTTTTTCCCCTCTTGATCACATCAGTTCAAAACCCTCTGTTTTTGATTGATTGGTTTTGTTTTGAGGCTTGCTTTTGGTTTGGTGAAGATTTGAATATTTTCTTCACACTTTGCAAAGCCTTTGAGCATAAGAACAGCACCTCATTCAGTTTTAAAGCTGCAGTTTCCTTCCCCTTTTAAACTGTGAAGTATGATGATTTACAGCGGCATATATTTGGAAAACTGGGCCAAGCCTTTTATAACTGGGTGCTTCTAAAATCCTGTTTAAATTTCTACAGGGGAGTGCTGGGGCAGTGAGGACTTCTTAAAATTAGGATTTATTTAAGAGACTGAGGAGAAACCCAGGAGCTTAACTTTATGCCCTGGTGTTGGAAATCTAAGCCCAGATTTAAATTTTAATTCATCTGTCAGCACAAGCTCTGGGTAATGCAGAATTTCACTCTTTCTTTCCCCCCTGCCTGCTCATGAAACCTCAACTAGCAATTCCAGCTCCTTTTCATTAGGAGCCTGGCACTTCTCAAAGGACTTGAGTTGCATGGAACTGTCCCCATGAAAGCTGAAACCAGGAGAAAATTCCTGGTTTTTTGGCTTTCATTGCAGACCCAAAAAGTCAAATTCATTTTGCCGCAATTCAGCATGTCTCAGGAGCCAAGGTGAAGCTTTCTGTGAAACTGCTCCATTTAAAGCGAATGTGGATGGAGGTGGTAACAGGGAGTAGGCAAAGGCAATTCTAGTGTCAAACCTTGGCATAAAAATGCAGAAAACTCTAATACAGATAAACTCTAAACTGGAAAAGGCTTTATGTGTCAGCATTTTGAATTGCACCTAGAAAAGAAACAGAAACAAAACCAAAATGTAGAACAAAGTTGAAATACGCTAAATATTTTCAAGGAAGAAGGCAGTTGTCTTCTCTCCTGATTTTGTATATATATAGCCCTCGTGCACATTGCACATCTTTGCTTTACCTTTGTTGGGAGAAAAAAAAAGCCATTATACATGTGAGAACACAGTGGAATTCTTCTATGTGAAATGCCAGAGATCAACTCATAAAACCTACTCAGAATAAAATGAACTCCACATCTCCTTTGGCTCTGGCACCAGAATTGCCTCCTAAGCCTCAGGAAATTCTGGCTCCCTTCATCAAGGGGTTAAAAGCCACCATGCTGGGAATAATACATATTCTGCTCTTTCCTTTTCATACTCCCTGATGGTTAATGACATCCAGTCCCATCTGGATACCAAGCACCGTGAACTAACATATCCCCCAAAGAATGTTACCCAGATAATTGTCTTTGATGAAAATCAATTGCATGATGTTCACATTACAGGCCTTTTTAAGCCAGTCACTCATTTCTAGAGATTTAGGCTTCAGTGGTTTTGAAGACAAGTGTATATAAATGTGTTTAATAATACAACACTTATTCTACAGTGTCATTGGTGTTTTCTACATTTCTTCCATACTTTTGATGGATGCAGTTCTTTACAAGTGCTGGGAGGCTGGCCACATTCAGAGGCCTTTCACAATAATGTGATCTTGAGCAGGGTTTTGGACTACAATCCACCCGTCACTTGATGGTACAGAAGGACAGGGAGCAGTAGAGTGGAGGCCATGGGGGCAGCTGGACTGGAATTGAGCTCCACTAGCCTTCCTTTCTGACCTAACTCATTCTGTGGCAGCTGGCAAGCTCACAGACTGGGCTTTTTGAAGTACCCTAAAGAAACTGGGTATCTAAATTAGGGAGAAAAGAATTCCCAGTCAGCCCATGGGCTATCTGATTTCTTGCATTTTCCATGATACTATACAGATAAGTATTTCTACATCTTTTCTGAGTGCTTCCCCTTGATCAAAATAAAAATGCATCAAACACCCATCCTCATACCAATCCATTCCTTTGTTTGTGTTTTCCCTCTTCTGTTTCCCTTCTTCTTTTTGCCTTAGCTTTGATATTTTAGGCTGTCCTAATCATACCAAGGTGGGTTGATGGACTCAAAGGGCAAAAGCTTATTTTTCTAAGCAAGGCTTCAAACACCACCCTGGACCTCCTCCTCACAGACCATTTTTGTAGGTCTTGTTTGTCTGCAAGAATGGCTAATGTGTATTTTGTGAGTGGGTTGCTCTTCTTTTTCTTTCTCTACTAAGGTTTGCATGCTTCTTGTAGCATTCTGGTGATGAAAAAGATCTATGCTAGATCATTCTTTGGTTATGAAAAGTATCCACGCTGTGTCTCCAGGATGTGTCCTATTTGCTTGCTAAGGAAACGGTAGTCTGCTTGTAGCATCCAAGCCCCCAGTGAGGTTCATCCTAAGACCAAGAAAAACAGTCCTCCAGAAGAACAAGCTAGCTTACTTTTAAAATAGCCACGTGCCATTTTAGAAGTGATATTTTCTTTTAATATTTGGAAAAAAATCTCAATGAATGAAGTAACGCAAAATATCAGGAAAAGATTATAGCTCTCCATATGTTTATAGCTCTCTTTACAATAAGGAAATTTTGATCCAGGATATGAACATAATTCTGTGATTTCATCAATAAGAATCAAATCTTCTGCCACGTATCATGACTCACTTGATCACTGCATCATGTTGTCTCTGCACTGTATGGCAGTCTCTGCTCCGAGTTCCCAGCCTGTCCCCTCCTACCCTGGGACAGCACAGTGCCAAGAGATTCTTGGACTTCATTGCACATTCCTATAATGCCCCTGTGGACTTGGTGACAGCAATTCTGTCCACACAGAAGACCCAAAAATAAATAACGCTCAACAGATCAAGCTGAGTAGCAAACTTGCATTAGCCAGTGACTAAAAAACTAAAAGTAAAAGCTATCAAAACCTGAAAGTGACCAGGCAGATGAGCTTTTGCTTTTCAGGCCACTGGCTGCAGAAGGGCCCTTTGCCATGCCACCATTTACTAGGGCTGGGTGTAGGAGAGGATTTCCTGGAGGGACTGAGAGGGCTGAATCCTATTGTGACGCTCTTAAGGAAAGAGACTTAAAAAATGAGTTTCAGCATGCTGCTAAAGGGGAAGCAGTAAGAAAAAGGCCAGTAACTGTCCATACCACTCTGAAGCCGTATTGAAGAATGTTACACTGAGGCCAGTATCAGCATTACACTGCTGAAGGCCCTGGGCAGCAGCTGGTTGATTTGCATTGCTACTTAAATTAGCCAAGTGCTACCTCTCCTCTCCCTTTTCCCCCAACATCCATTTCTGCTCAGGAGCCTCATGTAAGGACTTGGTTGCTCTCCTCTAGAATAAGGGAACACTATCCCCAGGGTGGAAACTAGTATTCTGTTTAAAAAGCCAAATTTTCTCTACCTATCAGGACCATGGTCTCAGACCTGATGCAGGACTGGAAGAGAACCACAGGGTATATAGATATATATATTCCCCTCACCACTCAGGCAGGCAGTGAGGTGAGGGGAAAGAAAGGTCTCAGACAGGCAAGGTAGAAAAAAACTCTCATGGGAGAAATTGCAGGGCAGGACACAGAAAGTAGAGATGTCCTTTTTCTTTGTGGTTACGTATTTAAGGGGGAAAACAGTCCATGTATGGCTTAGAAACTCTCAGGTATACCATTTTGAGTTGTATGACAGAGACATGAGGAGCTAGACTGACATGGCAGCACTTCTTCTGGACCTAGGAAGGAGCTATTTGAAAGCCCACCCAAGATGGCCTGTACATGACTCATGTTTGCTTTTGATTGTCATTTGGGAAGAAAAGTGTCTGGAGCTTCTCTAATGAATTCGCCTCAAGATTCCCATGTGCTGGAGCAGTTTTCAGAGGCCTGATTCAGAAGGTGGTGGCTGAGTGTTGGTGTGCCACAGCGCTGCCAACGCGCAACTTACTACAGAGGACCACTGCAACATGCTCACGGACCAGCCAGAGCTTTGAGGGTCTGGGTGAGGTCCAGCTCTTTGCTCTGCCCATCCTGGTCTCTACCAGAAGGTCTCTGGGACCACAGAGAAGTACCAGTATTGACTGTGGGTCAGGCAGGTGAATGGCAGTGTTCAACAGAGCAGTCAAGTTTGGGTAGGCAGGACAGAAAAATGGAATAACCAGGATGGGGCTGGACCAACTTACAGCCATTTTGGGGGGGTTGGGAAACACCCCATCTAAGATATTACAGTGCAGGACTTCTCACACTTCAACAAGCCCTCATCTAAATACAACTTGAAGGGGCTACATCTGGCAGATAGATGGTACCAGTTCACTGAGCAATAGTGTGAGAGGGAAGGAATGGCAAATACTTGTCATGGGTGTTGAGGCTTCTCTTCTCAAGATTGCTACAGCATTTCTGACTGCTGATAAAAGCCCTTGATTTTTCAGTGTCCTTCAAAAGATCTCCATGCAGCACATAGTGTGTTACTCTGTTTATCCATTCTGGCAAGATAAGGCACTGATCTTACCCTACTAGAATCTGTAGAAAACCAATATCCTGTGGTAAAGCTTCAGCCTTATGCTTCTCTTTTAATATAAGCTGTCATTACTGAATCACAGTATTACCCAGATCTGTTTTACATGAGTCCTTGGCAAGACAATGTCAGCTGTACTTAATAAGCAAGGTCTGCATTTATCGATTCAACAATACTGTAAAGGGTAAAGTGTCATCTGGTGTTACTAGAACATCAAACCTGCACCTACATCAGACGCAAGACAACCATCAATCGCAAAAGGATTGCATTACCTGCTAACCCAGAAAAAAAAGCAGCATGTGAAATTTCCACAAAGAATCCAGCTCCCAACCTTTGAGCAAGAAATGGATTTCCTCTGTGACTAATCTTCCAGCCCCCGAGCTGGAATGACGTCATGGCCCTATGCTTACTTCATGACAGCATCTAGTATAGACCAGATGTCCAATTCTTTCTTGGCCATGCTTCCCTGGGGCACCCCACTCCAGAGCCACTGAATGAAGCAGCTGTTGTAGTAAATCGGCCTTCCCCATACTGCTTCCGTGCAGGAGTCACTGAGGTGCTTTTCATTGGATTTATTTTCTTTCTATCTTTTTTTTTTTCAGCAATTCATGGTGAATTTCACTTGAAATAATACTCTGTTCTTATTTTTCCTGAAGAATGTATCAGCTGGGCAGACCATAGCTTTTGCCTCAATTAGCTGAACAATAATAGTGGGAGAGAGGAATTATGCCAGTTGTGAGAGGTCTGTGGCTTGAAGACATGATAAATGCTGCAGTTGCAGACATCCACAAAGGCATTGGTATCAGCACACTGGCCAAGTAGGCTCCAGATTGGGCCCTGAATAGAACAAAGACTGAGACCCTGCGGAAATGATAGCAAGAGACAACTAAGAACCTCTGAAGTAGATCAGAGGGAAGAGGGTGATTGGCACCAAACAGCTCCAGTGCCAATACTTACTAATTGGACGGCATTTCATTATAAATGTAAATGCATTTCAATTTTGTTACATACCCAACTACCAACAGGTTTTATCTTCAGTTTAAGGACACTGTGTTTTGGACAGAAGTCTCTATGGCATTGAGGAAGCAAGACAATAGAGCTGGTGGGTAATTTCTTGGTACCCAGGATGTTCTATCCACAGCATCTCAGTTTGCACTAATGTTCTTGCAAGCCAAGGTTCTGGCAGCCTCTGCCTCAGTTCCTCAGGATGTTCCTGGAATGTAACGCCTTTATCTCCAGACTTGCCCAGAAAATCTGTCTACAAGCAGGGTACAGAGAAGCCCAGGATAATCCACGAAGATGAGTGCCAAGGCAAGAATGAGTACCCTAGGCTCACACCAGCTCTCCATAACCTCACAATCAATTCACAGTAAATCTCCTGAGAACACCTGTGAACAAAGACACTGCTGAATATGGGAAACTCCCAGCTTGGAGGAGGGTACAATTTCCCACAAAAATGTTGGCTTGGGTCTGATTCAAGGCAAAGGTGGTGTTCTGCACAGACACATAGAAATCCCCATGAAACAGAAATGTCACTTTTTTGGCCAGGTGTTTCAGTGAGGTAAATCAAAAGTAAAATATCACTGAATCTAGACATGGAAACCTCATACAACACTATAAACGCAACTTGGCTTGGAACTCCATGTGTACCCTACCCTGGCGTCTTTGGGGAAGAATCTCATTTGTCCTTACATTCCTGACCCGCGCTGTTATAGACCTCAGCCTGCTGCTTTTGCAGAGACCTTTTAAAGTGGCTGAGTTAAATTGTCCAGAGATGTCAACAAGTTGTGAGAGGCAGGCTCACACTGGCAGCAATTACCAGAGGGCAATGATCAATGGGGGTCTTTTGTTAGCATTACAGGATCACTATTGACTCAGGAAGGAAGTGCCCCCATGGTTTAGGCTGAGCTGAAATGGACAGGCAGCCTTGCCCTTGGCTGCTCACAAGCCACTAACCTACACTTATCTCATTAATTATTCCTGTCCAAATGGCAGCGATCGTTATGATCCACAATCAGCTGAGGAAGAAGAGGTCACAGCAAACACAGAGGCTCCATTTACCAATCCAGGATGTGCATCCTTTCTCTTATTTGCATCCAGACTATTGTTTGACGCCAGTGCTGTTCCTTTGACAACCAGGTAACAACATATGACAGCCACACCAGCTCTCTGAAAAAAAAAAGGGATGGAGCTGACATGATTTTCCACTTACAGAAGTAAACCTGCAAGGCACAGTGACCTTGCTAATTGTGTCGATAGGGAGAGGGGATTAGTCTTCGTATTCCAGTGTGTTCAGATTGCCTTGATCCTCACATACTCCTATTCCAAGCTATGGCCAGAGCCATCAATGGTTTACAAGACGCTTGATGCATAATCCCACTGCTTCAAAAGTATAGTTTGTGCAAGGGAATTTATAGGAAGGAAAGTCATTTGACAGGAATAAAAGACATTTGAGGGATGAGGGCTTCTGGATGGAAGGATGGAGTCTCCTATTAAAGTCACCTTACACTGCTGAGGGATAAATCACTCCCTCGAACATATTGCAGTCTGTTGTAAAGGCAGCTGATTAGTATGACTGAGAATCAAACCACACTCTGTTCTTACCCCCCACTGTGTTATTTTTCTCCCTTGCACTGAATTGTTCAAGCCACAGCATTTTAAATCAATCTCTGATTTAAGAAAGGGAAGAATATACAAAAGGAGAAGTATATTCCAAACACACCCTGCCCTTCAAGCTTAGTGCTCCCCAGCCACTTCAGAAAGAGGAAAATCACGAGCCTCAGAGGAAACCTTACAAACGTGCACTTGCAAAGTGAAGTTTGCCACGTGTACCCGGCTGGGAAGTGAAAACTCCCCAGCACCTCTGCTCAACACCCTGAGCCCTGGGAGAGATTGTACTTGCAAAACAGTTGCCATGCCTCAGTCTGTTCTGCTAACCAACTGAGGAACAGCAGAAAGCCTTAGGGTTCCAAAATATAAAGGAAGGCCCCCGCCAGGAAGCCATTTCCTTCTTTAAGCTGCATTCGTGCAGAAGGTTTTTTCCTCTCCTTCTCCCCTCAGGGGGGATAAAATATGAAAAGAAGGGACTTTCAACATCTGCTCTAGATTTTTGTTTTCTTAAGTCTTGCTGATTTTTTTTTCAAGATTTTTGTCCGGTGCCTATAGCTTAAGCAGTCCGTCTGTTCCTGACAAGCAATTGTCAGATCTGGTAGTGTCTGTCAAACAGGAATGCCACCAGCCTCTGACGGAAGCATTTGCAGTAGGAAAGACCCAGCATTTACAGACTGGGTTTATATCAGACTCCACTGGCACCAAAAGCACACTACGATTTTCTTCAACAGCCTCGAGAGGGGACTGAGCAGAGATTTAAAGGGTTCTTTGCTAGGGCAGTCTCCAGCAGCAATCAGGTGGGAAACGGCAGAAGAAAAGGTGAGGATCCTGTGCTCGGAGGAGCTGTGTTGGTTTTCAAACACTCCCCACTCCCTGCTCTCCGAGCAAACAGGCAATGGACTTCACCGGCTGCCATTGTACTGCTACAGCATCAGTCTAAAAACACCAGTCAGGGTCTGAATTAACCTGCTAAAAATGGCCCCATTTACAAGAAGCCCACATGGGAACTTACCCTCCTGCTGGGTCAGGGCTAGTGCTGACCACACGCTGTTCTTCTGCTTAAGAGAAGCCCGTTCTCCCTCCATCGCTGGCTGTGGGAAAGCTGAAGGAAAATCACCACAGCCAAGACCAGCAGCTTTTGTTCAGAGCACAAGGGCTCGGGGATTCACACTGTTATTCACACTAGTGCAAAGGACTTGTGCTCAGCAAGAAATGATCCCTCTCCCAGCTAGCTTCCAGACAGAAACCATCAGATAACGCCGAAGGGGAGTGGGGACGGGAAGGGGAAAGGCAGGGAGGGCACTTCCCTGAGGCTAAGAATGGCTTCTGCCATCCCAGCTGCCACGCTGCCTCATCAAGATCCATTTCCACAGGCTGTGCACGACTTTAGTGATCTCAACAGACAGGGTATATGGCCACCTCTGGAGAGCGTTTCAAACTGATGGTGGCTGAAAGGCCAAATTATATGGAAGAAGATCCAAAGATATCATATTAATAGCTATCATCCGGCTGGGGCAGCCATGGTGGATGGTGGGGAGGCCATGTTGACCGGCAGGGCAGCCATAGTAACCAGCAGGGCGGCCATGTTGACTCTTTAGAGCAGCCATGGTGGCCTGGCCAGCTTCTCTACCCTGGCAGAGGGCAGCCGGGAGAGCAGGGCCACCACCACAGCAGGGCAAGCCACAGCCCCCCGCCAAAGCCACGTCAGCAAGTGGCCACTTCCCTGTCAGTGCGAGCCCGACAGCCGGGGGGGGGGGGGGTTCAACCATGCCTGCAAAGCCGTGCTTTGCTACACCCCGCACACCGCTGCGCCTGTTTATATAAAGCCTTTTTTTTTTGTTTGTTTTCCTTTCCAGAAAGAACGCTGCCAATCGCTGGAGGCAGGCAGACATGATTATCAAGACGTGTATCTTCGAAGCCTGACACGGGATCTGCGGCCTCTGGTGCAGCTGAAAAACAGTCTGTCAACACCTTGGAGGGAGCGAGCCGGCGGGGGACCGGCCCGGCCCCGCTCCCTGCCAAAATCTACAAGAAGAGGGAAAGTCAAACTCGAGCTGAACAAACCTTTTCCATACACTCTGCTCTGGTGGGGGCGTCCAAACCACAAATCGGCCAGTTCTTACGTGAAAGAAGAAGCCTTTTTTCTTAATTGTTGTTTTTTAAACTCTTCCCATTTGGAGAACTGCTCTGCCCATAAGCCTGTAAATACATCACTATATTAGGCCTGAAAGTTTATGTCAGAGGGAGGTTGAAGTCCTACCATGCTGCAGATTTCCCGCTTAGGAAATAAAACACCCTCCGAGGGATTGCTGCACTTGACGATCAGCCTGAATTAAAAAAAAAAAAATACCGAGGGGCAGAGTAAATCCTTCAAGCAGAGACCTGCCGGAGAAGGGAAGGGGGTGAATCACAGGTTAAAGAGACTTTTTGTTAATGCTTTCAGACTCTGTCTACTGCTCCTGAACTGCCATGACAGGGAGGACGGTTTCTAGGGGAGCGGAGGACAGCAGAAACCCCCAGCAGAAACCCCCTAGGGCACTGGGGCAGTCTACACACCATGGAAGGATCTTCTGCCTCCTCTTCCAGAAACACCAGCTCTGGTAGGAACAAGCAGAAAGACCGGTAATATGCAGGGAACTAATTTCACAGGCACTGGGAAGGAAGGGAAAAAAGAAGGAAGAAAAGAAAAACAAATAAAGTAATCCTGATTTCCAGTGAAAGGCAGTTCCTCTGAGTTATATGGAAAATGTTGCCCATATCTGTGCAAAATTCCACTAGACGTATTGCTTATCTGGTAATCATCAGTCAATTACATTCGCACTCAGCTAAACTTCCTGAGGCAGAGCAATCTCCAAAGCACCTCTTTTGTAAATCACTTTCTTCTCCACAGCTCTTCACCCCAGCACCTTCCCCATTCCTCCTCCTTCCTGCAGCTCTGCAGCTTGTGCTGGGCAAGGTGCCCAAAGGGGGCAACTGCAGCCCTCCCATGAGAGACGCATAGCTGGTGTTCCAGGAGACTCATGTCATTGAAGCCTGCAAAAATGGCAAATAGCTGGAGAAAAAAGGGCAGGCACACACACAAAAAGGCCAGAACTTTCACAATTGCTTACCTGGAAGATCAGGGTTGTATGTAGACAGGTACTGTTGCACCACCCATGCATTTTTAGATATCCACGAAGATGGATTCCAGAATGGAAGTGCTACCCTTTCATCCCACCAGAAAGCCTTCTTTTATTCAAAGCACCTCAACCTTCCTCCTTGTGGGTATACAATGGGAACGGATTCCCCACCACTCCTGGCCCACAGGGAAAGCATAGCTCCCCAGCTCATCCACAGAGTTGGTATCTCCTAGCCCTGACCACCTCAATGGTCCCTGGACTATTCTTCTTACACTTAATACAATGCAATTTTTTTATGTGCTCTCAGTTATTGTTCCTGCTCTCTTCTATTGTTCCTTCCTTCTCCTTTTCCTGTTGCTCCTTAGATTGTGACAATCTATATTGTCACAAATTGCTATTTGCAATAAGCAAATCTTAATTCTTCTCATGGGCACACAGAAGAAGCTGGGCAGGAGGAAGTCTGTTGACATCTGCTATCACTGGTGGGATCCAAACAAACATGAAGACATGAAAGAAAGACACATTTTTATGGACCACCTGCAGAAATGGAAAGCATAGTATTTCTCTATGCATCCACTGGGCTTGCAGGATTCTCACCTTTGGGCCACCAAGTTTTCCTTGCCAAGATAAAGGCACAGAGCACGGGACTAAACTTGCTAGTTTGCAGTATCCTATTCTCAGCAGCAATTGCAAAATAGTTTCATACTTAATGTCTCCCCAAAATATCTAAGTCTGTACAGATGGTCCTGACATGCCCAGAGAGAACCATTTCTAAAGTTCAGACTCATGAGAAAGAAAAATTTCTGGGTTCTCCCATAACGCATGGTTTGGGTTATTTTCCAAAACAAAAACTCCAAACACACTTTTTTTTTTTCCCCTTCTGCTCCCCCTTCCTGCAGCTCAAAGCTTTGGCATTGACCACAGCATTCACTCCCATGTACCATCCAAGAGCCGCAACTTACAATCTTCACACCAAATGAATTTCTGTTTATAACCCTACAGTTGGTCATGACGAGAGGGGCTTCCCACCTTCAAAAATAACCATCTGCCTCTTGCTCTGAATTTCCACTTCATATCTAGGAATAATACAGCAACAGGACCATGTTATCAAAAAATATATTAAAACTTTTTTCCAGAGTTTATCCAGAAACTACCCAAATACTGTAGGTAAGCTTTCATGGGAGGCTTTGCGTTGGCAAACAGATAAAGAACACAGTGGGACAGGTTTCCCAGATGGGCTAAGTCAGTCCTTGACTTCATTCACATCCTGCAGGTCTGGCCTGAGATATCTAAGCCACGAGCTGCATGATCAGGAGTGAAGTTAGAGCCTGCAATTCCCATTAGTATTTCTTGTAACAGGAATCTTTCCTGGAATTGCTCTATCTAGGTGCTTCCCGAAGTATGAGTAATGACTGGGGATGTCAGGAAAAAAGTCCTTGGGGATTCGTGCAGGTACCTACTCTGGCACATGGGGTGCAGCTTTGCAGGGAGCCTGGCTCGTTTTTCTGGGCAACAAAACACTGAATGTCTGCTTTTCAGGATGACATTTTGTGTACGTAGGTGACAGCACAGGAAAAATGTCACAATAGTCATTTTATCTAGCTGGTGGAGAGTAAGGCTTGCAATGTCCAAACTAAAATAATGTTACACTTTGGAAAGATCACCACCGATAGGCAAAATGATCAAAACTGCTTATCAGCTGCGCTTGGAATAAGGCCAGAGAGAGCACGTCTGGAGCAGTGGCCTTTCTCTGCCCATACATCACATCATCTGCAACATCAGCCACTTTGCGGCAAGCCCATGGCGAGGCTTGTCATGATCCCTTTGCATCCACAGAGCAACTTACCAAGGCCTGGGAGGAGGAGGATGAGAAAGCATCTGTGGCTGAGTGTTTCCTGTTCCATTTGTTTCTTTGTTTGGAAAAAGAGAAGAAAGAATCTGTCTTGAATGTCATGTATAGAGACTCCGGCTCAGAAGCTGCTGCAGTGCTCCTATTCAGCTCCAAGCATCCCTGCGCTCAATGGCCTTTTATCTCCCGATCACTGACATGACAGGAACTGCGGTTACCATGTCACCGGCAGCTATTGCAGACTCGGAGGGATCAGGACCTTCAGCCACAGGTTATGGACTCAATACATATTCACAGAGTCCGTGGAGATCCTTGATCACTCGGGCCCCGCAATGTAACACTGGGAATGCATCTACCCTCCCCAGCACAGCGTTTGCAATATACAGCATGCACAAAATCTAAACATTTGAGCTTTTTTTTTTTAGTGTTAGAGGAAACAATTTAAATTTCCACTAATTTATTTTGTGAGTGTTTAGTGAGCTACAGTTTTGCAAGGGCACTGTGAATGCCTGACAAATGAATTGGATCTCTTTTATCTGCTCTGGCCTATAAGTCTCTGTTAAAATTACTCAAAACCTATTTTTCTGTGAGTTTTGTTTATTCCAGGGTTGACTATTTGAGCTTGTCACTTCCTTCCAGTCAGTTGAGTTATTCACTTGGTGGTGGTCCCCAACCAGACCTTACGAGCAGGTTGCTGATGAAAGTGCCAACAGAAAACAAGTGGGCAAATTTGCTTTTTTTGCAGGCATTTGGGGCCCCAAAACTCCATCACATAAGTGATGTCGAAGAGAATTCAAAGAAACATTAGAGTTTCATCAAGCTGGACATCAGGAAACATCAGGCTGGACAAAGTGGACCGGTTAGAAAATTCAACTGGCAATCCACAGAAACTATGCTCCACTGTGTATCCAGCTCCAATTTGTGCATCCATTGCCTGCTCTGTGTTAAAAGCTCTCTTCTGAATTAAAAGCATATATTTTCCCGAGGGTTCATAGGACCCCCACAATCGCTGCTGCGTCTAGGTGACACTAAGGCAGCCCTCAGCCTTCCAGCACCGTCTCACTGTTTTCTGAGAGGGAAGTAAGGAGAAAATCATCCCAAACCAGCTATGATCATTTAAAAAAAAAAAAAAAAAAAAAAAAACTGTCTTGGTATTTTTCAAGCTGTAGAAATGTTTTTAAAGGAATTAGTTCCCGTGCTCAGGCTAAAAGAATCAGGGCATGGGTGTGGAAATATTGCAAGTTTTTCCTTTACAGGAATTCAGCTTCTACTAACCCAAACCTTCCCCAGCTTTCCCACTGTACTCAATAAACCCATTGTTTCAGCGGACAAACCGGCCAGCGGACCTGCTCCGAAGGCGCAAACGGACGGCACCGGCGGCTGGAAGGGGCCGCACCGCTCGCCCGCCCGCTCGCCCGGGGCGAGGAGCCCGGCCCGGCCCGCGGCTCCGCGGTGTCTGCTGCCCCCTGGCGGCATCCGTCTGCGTACGTGTTATATTTTATATTTTTACCTTTATACATTTATATTTTTCTATATATTTTACATATACTTACATTTTATATTTATATATATACACATATATACGTCCCTATAAATATACACACATATATATGTACGTACATAAGGTGTGCGGGGCGGGAGGGGGGGGGGGGGTGCCCCAGAGTATATGCACTCTGAATAAGAAATTCCACATATGCACCTCAAACCGCCCCTGCCCTTTTCATACCTTTGGGGACATACTTCATAAGATTTGGGGACGGCATTTAATGACACCACATAATGCTGTCTAATCGGGGACAAAAAGATAACACCTAATACCAGGTACACACCCCCCCCAATCCGAGCAAACGCATCTTCTCTGTGGAAGGAAATGATCCAAGTCATAGCAGTAATTGCAAACCAATATGTGTGAGGTGGTTTTAAACCCCTTGTCTTTCTCTCTTTTATATTAGCTTGTTTAGTTGGTTGGTTGGTTTGTTGTTGTTAGTTGTACAGCCCTCCCCTCCACCAGGGAATTGCTTTCCCTTGTCAAATTTGCAGACGACACACTGTGGGAAAGATGCCGAGAGGTACTTTATCCTGCTTCGTCGCCCCCGGCACGGATCTGGCCGTTTTCCGGCCAGCATTCTTGTGCGGGCCCTTAACTTCATGGAAAGGGAAAAGCCGAGGGTGGAGAGGGGGAATGTCAGGGTTTCACCATTGCAGGAAGACGGCCCCCGCTATAGAAACAAACAAACTATGGGGTAAAAGCAGTTTAAAGTCACAATTCTTGGATTGCGTACGAAAACAAAACAGACAAGAAAACCACAAGCTCAGTATTCAAGACCCTAAGGGTACAAAGCGGTCCGACTAAAACCAACAGAAATAGTTGACCAAGAACAGGCCAGAAATGAGGTGGGATCCTGGAGAAGGGTTGGGAGAGGCTCGGGGGCAGGGGATTATTAAGAGGAGGGGAGAAAACGAGTGGGAAGGCCAGGGGCCAGGGCTCAGCGGTGACCCTAAGGAGCATTTCAGGGACCACATGTGTTTCACCACAGGGTTTGCTCGACTCCCGGCGTGATTCCTGGGAATGACCAGTGCACCAGGAAAACAGAGGAAGGGGGGGACCAATTTTGCACAGGGTCAATTATTTCCGATTATTGGGAGGTGGGAGAGGGGATTCTTTCGGAGCCCTTTGGGTAATCAGGCTTGTGCGCTGAAGCGTGGCGTTTGTTTCTCCTCGTTACCATAGCAGATATCTCCCCTCGGCTGCGGAGCCATCTCCATCGCCCTGAGCCCTCCCCGCCTCATGGCCCCTTTCACTTCTCACCAAACTATGCAGTCGGTTCTTGAGGGGGTGAATTCCAGCGAGTTATTCTCTAGGGAACCTTCCTTATTGAGAGAGAAACCACAAGGCAGAGAGATCTGGGAGGGAGGAGAGAGAAAAAGAAAGAGATCAGGCTTGTTTAGAAGTAGCAGCTAAACAGCTGGGAGATCTTTCAGTTGGTTTATATTTCTAACTCTGTTTGGGTCTTGCTTTACAACCTCGAATGAAAACAAATTGGGATTGTTTCCTCCTTCTTGGAATGTCTGTTTAGGATTTTAAAGGCAGGGGGATAACTCCACATGGGTTCTCAGGAATCACTGCTTTCCCAATGCCCGCAGACTCTTTATCCCCCTGCTAACCTCTCCTGCACACACGCGTGTGCACACACACACACACGCACACACGCATCCCCACTCCCTTCCAGCCACACGGAGACGTCTGTAAAATTGCTCTGAGGGTGGTTGCAAAGGTGGCTTTTCACCCTTCTCTGAGAAAGGGAAATGTTTTTCATGCGTTGGGTCACTGCAGGATGAACTGTCGTGGATCGTCACACAAATGGCGTTGATTTTAATTTTTTTTTTCTGAATCACAAAAGCGGAATACTCCCCTCCCCCCCCCCCCCCAAAAAAAAAAAAAAAAAAGGAAAAATCTTTTCCTTGCTACATACGAACATCAGATTTATTCTTTCACGGGATTCTCTCTAAATGCCGAGCACTGAATTTAAGCCCTTTTCCACGTACACGAGCACTTGTCAACCATCACAGTCCAACCCCGAGAGGCACACAGGGACACGCAGTGTCCTTGTACCCTTGCGCATCATTTCCACGCCGGGCACAGCCGTGGCGTGATGTTTCTTAGCCCAGTTAAAAGTTGTATTAAATTGCGAACTACGCACAGCGGGCTCAGAGTGCCTCCTCTCCTAAAACTAACTTAGAACAGCTGAGAGAAGGGACTACCAGCCCCCCGGGGAGGGAAAAACGCAACCCCCGCGGCAGCGGGATGGAGAGAGGGGCAGGACCCCGGGGAGCTCGGCGAGCGGCCGTGGCCCAGGGGACGGGGCTTGCGGTGACGGTCCCGGGGGCGGCGGACAGGAAGGGAAAGAGAAGCAGCAGCAGCAGCTCGAGTGCGCCCATCGGCCCGGGGGACGTTCTTTAGAGGATAAATTTCCGTTTTCACGCGTAAAATGACACGCACACGATGCAAACCCCTACCCGAGTGTGTGCATTTGCACCCCCGGCGCGGGGGCCCGGGCACGCAGACCTCGATTCGCGCCCGAAGCTCTGCCATCGGAGCCGGCCACCCCGGGCCACCGCTCCCGGGCCACCGCTCCCGGGCTCTCTGCCGCGGAGGGGAACTCGGGGCCGGACCCCGCTCCCTGCCCCGCGCAGGAGATAACGGGGGCCTCTCCGGCGTGGGAGGGCGCTCCAGGAGGTCTCCCCTGTCCCGCAGCCCCCGGTGCGGGGCCGGCCGCCGGCCGAGGCGGCCCCGGGCAGCCCCAAAGCCCACTCCGGCGGTGGCGGGGTCGAGCGTGCTCAGCCCGGGCCGCTCCGGAGCTGTCGCGGAAATAACCCCCCGAAGCACTTCGCTCCGGTCCCTCTCCGGGGAAGAAACAAACTGGTTTTCTTTATTTAATTAACTTTAATAAAACGCCGCGTCCCCTGGCCAAGGAAAGGAAATTCGCTGTGTACAAAATCCCGGCCGGGATCCGGGGGGTGCCCGTGGGCTTCGTTTCCGATTTTATTCTAAGTTTTTTCTCCCCGGGGCAGACGTGGAAAAAGTGCGAAAAAAAAAACCAAAAAACTTCAAAAATAAAAAGCCAAGTGGCGCAACCGGTTGCCCCCGCCCAGGTTGTTTCCCCCCCCCCCCGCCCGGCCGCTGCGGCCTGTGCGTGTTTTCAACTCGCCCGGCGGCGTGGGGCAACCCCGAGGGCAAAAAAAAACCCGCGGCAAAGCCCCGCTGCGGAGCCGCCGCCGCCGCCGCCCGGCCCGGCCCGGCCGCTGCAGCGCCCGGCGCGGCCACAGGGGGGCGCTCGCCGCCACCGCCCCCCTCCTCTGCGCCCCCGCTATCTGCATACTCAGTGCGGATTGGTCGGCGCTTTCACCCGCGTCACTGTGACGTCCAGAGGCTCGCCGGCCAATGGCTCGCCGGGCGCCCCGCCATTGGCTGTCTGGGGGGATGTCAATCAGGCGCAATTTGCATGCCGGGCGCGCTGCCGTGGGGGAGCGTGGGAGCGGGGCGGGGCGGCGACGCGCCGGCGTCAGGGGGTGGGGCGGAGTCACGGCGCGTCATAACGACGTCATCCGTCTACGCCTGGCGGGTCTTGTGCGTCGCTCGGCGGAGCGTCAGCGGTCTGCTTGCGCGCCTAACCGTGACCGAGCAACTGCATCCGCCAAGCGGGGATGTACGGGCAAAGCGTCCAAAAATCGTTCAAAACCAGAATCGCGCAGCGATGACGTACACACGCCTGTGCGTGCGCGGGGTTACGCGGGGTTAGGGCCTCCGCCGGCAGCAGGAGGAAGAGGCGAAGCCCCGGGCCCCCGCTGCTCCCGGCACGGTGGCACCGCACGTCTGTGTGTGTGTGTGTGTGTGTGTCCCTCCGCCCCTCTCGTCTCCCCACGGGCTGCGGCTCGGGGCCGTGGGAGCTCCCACGCCGCGCCCCGGCCCGTCCCCGCGGGAGAAACGCAAGGCGAGACCGCCCGGCAGCCCTCCGCCGGGCCGGGCAGCGCCGAGCGCCGCCTCTGCGGGGGAATGACGCGGGGGTAAAAACCTGTAGCCGGTTCATTCGCTGCGCGCACGGGAAACGGGGCGTTTGGGCGAGCGGAGCCCGAGCTCGCCCTCCCGGGGAAGAGGGGAGACGGGCCCCGGCCGCTCCCCGCCCCCGGTACCCCGAGCCCCGCCGCCCTGCCCGCCTCTCCGCAGCCCCGGCGCTGGGGGAGACGCCCCGCGTCATCATCTCCCCTCCTCCGACGTCACCGGGGGCGAGCACCAATCAGCGGGCGGGCTGGGAGAGAGCGGGGCCGGTGATTTACGCGCTTCGGGACGCGACTGGGGGGAAAAAAAGAGCCCGAAGCTGTTGGCGGGTCCTGGGGGCCGGCGGCGGGGGAGGGGGGGGGACGGACACGAGGGGGGGGTCTTGCCGCCCCCGCGCAGACGAGCCCCGGTATTTTGGCGGGCAGAAACAGCGGCGGGGGCTCCTCTTCGCTGCCCCCGGAGACGGGGTGCAACGCGGAGGGTTTAACGGGGGGTCTTTTTGTCTTTGTTTTAAAAAACCCCGACCCCAGTCCTGACTCTTTCACTGCAGAAATCGAGGCGGGCTGCAGTCCCCAAGAAGAGCTGGGTGACGTCAGAAGGGAGGGGCCGTTTCGTCACGGGCAGGGGGTACCGGGGGCTGAAGCCGCGGTCCTGCCGCGGCTGCGGCTGGGTGTTGGATTTCCGCGGCGGCGGCTGATACTTTAATTGCCCGAAACAGCTCTAATTTTTCCGTCTCTTTTTTTTTCTTTGGTTGGTTTTTTTTTTTTTTTTCTTTTTTCCCCTTTTTTCTTGCAAATCAAGTAAACACAAGAGGGCGTTTCGAGCCTTTGATCCGCGCTCTGTACTGTAAGGAAAACAAACCGTGAACTTCAAAAGGGCTGGAGGCATTCTGGGGTTAATTTCGCTTCCTAAATGCCTGAACGCGGCAATAAATCATAAATTCCCTCCCCTCCAGGAAAGCGCTAATCGGAGGAATATGTACCCAAAGCGCCCCTCGCCATTGGCAGCCCGAGAGCCCGCGGAGGCTGTAATCTGACGGATCAAAATTCGTGCTGTAGATATTATAAATCAACAGGTTTAATAAATCTTTGCAGGCGACGGGGGCGGGAGAGGGGGGAGCTGCCCGGCGGTATAATGTGGGTACCGTGAAAATTCACTTCCTCGCAAGAATCGCATTAAGTAAACCTAACACCGAAATGCTGCCTGGCAATCTGTCTTGAAAAGGTTACAGCGTGTTAAAGATTTGGAAAGCTCCATAAAGCAGTAAAGATTATGAAGTACAGCTTAAAGGTTTATCAAATGACTTCCCGTGCCGGGACAACCTTTAAACCCGAGGCAAAACCTGAAGCCTGTGATCTTTGCAGCCTTAGCCCATAAATGCGCTTGGGGAGGGATTCTGGTTTCTGCCGCTTTGTAGTATCACTTCTCTACCGCGTAATTTAAATCCGCTTTTCAGGAGTCGATATCTGGTAGTAAAACTAATACCGGGCAATTAGACGCGGTGCTTTGAGACCGCGTCGGGGTAGATGCGGCGCCAAGGGGCACGCACCCCAAAACCAGGCGGCGAACCTGCCTCTGAGGAGCAGGGAAACGTCCCCTAAACCCGGCTGTCCCCAGCCTAAGAGCGGGGGGGCAGCCAGCCCGTGCTGGGACCCGCACCGGGGCGTAGGGGCGGCAGTCCGGGGTGCGCCCCCCCCCCGGGGCGGGGTGGGGGGGAACAGATAACCGCGGTGCCGGGAGCGGCGGAGGCGCCTCCGGGCTCTCCCCTCGCTGGTTTCCGTCCGGGGCTGCCCCGCCGGTCCATCCACACCCCCACACACCGGCACTGAACCACCCGGCGGTTTTAAGGGGGTTCTTTGATCTGGCCAAGTGTCAGGGTCCCGAGAGCCGGGACTCAAATAACACGTCGTTACGGCAAACAAATTTCTGCAGTCAGCTTTATGGCTTTATTGTCTATGGCACGAATAAACTCGGGGAATTAGCAGGTTAGGGGACAAAAGAAAAAAAAAAAAAAAAAGCAGAAAGCTGGCCTGAAATAAGGTACACATCTGTTTCCAAGAGAAAATATGGTAAAAAACACACACAGAGACAAAACCTGGCGCAGTCGCCGCTGGCTGTAGGGACAGGGGAAAGCACTGTCTGTTATCTCTTAAGTGGCCCTTAAGTGGATATTTACATTTGCAATGGGTTTTTTAATCAGTCGTTTTATAGTAACCCGTGATATGTATATTTCGTAACACAGACATACAATAAAAAAAGCTTAGTGTGTGTAGACAATCGTATGTTCCCAATTCCTTTTGCGTGCACGAGCAGGGGCACTTACAGCAGAGACTATCATAAAATTTAAATAGGGCTAGATTTTTATGGGCTTGTGTATTAATAGTCTCTAATAAAATAAAGCTTACTGTGTATGTGTGTGGTTTGTTGTGCATATGGCTACGCTCACCGTCCAGTTTTCAATTTGTTAGATAACCGTTAGTATGTATTAAAGGGGGCATATACATTAACACGTGTTGATAAATCCGTATACGTCTGTGTGTTTGTCCGCGCACGTACCGAGATCTCGTTTCCGACCTAGGAGAACAATATATCATCTCTGATATTTCAACAAGTGGATTTTTTTTTTTATGCCTTAAATATTTTGTGAGCCAGACTACGCAACTGGAAATAATGGATTTTCTATGAGATATAAAATAAAAATCCATCAACTTGTGGTGGTTTGTTTTGTTTTTTGTTTTTTGTTTTTTTTTTTCCCTTGAAAACCCTTTAGAAGTTCGGAAAATAAAACCCCGGAGATTTGCGAGGGCGTTAAATCGTTTCGTTCCCCGTTTGCGCACACGCGTACATGTGCGCGCACACACGCACCGCTCCGCAGGCCAGACCCGTGAGAGGACACCGGCATGTGCTAAACCACACGATTTAGGAGCTTTCCACCCACAGGCTTACTTCTGCCTAGGTTTTGTGTACATATCTAATGTATAGGTATCTTATAGATAAGTGCTTTACATGCGTGTCTATACATTGTAGATGTATACGTTTACATAGCAAGAAATGTAGATACATTGGGGTGAGCCTCGGCTTCGAGGGACCTCGGCGGACCCCCCCGAGGCCGGTCGGCGGGGTCGGTGGCGGGGTCGGTGGCGGTGCCTCCCGCCCGGTACCGTCGCGCCGGGGGGGGGGGGCGGGTTGCGGGAGGGGCTGGCGAGGGAGCGGTCCCAGCACGGGCGGGAGCGGCGGGCGCCCGGTCTTTATTGCCTACCGTAGCCCGCAGCTTTCAGGCCCTTTAATAAATCCAAATATTTACTCTCTAGAGAAACACTTTACGCGGCTGCATGAGGGCCGGTAACCTTTGACAGGAGCCGTCACCCAACACTCCCCCGTAATGGACCACAGTGCGCGTACGTCTAATTTATGGTGCTGGAAGTTATTGCAGGGGCTGCGGGAGGGGGTCTCCAGACTACAAATAAGCGTTTTGCCACTGAGCGGAAAACGCCGCCCCTGGGTCAGCCGGGCAAAGCCACGGGGTATCCGATTCGGCCCCATCACCCATCCCATGCCATGCCTCTTTCACGCTTTTTATTTTTTTTTTTTTTTTTTTGGGGGGGGGGGGGGGGGGGAAGGGGGAATACAACAACAAAACAAAACACCGGATACCGCAAAGCGATCCCCCGGTAATACGCCAGGCAGTATCTTTGCCCGTATATCTGATGAAGGAGAGAGCGTTTCCCTAAGGGTCCCTAGGCAGGCAATCTTTCCCGATTAAACGGGGAGAAGCGGGGGAAAAGAAACCCCAAACACCTCGGACCCCGTGCCGACACCGGGAGCCCCGTACCGGGACAGGGCTGGGGCATCGCTGTACCCAGTCGACCCCCCCCCCTGGGGTGAGAGCAGCCTAGAAGCCTTTTAATACCGGCGGCCGGTGCGGGCTAATAAGGGTGGGACGTTTCGAGCATCACCGGCGGCCCCGCGGGGCGGGGGCGGCGCGGAGGAAGCCCGGTGGGATATTACCCTGTTTGTTTTCCCTTTGATCCCTAGGAAATAGGTCCCTGCGCTGCGTGACCCATTAAACTAATAAGATTATAAAGATCAGCGAAGAGTGGATGGGGTCGCTAATGGTTCCCAGCTGGCCCAGGTTTCGCCCTTATTAAAAAGGAGGCGAGGGAGCGGGTTTGGGTTACAGCGGCCACGGTGAAAGCGCAGGCAGCGGGGAGGGGGGCAGCCGGGGACCACACAGTCACACCAATTAGCGCGGCGGGGGCGGAAGGGCCGAGGGTGGGGCGGGGGGGGGGCCGCCATAAAACCACGGCGGGGACATGGACGGCCCCTTGTCCCCCGCCGGCCAGCACCGCCCGCCGCCCCTCCCGCCACCACCCGCCCCGCCCCTCATGCATATGCAAATCGGCGGCGCCTCTATGCAAATCACCGCCCCGACTCCGCCTTGGGCGGGGAGGCGGTGCCACAGCCTCATTTCAATAGCCCCACCCCCAGCGTGACGCCCGCGGGGCCGCCCTCCAATGAGAGCGGGCGCGGTGTCAGGTTGCTCCCGAGCACGCCCCCCTCCGCCTCCTCCAAGGAACGCCCGCCGGCCGCGCCTTCCAGCCAATAGCAGCGCTGCATGCAAATGAAGCGGGGGGCGGTGCGCGCCCGGCTGGCGGCGGATTGGGGCGCCGGGGCGGCCCCCGCCAAACGGGGCGGGGGCGGCTCGCTATTGGCCGGCGGCGGGGGCGGGGCGGGATGACGCAACAGAAGGCCGGGCGGGAGGGCGGGACGGGGCGGGGAACGGGCGGGAACGTGGCGGCTCCCGCCCCGTCCCTCCCCACCGCCTCCTCCGGGGCTGCCGGCCCCGAACCGCCCAGACGCTCCTCCCAAGCCGTTTGTGTGCCCGCCCCCCCCGCCCCCCCCCGGGCCCCGATCCCGCTCAGCGGGATCGGGGCCCGGGGGGGGGCGGGGGGGGCGGGCACACAAACGGTGACCGCTCATTTGCGGCTAATGAGCAGCCAATTTTTAATGAAGCAAACAGAATGGGAGCGATTTGCTCGAGGCAGCTCCGCGCTTTTTTTTTTAAGTACCTCGCCATCATTTTTTTTTTTATTTTTTTTTTTTTAAGGGGTTACCCCCGGGGTGATTTAAGCCAGCGCCGCGCCAGAAAGAAGCGGGGCTTTTGGTTTGTTTTTTTTTTTTTCCCGCCTTCTCGTTAAAATCGCTTTCAAAACCTCCCCCCAAAAAAATCTTTCCGCGGTCGGCGGAGTCTTGAAGGAACCGTCTAAAAAAGTGCTTGTTTTTAGCTGATAGCTTAACAATAAAGAACATACCGAAAGTGTATATATGTATATTCTCTTCTTTATATATATAGTATACATATATATGTTGGCAGCGGAGTCTTTAGGACTTTAAAAGCGTTTTTAAAACCCTTTCAAAGTGTTTATTTTTAGCTGATAGCTTAAGAATAAAGAACATACCGAAAGTGTACATATGTATATTCTATTCTTTATATATAAAGTATACATATGTATGTTGGCAGCGGAGTCTTTAGGACTTTAAAAGCGTTTTTAAAACCCTTTCAAAGTGTTTATTTTTAGCTAATAGCGGAAGAATAAACAACATCTGAAAGTATACACGTGAGATCTTTAATGAATAGTCATTCTTCGCTGTTCTCTACGATTTTAAGGCTTTTTTTTTTTTACAATTTGTTCCTTATTTTGTTCCATACTTCACAAAGTTGCCTCCCTTGCTCTTCACTGTATTTCTTGAGCACGCACGAACTGATCCCTGACGTAAAAAATTCCGGGGAATAATATAGCATAATTTAAGTATGTAACTCTCTCCTCGGAATTTACCACCGAGCTGGCCAAGCAAACGCGTAAGTGACGCCTAAATCTCTCAGAACGGCGGCAAATATTTCTATTTAGGCTCTTCTGCACCACGTTTGTAAGTGAGGGTGGTGCGTAACGTGCCGCTCTCTATTCACCAGGGCTTTTTGCATTATTTGTTCTAAATACAAAGTAAAAAATCTTGCCGTGTGTTCCGATGAGCCCGAGAGCCGTTAACCCCGACAGCCGGAGAACGGGGGGGGGGGGTTCAGAGAGATCCGCAAATTCGGGCTCTGATCCTGACACCGCCAATGGAGTGAGTGTGATATTTATCAGGACCCTTTCTAGGAGAAATTGTTCGTAACTTTTGCAAAAATAAGGACGATGTCCCTGCTTAAGGATCAAGCAAATGAAAAATCCATTTAACGAAAAAAAAATCGAATGAAAAATCAAGGAAGTTGTATGAGAAGCCGGGTGTGACTCATTTTCAGGGGTCAGATTTGAGTAAAAAATTAATAGAAGTAAACCCAGTACGTGGTTGTAGGATATGAGATCGAAACCCCTGCCCTGCTGAAATTTCCTATGTTATATATTTTTGGTGTATGACATTCCCTCAGCGCCTTAGGGAGGGAAAAACGAGTCTGCAATTTATACCTTTCTGTGCTTGACAGCATGCCTTCGGGGAAGTTAATTTTAAACTGAAAATGTACGTTTATTTTACTTCAAAATCCGTAAAATACCTTTCTTCTCTTTTTTTCTCCATTGTTAGCATTTTTGTACACTGTTTTCCAGTGTTTCCGTTCCTCGTGTAATATAATAAGGGAGTTGTGCGTATTTGCCATATTGTTGCTGACATAGATGACATGGTGAACCACTGAAAACAGAGATAAAAGATAGCTAAATGGCTGCAGTAAACCCACATGCCAGGACTAATTTCTAGCTTAATCGTGTGTTTTTCTAGACATTGTCTGCTTCTCGTTATCCGCAGATACTTTAAAATATGCAAATAATTCATTGGCTGTTCACGGGAGAGTATTACAGATTCCTGCTGGGGAGGCAGAGGAGGTAACGCAACTGCATCCTCTTGGTTCTTTACCTGACCTAAACTGGCATTTCCCAGCACCAGGGATCTGTGATGTTGACAGGTTTTTATGCTATTGAGGTCCCGGGATTTAATTTACTCGAACTGCAAAGGGAGTTTTGATGGATAATGATACAGGATCGGGCCCAAGGCGGGGGGGGGGGGGGGGGGGAGGAGAAGGAAGGAAGGAAGGGAGGGAGGGAGGGAGGGAGGGAGGGAAAGAAAGAAAGAAAGAAAGAAAGAAAGAAAGAAAGAAAGAAAGAAAGAAAGAGAGAAAGAAAGAGAGAAAGAAAGAGAGAAAAAGAAAAAGAAAAAGAAAAAGAAAAAGAAAAAGAAAAAGAAAAAGAAAAAGAAAAAGAAAAAGAAAAAGAAAAAGAAAAAAAAAGAAAAAGAAAAAAGAAAAAGAAAAAGAAAAAGAAAAAGAAAAAGAAAAAAAGAAAAAGAAAAAGAAAAAGAAAAAGAAAAAGAAAAAGAAAAAAAGAAGAAAAAAGAAAAAGAAAAAAGAAAAAAGAAAAAGAAAAAGAAAAAGAAAAAGAAAAAGAAAAAGAAAAAGAAAAAGAAAAAGAAAAAGAAAAAGAAAAAGAAAAAGAAAAAGAAAAAAGAAAAAGAAAAAAGAGAAAGAAAAAGAAAAAGAAAGAAAGAGAGAGAAAGAAAAAGAAAAAGAAAGAAAGAGAGAGAAAGAAAAAGAAAAAGAAAAATAAAATGAAAGAAAGAAAGAAATTGATTTATTGCTGAATAACTGGTGCCAGCTTATTTTTATTGTGTCTTAAATGCTGTTTTAATTTAGCTTTCCAAACTGCTTTTGAGACACAGATCATCAACACATCTGGAACTCAGTGGCACAGGATGCTACAGGTCCAAATAGCTTAGTGGTACTTTTTAAAGAATTATGCAGCCGTATGGATAATAAAAAGTGAAGTACTGGTAATATAGGCATGTATAAAGGATATAAACACTTATCCATCAGGGTGTAAACCAACAACTAGATTTACATTGATGAAAATTTTGTTTCCTGGCACAGGTTTTTTTATAATTTTCTGTTACAAGGTTACTTGTTGTCCCTTACTTTTAGTCATCTGGGTCTGACATCTTTCTGAAGAAGAACAGTGAAATGTATAAGCCACTTTTATTTTTGCCATTGCTTATATATATTTTCCATTTTGAATATAATAAATCACCATATTCCCTGCTTCATTCAAGGTCTGTGCCCCATTAAAATAAATAAGAGTTTTTCCAGTCACTCTGACAGACATTGGATTGTGTCCTACAGGAATTATGCACTGTATTTCATTTCATGTAATGACAAAGAATGAGTAAACATGGAGTCTAATTAGATGAGGGTTTTTTTTCCTCAGTGTTAGTTATTGCAGTTTCAACAACTGCTAAATAATACACAATTTTGCAGCTGATGTCTGCTCTATGTGTGTTAGAGAAATAGATTTGTTCTTCCACGTTTATTTGTTTCATGCCACTCTGTTATATAGGTAGCTACTCACAGAAAGAAAGAGCAGATCGGTTAACTATACAGGGAGACCATAATTACAACTATTACTTATTGCAACAGAGATTCAAGAATGGTTTGTACCGGGGACTGTACTGCCGAGTGATGAGGACGGGAGAACAAAACTCCTGGTTTCTGTTTCTGGCACTGGGGGCCAGCCAGGTGTGTGACCTTGTCTCCATTTACAGGTCTGTAGATGGGGTTAAGTCTGACTCTGCTTCATGGAAGCAGGTTAAGGATCTTGTTTGTAATGCTCCAACAGTCACCGTTTAAAGATTTCTGGAAATACAAAGCGTTTTTTGGAGACAGTGGAGCCCAGACTGACCAACAGCAACAAAACCACAGGCAGAAAGTGCAGCTTCTGCACGCCAGAAACATTCAGCCCATGGGTGCAAAGCAAAAACATCAGAGATAATTCATCAGGAGATTGGTTTTCCCTGTACCAAACATAAACTGAAGTCTTTAATTTAAAAGTAGGTAGAGTAATTGTGCTTGCAGACCTGGAAGGAAAAAGAGCTCATGTAAAACACACTGCAGTAACTGCTCAGTGAATTTTTTCTTCTCTTATTTTCAGTGGCATAAAAACTACTGCTGTTTGAATCACTGAATAGTTTGGACACTTTGAAACTCTTTCGTTATTTTGTTTTCTCCAAGCCACATCTGAGCTTCTGAAACTCAGTTACAGGAGTCTCGGTCCCCATAATTTCTGCTGAACTAGAACTATGTGATGTTTTGGTGCTGTAAGTGCAGATTGTCCCAAAGCAAGGTAAGGAATTTGTTTCACTTCGTACCATTGTAATCGTGGTTTCCCTTCCCTCCTCCTGCCCATTCTGTTTGAATTATTCATTCATGATAATACCTATCGTGCTTGTGTATCCTGACTGTTCTGACTGTTCTGACTGTGAACCCCGTGTCACATCCCTGAAGTACCGAAAACTTGTTCTGTAAACCTTACCTTGCCTCCTTGGAAAAAAGAGATATGTGCATGTAGCTTTTCAAATATGAGGTGCTTACAAACATGAATGCCCTCCTGGACATTGCTGGACCACAGAATAAAAAGGCCAGGGTGTCATGTGATAAAATGGTTAAGATGCTCAAAACTCTGTTAGTGTGTAAGGTCTCAGGCTCGCTCACACACCACCATGAGCTTCTCCTGACTTCCAGAGGCTGCTCTGAGAAACCAAGGCGGGTTTGCAGCTCTATTATCGCCAGAGCTGTGCTATCACCGGTGCAGGGATGCAGGGCACTGGAGTAATTCTTTAATCTGCCCCAGGGGGGTTGGGGGACTGCGGCGACACCGAAATGTGGCTCCAAAGTGCTGCTTCAGCCCTTCGCTTCAATGCAAAGCAGAACTGAATAAAAGGGAAACAGAGTAAGGGGAATGATGGGAATGAACAGGATCTTAGGGAGAGATGAGGTGCCTTAGCTCAGGTTTGCACTCCCTTTGAACACGAGGGGGCTTTACATTTCTTGGCCAGGTCTACAGTTTAAATACACGTTTATTAAAATACTTCAGTCTTTTCCAGTTTGTGCAACCTGTTTTAGTCACTCAGCACCTTTCCTCATCAGTAAGCCAAAACACCCAGGCCGTGTTTTTATAACCATCAGAAATCTTGTTCAATACCAACACAAAAAATAATACCAAAGGCCAAAATCTCATTCCCCTTCACCAGCCCAAACACACAGGGCAACCGCAGAGGCACGGGGGAACCGGTGCATTTCTGATGCAGAAAGTCAGGGGCAGGTGTAATATTCAGTTTCCTCCTATGGAGGCAGAAAAGGCTCAGGTTTTGCCACCTAAATGGACATCCCCGTGCATCTGTCACCCCCTGCTCCCATGCAGCAAGTGGCATAAAGCCCTGGGGCTGCTGTGCTAACCGGACAGGGAGCGGGAGAGCCCACGGCCCTGGGTGATTTGGTGGTGCCTGTGTTGTCTCCTCCCAGCCCCTAACTGGTCGCTTTTCTCCACCCAAACCCCTGCCCTCGCACCCCCACCATCCCAGCTTGGACCCAGGGCTGCCAGGAAGGTGCAGACTGGCTCAGGGGTCATAGGACCCATAACCTTGCCAGCTCACAACTGAAAGGACTGGATTTTCCTGGAGAAAGGATGGCACAAAGCGCACATTTGAGGACAGGCAGCCTCTCCCTTGCCATAACATAACTGTTCTTTGCCTGCCCCCCAGAGCTTTACTAGTACATAATTTCCAGATTATCACTTCCATCTTGTGAATATGGAGATGCTGCTATAGTAGAGTTCAGCCTCAGGAGAAAATATTGCGCATTTTAAATTGCTCTCTTTGTCTTCTCCCTGCAGATATATTTTCTGCTAACAGGGAATCCAACCTTCAGCACAAACTGGGGAACAACATGGTGAACTATAATAATTATTGGACCTGTTAGGTCTATTGTGGAAATAAATCTGCTGTGAACCAACATTTTCCCTCATATGTTTCACAGAGAGACAGTAACCCTTCTGCTGTCAACGAATTAATTTGCTAAAAGAAGCTGGAGTTCACAGATAAATCTTGAGATTATTTCTCATTTACATATTAGCGTAGCATTTATGTGCACTTCTATTTGTGTGATACTCCTGGGGACAATCCAGGAAACAATATGAATCATCTAATATGTAAAAAATTAGGCTACAATAAAAGGGGGGGAAGCTGCCTTTTTTCATTTTTTCTTTCTTTTTTTTTTGTTTTTTTTTCTTAAATCTTGAATTCTTTGGAATGTTCTTTGTGATTACTTTAATTGTCTCGCACTGTACGCATAGTATTCCAGAGTCGGTTTTGCAGCTGTCTGATGCTGGAGCGTGCTTGAAGAAAGCTTTCTGTCCTGCAGCTCCTTCAGAGTGCACGTTATCTCAAGGGCTGCTGGCGGGGGCTCGTGTGATACAGTGGCTCAGACATGGATTGGTTTTTTCTTATTATTTATGGGGAAGAATGCGGGTCAGAGGCATAACTGAAAGCAGGACCAGTGTACTTCCTATTTCCCGTGGAGTCCCCAGAGCTCTAGTTTGAAACCATTACTGTTGTTAATTAATGATTTGCCAGCTGTCTGCATTAATTTTATAGCATTTATGTGTGCAGAGACCATTGTGCCTCAGATTCCTGCTTCAGAATCCTCTAAGTGAGACACTACAATTACAAAACCAGCATCACACTTACACCTTCATTTGTTATTTTGAATGTGGTCAGCTAATTCCCTTCAGCTTTTCCAATCAGAAGGCCGGCTGAAGAGGTTTAGCAGCAGCAGGGATCTACTTTGGGACATTTTAGACATTTTTGTGTCAAATCTTTGCTTGGTTTAGGGCAGTAATACACCAGGGCAAAGGCAAAGTGGCCTTCTGTTGATTCTTATTTTGGACACACATGTCAGTTTAAAACTGGAGTGAAAATGCTGGGCAGTATGATGTGTTAGCCAAACAGATTCTTACAGAAAACATGGTTTTTCTCTGCCCCACTGCCCTGAATGCCTACACTCAGCTGCAATGCATGCGTGCCTTTGCTTGCCTCCTTCCATTACCCTTTCATAAACTCCTCATTTTTCCTGAAGGTTTGGGAAACCAGGCGGTTGCAGTAAGACAATTCTCACCTCCCAAGTCCATTTTGCTGTAGCAGTACTGCAGTTACAGTTGGCTAAAGGTTTGGTCGGGGTTGGTTTTTTTTACTATTCTCTCCTTTGAGGGCTTGTGTCGATGTGGGCTGTTAAGCAGCTGTGGCATTTCTGCCAGAAATGGCAATATTTCAGCAGCGGCTGACTGTATACACACTATAGACTTTATAGAGTGGGACCCTGCTACTCCGGAACTGATTAATCTGAATAGCTGAGTTTGTGTTTGGGCTAATCCTGACCTCCTGCTGCTTCTAGTTCCTCTACAAGGTTTATATTTTTCATACTTACTCCTTGAAGTTATTGTTTAACTTGTGTATTACTCCCTGTAGCCAAAATAATCTTTCCTAGTGTGAAAAAAAAAAAAAAAGGCAAAAAAACCCAACCATGAGCTTATCTGAAGCATCTACAGCATTCTTATTTGAAAAAAAAAAAAGAGCAATAGTTTAAAATTAAAGTGAAAATAAAGCAATGTTACAATAATTCCAGTTTTCAGTAATCTGAGCAGTGATATAGTCCCTATGCACTTGAATTAGCAAGGTTTTGTTGTATTTCAGTTTAAAGCATAGCTGCACGTGTCTCACCTCAGTAAACGGCAAAATTTCCATGGAAGCCAAGAAATGGTGCAATGGGTTGGAGCCTTTTGAAATGAACGGTGTTATACAAACATTAAATTACTATAATAACAGAAATTGTAGGTCAGCCGGGTGGTTTATAGGCATATGTATAGCACGGGAGTGATCTCAAGAAATCCGTGTCTCCTCTAAAGCCAGACTGTGCTTGTTTCTGTATCGCTTTTACGCTCCCCTGATTCAGCACTCTGCAGCTTCCGCTCTCTCTATTGCACTTGGTCATTATGGGCACCAGGCTGCCTTGCAAATAAGCGCCTTAAAATACTTGACTATATGTTGGATAATTAAGATCAGAAAGCGAGGTAAAAAAAAGATTCTTCGATATCAGCAGGCAGAGAATATGCCAGCGGATTTCTCTTCTCCTCCTTCCCCCCTCCCACCCCAAATAATCTTTTTCGATATTGAACAGGTCTGAGAACAATCCAATCCACAAGGTCAAGATAGGGTCAGATTTCCTGACCTGCTTGCCCCCACCTCTTGATAATCTAGAAATGAAAATCAATTCTTGTCTTTGAGCTTGTGAGGAGCTCATAATTGCTTTAGACCAAAGCAGAGAGTGCCTGCTTTTTCTGCCACCTTTCAATTCTTGGAGATGGGGATGTCATTTTTCAAGTCGGGTGCACTGTCAGGATTAGATTGCGTGGTAACCAAGTAGAAAGATTTCTGCTCAGAATGAGATTTCTTCTCATCGCTATGCCTTTTACTCAGGTCCAAATTTATATTTTTTTTTTCCTCACTGTTATCTATAGGGATATCATAATATGCTTTGAGAAGATTATCTATGGAAAACAATTCTTTTCTTCTCAGGGCCAAAATCGGAGCTCTTTTATAGCAGCTGGAATTAATGGATAAATAGAAACTGAGACTAAATTTTGTTCTTGATCTTTTTGTTTACTTTACACTTTCTGCCAAAAATCACACTGATGAAATGTGTGCAGAATTACACCTTATTTTTTCTAAAAGTATGTCTTTTTAGCCAACTAAACTAAAACGTGGTATCTTTTCCATCACGATAGAACATTTCGAGGCCATTTTGGATTGTTGTGGATTCCTGTCCCACAAGTGAGTTTCCACGAGGCTGTGCAGTGCCACCTTGCCTGATGGGGCTCACCTGGCACAGTGGGATCTGACGGGCAGGTCGCCGTCCCGGCAGTCAGGAGAATGGGGCTGGAAATCTGGTCCCACCAAACTCCCAGTGAGGGGAGGAGGGGACTTGCTTAGGATCATACTCTCTTCTGATGAGACGTCCTGTGTGAGCCTGAAACCTCAAATCTTTAACACTTTATCTGCATCGGTTTGCAAAATGGAGGGGGAAAAAAAGATGGATCCAGCTTTTTTATGTGAAGGAACCCTGACAACCAACCACGTGGGGAAGGTTCAATGGCAGAGTGCTGTATCACTTGCTTTTCAGTGGTCTTTTCCTTTTTACACCTCATGAGTGTGTATTTTCATCTGTCCTGATTGAAAACACAACGGTGATGCTGGTGAGGAGTTTGTCCCCCTTATGCTTAATATTATGGTTGTTATCTAAAGAAAGGTCACTCTCACCTTTGGGGAAAAAGACCACCTCTATGTGGCTTTTGAGTTATGGGATTTTAAGTTCTTCTGCTGAACAACTCCAACATTTCTGATAGTACAGGTATCCTGCATACCTACATTACAATTAGAGAGAAGGCAGCTCTTTCTCCACTACTGTCCTGCTGCTAAGATTTGCGGTTTGGCCGTAAGAGCCATTTAGATGACAACAGAAACCATAAGTGAGACAGTGATTTATTGCTAGAATGATTTTTTTTTTTTTTTTTTAATATATACTGAATGAACATTTTAATATCTGCTTTTACCTCATTTGGCAGCTGAGAGTTTCAGTAAGGAGACCTGCCAAGAATTACAGTAAAATAAAGGCTAAATAATTAAATCTGTCAGCAAATGAGGGTACAAGATCAATAGCTCAAAGTTAAGGAAAAAAAGAGGAGGAGGAGGAAAGACAATCCTTGCTTGATGAGGATGAGCAAAGTAAGGGCAGGATTAAACTAAAAGAAGATTTTTTTGAGATCCGTGTTGAGTCTTGGTTCTTGTTTTCAGAGACTCTGTCGCAGCAGGTAAACTCGTGGAGCAAATGTGCTGTGAAACCACAGAAAGTCTGATGTGCTGATGGCTCGGCAATAACAATCTTTCTTTCCTAATAAGGGCAAGTAAAACAGAAGGGCATCTTTCGCAGAGCAAAGCCCGTTCCTCTGCTGATACCAGCTTGTCCAGGGAAGATGCATCAGTATCCCCTGGCAGCAGAGTATCCCCTCCATCTTTCTCCTCCCTTCATGGGTTCATCCTTCCTTTTCTCAGGCCTCTCTCCAGATGGCAGAGCCTTAGCAGTGTTGGTGAAAGGCGGCTTGAAACCAAAGGCCCATCGTTACCCTTCTTGATGTCAGTGAGAATCGCACCCACCGATTTTGAATTTTGCAATTTGAGTTGCACTGATGGATACTAAGAATTAGCATCTCCCTTGAATGAGGAGTGAAATAAGATGTATTTAAATCAGGTAGGACCCGAGTACATACATTTTATTCAGGTGCAAGCTTTGCAAGCAACTGTCTCTTCCCTGTACTAATGTATAAAAGAAAACAAAGAGAATTTTTATGTTCAATGTGATCAGAAACACCAAAATCCTCAGTTCACCGTTCTGTGCTCTTTAAACTGTCCCTGTAAGGCAAGTTTTGGGTGCTTGGGCAGATAAGCAGCAGTCTGAAGTTTTAACATATATTGTATCTCAACACTTGTTAAATCGTACCTTTAATTCTGAACTTCCTGTGGCTCTATTTCTTGCAGAAAATAAAGTTTTCAGCTCAGCATTATTTCTTTTTCCTCACTGCTTGCCTTCTCTGTGCAGAACAGTCTGGGGTTCTAAGACGGGCTTGAAAACAGAAAGCGCAGAGGTGCTAACTACAGACTCATGATAACCAAAACCTTCCGTTTCTCAAATAAAAATTAAAAAAATACAGAGAAAAAGAAAAATGTTTTCTGACCAAATGTAACTCGAGAGCTGGAGTGCCTTTTTCTTCATTTCTGTGTTTTGCTTTTGATAATTACACCGTATCCCCATAATACAATCTACACTGAATTATTGATATGCACTTTCAACCTCAGCCCCCGAGCCCCGCTGTTGTTTCTGACCAGGAATTACAAACACACTTCCCTCTCCAACATGCCCCTTGAGAAGTGACTAAATACAAATATTTATCACCACCTTCCTTGCCTGTACGCATTGTCCTAGCTGTGGGTGTTGAACCCCAATTTTTTCCTCTTATTTCTTGTTCCTGTGGGTTGTGCGGAGCTGGGTGAGCCCAGGCTGGGACCTGGGACCTGTCCTGCAGGTAGGACTGGGGTGGCTCCAGGTGCAGGGTGGCCCCGAGGTCTCTGCTTGGGCTGACAATGGCTGGGCACGGGGTATGGTGCAGAAGGACATGTTGCTTTCAGGATCTGCAGGTTGGGGAGAAATGAGGTTTCCTCCTGTACCTTTTGGGAAATGGGACCTGTGAGAGCCCCTTGGCCACCCCATTTTTACAGCCCTTTTGGGAACTTTTACAGATGCAGCAGGCTCTGGATTGCTGGTTTAAATCATGCTTTTCTAAACTATGTTTCCAAAACCTGGTGATTTTAGTGTCTCCAACTTAGGATGTCAAACCCAAACCACATGAAGGAGTCCAAGCAGGACTCTGGCAGCCAGGCAGAGCAACAAAAATGACTTCTTTTTCCATGGCATTTTATTTTGACTTGCAAATCCACTTTAAAGACAGCAAGTGCTTCAGACCTTTAGCACAGTCAGGGCTCTAATAACTCATATGGCTGCTGGATGTTGATCTAGATCCAAATCACCTCAAAAATTAAGCCATCTATCTGCAGATCTTCACTCAACAGGAGTGATATTTACTTCTTTATTCCTTACTTAATGCACACAGCATTATGTATTATATGGGTAGCATGAACGGTAAATAAATCTAGGTTTTGGTTTTGACATGCAATGGTATTGCTAATAAAAGAAAAATGGTTCAGATGACTTTTGTATAAATCATGGTTATTTCTGTAGGAGATTAAACAATAGTTTGGTCCCTCAGGATAGTCATGAACAGATGAAACATTAACTACGGGGTCTTAAAAGTTTTATAAATCTGCAGTACATTCCTGCAATGGAGAAATAAAAACCCATGATTTATAAGTCAACAGTCCATGGAGGAACAATCACTTTTGCAGAGGCAGGGCTGTACACCAGGTAGGGCTGCTGTGTTTTGCCTGTCAAAATCTGGGATAGTCTCAGACGAGTTGCATTTGCTCATTGTGCACGAGGTGCAATTTGTACAGTAAATACATGATTTATTTGGTTGTGTGCAATAGCTGCATCTCTGGACTCGCAGGATCCAGGTTGCCAGACAAGCAGTGGATGCAGTGAAAATCCAAGGAAAGCCATTTCCCATAAACTTTCAATGCAGAAGTTTTAATACAGGTATAATAAGGGGTATCCCTTATAATACAGGCTATCTGGCAACCCTAGAATTGGGTCAGGTCATGACCTGCCTTGAACACGTAGCAGAACATTTCTGCATTGGCCAGGAGAAGGCCAAAAGGTCACCTTGGGCTCAAAGGCAATGTCCCCCTAGCAAGGTGGAGAGCAGATCTGAGGGAGGTTTAATTCTACTGCACATCATGGCACAAGTTTTCCATCCTCCCTACTGACTGCAGGCTCAGCCAGTTGTGTATTTAAGGGTAGGTGAGAGTAGATGGGGTTGATCGCTTCCTAATCTGGGTGATATGGACAATTTAGCCACCTCTGCTTGCCTTGTCTCCTGATTGATGGTCCCTTGGGCTCATTTCAGGCATCACAGATTTTAGCAGCAACATGTGGTGGTGGAAAATTACCAGCCAGTTGTGTGGGTGTCTGAGACCTGCTACCTGTAAAGGCAGGTGTGAGACCTGTCGTTACACCCCCAATGTCCACGCTTAGTCTCTGGGGTAGTTCCCAGCAGGAGGACTTCACCATTGATGACGAAGGTCCAGAGATCAGCATCTGAAGATGCTCACAGGTGTCCAGCGGGATTTAAAAAAAAAACATGTCACTACCTGTGGTGGGTTGACCCTGGCTGGAGGCCTGGTGGCCACCAAAGCTGCTCTATCACTCCCCTCCTCAGCTGGACAGGGGAGATCACTCAGCAATCACCATCACGGGAAAAACAGGCTTGACTTGGAGATAAAAAAATAAAAAATTATTATCAATCAAATCAGAGTAGGGTAATGAGAAATAAAACCAAATCTTCCAAACACCTTTCCCCACCCCTCCCTTCTTCCTGGGCTCAACCTCACTCCCAATTTCTCTACCTCTCCCCTCCGCAGCGGCACAGGGGGATGGGGAATGGGGCCTGCGGTCAGTTCATCACATGTCTCCGCAGCTCCTTCATCCTCAGGGGGAGGACTCCTCACACTCTTCTCCTGCTCCAGCATGAGGTCCCTCCCACAGGAGACAGTCCTTCATGAACTCTTCCAATGTGAGTCCTTCCCACAGGCTGCAGGTAGATATCTGCTGCACTGTTAACCTCCATGGGCTGCAGGTGGATATCTGCTCCACCATGGACTTTCGTGGGCTACAGGGGCACAGCCTGCCTCACCATAGTCTTCACCATGGGCTGCAGGGGAATCTCTGCCCCAGTGCCTGGAGCACCTCTTCCTCCTCCTCCTTCACTGACCTTGGTGTCTGCAGAGTTGTTTCTCTCACATATTCTCACTCCTCTCTTTTGGCTGTAGTTGCCCAGTTTGTGGCTTTTTTCCACCCCTTCCTAAATATGCTCTCACAGAGGCCACCATTGCTGATGGGCTTGGCCTTGGCCAGCGGCAGATCTGTCTTGGAGCCAACTGGTACTGGCTCTGTGGGACATGGGGGAAGCTTCTGGCAGTTTCTCACAGAAGCCACCCCTGTAGCCTCCCCAAAACCTTGCCACGCAAACCCCATACATCACCAAACCCTCATTGCCTATCATAGAATGGTTAGAGTTGGAAGGGAACTTAAAGATCATTGAGTTCCAGCCCCCCTGCCACGGGCAGGGACACCTTCCACCAGACCAGGTTGCTCAAAGCCCCATCCAGCCTGGCCTTGAACACTTCCAGGGATGGGGCATCCATGAGTTCTCTGGGCAACCTGTTCCAGTGTCTCACCACCCTCACAGTGAAGAATTTCTTCGTAATATCTAATCTAAATCTCCCCTCTTTCAGTTTGAGGCCATTACCCCTCATTACCCCATTGAGGCCATTACCCCATCGCTACATGCCCTTCTACAAAGTCCCTCCCCATCCCTCCCGCAGGCCCCTTCCGACACTGGAAGGCCGCTTTAAGGTCCCCCCGGAGCCCTGACGGACAGGCAGCAGGGGGCGCTCCGCGGGCGCGCAGAGGGGGTGCGCGGGCAGCAGGGGGCGCTGCGCGACCGCGCACCGCGCAGCCGCTGACGCAATCAGTGACTTTGCGCTCGTCTGCCCGGCCCCGCCCGCCGGCCTGCGCGTGTGGTGTGCGGATGCTCCGCCTATCGTATTCATCATGTTAATGACTGTAATTAGCAATAAGTGTGTGCGTGCGCCCATACGTGCGTGTGCCTGTAGGTGTCTGCCTCATAGGTGTGTGTGTGTCTATAGGTGTGTGTGTCGATATGTGCGTGTGCCTATAGGTGTGTGTGCTGATACGTGTGTGTGTCTATAGGTGTGTGTCAATAGGTGTGTGTGCCTATAGGTGTGTGTGCCAATATGTGTGTGTGTCTATAGGTGTGTGTATGTCTATAGGTGTATGTATTGATAGATGTGTGTGCCTATGGGTGTGCGTGTCAATACGTGTGTGTGTCGATAGGTGTGTGTGTCGATAGGTGTGTGTGTCGATAGGTGTGTGTATTGATAGATGTGTGTGCCTATAGATGTGCATGCCAATTCGTGTGTGTGTCTATAAGTGTGTGTGTCGATAGGTGTGCGTGCTAATACGTGTGTGTAGCTGTGTGTGTGCCAATGCGTGTGTGTGTCTGTAGTTGTGTGTCGATAGATGTGTGTGCCTATAGATGCATATGTGTATAGGTGTGTGTGTTGATAACATGCATGTGCCGATATGCGTGTGTGCCTATAGGTGTGTGTGCCAATATGTGTGAGTACCTACACGCGGCCTCTATATAGGTGTAGCCATAGGTGTGCACATACCTCTGCATCCAGGTATCTCCGCAGACACGTTATTCCCGCTCCTTCCCCACAGTGGAATTAAAGGTGCAAAAAGCCCCACTTGGTGCCCCCAAAGCAGATGGAGGAGGGATTGGAGGCCAGTGTCTGTGTGAAAATAAAAAGAGAAGTACAAATTAAATACACATGTCTAAAACCCATGTCTAAAACTGGCTTGTTCCAGTAGGACTTTATGATGTAAGTGAATTAATTTGAAAGTCTGAGGTCCAAGCCTTAGGAGCACAGACTATGTGCCATAATTGCACAGAGCCCATTTAGTTCAGATAGCAACATCAGCTAGAAATCCAGAACTGCTTTTAAAAATACCAAGCAATTCCAATTATTCAGCTGTGTGTGCTTTCCCCGACTTGCCACGGTCTTTCTAAGATGCCTCTTTTAGATTTTGGGAAACCAAGATGCTCGCAATCATTATACGCTGTCACTTACACATTACTTAAGTCCAGTCATTTATAAGCCAATAATAATTTATAATTAATTAAACACCAAGGCCTGGCTGCCCATTTCTGTTCCATACCCAGTGATATTGATCTGTGCGCCTCTGAGAGTGAGAGTTAAATAACTTTATTCCTGCGCTGCTGGCTGATTTATAACAGAAGGCTACAGCCAGTGTTTTTTGCTTCCACAATGCGGCATTGTTCAGGAACATAATAATTTAGCGATACTGCGAGGTTAGAGCACTTACAGCTTATTGTCTCACTGGGCAATCCTCTCAAGTTTGGCCTGGAATATTTGTGGGCTTTTGTTTTTTTAATAAAGGCGTAAATTAATTTGAAATCCAAATTTTTTTCAGGGTATGGAGCAAAGGCTGCTCTCAGCTACGGGCAGGCAACCAGTGCCAGGCAGGCAATAAAGCTATTTCAGATTTACTCCAATATAAAGCAAAGCTTTGGCCTTGTAAAGAAGCCTTTCTAAATGACGTATGTATTCTCTGTGTGTGTTGTGAAGCCATTACAGAGCCAGTCGTTGCGTCGGTAATGTGACAGCTAAAGAAAAGTAGCTGTTTTCACATTTCAGCATTTCAGGGCTTACCACTATCAGCAGATGCTGAGGAAGGAACCAGAAACTTAAAGCACAGCCCAGGGCAGATAAAAAACCTTTTGTTTTACCTTTAATCTTAAATAAATAAATAAATAAATAAATAAATAAATTCTCATACTAATACAGAAAGAAAGTTTTATGTGATGGTATATATTCATGTAAATAGGTTTTGAGGCTAATTAGGCCAAGGAGTTGGCATGTAACCTGTGCCAGGCTTTCTCCAGGCGCTGTGGGCGTTGGAAAGGTGGTGCCCTCGAGGTGGTTTGTGTTACTGGTTTGTGTCACGGCTGCTCAGGTCATTCTGGGCTGGGGAAGAAAAATGAGGGGTGGGCGAGAAAGAAGGAAAAGGTTTGCATCGAACCTTTAGATTTGCCGCAGAGCTGGTAGAGTTGAGAAATCTGTACAGCAACCCCAAGAAATGCAAAATACACAAAAAATACCCATGGCAGTTGTTTGTTTTCATGCTGATAAATTCCTCAAGTGAAGGCTGGGAACTTGCCAACTGCTGGACAAGCTGCCCAAGCGCAGGGAGCCAGGCATTAACCCCGCGTTCCTTGGCACGGGGTTATAGAGAGCACTTTGCTCTTTCTCATCGCGGGCAATACTCGTAACGGCTGTGCGGAGGCGGCGACGGCAGGGGGACAGTGCTGCCGTCACACTCACTGCCACGGCCAGCGTCGCTTGGAGCTCCCTGCCCTCCTGCTCCACAGCCGAAGGAGCAGCCCATCCAGAAACTTAATAAATAAACCTCTGGAGCTCCCAGTCCTCGCTGCCTGCCAAGACTGGGGTTTGGCACGCTCCGGTCACAGCACAGCAGGGGTGTTTTTATGTGGCCTCACCTTTCTGCAGTCAAACGCTCTCTGCTCGTGTTAGTGAGTCCAGAGCACCTCCCTCACCTCTGGAGCATCACGACCTCTGTCCCCAGGAAGGAGACCTGGGAACAACAGTCCACTATTTACATGTGGGAAATCATAATCGAGAGTTGCCTCCTGCATTTTCCTTTCCAGAGGAGCCAGAGATGTGTTATTAGCAGGTCAGAGAGGGTTTGTGCCTGGAGAGGGGCACACCATGCTGGCCCCTGGAGACTGGCATTGCTATTCATCCTAGTTTTGTCATTGAGTGATTCAAAAAGGTAAGGATGGAGCCTAGAAGCACCTGAATTCTCTTTGCTTTTGAAAAAAATGCAACATAGGCTCAGCTGGCTGTCTTTGCGGGGCATATAAATGACCCTCTGCTAAACTCCTCCTTTCACTTCAATCCTTGCAAAAGAAGTTGTGGATGTCCCATTGTTGGAAGTGTTCAAGGTCAGGCTGGACAGGTCTTTGAGCAACCTGATCAAATGAAAGCTGTCCCTGCCCACAGCAGGGCAGGGGGTTGGACTAGGTGATCTTTAAAGGTCCCTTCCAACCTAAAACATTCTTTGATTCTATGAAAATCATTTCACATGGGCCCATTGCATTTTTCACTGGCTTAAGGTTCCCAGGCACTATTGCCCCTTGGGGCATCATTCAAGACATTTTGCATAATAAGGACAGCACCCTAACAGATGACTCCAACTCCATGGATAGAAAGGCTTCTTTGTCAGGGGCTGGAAGGTAACATTAAACTTAATTCAGTGACCTCTCAGATTTCCTCTTGTTCTGAGAGCAATGACAAGAAAAATCTGATGGTGAACTTCGCTAATTGTATTTCCAAACAGAGTCCTGACAGTATCAGGAATAATCAAGGAAGCAATTCTGTTCCTGCACCCATGTCATCATTTTCCATGTCTGCTGGGACTGTCCAGGGGCTCAAGTTTGATTTTTTTTTTTTTTTTTTTTTTTTGGTGTGAAGGCTGCTGATCTACAAGAAACTACATCAAAACAAATTAATTCATTTTGAAGAGGTCATTGAAGAGTCTGATCCAGCAGCAATGGGTCAAGTCCCACAGCACTGTCGTCTTCATCAGTTTCCATTACTGTTTTCTGAACTGTACACCGTGAATGGTACCTTTTCTCTTAAAAGTAACATTTTTGCTATAGGAGGAGGGCCCACAAGGTGGCTCAGGTGGAAAAGAAATGCAGAGCTTTTGATCTCTGGCTAGCACATACAGGACAGTGTGATAGGAAAGTGCCGCTCTGAAACAGCTATTTAAGACTGTTCCAAGAGATCTGTTGATTTGAATTCAGTTAGTGATGAAGAGGTGCAGAATACCAAATCACCGCTGAGGGGACCTCATCTCACACCCACTCGAGAGACCAAGGACTGAGACACCATAGCCTGGGCGTGCATTGAAGATTGTACACTTGTGATCCAGATTTGAGGGCCCTGCCCTTCTGACTTGCCCACAAGTACCTTCTCCAAAAATTAAGTGTACCCAAGTAAGACTGACAAGCAGAAAAACTTTCAGCGTTTTCTTTTGAGTTAGTCAAGGAAGCTTTTGTTGAGGCAACAGTTGCCTCTCTTGTTTGGCAAATCCTTTCCAAAGCCTGTCATTTGTATTATTACAAGATATTTACAAACTGAGAAGCACAGAATCTGGGTGTCTAACACAATAATTCATTATCCGGCAGTTTATAATGTATGATTAGCCATGGGGTATTGTTTTTCCTCTCTGAGTGGATGATGGGACATTTAACACTTGAACGATGAGCAGGGAACAATATGTAAGCCTGCTGATACTAGTTCTAGGTAATTCAGGATTTCTAGATGTTCATTTATTTCTCCTTGAATCATCTGAATAGTCACACAAAACACAATCAAAAGAAACCTGTCTGTAGACCGCAATTAAATGTAAGTTAGTCCTAGCAGATACGTAGCAGTTTCCTCTCATCACAGTCTGAACTATCATCCTAGCTAGCTTCTGTGCCGACAGCATTCTATTTCCAAACGTCAAATTCAGAATGTGACAGTACAATTAGAAGAAAAGTTGTTTCTACGTCAATTCCATTGCAGTTTTGAAGGAGTAACAAGTAACCAAAATAATGTACAAGATATTAGAGTGAGATGCCAGGGTTTGAATTTCCTGACTAGGGCAGTATTCTGATGCACAGGAGTACATCAGTTAGGAGTACAGCAGTTATCTGATGGTTTTACTTTGGTGCTTGCATAAAACAGCTGCCCAATAGATTGCTATCCTCTTTGCTAAGAAGTGTCAGTTGAAAGGTCACCAGAGGGATGGTTTGGTAAAGTGAGACCAGTCCTTAGCTAGCAAAGACTGACACTTTCGTTCTCTGTCCCATACGGTTCCAACAACACGCAAAGCCTTTCAGATGAAGCATCATGGAGCCTCATGTAACCTCCTTGAGACACATGTAAACGGTTCAGACAACAGCCTTCCTGTCTTAAATGCGTTGTTAAATGTCTGGGCGTGCAGAGGAGAGTGCTGACTGCCCTCTTCTAGTTACCAATGACAAATTTCTTCTGAAGAAGCAGAATAGCAATTCTTGCTGATGTGGAATAACAATTCCTCAAATCTGCTGAAAAGAGAGTGACAACACATGAAGTCTTAAAATTTCGAGAATAATTTCCAGTGCTGTATTTTGGAAATAGTAGCTTTTAGGATATTGTTTTGCTAAAAGGAAACAACCAACTATACCTGTTGTGCTCATCCTCCCCTGCACTTATCACTGAAAAAGCCAACACCAGAACCAGGCAACATTTTCACATCTGAAGTGCAGATGGTGGAAAGGTTGCCTCGCTGGGATGCATTGTTGCCACAGGTATGTTCTCACCCATCCATTCCCGCAGTGAGAATGGTCTCAAAGGCAACTGCCTTCACCAGCTTCTCTCAAAATATGAAGAGGCAAGTCAATGAAAGCTGGCACCCAGGACTGGGATTCTCCCCACTAACAAACAGACTTCCCCAGTGCTTTTAGGGAGGCTTCCTTCAAAATCTCCCGAAGTGCTGGCCTTCAGCTCTCACGTGTGCACCAACGCATTTCTTATCAGTACAACAGGGAAGAGAGGTAAAAGATATAGGGCTTTCATCACAAAAAATTCCCACAGTTTCACCAAGACCCGAGAACCCAGCATCTTTTCATCCTGGTAAGTCTTTAGTACCCCCTTTTGATGACTCCTCCCCTTGTCTTTAGACACTTCCTGAGTGGGTTTAGCAGCCTTTAATCTGGCAGGAAGCCTGATTAAAGTCTTTTGACACCAGGCCTTCACCACTGAGCACGGTGGTGGCTGAGGGCTGTGAATCACTTCTGCTGGCCCCAGGACTGCTGCTGTGACACCCTCATTCCTGCTCCTGCCCCTGCTCCCACAGGGCTCTGCTGGCACCCCAGGACTGGCTCAGCATGATGTTCTCCATAAAGCTATCCTCCTCCCCTATCCTCTCAAACTATTCTGCTTCATGCTACCACTCATTACTGATTTGCTTTAGGAGGTCATTACTACCTCTTGATTTTATAACCATACTGGTTTGCAAAACCTGGTCACTTACGTTATAAAACTGTAGTGTTTTAGGAATCGCTTCAAACTGAAGTTCTACACCAAATGCATTTAGATAAGATTAACTAATTTTGCCCAACATTTCCTACGCAGTATTTCCATAAGAGCAACCATATGAGATACTGAGGATGCCGAGATCTGATGAATGACCTAAATAAGGGTGACTTAGAAGTTACATTTTCCATAGATGAAAGAAATTAATCAAATTGGACTTACCTCAAAAACTAAGCGCCTATTAGACACACACAAAAACAAGGTCCTTCATATGAAGAGAGTAACTGTTCTCAATAGCCATTGAATTTACCTGAATTAAAATTTGGGGAAAAACAGACGTTATAGAATATGCATATATTTTAACTAAAATGATCCTGATTAACTCCAGGCACCTGTGACCTCTGGTGAGAGCTGTCATCTCCGTGAAGACAGACAATTCAGCTGGGGTAATCTGTCTCCCAAAATCACTTTCTTCTGCCATAGCACAACCTCTTTAGGGTTATATATTTCACTTGACCCTGGTCCCCAGCCCTGCTGCATCCCCGATGCTCTTGGCTCCATGAGCTGGGGAAGTAGACCTGCCACTCCAACATGTGATATCATTATGGTTGCTCATCTCCCTCTGAACAGATGGGGGGGGGGGGGGGGAGACAGTGACACTTTACCAAAGCCATGTGAAAACTGAATTTCTACAGCTAATCTCAAAAAAAAGTGGCAGCAGATCGAAAGCCCGGTGAGGAATGAGCACCAGCGAGCTTTTCTCCAAATGAAGACAGTGGCGTGAGTTCGAGGAAGGGTCTCCTCCACTGTTTTTCATGTTGGAGCTGTGGGAAGAAACTGGCCTCATCCCTCCATGGGAGGAAGGTCTCTGGCAGGGAAGGGAAGCCAGTGACACCCCCAGGGAAACCGATAGCAGCTACAGTGATAACTTTCTAGAGCTGAACTTAACTGTACACATAAATGTTATGTGCCCCGTCTATGGGGTGGCCAAAGGGAGTTGTGTATCCAGAGAGGGACATATGCAGTGACAACTCCATCGGATACTGCCCCAGCCTCCAGTGACCTGTGGCCCAGGGTGTCCATGCCCCCAGCTTGTGGTGAAGAACCCTCACCCCCAATAGCTGCCGGTCTGCCAGAAGCCAGAGGTTGCCGGTCCCTGGGGAGGCTTTCAGACCTGCTGGTGTCTAAAAATACCAAAAAAGAAAATTCTATTTGACGTAAGATGCTTAATTAAAGACATTTATCAGTTACAAATCTTGTGGTAGTGAGGATCTAACCTTCTGCATGCAGAAAGGGCAGGTTTGGTCTTAAAATATTTACAAAGCTTCCAGGCTGTGATTAAAAGTTGTAAGTGCCACACCTGAGGCATAAACAAATTGAATCATATTTCACATCCCCTGAAATTTGACCATCATTCCCAGTTAACTGATTGCTGACTGAAGTCTCAGGATATTCTGGGCACATTTGCTCTGCTCTTTACAGAATTCAGCATTTTTTTACTTTTTTGCATCATTTAAGGTAGAGCTGCTTTTCATATTTTCATGCAAACTTTGTTCAGACAGTCCATAGATTTAAGACATGCTTCTTGGTCAAAAGATGTCTTCTGAGCTCTTCAGTGAGTGCCAGGGAGTTTGGCCTGATGGGCGCGTTCCCAGGACACATGAGGAAAGAGTTAACACAGAGCCACTTGCCAACCTGGACCATAGGAAATGATGGATCTGTGTCCTAAATCAGCATGCATGATAGCAATCACATAAACAATGTATGAGTGGGATGATGGATTATACCATTTACAGTATGTGAAAGGTTGCTTAATTTTTTTTCTTCCCCAAAAGTGAGGGTGAGCAGTAAAATGGACATAAGTTAATGCGTTGCATTAGCTCTTCTTAAGGAGAATATTAAAATCTTAAATACAAAGTGTCGTAGGTAATACAGGCACCAAAAAGTGTTTTCAGCTAAGAAACTGTAAGGAAAAGAAAGGAGTATAGTTAGTTAATGATTCTTCTGGGAAATTCTTCCTTTTTGTTAAATATCACCATTTATTAATCATATCTAGGCACTTCCTAGCTTAATGGTACATTCAAAGTAGATTATTTGAAATTTAATTTGGAATTCATTCAAATTCAGTTCTCTTATACCATAGAAAAGTCTTCAGTTCTCGAAGGGCTGATCTTTAGATTAAATGTTTTCCTCTCTGGAGGAAAACCAATAGCCTACGTATGTGAGAATGCAGTTAAAATACTGGCACTGCAAAAGGATTTCTCAGATATTTTTTTTCCATATTTCTAGAGTTTCCTTGGAAAATATGCTGTCTGACCTCCTGAGGGAGCAAAGCATCTTCTCCGCAAATTAGGCTGGAGAGCTTGGAAGGAAAGCAGCCATTTGCTTCGGCGTTGTGCTCTGTGGGTTGCTAATTTCAGTTTCTGTAAAATGGAACCAGCTTCAAGTGCCCCAAACGATCCCTATCAAGTGATGACATTTCCAGATAAGGAGAACCTTAGCTTTCGACGTCTTTCTCTGCAGCTTCGGCAGGCGGGTTCCGACCCCTCTGCTTTACAATATTGCTGCATATTTACTCTAGCTTTTGTTTTCAATGCCAAGTGGCTAGAATTACTGGGAGGATTTCTACACTGTCAGGAAGAACATGCTTTTTTGTGAGGCAGAAGCAGCTCAGTAGAAGAAATGAAAAAGTGTAATTTTTATAGGTCTCGAGGTGAGGAATAGTGAGTGTTACGAGGGTAATTTAATGGGGCAAAGTCCCCTCAGGTATTTGAAACCCTCAAGAGGCTATTCAAAGAGGGAAATTAATTCAAGAATGTCTTGCCAGTCAGGTTGTTGGTATCAGGAGTGGGTTTTGCTAAGGGCTGCGTGGGAGGGAGAAGGCTGGTGGTGTTCACAGCTATGTGAAGTGGACATGGCTGGGTGGTTGGCATCCAGTTCCAGTACCCTCGTTTTCTGCTGGATTCTGACGAACATCATGACCTTTGAAGCTACTTCTGTACTGAAGTTCAGGTCTGATCTTTGTTCCACTGATGCTCCAGCCCAGCTGGACCAGGGCACTGTTCCTGCCTGGTCCGTACGACCCAGCTCTGTCTGTGGGAAGAGTGGGGACGCACAGAAAATAGTGCCAAAACCACAAGTTTCACAATTTTCGTTATGACTTGCTGAAAGACCTCGACCAGTTTCTGCAAGTGCTGCTGGAGGGAGTCAGTGTGAGGGCTGACAAAGGCCACCCCGGCTTCACATCATTCTTCCCCGAGAGGCTCTGCTGGAGCTGTTCAGAGAGAGAAATGCACCCAGAGTCCTATAGCGCTTTGTGGTTGGTAATAATAAAACTGTGACTAAGTTCCTTTGCTATGACAAAAAAAAGCAGTCTCAAAGCACCCTATCAAGTGCCTTCTCTCAATTAACATGAGGAGAAATGATATTTCATCACTTGTGTAATGAGCTTAGTAACACTTAATGTTCACTTAATACTATTATTGGTGGCTGGCCATGAAATAAAGGCAGGTTGATAGGGATTAGTGGTTTTAATGCCAAGGATAACTGGGTTGGAAGATGGTAATTTTATTTTTCACCGAGTTCATTATTATTGCCGTTATCTGTAATGCTGGTGATATTTCTATAGCAGCATTAGGAAGACTTTGTTATTTACCACTATGCAAGTACATGCCGAAAAAGTGACCATTGCCATGAGCAGCTTGTGACCTGTGGGGGAACATGCAGTACTGGCTTACTCATACCACTGCCGCAGGACTACGGTCCTGCTTAACAGTACTCTAGATTGTTTTTAAAGATTATTATTATTGTATAATAATAATAAAAAATTATATTAAATTAATTATATATTATGAATATAGTTAACTTATTGATATTGTTATTATTATTACTATTATTACTTGCCAGCAGGGACTGGATTTTTCTCTGTTCAACAGATACCCAGCAATGAAAGAACTGAAAAATGAATGACACAAGAAGTTACAAAGTGGATTAACAGAATTAACGGTAGCCTCCATCCAATCCTGGGAATTGTGTTCTGCGCTTTGAGCTTCAGCCAACTTCTGTTTTTCAAGCAGTTCATTCTGATCATCAGACTTTGTTATCTTTTTAAGGCTAAAAAATAAACCAACCCTCCCCAAAGTAGGATCATGTTATTACATATAGATGGAGCTTTTGAGGATGAGCACGTTTATCTTATTTTCTGGTTCAGTTTTGAAAATACATCAGCCACTGTCTGCCGTTATTCCTCCCTTGCTCCTGTTAGGTGTTAGGATGACCATCAGCTCCGAATGGGATGCTGCGTATTGGCAGCACTGGGGCAGAATGAACTCTCGAAGGGGCGCAGTGTTTGGACGTGCGAGCAAGGGCCGTGATACGATAACGTCCTTCACTTGCAAGGTGTTTTTCTTTTCTGGTTTGAGCTGCCTCGGAAGCAAAAGCAATTCAAAAGGCGGTTTGCTTCTGCGCTGGGATCAGTTTCATCGACTGTTTGACTGGCATTGGAACAAACGCTGGCTTTCTGGGGTCGCCCTTAACACCTCATACAGAACCAACCCTTGAGCTGCCACGGTGTCACTTGCCACAGCGTATCTGCACAACCTCCACTAACAAGCAGGAGCAGCCAGAGGAAGGAAATTTTTCTCTACGTCCGATGTCTTTCACTTCTGCTCTTAGTTATAAATATTCCAGTGCATGAGCTCAGATGAATAATGCTCATACTACAAATAACTAAAGCTGAGGAGCTCTGTATTTAAAGGTAAAGAATCATCTATTTCAAAATAGAAAGTGGTATTTTTTTTTCTTTTTGTTTAGCAGCTTTCAAATGCGAACAAAGTATTCTATGAAAGAACTGAAATGATGGGGTTGTGGTTGTCTTTTTAAACCTAGAAAATCAGGTACAGATTTCTATTCAGCTTAGGTTTTAAAAAACATTAAATACTTGAAAAAAAAAAAAAAGGCAAGGAATCCCATAAGTATGAACATGAGTACATATTATGTCAGCAAAACCTTTCTAATTGATCATTCTGTTTTCAACTGACCTCATCTATTTTGGGTTTTTTTTGTCTTCTGTGCAACTCCTCCATTAAGGAACTTCTGTGATTGCACAGTTCAAATCCACACAGCAAATCCGAGATTTTATCGTTCCTCTTTTGCGAGGCTGTGGTTAGTAATGACTTAAGTAATGCTTCATAATCCATTTGTAGTCTAGTATCTCCTTGAAAAAGACAGAGAAGTTTGAGTCTTCTCTTTACAAAATAACTTATCAGTAAGTCTCTTCTTGGAAGAGCTGTACTGATCTAAACCCAAGAATAAGGAATTAAATGAACACAGGTAGGATTGGTTTCGAGTAACTGAAGACTAGTGATACGCTGCAGACACCTTTTTGTTCTGCAAGTGCCGAAGTAAAAAGAAAAGCTGGATTTTGGCTTTGTTCTCCCATAATATGATTTTGAGAAGCAATGCTAAGAAAATTATGACACGTTATGAGTGATAAACATCTCTGGCATATCAAGGGATTTATTTATTAGGGACAGCATGACATAGAAACCCACAAACTGATAGGATTATCGGCGCAGATCTTGCCCATGGCCATGCTCAGGATTGTCTCGTTACTGCAACTATTTAGCAGGGAGCCTTTCCGACCCGCCTTTTAAATTTGTCCCTGCCAAACCGCTGCAGGCCAAAACCAGTCATTTTGCATTTGGCTGTTACCTGTTACCATTCCTTTCTTTTCCAGCTAGTAAGCATGTTAACCCCTGTGGTGTCTGCTCTACTTATTTTTTCTTTTCTGCAGCGTTGATGTTAAAATGGACATGTTTAAAACTTCTGCATTGTTGAACAGGGACCATGACTGTTGAAAAGCAAAAACCTTAACCACTTTAAATGGGCTACAACAGAAGAGCTGCATCTTTGCTTGCAGTGTTTAACAAGATGCGCATCACTAGTTTTGCAGTTCCTTGTGCAAATTCAAATGCCTTCAAAGGTGCCTTTTTCCTAGGCACAGACTTTGCTCAGGTACTACCTCCAAAACCAGACAGCTAGCTCCCACAGGCAAGTTGGACATCAGTGCTTCAGTGATGTGAGGGGAGGAGCCCCTTTAAAAGGGAGGCCCACTGCAGGAATAGGTCTGGCACTCCAGTAAAGAGCAGGAATAAAAACATTGAACAAGTTCTATCAAGAGAAGGCTGGATCATGTTAATTATGAGCCTATATAAACGTTTAAGATTATGCATGACTGCCAACACACACAATGGGCCATCCATGTCATCAGGGGAAGGCTTGGACACAGCTCAAGCATAGAAACTCCCTTGTGTTCTCAGCTTGTGCAATAACTTATTTGTTCATTTTAAGTCAATATAAACTGCCTCCAGCTCTCCTTAGGTCTGCCAGTCCCTAAATGACTTCCCTCACTCTTCAAGTATTCCTCTATAATACTATGGGGATCATCATCGTAACAGCTTTGAAAGTTGAACAAGTGGGAAGACTCCTCCATTTGAAGTGCCATGGGCAAGCAATGCCCTACTAGTGCATCCTATCACTGGCAGCTTCATCCGTCTCCTGAAATACCCACCCTGGAGCTGCAGCACAGCTGTCTACACCGTGTCCAAAAAAAGCAGGTATGATTTGTTGTCTGAGAGAGAACAGGTAGGTATGTGATTTAGGGCCAGATTTCGCTCCACAGCACTTGTGCTAAATGCTCTGCAGAGTACATCTGCAACACTAAATCTCTCTCTGTTCAACCCACATACCGTGTATTTGTCAATGTAAGTAGTAGCATTTTCCAGTTCATTTGGGTGAGCCCAAAGAATGAGTTACACTGAGCTTCAGATAGTGTTGGTTCACGAATAGGCATGAAGCTTTTTACACCTATGGACTAAAGCCAAAGCTGCTTTTCCGTTTGACTGCATCAGCACTTTGTGCCTGTTACCACCTAAACCACCAGGCTCCAGTTTTGGCAGGTCTGTCACACAGAACTGCCCAGCATCTCCAGCTGGGATGTGCTTTGCGCTTTCCACCATCATGTGCCATAACCATGTCTTTGTTAACAAAAGAACTCCTCGAGCTCTTTAGTACGATCTGGATCCCACGAATACTTGGCATCTTCACAGTCTTGCTTGGCAATTGATGATTCAAACAGCCGCGTCAGACATAAACTCCTTCACATGCTCCTCCGTTCCCAGAGGCTTTGCACCACCTCCCTGCATGCCAGAGCACCCACCATCACACCTCCTCCCTGCCTCCACCCCACCCCAGCTTCTCACCCACCTGTTTTGGTTGAACAAAACCCTAACACCCTTCACTTTATATCTCGCAATTATTGGCAAAGCTGCATGGAGCCTCTACTGATCTTCTGTTTTTCCCCCAGTTCTATCATTTAGGAAGTTCATGCAACAGCAGTATAGCCCTTACCCTGAGAAAAGCTACTAGATTGCACCAGACGGACATACAAATACTCTCTCCAAAACCAGTTATGTTGGATGCATCTCAGCCTAACCACGTCTCCCAAACTTTGGTACTCCTCCAAGCACTGGAAAAGGTTTAGCTGTGTGCCTTTCTCCACAACACAGCCTTTATGAGTTTGTTCTTATACATTTAACTTTTACTCCCTATTTGACAAGAATAACTGTAATTTAGAAAAAGCCTCCACTGTCTAGATGGCAAATTCACTCTTTGGGGTTTCCTCACTTCTGCAGTGGTTCACAGTAATTAACTTCACTCCCAACTACCTATTTTACTAGCTAGCATAAATCATGTAAAGTTTCCTTATGCCTGCAAAAGCATCCTTTAATTCTTCCTCAGTTGTTTTTGTCCATCTTCATCTGGAGAATACACTACTCTAGACTAGATGGACCTTTTGCTGCAGGTGCTCATTGCCCTGGAGGAGTCCCCCCAGATGGCAGCACCGCTATCCTCTGCCCAGCACTACACCCAGGTATCCCTCCTCCCCTGCACGCAACCACTCTGCTGCGACATGTGGTGTAATCAAATCTTACTTTAAAAAGTGTAAGTATTAGTGTCTGGAGTGAATTGATTTTGGACTACGCAAAAATCTATGTTCAAAAGATCCCTTCTGTATACCACGCACTTCAACAAACTTCATAAGCATCAAAATCTAAATCCATACTTTTCACATTCATATATAAAAATGTGTGTTTACATGCATATATATTTAGATAATCATATATCATTAAACTTCTTTCCTCCCCAAAAAACAGTTTCTGAAGCAGAATAAATAGCAACGATTTGCCAAAGTATGATCCAACAGCAACTCTTCTCACAAATGCTTTTTATTCTTAGTGCAGGGAAATTATTTCAGTCTGGAGACTATAAAACTCATTTGTAATCCAAAGTATTTGATTAGGTTTCTTTTCACATTCAGTAACTTCGAATGTGACTAAGTGACAACACGTTGCTGAAAGCCTTACGTAGCCAGCAGTACCTCTGCTGCTGATTGTCTTGTACACTGAAACGGCGACTGTCACCAGTAGGTTTGCCTTCATACATCAGAAGTGAGCTTGATGTGGTTATATAAAGCTTCGCATTTTAACATTACCCTAAAAATAAACTGCCGATTTAACATGGTTTAAGCACAAAGATTTCAAAGCACTGAGAGGGAGATCAATATGAGCCTGCGATACAAGCTTGTTGTGCTTTCACCAGCCTTCCCCCATCAGGCTGCTGACTACACACGGCAAGTGGTCCATATAACGCTGAAGAGAGTACCTCAGTGATAAATGCTCTAAGCCTGAGCTACGCTGCCTGTGCCTGCCCTTGCTTCACATGCAACCACTAAGGTGTGCCTCTGCATCTTCCCTTTTGTTTGCTTGATCCCAATTATAACTAAATTTAACACCAAAATTTAAACAATATGGTTCAGACAAGTGAACCATATTGAACAACAATGCAATCCAGAACTGGATGCTTAACTTAAGCCAAGAACACACAATTTGAAAAATGAAATCTTTTAAAGACAGGATTCAACTTTCATTGTATTTTTATTCTTTCTGCTTAATCAAATCCACATGGAATTACGCTTAATGACACTACAAAATTAATATTTCAACAGACCAGCCTGTATACTGAGGATAAGCTGAACAGGTTACTTTAAAATATTCTTGAAAAGGCCTTTTACGAGAGAAGTACCTCCTGCAGGTCTGAGCCTGCTTTCTCTTCTCTTCCAGGAGTGACCGAGCAAGAGCAGCTCTCCTTGACCACCAGGCTCTGCCTCCACGCGCTATTCTCTGCTTTTCAATTCTGCCTCGGATTTGGCTGGCTGAGAACACATCAGGTCAGAAATCAAAGCTGTCATCATCCATGTATTTCCTCAAAGAGTCACTTGCGATGCTGTTGTCCGAAACTTTTACCTTGGAAGACTTGCGAGCCTTCCCTCTCTCCTTAGGGCTTTATTGATATCGATTGTTTACCGTGCAAGGGTTAAGCACAGCTCTGCTTTCCTGGCAGTGCTCTGTGGAGCCTCTTTCTATCTAAAGAAGATAGTTAATTATACTTTGTTTGCCAACAACTGTTTGAGTACTGTGGGTCCTCGTTGACTTAGCTTAGTTAACCATGTATGAAAGAATGGATTTCTAGCGCACCAGGAAAAGCTGTAAGAATAAAGTCCACTTTTACTTTCAAATTAATGCATAGCATAAGTTAAAAGGCTGTGTTATGTAACTATAGTATTTTATGAACATTATGCTTCAGGTACTTACTAAAGTATCTCAAGAGGCACAGGCTCCTTTCACACAGTGTAATTATACCTAGAGCTCCTGAATTAGGTTGGTCAATGTACAGCCTGGCAGTTTAAGTTTAACATCTCAGAAAGCGCTTACCAAATTGCTATCACATGGACATCAAAGTTCACAGCAGAACCTAAATCTTGCTCCTCTGGCAACTTTCATGGCCTCTTCCACCCACCACTCCCTGCCTTTTCCTCTCCCGCTTTCTACTTATCTCCTTGGCTGCATTTACATCTCCTCCTTCCTCCTGGTCCCCCGAGCTGTACCTGCAGGAGAGGACAGTACCTTACAGCAGCAGCAGAAGAGCAAATATTCTCCAGCATATTTGCTCTTCAAGGCAAGGACTACAAGCATTTACCTCTAGCTGCTGGTGTGAAATGCACCCTTTCTCCAAGGCCTGCTCTACACGATCAGCTTCTTGCCTTAATGGCTATATGGGGGATATAACGATGTGACTCCTTGGAGACTAAACACGAGCGACCTTGACAAAGCAGCAGCGCAGCCGAGCAGATATTCCTTAGCATTATTTGAAACTCTCATGCCTACCTGACACTGCTTGGCAAGGGGAAAGCACCAACAGCTCCTTTTGCCTCAAACTGCGGCAAATCCTCACCTCAGCAACACTGCTGCCCCAGCAAAGTCCTTCTCTCCTATAGAGAATGTGATTTGCCATCCCCTGCGCAGGTAATTTCCCCTGGTGAAGGGGTAAGAGGGCAAGGGACAAGTCTCACCAGCATTGGTGATGCTTGGTTGAGAGCTGTATCCACACTAGGAATGCTTTTGTCAGTATATTAACATCACCACACTGGGAAAGCTTTATGCAAAAGAAATCTCTGAGCTTCAGTTGTTTCCTCTCTTGAGCCCGGCTGCGGCTGAAGGGCAAACCCCACTACTTGGAAGAGATTTAGAATCACCCTGGAAAGTGAGAATTCCTCTTCGTAACATTTAACCCTGTACTTTACTACTTATTAAAGAAAGTATGTACCTCTTGTGATGGAATTCAACTTTTGTTTTGTATACTCAAGCCTCAGATCAAGTCAATTATCACACTTGAGTCAAAGATGAACACTATGTGCTTTACATTTATTCAGATTAATATCGATCTTCTGTAACCCTTCTCCGGCCCTGCCCTCTGTTTTATAAATGAAAGAATTATTCATGTGACAACAAGCAGCAATGGAAGAAACTGTGAGACGGAGAGAAGACAGCAGGAAAGATAAAACAGGCTTCTGGGTATAAAGTTTGGAAAAGAATCATGGAATCACAGAACAGTAGAGGTTGGGAGATAACCTCCAGAGGTATCTGGTCCAACCCCATAGTCAAGAAGGGCCACCTACAGCAGGCTGCCCAGGACTGCATCCAGATGGCTTTTGAATATCTTCAAGGATGGAGACTCCACAACCTCTCTGGGCATCCTGTCCCAGTGCCTGGTCATCCTCAGAGTGAAAGTGTTTCCTGATGGTCACAGAGAGCCTCCTGTGTTTCAGTTTGTGAAAGAAGAAACTAAAGGATGATAACTGTTATCTATGTCCATTTCCCCAAACTAAGACCCATCCTTTCTCTGCCTCTTCCAGGGAAGCAGCACCTGAAGGAATGGCTAGTGTCAGTCACCGTTCTGGGACACGCTAATGGGAGCTGGGAGTCAGTGCAGCAAAAGCAACAGCACTCACTGCGACTGAGTTTACTGCCTACATATGAATTTAGACACCTCCAAGTAACCCAGCTGCCAAAATGCAGAGTATTAAACAGCTTCTGCTTGCCTAAATAGGACTACTCGCGCAACTTAAATATGCTGTTGCTCATTAATTTTAGTCTCCTGAACTGTTAATGATGTTTTCACAACTACTGCTCCTGCAAGTTACTGCAGAACACATTTAAGGATTTTACTGCAAAAGTAGATCCAACATTCAGTACTTTTATTAAAAGCAGAAAACCATCATTTTACTACAGCTGAAGAACATTCACAGGAGCTCTGCAAGAGACCAAGTGTTGGTGCAAGAATTTAGCTTCCAAAACTGAAAAGAACCATCCAATAGCATAAAAACTGCCGTTGCACAAAAAAAAAAAAAAAGCGCAATGTTGTCTCACAGCCCAACTGAACTCAAAATAAAGCTGCAATCGTTCATCAGTAGTTTAATACCGTTTTTTCACAAAGCTCAGAACTCCGTATGCTCATTTCAAAAAGTTTATATATTTTTGTATATAATTAAGCAAGTAATTACTTTTATGTTGGCTATACGAAGTGAAGTTTCAGCTCCCTGCTTCTGCAGTTAATTAGGATGAGCTTCAGTACAACGCTTCTAATACCTTAAATATAGGTTCAACTGCACTGAGCTATTTTCAATAGTGTAAGCACCAGTATTCCAAAAAATAAACCCCGGTCATAGCAGAGATTATTTCTAGAGTACAGTAAGCACAACTGGCATGTGGTTGAGTTCCTAGCCCGCCTATTACTCAAAGCAAGAAAATAGCCTTATTTGAATGGCATTTGCCAAGTTTTCATAACTTCTACTTTCCTCCCAAAATAAAACAGAAATTAACCTTGAGATTGCTTAGCAATTCCTATTTCCACTCACTTTTAGCTCAATGCCTTATTTCTACCAGGAGCAGGTTTGCTTCCTCCGGCTCCAACTATGAGGAGCAGGCAACTTCACTGGCAACGGTGCCACTGACCTACCTCAACCCTCCCGTTCTGCACCCAACAGGCACACAGGGCCTTGTGCCAATAACTTAGGTAAAATGCAAAATACTGCTACCCTTCTGCCCGAAGATTTAGAGCAAAGACCATCACTACCATCAAAAGCCCAACAAATGAGCCACTGCCGTGTTTGGGTTTTCAGGGCACTTCAGCCTACATGGATCCAGAGAAGTTTCTTAACCATAGCTGCCCAGGCAGCAGATAAATATAAATATCTCAGTGGTTTTTTGGAGTCGGCTCGTGATTTCCAATACTTTATTTGTATTTCATTGGACTCTATGGTCTATTTATAAATTGTTTATCATACAGTTGCTAGAAGTCAGCAAGTCTGTTTCTAGTAAAACATTACAAGTTAGTTCTATGAAAACACACATGAAAAACTTGTCCTTTTTATCTTTTGACAGCATTTTTGGATTACAGGTCCAAGAGTTAGATTTTTGCTTAAAACTTCACCAGCTCAAAATCAGATCTCTGGAAGCTAAAGCAAGTGCATTCCTCAACTCCGTGAGGTCCAGTGGCACCCTGAGACTAACCAGTGACAGGCTGTGCAGCTTGCCTTTACTCTATGTTCTCCCTGTGCTCTTTATTCTTCCATCACAAAGCAAACCAAAGTGGCTGCCATTTAACATGCACTGCTGGAGTGACAATGACACAGCACACAAGGTAACTAAATCTTAGGATTATAAGGAGATCCTGACCTGGAAAAGACAAAAATGCATGAGGTAACACCTCATACACTTCTAAAATGTCTCTTTTGGAATTCTGAGTTCAGAATTCAGCACCTATGCAGAGAGTTGAGGCATATACATACAGCTGGATCAATACACACAGGGAGTCTGGGCCATGCTCATATTCGTTCAGCCTCAACCTTCAGAACACTTGACAGCAAACCTCTTTCCTGTTCTCCAGCTTGCAGAGCAATAAATAGGTTGGTAACATTTCCTTTGCCTCTGCCCCTTCAAATAACAGCCCTGTACTATTTTGGAAATTCATGTAATTTACTCAGCATGCTCATTTGCCACTCTTCCAATGAGGAAGGGACCATAATTGGAACAGACACTCTAAAGTGTCAAAAAGCACCAAAAAATAAAGCGGCAGTTTGGAGTACGCCTCTAGTGATGCGCTGCCTAACACAGAAGCAGAAGATGCCAAGAAGCCATTGGAAAATAAGTTGTATCGATGCAGTTATACAGTTTGGCATTCAGACTTTATTTTAAACAGCATCACCAGGGCTTTTTGTTTCCAATTCCTGCATCATCTTAATCAAACACTACTCTTAAAAGGTTAGTCAAAACTCTTCATCTCCCATTCAAGGCCCCAAGTACCACTACACACCTCAAGCTTGCTTTCAAGTGTCTTGCACTGCAAGGAAACAAGAAAGTTCAAACACCAGGGGACTATGAGATCGCATACATTTCAGTGGAAGAATAAAGCACAAAATCGAAAGCATTGAGCAATTTTCTAGTCCCACCTGAAGGCCACATGATTTCCTGTATCAAAGCAGAAGCGTCACCAAAAGGTCACCATTCAAGTATTACTTGTAGGACAGGAGGTACAACATGCTGCAGATGTGTGGCAAGGACAACTGAGAGGTACCAGGAGGCCAAGTGTTACTCACCTTGCCTTCACAGCTGGTCAGCTTGACCACCAGGGAACTAAAGCAGGCAGAAAATTGGCTCCAGCTGGAAGATGTTGAGAGAAAGCAGATGAACTCTTCATTCCCACCACAGCTGAAAACAGGTTCGCTATCTGCCATCACATCCAGTCCAGTGCAAGAGAATTCAGGATCTGGACCCCCTATTCTGGGCTGAATTTACACTGAACTAAGCTAAGATCCAAACATGCCACACTTACCCTGAAAGAGTAACTGTACGCTCCAGTCTGTGGGTTTCCAGAACTGTAAGCATCTATATAGAGTTTTAACCACCAAATCTGAGTATCTAAGAAGCCTTTATGAGACCTACTGCCCCCCTGCCCCCTCAAAAAAGGCTATTTAGTACAAAAAAAGTGGAAACTGCAATTTGCATTACATATCCTGCTAGGCAGGAACCACCCCTAAATTAAATACAGTGGGACTTTAGCCCTGACAGTACAAGGTGTTTCCCTATAACTGCACTGATTAAACAGTTGCCGACACCAGACTTCCAAGTCCTTTTTAGCAGACGTCACACTGCACAACATAAAGCAGCAGGCAATTGGCCAAAAATGGTTAGCAAAAAGGATTCCTTAAACCTCCAGCATCCAAATATAGCCCTAGCTGGTCACATGGGCTGCCATACAGTAAGTGCTCCTCACTTTACCTACCCTTTGATTAAATGGTTTGAACCAAAAAGCATGTACTCAGAATAGCATTTCAGTTTCCAGCCCAATTCCACGAACTGTATAATCTTCCTGTACCTTCCACGTTCAGATTGGCAGAAAGGAAAAGTTGATTTTGGTTTCTAGTGAGCCCAAAGGGGATCATTAGCTACAAAAAGCTAAAAGAATACAAGACCTCTAACATATATGTTTATACACACACAGATATATATTTATGTGCATAAAGTGTATCTGCCATACAATGAAGCCGCTGTGAAAGACTTACTCGCTAACAAACTACAGCACACACTGATTTCTTCATTTAAAATAAATCACCATACTTTACTCCACCTGACCTCTAGCAATTCCCATTTTTAATATTATTCTCATCATGATGAGACCTGATCAGCTGATGATGCACACCTCACAAGAACTCCAGAGTTGAGTTTGTACATCTAGAAACTGCAAAGTTTCCAGAGATAGAATGTTGCACTGTTGCCAGACTCCAATTTCAAGTGAAAAAAGAAGTTGAGTTTGGCCCTCTCAGCCCTTCCAGCCATTGTCCATGTTCAATACAGCGCAGGTGTCAAGTGTGGTTATACCAGAAAACCTTGCAACTGCACTAAAAAAATACAGGTGTCACTCATCCTTCCAAAGCCTGCCTCTTGCACCAGCGAGGATGAAGTACTGCGGCACTAACTTACAAGAAGATGTGCTATTTTCGCTGAGGCTTGAATTTAAGTTGTAGCTCTCGCTCAACAGAAGTTGAGGGGTTCGAGGTTCCTAAAGAGGAAAGAGAAGCTCAGGGCCACAAAGCAAGGCCTAAACATTGAGCTAGCACACCTAATGCACTGCATTACAATAGGGCTCTATATCACAGGCTTTTGCTAGGAGCACGAAGTCTTTTATCCAACTCCAGTCCCTAGTTAAGCTACTATTATTTTTACACACTTAAAACAAAGCAGAGTTAGGCGCAGCGTCGAGCACGTCCCCATACCCACTACCGATTCAGTTGCACCGAGCCACCACAGTTGGTTTCGCATCTATACCGACAGCCAGGCCGGCCCGACTGCACCGAAACAACCCTCCCATACCCAGATGTTGTGCTATTTTTACCCTAGAAAATAAAATAAAATAAAAAAATAAATAAAAACCAAACCAAACAAAAAACCAACACCAAAACAAAATAAAAAAACCCAATAAAACTTCAGAGTGGGAGGCCACGGCAGCAGCAAAGACTTTATTCCCAGGCTGGCGGGGTGCAGGTCAGGGTGCTGGGCAGCGGGACGGGCTCGCCGTCCCTCCCGGTGGGACAACCCGCAGTGACGTGTCCACCTGAGGCTCCCGGGGCCGCCGCCGCCGCCGGAGACAAAGTTCTGTAGTGCACTGACTGCTATCGTACCCAGAGTCGGAGTGTCACAGAACTTTGCTTCCGGAGGCTCCAAATCCTCCTTCCCGGTACCGGCACCGGGGCCGCCTGCCAGCACAAGTTTCCCTGCCTGGGAAGGAAGGGAAGGCGCACAGGGTTAGCGGTGGGGAAGGCAGCCCCCTCCTCTTCCTCCTCCTCCTCCTCCCTCCCCCCCCCCGCGGCTCGGCGGACGACCTGCTAACCGGGGAAAGCGATGAGTTGATATTTTTTAAGTAAAACCCCTCAAAAACACTACCACCCCACCCCCCCAACAAGAGGTAACGGTCCGCCCTGCGCAGCCGGCCGGAGGGGCTGCCGACGCTCCCGCTGACAGCCCCACCGCCGCGGCCCTGAGGCGGCCCCGCCGCGGCAGCGCCCCCCCCCCCCCCCGTCATACAAACCCCGGCCCCGCAGCCCCGACCGGCAGGCGCCCCCCCCCCCACCCCCGCCCCACCAGCCCTTCCCCTCGGCCCCCCGCCGCCCAGCGCAACAGGTCCGCTCCGCTCCGCCCCGCGGCGGCCTCGTCTCGGCCGGCCGCGTCCCGTCGGTTGGCGGCGGCCGGTGGCGCCCGCCCGCCCGCCCGCGCGCGCCCCGCCGTGCCGTGCCGTGCCGCGCGCGCCGCGCCGCCGCTCCATCTTGACTTTTGCCGACGTGGAAATTTTGGGTTCGGGGGGGGGACGAGCCGCGCTCTTATTGGCCGGCGGCGGGCGGGGTCGGAGGTCACGGCTGCTGTCGCCGCTCCGCGCCAAAGCCGCCTGGCTCGCCGGCCACGCCCCCGCCCCGCCCCGCCGGCCACGCCCACCCGCCCACCCACGGGGCGGGGCCGCGCCGCGCGGGCCGTGGTGGCCGTTGCGGCCGTCGGCGGCGGCCCTGAGGAGGGGGCGGCGGTGGCGCCCCGGCGGCTCCTGTCGCCCCCGCCCACCGCCTCGGCCTCCGGCGGCCGCTGCCCCGGGCCACGCTGGGGGTGTGGAGGCGGCGGCGGTTCTCGGTGCGCCTCGCTGCCCGCGGCTTCTCGGCCGGGGAGGGCGACGCAGCGCTCCCCCTCCTCCCCCCCGCCCCGGAGGAGGCGCGGAGGCCGGGTCCTGCCGTCGGCCGAGGGAGCACGGCGACAGCTGCGTGGCCGCCGCGGTGGGAGGGCTCCCGGCACGGCTCCCGCGGGGGGGGGTACCTTGTTGTAACGTGGTGGTGGAGGTGCGGGGAGGGAGCGCTGCCCGCCGCGATACCCCGCACCTAAAATCCCCGCTGGTGGCCTGGCTCCCCCCTCAGACACCAGCCTGGAGCCTGACGGGGGTGAGCGGGAGAAAAGCTGGGGTGTTTCTAGTTCCTGCTTCGAATTCGAAGGATTTTGCAAAGAGCTTAACAGCGTTTACTTGAAAGTGTGTTCCCTCACCCTGAAAGAAAAACTGAGGGGATCTGCTGTCTGAAGAGGGTGTTTCCTGCTCTCAGGAAGGTGACAGGACTTCGCTATGTCTACGTGGATCTCGGAGTACGCTGTAGTAGAAAATGGGCTGAATAAAGATTTAAAAATAATGATTTCTGCAGTTTACTTGGAATTAAAGGCATGACGGTTAGACCCATCCTACTGATCAGCTTGTTCACCAGGCTCGGGGGGGACCGAGTCTGTGGAAGGGACCCAGGCTGAGGTTTGCGGTCCCGTAGGCCTCAACGTGGTGTTTTGCTTGAGGTGTTTGGGTGGTCGCAGAGGAGCCGCCCGTCCGTAGGAGCTGCCTGTCCCTGAAGGTGTGCCCGGGAGGAGGGTACAGCCCTGTCCTCCAGCGGTGCCACCGCCCAGGTGACATCCAGCGCTCACGGGGGCCTTGTCGTTGCAGGTCACAGCGATGCCTGTTAATCCAAGCTCGGGGTATCACGTCAGTATCTGAAAGGGAAATAAACTGAAAAGTCCTTTGAAATATTTTACCTTTTTTTTAGTCTATATATATATATATTTTTTTTTTTTATTATTTAAGCTGTAAAACGTAGTGTTTGGGGAAGGAGAACCTCCGAAAAATCTCTTACCTTTGAATATTTAAATTTTGCCTCTTCTTCTTTAGTTGCTTTGTCTTCAGAACCAGACATGGCAAGTCTTTCCTGAGTCTTTCTGTTGTGCTTTTGAAGCCCGTTCCTCCCTCCCTGGCTGCACCTTCTCCGTGCTGTTCAGCCTTCAGCCGTATTCCATTTTGCTGCCGTTTTCCACGTGTAGTGGTGTTTCCCACCTTCCCGTTCCCCCTCTATCCCTGCTCCCTCAGCATACCACCCCTCCGCTAGGCCACGGGGTTGGCCTCTGCTGTGCTGTTGCCACTTGGCTGTGTGTATGGGAATATTGATTTTACAGTGTGTATGCTCCGTAGAAAAAAATCAATATTTCAGTAGATTGGGCAGAATGTGCAGCAGTGTAAGGGAGCCCAGCCTGCTAATGTAACATGCAGGGGTCCTCATTCGGAGATTGAGGTCAGTCAGAAAATGGAAATGTGTTTTCTTATTTTATTGTCTGTTTCAGATTTAATGTAGGTGTTTATGTTCTCGTGTTTAACTTACAGCAGGGCACACAGTTACTTTAAAGTCATATCCAGCAGAATGTCACACTTTCTCAAAAGCGTGCCTCAGGCGTACAATCCATTTTTTAGAGCTTAATAAACTCCCTCTTCTCCTTACCCATCAAACAGCTGTTGTGAGGGAAAATTAGTATTTTTTGTTTCCACAAATAAAAAAAATCACTTTCTGTTGTTTGGTGCAAACTTGGGTTCTGATTATGTAACGAAACATGCAGTGCTTTAATGAACTCCAATATAGCGGCACGTATGGATGAGTGTCATAAAATGAGTATAAGTGAAAAGAATGAGGGAGGAGAAAAAACGAATGTATGATACAAAAGCAGAGGAAAAACTCCCATTGATTTTAATGGACCTGGGATTTCAGCCAGAATGTTCTCCATGATACACTATCCGCTTTTCTAAACCGTTGCATCATGCCTTAAAATTTAGCAAACGTACTTCTTGAAATGACATGTGAAACCACTGCATTCTCAGGCTCAGAGTCAAGATTAGCTTAAGCTAACTATTGTTTCACAGCTCTGCAGAGGTTTGATACGGCTTTATCTTTACTTAATAATTTTATCTTCTGTTTTTGTCGGAGGCTTTTTTCTCATCTACCAAAGCCTCTCACTGCAGCAGTGAGTTCAGAGCTATACATTGGGCAGAGGAGTGAGTATTATGTTTGTGAATGTTACGATGCTTTTGCGCTGAGTAACGTACGTTTAGAGATGCTACGTGTTCGGGAAAAAGCCAAAGGTATTTCTTCTTCTGTCGTTTGCATTGTTAGTTGGAGACTTTGGTTTGGCAGCTGTGGCTGGGGAGGCACGCAAGGCTGGGGCGGTAATGTCTTCTCTCAGTTACAACTCCGGTTTGGGACATGACTCATGTAGAAGGCTTCCAAATGTAAAATACTGCTACCTACAGATGCATACTGTGCCGGGGTTTCTCAAAAGTCAGCTGATTTTCTTCAGTCACTGACCACTGATTTCCAAAATGCTTATGTTTCACTGTTCTGAAAAAGCATTCGTTGCTTTAAAGCACGGAGGGGTTTTTTTCCTCATAGAAAACTCTTCATTTTAACGTTTTTTAAAAGTTCGTTAAGAAATCAAATGCAAAAGGAATGGTAATAATACTTTATATACTACATATATATACAGGTAATAACTTATATACAGGTAATAATACTACAATATTACTGGTTGCTGGGATCCTGTGCACTTACCACTCTTAAAAGTGTACCTCAAGACATGCAATATGTCCTAATGTATTTTAGGTATAGTTTAAAAAACAGTAGTGCAGTAGCATAGAATGTAAAATATATTTTAAAAACTACGATATAATTTTATTTAATTCTAGAATGTTTTTCCCAGTATAAGTATTATAAACTGCAGTGAAAGTATTATTCCAATTTAAATTATAATGTAAAACTCATAGCTGAAGATTAAGGAATAATAATTAGGTTTGCATTTTAGTTTAAGAATCCGTCTGCTTTGTCAGCGTGCCTCCGGCTAAGAAGATTCAAGAAGGTGGTAACTGCACGAGACAAGGCAAAAACACATGATACAGAGGACCAAGCTGTGACTTTTTTGCGAAATAAGGAAAACCAATATTTCACAGAATATTAGCCTTAACTTAAAAGGTGGGAGAGTTTTATGATAAAATTTACTTTTATGAACAGAAGACTGTTTTCCAAGGGTCCTCCTCTGCCAGCTTTGTGAAATAGTAAATTTTTGGGGTTTTTTTGTTTGTTTGTTTTGTGTTTTTTTTTTTGTTGTGGTGGGTTTTTTTTTTTCCCATTTTGAAATAATTAGTACATTGTAAGAATTATTATTTAAATTTAATTTGAAACTGGAGTTGTGCAGGATGGAAAATTAATTATCTCATTAGTGGGAGAACTTTTACGGTATTCATACAATAAGTAAAGACTCAGTCATAAACATCAATCAATATTATAGAACGTTTTAAAACAAATGTAAATAATTTATATTATGACAATTTACAGCACTACTTATTGATAAAAGAAAAATGATACATATAAATTCAGTGGCATATTATTCTAATTCTTAGTTGGTTATTATCTGAGATTGCTCTTGATTAAATATGATTTGTGTTATATCTGTGTAATTCTGTACTTCATTACTATAATAAATGTGCATTAAAACTGCATTATAGTGTCCTAATTGTGAAATTGCCATTGAGTAAATTAAGGTTATGAGCATGGAATGCAGTTTTTTACCAAAATGTTATATTTCCTAGTGCTTAAATTTCCTTGCATCTTAGAATCATAAAATTAATTGCTAAAGTTAATAAATAATGACAGATAGTCTAAGCAAGCCAGTGGCGATTCAGGGAAAAGAATCCAGGTTTCTTGGGTTCTCACCATCTCTCTAAAGAGGAGACAAAGATGACACTTCTTTCTGTAATCATAGAGGTAAGTGATTGGTAGAAATATAATTTTGTTAGAATCTGAACATCACCAAATAAGACAAGATCAAATGTCCAATTAAAATTTCAAGATACAAGGACATAACATAACGAACTTTCATTCAAGTCCGGTGGAAATCTTTCTGTTGACTTTAATAAAACTTTTTCAATTTGTAATGTGCTGGCATCAAGTGTATGAATCGTCCCATTAGTTAATTAACTAATGCTTTTTGCTCATAACATCTTGTAGTTTAGAAATTTGCAGAATCAACCCCTAGACGTCTCCTAAAAGCCCACAAAGATTCAGAAGGACCTCGTGTGAGTTACAGATCCCAAACAGAGTGACTCTGTCATCTGCATTTGTAAGATATGAATGGATCTGCGAAGGCAATCACTGCTGGGTTGGTGTAAGAGTGTCTGCAAAACATTAGCATTTTGGAGAACGATAGAAATTTCAAAATTTGGTTTTATTTGGCTTTAAAATGACATTAGGACCTTCCTGAAAAAATGCTGAAATGGACATACAAAGACAGAACCCAGTGAGAGTATTCCTTTTTACCCTGTCTGAAGCTGTTCAGCTGCACGTAGCTGGCCCAGAAGGAGACTAACACGCTGAATCAATGGGATTTGAACCTCTCTTGCCCATATCCCCCAGGGAATGCCTGAGCACTGAGCAGCCGTCTATTTTGAGGAAAAGAAGGGAAAGTTTGTCTGTCACTTTTTCTTTTTTTTTTTTTTTTTTTCTAGAAATTCACTTCTGAATCTGAGAAGCCTTCTTACTGGAACAAATACTTTCCCACAAAAAGGTTCCATTTCAGCAACTCAGCATTTTCGGATACAAACAAATATGTTGTGGGAAAATTCCCAACAAGCTTTACTTTGGAGTCCTTCAGAAAAAAACCGTGCAAGGGAGAATTATTGGAATGGCATTTACAAAGGGATGCACATAGGAGTCTTTATGGAGTCCAAATAAAGTGACATGGCTGTATCTAGGACAAAGACTTGAAGGAATTTAACCTTTCATTTTTAGGGCAGTAGAAATCCCTGATACAAGAAAATAAGACAGAGATAAATAAACAACCAAATTCTGTACCAACCACCACAAGCCATGGTTTAATCAGCTTATAATAACTTTAATGGGGAATGTGCTGAAGCTCCAAGGCATGTTCTGCAGGACCAGAGCTGAGATGTGGCAACTAAGAGGTTATTGACGTAACAGGGCCAACTTTCTTGAGCGATGTGTCCTAGAAATGGAAACCAAGGGTCGTATTGCTCGGATTGGTGAACAGCTACTTACGTAAGTAGTCTCACTGAATTCAAACCGTCCTAAAAAAGGCACTTAACAATCTTCTGACTGCAACAATGTGAAAAGGCGGCGGTCATGAAGTTACCTCCTTCTTCCATCTGCCCCGTGGTGGCAGTTCAACCTAACTCAGTTGCTTTCACCGTGATGGAGAGAAGCACTTGCATAGACCATTCCTGGGGTGGCAGCTGTGAAGCCTGATGCCATCACTGACGTTTCTCTGGTGGGCATCTGTCTGTGGCCTTGGTATTTGATTGCGACTCTTTCTCAAGCCTAGCAAATCACAATTGGTGACCTTCAAGGCTGAGGGAGAGAATTCATGTGGCCAAACTTCATGAATAAACGTCAGTAATGCAACTGGCAACTGCAGGCTAGCAGAGGGTGGAAAGAGTATTAAAGAGTCACCCCCTCCTCCCTGCACACACATTTTCTCTGGGCCTTTTTAATAAAGAGGCAAAAGTGGTGTCATTTGCAGATGCTGCTCTTATATGGAAGTTTGGGAAGCACTTGGGAAAGGAAAACTCTTCTTACATACTGAATAACCAAAGAAGATGGAGGGTGGTGGGAAAAACGTGTCAGTTGTGTGACTGTTTTTCTTATCCCCCTCCAAACCATTTGCTTGGCAAATCCCTTCTTTTTCTTTTTTTTTCCTCTTACTTTTTAGTGTCTTATACGCAGCTCACCCCTCAAGGCACAAGCACAAATATTAATTGAAACTTACTTGCTCAGTATCCAAAGGAATAAAATCTTAGGTGGTAACTGCTATTTACAAGTATTTTTAAAAATAATATTTGACTTAGAAATACTCAGTGAACACTTACTTGATAAAAATCATAATGCCTCTACTACATCTATTTCATCTCTATTGTCTATATCAAAGCATGGATTTGGGGAAGATAAGGTTATTCAAGGAAAAGAAACTGAATCTGTAGCAGAAAAGCCCTTTCCTTGGTCTCCTTAAACACGTACGTGAAAAATCATCAAACAATCCTATGGCACGGGCATTTGACTAGGAAAGACCTGCTCTGATGTAAAGGCTTTAGTTAGATGCTACACCTCCCAATGAATCCTGGAGCTGTAGGATCTTCTGGGTCATTCCAGTTCTAGCTCCCTCGAAGACTGTTGCTGTGCCGAACACTCGGCAGCTTCAGTGTTCATCCAGGATGCAGCCTGGCTACGCCAGAAGGTACCCAGCTCCGTGATCATGTTTAAAACATTGGCTCCTGTCTCAGAGGTAACAGGCTGGGCATGATGACTCGGAGTCCCGCTGAAATAAGCATTGTACAAGCAGCCTTCAGAGACCATCTGTACCTCCTCCAGAACATTGTGGCTTTTCATAACAGTCTTGAAAGAGGAAGTGCACTCATCGCAATTCCTGGGAATTTCTGAAGAATACAGTTCAAAAGTTTCCGCTTCCACTATTTCCTTATTCTAAAGAAGAAAAAAGTATCTTTGTCCTGTCCAAATCTTGAGGAGATGAAACGAAGTTTGTCACCTTAGGTTCAGAACATTAACGATCACTTGGACTTTCACCTCTGCTCAGGAGTGATTTATGGCTTTCACCTTGCAGGACACATAATTCAAATCACCATCTTCTAGGTCCACGAGAAGAATCTTCAGGCCAAACTGTTACGGCAACCCATTACTTCTCTGGCTTCCTACACCACCAGGAAACATCAGTGAATGCCAAGCTTTTGCAACTGCAAACAAAGGGAAATGGGTATTCATATCTACCATTGCTTTCATAATTGGTTGAACAGGGAAAAAACAATCTTACCAGGAAATCCTCACAAGTCTGAACTACATCTATCAGCCTTGTTTGCTTGCCAGTTCTTCTGATGAACCACAGGAAATATATTCCAACTCCAGCACAGATTGTTCGGAGGAGACAAGATAGGCTCATTAGCTCTGTAACCTACAGGCAGTAGGCACACACACAAAACGTTCAGCCTTTGGATGGGGTAGCGCAGATGCAACCAAATGAGCTTCCCTGACACGGTAGGATTACGTACTCGGGTTTATGTTGATCATATAACCCTGGCTGGGCTTCCCTATCAACGCATGCGTGACCTCGATAGAGCAGGCTGTTAGATCCCAAGCTCCCATGCATGAGAAACCTGCATAGCGCAGGTTCCCCTCCAGGCAGCTTCCCAAAGGACTGAATTTCTTGTGTGCCAGAAGGTAACTAACTCTTCAGTAAAAACACTAATTGATGCAGTGATCACTTATTGCTGGAGTCACTGGAAAGAGTGGTGGCATTGCTGGACAGGATTTCCTAGGCATAGTAAGCCAAAATTAAGGTATCTTTATTTTTGCAAAATATATGATTTTATCAAAGCTGTCTGTGCAACACACTGTGAAATGCATTTAAATAAATAATGTGAATAACTGAACAGTATGTTTAAAATGAAAACATCAGAAAGTAAATGAGGTATATTCCATAGTTCTGAAGATTTCTGTTTCTTCCAGCTAACTTCCCTATCCTTAAATGGAGAATGTAACTCGGTTTATTAATTTGTTGTCTATAAAACTTTTAGAAAATGTATATATGTTCTACTCATCTGCTTTCAAATAAAGGAGTTACAAGTTGTCTGACTAATGGGTTATTTTTTTTTTCTCACTGAAATCCACAGGAAGATTTCTGTCAACTCCATTAAGAGAAGGAGGAAAACTTTATAATAAAGTTTCCTTTAGAAACTGATTGCCTGGAGTCCTGTACTGTAAGAAAAAATGTTGCTCTCTAGATCCCAGCATGGCACACTGCTAATTTTATGAGTTTAGGAATAGCCTGTCAAAATTCTGAAACACACAGGGGCCCTAATCATGAGCAGCTTGTTCCAGCGAGAATCATATTTCCTACGTTGCAGGACAGCAGCGGGAAAAGTGCTTCATTTGCACCTCACAGAAAATGTGCTTTTCCTCCCTGATTTCTCAGCCGAATGCAACAGGACACTTCCTCTGGCCCTTAGCAACAGCCCTTAGCAAGGGCTGACGGAGAAGAGCAAGGAGCAAAGCCAGGACTAGCAAAGAGCTATTGATTCATGAATGAAAGAGAACATTTTCTGAAATAAAAAAATCAGCTAGTCACAATAACTCTAGGACGAGTCTAACTTTAGTGACTAGAAATAAAAAAGACAGGCAACTTAAATTGGCATTGATCTTGCTGGCATTCCAAGGGTAATATTTTCATTATGATAAAATGTTCTTTAACAATCTCTCCGGTGAATTGGGCACAAACATGCTTTTCTTCTACATTGGTCCTGCCTATCTTCCTGTTCCACCTATTTTTATACTATTAAAAAAATATTTGTTTAGGCAATGCAAACAAAATCCCCCTCTTCCATGTGTTTAAGTTCCCTTGCCGTTTATGCTATAATGTAGTACAAGACCAGTGAGACAGCTGAGAATTTTGTTTCGAAACTGATTTTGTCTCTTTTTCAGTCTCCATTCAGAAAACCAATCCTAAGATTTGCTCAAAATGTTTGTAAGTGTATAGGACCCGGATACAAGTCCTACAGCACCCTTCCCAACAAACACACGGGTGGAAGTACGGACATAAATAAAAACACACTTACATAGGTAGACAGGCAAATGTGTTTTGTCCACAGAAGTATTTTTGTGTATGCTCATATAGAATAATCAATAAAAAGGTGCATGTATATATGTAATTTTTTCAAACATTTTTAAACTTTGGTCCCAAAAAGTTAAGTGAGAAGATGGGATTGCAAATAACCCCCATAGATTCTCATTTGCATAAATTTCCAGTTTTCTTTGTCCACCTTCATCAGGAAATAATTCATCTCATTGATATTTTTCATAGCAGGGAAATAGTTTGTGTGCCTTTCAACACTGCTCCGACAATGTATGGTGGAATTACATGACAAAATGTATTGCTGGCAGATATATAACTGTAACTTGTTATTCTGAAATATCAACAGTGCATTCATGGGCTGCACAGACGACAGTCTCTGACTGAAGCCCTGTAGAGTCTCTGTGAAGGTTTATGTGATTTTTTTTTCCCCTGCAGCTTATGATGTGGCAGAATGACCAGTTTATGATGTGGGTGGAACTTTGTTCAACACATGAAAATGCCTCCGCTCTCCAGATTATGTTCTCCTGTGGTAGGCAGTGATGCTTTCTGCCCTCCATATGGCCACCATGTGCCAGCAGACACCAAATTGGTGTGTGGGTTAAACGTAAAATAACCACAAGAGCTCCTGAGCCAATAATTACAAAGCTCCTTTTGATATGGTTAGTGTATCATTATCTGTACTGTGCAATAATAAAACAGAGCTCATGTTGTCCCCTTCTTCTCCTTCGGTAGCTGGGGAGCTTACTGCAAAATTGCCACACATAATTGTTGTCCACGAAATGCTTTTAGGAATTGTCATAGCAGCAGCAAAAAACACACCAAGTTCTTGGTTCTAATTAGACATTAACTTGAATAAAATGCTGGAGGGGAAAAAAAAAAAACAACCAAACTTATTCTGTGCATTCACTAAAAGCATGTATCTTGCCTCCTGTTGTGAGTTGCCCGGTCTCTGGCGTAGATCAGCTGGTTCAGAGGGCTTCTCAGATACTCTGTACATTTAAAGCTGGAACTATCAGTTTTTAGCACTCAGTCCTTGTGTGTACAAGGAACACGCTGGTCTGTAAACAGTGCTAGGTTCCCACTTCTTTCCAGGTGCAGTTCAAGGCTTGGATGTGAGGTATTTTATGATTTTGGCCTTGCCACAAGTAGCTCAAAAACGAGCCCCTGTGCTTTTACCCAACAGCTGAGATAAGCTGGGATTCAGAAGCTAAAGGTCTCTGGATATGCCTAGCTAAAGGCTTAGAACAGGTTGTTCTTAGTAAAGGGCTCAAGACTATTGCTTTGCTTTGGTGCACTAGATCCCAAAATTTTGCAAGTTTTTTTTATAGACTTGAGATTTTTGAGAAGGTGAATTTGGTGGGCGGGATTTGTTGAGCGGGGAGTGATTATACTGGCTTTTCTCTTACACTTGGTAAACTGGTTATAGTTCATAATGGTATTTTGTGCGTGATTATGACTGACCTGCTGTGTTAAATGAAAACAAATAGGACTTCTCACTCATTTGTCATCTGAGCATGTAGTTCAGAACATTCTAGCTGTCTGGTCCAGGATGGGCTTCCTACTCATCTCCTTGCAACATCTGTAAAGCAATAGATGAGCACAAATCTGTCTTTATCTGAAAATGCACAACCATTCCTATAATCAGGAATAGAGAAGCCCTTCACATATAAAATCCAGTTAGAAAGTAACTCACACAAATCACAAATAGGGTTTTCATTTTTGTCGCCTATTTGTCTGTCATTTTTAACAACCGACAGTGGTTCTGATGAGCTTTATCATCTTCCTCCTTATAGTGTATTACTTATATTACTGTGTTATTAATTATAGGATATTAATTATTAATTATGCTGAATTAAAGAATAAATAAATGTATGTCTACGGTACAGAAAGGAAAGCTATGCGTATACATAAATGTGTACAGGGCTCTAAGGGATCTGTTAATGCTCTGAAATGGATCCTCATTGTTTCAATGCATTTGGTGTTACTCTCTGATCGAGGACTTACACCTGAGGGGAGTGACAGACATCTCGGCGGCAGCTTCTCCAGCTGTGATTTCCCACCCAGGCTTCACATTGCCTGCTCTGTAAAAGCAACAACGTCACACTTCATTGAGAACCATGTCACACGTCAGGAGCGGTTGCAGCTCCTTCTCACGTTTTGTATGAGCAATTCCAGCTCGGCTTTAATCTTTATTAAGACTGTCAGGGAACACTTATGCAAAAAAAAAAAAACTCTTTCTGATTTACATTGGTAATTTGCATTTAATTACAATTGTATTTGTACTTAAAATGCTAGCTATATTATTTATATCTTTTTTTTTTCCCCCAATCTGCTATAAACTAGTCATTGGTTTCCTGGCCCCGACAGCTCCCACGGGTATCAAACGCTCTCTAAGTACTAGATTTTTGCACTGGCTCTCTGATTTGGCTGACAGACATGCAAAATCACACACAGGCAAACTGCTCCAAACCAGGTTGGCAGAGACTGAAAGCTGTTACTCTCTGGAGTCTGTCCAGAGATAGATGGGAATTACAGTAATTTTGGAGTCTCAGTCAAGTTCCTGGCTGACCAGTATCTACATCACAAAGCCACCACTATACCCTTTGCTTGGCAGTAATTAGTACTTTGTTAACAATCTCCATAGGGAAACTGTTAGCAAAAAAGCACAAGAAAGACCAGAGAGAGAGTAATAGGGCAAAGAGCTGAATATCAAAAATAGCTATATGGAAATATCAGCAATATGTTGAATAAACAGGAAAACTCAAAGTCTTCACATGCACAAACTCATGACATAGTAGGTGCCATGAAGTCCTGATGGAACAAATCAGGGACCTGGAACAGGGACACAGATACAGCTTTTTCCAGAAGAATAGAGAGGACAAAGCATTTAGACATGTATACTTGCCTTCCACTTCAGGGAAAGCTAAGAAGCTGGCTTCTTGACTGCTTTCGTGTGGAAATGAGGAAAGAAAAGAACAAGATGGGTGTCTTGTTGGAGGTCATTTGGAGAAAACTAAATCATGAGAAAGAAGAAACACGTGAGGCTCTTTTTGCTTGAGTAACTCACCGAGATATTCAAAAGAGTCAACCTCGCCTCTACAAGGCACTTCAAATAGCATAAAACCTAGAGAAAAGCAATAGGGAGGACACGGGCGATTGTCAGGGTCTTGGAATATGCCGAGGGCGGGTTTTTTCTCAGAAGGTGGGGCGTGAGGAAGAATGATATTTTGGGACACAGCTAAATTGGGTTTGATTCAGCTAATAACGAGGGGTTTCTTGAGAATCTACATGTGGTAGGTAGTCTGGGTGAAAGCAAGTATGAAGTAACAGATGACCACTATTTTAAGAAAAGCCTCACTATTAAAGATGAACTACAAAAAAACAGGTTTCTAAAAATTCGTAAGCGGGGGTGGAGGCCTCTTGAGAAGGTAATTGAAAGGATAATAGAGTAGGGCACCACTGGCAGATACTGGAAAAAATACATATTAAAGGTTCTACAACAAGCTGTTCAGGTACAAAGGAAAGAGAAAGCACAATTGCAGATTGATGTGGTCCTCTGAGGCATTCTTCGGGGGCCTGGAAATGAAAGCCTCGCAGAAAACCGGGAAATCAGGACACCTGACTATATAATATGGAAAGATAAAGCAAAACTTTTGGGCACACAAGGAGTTACAAATAGCAGGAGGCATAAAGGCAACCAGAAAATGTTGCCAGAACATGTGATGACAAAAGAAGTACAGCTGTATAACAAGGACAGCAAATAACAGACAGCACAAAAGAGGCCAAAATATTAAATCCCGTTGTTGTTTCAGTCTTCGCTAAAGAAGTTAGTGACCAATACCTAATAAAATTAGTTTAAAGGAAAGAATAAGGGGACAGGCCAGAGCAGAGAGGGAATGCTTATCTAAACTAGTGATATTAAAGCCTGACCACACTCACCCTAGTGGTGTGTGACTAGGAACTAGTCACAGTAATGTCTGAGCCATTAGCAGTTGCCTGGGAGTATGTACAGGGTGGACCTGAGGGACAAGAGGGGAATACATGTAATATAATACATAACTGTATTGTAAAAAGGGGAAAAAGAATTATCGGACAGTCGGCCTACCTTTGACACTCAGACAGAGACTCAAACAACTCAGTGTACAATATACATACAAGCACTCGGAGGGTAAGAAGGTGTTAAAAAGTAAAACCAGATCACACCAAGTCAGATTGATTTCCTTCTGTTCCCAGATAATTCACATTCATAGCATTCAATAGGCTGTATTTTTATTTTAGCAAGGGTTATGGTATGACCCTTTGTGACATTCTTATGATCTTATGTATCTGGTTTCTGCTTGATATGGATGATACGGGTGATGGAACAGAGAACACACCTACAAAATTTGCAGGCAACAGTGAGGAACAGGGAGGGAAGACCTTCCAGGCAGTTCAAAAACCAGGATTTGAATTCAAAATAGTCTTCACTCCAAATGAAACAAACGAGAGGGAGTTCAGTAAAAACACATCTAAAGCATTACACTTGGAAAAGGGAAATCAAATGAACATTTACACTATAGGAAATAAATGCAATATTTTCAGAAAAAAAATATTTGCAGAAAAAAAAAGAAACTCCAAGTTATGATAGATTTCAAACTCAATGAATTAATAACATGGTGCTGCTACAAAAAAATGCAAGCCTTGCTTTGGAAATGTATTCATAGCTAGACTCTGTGTAAGAAGTGGGCTTAGGAAGTTTCAGCAGATGTCCTGTTTCCAGCTCCAGGCATACTTAAGAAGACAGGCAAATTAGAGATAATCCAGAAGGTATCAACAAAAGTGATAAGAGCGTGTGCAGAAAGGCGGCAGAGACTGAGCTGCCGCCTTCTAGAGGGGAATGACAAGGGGCCCAACAGCAAGCTTCCTGTGCATAAGCTTGTCACAAAGAAGATGGTGGTTTGTTGGGAGTTGGTAGGACAAAAGGAAATTAGTTTCAGCAGCAGCAAAGCAGATTTGTATCTGATAGTGAGGACAAAATCCTGGTTATGAAGCCACTTGAGCAAACTCATTAATAAAGGCTGTGGAGTCCTCCCTCCCTGGAAAAGGATTGTATTTTGAACATGTATAGCAGTGAAAAGTCTAGAATTGAACAATCTAATGTAAACTGAATTTTCTTTTGGAACTAGGCATCCCAAACTGTCTTCCCCTGTCAAATGGAAGGATTACTGGGAGCCTGCTTTGCATGCTTACGCAGCACTATAATTATCATTACCTACAGACTCATTGGGTTCTGATTTGTCCTCCAGTGAATGATTGGTATCCTAGTAACACTTTCTTTGATTTTTTCTTATATCAGTTATTTTTATCTTTGCATCATTTGTGATTCTGCAGACAGTAGCAAAGGCTGAGGACCTTTCATGCTGTGTAAAGTCTATGTCCTACCATGACAGATAGCCTTTGTTATGCTCTTCAGGAGCTCTTGGATCATACGACTTGTTATACCAATTCAGAGCAGTCACTTCACCCAGTTTTCCTCCTCCAGCAGCAGCTCTTGCCTTCACAGTATCTTCTTAATCAACAAAGAAAACAGAGAACAAGAAAGATGGCTTCAAATCAGTTTTGCTCCTTCTCCAAATCAATTTTGCTCCCTTTTCCTGTGCTCAGTACAGTTTGGCCAGACCAAACAATATGGGTCTTAATTAGAAAATTATCACTAGATGAAAAGCATGGTGATTTCTTCCCCCACACACATCCACCATGATGTAGCAAAAGCCACCATTTCCAGAGGCTACGGCTCCCTAAACCAACCCTTGTCTTCAGGTAAGAGGAGCGCTAATCTTGCAGTGTCCCTAAATCCCCTCAAAACACCACTTTGTAGCAGTTTTTAGGTTAAGAATTTGCTGCCTGGAGCTTTGGCTTGGCAGGTTGTCCCCAGCACTGTCACATGTCCTTCTTTGGTAGAGGCCAGTGATTATACCAGCTACCGTTATCACTTCATTGTGGTGATTGATATCTCCTCTATTGCTCTGCATGGGAGTTAAGGTCAGTTGAAATCTCTCCCTGGCTGAAGGGGAAGGTGGCTACAGGAGTGCAGGAATTACTGGAATGTGAGGTAGCAGCCAAGATTTACCAGACAAGACAGGGTGCAAGATGAGTGGAACTGCTCAAGCTTTTAGCTTTGCTGTGTTTTCCAGCTCCTACCTTCCCTTTTGGGTGATCTGGGTTTTTCCACCCCCCCAAAACACCCTGCCACCCCATCCTCCCATTTTTATCTGAGTCAGAACATTACTGCATGGCTAATGAGATCAAACAGTGAGGTCTGCAGGCTGGACCTCGACCGCAAGCGTCTTGGAAAAGGAGTTGAATGACTGGTCATTACTAGCTAACTACGGACCCTCGCCCTCGCCTGCAGTTTCTGCTTGTCTTCATGTTCCTTAAGGAAACTGTACTCTATCATTTCCAAGGAAAGGGCTTATTGCTTCAACATCAGATTGGCTTCCTCGTTACTTCTGCCAGGCATGACTAGACAAATTCAGGATCTTCACTGACTGCCATGAATGAAGAGACTAGTACGTACAGTCATCCTTGTTCTCGAGGTGCCTCACAAACATTAGCCTGCTTACAACCTGTGCTCTGTTAACCTGTCCTGAGCTCAGCTGGTCTACCTCAGTGTCTTCCATCTGATTTTGATTTGTACAGAATTTCCAGAATTAAATTCTGCCTGTACCCTGGGGAGAGACAGGGACTTCTGCTCATCACTCCTTGAAACTTACAGGAGTGAAAGCTGCTTTTAGATAAAGTTTCCCTGATGGGTATGCTGAGGAGCCACTGATGACTGCATCGTTAAAAGCATGCATTTCCTAGGTTATAGATAGAGACAGTTTCTGCCTATGGAATTCTCTTAAATATACCTTTATTATAGATGGTTTGAAAAGATGATTAGGGCTAACACTATTAATACCTGGATAAATTATAATCTATTGTTTGAATGTCTAACCACAAACATAGTTGCCCAAAATATCTAGACAATTTGTCTTTTCTGTGGATAACATCAAAACAGAGGAATAAAAGTTTGATGGAAAAGACACAAGTTTCAGTCATGAATACTGCCACATTTCAGAGATCTCACGTTTGTTGTTTGACACTGTTTCTGGAGTGAGACACTGAAAGCAGATGCTCCAGACTTGTCCAGGAGCCATCTCTGTTGTGTGTCTCTCAAGTTTTCTACCGTGTCACATGGCAGCATGTTAACAGAGACTGAGCACTGGCACATACATCACCTCTACTTTAAATGTATTATTTTTTAATACAGGACCAAATAAGTATGAGTGCACGAAAGGCATCAAGAAGAGACTTGAAAGAAATGGGGAAGCTATACAGACAGATGGCAGAGAAAGAGCAAATGATGGGGAAAAAATAATCCTGTCCTGCCCACATCGTGTCTTAGAAAATGAATTTCTTTTTGCCACTTCAGCATTACTTTTGAGTGGCTATATCATCATCTGTGTCATCATTATTTATTTGTCTGTGACCCAACCATGGTGAATGATGACAGCACCAGAAGATCCCTTTAAAGTCAGTTGTCATCTTGCACGCTTAACTATTGTACACAAAAGATAAGATGGGCCCTGCTCAAAAAGCTGAGTTTCTGCTTTGCAGACATCAACAAAACAATGCAAAATCACAAAACGGGATTGTATTCTCAAGACTTCAGACCAGACCCCCACAGAGCAGTGAGCTGTGTTACCTGTTACTGTACTCCACAGCTGGGACCATGCACATGGTGCTTGGAAACGTCAAGTCGCAGAGCGGATACGTCCCAGCGCAGCTGCCGGTGTGGTCCCACCCACAGTTACATTGCTGAATGAGTTGAGGAGGGTAAAGAAATCAAAGGAAAAACAGAAGCTATAAAATTAACTTTATATAGTCCCTGGGAACGCCCTACTTCTACTGTGGTCAAAAAAAAGCAGATAACCTTGTCCTCAGTTTTGAAAATGAAAAGCAAAGTGGGAGAGTGGTGATAGTGCTCTTGTGTTGCAGGAAGATGACTTGTTCTTATGAATGTGCTGCGCCAGGTCATTATGCTTAGTTAATTTATTTCATACTTTGCTGTAGGTAAAAACACTTGCTCATTTCTTTTTGTTTTGTTGTGAGGGCTTTTTTTTTTTTTTCTATCAGAAAATAGTCATCTGCTTTATCAAATTGCAGAATATGAAAGCCAGATGCCTTACATATTCCTTTGAATGTTATGTGTTTCCCCCCACTTAAACATTATCATTTTTCCTTAATCGAGACAAGAACGTTTCCTAATCTTTCTTTTGGCCTCTAAACAAAGGCAAAGTTTGGCTCAAACAATGGAGGATTTATCAATTGTTAGAGCCATATAATCAATAATTTTCAAAGGGAAGTTGTTGATATCTGGACACTTGCCAAGCACCACTCTTGGGGAAGGAGGAAGTTTGTGGACAATCTTTGAGGGGTGGAGTGCACATCTGTCTTTGCACTAAGGACAACTGGTGAATAATGATTCAATCCAATACTTTCATTTTGTTGGGAGTATTAAAAAAAAAAAAAAAAAACAAACACAAAACGTCTGCTTGGGGTGAAATTCTGACCCTTCTCATGCCAGTGGTGAAACTCCTGTAAGCTTTATTTAGATCAGGGCTTCACCCATGGTGTATCACAGGAATGAATTACCTCTTAATCTGTTGTTTCCTGCGAGCTGCTTAGACAAAAGGACATTATTCATTTCATGTGTATTCTGAACATAGGGGCAATCAGAGACTGAAACCCCTAATGGGAGAATGAAAACAGAAGAGAAACTTGATTTCCAGTTAGACGTAGGAAGAGTTACAGTTTTGTGGCAATGGAATAATCTTACTGAATAGAGACACGGGTTTGTCTCAAAAGAAGCAGCAGCAGAAAAAGAGCAAAGAAGCACTTCTAAGTTGCCCAAGCACCATCCACTTCAAGTTCAGCTGTGGGTCATGGTACACTGATCCCTATTATCTCTACTACTCCCAAAGCAAATGTCTGATGCGAGTTTTGCTTCAGTTAAGTTAAACCAGAAACCTAGTGCCTGCAAAGCTGTGGCCAAGAGAGGAACCAAAGGTGCAAAAATATATCCTGGTCCCAGTTCTTCACTAACTGTGCGGTGTAATCTGATCACAGGAGGATGAAAATGTTTATATGAGATGGCATCATGAGTGGAGGACATAATGTACACTGTGTAACAGAGACATTCCCTGACAGTAAATAGCTACCTGCATTTTTGCCCTGGGCACCACCACGGGAGAGACATGACTATCTCTAAAAAGGAGGCTAAAAAGGGTAATGGGGTCAGTATAACCAATTCCCAGAAAAGTCTTGGAACAGTTCATAAGCAGCTAGAACAAAACAGTGAGACCCCACTCTACTTGGCATTAATAAAACCTCAGCTGGAGGCCTGTGTCCAGTTTTGGGAAATTAGTTTCAAGAAAAGTATAGACCAATAGGGAAGAGTTTAGCTTCGAGGTCTTGAAATTTGGAATGTTTCATCTAGAGAAAACTGATGAATGAGATAACAGTCTTGAAGTATTTTACAGAAGACTACAAAAAGGAATGGGATGATCTGTTTCCCATGTCTGTGTATGACAGAAGAAGGAATAATGGGCTTAATATGAAGAAAGAATTAAGGTAAACATTAGAAAAAAAATAACTTTTTCTAACTAAGGGTAGCTATACCTTTGGAAGCTCTACCATTGGAAGCCTTTTAAGACTCAGTTATGCAAATCACCAAGGCAGAGGCACGGTAGATGCTGTCTTAGGACAGGGGTAAGAACTAGATGATTTTCACAGGTCCCTACAACCCTTATTGTCGGCAATGCTGTATTCATTTGGAAAGGCCTGAGTTATTGAGGCAATATATATTATCAATACATTGTAACAGAATTCAAATATTTTATACCCATATGAAAACCTTGTGTTCCAACATCTGGTTTTGTAATAGCTGCCGTAATAAATTTTACCTACTAGTTAAGTGATCACATACATTTCCCCTTGCCACACAAAGTAGCATTTTTCATTAGTATTTTCCAAGGCTCGATTTAGGGCTGTATCTTCTCAAACAAGCTCACTTTCTAACACCTGCGGATGCTTTCATTGTTTCTATCAGTTCTGAAGAAATACCATTGAAACCCATTTAGTTTTAGTATGACAGAAAAAGACAGAGAGCTTTGACTACTACTTTAAGAAGGCAGTGAGTCATTTTCTGAGGATAAATATACCAGTAATACCATAGCAGGCAGTGGAGAGAAGGTCCCTTAGATTATCTAAGCCATCCTTTGCTAAGGCAGGGCTGTTCTTTACAGAGCATTTTATAGCAGTTTTTAATGATTGCTACATATAATGGTTGCATATGGCTGGAGGGTAACATTAGCTTGACACGCAGGGTGATACGAAGAGTTCCTTTTATGTTTTATGGGTTGCCTGTCATGCTGTTGCTCTTATACAGTTCTTTGAACACAGTATATAAAGTACATATGCCAAAAAGAAGCTATGTAGCCATTCCAAAAGAGCAAGGGGAAGGGCAGGAAGGAAATACCTGCCTGTTAGATACATCAGATGAAAATCACTTCATTAATAGTCTGTTCAAAGGCTAAAGGGGAAGGATGTTTGCAGCCGGCTATCTCTGAACTCTTGAGAAGCGACTCACACAAATGCATCAGCATAATTGGATGTGAGGATCCTCTCTGCCAGCACTCCAGATGATGGGTCTGTCTCACTTCCCCCATCGGTTTCAAACAAAGGTAAGTCAGTGTCCAGAGCTAATCCTGATGTCCATCACTCTGGAGGAAAAATCTAGACCATTCTTCTCTTTTAGGTCTTGCAGGTCTAGCGATTATCTACGAGCTACTCAGAAATGTGATAGTGTAGGGTCATATCAGCTGTCAATTTGTTTCATGTTTCACAATCTGCAATGGAAGAAAAAGAGCACTTACAGCACAAAAGTCTTTCTTCTTTATGTATCTGTGTACACAGATGCTGGGCCATCATCACTCCATTACAGCAATCTAACATAGTCACCACCGCTGCCACGGGGGCCAAGTTCAAGGGAGCAATGGATGATGCAGACCCTAGGTAGACCTGCCAGACCTGGCTTCGCTGCCCAGACTGGCTGAACATCATCCATCCCTCTTTGCCTTTGGCAGCTCACAAGCTCTGGCTCTCCTGATGTGCTTTCTACAGGAGCTACGGGTCTGTCCTGCTGTGGTATCAGTGAAGGATGACATGGATGTCACTCAGCAGCAGTGGCAGCCCGGGCAGCTACTACCTCTCCCTTCGCCGCTGCCACTTGCTGCAGGTCTTGTGCTACACCTTCCCCGTGGCACAACTGCTCATGAGACTGGATGGGGAACTCAGCTGGGTTAAAAATAGCCTTTTGCTGAGTTATTTATAACTTGGATCTGTTCCCCGACGCTGGTCACCATGTAGTAGCATGAATAGTTGTGCCAGGATGTGTCAGTGTATTTGTGGGGTGGAAACAAATGGCTGGAGGAGGGAGAAAGCCTAATTGTGGGGAGAAGCTCCTCAGAGCTTCTGAGCAGGCTTGGTGTGTGTCTCCAGCCAGAGGTGGGCCTGAAGGGCTTTGTGCTGTGTGGTGACGACACCCAGACAGCATCCAAGGTGCAGCATTTGGTGTTGCTGGTCTGTGGTTTGGGGAAGCTGGATGGCAGAACCTCTAAAGCCATCAGGAAGTTGGACAAAGTACCTTGTCACTGCCTTTATCAGCTGCTTTGCTCATGTGGTGCGTATGGGCTTCACAGAAAGCTGGTAATACACCTGTTTACAGTATGATTTTGTGAACTTAGCAGCGTATGTGTATAACTGACATCCTCTAGAGTATCTAGTATCAGCTGTTAGAAGCTGCAGCTCATGCTTAAGTATATAAAGTAAACAGTTTAGATTAGATGCAAATAGAATTGTCCCACAGCCTGATTAAGTATGAGCTGATCACAGGAAAGCTTGATCTTCAGTTTTTCATGCTGAAACAAGGCTGCCGTGAGTAGTTGCCTGAGTGGGGCTTGTGAACCAGCCCAGGTGGCAAGTGGGAGATTTTGAGACTGTGTGAGCCGTAAATAAGGAACAGGGAGCATGGTGCAAAGTCAGTGAGGGAGACGGAGAAAAATTGGCTGCTTGTGCGTGTGCAGGAGTCAGCCGGTGCCAGTCAGGTCACCAGCCCTCAGAGCTGGTACAGCAGCAGGGAAATTACTGCCCAAAAGAGGAGAGCCCAAGCCAAGAGACAGCCCAGCAGCGGCAGGAGTGACCCGTTCCCAGACCAGCCTTCCTCAGAGCAGAGGGCAGCCCTCAGAAATTGGGGTGGCACCAGCCCCAGTCCTGACAGCAAAGGTACCTTGACTCTCCCAAGGGAACCGGAATAAGCAGCTGCCCAGATATCCAGTTATTGCACTGCGACTGGAATCGTGCTTCACGCCTGCCCTACCTACAGCCTTTCGCGTCCAATCTCGTAACCAAAACTCTTGCCCGAATTTTGGCTGAATAAACCATTGCCTTGTTCTGCCATTAAGGCTGTCTGGTGTTGCAAAGTGAGACAAAATAAAGGTGCTGCCACAAAAGTACCAGAGTCAAATGAAGAGACGTAACATCACCCCAAGGGAACTGCAGCCCAAGACATATTCAGGGCCAGGCACTTCTCCTTACCCCACACTATGTTTTGGAAAGAAGTTCCTGCTGCCAAGTGTGTCCTTCACCCCACCCCATTCCATTTCTTTCTACTGCAGGGAAATGAAATGCCAGCCATAACTGCAGGCAAATCCCCCAAAATTCCAAGAAGCAAACTCTGAAAAATGTGATCTAAACAGAAACTGGAAACCAGTATTTTGGGTGGGGTCTTACCGGAAACTTGCCTTCTTGGAAGTGGATCCATGGCAGCATTGTAAATAAACCTTGTAAGTTCCTCACCATTCTGAAAGGTGGCATTTTTTGTTTATTACATATTTTGAAGTAAAATTTTAAAAGCTTAAATTCCTTGTCTAAATTGCATTGCCAGGTGTTCATAAGGAAGCCGCATCTGAACCCTTAAATAGGATTTGGATGCACAGGAGGTATCCTTCAGACAGGTCTCAGAAGACCACGGTAAAACATCTCTCAAAATCTCACTGTTCAAAGGTGCCAGAATAAACCCTTAGCAAGCTCATCCGTGTTCCCGACTTTCTTTTGCTCCAGAAGCCGCTCTAGCATATCAGGACGCTGTGATCAGCACGATGGCAGTTGACACAGTGGGGACCATATTGCAAATCTCCCCATTTTGCAGAATACATGTGTTCTGTGGAGTATTTTCTGCTCTGAATCAGGATGTTTGGGACTTCAGATCAAATGTTCTTACTGAGAGAGTCAGCCAACTAATCTCCATGCCAGGAAATTAAGCCATCTGATGTCCCGAGGTGAAGCTATAGGAGGGTGTATGAGTCCAGAACAACTCGAAACCTGTTTTCTAAATAAATCCTTATTGGTTTGGAGTCTTTGAGCAGTATGGTAGAGCCCCTATTTTCTACCTTAGTCAGTATTGCCTTGTTTTTATTTTCAGACCTTATCAGGGGGATAAATGCAGAATCTGCTCCTTACAGTTGTGTTTTTACACACTTTTATCTTTCTAAGGCAGTTTGCAAAAAATTCAGTGTGTTGTCTGAAGGCCAGAGAATAATACTTAATACTGGCAAGTTGCAATTTGTGATTCTACCTGTGGATCTTATATGTTGTAATACTGGAAATAAAAATCCTGGAGACCAAGAAAAGCAGATATAATTTGTTTAGCTCTAAGGATAAACTGCTATTGGCAATGACATTGACCTCAAAGAAATGAAAACTTTCATCTAGATGAAGGCTAGATTTTGTCTTGTGAGCACAATAGGTGTCCCTTCTCCCATCTTTTGGAGAATGAGGAAAGTCCAAAAGTAAAAACCTTCTCCTCTGAATTTTGAAGATAGTTCTTCTGCCTTGGAGCTCACTTCTGAGAAGAGAACCACTGTAAGATAAGTAAGAGCATAGGACCTGCTGCATAGACAACGTGTGCTTCCAAGGGCAGCGCGGGGGGGGTGGTACCCAGAGACCATACAGTTTCCAAATGGGGAGGTGTGAGGGGAAGATTTATAGGACTTCATCTGAAAATGTGAGGTGTCAGTAAAATTTGATACAGAGCTGTCTCTCCCTTTGATGGAGGGAGCTTTTCTTTTATGAAATTTCTAAGCTGTTTCCCAAATGATTCAGGCAGTATGTGCCAGGACCAGGATGACTACTGAGGCCCTTGTTTATAATGGTCTTATTTAGAAGCAAACCTTCATCAGGCCACTTCTCAATTAACTGCAGCTATCGAAAACCTCATTTTCTCATCTAAGTCTGTCATCTAGGATCCCAGTCACCATCCGGAGGTACTTATATTCCTACACTGACTACAGAAGGCCCCACATGATTATCTTAGTGTGAAGACACACAACACGTGTTGATCAAATCTGATTGCTGCTGGTGCCCAAAGGGGAAGAAGATCCTGTTCCCTCTTATCAGTTCTGACTCCAGTTCCCCCATCAGCTTACCTTGTTCAGCTCTGGCATCCAGCAGACCCCTTCTGCTCAACTCAGGGACCCAGGAGAAAACTAATGGCATCAGAAAACTGTGCATAGCCGCCAGTTTCATGGGCTGAACTGGTCCAGGGAAGAGCCCAGTGAGTTGCTGAGCTAGTCCTGTGACATTACACCACCATGATAAGATGATACAGATATATAAGGGCAGTGAGGGCGGCTACTTGCGGTTTTTCATAAGAGGCTTGGATAATTTTGGAGGAATTTGGACAATTTAAAGAAGCGGGCTGTAGGTTCCCCCATCATGTGGAGCTTCTTAGAGTTTGATAGGGAATTTCTGTGCACAGGAGCCAATTGCTCAGGGGAAAGATGCCGGGGAAAGATGCTGAAGTCTCAAGCCACGTTTCTGTTGGTTTGTATAAGGTCCCAGAGGACAGTGGGTCTGCGTGCATGGCTTGCTCTGGCACAGGGGCCAAAAGAGCTAACTGTGTTCAAAGCTGAATACGTACCAGGGACTTCTGGTGATACCAAATACTGTCTTTGCAATTAAAGGGTCCAGTTAAGGACCAAGGAAACAGCAGATCTTCTGCTAACTGTGCAGTCTCCACTGTCAAAGCCAAACTTGCAGGATGTGGGGACGAGGCATCACAGCAGCGAGGGTCACTGATGGTGAGGTCAGGTCATCTCTGCCTCACCCCATACACAGCTCGTGGGATTGTGTTCAATGCCTGTGTGAGTGCCAGCAGCACCATTTTGAGGTCTCAAACCACCTTTATCTGGAGAAATTGGGAGGATTTATGGACTCTATATTGTAAAGGGCTTGAAAAGGAAGACCTCTGTCTTTTTTGCCTTTGAGGTTTACACTCTTTCTTCCCCTTATCACGAGAAGCTTTGCCAGAGCAGAGAATGGATTTCACCATCAAAACATTAGACAGCTGTGTAAAAGAAAGAGGAGAAGTATTTTTCCAAAAAGGAAGCTCAGATGTTTCTGCCCAAGGCAATTCAGGATCAAAAGAAGGACACATTGATTTCTCAAATAAAAGCATTTTCAAATGAGAGTCCCCTACTCTTTGGAGTTTTTTAGAAAATGATTTGCAGATGGCACATCCCTCCGCAGTGTGACTTCTTCTTCCAGACACAGTGAGCATTTAGCATGTCCGCAGTTTAGAGGCATTGCAGCCTGAAGATTTATGTTCCAACTTAGTAAATGAACATATTATGGTGAGTACCTCCTAGGTAAATAACAGCAGTTTCCTTATGAAACGATCAAAGGAAATGCTAACAAAACTCTGCCACCGGCACAATACAAAGTACCTGTTTATCAACTATCTGCAATTATTTACACAAGAAGGTCCTGCAGAACCCGAGGAGGTAAACGGTGCCAGCTGTGACGCACGGCCACATGCACCTGGAGCTGAGGGGCAGTGAGAGGAGCCCAGCCTCTGTGGCCCCTGGACACAAACCTACATGAACGGGCATTGGTGCTGTTCTGGGGATGCTGCTCAATGGAAAAGGCTGTTCCAAGTGCACTAGTCCATATAGATCAATAGCAAAATGCATGGATTTGGCAAAATATTCAGAGAAGCACACCTTTCAGAAATGCAGGCAAAATCTCTACATCCTAACTACAGCTTCCAGATGTATCTCAAGCACCTAAAAATTATTATTGAGATGAAAATCATATTTCTTTACTGGGCTGTATGTACTGTCTTTGTGAGCTGTGTTCTCACCATGATTTATATACATAACTTTTGCTCAGTTTAACAAGTGAAAGCTATGCATATGAAAAGATGAGATACGTAATTTTTGGGGTTAACCATGACCAAGTTTTGCCAGTTGTAAAACTAAGTTTGTTTTAATAAGAGTTGTTAAAAAATAATAAATTGTCTCAAAGCTGTATCTTTGCCTTAACAACTGTCTTATGAAAAGGTGCTGTATTTTAATTTTTATTATTTGTTCATTCATATTGAATGAACACCAATAACACACGCAGTGTTGGAGCAGTTCAGTAAATGGCAGTGTGGCATAAGGAGACATTTAACAGCAGCAAGTTATTGGTGGCATGTCTTGAAACGTGCTTGGTCACAATTTGGGATGTTGGCTTAGGACAAAGGCAACAGGAGGAGGGCTGCCTGCTGCCCCAGCTGAAACACCTTCTTCTCTGCATAGAAACTCGGGGTTTCACTCTGCATCTTCCCTCCAAATGCTAACACAACTTTCTAGTGTGCATTTCTGTGAAACAAGGTCACAGTCTCGAGGGCGGCACGACATTCGTGTGTACGCACTTCAGACTGCTCCAGCAAGAACATATGCCAGTGCTTTTGGGAAGGGATGTGTTCTTCATTTCAGACTGAAAACCCTTATCAACGTGCTAGCATGTGTGGATTCTCAGGAGACTGTTTGGAAGGAGAATTATATAGAAAAAAATTATACTACAGTCTCTTGAGAAGGGAAACCTATTACAGGTGGGTTAGGTAGAAATATCTGAACAGTATGTCACTAAAAAAACCCCTAGCAATACCATCTTGGTGCACAGAAGGAGTAAGAACCCAATTCAAAGCCTGGTGTAGTTAGCAGCAAGGTGCCCGCTGAGTTTGTGGATTCTGAATCTGGAATGAAAGAGGGCTTGTAGCTGGATAAACCAGAAAAAAATGTGTTGGCAGAAAATTCTTTTCACCATCATTAATGAATTTGTTGACAGATATTATGTAGAGCTGGATACAGACATTGCCAGTACATGAATGATTTAACCAAAAATTACAACATACACCCTTTCAGAAGACTATATGATGAAAATAAACATCTACAGTGAGAACAAAAGCATCCCTGAGCTCCACAATCCATCATGTTTCAAAGGAGACTTATATAAGAAAATTTACAGCTGAAAATTTCATGGCTGTACTCTCATAGTCTTAACCAAGAATAAAATAAACCCTGTTGTATCTAGAAAAACAGCTTTAAGTAGCAAAGCAAAATAATTATCAGACTAATTCTGCAGGTTGGATTTTTTTTTAATTTAAACTACAGCTACCAATGAAAGGGAAGTGTTTCAGCAAAAGAGAAAATAATTTGAGATTGTATTTGAAGAAACGATTTGTAGTTTACAGAAAGAAGTACCTTTGAAAAATGACCTGGGGGTTATAACTATGCACAATTGTTCTTATAGGAGCCAGCAGTTGGAAAGTGGCTGGCCCAACCTGTTCCTCCTGAATGCAAATTCTTCACTGACGCAGTGGAACAGGGATGTATAATGTCTGTGCTGGGAGGGGATGGGCAGCAGTTGAAGGAACAGGAGTTTGGCAACTGTGTAAGCAAAGTTAAAACCCCTGACTGTTCAAACACCCCTTTCCTATCCGAGGCAGGGAGTAAAGTGCAGAGATCAGGAAAGCCAGAAATTGTAGTTGCAGCGGTGAAGTAACTCTACAGCTGAGAGGAAATGGGCTGGTCTCATGTTACTTGTTGTAAATGTTGTCTAATTCTGCTCTCTTTGCTATTTCTACCGACGAAATGCAGTGGAAGGACGGGAAAAACGAAGATAATATATCACTTTTCCTATTTTGCTTCTTTCGTTTGTATGTTTCATCTTTTCTTATTTAACATGTGAAGTGTAGAAAAGTGGTCCTTTTTGCTCCATTTTTCAAATTTAGTTGACTCATCTTCTATTACGTCTGACAGACACCTGGTTTCAGAAGAGTTTGTTCTTCCAGTCCTACTCTGTTCAGGAGGACTTGAGCTTATGTGCAGTATCTTACACCCCCAGTTTTTCCTTCTATATAGTGAGCTTGGAGAGTTGGTCCTGGAATCAAGTACGTCTCTGAACCTGTTGTGATCTCTGTGCGAATCAGTGGTTGCTCCCCAATAAAAGTATGTTTGTTTATCATTATGAATGCAAACACCACAATTTGGGGACACCTTGTTTCAAAGCTTATAGCCTCTGCGGACGTTTAGTCTCCCATAATACACACGACCCTTTTCAGTCAGCCACTGACAATGCAGAGGTTAATTTTAGCCACCTGCTGTTTCCATAAATCTACAGTTTAGGTTCTAAATCATGGGTTCTGTCCCAGCAGTCTCAGTGAAAATTGATATATGTTTTATTTCTAGAGTTCAAATAAAACTTCCAGCAATAGCATTCTGTATTGTAACTTTGTAGTTGATTATCATCATTCTTATTCAGAGTGGTTAGACATTCCCAGGCTGTATTTATGATCAAGAATCCTTCAGAATAATGTATATAAATTGAGTTTTATTGATCATTGAACATCTGCTGGCACTTAAGTACGTGGACACATAAGCACAAACATAAGCTTTGCAAGTTTGCATTTTTTGATGCTCATGAAATTACAATTTATAATCAAGTACACAGTGTTATGTTTTCTTTATCACCTTCATAAAGATAAAGTAATGTAAGCAGGAGCTTGGATTACAAAACCATTACAAGATTGCAAAGACTTAGGATTTTATGATTTATGGAAGAAAAATTTCATTATTTTTCCCTTACATCTGACACCATTTAATTGCATTTTGCCTGCTGTGGTAGAGGAGATGTGCCAAACTCTGATTATTGCAAACAAAATAGAAAATGCTATAAAATACTGTTTTCTTATGGCACATCTATTGTCAAAGGTGGCGAGCAAATGGCTTTGCACAACTTTCTGATCACACAGTTTTGACCCATCCTTTCCAGCAGCGACTAATATAGAACACATGCCTGTGCTGATGCAGACCTTTTTATAGTATGTGCACTTCACACACAACTGTTGCTGATACTCAAACCCTTTTGTGTGAATACAGCTTGAGCAGGGAGTTGGGAGGGGGGAAAAAGGTAGTAATGGAGAGAAATAAAATAAGAGGATGTGCATCCCTTATGGGTGTGGGTACAAGAAACGTCTCTGCACATGAGGTGGGTGCTGGGAAATTACGTTCTTGTATGAAAATGTGGGTTGTAAGAACAGAAAGCAAGTCCGAAGAAAGAGCCTTTGTCTCATTTCCCAGAGTTATCAAAACTCTTTCATGTGGCCCAACCTGATAAAACTCTCTCTTTATTTCCAAAGTCAAACGTGAGCTAAACCAAACACGCTAGCAGCACGTCCAGGTGTGGAAGCAGCACCTCTGAGTTTCCAGACCAGCTCTTCTGCTGCCATAGCTCCGACCAGGTCCAGGTTTGCGCAAAGGGGCTCCCGAACCACGGGTTAAACACAGGTTTTGCTAGGTAAGGGTTACCCAGAAAGTCACAGCGTACTGGAAAATGTGAATGCAAAGGCTCTGAGAATACCACGGTTTCATAGGGGTCTGGGGTATCTGCAGTGAAGAAAGAACAGACATATTCATGACAATTTTTGTAAGAAATGTTGGCCTATAACGAATATCACACTTACCTGGCTAAACCAAACTTTAAAACACTTGGGTAAGATGATCTTTCACGGATAGTGATCAACAATCCACCATCCTTGATTTTTAGGATGTAAAAAAACCTGTGAAAACCTATTACATTCTGCTGCCCTTGTTTTAAGTGAGAAATTCACTTTTTAATCGCCATCAAGACAATGCTGTTAAATTCCCAGGATGTTTCTACCTCATGCTTTCTCTTTCCTGCCCCTACATGTGTCCAGTGCCTGGTCACTTTTGCTCAGGAGCTAAATGCTGCCGATTTAAATACTATAGACCAAGATAAAGGGGTTAAACACAGCACCTTGACTCCTGCACACCAACTCCCACGCCAAGGTTAGGGAGTGTGTCACTGAACGGTCTCACTAGAGGGCAGCCGATAAAACTTCTAGTAATAAAATTGCAAAAGCTGAATGGTTCTTTTTTCTTTTTTTCCTCTGGAGTGTGACGGGTATAAAATTTAACGCCTGAAATTGCTGCCAGCAACTCTTCCTCTGGTGCTTTGTGTTTGTTTTTTCCATGTAGAGCTGTAGAGGAGGATCCACTCACCGCTTCATCTCTCTGGGACTCTGCAGGTCTGATGGAGCTGGAAAATCTTTGTGAGGCTTTGAAAAACCGTGAACATGAAACTGGACTTGATGCTGAAGAGAATAATTGTTGTTTTCCTACCCTCACTTCTTTTCCTTGACTCCCTAAAGGAAACATCACAACGTACAACAAAATAAGCATAGTGTTATATGTAGTGTGATCTGAATTATTTGCTATAAAGTTGCTTCTTGAATAGTTATTAAGGTTCAAATGTATCACAGTATTTTCTTTTTTTTCCTGTAGTCCTTGTAATAAATTGCAATCTTAGGTGCCTCAAGGTCATCTCACCTCTGGTTTCATAAATGCTTCCCAGTACCTGTCCTATCCTGTAACACCAAAAAAGAAGTATGCTATATGCTTTCCAGAGAAACACAAGAACAAGATCCCAAGAGCTTCCAAGATAAATACATTCTCTGAATTCCATACATTCACCACGTAGTTTTTCCTTGGCCAAAAATTTACTTACAAGATTTTGTGTGGTTCTGAGCTGAGATACATTTTCTATCACTATAGCAATGTCTTTATTTACTTGATCATATATCACACTGCTATGCAAAAAAAAGAAATTAAGCATGTATTTTCTCCACTCTTCGTGTACCAAGAACAATGTCTATCAAAAATAGTCCTTTAAAACATAAACTGTTTCAGTAATAAATACCACTTGATGTTTATAAAGTGCATTCCTCTGGCTGTGGCTGTTAAACACACTGCTCGATGCAGGAGTTCATGTTTTAAGTAATTCTGACTTCCCCTAAGGCAACTAAATGTACCAGGACCTACTGTAATGTCCTAAATCCAATCCTGTTTTATGTTACATATTTGAAACCCCCATTTTCTTCAAAGGCAAAGATGGACAAAAATGCTAAGCTGGAATCTGATAGGTAAAGGTTCATCAGAACAATCTTGTTGGTGAAATAAAATTTGTTGTAGAAGTTTCCATTTCACATCAATACAGTAAACAGTATTTGGTTTTCAGTACCAATTAATGTAGCCAAGTGAGCAATTAAACACAAATTTTCTCATTTTTGTGCTTGCGTAACAGCTGCACTTAGTTTGCAATTTCCCCGGATTTATTCATTACCCAAACATAGCTAACATTTTTTGTTCATGAGGGTAGTAACTTGAGTCTTTGTTTCTTAATCAATTAAGAATGCTCAGTCCCTTTTTTTTTTTGGGGGGGGGGGAGAGGGAGAAGGGGGTGTTGCACACACAATTCCTACTAAATTGATTTTGCCTGTGATTACAAAGGTCGTGTAATACTGGCTCTGCTCCCTGGTTGGGTGATCCTGATTCATCCATCAGGAGAACAGCCTGAAGATACCATCAAAACAGTAGTTTATGGAGCAGAAACAAATAATACATGATCAGAGATTTCATAAAATGCTACATGGTTTGCCTCCTTCTCTGCACCCCACAGACTTTTCTCAAACCATCCCTCTTAGACCAGGAAACGGTAAGATATATGGGCTGGGAGAGGAGTTTAATTCAATTATTACTCATTGCATTCACAGAAAATAATTGAATGCTCATGCAGAGTCTGGTTTTAAGGGGTACAGTCAGGCCCTTATCTGATTCACCTAAAGGTCTCCTTGATAGGGAACTGGCAACGAATTTCAAAAGCCTCATTGCCGCCTCGTCTCAAGCATTTTTCCACCCTGAGGCAGGATTGAGTCAGAGGCAGAGTTAGGATTGTTCAGGAAATACACAGTGCAATATTTCTGGCGCGTGCATTTAAAAGATCTTGAAAAGTTGAGGTCAATAACTTGCAGATTTTTTTTCTTATATTTGTAAATATTTTAAATTTTATTAGCTGTAGTACTCATTTGGTATATGGGAGACTCTATTATATGTTTACTAGAAAGCAGAATGTCAGGGACTGCTGCTTTGTGTTTAATTGCTTTTGTTCTTAGAAAGACAAGGATAATGCAAAGCCTACCAAAGTGTCTTCCATCTCTCCAACTGGGGCTGTGGCAAAAGCCCAGGGGATACCACTAAGGAGGGTTAAAACCCCAGCAGTTTGCCTGGCTCCATCCCTCAGCTGCCCAACCATGTGGAGCTTACGAGTTGCTTCCGGGACCAGCTGCAATAGTTCAATGTGTGTAACAGTATTGCAAATTCAGGGATTTTTTTTTTTTCACTAATTATTATTGCCGTAGTAATATCGCACTGTAGGACTGTAGCAGTAACAGTCCTCTTTAGTCATGCCCAATCCCTCCTCCTCTTGACCTCGCCTTGCTAAGGCGTGAGAGCCCCATGGGGAATGGCACCCCATGCCAAAGGAATCCTTCCCGGTGTCCAGGGACCCCTTTCACACAGCTGGGACAGGGAGTTCCTGCACGGCCTATGGCTCAAAACAGTCTGACCTATTTCCCTCATGCAGGAAAAATGGTTTCATATAAACAGACCAGAACTCACGCTAAAATTTCCACATGCATTCAGCCTGCTCAGGTGCTTACTTTCCATAGAATCATAGAATGGTTAGAGTGGGAAGGGACCTTAAAGATCATTGAATTCCAACCCCCTGCCATGGGCAGGGACACCTCCCACTAGAGCAGGTTGCTCAAAGCCCCATCCAGCCTGGCCTTGAACACCTCCAGGGATGGGGCAGCCACAGCTTCCCTGGGCAACCTGTTCCAGTGTCTCACCACCCTCACAGGAAAGAATTTCTTCTTTATATCTAACCTAAATGTCCCCTATTTCAGTTTAAAACTGTTCCCCCTCATCCTATCGCTGCACTCCCTGATAAAGAGTCCCTCCCCATCTCTCCTGTAGCCCCCTTTAGGTACTGGAAGGGGCTATAAGGTCTTCCTGGAGCCTTCTCCAGGCTGAACAACCCCAACTCTCTCAGCCTGTCCTCATAGGAAAGGTACTCCAACCCTCTGATCACCTTCGTGGCCCAGAAAGGTTAGGTTCCTACCACATTCAGAACTAAAAATAAAACACAGTGGCCTTGACTACACAGCTCCACAGCTGGAAATATTGACACACACCCTCAGAAGAGTGGGCCTTACTCGCTTGGCTGGAGCACAAGGTGACACTACCTCCCAGCTTTGTGGCAGGAGAAGGAATGACTCTCCACTAAGCATGTTTCATTAACTCAGAACACAGGCTTCCATTTATTTAAACCACATGGATGCTTTTTATATGTTTATTACGTTTCATACAGCTGAGGCCACCGTAAATGCTTGCTATATGTCTTTGCATATTTAAGTTTCCTGAAGCAATTTTCTCTTATGTTTCAGTTAAGTGCAAGCTCCACAAAACATGTTATTAATTACAGACGTGGGTTGCCTTATGCGATATGATGTGTTCCCTCTGCACATTCACTTAAATGTCTGTTGTGAAACAGTCATACATATAGTGGTATTTTATCTATAAACTGTCTGAAATATAGGCCTTTAGAGTTAAACATTGATTAAAGCTTAAATTCTGCGGAGAAAATGCTCAGTTTTGGGAACAATATTTTCCATACCCAGTAGTGCTTCATAATTATACCCCAACATGAATAGAGCTGCTGTCATAAATGCTGTCTGTAACAAAAATAAATGTTTATCACGACTGCACATTTTAAAGTGATCCCAGATTATTGTTCATCTCTTAGCATTAGATTACTGTCGCTGGGTTGCGGTGTTGTGAGGGTCTCTGATGCAGCACAGCAAACTAAATCTATGGAGATGCCTCTCTCAAGTGCCTACGTACCAAGTGTGGAGGTTCCCAAGATGTTCAGTGGAGAGAGGAGGTGACACTGCATTTAAGCTGGGCTCCTGCCCTTGTTCAGCTTGGTGTTAGGTCCCGGTCTGATTGTTGGTCCGGGAGGTGTTTTTCCATCAATTAAACAGAGAGGGGCCACACTGGGTGAGGAAGGTCCCTTGCACACCCATCCTGAACATGTGTGAGTGGGTGTGGGCAGAGTTGAACAGTGTCAAACTGGGAGCTGGCTGTTGCCAAGGTGGATTTCCACACCAGAGAGTGTGTCTTCATGATGCTCCTCTCCACCAGCCAGCCCACTAATCACTGTCAAATCTGAGTTACGACACTGATGCCCAGGTCTGGTCACACTTTGCTCTTTTCCCTGCCCTCACCTCCTGCTCACATCTTCAGCTACGGCCAGGGAAGGACCAGGAAGCAGCCATGGAAGAGGCTGGGGTGCTGGCTTTTGAGGGATTCACAAGTTTTGAGCAAGATTGTCCTTTCCGTAGCAGAGATCTGTCACATCACGCACAGCATCCTTACACCAAGAAGCAAGACACACCAGAGACTCCATGAATACCAGGCACTGCATAAGTTGACTAGGCACCTGCCATAGTTGACTAGGCTCTGCCAAACTGAGAGAAATCATGGCTAAATGGCAATAGGAAAACCCACTGCAATAAAACATCATCCATGAGCAAGTGCTGCCTGCTGGCTGCTGCCCCTGCACACCCCCGTGCCAGCTGCTTCCCTCCCTGCATCACTCACAGCATCTTCCTCCAAGGGACCGTCTCGGTCTTGGTGGCCCCATGTCAGTGATGGCCATGGAGAGGGGGAGGGCTGGCCAGGGGGTGGGTTGTGCCTCTTGCCCCGTGGTGCTACAGGGTTTCCGTGCACACCACAGGGAACAGCCTGTTGAGAAGGGAAGTGTCAGTGACTATAAAAGTGGAGTGTGGATCTCACATTCTAGTTTCACTGTTTCGAGATGGGCAAGCCATCTGCAGGTGTGTCCCCTCTAGAGAGCACATATGGTCTCATTTCCTGCTCCTGTGCCCAAGTTGCAGAGTGGGTGAGTGCATCCCTAGTGAAAACCTGTGGTGCAGCACAGATTGTGTCCAAATCCTCCAGACTCTTGGAAATCCCATCACTTTAAGCAAGTCTGCTATGCTCATCACAAGGCTGAGGTGCCAGCCTAGAGGACAGTGACTGCAATGAGGTGACACTCATTTGCACAGCAGTGACTGAACATCCCATCACTGGGGCATGTATGCTGGAGCCGTCAAAGCTCAGGAGTGACTGTAGATTGCAGGAATGAAATGGAGGAGTAGGACACTTTGTTTGAGGTCACTTTGCCCCACGCAGGAGGTGTTGCAACAGACTTAGGCAGGGTACTCCCACAGCCTTCTGCAGTGCAGCTTTTCTACTCAAGCAGATGATTTACCCACTTTTCTGCTACCTTGTAAACACCTGGTTTTGTGAGGGTAAACTCTGGTAAAATCGGGGGAGTTATCCTATGGTTACAAGAAGGTAACACAACAGGACCAGTGTTTGGCATTGTGACCCCCCATAAGGTATTTTTACCCGGTATGACTTTGGTCACTGTAAGGTACATTAAGTCAGAATGGCAAAAATAGGTGGACTTGGGTACCACGTATTACCTTGCACTTCTTCTTATCATAAAGAAATAGCTTGTGGGTTTGCCAAGAAACTAGTGCCCTTTAGGCAGTTCTCACCTCCCTCAGAAAAGTAGACAAACCAGCTTTGAGTGAAGCTGGGTATGCCACGTAGCCCACAGTCATTGAAGCTAGAAGAAGTAAGAGGCTTCAATGTTTTTGGTTCCTCTGCCATACAGGAAACAAAGCTTTGCATACCTATACTTCACCCAAGTGTTTCAGGGTTATTTTTGTCTCCAGACAGACCCCGAGATAAAAAGCCAATGGATTTACGTGCTCTGAAGCACGTAACTGTGTTTTAATGCTTGATTAAAGCCTATGAGCACTCTAGTGACACCAACAACTAAATAATGCAACAATTCACAAAGTATTATTTTTAATAGTCCTGATTTTCAGGATGGGGGGAAAGGAGGGGGAGACTACACAGATAACTTTTAATGTGTTCAAGGCAGATACCTGGAAATGAGGTAGCAGAAGTCCCAAGTCAGATGGACTGCTAATATAGAAAGCAGAGAAACATACTTTTAAGAATCGTTTAGTTTTTCAGGGAGAGTTGTAATAAAAGAACAGAAAATGGAACAAATACTTTTTTTTTTTTTTTTTTTGCAAGTCATCTCTCCTAGGGTTTCCCCACCTGCTGTACAGCAATAAAGCTGTCAGCATTTCAGGTACTTGTTTTTGAAACAGATGGATTTTTCAGGGTTTTGCTGTGTACATGTTAGTTTCGCTTGCAAAGCAATCTGAAGGAAGTCACCGGCTGGAAGACCAAAACCTCTCGGTACCGGATGCTGGAGACTTCAATGTCGCAGCATTGTTGCCGCAATGTATAGTGGTGTTGCTATAGATCAGACAGTCAAAGCTTTTTAAGAGCCCAGATTGCCACTTCTGTTTTGCTCTTGCCTTTTTAGAGTTTAACAATACTTTGGATTTTGCCTGCGATTTGTGTGCTGTTTGGTAGTGCACTGGGAACAAGAGTGGTGCGTCCAGTGGGGAGCCCCCCTCCCTTGCTTCTGCATACACATCACATATGGCATCTCTAAGCCTCCCTGGAAGGACATTGGTGCTAACGCTACTCTGTTCCGCTCTGAAACATAAACAACACTTTGAAATTAATCAAAAATCTGCCTCTTTCCTCTCTTTTTAAACTATTTTAGCCATGATGCTTCCTTTCAACTTCGTTTCTTGATTTCAGTCATCTGATGCTTGAAGGAACAACTCCCCTTGAAAAGGAAACATAATTATGCTTCACTCTGGTCTCTCATGCTCAGTAATATTTTCCAGGTATTTCTAGCAAAAGTAACAAAAGATTGCAGGATCCTGCGAGGATCCATAGCATCCATAAAAAACAAGGGGTCGTCTTTTCTCAAAGCCACACTGATGCTAAGAAAATATAAGGGCACAGGAGAGATTTCCAATGTGCTGTTTATGATAGACCAAACCATTATGTGTCCAAAGCCTAAACAGTGTTTTTTAGACATTTATTTTCTGCAAGAGACAGCAGTATGCCTGTTTCCCCTGTGTGTACATATGATTGGGTTGACATCTCTGGCATTCTGCAGAGTCTGAATCTGCAATTAAGGGATTTATTCCAGGTTAGAAGAGAAGAACAAGGCTTCCCAGGATACAGCCTACCTGAGGTTGAGTGGGCCTAGTGCCAAGCGATAAAAATCATTAGATCCAAATCCAATATCCAGTATTGCCGTTGGACCTGGAATTTCTGAGAACTGGTGAAAGATCCCCCATGCATGGGGGTTACAGTATCTGAACAGGTTTCAGGAAGGTGGAACAGGCTGGGAAACTATAAACTGTTGAACCTCTATGACAATATCAGAGGAGTTTGGTAAGATACAGACGGCCATTTCTGCATCTGAAAGAAGTACAAATCAGCTACTTCGATTGCTGAGATGTCACTGCTATTCCTTCCCAGGCAAATATGTGGCTTTACAGAAGTGTTAGTTGTGATTAAAAAAAAAAAAAAAGTTAGGGAACTAGGAAAAAGAATGATATAACAAGAGAAGAAAAATATAAAGCAAAAATGTAGCAGCTTTAACAAAATCATTACAGTACTTTAGCAGCTAAACGTGAAGGGATAAGATGAACCACAATGGAGTGGTTTTTTCACTTTCCTTGCACCTACATACGTATGTATGAGTGTGCAAACCGAGTACAAAGGAAGCATAAAACATCCCCGTTCTGAGCTGAAAGCATTTCACATCCATTTTGTCTGGGTCTGGATGACCCCATAAGCTTAGGGGCAAAAAATAGCAAGAGCAGAGTCTGACCACAATGCAGTGATATGTAGCTACATATCTACATACGCATCTAGCTACTACAAAGGTAGTTAGTGTTACATATAGATCACAAGAGTCCAAAGAGAAAAAGACAAAAGAAAAAGGGGATAAAAAAAAAAGGTAGAAACTGGTGAAAAATGGAAATAAATGAGGCCCAAGAAGTAATTTCCAGTAAGAAATACTTTCAAGAAAGCTGTGATCTTGTTGCGGGCAATTTACAAACAAAGGAGGTGAAAGATCTTGGATAAATTATTCATTATCCACTGAGCTCTAATTAGAACACACCCACACATGTGTGCAAGAGTTGAGGGGAACTTTTTTAGCTTGTATAAGCAGTTTTGATCTGTCTCCTAAAATGCTGTAGTAGATTGCCAAAGCAAAAACATGGCGCCTCAAGACTTGTCTCAAACTGGAGCTTTCTTAGGATGTTTATCTCAACAAACAGTTTTGAGTTTATCTCCTTGTGCCAAAAAACGCGCAGGTGAGAATTCTTCCTATAACAGAGGAATATGGCATCCCATAGATTGGATTGCTAATTGCAGCTATGTATTTTTTGATGACTGATTGTGGCATTAAAACAATTTTCTATATGAACACCTCAAGAAAAATAAAAAAATTACACTTAATGATTGCAGTTCTTCAGAGCCTGCCAGGAGAACTGGATGCCTCAGGACAGATTCAGATAGCACTGATTCAGTAGAGGCACATAAAATCCATCTGTCCAGAGACTCCATAAGACAAATTTATCATTCAAGTCCAGCATTTTGAAGATCATATTCCAAAAACTATTGCTAGACTAATATTTAATTGATAGTCTTATCTGGCAGCAAAGTTATAACAGACTCTCTAGGCAGACTTTGAGTCAACCAGTTGCAATGAGATTTGGTCCCCTATTCTATTGATGCCCGGACTTTCTTTTTTGCACAGAGGAGAATTGTCTTTGAGACCATGAATCTGATAATTCTCTCTATTATACCTGCACGTGGAGAACCACATGCACAAATGTTCCAAAAAGAGGTATTAAGCATTTGCATTTGCCTGATTAGTATATGCAAGTAAAGTAGTTGCAATCAGACTCTTATTTGCTCTCAAAAATATGGCCTAAATTCCTGTAGAAAACAACAAAAAAAATAGATTCTAGACAAAAAATGGGATTTGGAGACTTAAGTCTTTTCCTTTCTACCATGTTCCTGTCACAACTATTGTGAGGAATATGGATATGCTGGCAGAAGCAAAGCGTGTTAAATGTTGTCAATACTCATGAATAATGATGACTTAACGAAAATTAGGCATAGCCTAATCCCTGTCAGGGTGTGGAGGTACAGCGGCTCTGACACATGGTGGAGCAGAACAGGGAAGTCCTTGCTCAAGACTCAGACTTGAACCTCACCCATTCTTAAGGAGGTATTTGGTGGTAGAGCTAGAGAGCCAGAGGTGGCTGAGCCTGGTGGTGGCAATGGTATTCTTGTGCTTTAACTCTCTTAGTTATTAAGCTCAAAAGACCATTTGAGCTTGACCAGTTCTGTATTCAATTCAGGTCACAAGGCTGCAGGTGAGAAGAAAGGATTTATGGCATTAGCAAAGGAAATATCAATGACGCTCCTCCAGGAGCTTTTGGAACTTTGAGAAGCTTTGGAAAGAGACTTTCGACCTGTGCAGTCAGGTTTTAAATATTTTAATATTAATATTAAAATATTGTTTTACAAGGACAAAGATTTCAGACATGAGAATCTCTGCACTTACAGAGCTGAATCCAGTGAGGGGAGGCCATGCCATGGTACCAGAAGAGTTAAAGCAATAGAAATTTTCAATATAAACAAGGGATAGCAGCTCCATTTCCCCTCAAATCCAGTTGTTTGCATTCAGGCCTCGCATTAAGAATAAACTATATAGGTGCTTGATTTCAAGAATGAGTGCTCTCCTCAAAACCTGTGCCCTAAGGTTCTGCCTCCTTTGTCATGTGAGTGAGCTACCCCTGCCTTTTACTGTCTAAGCCAAGAAAAAACGATATTTTTTTTTTCTCTCATTGCATATGTTTGTGTAGTGATTACCTTTGCAGCTAACAGATGCACTTATTTTAGGGTACTTAAACGGAAAACCAAAATCATCTTGTATCTGCATCTTTCTGAGACAGCCAGATGTGAAAGGTTTTCTGTGAGTTACTGAAGGAGAAAGTTTTTCTCTGCTTGCCTTCTGCATTAATGTTTTTGAATAATTGATTCCCTTCTGGGGAAAAGAAGCAGAGCGTTTTCCTCTACATGCTGATCACTTCTGAAGCAAGATGCAAGATCTGATGGATCAAAACTCCTTTTAGGTCTGTATGACAAGGTCTGATGTCTTAAATTAATTAATTCCTAGTGACAAATAGCAGCCAGCCCCTCAGGCACAACATTTATTGGAATAAACCAATGTTTTATTTTGCTTTGTGGAGGAAGTGCAGAAACCACCTATGAAGAAAAACCTAAGACGTTGATAGAAGATTTTGAAAGGTATGCATAATTTAAGGATTACAGTAATTGACATGCCTCCTATTCTTAGATTTCTTTCAAGTCAGGGGTGTGTTTAGTAGATTTGGCTCTTAAATGATAATACATGTGAATTAGCTATTCATTCCTGTATCTAGATCTTTGCAAACCATAACACATTTATGGAAAGCAATCTTCTTCCATTTTCTAATTGCAGAGCTCGAGGGGTTGAGGTTTTTTTTTTTGCTTCTGGTAGATTTTAAATGGTGGTTTCAGTTTGCCTATCCAACAGCAAAATTACAGTTGAAATTTCAGAACAGAATTTGAAAACATTTTCTTCTTGGCTTGTATTCTCCTAGTTCTGCATTCCCGGACATGAAAACATCCCTTCATAAAGGCAGAGGAAGCAAGATCCCTGCCCTGAGAAGACGATAATTTAATCCAAATATAGAGGAGAAGAACAAAAAGATCAAGTGAAGAGGTGGTTGCAGATAGTGCCGGAAGGCACACCGGGCGAAGTCTAAGTGGAAGGAAGACATCTGAAGAGAGTTTTGAAAGCAAAGGAGGAATTATCTTAATGAAGGGGTGGCTGATCCAAGTGCAAAATGTTGCTGGAGAGCACGTAGGACTCAAGGAGAGGAGGAAAGACAAAGAGAGCATTAGGAGAGAATTAGGTGAGGGCTACGCCTCATCCCCATTGAAAAGGGTTTGCTAATGTAATTTACGCCAATAAAAAGCATGTGCTGGCAAAACCAATTTTTTCTTCATGAATACATCAGTTCAGCAAGTAATGAACAAGCAGTTTTATACACACACACACACACACATATTTATATACACACACACATATCTACAGAACTTTTTTGTCAAAGAAAGATGGCAAAAACATCAAGCAAACCTGTTACAGAGCTAAAGACCCAAGAAATTTCCTGCGCAGACCTAGCCAAAGTTATGCTAGAGGACAGTGGAGCGGACAGGAGACAGTCAAGACACCTCTCGCTGGCTGAAAGACGTCTCCTTGCGTGCAGAAATATAGGCAGCCAAAAAATGAGGCAGCCTTGAAAAGACAAGGCATTTATTTGAACCCAACATATAAAAGAAAGGGAGCCAAGGATGGGATGAAATACACGGTTATCAGAGGGGCAAGAGAGAAAAGGAAGGACGCCATGAAGCCTGTGATCCAAACCCTTGTGCATATCAAGTTCAGACTGTCGTCAGACGAATATGGGCTCTGATGATTTAAGTTATGCTGAAAAAAGTCTTCCGATTCAGGTGAAAAAAAAAAAGATGTATACATTGAAAGAAGGCATTTAGCTCTTCCCTTTGAAGAATGTGTGACAATTTCAGCCCACTTGTGTTTACAAAACAAATGTGTTAACTTTCATGCTTGGTGTGGTGCTTTGTTTAGTTTCTGGTGTGTCCTAATTACTCACATTTATTCCTGCCCTTACAAAATTAATCTCTTTCAGCTCTCCTCCTGCTTCACCTCCTTTTCAGTAAAAATAAGGTAAATTACTTCACTTAGCTTCTGCCAATATTTAGAATAGTGCAATTTATTTGAACAACAGTAACTCACCAATTAATAACTAATAATACTGATTAATTTTGTAATGGATTGTATAGATTTGTATTACACATTTATCTACCAGCACTGATCAAGAAATGCAGCAGTCAGGAATTAAAGGTATTGTAGAATTAGGAATCAGACCTAATGTTTTGGGCTAGACACTGTAGTGACCTAAATCCAAAAGCTAATCCCTTTCTCAAGTAGTTTGTACTACAGATTATACCCATGGCAGCGATTGTGGAATGGGAGATTGTGACTTATCTTCACGAAGCCACTTCTCGTCCTTACAAATGACTCTTTCTGGAACGCTATCATCAAATAAGAGCATTATTTATTTATACAGCTCCCAAAAGTATGTTAAGCATTTGAGTGCAGAAGCAGGCAGGATGCAGAAGAGAGGCATTTTTTAGTCTGACAGAACCAAGATTTTGCACATCAATGTTAATTTTCCTTTTTATTTCTTTTTTTTTTTTGTTGGCAGTTTGTACAGCACAGAACACTGTTCTTTATCTCTTGGCAGTGAAGATTGGCAGGTACTGCTAGATACTGTTTTAAAGGTACAGAGCATGGTACAGTATACCAATTCAAAAATATTAACAACTTCTTCCAGAGAGGATTTCCCAGTGTTTTATGTGAGAGAAACTCAAGTCCAGTCCATCCTCTTTAATGCAAGAAAAAAGCTCAGAAATTACATTCAGAGATCTTGTCCTGTAAACCTGCCTACCAGTGCTGCTGTTTTTCCACTGGCAGACCATTAAGGCATTACCTTGACATGAATTTATTTATCTATTTGTAAATAAAAATGGAGCAACAAATATATTTCATTTTGAAATTGTACCACATGGTTCCGTAATTAATCGGGCTCAAGTGCTCAACTGCTCTGTGATTTCATTTGTTCCTATTAATGTGGAAGCATGTCAGAGCTTACAGAAAGTTAATCACTGACACTAAGACATAGATGTTGTACAGCACAGTGCATCATTTCCCTCTGTGTGCTGAATGTGAATTACTGTGCCAGGAGAAACTTGAATGCCCCAGATCCCTCATACCTTCAAGCACAGATGTGCATCGGTTTGAGTTGAAATATGATGCATTAAATCGTTTGTATGTGTTATCTCAAGCATGAATTTGACCCATTCACCTGCTACAAGCTCCAAAGGCAGAACAGCCAGGTGGGCCAGGGGTGCAGGATGGGACTTGCCTGGGTGGGGAGGCAGGGATGGACTGATCCTCACCACCCAGAGCTCCTTCCTGGCAGGTCCCTGGAGAAGTGCTCGTAAATTTTACAACTCCCTTCTGACTTCAGATGTCTTCTCTTCAGGGTCCTTATCTAAGCCTCGGCATCCAGATCCCAGAGCTGGCTTAGGCAGCTGTAGGCAGCAGAGGCAAAAATGTGGCTCCAAAAAAATCATGTGAGGATGCCTGACTTTCCTCTATCCACCTCTAGCAGTGCCTGTGGTCCTGCTTCCAGAGGTGCCGGGCAGCGTGGGCTGGAGCTCCTGCCCTGCCCCATCTCACAGGCAGCCAAAATCCATGTACACCTTGTCCATGTGCACAGATACGTAACAACAAGGCTGAGCTGGAGCAGGAGCTGTCATCCCTCCTTTGCACACAGCCTAAATAACCTGCAGATTTCCCTTCTTGGCCCAAAGGGGTTCAAATTCCCATCTTTTATAGCCAGGAGGGTACCAGGCTGCTGGCTGGGCTGGGTGGTTTGTTCAGCCTTTCTCTGGGTGAAGCTGTGCCACCGGGCAGCACAACAGGCACAGCTCCCACGCTGGGCATGGATTTTGCACTGAATGAATGTACAAATAGCACCAGCATCCTACCACCAGGTGACAGCATCTGGGTCCCCCATAAACTTGTCCTTTCTTTCTGCGCATGTGGTGGTCATGAAGGTGCTCTCCAAGAGACAGGAGATGAAGCCTCTTTCTTACACGGAAAAAGGTCCGAAAACCACAGTTGCTCAGACTGAATGTTTTGACAAAGCAGACCATTAAATGAGAAGTAAACACCAGTGCTCTGCTTTTACTAAAAGAGAAAAAAAAAAGCCAAACAAAACCCAAGAAAAAAAGAAGAAAAAAAAAGGCAGTCCCTACTGTTCCCTGAAAAATATTATTTATAGGCACGTACTCTATGGAGAAGATTTCAGGCTCAGGGTGCCGAATGGCTGGCAGTGCATGACACGGCTCTGAGACAGGAACTTCAGACGTGACATCCCCGAACCCAGCAGGACTGCTTGAAGGAGGGGAGGAAAGGCAAGATCCCTCTCTCAGGGTGGTCCCTGCTCCTAAGATTATGGGTTAAGTGAGTAAGAAAGGAAAGAAGGAGAGAGGGCTTCACCACCAGGGTGTGGGGCCGAGAGCTGCATGGGTTTTGCAGAGAAGGAGAAGAGAGGAGGCATCAGCATTTTGGGACAGGAGTTAGCATTTCAGACTTCCTCAAACGCTCCTGTGTGCAGAGGAAGCTCTGTATAAACACCTTCCCTTTTCCAGCAGGGATTTTGCCAGTTTCCTCTGCTAAAAGCTGGCGTAATCTAGAACTGCAACTCCCAGCAGTCTCTGAGTTTTTTTCCCTCTGGCAACTGGAAGAAAAGTTAACCCAATCTGCTCACAGACCTCCCACCACCGATCCTTACCAGCACACCTAGATGCAAAAAGGCCTTTTTTTTTTCCTCCCACAGGGTTTTTCTCCAATGCCTTCCCCCCTCAAATACCACTTCTTCTCCAACTCCATCATTAAAAAGAAGTTATTGCTGAAACTGAGGATGCTTGCCAAAAAAAGTTGCCTCCATTCTTAAAGGGCAGGACCAGATCGGAATAGGGGCAATGTGATGCATTTTGTTTTAAAGCTTGCCTGCAGAGAGAAACAGGATCTGACATCCCCAGAGTAGCATCTTTAGGTGTGTAAGAACTGAATGAACTAATAGAACAGGCAGGTGATGTAGGGGGATGATGAAGACCTCTGTTAATCCCTTGGAGATCTTTTGCAGTGAAAGGCAGCATCTCAAATGTGCCTAATTTATTTTTGACAGCTGTTAGCGTTTACAGAGTCACAGAAAATATTAAAGTCGTAGGAGAGATAATGAAAGTACAAAGCATAATATGATTTTCTTCAAGGCTGCCATGAATTGCTTATGAAGCCAGCACTGTCCCATCTGATAGAGAGCCGCAGATGTTTACCGTATCTTGTTGGTGCACACAGATGTGGTTCTGCTCATCAGGTACAATTAAAATCTGGAAGGGCCTGGTCCTCTCCACAGGGATTTAGTGTGAAATGTTTGCAGGTCCTTCCTGGTTAATTTGTAGAAATGTATGTAAAATGTAAGGGAATATAGTTATAATGATATGCATATTGACTATGAAATTTTATTGTACTATTTTGTTTCATAGAGAATAAAAAATAATTACAGCTGGCAAAATAAGTGAGCCAGGAGTATTTTCCAATATATTATCCTGACCTTATTTATGTGTGTATGTGTCTTTGCTTCCAGAATTTTCTTAAGTACAGTGAGAAAAGAGAAAAATTTGCACCAGTTCTTAGTTACTTGTGCCAATTAGCCAGTTTCTAGAAAAGCCATTACTGTTAAAAAAAGGATGCATAAAGATAAACCTAGCTGGCTTTGTCCTAACGAACTGCAGAGAATTGGGGAAATCTACACAAGTAATGCCTGTCTGAGGATGCTCAGGCTTGGCCTCAGCTCCAGCAGCGCTGATGGATGTGGCTGGTGCCCAGAGGGGCTGGGGAGCTGGGGCTTTGCTTCTTCCCTCCCTGTCCCAAGCCCTGCTAAGCCCAGGGACCCCTCGTCCATCTCACCAGCACTCCTCCTGCCTGTCTGGCCCATGAATGCCCAACAGACAGACTGCTGAGAAATGTAGCCCTCACGCAGATATTCCCAAACCAGCAGCCTGGCAAATGCCTGTAAACAGTGTTTGTTACAGCCCAGCGCGCTTCCCAGCCGCTTCTCAGAAAACACCAAGTGTCTTACAAATTCAAACAAGAGGCTCAAAGGGTGATGCATTTTGAGAGGGATGCACACGCAGTTCGTTAGGTGTTAAGACCAGGACTCTCTTGCACTGAGTTAGAGAAAAGCGGGATTCTCTTTTCCTCTGCTTCCCTCCTGTCCTGTGTGCTTTTGCTAAAACTGAAACTGCAAAGCCGTCACATAAAAATCCTCCCAGTCCCTTCATTTTAGTCACCTCTTCCATTACCAATGGAGTATAATCTGACCAATAGAGGCACATAAAAAGCAGCAATGTCTACTACCAAATAGTTCAGATTTGTGTATATCACTAGATGCTTATTTCTGTCCCTCCTGCAGACACCTGATTGCAGCTTGGAAGCTGCTGGGTTGTCTCTCTTAAAAACCTCTTGTTCATGATACCCTATACCGGGACCTCCATGGGCACAGTCTGTCATATATGTTATTTATTATGGTTGTACAGAGCCCAGTATAGTGGAGCCTGTGTGTTGGCAGCCTTTTGTTCCTGAACAAAATGCTAAATAAAATGAGATACTGTCTTGGAAATCAAATGGGAAACAGAACATCATTATGCCACGGCATAAACCCCCAGTGTGCAGAAAGGTGTGGAAAGAGGCAAGAGGGTGGATCTGAAGGATGGATTACTTTGCATGAAGGTTTGGACTGAGAGAGGCCCGTAGGAGTATGGCCAGCATGATAAATGCAAACAAGGAATGTTTTGGTTTTTTTAACTGTCTCTTATAACACAGATCATATCATACGAGGGGCAATTAATAAAATTATCGGAAAGCAGATTGCCTCAAGCAGACTGTGAGGACATTGTGGACATCTAAGGTGCAAATGGGTTCAAAAGGGAATTTGATGCATTTTTAGGAAATAGGCTTGGGGAGAGCTGATAAACATGATGGTCCAGATGCCACCTCTGGCAAGGGCAGACCCTGTGCTGTGCATTGCCAGAAGCTGGAGAAGGATCCTGCCCTGCAGCTTACACTCTTTCCATCAGCGCTGGGAATAAGTAGATGCAACGGCTGATGTAGTTCCTGTTTATAGGCTGCAGAGATCCAAACACTAAGCAATAGCAGCTGAAAGTCCACTTACTATTAAAAATAGCAGTGAGAATGTGAAGTAGCTGAGCTCTGGAGGGACATTTCTTTGCAGAACCTGCCACAGGAGGCTTCATGCAGAGGCAAGCGCTGTGACACCTTGGTGATTGCTATAAGCAAAGCCTCTGAAATCCATCGCTGCTTGGGAGTAATGCTGCAGGTTGTCAGACCCTCCCCTGTGACACATAACTGCTTCTTGCACCACCAAAGAAATCTTTCACTTCCTTTGGTGTGTGAATTTTCATAGATATTCTAAGTTGTTTCTTAGACAGATGGAGTGCTTGAGTCAGTCCTCCTATCATTTTCTTTAATAGCAAAATGGGATTTGCTGGGTTTTCCAGGAAGAGGGAGGAATAATTTTGATAGCTCTTCCATGAGATCTCCTGTATTGCTGACTAAAAGGGTCAGAATCACACCCGATAAAAGCCCAGAAAAACTACCCTTTCTAGACCAAGAAGTGTATTTCTGGCCCTAGCTATGATTTCAGATGTTTAGAATTTATCTATTGCATTAAAAAAATCTGTATTACACCATATACAAATGCAATTTATAAATAGACACATTTGGGGAAGTGTCTTTACTCCTCATTTATCCAGGGCATATGGACTAGTGTGGTGATAAACTCAGTACATGCACATTCAGGATCTCTGGTTAGGCTAAATGTTTGCCTGATTCAGCATAGCATGCTTTAATAATGTAATTCAATTCTTCCTCATTTTTAATGTTATTTCAGCCAGTTAACATAATTTGGTGAGCTATTATAGTTGTTACAGCTGCTAGTTTTGCCCTTAATACTGATTTCACTTATGACCTCAGTCAGAACTAGATTTAAAGTTTGAGATGATGTAAGTGAATAAGGATTATTAGATTTATTCATATGGCAATTTAAATAAGAAACTGCCTGGCTTAGAATAAACGGTAAATGAAAAATGCATGTGATTTATAGACCTGTCCATTTTAAAGATTTATACATAGAGTAGGATGATTAAGTAAGAGACAGACCTGATTATATGAAATATGTAATTTTTGTAATGCAATATTGGAAGCAAGCTGCTAAACAGCACCAGCATAACAATCATTGCCCAAACAGCTTTTATTACAATATTACTGTACAGCTGGTATGCAGTCATGTAAACACAAGCAGCAGGCCTCCGACCGTTTCTTTTCCTTGACAACTGGTAGATGGTGTTATGTTCCCATGCAGAGCATCTCCCCCCTTCAGTGAGTGCGGTACCATCTCCCATGAGCAGGCTGGGGGGCTGCAGCGGCCTCCAGGCTTTGTCTACCCCTCCCATTTAAGAGCTCCGTTTTCCTACGTGTCTCTGCTTTCCTATGAAAGTGTGTTCAAGCACTCCCAAGGCCGCATGCCAGGATTACTGATCTCCTTCCATTAAACTCTCCTGCATCAGAGATACGTATCTCTGATATTTGGCAGAAGCAATTGTGTCTCTCCCTTAGGACCTGAGAAGGTCCAGATGCATCATCACAGAAACAACAAGATCAGCAAAAATCCTTCCGCTCTTCTACTATATACCAGAAAGAACAAGCTCTGCATTTGTTCTCCATCAAGCTTGAAGAGAAAAAAACTAAAAAAAAAAAAAAAAAAAACAAAACTAAAAAAAAAAAAAAGTTTTTCCTTTCATGGTTTTTAAGGCTGGAAGAAGCTGTTGCAATTATTTAGTCTCCCTACCTACACAAGCCATAGACCTTCATTCAGCAGTTCCAGCCGTCTCCTTCTTTAGTTCAGGACTGGATGAAGTCCTAAAACTCACCATTAATACAGTAAAAGGCCTTCATGAATAACACAGGCGAATGCTGCTTTAACACCCCTCGCGTCAGAGGATTACTACAACCTCTTGTGTGTCCTAAGGCACTATCTGATCACATAAGAATAAAACAATACTACTTGTGGTTATTGTGGCATTTTTGTGCATACAGATGTGCAGATTTGAAGACCACATGGGAAACATCCATACACTGTGTGTTGGGATATTAGGCTATGCCATTCAACATGAATTAATACACTTTTTATGAGAAAGCTTAATAAATGTGTTCCAAACCAGGGGGTCTTCCATAACATAATTTGCATGAAACAGAATTGACCCAGAAAATTTTAATCTAAATCCCAATCTGATTTGTATGAAGTAATTTAATTTCCTCCCTAGTAGTTATATGGATTTTATCAATTATAGCAATTAAATTGTCAAGCAGATTTATTGACCAGTCATCTACAAGACACTTTCTTTGATGTACTATTCTGGTATCATCAACTGGTCATGCATGTCTACCCTTAGTTTTTGGTGTCATTACATGCAGATGAATACTCAAAAGAGAAGGTTCTAATAAATGAGTGGTGTGAACCAAATTTTGAAATGAGGATGGAAAGCTACTTATTTTGAATTGCAGACACAAAATTACAGGTAATGGCAGAGGCAATCAATTTAGATGCTTAGCCACCCTACGTGGAAAACACACATTTGATTTCTGACCTCAGAGTTGGACATCAGTTAGAGATCTCCACGCTAATCACTGTTATCTAAATGTAATCATTCTTGCCAAAATGCACATCTAGTTCATTTTAAATATAAAAACTGAGGCATAAAATTAAAGGTTGGTTTTGAACTTGGCAACCTATTTTTTGCAGTGCATTGGATTTTCTCTGTTGCCTGAGTTCTAGACAAGTGGCAAATCTTCCTGAAATAACCTTATTACCCATCTTGAATAACTTTGTTATTAACACAAATTTTAATTTGTCAGAACAGATCGCTGGAATCAGACATCTTGCTTCCACTGAGTGAGTCACAGTGCAACTTCGGATTTCTTCGTAACCTTTTCCTCATTTTCTTCTACAAGTTTGCCAAGAAAATGAGAATAATACTGGAAGAAAGTTAAGAAGTTACAGATCTTTGTAGTCAAGGAAAAACCAGAAGAAAGTAGCTGCTAAATAAGGGGATTGCTGTGAAACAGATTAAAAAGTGTAAAGAAAAAAGCAAATGCAAATAATGAACTTGAGTCCCACTGGAGTGTTTTGGTCCCCATTCGGTTATTGCGGCTGGACAAGGGACAATGGCACGCAGCCTCCTCTCCCGTTAGGGGTTCAGAGAATACACACCATAGCCATTAGCATGTTTGCTCTCCTAGAATATTCTCCCAGAACTAAGGTTTTTTTAGAAATACTAGGCACCCAGCATGAATAAGAGAAGACAGAGTTATCTGCCGTCAATAAAACTAAGCCCTGAGGTGCTGGTTGCAGGGAACCAGGAATCTGGTGGTGGGTATTACCTCCTATTATGACTAAACCTAATATTTTGCTTTTCACCGTTGACATAGGAAGTCTGAATTTTTGGTTCTTGTCACTGTAATACTTAAACTTAGTCTTAAAATATTTTGAGAAGTTTGTAAAAAACAATAAATGGCATGAGATTGTAAACAACGCTGACACATGGAAGACAAAGACCTTTTGGAAAGAAAACAACTTGTTGAGGCATTGAAGAGCCACTTGGACTGTTTCAGAAATACTTGGCTACATGCATAATCTCAGTATTTTTGGTAAGCGAGACTGTGAATGCATGCTTTAGCCAACAGCTCTGTATCACTCTAGTGAATGATGTCATGAAAGCTATTTCATGATGAATATGAAAGATAAATAACAGCTAGCTGTGTCAGTGCCAAATACAGACCAAATGTGCCTCTTCAGCTGCTTGATGGCTCAGGACTGTTCCTCTGTCATGCTTACCCTTTCCAATTCCACATCTGTGGTCCTTCCTTTTCCTCCTTGAAAGCCCAAATATTTCACAGCCCATTTGAAAAATAAAGAGTAAGGGAACCAGAAGGTTAATACCCAAGAAAACAGTGTGGGAGAAATTTCTTCTTTGGACAGGTAGCTGGTTGCTGACTGTTGTGAAAACAGTCTGCTAGAGTCCAGGACAGCAAATTCAGCTCCAGCCAGGACTATGCTGAAGGCAATAGCCCAGACGTTGAGTTGCATTAAAGCCACGCTAAGCAGGTTAGGAAGTAGGAGAAAAAGTTGATCCCAGAGGCATGGTTTCCCTTCGCAGGACTTCAACCACCAGTCTGGTCTCCAACGTAGAGGAGCTGTTTTACTCATGAAGCACCTGAAGGTGATGCTGATGGATGAAAATGTGCAGGGCAGTGAGAAGTCCCACTTGTGCCTAAACAGAAGCAAGCCATTATAACACATATATTCCACATGATCCCCTCCACTTTTCCATCTGCTTTGCACAGCTGGAGCAGCACAAAGCTGAAGAAGCAGAGGGTACCTTTGGGTCTGCACTGAGACACAACGCAGACACGATATTGTGGAATTACTGACTGTTTTCATCCCATCTAGGAATCCTTTATATATTTCAGGCTGCAGAAAATTGAAGTTGCAGTGACTACAACTCCCTTGTTCCTGAGTCAGATGCCTCACCTTGAGTAAGGCAGCAATGCTTTTACTGGTTAGTGCTGTGGTGCTTTCCCATTAAAGTTCAGGGGCAGAGACCCAAAGCATCCACGCCAAAATGCAGGGAGTAACCGAGCTCTTGTCGTGCAGAAATCCAGGCGCTGCAGCAGGGACAATAGAATCAAAGGTGTCATTAACCTCCCAGCTGGAGGGTGCCCCGCCAGAAAAATAATACTTTTCATTATGAAGATGACACTGTAACACCCTGAATCTTAGGGAATATTATTTTTTAACTACAGCAATTGAATAGTCTGGGTTTGATTTCTGGCCTTCAGTGCTTAACCTAGCTGTAATTACCCAGGACTGTGGTTTAAGGAGATGGTATCTCTCATTTCTTTCTCCTCATCTAAGAGCAGCTTTAAAAAAATATGTATCATTGAAAATGGATTCAAGAACACCCTGGTATCATCTGAATGACCCGAGGAGCAGATATGGCAGAGAAGAAAGAACCATTATTAAATGAACTCGTTCATCAGGTGGGTCAGCATCCGACACCCTGGGAGGAGGGAAGCAAGGTCAGGAGGAAGGTCTTTATCTTGGCCATGAGACCCTACTCCAAAAAAAGACTGACGGATCTCATTCAGTCCTGAACAAAGTGATGGGGGGGATATGAGTGGGCAGAAATTCACGTCTCCTGCTCTGCCGGCTCCTTTTGGGCATGAACACTGGCGAGGCTGCCTTGTGGGCTGCAGAGCTGGCAGCAGCTTGATGGGTTACCCAGCAGATGTCTCTGCTCCCTACACCGACCCATGGGCCCATGAGGTTCAGTTTCTTTTTTCATTGCCTCCTGTGAAGAGACGTGCCGTTCAGACCTTTAAAAACATCCCCTAACAGGTAACAAAAAAAAAGCCCCAGGTTCAAAACAGTGTCAAGTTTTCGCTAACATATCCTTGCATTAATTCTTTAAAGAAGGAGAAGGGTTTTGAGAAGTGCTTAAGAAAGTGGTGGTTCTAATTTAATTATGGGATTCAAAATCAATTTTATACTCAGAAATAACTTTTACTTTATTACTTCTGTGGGTTTAATACACACTGAGGCAGAAGAGAGTGATTCAGCCAACATAACATTGGCACATAAATGCAGGTAGCAGCCTCTGTCACTAGCAGACCCTGTGTGCTTTGGTGGCTCTTCAAATATTACTGTTACTGCTATTGTTATTATCCCTGTTGGCATTTTAGCAACAGCAACCATATTAAGGGTTTTAAAAGAAATACGAGGTGCAGGATCTCAGCAGATATAAGGGGGTTTATCTTTTTATTTAGACATGCATAGCTGGTGTCTTCCAACATGCTCATCACTTGGAGGAATTGGTGCAGAAGATGTTTTGCAAAAGGTTTTCAGTCTTGCAGTGGTCAATTGCTTTGTGTAAGTCGTCCCGACCATAAAGGATGCCACAGGAGAAGACAAGCAGATGCCTGAATGAGATCGATACTGGTGCTGACAACATCAGAAAAATATAAAAAAAAGATGCTACCCACACGGTGTCCAGGTAAACTTAGCATTAGCAATGACTCTGTTTGCAAACAGCTTCCAAGAGAAAAGGCAATATGATACACGTATGGCTTCAACATATATGTGATCTAATCATGGTGAAGATCCAGTCATTGCAAAGGTGGCAGCTGTTGTACTAATCTAGATCAATACGACATTTTCTACCTTTTCCACACTTTCTCTGGAAGCATCCCAAAGCCAAACAGGCTGGGTACAGTGCATTGTTGGCACATAGCAATCTAGTATGAGAGATCCATGAGTCATATAGATTTAATAAATCAAAAAGGAAAAAGAGAGAGAAAGAGATTTAGGAACTTTTAAAATGTTTTAAAGATACACTTACGAAAAATTGTAAGCAGGATTAGGCACTGAAGTAAGTTTCAAAAATTGCTCGGGCAACTAGCAATAATATAAATGCAGCTTGAGTAAGAAACCTCAGAGCTGAAATGTTTTTTTCCAGGCGTAACAAAATATTTTCTGACAGCTGTAGTTTCCTAAATGCCTAAGAATCAATCTTTTGACCTGGCACAGGCCTCTGCCTAAGAGAAACTCCCACGTTCCAGTTGAAATCTCCAGCCTGAGCTAAACTCCTAAAATTGCTAAATCATTTAAGACTGCAGTACATTTCAGAACTATGTAACTCTTCTTGTTCCAGCAAATCCAACTGAGTCAAAATGTATTTGTCATTTAGCTGTGAACTCCATTGATGGCTGGATGCTATCTTTCCAAATGCTACCTCGTTGCCCTTCGCTTGCCTTTCTATCCTGGGTTTCTACAGTCTCAATGGCAAATTGTTTCTGGCATACCACTGCATCAATAAATAAAAAGAAACCAAATATTGAAAAGTTCGATTCTTCCAAAAGCTTTAGATGCACAGCAAGCAGATCTTGAATGCACCAAGTGCTCTGTCTTTCCTATTTTCCTTGACTTTGGTAGTTAGTAGCCAACAGCAGCCCAGCACTTCAGGCTTTCAAGATTGTCGAGACACTGACTGCCTCCAAAAAGTCAGGACCTCTTATCACATCACACATCCTTGGATCCCACAGATGCCACCTCCACGGAGGTTACAGCTTCAACTGAAAAAGAAATGGAAATGCAGTCTTTTCTGCTCATAAGTACCAGCCATGTGTAGTAAGCAATGGCTTTTGTCCTCTTCCCTTCCCAGTTTCCAAACAAAGCCGACTCATTCCTGCTACCTGTATCAAATAATTTTATTTTCTGCATTTCAGTATATTTTGTTCTGCTTAAGATTGTTTAGAGGGTTTCCTCCTTGGCTTTTTTTTTTTCTTTTTCCATCTTCTTTTCCTTGGCTTTCAGCTGGTGTCCCTGCCAGGCTTTTTGTTGTTGTCTTTTAGCTTTGGGTGTTGGGTTTTTTTTTTTATATGGAAGGATCAATCACTTCTCATCTATCACCCTCTCCAGGAAGAAAGCAAGTGTTCCTCAGGTCACAGCTGTTACTTCCACTAGCCCTGTGCTCCGAGTGTGTCTCTGTACGTGTGTGCCATCTCCTGTTCTGGCACATGCCATTGTGACTGGGTTGGTAGGAGGAATTCCTGCTGAGCAGTGGCCTCAGCTGGCCCCCAGCTACTGTCTGAAGAAGGAAGAAAGCATTAAGGCACAGATTCAAAACATGCATGGAGGTGCCTAACATCCATCTGTAGAGGGCTGCTACCAACTGTCCTTGCACTGAGATCCATTGATGTAACGAAAAGGTGCCCACAGAAGAACAAAGGGTGGATTTTCCTGAACAGAGGCTATGGGGCCAGGGCAAATGGCCTCCCTTGTGGAGGATGGAGAGGGAGCTGGATCCTCTCCAGGCACACCTCAAAGGAGGCAATGCTGGGCTTGGGAGGGCAGCTATTTTTTTAACTGTATGCCAAGGAGGGAAAACAATACCTTCTTGGTTTTAAAAGGAATTGACATTTATTTTCTTTTCTCCAGATGGTAGAGAGAAATACACTAAGCAGGTGGGCAAGGGTGTTGGTCACAAGAGAAAACCCAGGCCCATCACTTCTCTGTGGGAGCCTGCTGTGCATACGCAGAGCACCAGCAAGAGGAGGGACAGTTTGGGTAAGGGTTTGGAGAAATAGAGTCAGCAGCTGGTTTCAGTTGCCTGGATGAATCCAAGGGCTGAGTTGCAGCTTCACATAACTTCTTATTGCACGCTTAGCTAGTTGAATCTGTGAATGGTAGGCTGGATGTCCATAGGACAAAGCTTTTCACTTTTTCCATATCTTGAACCTAAGGTCTTTCTGTGTTAAGAAATAGTTGACTTTCCATCCCTGAATATATATATCTGTATATATCCTTTGCAAGGGGATGTACTGGGAGGTGAGGCATGAAAGCATGTACACGTTACAGACCTGTTTAGAATGATTTAATGAGCCACTCTCCCATGATCTGTGTCCAGCTCTATAAACCACAGCCTCAGCAGCACTAATGCAGCTATTTCAGACCCCTGCCAAAGGATTTGTAGCAAGAGTTGAATAAGATACATGATCCATCCAGGTATTTAAATGATTATTTTCCTGCATAGTGTCTGTGTATCTGACATAAGGAGAGCTGGTTCGAGCTATGTGATAAAAGTGTGATGTGTAGAAAAGCGGGTCCCAGATGTGTGCTCAGCTTGTGCCATTTGATTCAGAATATGCCAGATCTGGCCACTACGGATTAATTCTCTTTTTCTCCTTTCTGCCCATATAAACTTTTAATGAATTAATTCTTTTTTCAAAGCACATGGCAGAAATTTGATCAAAATTAACAAAGGAATTTTTTTCTATTTGTTTTATAAGTAATACTGCTAGGACTGATAACTGAAGCTCCTTATGCGTAGAAGGATTCACAAGAGAGTGGTTAAAACCAATACCAGTTGTAGGATCTCTGACACTGCAAGAAGGATGAAAGTGAAATTAGAACAGGGACAGCCATTAGGAAAGCAATAAAAATATTCCCACTTGGTCACAGTCAGGGTGACAAATTAATGGGATGGTGAGAAACCAGTCAGATAATAAAGTAGGGAAATGATTACAGTCTAAAACTAAGTGACAAATGCTTGACATTCGTATGTTTGTGACTGTCAGTACCTGTCTGCTCCGAATAAGGGTCTGAAATTAAACGTTTGCATCATTGTAGATAGGTGCTGTGAGCATTTCTACTCCTTTGCTTAGCCTCCACCGTAAATGCTGTTATGCTAAAGAGCCAGTCCTTCCTTTTCAGTGCTGGCATGGAGCACAAAGGCATGCTGGGGAGCAATGCACCCATCTAACACCGCAGAATCAATACCAACTAATTGAGTAACGTATTTATTAAAGCTGATGTTAATGCTTCTCTGAGAGAAGATTATCTATGAATTGCTTACCTTGATTAAAAGTATGATTCACAAGAAGTAGGTTTATAAATTGAAATAATCAGAAATGATGCATGAAATGTCACATGGAAGAAAGTTTGCTGATGTTTTATTAAACAAAATAAATCATCAGAATTTAGCAATAAGGAAAAAATGAACAGCTCTTTCCCAGATTCACAGGATGTAAGACTAGCAGAGTACTTGAAACTACCAGGAGAATTCTCTGGAGTAAATGGCTACAGATGCATTTAGGAGCTGTAAACAGCTGAGAATGTAATCTAAGGTCACCTGCAGCTCCATGTATGGACACATATGCTGTCTTTGTTCCCTCGTAATTCAGACCAGGAGTACAGTGAAAACACTGTGGCACTTACCCAGGCTGCACGCCCAGCTTTCCCTTCTGCCAACACGAGCCTGGGGACCATACGCCACAGGGACCAACTCTCCTTTCCATTTGAATAACTCAGGAGAAACTCTGCAAAGTTACTCTATGGCAAATTGAGGTAAGAAAGGAGAAGGCCTTCATTTCTACATTGTAGCATTTTTCACAGACTCAGATCAAGCCTTTAGTTAGGATTAGAGAAGTTGGTTGTCTCTTTCCCTGAACCATGAGCTGCCAGAGTAAAGCAAACATATAAATTGACATGTTTGCTGTTGTGCTGAACTTGATTAAGTGGTTTGGGAAAATCTCTTGTTTAAGGGGTTCATGCTAAAAGAAGTGTTCACTCTATGACATCATCTACGTAGTGGTCTTTGCATTGATTTATTAGTAAACGTGCACAGAAATAATACTGAGTTTGCAGATGAGGGGCTGACTGTCTGTATAGGCAGAGTGACATGTAAAAGAGCTGAAGGTTGACTGAGAGGACACACGAGCTCTCTGGCACTGACACCTTCTCTGTGGGACACTGATAACTGAGCACACCCTCGTGCATCACTGTTTGAGCTCAGGATTTTAATCTCCTGAACGCTGGGAGCCAGAGACCTGAACTGCATCCCTAAATCTACCACCGTAACATCTCTTGTGAGTGAAGGTTGTCTCCAATTTAGGATGACTGGGCCAACCGGCCAGAGGTTTCAGCCCCTCCTTAGTGGTCCATGTGCGCTGCTGAGGGTCTTAAGAATTAAAAATTCAAAACTCCATTCAAAAGAAAAACTAACAGTCAAAAGCAACAGCAACGGTGCAGAGCTTCTGTACCCTCTTAACCATTTAAAATCCACCATCTTTTTAAAGGAAAAGACTAGGCAATTAAACGGGCCTGTTCAATGAACATTGTTGTAGTGGCCTTCAGTGGCCACAGAGAGGCTCTTGTCTCCCTTTGGGAATGAGATGTGACAAGCTGCAGGCCAAGCGCTGGGTCAGGCAGGAGGGTGACCTGTGCTGGAATACAACTGCTGTGCTTCAGGTTGTACTGGACATGCACCGGGCATCGCCGCTGAAAAGTTAAAGGAAACACAGCACTGGTTTCTAGCCCTGAGATGTGTCAAAACATCCCCAAAGGTCTTCTTCCACACCACAGTATATCCACCAGCACCTTCAAAACACATGCTCCTTTTCTTACCCATCTCTTGCAAGAAAGTCTATCGGCTATATTCAATTGTCAAGTATTTTCTTATCGTTAGAAGACTCAATCTACAAGCTTAAGACTGATGTGCAAAGATTTTGATTGTGCTGCAACAACAACAACAACAACAAAAAAGGGGTTAACACCAGTGAATAACGTGGAATGTAAGGACTTGTGGTGAAGGTTTGTCTTGGCATTTGTACCCTCAACCATAAGGTGTAAATGCATTTTGCTTAAGACACATTCAATTTATTTTTGCAACAGCAAAATCAACATTGTTACCTTCAGTTACACTTCCACTTAAAAAGCCAGAGATCCTACTCTGGCGTGGGAAAAAAAAAGCTGGCAATGGAGGACTGTATCAGATTCCGGTTCATTTGGAATTTCAAAAGAAAACTGTTATTTTATTGGAATACAAGAAACAAGGCACAAGAAAATGCTAGGAATATTGTAACACACCCGTTGCATAGTTATCACAATGGACACAAACGAAAAATGTAAATGTCACCTGTGATAATAGAGAAATGAGAAACTGCACCCCTCACACATGCAGTTATCACTGAAGAAGTGACACTTCCAGGGTCTGCCAGAACAGCCTTATGCCTTGTAAATGCCAAAACAAGTCTGAAACACTCCGATAAGTAGAAGTGATGAGAAGCGATAAAAGGCCTTTGCAGAGGACAGAGACAACAAAACAGCTGGAAAAGATATCTCTAGGATGTGCGAGAGTGAGTTTGGGTAGCGCTAGACAGATGCGTTGAGGAAAATGCAGTTCAGTAGGTGGGAAAGCAAAGGCACTGGATAGATATTGGTGGGAAAGCAAAGGCACTGGATAGATATTTAGACACCAGGTTGATTGTAATTAAAACCTGTACCTGTATTTGTTTTCTCTTTTATTTGGGGATTCTAAAAAGCGAGGGGGTAGGGGAGGGGGGGGAGAATATTTACTATTAGAGGTATGTAGAGAATTGCTTTGTATTTTTATCTTTCTTTTTTTTTTTTTTAATTTATTTTATTTATTTTTCTCCCTTTAGCTACCGGCCGTTCTAACCCCCCTCCTTCATTCCCAGCCCGCTCCAGCGACCGAAGGCCGTTACTCCCCCCGGGCGCGCAGGGAGCCCCCAGCACACAGGTCGGTGTCAAGCCCCGGGACGCTTGGCTGGGCGGCGGGGTGGGGGGGTGCGGGTCCCGCGTCCCCGTCCCGCGTCCCCGTCCCGCGTCCCCGTCCCGCCCCCGCGCCGGTGTGTGTGTGTGTGTGTGTGTGTGTGTGTGTGCGCGGGGCGGAGGGACGGCTTCGTGCTCGGCTGCGGGAGCCCAGGAGACGGTCGGTCTCACCCACGCACACGCAGCCGGACGAGGCGCGTCGGCTGCCGGGAAGGGGGGGGCTACCGCCGGGCAGCCATGGGCCACCGACCCCCCGAGCCTCCTCGGGCTCCGCTGGCAGCCGGACCTGCCCTGGCGAGTGCCCGCCCCGGCTCTCGGCCCCGGAGGCGCCCGGCCCTGCCCGCCCCGCCCGGGGGAGCCGCCCCCGGCCGCGCCGCGGGAGGAGGATGGGGCGGCGGCGGCTGCCCCATGGCGGAGGTAAGGACGGCGGCGGCGGGACGCCCCCGGGGCCGGGGGAGACGCGGGTCTGCCCCCCGGCTTGGCCGAGCGAGGGGGAGATGCGCTGCGGAGGCGGGGGGGGGGGGAGCGGTCTGGGGGTGTAGGTGAGGGGCAAACTGCGGGGACGCGAAGGGGGACGCTTTTCTGAGCCTCAAAAAACGGAGAGGTGAGACCTCCAGAGGTCTGCGGGTGGTCGCATGGCTGGTCAGTGTGGTCCCCGCCCTGTCCCGCGGGGGTCTCCAGTCCCGGGAGGGGGTCCCGGGCAGTGGGGAGGGAACGCAAGCCCGGGGCAGGTTGATGCTGTGGAGTAACTCCGTGCAGCCTTTTGCTAAGGGTGCAACTGGTGGTGGCCCTCCAAGCACCAGAACGGGGTGAAACCCGTCAGAGGTGGCCACGGGTGGGCCCCAGCGCCGCTCATCACCTGCAAGGCCAGGACTGTCACATCTGCTTGGCATTTTCCTCCGGAATCGCCTCAGTTTCCTTCGTGTGGGCACACAGGGAGCTCAGGAGTGTCCCGGGGCTGCAGAAATACCGCTTCTCCTCAGCTCATCACCGTGAGGAGCGGAGCTGCACCCCTTGGGGCAGGGCGCGTGTAGGTCATAGTCCGGTAACTACACTTGGCGGGAGCATTTATTATGTCGTGGGACCTGTTTGGTGCCAGGGCTAAACCCCAACCTCGTCATATCTGCCTTTATTATCGCTGTGGCACCTTCTGTGCTCGGGCAGTAAGTGCCCACCAGCGATGGTCGGTTTCCCTATTTCAGTCGCGCAGAAGGCAGTCCTTACTGCCCTTCTGTCCCGCGCAGACCCTCCTCCTGCGCCGGAGCCGTGCACATCTGTAACTCGAAGATTAGCCGAGCCTTACAGCTGGAGGGACTGCTTTTCTGAGTTAAGTCACTAGTGGGCATGGAGTTTCGTTTCTCCGGAGCCGTTTATGATCTGAGACTTTTGTGATAACAGGGTGCGGATACAAGAGATACAGAAAAAACAGGGTGATGGTTCTGTGGCTCGGATGGTCAGTACAGTTTGAAATATCAAGTTGAACTACCGAGTTCATTTTTCAGGTTGGCTTTGAACCATTATCAATACATAGTTCTTATTATGAATTAAAGGACTGGCATCAACTAATAATTACTAAATTTGTCTTGATTGTTAGGTTTTCTTCTTTTCATTCTTTTTCTTTTTCTTGTTCCTCTTTTTTTTTTTTTGTTTTGTTTGTTTTCTTTCTATTTCCCCATGTGTTGGCTTGGTTATTTTCGTAAGGCAGTTGCAAAACTAGTTTCTACACCCTAACTGTAAGGGATTGCTCCTTTCTGTGGAGAGATGATGATTCATTTCTTTGCCAAATGTGGGTCTGGGCCTCTCTCTTAAGCACATTTTAAGTGAAAGAATGATTGGAGCGAGATAAGGCAGTATTAAGTTCTTGACCTAAAATGTAAATGGACTTCTAAGTGCACACACACACACAGTGTCTCTTCCGCCAGACTTCTTCTGAAGAGCATGATAGGTCCAAAACATGAAACACAGAGGCAAAAGTTGATCTTTGTTTTAAAGGTGACCTCTGTAGGCTTGAATAAGTCCACTTGTGCTGTCAAAATGTTATTGTAACAGTATAATGGATTTCAAAGTGGTTCGGCTGATTTATAACCTTCGTTTTGCCTTTTGTAAAAATAGAGCAGAGCTATTTTTAGCGTTCCTCTTATCCACGCTAGATCAGGACAAGGAGTCTGTGTAAACAGATGAAAGTGGTTTGCTTTGTTCTGCTGGGTATGGTGGGGTTGTGTGGCCTTCTGAAAAGTCAGCAGCTGGATTCACCCGCCCCTGGATTAATCTGATTTGTTGGGCTGCGGTCCTTGCTGAGAACGTTGCTGGCAACACAATGCAAGCTGTTGATCCTTGTCCTTGGGGAGCTGGTATTTTAAACCACTGTGGAAGACAACTGCAGATGAGGAAGAAGATGAATTCAGAGCGTGCTGCTGGAGTGTGCCAAACTGTGTGGGGTTGCCTGGCCTATTTTTTTTTTTTCCATTCTACACCCGGATGAGATGTAGTGTGGTGTTAAGACAGCCTGAGGACTTTGTGTTTGACCAGGAGTAAAGCAAACAGGTGGGTTCCTACAATTAGCTTGCTGCCCAACAGGCTGGGGTCAGCCTGAACCTTTGTATTATGTTCCCAGCGAACTATTAGTTTAATGCTTCTGTGCTTTTCTGGTCTGGATCAGCTACAGAATCAAAGCTTGGAGGTTTGGTTCTCATGGATGTTGGAGATTGAGACCAAGGTACCAGGGTTCCTGCGCGGGAACCATGTGTTACATTTTTAGTGGGGGGGAGAGGAAAAACCCCCAATAAACTTTTCCTTTGAATAGCCAGGAAAACATGCATCAGTTCATGCAAGGAAATGGAATAATTCCTACAGTAATGAAAGGTCCTGTCATTTGCAGAATACCCCAGACCAAGTTTTTAGGCTCCAATGAGCACGTTTGCTAAGGAAATAGACAAAATGTGTAAGAGTGAACCTTGTCTTTTCTCTGGGCTGTTTATTTCTCATGGTACTTTTTTCCAGATACAGCAGTGTTTGTGCACCACCTGGTCTTCCTCTTCACAGTTTGCTGAAAAAACAGATTGCAATCTTGTTTTGTGGTTTGGTTTTGTTTTGTTTTGTTTTGTTTTTAAGAAAGAATTTGTAATGGGAGCACCACTTACTCCTTAAACACTGACGGTATATTCAGCACCTGTTTGAATGCCAACATCTGCTGTTGGAAACATGGGTGCCTAACTTTTTGCTGCCCAACTCACACCTGCTCACACAAGCAGGTCCCATTGAGTAGGTGACATGGACGTACCCAGGTGAAGTTAGGTGTGTCTTCTCGTTTTTTCCCAGTGTGCTTGTAAATTATTGTTGGATTGCTCAAGGAATGCATTTTAAGGAAAAAGCTAAATCGAGACACCATGTGGCCATGTAAATTTGGAAGCTTTAAGCATAGAAAAAGCAAATAAACCAAACAAACCAAAAAAAAAGACATGCAGCTGGCACTGGATGTAGGTCTCGTACTGGTGGGGAAAAGACAGAAGCCATCCCCCAGGCGTGTAACCTGGGGTGCAGTCTATGCCCCACTCTTCCAATAGAAGGCTGCATTTCCCTTAGGCCTCTCCCTGTAAGCCTGCCCCAAAACCACTTCTGAAAGCTGTTATATTGAGCCATAAGTCCGTATAGAAAATGAACAGGACCTGTTTGCCAAAGCACCTTAAAAACTTGGGGGGGGGGAGAGGAGTTGGAGGCCTCAGTGGTGCAAGATGTGGCACCAGTCCTATGTATATGGTAACACTATTCACAAATACAGAGAAAGTCTCAAGAAGCTTATCATACAACAGTGTCTTAGCTGAAGATCTTGCAAGAGTTAAGAGCTGCCCTACTTGATTCAGTGGTTTTCTTTTCCCTTTCTCTCTGTATATTAATATTTCTGTGTGTGCTTATGTGTGCATATATATATGTAGACATTTGAAGAATGGGAGTATAAAAATTGGATGGGTTCTTTATCTTTCATAGAATCTACGTGGGGAATTATTTAGATTAGCAGGAATGGACTACGTAGCTCTTCAGGTTTTTTATCTGTTGCCTGAATCTTACAGTAAAATCCATCCTGGGCTTTGGGCACCATTTGAAGTATTTACACTGAGTGAGAATAATTTGAGTTGCGGATTTTTTTTTTTTTCTCTTGGCGAGTGTCAAAAGTTTGGTAAAGCGAAGGTAAGTAGAAACCAGGGCTTTTTTATGAAGGCTTTTCCCCAGTCCATTTGAGAGCAGTCCCGCTGAAGCTGTGTGCTTAACTTATGCTTAACTTACAGAACGTATTTCAAATTATTCCTTTTTTTTTTTTTTCTTTTGAACTTATTGAGTGCTAGGACATGGCAGTGTTGCTGTGGAAGGGCATCATGGATGGCTCTTAACCATTAGCCAGAATTTACCTAGGTTTAATAAGAGGGTGTGTGAAGGACCACGTGGTGTTTCAGAGAGGTGGGGTAAGAGAAGAACCTCAAACATTTGAGGGATATATTGTCTTGAAAGGCCATGATTTTGATTTTTTCCTTTTTTTGTTACAGTGTGGCACAGGAGGCACAAGGGTTTGAAGAAGCCAAGTCAAATGAGTGGCCAGGCAGGGTGTAGAGGAAGTCAGTGGTGTGGGGCTGTCCTACACCAGCATTTTCCTGCTCCCTGGAGAGCGGGGAAGGTATTCCCAGTGTGTGTGAGAAGTGTATGTGAGAGGAGGTGAGGGGAGTATTAGGCATAAAGAAGAAAGGATTAGTGTGTGGTAAATGTGGAAAATAGAAGAGGAAATGCATATGGTGGCAGAGGGAAGGTGAAGATACTTAAATCCCATAGGAGCTAAAATATCAGACTGTGGATTTTAAGAGTGCTCCCCATTCAGAGCTGTGAGTTGGCAGGTGTTTGGCATCGCAGTGAGGCTGGTAGCATGAGAAAACGGGGAGCTGAGTGCCGGAGAAAGTGTCTTTGTCTGGGGGGGCTTGAAAGGAAGACATCAGAAAAATGGAACTGAGCTGTGGAGAAGGGTTTGTCAGAAGGGGTGGTCCTGGGATTCTTTTACGTTTATTGGATGTATCATTTAGTGTCTACATCATACCAACCAACGACAATATACTACCAATCTAGCCTGGGTAAAGGTGGAGAGAGAAAGAAGTCTCTTAGAGAACTCAGTGTTGTGTAGTTCACTGACCACAACAGAAAGCATAGAAAGAGTTCTTTTTTGTTACTGTGCTCAGGCTGAAAGAGCGACTAAACAAATGTAATAACCATCATCAGATTTACTGTCAGAGATGTTGCATCCTTTAGGATGGAATTAGTTTCTGGTGCAAAACACCAGCGCAGGACCAAATGGTTGGAGTGTAAAACTGGTCTGTGTTTTAGAAGCAGTGTGAAAGTTCATTTTGAAGGGTATATCGAGCTGTCTTTGGCATGAAAACTGATGTCTTAACTGAATTAGTGACAATTATTTCATTTATAATTGAAGTCAGTGACAACTATTACATATGTACCCATCTCTGCCTCCATTTGGGAGTAGGCTGGTGTTAATTCTACGTATGTGCTGAGCGTGTGGCGTGCACAGCGTTTGTGTGGTCTGTCACAGCTGACACGGCTGAGCTGTGCAAAGCCCTAGCATTTCTGTTTCTGAAATGCACGTGGTTAGCTCGATTCTAACAGCTCGCTGCAATAAGCAGGAGTGCCTTTAACAGCATGTATTTGGGTGCCACCCAGACGATATTATTAGGGTTTGGAGTAGATGTGTCACAGACATTTGACAGTTGCCACGTTTGGAGCCGCAGTTACGCACCGTTTGATTTAGTCATTGCACTGCTTGGTTAGCATGCTTTAGTGTGATTTTTAAGCCTAGCCATGTATCACATAAAAGTTACTCGGATATTTGGTGTTTCCAGCCGCCATTCCACCCTCCACGCTTTCTAAACCCTGGCTGCGTTTCAAAGAATAAAGTTCTCTTCTGTTTCTGTGCTTTCAGGGTACTTTAGGGATCATTGTGAATATAGCGAAACAGAAAGAAACATTTTGCTTTTTAGCTGAGATTAGGTAGATATCAATTGATAAGATTATCATAGCATATTTAAAATGCACAGGTAAAGAGCAACATCAGTAACCTCTCATCACCGCTGGCACCTCCGTTCACATCAGCAGGAGCTTTGTGCGAAGATCAGAGGGAGACTCTTATCTCTGTCCTGTTCTTCAGCCAAGGGGTCATTAGGACATGTGGTCCTGCAGTGCAGTTGGTGGCTCTCAGCCTGGAAACTACGGGTACCAAGACAGTGCCTGTAGCTTAGCAGAGGAAATAGTCAAAGCCATTATTTTCTCTTAAAAGATACATAAAAATCAATGCAGGCTCCAGATAAATCCTAAAATTCATGGTCAGAAGTATTCCCTAAGTGGATCTTAGTCTTAGGGAAGACTATCTTAGTCTCTTATCTTAGGAGATACTTAGAAGTATCTCCTAAGTGGTCAACAGCTCTATACATCGATAGGAGAAGACCTAAAAGTTCAGTTGTCTTTGACGTCCTGGGGAAACTGAAGCCATGACAGTCTCCACAAATCTCTATGAGCTTCAGGAGCACTTAGTTCCTTTTCAGAAAGGAGCTGTCCTACCAGGGACATCAGAAATTCAGTTGTCCTTGTGATGGTGCAACCATCGATGGAAGAACCATCTCCATCGTAGACCTCAGCAGACTGGCAGCATCTGCAGGCAGATTTCCTCCATAAGCAAGTTGAACTGTGAGGGTTTCAAATGATCTGCAGGGCTCAGCATGGGCTCGTCACAAAGTTCCCGCAAGCTTTGCTTTTCCCTGGTGGTAGGATAGGTTTGTAGCCCTTGTAAGTTTAATAGGAAGCATCAAGTTGTTACCTATATACTTTCTGTATTCAAAACCAGTGCTTACAGGTGTTTTTTTTTTCCAAGGCTTTACATAATGGATATCATATTTCTAACTGTTTCCTGAATTTAACTCTTCATCAGCTGGTAGGGTAATGAATTTGCTGTGTTATTCAGGAGCTGAGTACTCTGCCTGAGCAGCAGCAGCAGCTTTCCAGGCCACTCAGCTCAAGAGGAGCTGCTTAAGGTCTTTAATAGTGACTGTCCTTGACTTCTTATCTGTTTTCCATTATGATTAATTGTATTAATTAGGATGTTAGTGGATCATATTTATTGGACAAGTATCAGGTTGGTTCTTTGTAAAATTAAAGACTAGTGCTGATCTTGGGAATGTGTAATTATTGGACTGACTTTGTGCCTGTGAGTAGCTCCATTGAACTCGTTTGTGAGTAGCCATCTACCATCTACTCAGGGTCCCGAATACTAAATTCCCTCTCCTGCTGTTTTACTACATAGAGGAAAATTGTAGTGGTTTTGTGTGTGTGTGTTTAGAAAAGTAAAGTCGTTTCCTCATATTTGGCATGGTAACAAGTCATCCGGTCATTTCCAACTGCAGCTGACAAGACATACTATATTGGAAAATAATTTTTAATAGCTAGAAATTGTGTTGGGCATCATTGAAGGAAAGTACCTCTTACATCAAAGTGACAGATGAGTGCCCTGTATATTTATTTGTTGTTACAAATGACTGTATATAAAGTTAAAGTTCCCTTCCAATCCTTGAAAAGAAAGTACAGAAAAATGGAAAGCCAAAAAGAAAATAAGTTAAAAATAAAATAATTTTTCATCATTTTAAAAAGAAATCTTAATAGAATTAATGAAAATGAAATTTATATTACTTTATTTTCAAATTATATTTTACTCCAGAGTCCTGTTTTTAAACCTTCTTACATTTAATTTTTAATGTGTTTTGTATGAAGCAATAATTTTTTAAAAAATCTCATACACATTTTGATGATTATTACAACTGCAGTTTTTATATAGTTTATCTTTCATATAAAACCTATAAAGTGAATTTGTTGTGATTTTTAGAACAGAACACTAACTCGTTATGTTTGCTGCTGTTGAGAGTTTGTCTTTTCTGCTCCTGCCATAGCATTTTGCTGGGGATATATGGAACTAATGCAGTGTGGCCACTTGGTTTTCTGGCTCCCATTCCACTGAGTTTCACATTTTAATAACTCAGACTTGCCCTATAGAAGCTGAAATATCAAAGTTTTAAAAATTATAAATATGCAAAGTCCTCAGCAGTGATTCCTTCTTACCCTAGCAATGCCCCAGCCCTGTAATAAAAATTTAATTTAAAAGTCTGCTGATAGATGCAAGTCTGACTATAGATAAAAGATAACTTGAAAAATGTTTCTGAGATGACTAAATCAGAACAATTTCATTGCTGGAGATTAAAAAAAATCCTATAATTGACTACATGGAAGTGATGAGGAGACAGAGCCTCTATTACAGTACATGTTAACATGATTGTTTTCCTCAAAGGAAAAGTGAGGGATTCTGCTAGCTGGCCGTGCACAATTGCCTATTTTAAGATTCCATCACTGAGTATATATCTGGCTTGGATATGTTGTTGTGAAGTGACATCCAAAAGACAGTGATAGCCCAAACTTCCCATGAAATCACATCATCAGAAGAATTTTGTTTCCAGTGTTTATGAACATCCATTTCTACCACAGATGGGTTCAGTGCCTGGGCACCGAAAGAGGAGGAGGTGTTGGCACTCCTGAACTGACGTCTGTCTCATTCTGTCCCCAAAGTCTGCACAGAGTCAATTCAGCCACAGGAATGAACTTTTCAGTGCATATTTTATTTGAAATGCTATAGCTGTAAGGAAAAAAAAAAAAAAAAAAAAAAAAGGTGCGTTTTAAAGATTAATTTTGACAACACAGACTGCCAAGTCCACCACTAAACCATGTCCCTAAGTGCCACGTCTACCCATCTTTTAAATATCTCCAGGGATGTGACTCAACCACTTCCCTGGGCAACCTGTTCCAAGGCTTGATAACCCTTTCGCTGAAGAAATTTTTCCTGATATCCAAACTCTCCTGGCACGACTTCAGGCTGTTTCCTCTCATCCCATCACTTGTTACTTGAAGTAAGGATGTTAATAGCACTGTTTTATTTGTGTCTTTAGGATGTTGACCTGAAAGCATGTCAGGAAGCTTTGGATGACTGTTGTCCAGACCAAGGAGATGATCAGCTGGAACTGCAAAAGGAGGAGGAGGAAGAAAACATAAATCAAGTAAATGATGAAAAAAAGGGAAGAAGGGAAAACTGTGAAAAGGAAGTGAGGGAAAATATAGCTCTGATCATTGAGGTAGAGAGTAGTGAAAGAAATTGAGTGAATGGTTCTGAAAGGAATATTTAAATTCGTTTCATTTGGGCTTGTCCTTTGCGAGGTGGCTCTGAATTATTTCAGTTTTACTTTTCTGTTCCACCTTCAAAACTTCTGAAAGAGAGAAAGGGGGAAAGTACTTTAAAACCTCTCATCTATCCAGAATCACATAAACCAAATCATAATTTATTGTTTATTTAATCTCATTACAGACATCATAAACAAGAATTTGTAGAGTAAAAATCATAGTAGTATTTTATATTCACTTGTTTCTATGACTCCTAAACCGAATGTGTTATAAACAACTGTGGATTGTGGTATTAATCAAGATTGTGCTGTGTATCTGACCCCTATAGCAAATCGTGATGTTTACTGTACATTATATGGATTATATATATGGATATATACTGCAGAGCTACAGTAGCACTATAGTCTGCTAGGGGAAGGATGAATTGAGTAATTTTGATGTGGTGCTGTGTGTGATGCATATATGTGTGTATATATATCTTTGTTCAGAAGAACATACTCATCTATTTGTTTTCCTCTTCATTAAACTCCTAGAAGTACTCATAGAGAATATGCTTATAGCCTATGAAAAACATCTCCCCAATCCCCTTCCTGACCCCCAGCTCCTGCTCCACTGCACCCCAGAAATTCCCCAGGGGAACGCTGGTAGTTGGTGCCACTGAAAGGAACACTGAGCTCAGATAGTACCTTGTAAACGATTCCCTTACACACGATGAACACTTTCCCCTCCAGTATAGTTTATGTAGCTGAAATGTTCTAAAGTTTACAGAAATGACTTGCAACTAACCGTTTTTCAATTTGTTTTATTTTCTCCACTGTGATGGTATTGTGTTTGTGTGCAAGGATTTCTTTTTTGGTCTACAGCCACTTGAGACATGGATGCTAAGTCATATTGCTTTCACCATTTACGGAAAGATTGCTGCTCAGATGTAGAATTACAATTTGGGAAAATGGATCGTTCAGATCTGAACGTGTGCACTGTAACTAGAAGGCAGAGACATAATCTTATTGATGTTAAACTGAGATGTTCTCTCTGAGAGCTACAAGGAAAAGGGCATTCATTGTTCTTGAGACCTTAAGAGAGCTGAGAACATTAGATCTGGGTTTCTTGCCAGCCCGGGCAGCTGGGCTTTGAAAAAAATACTTGATTTTCCCGCAGTGTAGGTGCAGCCTCGGAGAGGAGGGAAGCCCAGTTCTGCTGTTGTGGGGCAGAGTAGGGGTGCTCCTGCTGTGGAGTTGTTCTGCTCATTCTAGCAATGGGAGGTCTCCCATCAGGATGAAGACTTAGTGGGGTCAGCAGCAGTATTTCACGGAGCTGTGCTCTATTTCCTCTTTTTTTAAAATTTATTTTTACCTTTGATTTCTACCTCCTTTTATATAAAATAACTGTGCTTTACAAAGCATTTCTGTTTCTTCTGTCACAGAGCAACCGCAGCCATGTAGATTCCCATCTCTCCTCAGAGGCCTATTTACAGCTTCTGTCGTCGCAGATGGAAAACATGCTAGAGGTAAATGAGAAAACACATGTATTGCTAATACATTGGGATTAATACATTTAACTTACCCTGTTTTATCTAATAGAAAAAACCCAAAGGAATATATCAGCAAATCAATGCAGTAAAACTTACCTGAAGACATTAAAGACGCTACTATCCACCTTTTACAACAGCTGTTGTTGGCACTACTTGAAAAATCTTCCCCAGTATCTTGTCTGGGATATGAAAGGTACCAAGTCCAGTCTTTCCTGTGAGCTGGTGTTCAAAGGTGTATGGAACTTAATAAGTTCAATTAATAATTCCCTTTCTGAAACCTAGTGCCATGTTTATACAGCAGCTCTTGGTATGTTTCTCTAGAGCAACACCAAGTTATTAATTACTAGCAGCTGTTAGGCATTTGTGGTAAAAGATTACAGTTGTCATAAATATTGGGTCAAGTGCTTACAAGGACCCTCGAGAAGAACAGACCCATCTTCCCTGCAAATCAGGTCAGTCAGCATTAGCAGCAAACCCTTTTTGTTTTATTTTCTTATCTTCTGATACTATTGTTTGCTTTCTGGGTGCTCATCTTCACACAAAAACCAGTTGTTACCTTAATTGGAGTCTCCCTCCTCTCCCACAGCTCATAGCTGCAATCATTAACCGTGAAGCTACTCCCTACATTCCTTTTTTTGCAATACTCCAAGGGTATCTTACATATACTTCCTGTTGTAGGAGCCTTCCAGGGTCTTTAGTGTTTTCCATGGAATTTCATGTTTACCACTGGAACACCTAGTTTTGGGAATCTCTAGGTTGGATAGAGCCTCCCAGCCCATAAATTAGCCTACTCCTCTGTTCAGCTTTGGTTAATGGATTCCACACTAACAAGGTTCAGAAGTTCATCAGTTTACTTTTCTCTGCTTTTTTTTCATAATTTGAAAGGAATCTGGCTGTAGCCCTTACTTAGCTATAGCAATACATGGTTGCATATTTTATTTAAGACTATTAATGCACTGCCATCTTGTGACAATCTGTCAGTTGAAAATGGATTGCTTGTTTTTTCCAGGTACCAAGTCTTTACAGTGTGGGGGACTTCTTAATAGTTAACTTGCTAAGAATATTGCTTTCCAAGAGCTTAATTGAAAATACCAGCTCTCTCTCAGACTACAGGCAGTCTAGTACATGGTGACTCCCTAGGAGAAATAAGGCGAGACTTTCTTCTGTTACCCGAGCTCCCAGTAAGCATAGTAGGGAACTTAAGTTGTTCTGGTCTTTATGGTACATCATCCCTTCCCTGCCCAGAGAGGTGGTGGAGTCTCTATCTCTGGAGACGTTCAAAACCCACCTGGACACATTCCTGTGCAACCTGCTGTAGGTGGACTTGCTCTCGCAGGGGGGGTTGGACTAGGTGATCTCCAGAGGTCCCTCCAACCCCGTATCATTCTGGGATTCTGTGAAGGTGAGGAATGTAGAGGCATTCATTTTATAAAAGATCCCATTATTTCCCCCCATCGTGTTTTAGGCGAGTTTACTGGAAGATACACAAGTTGCTACTTCTAGTAGAGGCCAAGACCCATCGTCTTCGCACTACAATATAAATTTGACCCAGACACTTCGCCACTGTTTCATTCCTCATGATGCCACGCTACTAGGAACAGACTACCTCACTCAATCAAATTCAGAAACAAGACATTTACAAAGGCAAGAGTCTTTTCCTCAGTCAAGCTCTAATATCACAAATCCAGGATCACTGCTTCACGGGTCAGATTTGACAGGGCCGTTTTCAGCTGCTGACATTAGAAACCTAACGGCCCATGATGATAATTTTGATGAAATTAAACTCATATCTTTGGCTTTGGAGGAAGGTTTTGATCCTACAGAAGTTTCTCAGCTCTTTCAAGAACCTGGCTCAGATTCAGGACTGTATTTGAATTCAGGTCACAGCACCGCCTTTTTCTCAGTCTGCAGTGAAGGTGCTGTTGGGTACAGCAGTGATGTTAAATCTGTTTCTCCGCATGGCTTAGGAGCTGTTGGTGGCAATTGCCAAGAACACACTAAATATGGCCACGTGGAATATCCAGGTGATTTGGAGTGTTCTAGAGAAGCCACACTTCAGCAGTTTCTCCATAACCCCATGTATAATCAGCTGCCAAGTCAAGCAGCATCCACTCCAGAGCATCATCAACAGATGTGGATGGAGAAACCAAGCGAAGTAGAGGAGAGTTGCCACAATTCTACTGATACAAACCTTAGTAGCAATGACAGTTGTGCAGAAGCTCTGAGAATACCATTTTCGGTTGATGAAATTGTGAGCATGCCTGTCGAGTCCTTCAACACCATGCTAGCAAAGAACCATCTGACAGATACTCAGGTATCACTTCTACGTGACATCAGGCGAAGAGGGAAAAACAAAGTTGCTGCCCAGAATTGTCGTAAACGCAAACTAAATGCAATTCTTAACTTGGAAGAAGATGTGTGTAATCTTCAAACACAAAAGGAGAGCCTTAAAAAGGAGCACTCTCAGTGTAGCAGATCCATCAGCCGGTTGAAGCAGAAGTTAAACAACTTGTACCGTGACATTTTCAGTAGATTGAGGGATGACCAGGGTAGACCTGTTAACCCATGCCAGTACATTATCCATTGCAGTAGTGACGGCAGTGTTCTCATAATACCCAAACACTTAGTCAAATCAGAACAGAAACAAGATAATGAAAAAGAGCAGAAACAAAAATCAGATGGCTGAGGATCACATAGGCTTTATTTTTCCTGAAAGAACAATACGGGTATTTGCGTGAAGACCAGAGGTCAGTGGCTACAGTAGTACAAGCAGAAAAGACTATATTTGAGGAAGACTGCGCATCCGAGGATCTGGAAAACCAAGCAGATTGTGATCTGTTAGAAGGTCTACCATCTGAGAAGCAAATGAGGAAATATGTTTAGTTTTAATCAGAACCAAAGGAGCTAGGCCATCAGTACAAGCAGAATTGCAAATACTGCATTTATAGGCCTATGTAAAAGTAGGATTTTTTTTTCTAGCAATGAGGGGGGGGAGGAGGGGAAATGACACATCAATAAGGGAAAAAAGGGAAAAAACCCAAGCTTTAACTCAAAGTTACAGATGGAAGAAAAACGTGGTTTAGACCCTAGTACTAGATTCTTCATATAAAGTGACATTTTATTATTCTTTTTTAGCACTGAAAGAAAAATTGTAGCTCAAGTTCATCTTCACCCTAAATCACTGCAGAGTTACATATTCCTAAAAGATATATATACCATGCTTTGCATTTGTTCAGGAGTGTTCTGCTTCTCCTAGTTCTCCTTTGAGGAGAGGCCCTGGAAGCTATTGCATTTTTCTCACTACTTTCGTCATCGTAGCTCCAAGCAAACATAACATACCAATTAACTTTACGACTCATATGGTCAGTATTGTCTTACCTTCATCCTCTGCAATTGAATCATTCTCAAGTTTCTTCCGTGATGGTGAATGAGTTCCTACTGTTTCCTAGTCTGTGATATATTTACTTTTGTGCCTTCCTTTTTCCCTCTCATTTGGATACCTTCCTCAAGGAGAAGCACTAAAGATTTTCTTTTCAGCTTTTAATAAGTATCTTCAACTTTATGGATTTTTTTTTTTCTTAGTTTTCCCCAAGTCTTTAAAGCAAATTAAATTGAACTGAATTACTATTTATCTGTTCTTGTGATACTCCAATAGCGGCTTTGAAGGAAGAAAAGAGCGTTCAGTTTTGTTATTTGTGCTATTAAAAAGAAGACATTCTATTCACTTTCATGCTTATTCCCAACAGCTTATCCTTTTCCATTTAATAACCTAAAAAAAATGGCCTAAAAGAGAAACAAGGATGTAATGATAAGGAAGGAATGTTAAGAGGCAGAGTAGTTTGTAAGGTACTAAAATCATTACCAGTAGTAACAAAAAGATAGCAACAAATATTTTTATATCTTTTATACCACTCTTACGGGGTTTGTTTATAAAGAAAAACTATCTCATTGTTCATGGTATGATGAAAATGTAGCAACTTTACCATCGGGTATGTTTAAAAAAAGCACTTGCACCGAACACATAAAGACTACGCACACACACAAGTTTAAACGCCAAATGATACCTTTTGAAGAAATAAAACTATTGCCTTCGCATGCAAATCATGTTGTTTGTTTACACTTGTGTTTACAATAACTGGTAGCATCAACTGGTATTTTCTGAAAAGGAAGCACTGCCTCAGAGTGCAAAATGCACTGAATTACTCATACTGAAATCAGGCATTTCAAACAATTTGCTCTGCATTTTATATTAAAAGATTTCTTTAAATACATGTCTGCGTCTCTTCTTTTATTTATGGGTTTTGCCACAGCTTCAAATTGCTGGAGTCAATTCCTAGCGGAAGCTTTCATTAGCGAGGCCCCGAAGTTTCTTGCTGTCGGTGAAGCATCCCTGTGCGAAGCGCATCGTTTCTAACCGGTATCCACAGGGGATTTATTTAATCGCTAGTCCGTGAACTTCAACCAAAACGTGCAACAGGTGCAGATACATATGATGAATTGTGAACTTTATTTCTAGGTCCAGGGGAAAAAAAAAAAAAAAGAAAAAAAGTACATTTGAGTCAGCATGATTGTCAGCTCTTAATTGACATAAGCATTTTAAGGTCTATGCATGTGGCCTTTGCAGGACCAAGGCTTTAGGTCTCCTTCATGGCCCACGTGCACAAATTCTGATGGATATTAAACTAGGCCCGTAACTGATAAAACCAGAAACCCAAGTACTTCTGGATTTAGGGCCTCACATCACAAGTTTCTACAGGCTGGTGGGGGGCGGGGGAAGGCTAAACACTGCGATGCCCACGCGAGCACTGGTGTAAAGCCAACTAGTAATGAAGAAAGCACACACCCCCTTGGGTAATGGTTACACAGCTAAATTATGGCACGTGCTGAAAATAAGGAAGCATGTTGGATTCTTTGAGCAGTCCCAAGGGAAAGCAGCATACTCCCCATCCCTGTAAAATGAAGACAACAGCCCCAACCCCGTCTGCTTCCATTCTCTCTAAATCCGCAGCTTGGAAAGTAGCATGAACTGCCCTCGGCTCGTCCCACTCTCATTTACTGCTCAACAACTGTATTTCAAAAATTTTATGTATGAAACTCAACTAGTGACTACACCACTACAAAATCTCTCAGGTGAATTACTAATTTTGGGTGGTCTGTGAGTTGCAAGAGTCAGACACTGCGTTAGGTCTGGGTGCACTATGTGATTTTCTCAAACCTTCAGCTGCCGACCCACAGTTAAGGCAAAACCGTAGGCAGAATTCAAAGCAACGTCCCATTTCTTTAATTTTAGCAGCCAGCCATTAAGTTTCATCTAAAAACTGCTGATATTTACTGAAGTGTCTGCCCCATGACTTGTCTGTTTAAAGAAAACAACAAAAAAACCCACCAACCCGCAAACATTGCTTAGACTTGACTGTGCCTCACATTTTCACATCCATAAATTTGTGATAGACTAGACAGATAAGATAAAAAGCAGGTATTTTTTAACTTTCCTCCCAAGACAAAGGGTTCCTGAAACTACTTTTAACGTGCTTTGTATCGTAGACTGTATTTGAAACCTATATACAGAGAGGAGACACTGTGCACGAGTTGAGGAGCTAGTCAGGAAACAGCAGTGTTAAAGTTTTATCTGAAATGGTTATAAAAGGTGGGAAACCCAACTCATCTCTCTCATCTTCCTACTGGATAGCTCGTTAACTTTCGAGAAACCAAAATCTTGAAGTGTACAAACCAGGAACTACTCTGTATAAAGACATGATGTGGCACCAAACTTAACTCTGGAGTCAGAGATCTACTGCAAAAGCTCTGAGCTGCACCCTACCTTACCAGATACCGAGAACAGCATCTCTGAAACAGGAACACAGACACCACTTTTTTTAAAAGACTTGTCACACTGCTAGAAAATCGCAAAGCTGAGGATCATGGATTCAGCTGTTGATACAGTAAAGAACGTAAATGCCAATGTGGGTGTTCTCGTTATTGTTCCCACAGTAAAGCTATTAAGTAGTCCATTACATTAGAGTGGTAAACCGCGTTTTCGTTACAATAATGAAAACTTAAAGGTTATCTGCAAGAGGTGAGAGGTGGTAAGATAAGTATAGAGAAAAACAGAGAGCTTACCTTCCCCGTTAGGCACGGGCACTACAGAACAGCTTCAGCTGCTCTTACATCCATTGTCTGGACCCTTTTCTAGAGAAGCAGCCGCTAGGAATGACCACAGGTTTAGTGCTTTATTAGATGACCATGGCCCAAGCATCGTTTGTGACACGTACAGGCACACTGCAAGGTCCCCAGAGAGGAGATGCTGTGCTGCTGGGACTCCACACACGCTCTGAGCGACCACCAACAGCGCTGAAGTGCAGCTTCAGCTTTGTGTTTGGTTTTATTCAACACACTTGGCTTTTTACACAAGTTTTACAAGCTGAGACCATTCCTGCTCAAGAGCTTACAATCTAGTTTAGATGGGGTAAACCAGAAAAGCAACCTTCCAAGAGGAAACAAAGGAACTTCAAGATCTATTTAGCAGCTTATTATTGTATTGTCCCCCAAAATACACACACTACACTCGCATCTTAAGGGAGTGGGAAATACCGTTCTAATGAGAATTTCGAGGACAGAGTAGGTAGAGGCTTATAAAGGAAGCAACAGGACACTTGGCACCAGTTTCTAGTGAAAAAGTGTTTATTGAATAAACCCAATAGAGATGCCACATGTAACCATGGGAAGTCTTATTACTGTAGTGTACCTTGTGAAAGCACTGCAACTTGCTGCCTGCCACGCAGCTACCACACCTCCATTAAAGGCATCAGCCATTGATTTTCATACAAGAACGCCTCAAAACGGACCAAGAGCGAGCACACCAAGAAAGAAGTCAAAAGGGTGGAGGGGAAAAAAAAAATCATGTGTTGGCAAGAACTTAGGAGAGCCAGCAATTTTCTAGGACCTGCCCACAAAGTCACCTCGTTCATACAGTGAGGCAGCACTGGACGTCACACAAGGTAGTTTGAAAACTATTTGACCTGGTACGTTCAAGCAATCTGCCAGGCAAGTCACTTTGGCTGTTGATAAATAAATCACTTCTGGCTACATTAACTGGAATAACTTCTGCTGCAAATCAACACTAGCTGCAAAGCAAGAACACAACTGTTAAAAGGGACAGTGCGGCTTCTGGCAAAACGGATTGTTACCCAGGAACACCCTTTCATGTCCCACTTCTCTCTATTCCCACTGGTACCGCTGTATGAACCAGAGGACAACCCAGCACCTCCCTCAGGAAGGAAAAAAGGTAACAGCACCACCACAGGATTTCACTCGCATCACGTGCTCTGCTTCAAAACACAGCGAAACACTAAAGCTACAGCGAATGGACCGTTTCGGTCTGTTCTCAGCAAATCATGCTGAGGACAATCTTTCACAAATGTGGTCAAGCTGCCAAAACAAACCGACAGCTCCTTCAAAACTCCCATCTGTGGGTTTCGGGGTCTGCTTCTTCCCCACAAGCAGCGTGACCTCATCCCCAACACAGTATGTCCATTCATCATAAAACTGAAAGAATGCCATCTTCTTCCCCACACATTGACAAAGTTCAATTCCTGCTAATTTTACAATATTAAGTTCAATTTCTCACATTTTCCTAAACATTTTTCAGCACCTGAAGCACAAGTAGTAGCGGTAATTGAATAAAATTAAACTTTCATTGTAAATAATACAGAGAACATAAAGTCTGTGTAGTCAGAACCCGAGTACTGACCTCTCTTCACCACCACTTCACAAATGCAAGTCATACACTGTAGTTTTTGGGGGGTTTTTTTTGCACCCATACTGGTTACCAACAAGTTATGTTGCCTTTCACATCCTTCCCTCGGTTTGCCGCAGAAAGTGTTTGCTGGGGACAAGCTGGGCCCGGTACCAACAGCCTGTTCCTCAGTTCTTAATACACCGAAACATACTGATCAGCAAGGTTACTCTCACTTTGGAAACAGAGAGTCTATAAAACCAACTTCTTAGAAATTAAGAGAGGAAAATTATACATCGTCTACAAATTACGGACCAGTAATTGACCACACACTGTTGTTTTTATTCAAAGCTGCGAGCTTTCAGTATCAGGTTGACTCAAAACGGTCATTCTCCCATTGAATTCATCAGTACACACTGTGATCATCACTTGCTTTAGTTCTTAGGAACATACCAAGAAAGCAAAGTCATGAAAAGTTCAACAGTAAGACAACAGGAAACTTGCTCAAATACCCCACGCTTTTAAGACTTTAAATACCCAGTAACTCATTTTTTTGCATACTGCTGTCCCCTAAACACTCCCTTCCCCCACTGCCAGTAGATCAAAACTAAAACATCCTTCATTATGAAAAATATAACGTACTTAATTCAAGTAAATTCTAAGCCTTATTTCAAAACTACTGAAAGAGTGTAAACATCTCAGAGAGAGAGAAGAATTGCTCCCATTTGAAGTGCTGAGTTTTTTGTATGTCATAGGAATGCGGACTTGGCAACTGTAAAGAAAAAACTTTCATTAACTAAACCTAAGTTCCAGGAAAGAAGGACAATTCCTTATCAACTGTCAACTCATTCTGCTGGAAAGAAGAAAGTAAAGTAGATTTTGTGTGTCTTCTTTTTCTGCTTCCATTGCAGCCCACCGGTTACCTATGCAAATATTTCAAAGTTCAAGTTCAGAAACATGGGAAAAAAACATCATATGTGAATCCTTAAATAATAGTTTTGAATTATATAAAGAAGGTTAAAGACATGATGATTCTGCCAATGCAAAGCATATAAATGTCAAGTTTAGTATAAACCGTGTAGGTAGGTAACAGGTTAAAACAGTACAGATTGAAGATTCCTTCCCTTCAAATGCATTCCCAACTGAAGCTTTCCCAAGCTCACGCTTGAGTTTGGTTTGAGTTTTGGGTTTTTTGGTGGTTTTGGTTCCCCCCCCCCCCAGAAGATGCAGCTATCAGTAACAGTTCTGGTACAGCAGTAACTATGCATTCCATTCAGTCTCTCTCTCGATGCTAAAAGCTCTTAATGGTGAAAAGGATAAAGCTATTGTCCTATCACATTTTGACAAGCTGTCTTAAGTGGTTAGTTGCATTAACAGGAAAGGAGGAGATATTTTATAAAGTGATATAAAACACAGCCAAAAGCTATTTTAAAGCAATTGTGTCCAACAGCAAAGAGAACAGCATTTTTAATTTGTAGCACTGTTTCTCCCAACAGAGAACAGATGCCTATGGTCAGAGACACAAGTTCTGTGAATACACTTGCCAAGTTGACTTTGTTTTAAATCCACCTCAAAATGGGACGTTTCAAATCGTGAAAGGGTCTAAAAGCTGCACATAAACATTATTTAATGTTAGACACACACTAAGTTTTATTAAGCATTACACTAGAACTACTTTGGTATAAAAAATACTTTATTTTAAAGCTATGAAAGTTATAAAAATATGTAGTTAAACTTTCTACTCACAGAATGTTTGCTATTTTAACATTAGTGATTTGTTTGTCCTAACGAGTCTGAGTTTTATTCGAAAGGTTTACATGACATTATTACTATAATTTAAAAAAACCCAGCATTACAGGGAGCTGTACTAATTGTGATCTTTTATCAGTATTCATTTAACCTCTAGATTTTTAATGAAGGCAGCAAAAACAACTATTTTCTGATGATACAGAATTTCTTATTTCTTGAAGCGTTTCTGTGGTTGACCACTTCTTCATTAGTTACCTGCAGCATGGCACCTTCCTGCCAAAGAAAAAAAAAGTGTATCTGAAGATGTTTATCACATATGTCTAAACCAAATTACCAATAGGGGAACTTCAGCCATTTTTAATTAAAAAAAAAAGTATAAGCAGTTCACTGGTGTGTCTAACACAAAAGGAACAGGACTTTTGTTAGCTGAGTCCACGTTCTTCAGTGGGTAGCCTTTTAAAGGCAATGGAACTTTGAAATTAGGGCATTTTTTTGGATTTGTGGTTTGATTTTTTTTTTTGGTGGGTTTTGTTGATTTTTATTTTAAAACCAAATCTAGTAGAGCATGCCACCTTTACTCTGAATAACTCATTACTTGATGAATTTTCATTAATTTGAGATGCAAACAATCAATGCAGTGAGAGTAAGGTTGACTGCATTTGGCACTAAGGTTTATTAGCTGCAAGAACTATAAAAAATGGTGGAAACCTCAACATTCTAGCCAAATTCCAATTTACGTAATTACATTGTACACTTCTGAAATACCACCTGCAGTTTCACGTGAAGTTTTCACTTCCCCTCCTAAAGAACTGCTTATGCAGTTGTTAAAAGAATGGACGACACATTCCTTCATAGAGGCAGATGTATTCTGTGGTGCAATTTTTTTCCTTACACGTAAACAGTCTACAGTTATTTGGGAACCTTCAGGATGAAACACGTTATATAAAATAGATACAGTAGACAAGACACATAACAACAGAGTTCATTTTCAACAGCACAGAACTACCTTCATTGCATTACCTTGCAACCACCATAATGCATAGACTCCCAAGAAAAAATAAAATGTTGCAGGATGCAAAAATAAAGTTGTATGATTTAATTAACTTGTGACCTACCATTTTAACTACCAACACCAGAGATGGAACCCTTGCAAAGCTTTACTAATGGACACTTGCAGGTCTCATTTGTTCAACTGTAGCAGTGTACAGTGGCAGCAGTCTATGCTTGTCCAGGGTTCATATCATAGCTAGATTCCAGTAGGAAAAAAATATGTTAAGTAGCTGAAATTAACAAAAAATTTGTTTGTAAAAAATTTAATAATACAAGAAAACAGGATTCACAGATTTCTTTTTCAATTTGTAATTGTTAACTCAATTCATTGCTATGTTAAACTACATAACGATAATCACTATACTGAAAGAATACTGTCATACAATATTAGTTTCTTATTTTTGGAACATTAAGAAAGGAAAAGTAAATAAGATCTTACCTAAAGAAGTTTAACTGAAGCTTAGAACTATTTTGCTCTACACCCTCAGCCTTCGTTGGCATCCTTATAAACTACCGTAGTTAAAGCTTTGCAGAAATACAGCGCAGCTTTTTAAGACTGGCTGAACTTAGTGACGTTTTCAAGAGTTCTCTTGTACTAGACCTGTGTCCCTGGAAGAGTACCTCGCTGGGGATATTTCCTTTCCTTGCCATTGAAGAAGCAGCATCTAAAAGATCTAAAAAGGTGTTTCTCCTTGCAGAGATATCCCTTAAGTTATCTAGATATTTTAAACCTGATCATTTACAGACAACATACTTTTTTCTGACCAGCATTTAATTTTACATGTACAACAATAGCTTTATATTATTTGTGGGACCTTATACTACCCACTCCTTGCCTTATTTTACAATATTAAAAAAAAAATCTAAAATTACACAATATTTCCTTTAGAATTATTTTATTAAATCATAAATGTACAACAGCTTCTTAACTCTACACACGCACTTAAATTTTTAAAAGGAAAACGTTATGTCTTATTACACCATGATCCTGGCTAATAGCTTTTCAAAACTTTGAGAAAAATCTTAAAAAAGGTTTCACATGTCACCTGAAACTTACAAATTTAACATTATCAAAGGAATGCTTCTACACTTACAAAGACCACTAGAAAGAAACAACAATTAAAAAGCTAAGAAACTGTCTCAAAGGCATTTTTACAATCCTTCCTCCACAGTAAGGTAATGTTATTAAATAATCCAAATCCATTCACAAAATGGCTCTCTGCATCTGCTCTGGTGTCTTCTGCCATATCACTGCATATTTATGCATGACTGAGATAAGTGTTTCCTTAACATTGTTATTTCGATAACCTGAAGCTGTTCTGTTACCTCTGGGCTCTCATCCTCTCCTATTTATACAGTGAAGCCTGTTTCAACAGAAGTAAAGAGTAAAAAAATAGGTTATGAAATTATTCATCTAACCATTTTTTAAAGGAAAGATAATATCCTAAAAAGCTTTTAACTCCTGCAGCTACTCTCAAGAATCACTGCAATTTAACACTTATAAACATACTTACCCATGGCATGCTTGCAAAAACTCAGTAACGGCTCCTCCCTCCATATCCACCACTTCCTCCACTGCCCCCGGGACCATAGTTTCCTGCAAATGCAGAAAAAACCAAACAGAACAATTACATCAGTACGCTTTTAAAATCCAGGAACGCTTTTGGTTCTGTATGAAGAGTAACATCCACTTTACTTCCAGAAATGGTATATACAAAGATTTTAACATCTTGCCGCGTTCTAAATAGCCTCCAAGAACTGCCATGAGAACTACATACTGAAATCTTCGAAGATTCAACAGTGTCACATGTAATTTGATGCATTGCAATGTCTTGAGCCTGTGAGGGCCAACTTTATTTGCTGCTAAACCTTACAAGAATGGGCTTCAACTTTCAGTTTCCATTTCACAAGGTTTACACACCATATACTACAAGGCAGGAGGGTGAGGGGGGCGGAATAAATCCCAGCAAGTTGAGTGGACATAAACTAGGCTCTACAAATAATGTGAGCTGAGAGTAAAGAACATGAAACTTGGCTAAAGTTTGATGTTTCCAGGCTTTACAGACTGGAAATTGCAAAACATTTCATAATATTCTGGAAAAAGTTAGCATCTTGTCATTTATCTTTAAAAAAACAATAATTTTCCCCAACACCATCTTTACAGTCTTAATATGAGAAATTGTAGCCAACTTGCAGAAAGAACATGGGCATTGCAGTCCATGTATTGCAGAAGTTATACAATTTCTACAATCAATCTTAGAATCATAGAATGGTTTGGGTTGGAAGGGAGCTTTAAAGGTCATCTAGTTCCAACCCCCCTGCTATAGACATAGGTATCTTTCACTAGATCAGGTTGCTCAAAGCCCCATCCAACCTGACCTTGCACACCTCCAGGGATGAGACATTCAAAAGTTCTCTGGGCAACCTGTTCCAGTGTCTCATCGTAAAGAATTTCTTCCTTACATTTGATTTTAATCCACCCTCGTTTAGTTCAAACCAGTTACCCCTTATCCTGTCTTCCACCTCTTCAAAAGACTAAAGCCCACCCACTCTGGCTCCAAAACAGGTCAGGACGTATACAATACCTCCACCATATGGTCCCCCCATGTTCCTGCTGCCACCAAAATTTCCACTCTTCATTGGACCATAATTTGAAGGTTGTTGGTTGTAGTTTCCAAAATCATTATAGTTTCCACTTCCATAATTGCCTGCATCAATACAGAAGTGGAGAAATATCTAGATGAGTAAAACGCGTATGGCACTCACAAATCTATCTCATTATTAGAATTTTAAATGAGGTACGAAATCATACAGGTATTCCAGCAGTGTATGCTATGAACTGCTTTTTCATACTATTTGGAAAACAAGAGCTTCCTTAGACAACATTTACAACACCCTACCCTGCCACACCCCTCTCTTCCGCCACACCTCCCCAAATCTCAAATGACCTGCACTAATTTACAACTGAAATGCTTGGTCATTTCAAGCCAGTAGGTTACCTCCTCCATAGTTGTCATAACCACCTCCATAGCCCCCACCCTGGTTGCCATATCCGGGTCCTCCTCCACCATATCCACCTCTTCCTCCTCCGTAACCAGGACTGCCACCGAAGTTGCCACCTATGACAACATAAGCCTTTAAAATAAAACTTTTCAGTGTAGAAGACAACCAAATTCTACAGAATCGGGGGGTATTTTTTCTGTCTAGAGGGGAAGAAAAGCGTAGGAGTTTTGAAAAGACATTTATATGAACACTATTTTTAAAGGCACATACCACCCCCAACCCTAACTCAATTGTGACCAAAACCCACCAGCCAGACTGCCTAAAAGCCTCAATTAAAAGGCTTAATTAAAATCTTGGCTTTTCAGGAAATTTAAGACACACTGCTATTAAAAAAAAAAAAAAAGCAGCGTGGTTGTCAAGAAATAACCATACAGTTTGCTACATAAAGGTTTAACATGAGACAACAGCCACGTGTGCCTCAAAGCCATCAAAATTAATATAAATTAACACAAATTTTATACAAATGGTAAGTGAATGTAAAAATGTTTCCGAGTGAGAGAAAACCAATGGCTACCACCATCACAAAAAGAAAACTGACCTCCAGGTCCTCCACCATATCCGTTATACCCATCACCAAATCCACGGCCACTTCCATATCCATCTGTTGGAAGAAAAAACCGACAGTATTGCAATTCATCTGTAGCAAACTAACTGCATTCTCAAACCCCTATGACCTCAGGTACCAAACCTCAGATATTATTAAGCACACGTACACTTCAATTTAGAAAAATATATGTGAAAGAACACATCCAATCATCACTCTACATCTGTTTTCTTGCGTATGTAAGGTACCCAGTTTAAATTTTGGACACAGCCCTTCCACTGCAAAGGTCAGGCAAGTGCTGCGTAGAATTACAGTTGAGAAATCTCTGGATTCCTTAAAAAAATTTGTTACATTTAGGTTTATTTTGGCTTTTAATAAAATCCTTAAAAAAATAAAAATAACTTTGTTTTACTGAATATTCACATAATCTATTTGTGTGCTACAGAAGAGGACTCAAAGTTATTTTTCCCCAGAATTCTCGAACTGACACAGCTGCATTTCAGTTAAACAGCAGTAGACTGCAGTTACCCAAAACAACAGTGAAAATAAGGAAAAAAAAAAAAAAAAATGCTACAAACATGCCTGTCTTACCGGCTCCCCCTCTGAAATTGCTGCCAGGTCCTGGACCAAAGTTGCCACCACCTCCACGTGCATCACCAAAACCGAAGTTCCCTATAACAGTTTAGCATTTACAAGTGTGAGATCATGCCAAGTGAACACAAACATCAACCACAAACAATTAACTGTTACTTGTACATACCTCCTCTCCCACTCCTAGAATTTTGAACTTCCTGCATTTCCTGTCTAGAGAGCGCTTTCCTCACTTCTGCATTATGGCCATTGATGGTATGATACTTCTGCACTATAACCACATAAAATAAGATACCTTCAGCATTTAAGAACTGATCTGGCAACAAGTAAGAGTACCAGGCTTCCAAAAATTGTGTTATTTCCAAATTAATCCATAAAAATTCCTTATCATTTAAAAAACCTCAAATACCATACAATTTTTAAGCGAAGCAGTCGGTACTTATTTAAAATACATGTTCCCACACAATGCACCAAACTACAATCTAGCAAGTATTCACACACATAACTAATCCCAGTTATCTCTTTAGTTGAAATTTAACTTTACACAATTACCATAACTGCAAGGATTAATACTATCAAATGAAAGAGTGAAATGAAGCTTACTTACATACAATTTTATCCACAGGATCATGGTCATCAAAGGTAACAAAACCAAACCCTCTCTTTTTACCAGACTGTCTGTCAGTAATGATTTCAATAGTGTCAATTTTTCCGTATTCCTCAAAGTAGTCGCGAAGGTGGTGCTCTTCAGTGTCCTCTTTAATACCACCAACAAACAGTTTTTTCACAGTAACATGAGCACCAGGCTTTCCAGATTCCTGTTAAAAGAATCCTTTAAATTACCACCAAGAAAAAAAATTTCAAACCACTATTTTACCACGATTTCAAGAATGGAATACTGAAACAACTAAGATTTTTCATGCACTGAAGTAGCCCTCTTACGATGCATGTCCCTGCAACCTTGCTTGGGGGGCCTTCAGGGAGAGAAGTAACATGGGGTAATTTGGAGGTTTTTCCTCCCCCCCTTTAACGTCAAAGCCTTAAAAGTACCAAGAAAGATCAAGTGCTACGAAACGCATAAAAGTAAATAAAAAGCCTTAAAATATATTCAGAGAAATTATAAGATCAACTCTTTGAAAGAATGGCAAGTATTTCATAACTTAAACTAGGATATGATTTTTATAATTGAAATAAAGATGCGTCAGCTTCTTCTGCCCATTTCCCCAACAGCAGTGTGAAGGCCACATTTCGCTCTTATCAACAGCAAAGGTCCCTCGGCCTCAGCAAACCCACAGCTACGCATTTTAACCCCTATTCAAAATATGAATATACGAATATATGCAAAACCTGCACTTGCTCCTTAAGTACCTCTGTACCACAGTAACTTGGCTGAAAAGTTTACAGGTGCACTGCATTCCTGTGCACACACCTAATTTGTACCCTGAAAACCAAATATGCCTGGAGCTAAAACCACATTAGTCCCAAGATGATTTTGTACACCACCACTGGGGAAAAAAAAAAAAAAAAAAAAAAAAAGAAGAAGAATTTCCCTATTACGCTCTCTATTTTCAGTCACTTCAGTTATATACCGTTTAGAAATACCCAAAAAGATTATCGGAACAGAGTCAGGAGAGATTGACAGGAGCTTATTAATTTGAGGTTCAGCAACAATAACCATTCCAGAGAAGAATTAGTTTGGAGTTAGTATAATTACAGGCATCCAACATGTTTTCACTAACAATACTTTCAGACCCCAGTTGTGTCCCTTGCAGACATGACTCTACAACCAGGATAACTTAATAATTCACTGTAATAATAGACACTTATGTAATAGTGTCATTTAACAGACCAAAAGCATGGGAAATAGCAGCCCAACTACAGCCTTTTAACTAGAGAATTTAAACCCAGGCACTTTCCAACAAGAACAAAGCATAACTGTCTGACCAAAATAGAGATTCCTTTTTCAAAGCATGAAAAGTATCTGCTTTCAAAGTCATACTTACCTCCCTAGCCACAGCTCTCTTAGGCTCAACCACCCTGCCATCAATCGTGTGAGGTCTTGCAGCCATGGCCGCATCTACTTCAGCCATGGAGGAGAATGTTACAAAACCAAACCCCCTTGATCTTTTGCTTGCAGGATCCCTCATTACCTAAAAATAATAAACACATTTAAACAATTTCTATCTGTCTCATGTTAAGCTCAACACTAACAACATTTGGAAAAAACATGTAATCTTAATTTACCTTTTCCTTGATTTCACTACAAAACCCAATTATAAGAAAGTAGCAAGCTATGCTCATTAAGTACATGAACAGCACTGCTTGGCATCACAGAAATTCAAGCCACTGTTCTCCTCTAAGACTCTGACCATAACTCAGAAATGCTGCTGTTTTTCAGTGATGTACATGTATATTTATGATTGTTCTCTAAAAAAACCCACCAAAAACCTGAATGCATATTTTCAATTTAACTTTCTGAAGACCAGACTTTAAATTTGCGTTATGAAATATGTATTCACTGCTCCCAAAACAAATTCAGGGGAGGAACTTCTGCAAGAGTCACTGTCCTTAGAGGTACTTAAAAGATGTATAAACATGGCACCTGGGGACATGGTTTAGTGGTGTACTTGGAAGCATTAGGTTTATGGCTGGACTCTATGATCTTGAGGCTCTTTTCCAACCTAAGTGACTTTATGAAAACATCACATAGAGATATGACACGGAAAGACATCCTTTTTCAGCTTTATTGAGGCCACTTACCATGATATTGGCTTTCTACCAAAGGTTACCAATGACAGATGCAACCGGGCTCTGTGTAAGTACTCCCTAATACACTTCAACTAACAACACCCAAGCTAAAATTTTAAACTGTTGACATCAGTGGTTAGAGATAATCTGGCAGATTTTACGGGAAACAGATAGTGAGTACTCCCTAAATCAATCAACAGTTTGCAAGGGCAAGGCTGTGCATAGCTTCAATGGACTGAATAACGTATAAGCCACCCAACCGTACACTTAAGAAAAATTAATATTTTATCTTTTCGTTAAGCTATCCAGAAAATAAACTCCCTACTTTTACAAATTCTAAACATTCCATGCCATCATTGTGTATTGCTATGCCAAACTTACCACACAGTCTGTAAGCTTTCCCCATTGCTCATAGTAACTCCTCAAGCTTTCCTCTGTTGTTTCAAAGCTTAAGCCGCCAATAAACAGTTTGCGGAACTGCTCCTTTTCCCTCTATCACAAAAAAAGAAGATTACATTAATGTAATTAAAAATACCCTCTATACATCAGTATAATCAGACACCAAGCAAGACCTTCTAAAGTGTCAAAAACTTTCAGTAAAACTTATCTTTCAAAATTAAGCTTGGGTTTTCTAAATACTCTACCACTACTGAAGAAATTAAGCAGTTTACACAATTCTGTGTGTACACTTTTACAATACAGATTTAACAATGTGCTTCTTCCCATCTCTCCCTCCAAACATTAAGCACGAGGGACCACACTCAAAGACTTCCAGAACAATCCTCACAAAGATCTTTAGGAGATGCTTAAAAGGAAAGTAAAAACAAAATGAAAAGTTCTGATTACAGATAACATGAATTAATTTCTACTGATTCTACTCCAGATGGCATTAAAAAAAAAACACCACAAAACATTTTGTAATGAATTGTTGTACATGAATACTATCATGCTATTTACCCAAGGCATTAAAAACAATGATACAGCTAAAGATGTTCTAAAACTAAAACTAGTTGCCGATTCATATTTTCTCATTAATTATTAAAATAAATGAAAGCCAGAGCACCTGTAAAATTAATGTGGGATCCTGCACCTCTGGAATTAGCAGCAAACCTATCCGCCCTCAACAGCAGCGGTATCAAAATTAAGTGAATTCCTTTTAAAATGGAAATGTGAGTAATACGTATTTGCATAACTATCCACTAATAATTATGCTTTCAGCAAGATTTTTTTCCACTACCTTTCAGACAAGTTATTGCTGCTCTTGTTCAGGCATCGCAATTGCAATTTTCTACACACAAAAGCATCACTAGATCACACATTTTGCAATTTCATATGTCAAAGGGCAACAATTAAAATGCCCTAAAAAGTAGTTCCCTTCTACAAAACTTAAGATTTCAGAATGTTGTTTGAAAGAGAACTGGCCCACAAGGGACAAGAGAACTCAAATGCAACGATTACTTCAGATTTATGCTGTTATGTAACTTTACAAGTCAAGAAAGTCTGGTTGGGTGTTTGCTTTTGTGTTTTCTCTATGGTGGTGGTTGTTTTTTAAACCATCAAACACTGCATAGTTAGCTATAACTGACAAACATAACATGACCAACTATGCACTGGACATTAAGATCAATGTAAAAAGGAAGTTAGACAACCAATGACAAACAAGATTTGGAAAATAAGCAGAATACTTCAGTGTACAAACGCTTTTAGAAGTATTACGCCAATCTGCATGTAGACCAACATGCTTTTTCTAAGGTGGCCCAACGTAGGCCTGGATACAGATGCATGTAACAGAAAGACAGTTACTGTAGGTAGTATTGAATCAGTTTTTGTTGAAAATACACCACCCTATTACCAGCTTGAGATACTGCAGTTTGACAACCATGTCAACCATTCTACCTACCCCAATAAATACCATATTTGAGAATGATCAGTTTACATGTCTCTTAAAAACACTTGGGATTTGCTGCTGGATCTAGTACTTTTTCTTCCAAGGGACCACAGAGGAAGCTAGTACTGTCTCCTCCTTGTACAGGCAGGCAAAATTAGACCCAAGAGTTTAAAAGCAACAAACTCATTTTATGTCAAGTTTCCTTTCACATCATCTCATAAAAGGAATAAAAAAAAAGGATGCTGTATACTAGACTTGGACTAAAAAGTCACATGCTGTTAAGTCATACTATCATTTATAAAAACACTTCTTCCTATATAATCATCTTGCATCTAATAATGCACCTAATAAAGCACATTTATATTCTTACAAAAATATGAGAATCAGGCAAATTATGCCCTACACAGAGTAGCATCTAGGCACCACACATGTCATGACACAGCAATAATAAAATTCACTACCAGTTCAACTAAAACCACTGTGTGAAAATATCATAAACATGTTATTCCACTCATACGTGCGCAGCCTATGGATTTAGAGACTCTTTGTCTTAAATGTGTCAGTTTTAAGAAGCTCTGGTTAGTCTAGCATTAATTTCCCAGCAGGGTCCAGAGAGCTCTGACAATCTAAGTTTATGCTGAAGCTGTAAAATGTATGATAAAATTATTATCACTTCAGTCCCTTTCAGAATCTTGATGAAAATCCACTTGGTAAGAAAACCCACAGCACCCCACACATACAACCCACCCCTGCCAAGGCCCACAATCCAAAAGCCGGAAGAAAAACCTCCTTCAAGATTTCCATAGTGTGCTCTGTGATGCAAGAGGAAATCTTAATTAGCGCTTATTTTAAGCCTTCCTTCACAGGCTTAAAGCAACACCTTAAAGGACTGGAAAATGCATCGTCAGAGCATGGGAGTGTGTTTCATATAGCAATAATGTGTGCACAAATCCCCCAAGCTGAGTGCAGACTTCTGCGGAGTTAAGAACCCAAGTAACAAAAAACGGTTAACGGAGACAAGCGAGTGCCATCTCTGAACTACTACGTCTAGGCCCGCCAAAAGCAAAGCTGAGTTTATCGGTCCCAAACTAGAAAGTTACTGCGCTCTCTCTCTCCCCTCGCTCTCCAAGCGCCCCGTTAGCCCCTATACGTTCTACAGGGCCTTGCAATCCAACAGCCTGGTTGTCCCCCGCCCCCGCCGTTATCGGGAGGGAAGCAGTCACCGTGCCGGCTCCGCCATGTGGCGGGTATCAGGAACACAGGGGCCCCCGCAGCTAGAAGGGGAAAATGGCGCCCAGAAGCAGCCGTCGCCTCCAGGGACGGCGATGCGGCGGGAAAGAACTTCTGCAAGCACTAACTCCAGATGGAAAAGATTTTAAAAACAAACAAACAAACAAAAAAACCACCCCACAAAAAAATCAAAAAACTCAGGTTCTCGGGCTAACGAAAAGCCAAGTATTGCCAACCGCTTCTAGCGTGCACCTACACACACGGCACCAGGAACAGCTTGCAAACGCTCTTTCCCGTCCCTGCAGATTCTAGGGGCCTAGAGCTACCTGCCCGCCCGCCTCACAGCCCCTGATGCCCTCCCGCCGTACTCGCCTTGGGAACGATCCTCACGGCCTCCCGCACCAGCGAGTCTCGGCGCCGCCATTTTACCCCTCCCCCTCACCACCGCCATTACCAGCAGCGCCGCCCCGACCGGCCGGCACCTCGCTGGGGAAAGGCGACTCCCCGGATGGCGCACAGACTGACCTCCATCGCCCTATGCCCCCTCTCCTCCAGCCCTTCACGGCAGCTGGGCTAACGGGTACGTCGAGAACTCGCCACCCGCCATGCACGGCTACCACGGCTTCCGCCTTCCTCCCTCGGGCTGCGCACCAGCCCCAACCGCCGCTTCCAGAACCTTCCTCCCCGCCGCTAACGCTTCCCCTGCGGAAAGACAGCCAGCCCCTCTGCCCGCAGAGCCGGCAGCGGCAGCCAGACCTGCGCCAACCGGGATTCAAGCCCGCTCGTAACGCCCCACAGCCGGAAAAAAAACAAAACCATATATAAATCACTCCCTACGCATAACCAAAGGTGCCGCCCGCCTTAAAAGCAAAGTCTGAATTTGCCCTTTTCACGTACCATATTCTTCATGGTTAACGTATTCCTGCTCGAGAGTACCGTACAACTGCTCAGTAATGGCTGCCTGAACTGTTACGTAATTTGAAATTCAGCTCCACGTAGCGCTAGCGCCCTCCTCCTCCACCCCAGGCTCGCTTCCGAGGTTTTCGTTTAAAAAAGTAAAATAAAATAAGGCTCGAATCAGGAGCTTAAGTATCTCCGATGGGGCAGCAGATCGGTATAACGCCCCTACGTGCTATTTATCACGTAATAAAAAGTCATCAACTCCGTTAGTAATGGCCGCCTCCGAAATGAGCCGAAGGAGCCGTCGTCGTCGAGCTTATCCGCTTCGGCAGTCGCCGGAAAGAGCCGAAGGGGTAATGGGAACCCATTCGTTTTGCTTCGGCAATTTCCGGAACCTGCGACGTAGGCGTGGCCGGCGCTCGGCGCGCGCTCGGCGATTTCCGGCGAGATGGACGCCGCAGCCCTCCGACTAGCCGAGCCCATTCGGCAATTTCCGACAACGGAAGAGACTCGTGATACGTGCCCGAGCGGACTCGACACCGCCCCGATCACGACTGGCACCGCGTCGCTTTTTTTTTTTTTTTTTCCGGAAATTGCCGAACGGCCCCGAAGGCTCAAAGCGAGCGGTTATAATTAGCCCAAAGCAGCGTCGTGTCGTGTCCCCCCCTCATCCCCGTTGCCCTCGACCTGTGGTGCCGGCAGGGAGCGGGGCGCCGCGCACCCCCGAAATCTGTCGTCCCGTTTCCCCCTCCCCCGTTGTCGGCGGCCTGTCCCCTTCCCGCCCCGCCCGGACCAGAGGAAGTGATAACCGCCCTGATTTTGGCGCCAGCGCCGGCACACGGCGGGGGGGGCCGGGGGAGGGAAGCGGACTTCGCTTCAGCCTGCTCCGCTCTGCCCCGCAACTGCCGGCATCGGCGCTCCGTTCTTCCTTCCTTCCCTCATTCCTCCCTCCCTCCCTTTTTCCTCTCTTCGGCGGCCTGGCACGCACCGCGACAAAGGGTGAGTGCTGCCGCCCCGCGCACCAGGGAAATGGCGCTGGAGCTGCTCTTTTCTTCCCGCCCCCTCTTCCCCCCCCCCCCCCCCCCCCCCCCCAGGCTCCGGGTAAAAGCCAGCGCAGATCCACCCGGAGTGAACCCTCCCCAGCCGACTCCATCCCTCTCCCCACTAATAAAAGTGTTTCCGAGCCCCCCTTCCTTCGCCTCCGCTAACAACTAGGCCGCCGCGCCGCAACGCGGGAAATGGCCGCGCTCCGAACGAGCCCAAGCCGCGACGAGCTTCAAACCCACCCCGGCGTTTCGGGGGGAGAGGGGGATCTCGCCGGGGCCGCCCTCCCGCACCGACTGCGGGTCTCGCTCCGCGGCGGGCGGTGTCCGCGCCGGCCCAACGCGCCCTCATGGCGGCGGCCGCCATCATGGCGGCTGTAGTTACCGGGCGCCGCCGGCCCGTTCCCCCCCTCGCCCGCCCGCCGGCTCACCCAGTCGCTTTCTCTGTCGCCGCGAGGCATCTTCCTTCGTTTGGACGCCTGGCGCGGTCCTGCGCTAGCCCCGCGTTGGAGAGACGTCTTGGCCCCCCTCCTGTGGCTGGCGGCGACGACGGTCGGAGGTTGCAGCTGGCGCGTAGGCGGCGGCGGCGTCCTGCGCTCTGTGCCCCGTCAGCCGCCGGCGCGCACTGCTCGGCTCAGCCCAGCCCAGCCCCACCAGCCGCCGCCGCGCCCGCCCTGCGCCGCGCCGCGCCGCCGCTCCCCTCCCTCCCTCTCTCCCTCCCTCCCTCTCTCCCTCCCTCCCTGCCCACCCACCCCCGCCCTCCCCTCCCTCCCTCCCTCCCGCCTTCCTTCCCCCACCCCCCGCCTCAACCCCCCTCAGTTGTCGCCGTTGCCGCCGCTGCTCAGTGCGCGCAGGGCGAGGGTGAGGAGGAGACGGCGGACCCGAGCGGCTGGGCACCATTGAAGTCTGTATCCTTCTCTCTCTCCCCCTCTATTTCTCTCGCTCTAGCCGCCTCCTTTTCCCCTCCACCCACCCCGCCGGCTCCCCCTTCCCCTCTGCGCCCCCGCGGAGCGGGCCTCGCCTGCGGGGAGATGTGGGACGCAGCCCCCCCCTCCCCTTCCCCCCCCCCCCTTCGGGTCTATACGCTGCCGCTTCCTTGGCGGCGGGGGGTAACGGGCGGAGCGGGGTCGCGGCCCCGGTGGTTGTACGGAGGGAGAGACGGAGGGAGGGCCCCGGAGCCAGCGGGCTTTACCGCGGGGAAGGAGGGCTGCGCCGGGGGGCGGGGGCAGCGGCACAGCGCGGTGGAGGCGCTCGGGAGACAAAGCCAGCCCGCCACCGCCGAGGGGTTGCCTCCGCCACCGGGCCTGCCCGCGCCGGGAGGCGGCGGTGATGGTGGTGGTGGCGGCGGCGGCGGCGTGTGCCGGGCCCGGGGGAAACGTGGCGGCGTGGGGGAGGCGGCGTGGAAGGGGCCCTGGCGGCGGGGGCTGCCCGGGGCGGGAGCGGCGGGTCCCCTTCCCCCGGCCCTCAGCGCCCGGGGCGTCCCCGCCGGCCTCATGCGTGCCCGCCGCAGGCCCGAGGCGCAGCCTCTCCTAGCAGGCCTCCGCCAAAGGGCTGCCTTCATTTTCTGGTGGGGGTGGCACGGGGGTGGTGGTTGTTGTTATCGTTATTATTATTATTGTTGTTATTTCTTTTCCCCTTTCTCCTGCCTTTCAAACGGGGACAAGCCAAGCCCCTCGGCGCTGGGGCACTGGTCCCTGCCCTTCTCCCACCTCGCCTGCCCCCTCCCTCCCCCCCCCCTCACGCCTGTGGGGCTGCCAAAATCCACCTCCCCCGGCGGGGGAGAATCGGGAGGGAATTGCCGCGTCCCGGGGGGGTGTTTCTGGCCTTGAAGGACTTTCTCTTTTGCCTTGCCCCCCAGGCACATGGGGAATTGTAACAGTTGTATAGTTTGCAGTGGGGCGGGGACAATACATGCCTAAGGAGGTGGCCGTTATGAGAAATAACATGGAAAAGGGGACGGATTGTGTTCAACGTCATTTGCATAGGTTAATTATGTAGTATGTGCAGCTTAGCTGAGTTAATATTGCTCTAGGACCTTAACTCTTGCAAACTTGAGAATTGGAAGGCAACGTTATAGTTGCATTAAGATAAATACTTGCTTTTTATAAGCATTTACTACAATGTAAGAGTAATGGGTCACTCATTATTACACCACAGATCTGTAGCTGCTCCCCACCAGATTCGCAGTTAATATATGTAGGTGTATCTTGATTAACTGCTGGAATCTGAACCCCTGTTCTGTTGGGTTTAAGGAAATAAGCATCCCTGATGGTCCTCCCCCTTTTCCCTAGAAACATATCTATGCCTTAGAAGGCCTTTGGAAAAACCTTTTTTCAGCCCTATGTACCACTTTGTCAGTATTGTTTGTCCTGGCTAGCATAATGGTGCGTTACTGGGTTATGCCGGACAAAGTAGTAACCTACTTTTTGTTCTGGATTTAATCCGTATTAGAAATGTTATATGCAGTGAATACATGGGGGTTGGAACAAGGACCATGCTTGTATTGGGATGCCTTTCTTCGAGTAATGTAAACTTCCTTTTAATTGTCATGCATTTTTCTAGTAAAAGCTCTGCAAGTCTGCAATAAAAATGGCCTCCAATAAAACTACATTGGTAAGTTCATGCACACCTAAAGTATATAAGGATTTAATCAACATATATTTCTTCAAACTTATAACTTGGCATCTCCATTTAAAAGATACATCCACATCTCCCCTCCCCAGCATTATTCTGACCAAAATTTCAGATCCAGAAAGTAAGGCTACTAGAAAGGACATTGTCTTTGGCTTTAAGAAATCGGCCATTTCTAAAGAGGCTTGTTGGGAAAAAAATAAATATTAAAGGACTCTGCACTAATTCATCTGTCCTACAGTAGAAAACACTAAGGATTTTTTTAGCCTCCTTTCAGCACACCATGTAATTCATCATATATGTAAAAAATAAAATCCAAATCACTTATTCATTTATTTTCTCCCAGTGTATTTGGGGAAAACTAATTGCCTGAGAAAAGGCAGTCTTTACAGATGAAAAATAACATTATTGGGAAGTGATGTGGCGTAGTTAAGATGCCTTTTGAAATTATTTTAAACAAATAACAGTTTCTTTGAATTTCATAGGAGCAGAGATTATCAGATGTCAACCCCCTTCTGGACAGTTTTAATGATGCATTCATGGATCTCAAGTCCTGTAAAGCTTTGCTTGACGTGAAAATACAGACTTCTAAGGGCAGTTGGTTGCTGGTTACCATTTGACTAGTAATGACACATAGTTTGGTGAAAAATAAAACTGTAGCGTGAGATGCGTCTGAGGTTGAGGTGGGGAAGTAAGCAAAAATACATGAGTACAATTTAAAATCGGGATAACAGAATAACTGATTTATAATGCACTGAAAAGGCCTGTTCTTAACTTTACTGAAATGATTACTGGTTGACCCAGATCGAGATATATTAAAACTTGTATTAACTCCTGGCTTAGAACTGCAGTGGAGTGCTTCCTTTATATTGTACAAATATCAAACTATTTTAAAAGATTTCACCAAGGTGAATGTCTGAACTTGCTGTTAATAATTGATTGCCCGCTTTTCCCTAATTTGAGGAAGAGAAGGAGTTAGTCAGCCAGGGGAGGGGGTGCCTCAGGGAGAGGAAAGAATCTGTGAATGCAGTATTTTTAATCTTTTGATGTTGTTGAGAATTTTGCTGCACAGGTCAGGAAAATCAGTTATGGTTCCCATGGGAACCATAACTAATTCTGCTGCATTATGTATTTGCATGCGAAACCTAAACGTATTAAGAGATAGCATAGCTGTGCAACTGTAGTTCCGTTTTTGTTACTTCTTGTATGTTAAAACCCTTCACAACAGTGTCACATCAGTGTTTTAACCTTGCCCCTCAAAGAAAGAGTGATTATCCACAGATCTGCATCTGTCATATATGACTTCTGAATGCAGAAAGGGAACTGAGCCATCCATGGGCATTCAGTGGTCAAATGCCAAACTTACAGCTCACAACATGCAACCCTAGAGCAGGCAGCTTCAGGAGTCTATTGGACATTTAGTAGCCTTTAACTTCAGTCAGGTACCCCATTCATTTGGCTGAGATTTACATTGCTTTGTGTAATCTCAGTATGTACAGTTTTTAACTAACATTCAGTGTTTCTGCAGGTTCTGCAATCAAGTATTAATTTAATAGGTTAGAAAGGCTCAAGAGTTTGGGAAGCAGTGCTGATGCACACAAGAGCCAATTAGATCTCTAATGTTTCAAACACAAAGCAACATACTCTTGATTTTGTTATTTCTTACTGCACTTCAAAAAAATACAGACCTCCGTGACATTAATTTTCTTCTGTGAAAGATTATATAGACACTTAGGTCTTAGTAAGTAAAAATAAGTTTTTGCTTTGATACAGAAATCCAAAACCTTTATCTTTAAGTGACAAGAATTAGTGAGGCTGAAAAGAGTACCAGAAAACAATCTTCCACTGAATCAAAGAATTGTAGTCCAACGGAGAACGCAGATGGAGATGTTCCCTGCTTGTAGCCTGCTTGCCTCATCACCAGTAATTATAATGTTATTACTATGGTATAGTGAGTCTGTATCTTCCTCCTCCTCCCCCCCCCCCCCGCCCCGCTTCTTTTTTTATTTGTTTGTTATCCTCATCTCTGCCCCTTTCTCTCTTTTCACACTTCCATTTCTTGAAAGAAACTGCCTTGAAGCGTTGGACATCTTCATGTTTTTATTTTCCTTCAGTTTCAGTCTTACATTCTTCTTCCTGTGGAGGCAAAAAAAGCCAGTGTGCTGAAGTTGACACCTTTCAGTCATGAATGCTGTGGTCAAAATACACCTGGGATATGCAGGCAGTTAAAATCTAATTGGAAATACATGGTCTATTTTAGATAATCTCTCTTCTATGCTTCCAAATCAAAACAAATGTCACACCAGATATAACCATATACAGAAACTTGCTGTTTGAAAGAGACATTTGAAACTTTACCTTCTCTTAATTGTTTGCACCTTCAATTTATCTGTTGCTAATAGAGTAAAGCTATTTTGTGGAGGGGGGGAAAATATTTATGAAGAGTAAGGGGCACAAAGACAGGGCTTTGGAAAGAAAGAATCTGCTGCAAATATTCAGTTTACAAAAGTAAGACAGTTCTTATGTCTAACTTTTTTTTTAACCTTTCATCACATCAAGACAAGATTCTACAAAGTCTAAAAATTTGACAGTTCCAAAATTGCTTCGCAGTGTTCTCAAACTAACCCACATTAATTCTAGAGAGGACTAGAGAAAGGCCATCAAGCAAATAGAGGTGCTCTATGATTTTTGCTTGTCTGCTTTCTGTTCTGTAGGAAGTGCATTAGTGAGGAATTAGTTCTGTCCACTTTGATTTAGGGTGCTGCATGACTACATGTTTTAGGAGCTTAATACTGCTCCCATTAGTTTATGGCTGCCACTTTAACAATTTTCTTATAAGGTGCGGTCCAAAATGGCAAGCAAACAACTTTTGGTCTGCTAGTGCTCCAGAAATGTGATATGACAACATGATAGGCTTGTTCCAACCTTTTTAAGATTACAAACAAGGAAATTCTGAAATGTGTCCTTCTATTACTATTTAATTGTGCCTTATTAAACTGGGAATGCCTTGAGGATGATGTGGATGTAATATTTATTTTAAGAACTTAAAGAATATTATTTGAAGTATCAAATGTAAACTTAAAACACTTATAAAGTTTTTTAAGTTAGCAAAATTTCATTTACATGTTAAGTGCTGTACTTAAGTGTAGCTGTCTTAAATTTTTGCACCTTTGTGACATCTGTTTGAATGTAAGTTACATCGGTGCGTGGCTAAGAATGAGAAGGGACTGCAGTAGTGGAATGCTCCTAGCATGCATCCTGTTCAATAGTTACGGGTTATTGTTGAGTATTTTGCTTATTGTAGCAATACTTCATAAACTTTGCTCCCATCAGCTTCACCTTTTTTTTTGGAAAAGGTAGTAACCACCTTTTTTTGAGTACCATCCCTTTTCTATGTTATGCATTTTCACAATTCCCTTATTACTTTTCTTTACTTCTGCCTAATGCTGTTTCTTGCCCTCTGCCTTTTCATAGGCATAGAGTTAACTTTTAGAAGCTTGATAAATTTTTGAGCATGTAGCACTAAGAATTAAATTTATAAGGGGAGTAGAGGCACTGGGTGTATGGACAAAACTATTTCACCTTTTAAAAACTGGTGTTGGGTATCTCATTAACCAACTGAAAAAAAACCCCAAAACATTACCATGTCTTGCTCAGGTTACCTGACCACATGCAGTAACATAAAAAGGGGTCTGAGCTTCTGGCTTTAGTGTGAATATTTACGTGATTCTTTGCTGTTTACTGAGCAAAGTTGGATTTGGCCAGTGAAGTAACTTGTGTAAAGGAAAAGAATTAATAATATCATTCTGAATTTCTTTTGTAGCACAAAATGGGAAAGAAACAGAATGGCAAAGGTAAAAAAGTTGAAGAGGCAGAGCCTGAAGAATTTGTTGTGGAGAAAGTCCTGGACAGACGTGTTGTAAATGGAAAGGTGGAATACTACCTGAAGTGGAAAGGATTTACAGAGTAAGGCATTACCTATTTCTTTTTCCTAATAGAATGCTAAATACTAACCATTTATTTGAAATAACTATGCAGAGAGGGGATTGGATGATGGGGATACATTTTAAAGAATCTCAAGGGAAGAACATCCATAAATGCATATTCAATTAAGGCAGTCAAGTATTAAAATAAAATAGAAGATATGTAGCTTAGAGTTTGTGCTACATAAAATGTTCCAAGACTTTTACCAAGTCCTTAGCGATCGTTCTTTTACCACTGTTCTTTGATTTAGCTTGTGTCAGTATCTATCAAGGTAAGCTAGACTGACAGTTGTTATATGTGTGGTGGAATGGATGTTACTTCTGAGTAAGAAATTTTGGAGGGATTTAAACTGCAGGCAGCTCTGAAATGATGAATTTGAAGCAGATAGTTTGCTTATTATTCACTTTTCTCAACCGCTCTCAATTTAGATGAATTTGCATGAGGAATTCTGTGGCATGGTTGCCTTCATTAGGCATACCTGAAAGGTATCTTTTGAGTCTCTTTCCCAGGACTTAATGGAAGCACAAGAAAGTTGTACAGTGGACTTAAAAAGTTGATTGTTAAAGGCGGCACATATTTATGCCTCCTCCTTCCTTCCTGTGACCCTTTCTGGCAGACAACTGGCAGAAAAAAGGTGATGCACCTAGCATTTGAACATAAGTAATTACATATACAATCTTATTGTTGCATACCTCCCAAAATGATTGCATTGCAACGTTCTACATTCTAGCACCTGAAATTTTTGTAGTGATAAGTGCATAAACGCAAAATACAACGTGTTTAGCATTTGAGGGTCTGATTTAAACTTGTAGAAGATAATTTGTAGGCCAACTGCTTGTGCAGTAGCACTGTGGCCGTATTTGTACATGAGGACATTCTAATGAGGTGCTTAGTTGTTGTAGGGAACATTCATGGGCTTTTTAAAATTTTTGTTAACAAAATGCACGCTCACTGGAACATTTGCAGTGACCAGCCCTTGACATGGAACCTGAAGGAGGGAGATAGTTCTAGGTATAGTTGATCTCCGTGCTCAGAGACAACTTTTGAGAGCGTTCCTTGCATATAGAAGCTTAGGCATATATACTTACACTTTTTTTGTAGTAAATGTTGTGTACATTCTGTTTTCCGTAAGTCTTGGTGCTCATATATGATTTGTTTGCATGGACAGTCTTTAGGGTGAACCAGGGAAGGGAGTCAGTTTAAATGGACAGGTACATTTTGGTAGGGTGAGGATTCCTTGTTTTCACTCCTATGATCCCACCCAGATCATAAAATAAGCAGCTCTATTAATTCCTATATCTGCAGTTTAAGAACGTTGTTTTTCAAAAGTAGCAGAGCCTACTTCTTTCAGTCATCACATGCAGTACATGAAAGTTAATAAAGATGGCAAGATAAGCATCTGTACGTTTAAGAAACCTGCCTTACATAATGAGAAAAAAGATAACTTGCTTAAGGTGAGCCATGTGGCTAGTTTTACATTTTTCTTCTTTTCCTAGTTTTACGTAAATGTGTGTTTGTTTCAGTGCTGACAACACATGGGAACCTGAAGAAAACTTAGACTGTCCAGAGCTAATTGAAGCTTTTCTGAACTCTCAGAAAGCTGGTAAAGAAAAAACAGATGGCGCCAAAAGAAAATCGTTGTCAGATAGCGAATCTGATGATAGTAAATCAAAGAAAAAGCGTGATTCTGTAAGTATATGTGCTCATGTGCCAAGCTTTGTTTTTCCTGTGTCTCTTCCCTACCTCTCCATCCCCATCCCCCCCAAAATCCTGTTGTGACTTTGAAAATAAGAGCAAACATGGATTCAAAACTACAAATCACACAGCATCTGGAACTGTGGTTTGAAAAGGGTAATCATTCGTGGTGGTTAATGAGGCTGTCCAAATGGTGTGTAAAAGATGATCGATTGACATAATGACTAAAAGTTTTTGCATTGTCCCATGATGCTTACTGAATAATTGAAAGTAAGATTTTGGTTAAGAGTTATTAATGAATGGTATTAAGTGGTCAGTTTGTATTAGAGCAAATGGTTCACAAATGGATCAAAGCCAAAGTTCTGTTATGAATTTCGTATTTAGAATATGATTTTGAACAGGTGAGTGGCAAGATGGCAGAATGTGAAGACCAGGCAGGTACTTAGATTAGGACCAGACATGATTATGGAGAGGAAGTAGAAAGGGTGACTGAAGAAAGCCTAGGTTTTTTTAAAGATCTGGCTTTCTCCTACAATTTAAATGAATGAACAACATGACAAATTCAGTGCTGATATGTACAAAATAATGCACATATAATAATGTGTTCAGTAATTTGCATTTTTCTCTGTAAACTTTCAAACTAGCAATTTGAAATGAAACTGGTTGGCAATGTTAGTGGTTTGCTGAAGACATCTGTTGGATGTGCGGTTACCATCAAAAAAGTTGGAAGCATCAGAAGGAGCAGTTGATGAATAATACAAAGAATATTTTAGTTTCTCTATAAAGTCAATTGTGTGGCTTCATCTGGTACGGTATTGGACACTGTCTCAAGAAGGATGTTGTGAACCTAGAGGAACTAATAGAGGAAGTAGTCATGATATTCCTTACCACCAGCATCATCTCAATGGGCCAAGGGTTGAGATATTCCCCAAGGGTGCACTGTCACGGTTGGCTTAAGCTAACCTCAGCCTGTTGTTTTGCTGAAAAGGATGTGTTTTTCCCACTTCCAGGAGTGCATTTTTGCTTTCCTTCTTTTGTTGGTTTTACTGGCCATGCTTGCTTGTTTATCTGCTTTAGGGATTTTTAGATCACTTGTTCATCTATTGAGTTTTCAGAAATAAATGCTAGAAACACTGATGTAAAATTCCTTCATTGTTACTCTACATCTAAATGACTTGGCCTGAAGATCAGTCATGAAAAAAATAAAATGTCATCTTCAGACAATTATATGTAATTATAGCTTTTATAATTATGTCAGGCTATATATTTTGGTTCTGATACAAGCACATATATATACACACACAAGAATGCATATATCTAGCTCTAATGCCAAAACAGAATTTTAACTTAAACTAGATAACAATCTTCTAACTTACTTGATAGGTTGATAAACCAAGAGGGTTTGCAAGGGGTCTTGATCCTGAGCGGATAATTGGGGCTACGGATAGCAGTGGAGAGCTTATGTTCCTCATGAAATGGTAAGTCTTACATGCACAGTTCTTGTCCATATTAAGAGAGGGCAGGTGGTTGCACTTAGACTAATGAGACAGCTTCATTTCAGGAGAAAGGCAGTTGGTGATATCCTTATTAACCTTGTATTCTTAGAAAAACAAAGCTTGTATAATCACTACTTATTCCCTCTTCCTTCCAAAACCAAAATAACTTCAGCTTCTATTGGTTCAGTTTTACAGAAGTAGAAATTTGAAAGGTAAAATCTCATAAGATATGGAAAAATTGGCACTTGGATGGAAAAGCTGGATCCCAGTAGTGTTCTTGCTGAGGGAACGGCAGGCAGAACTCCAACTTTACATGTTTCAATAAGCAGAAGCCAGCTCCTGGATAGCCAACCTTTTAACCAACTGTAGCGCCAGCTGTTCTGCATGCAACAAAGTGAATAGAAAATAGGAATGAACTCATGGAGCAGGCTGAAGTTGAGATGAGGAACAAACAATATGAAGGCTGAGAGAGTTGGGGTTGTTCAGCCTGGAGAAGAGAAGGCTCCGGGGAGACCTTATAGCAGCCTTCCAGTACCTGAAGGGGGCCTACAGGAGAGATGGGGAGGGACTCTTGATCAGGGAATGCAGTGATAGGACGAGGGGTAACAGTTTTAAACTGAAATATGAGAGATTTAGATTAAATATTGGGAAGAAATTTTTCACTATGAGAGTGGTGAGACACTGGAACAGGTTGCCCATGGAGTTGTGGATGCCCCATCCCTGGAGGTGTTCAAGGCCAGGCTGGAGATGGGGCTTTGAGCAACCTGGTCTAGTGGAAGGTGTCCCTACCCATGGCAGGGGGGGTTGGAACTCAATGATCTTCAAGGTCCCTTCCAACCCAAACCATTCTATGATTCAGTCAAGGAAGGGTTTATCGTTTGGGCTAGTAAGAGGGGAGAGTGATGGGGGGAGTTTGCCTTGTTGGGAGGGTTGGGGAAGACCAGCTTTATTAGCTACAGTGTTGACAGAAGACTGCTTGTCTTTCCTTAGTGAAGAAGTAGGATAAAATTAAACTTCTTTTGCAGTGTTAAGAATACAAGAGATTGAATTAACATTTGCTGGGGGTCAGATTTCTTGTGGTGGTGGGATGAAAAGAATGATAGCTTTCCACAGCCTTGGAGAAGGGTATTGTTTTCTGAATGGAGTCAAACTGAGTGGTCTCCAGAGAAATGATTTGTCATGTGATGTGCATGGACTGCTGAAGATTAGTGCTTTAGAAGATCTGTCTGCCTTCCGCCTTTTCAAATTCTCTATAAATTTTATGTAAAACTGAGAAGAGTTGCAAAATACAAATCGTGACTATTTGCATTTCTGTAGTGATAATTGACAAAATAACATACAAAGGAGTTGTACAAAAATAAGCTTTTTTTTTGTTTAGTTACTGTTGATTAGTTTTTCGTAATTGTGTGCAACAAACATAAATATGAATATGTGTGCACAAAACTGAGTTGTAAAGGCAGCATACACTCCAAAATGGAATCTGAAGCATGTCAGACTGGAAGTTTGGGATTTTTTTATTACCCCAAGACAGCCTCAAGAATAGAAGTATAAAACACAGCAAGTTACTTGCATAAACAGTAAATATAATTTGCCTGTAAATACCACCTCGTAAGACTAATGCTATTGATTTTTTAAATTCTCACTTTGAAGTTTTGATTATGCTTTAAAAGACAAAATTAGCAAATTTTTACTTCTTTCATTACATACTACAATAGGTTAACTGTATAAATGGTTCCCTTTGAATAGCATTTTCCTTTCAAACAGAAGAACCATGTAAAGGGAAGGAAGATACAGCTATGAAACCTTGTCATTAGCATGGAAATTCTTGGTAGCGAAAGGTATACTGAAAAATGATTTCTAGCTGACATTCTTTTCAGAATTTATGACCTTTCAAGAGCTGCTAAATTTACTGAATTAACGATTATGCATTTTTCTTAAATCCCACTCTCTTCTACATCAGGAAAGACTCTGATGAGGCAGATCTGGTGCTGGCCAAAGAAGCTAACGTGAAGTGTCCTCAGATCGTAATTGCTTTTTATGAAGAGCGACTAACTTGGCATTCATGCCCAGAAGATGAAGCACAATAATTGTTTGCATTGCTTTTTTATATATATGAATATTAAAACCTGAAATTTGATTTATTAGCAATGTGAGAAGCATACATTCTAACAAGAATCAAATTTGATATTTTTTTGAAGTAGTATGTTTTTGCATCAACAGCAAGTAAATAAAAGCTTTCTGCAACTTGTTTCATTTATCACAAGAGAGCATTTGATACTACTTCCTCCATATTAGGTAAAAGCTTTTATAAAACATTCATAAACTTCCATAGTTATTACAGAATCATACTGAATGTCTAAACAAACTCACAGATGTTTTGTAGTCTTCTATACTATTGATGTGCATGTATCTTCTTTACCCAAACCTAGCCCTTTAAACCTGTAGAATCATTCTTTTTAGTATTTGGGATCGCTTGGTCACAAGAAGGCCGGGTGAAAACTAACTTTGTAGTAATTTGAATGTTATCAGACTGTATATTGTTTACTTTATTGTAAATACTGGTGAACAGTGGTCAATAAAATAGTTTTATATTCTTCCTTTATACTGATAGGCTGTGACTCTTTTGAAGCGGTATGATATTTCTGAACTTTTGATATGTTAAGCTCTCGATTCGTAATATATTTAACTGTAAGTTGTTTTTTGGGGGTAGATTGATTAGTTAATATTACCCCATTGCTACTCCGTAATCACCAGACAAATACCAGGCTCTGATTCTTTGTATTTTTCCCTGCAAACAATGCCTGAGACATGTTTTTCTTCAGTCAGGAGGGGCCAGTGACATGAGTGTGCTTTGGTTACTTAAACGTTTAAGTCACAGATGGTGACCATACCACCTAGATACAGCTGCTGGTCACGAGGCCAAGTGGCCTCTGTGGGTATACTGGGAAATATTTGACATGTGTTGACAGTATCAGCCTTTGCTTTAATTTCAGGTCTTAATAGAAGGCTATAGTGTTACTAGTGGTTTGGATGGAATTACTCTTCGGGCAGTGGCCTGAAGGATAGTTAGCTAGCTCTGCCTTTGAAGCGGAATATTTTAATGAAGATGCTTCAGTCATATACTTAAAAAAAAAAAAAAAAAAAAGAGACTGTTTCTATTTCAGATTGAATATTAAAATTAGTCTTACAATCAGCTGCCTGGCAGAAGTAAAGAGTGGGGAACCCAGGAGGAGGAAAGTTGCCTTTTCCCATTCTTCAGTTGCCGTTCCTCTTTTCACTTGCTTTCATCTACACACCACCTCTTTCGGCTACCATGGTATAGTTTGCCTTGGGCTCCGCCTCTCTAGATGTCAGTGGCCAAGCTTGTTTCAGAACTCCCCTTAATTGAGAACTTTCACTGAAAAAAATTCATCCTGTAATATGCTACTGTGAGAGTCCTAGGTGAGACAGTTAAGGTTGCCCAGCTATGTTTTCTTCAAAGGTTAAAAAGAGATGGTTATTCCTGGAAACTCTCATGGTGTGCTGAGGAGCAGGAAGGAATTCAGGCAGTGCTTGATGTTCTTTAGATACTGCTTCACAAATCATTACTGTAACTATTTGTCCTTACATAGTTTCAAAAGCCATTTACATTGTGACTCAGAACTTGTCATTGTAAAACAGTTACTGTTAAAGCACCGAGGGGGCTAAACTGATGCTAAATAACCTTTTTTATGGGTAATGGCTTTGTCTTGTCAAGATTCAGCACAGAATTCAGTCACCATCTCTTTGTGGCTGTAGGAAAAATCTGATATCCCTGTTAGTGTGGGGTTTTCCTTGCACCAGGTAATGAAATTTCGGAGTTTAGCCAGCTTCTCTTGCCTGTTCTCAGACAAATTACCCCAATTTGTCATATGTGCAAGTCTTCTGCAGAGTTCATGGCTTATTTCTTTGGGGCCTATAACAGGAATATTTATATACCTATAGGGTTCTGAAATCCTTGCTTTTTGGTGTTTTTTTTAACCTGGTAGCTTGAGAAATACACAGGCTAAACAAGATTCCAAAGCAGCACGTGTTATCCTGCCCGCGTCTTCACTACGGAGTGCTTTGCTTTCTAAAGAGTCTTAAAACTTCTATTCTACAGTTTGCGTTTTGTTGTCTGAAACTTTGCGGTTTCTATACTTTGTTTCAAGTGTGGATATCCAGTTTATATGAAGTTGCTGATTTGAAGCGATACAGGTTAAACAGTTGATTTAAATTATCAGTATTGTAAGTGATAGATATAGAGATTTTTGTTGAAAGGTTGATTCTCCTTAATTTGTAACCCTTAAAATATAGATTTGCGACTAGATGCAGCTTTTACATTGTATTTGGTTCTTCCTTCTGACTATCCATAAAAGTGCACTGTATTCACATTTAAATAACTTTACGGCTTGTTAGACAATTATTTAGATTTCTAATTTTTTTCATTATGACGGTAGAAACGCTGACTGGTATTTGTTTCCCTGTTTTTTTTCCCTCCTCACTTTGTGTCAAACTGCATTTTGATAGTAATGAAATGCAACACTTTAAAGTTACAAGTTATGTAAAATTATACTGAATGTGCTGCATACATATGCAAAAAGTTAACAAATGTTATTAATTTAAAATTAACTGATTAAATAAATGAGATATCTTCTGTAGTTAGTGAGTTGTGCGGAGGTTTCTGGTCATTGTCCTTTCTTATACCAAAACAAATAGGTTGCAGGTTGTCATTTCGAGATTACTCTGTGTTGATGCTGCTGACCTCAAAAAAACCCCAGTTGTGCTTACTCCAATACTACTACTCACCCCAGCTGAAGAAAATAATCTTGATTTAAACATAACCAGGTAGTGCTTGGTTATGCAAAATTCAAATCATGATCAGTTATGGGGCATCATCCTCTCACAGCCTGGTTCTCACTTTGTTAGGAAAGGCTAAAACTCCTAATTTGTTCATTAGTATTGAATTAATTGCAAATTAATTAAAGAGCAATTGCTGTTAAACGGAATAAAACAAATATTCTTAGTACCTGCAAAAAAAGCTCTCAGCATTGCAAGTGAATTTTACCAGTTCAGCACAAACGGATTCTACGTGCTTCATGGTAATTCTTCTAGATTTATGGTCTGGTTCTCTTTAAACTGCTTGACAGTTTCTTAACAATGCGTTATGGTACATTTGGGGCTCAACATGTGTTGCCATAATTTCAAATGTAACCAGAAGTACATTTATCCTTTAACTGCAAATTGTTATTTATCTTATTTACTCACCTAAATGAGGCTCTTGAACTTTTCCAACCTACAAAATATTTATAGACCTTTAAGATCATTCAGTCCAACCGTAAACCTAACACTGAAGCCCACCACTGAACCATGTCCCTAACTGCCATGTCTACACATCTTTTAAATACCTCCAGGGATGGTGACTCAACCACTTCCTTGGGCAGCCTCTTCAAATGCACCTTTCAGTGAAGCAATTTTTCCTAATATTCAATCTAAACCTCCCCTCATGCAACTTGAGGCTGTTTCCTCTCGTCAGTTCTTCCTTGGGAGAAGAGGCTGACCCCTACCTCGCTATACCCTCCTTTCAGGTAGTTGTAGTGAGTGATAAGGTGTCCCCTGAGACTTCTTTTCTCCAGGCTGAACAACCCCAGTTCCCTCAGCTGCTCTTCACGGGGCTTGTTCTCTAGACCCCTCATCAGCTTTGTTGCCCTTCTCTGGACATGCTCCAGCACCTCAATGTCTGCCTTGTAGTGGGGGCCCAAAACTGAACACAGTATTTGAGGCAAGGCCTCGCCAGTGCCAAGTACAGGGGGACAATCACTTCCCTAGTCCTGCTGGCCACGTTATTTCTGATACAATAGGTAGGCACTTTCCCTACACCACTTAGATCCACAGAAGTCTATGGGGCCAGAAGGGATCCACCCGAGGGTACTGAGGGAACTGCTGGAAGTGCTCACCAAGTTATTTTTCATCATTTAACAGCAGTCCTGGCAAACTGAGGAGGTCCCAGTTGACCAGAGGTTAGCAAATGTGGCACGCATCTACAAGAAGGGCCAGAAGGAGGATCCAGGGAACTACAGGCCTGTCGGTCTGACCTCGGTGCCAGGGAAGATTATGGAGCAGATCATCTTGAGTGCCACCATGTGGCAGATGCAGGACAACCAGGTGATGGGGCCCAGTCAGCATGGGTTTATGAAAGGAAGGTCCTACTTGAATAACCTAATGTCCTTCTATGACAAGGTGACCTGCTTAGTGGATGAGGGAAGGGCTGTGGCTGTCGTTTCCATGGACTTTAGGAGTGCCATTGACACTGTTTCCCACAGCATTCTCCTGGAGACACCGGCTGCCCACATCTTGGATGGGCGTACACTTGGCTGGGTGAAGAACTAGCTGTACGGCTGGGCCCAAAGAGTTGTGGGGAATGGAGTTAAATCCAGTTAGCGTCCGGTCACAAGTGGTGTTCCCCAGGGCTCAGCTCTGTTTAATGATCTTTATCAACGATCTGGATGAGGGGATCGAGTGCACCCCCAGTAAGTTTGTAGATGACACCAAGTTGGGCATGCGTGTTGATCTGTTTGAGGGTAGGAAAGCTCTATAGAGGGATCTGAACAGGCCGGGTAGATGGGCCAAGGCCAATGGGATGAGTTTCAACAAGGCCACGTGCTGGGTCCTGCACTGGGGTCACAACAACCCCATGCAGCGCTACAGGCTTTGGGAAGAGTGGCTGGAGAGCTGCCTGGCAGAAAAGGACCTGGGGGTGTTGGTCAACAGACTGCTGAATATGATCCAGCAGCGTGCCCAGGTGGCCAAGGCAAATAGCATCCTGGCTTGAATCAGAAATATTGTGGCCAGCAGGAGTAGACCTTATCCCTCTCTACAACTACCTTAGAAGAAGTTGTAGTGAGGTGGGGGTCGGTCTCTTCTCCCAAGTAACAAGCCAAAGGATGAGAAGAAACAACCAAACCAAACACTTTTCCCTCAATTTTCCCAGCTGGGTGCAGGCACCTCCGTGACTCCCAGGCTGGAGTGCCCTCTGCTGAAGCACCACCACCCTTGCCCATGGCCCTTGGGTTATAGGCCTTGGCGATTCACCCACAGCCTTGGAAAGAAAAGCAGCTACACGGGAGGTATTTGAATGATGTTTAATATGCAACAAGGTCTTTCAATGCTGAAAGGCAGCAGCTGGATCTCCAGCTCCCCCTGAAGGAGTAAAACCAGCCGTAAGTCAACACCACATTCAAAAAGCACGGGCTTCACTAGGTGGTTTCTGACTTGAGGAGATGGCACACCATTTCTGAGCAGTGGCGTGCAGAATACCGGCAGGCATGGCACCCGTGGCTCTGTGACTATTAAAAGAAAAACAGAATGTCCAGGGGAAGAAGCCCACGAATCCTGCTTTGTATCTAAGGACCACCGTGCATTCTTCTAGGAGAGGAGAAGCTTGAGGCGCCTCCACCTGGGTCATTAACACTCTGCTTATGAACACGGGAAGGAGAAGGGCATTTCTCAGGTGGCTGGAAGCTGCCTGCACACTCTTTCAGCTGCTTCTCTTCAGCAGAAATGCTGCATCTTGTCCAGGCTACTTGTGGTGCCCGATGGTGGAAGGAGCACGTGGCTTTTCAGTTCTTCACCTTCCCAATGGAAGACAAAAGCACATTGAGCAGTCTCCTGTTGTCCAAGGTGTCCAAAGGTATCGCTTCCTTCACAGCAGTGTTATGGGTTGAGAAAACCGTAACACTTTATTGTCGTTGGGTTGAGTTATTCTCATTTTTTAGTATTTACTGTTGATTTATTTTATATTTTGTTGGTTTATTTTCTGTTGTTAATGTTGTTTCATTTTTTACTTTTGGATTTTTTTTTCTGTTCTAGGTTTTAGTTTAATTTATTAAATGTCTTTTAGTTCGCATTATTTCTTTTATTTTTATTCAGTTCTATATTATTTTATTGTACTTTGGTTTTTTAACTTAATTTTTTTTTTTACTTTTGTCTATTTTATTTATTTTATTTTGTTTAATCTTATTTTTTATATTTTTATTATATATTCTGTTGTTTAGTTTTTTTAGAATTACGTATTTTGTATATACTATTTACTTCTTTATATACTCTAAGATCTTTTCAAATATTTTTATTTTATTCATTTTCTTTTAATTTAAAATCTTATTAATTTATTTTGCTTTGCTTATTTTATTTTAATTTTAGTTTACTTTCTATTATTTTATAATATTTATATATTTTTATTTATTTTCTTATTGTATACTGTCTTATTTTTTATTATGCTTTGCATTTTTTTATCTTTTCTTTTCTTATTTTAATTATTATATTTTAATTCTTATATTTTATATGTAATGTTTTTTATTTTATTTATTTACTTTTATTTTGGTTGTTTTTCTTTTGTTTGTAGGTTTTTTGTTATATAGCTATTTTTTATATAATATAAATTAGTTTGGTTTAGTTTTCTTTAAGTTTAATTTTATTTTACTTGAGGTTTTTTTATATGTTTTATTTTATATTTTATTATTTTTTATTTTAATTTAATTATATATTCTTTTATTTTGCATTTTTTTGTTTTATGTTAATTTAATTTCTTCTGTTTGTGTTTTCTTATATTTTATTTTCTTTATTTTTTATATATTATTTTATTTTTTATTTTATTATTTTATATTGCATATTTCTTTTACTTTATTTTATTTTACTTTTAAAAATTTTATTTTACATATTATTTCTCTATTTTTTGCTTTATTTTATTTTATATTTTGTATTTAATTTTGTTATTTTTTCTTTTAGTTTTATTTTATTTACTGTAATTTTAACCTATTTTATTTTGCATTATTATACATTTTATTATTATTATTATTTTCTCTTATTTTTTCTTTGTATTCTCTGTATTATTGTATTTTAATTTATTTCATTTTAGTTTGATTTGTTTGATTTATTTTACATTATATTCTATTCTATTCTATTAAATAATATCATATCCTATATTACGTTATGTTACGTTATATTACATTCTATTTTATATTATATTATACTCTACCGTATTATATTAGTTTGGTTTGGTTTTATTTCTATTTTTTATTTAATATGTACGGCTTATTTATATTTTTCCCGTTCCTTTATTTTATTATATTTATTTTACCTAGTTTAGTTTAATTTTATCTTATGTTAATTTATTTGGCTTTGTTTATTTTCTTTTATTGCATTTAATCTATTTTCACTTGCCTGTCCCAAACGGCCCAGAGGAGCCCTGACCAGGGGCTGTGCTCAGTGCTACAGAGGACAAGAAGACACCCCCGGGGGCCACCCTCGGGGCCCACCCTGGGGGTCCAGAAAGCTTCCTCCCCCCGGATGCGGGGCACGAGGGCCACCTTCGTGGAGCATGAGCACCTGGCCAACACGGCCCAAAGGAGCCCCGGCAAGGGGCCGTGCTCAATGCTGCAGAGGAAGGCAAAAAAACCCCCGAGGCATCGGCTAGCCCGCCTGGGGGGAAAAAAAAGCCTTCCTCCCCCCGGCTGCAGGGCACGAGAGGCCATCCCCGTGGTGCACGAGCAGCAGGCGGTGACCCAGCCACCAGGGACCAGAGGAGCCCTCCCTGACACGGGGTCATGCTCAATGCTGCAGAGGAAGGCAAAAAACCCCCAGGGACCAGTGCCAATCTGCCCCGGGGGAAAATTCCTTCCTGACCCCAGCGCTGGCGATCGGCTGTTCCCTGAGCATGTGAGCAAGACCTGCCTCCTGGTCCCACAGGCTGGTCACGCCTCCCAGGAGACACTAGCACTGCCCATCCCCTTTCCTCCCTCAACCTGGAGCCATGGCAGGGGCTTCCAAGAGCAGTCCAATGGCCCCAGCCCGCTCAACCTTAGCGGGAAGAACACTTCCCATGTCTGGCAGGACACCAGTGGGAGCTCCACAAAGCTGCGGGAGGGAGGGTGCTGGGACATCGGCGCATCCCATTCCTTACGGTTGCTGCCCCGGGCTCCACAGGGGACGAGGATGGCGAGCTCTGCTCCAGTGCTCCTCAGGTGCCAAAAATGCACTGCCTTGGTGCTGCCACTGCTATCCAGCTGAAAAAAACTGAGGGCCTCGGGCACCTCCCGGGGGCTGGTGCTTCTTCTCCTCTCCCGAGGGCTGGTGCTTCATCTACTCTCCCAAGGGCATTGAGAGAGGAAGACTTGAGGCTGGATGAGGCTGCTGGAAGTTCTCCGCTGCAATTCTGCCTCCCAGGCTGGCCACCTTCCAAGCTCTTCTGGCGGACAGAAATCCTGCTTCATCCCTTGGGGAAGAGAGGCAAGCTCCAAGGAATTCCACCAGCTCCTCTGGCAGTTCCTCTCTAATGTCTTCGGGCTGCCCCAGGCCAGCTCTGTCCCGGTGGCAAAGCCGGGCAGGCTGGCAGCGGGACACAGGAGGATGCCCCTTTTATCCTGCCCCGGGGCATTGTGAGCTCACTGTTGCCGGGTGGTGGCATTGTGACACGGGGCTGACGAGGCCCCCCTGCCGCCCCGCCTGCCACCCCGCTGTCCACCATCCCTGGGAGGAAAGCCTTTGGGTGAAGAGACACCACCGCCCCTGGCAATTGGGTCGGGGCTGTCGATGCAGCCACAGCGTGTGGAATGAAAGCAGCTCCACCTGAAGTGCATTTACACCGGTCAAGAGACATAACCGGTCTTTGGGCAAGACTGTTCCAATCCAAATCTTTTGGTCCTGCGTTGCAGAAAGTCTCCACACCTTATCTTGAGCTTAGAGCAATCTTTAGGAGTCTTTTGTGAAATTCCGTGGGTGAAATGAAGCCGTGTCGGCACATTTGTGTCTTAGACAAGTTGGTGAGGGAGCCAACTGTGCAAGGGGCCCTGCGGGACCTGTTGCTTGCAAACAGAGGAGGACTTGTGGGTGATTGGAGGCCACCTTGGGCAGGGGTGACGAAACGACAAGAGTGTTTGGTTTTTGGAGAAGTGAGGAGGGGGGGTCAGCAGAACTGCCCCCTTGGGCTTCCAGAGAGCAGCCTTTGGCCTGTTGAGGAGGCTGGTTGGGAGAGTCCCTTGGGAGGCAGTCCTGAAGGGCAAAGGAGTGCAGGAAGGGCGGGCACTCTTCAAGAAGGAAATCTTGAGGGTGCGGGAGCGGGACGTCCCTCTGTGCCGGAAGATGGTCTGGTGGGGAAGGAGACCGGCCTGGCTGAACAGAGAGCTTTGGCTGGAACTCGGGGGGCAAAAAGAGAGTTTCTGTCCTTTGGAAGAAGGGGCAGGCCACTCCGTAGGACTACAAGGATGTCGTGAGGCTCTGCAGGGAGAAAAAGAGAAGGGCCAAAGCCCAACGAGAACTTAACGTGGCTACTGCCAGAAAAGACAATAAAAAATGTTTCTATAAATCTGTCTGTCTTCTGTCTCTTTTACAAGAGTGTGCCCGTGGCCTTAAAGGCATTACAGTGAAGAACTGGTGCTGGTTTTTTCAGGCTCATTCTCAAGTCTACGTGGAATAAGCTCTCACGTCCCTCTAATGTTTGAACTTACACTGTAAGTCCCATCCTATGCACGAGTGTATTTGAAAGGGCTTCTTGATTGTCTCGTAAACCTCTGCAAGGCCATTTACGGCCACAGAAACATGTCGTAGGGGACGAGTGGTGCTGGGCTGTTGTTGCTTCTTTGCGGTTGGCAGCGTGGGCTTTGTGAGCCCACGTGTGTGAGTTGCAGCCATAGCTCAGCGCCACACGCACCTTCTGGCTGACTATGACCTCCTCACGAAGCCATGCAATCTACTGTCCCGTTTCCTTCGTTTTGTACATTGACAAGGAAGAGCGGTGCGCTTCACATGGATCTCTATAACGTAGTCACGGTGAAAGAATCTGCAGCGTGGAATCCCAAGCCCAGCAGCTGTGGTGTACCAGTTCCTCAAGCAGGTGCTCTTCTTTTCCACGATGGATGCCTTTGTTTGCTTGTAACACCCTTCACCTCTCGTGCGTGTTAAGCTAAACCACCCAAATGCATACTTACTGCAAAAGAGTGTCCCCTGGGGAGCCGCTGCAGAACAGACGCTCTGCAGGAGCTGCTCTGAGCTCTCTCCTGGGTAGACAAGTCGTGTGGTGCAGCTGGTTGCTTTGTCTGCCCCTGCTGACTTCACGGGGGGTTTATCCATTCTATTAGGTGGCCAAAAAAGCTAAGGCCCAGGGCCGTCTGAAGTGTGTGTTGCTTCATTAGCCGAGTTTCAGGCACGCGAGTGACTCTTGAGTTTCCGCCTGTGGCTTGATTCCCTCTTTCCGATGCCAAATCCTAAAACATTGGGGCTTATTTTTTTAATTACCTTGTAATCGCCAGTGCTGGGTACTAGTGTAAGTGCTGGGGTGGGAAGAGTGGTGGGAATGTCTTAGTTCCGTTCTTCCAAAACCCGTTGGTCTGACCTGAAGAAGCGTTGGTGCAGCGACGTCCCTGGGGAGGTGGGTAGGGCCTCCTGCCTGAGCTCAGCTTGTGCTGGGGGACTCTGCCCTGCGCTTGCTGGGATTTCAAATCAGCATTTCCACGCCGCGCTGTGCTTCGCTCCCTCCCTTCGTTGGCACAGTTAAGCAAGAAACCAAAAGCCTTTTTGCGCTCCGTACAGCTCCTCTCTAGCCTTCCACGTCTGCTCCCTCCTGCTGCTCCACAGCTGTCCCGGGTGAAGCTGAACAGCTTCTGCCTCCCGTCCAAACCTTCAGGAAACCTACCGGGAAGCCAAGGAGGCAAAGAGGAAGCTGGATCTTTAGGACATCCCACCACCACCAACGTGACCAGCAGCCGTGAGATCACAAGCAGGAAGGTAACCGTGACTGCCCCAAAATCAGCTTGAGAAGCTGCTCTTTTTCATCAGAGTTATTGTTGTAGAAGAGAGTCCTTTACAGTACTTTTGGTAGGGGGTTTTAATCTTGTAATTAATGTCATCTTCCATATCTACTCCATTAAATGTTAAATTTTAAAATTTCGTCCTTTAGTCGTTGTTCGTGCTAAAAATACATTTGCAAACTTCAACATGGATCTTATGTGTTTGCCGCGGGATAAAGAAACCCAAAGCCTCTGTATTCAAACCTTGGACCAAATTTAAGGAGGCAATGTTGGAGACATACGTTACTACCTTTGTTCCCCAGGCCCACGGACTTCCCTCTCAACGAACACAACCTCCTCTTATTGGAGGCGCTAGTCTTCACGACAGCAGCTCCAGCTGCTGATCTACTGGCAGCAAACAGATCAGTCACTAAAGAGGGATGAGCACACTTGGATTCCTGATGGAGATGTCAACGCCTGGAACCATCTCGAGGGAAGCTGCTGTTCACCTGAGAAATCCTTGGTCCGCTGCTCACCATTCCATTCTTGGGACTAGCTCATCCCAGGTGGAGCATCACGAGGAGACAGCCATAGAGAAACAGCCGCTCTCGTGATGCCTCTGCTCCAACGCTGTGCACGTTATGCCACAGTGAGCAGGCTGGTGGCACCTTCCGACTCTTCCAAGTCATCCACCAAGATGAGGGCCAAAACACTCAAAGAGCTATTCGGTGTTAGAGGTTCTCAGAAGGACTGTGCACAGGACTTTGAAAATGGCACCTGGAGTGTGAGCAGCAAACGCCTTTTGGAGCACTGGACACAGGGAAACAGCACATGGTTAATCGGACCCGGATCCTTAGTTTCTGGTAGGCTGTAAACTACAACCTCCCAACCTTTTGGTGGGAAAAACCAAACGTCACCCCCAGCCGAGGCATGAGCGCCTTTCCGAAAGGGGAGGAACCGACTGCGTCAATCTGCTGTCAAAGCACAACAGCCTGGGGTCCCGTTAGGCCATGAAACTCTTGGAAGAGCCAACAGGAGGATGGCAGGAGGGTGACTGAGCCCCTGCAAGACCAAGACGCCGTTCCCACCGCGCACAGCCAGGTGTGCTCGGAGACCTCCTGCGGCTCCTCCCCATCCTTCTCTCCTGCCACCGGTGCCTGCTCAGCCAGGGGGGTGCAGCCACCCCACCTGCCGGGGGAGGACAGGGCTGGGTGCAGGCACCTCCGTGACTCCCAGGCTGGAGTGCCCTCTGCTGAAGCACCACCACCCTTGCCCATGGCCCTTGGGTTATAGGCCTTGGCGATTCACCCACAGCCTTGGAAAGAAAAGCAGCTACACGGGAGGTATTTGAATGATGTTTAATATGCAACAAGGTCTTTCAATGCTGAAAGGCAGCAGCTGGATCTCCAGCTCCCCCTGAAGGAGTAAGACCAGCCGTAAGTCAACACCACATTCAAAAAGCACGGGCTTCACTAGGTGGTTTCTGACTTGAGGAGATGGCACACCATTTCTGAGCAGTGGCGTGCAGAATACCGGCAGGCATGGCACCCATGGCTCTGTGACTATTAAAAGAAAAACAGAATGTCCAGGGGAAGAAGCCCACGAATCCCGCTTTGTATCTAAGGACCACCGTGCATTCTTCTAGGAGAGGAGAAGCTTGAGGCGCCTCCACCTGGGTCATTAACACTCTGCTTATGAACATGGGAAGGAGGAGGGCGTTTCTCAGGTGGCTGGAAGCTGCCTGCACACTCTTTCAGCTGCTTCTCTTCAGCAGAAATGCTGCATCTTGTCCAGGCTACTTGTGGTGCCCGATGGTGGAAGGAGCACGTGGCTTTTCAGTTCTTCACCTTCCCAATGGAAGACAAAAGCACATTGAGCAGTCTCCTGTTGTCCAAGGTGTCCAAAGGTATCGCGTCCTTCACAGCAGTGTTATGGGTTGAGAAAACCGTAACACTTTATTGTCGTTGGGTTGAGTTATTCTCATTTTATAGTATTTACTGTTGATTTATTTTATATTTTGTTGGTTTATTTTCTGTTGTTAATCTTGTTTACCTTTTTAAATTCTTGTTTCTGTTCTAGGTTTTATTAAATGTCTTTTAATTCACATTATTTCTGTTATTTTTAGTCACTTTTATATTATTTTATTTTACTTTGTATTTTTAATTAATTTTTGTTTTTTACTTTTGTCTATTTATTTATTTTATTTTGTTTAATTTTATTTTATATATTTTTATTATATATATTCTGTTGTTTAGTTTTTTTTAAATTACGTATTTTGTATATACTATTTACTTCTTTATATACTCTAAGGTCTTTTCAAATATTTTTATTTTATTCATTTTCTTTAAATTTAAAATGTTATTAATTTATTTTGCTTTGCTTATTTTATTTTAATTTTAGTTTACTTTCTATTATTTTATAATATTTATATATTTTTATTTATTTTCTTATTGTATACTGTCTTATTTTTTATTATGCTTTGCATTTTTTCTCTTTTCTGCTTTTAATTTTTATATTTTAGATTTTATATTTAATACAGTTTTTATTTTATTTCTTATTTACTTTTATTTTGGTTGTTTTCCTTTTGTTTGTAGGTTTTTTGTTATATAACTATTTTTTATGTAATATAAATTTGGTTTAGTTTTCTTTAAGTTTAATTTTATTTTACTTGAGGGTTTTTTATATGTTTTATTTTATATTTTATTATTTTTTATTTTAATTTAATTATATATTCTTTTATTTTGCAATTTTTTGTTTTATTTTAATTTAATTTCTTCTGTTTGTGTTTTCTTATATTTTATTTTCTTTACTTTATTTTTTATATATTATTTTATTTTTTATTTTATTATTTTATTTTGCATATTTCTTTTACTTTATTTTATTTTACTTTTAAAAATTTTATTTTACATATTACTTCTCTATTTTTTACTTTATTTTATCTTTTGTATTTAATTTTGTTATTTTTTCTTTTAGTTTTATTTTATTTACTGTAATTTTAACCTATTTTATTGTGCATTATTATACATTTTATTATTATTATTATTTTCTCTTATTTTTTCTTTGTATTTTCTGTATTGTTGTATTTTAATTTATTTCATTTTAGTTTGATTTGTTTGATTTATTTTACATTACATTCTATTCTATTATATTAAATAATATCATATCCTATATTACGTTATGTTACGTTATATTACATTCTATTTTATATTATATTATACTCTACCGTATTATATTAGTTTGGTTTGGTTTTATTTCTATTTTTTATTTGATATGTACGGCTTATTTATATTTTTCCCATTCTTTTATTATCTTCATTTTACTTAGTTTAATTTTATCTTATGTTAATTTATTTGGCTTTCTTTATTTTCTTTTATTGCATTTAATCTATTTTCATTTGCCTGTCCCAAACGGCCCAGAGGAGCCCTGACCAGGGGCTGTGCTCAGTGCTACAGAGGACAAGAAGACACCCCCGGGGGCCACCCTGGGGGTCCAGAAAGCTTCCTCCCCCCGGATGCGGGGCACGAGGGCCACCTTCGTGGAGCATGAGCACCTGGCCACCACGGCCCAAAGGAGCCCCGGCAAGGGGCCGTGCTCAATGCTGCAGAGGAAGGCAAAAAAACCCCCGAGGCATCGGCTAGCCCGCCTGGGGGGAAAAAAAAGCCTTCCTCCCCCCGGCTGCAGGGCACGAGAGGCCATCCCCGTGGTGCACGAGCAGCAGGCGGTGACCCAGCCACCACGGACCGGAGGAGCCCTCCCTGACACGGGGTCATGCTCAATGCTGCAGAGGAAGGCAAAAAACCCCCAGGGACCAGTGCCAATCTGCCCCGGGGGAAAATTCCTTCCTGACCCCAGCGCTGGCGATCGGCTGTTCCCTGAGCATGTGAGCAAGACCTGCCTCCTGGTCCCACAGGCTGGTCACGCCTCCCAGGAGACACTAGCACTGCCCATCCCCTTTCCTCCCTCAACCTGGAGCCATGGCAGGGGCTTCCAAGAGCAGTCCAATGGCCCCAGCCCGCTCAACCTTAGCGGGAAGAACACTTCCCATGTCTGGCAGGACACCAGTGGGAGCTCCACAAAGCTGCGGGAGGGAGGGTGCTGGGACATCGGCGCATCCCATTCCTTACGGTTGCTGCCCCGGGCTCCACAGGGGACGAGGACGGCGAGCTCTGCTCCAGTGCTCCTCAGGTGCCAAAAATGCACTGCCTTGGTGCTGCCACTGCTATCCAGCTGAAAAAAACTGAGGGCCTCGGGCACCTCCCGGGGGCTGGTGCTTCTTCTCCTCTCCCGGGGGCTGGTGCTTCTTCTCCTCTCCCGAGGGCATTGAGAGAGGAAGACTTGAGGCTGGATGAGGCTGCTGGAAGTTCTCCGCTGCAATTCTGCCTCCCAGGCTGGCCACCTTCCAAGCTCTTCTGGCGGACAGAAATCCTGCTTCATCCTTTGGGGAAGAGAGGCAAGCTCCAAGGAATTCCACCAGCTCCTCTGGCAGTTCCTCTCTAATGTCTTCGGGCTGCCCCAGGCCAGCTCTGTCCCGGTGGCAAAGCCGGGCAGGCTGGCAGCGGGACACAGGAGGATGCCCCTTTTATCCTGCCCCGGGGCACTGTGAGCTCACCGTTGCCGGGTGGTGGCATTGTGACACGGGGGTGACGAGGCCCCCCCGCCGCCCCGCCTGCCACCCCGCTGTCCACCATCCCTGGGAGGAAAGCCTTTGGGTGAAGAGACACCACCGCCCCTGGCAACTGGGTCGGGGCTGTCGATGCAGCCACAGCGTGTGGAATAAAAGCAGCTCCACCTGAAGTGCATTTACACCGGTCAAGAGACATAACCGGTCTTTGGGCAAGACTGTTCCAATCCAAATCTTTTGGTCCTGCGTTGCAGAAAGTCTCCACACCTTATCTTGAGCTTAGAGCAATCTTTAGGAGTCTTTTGTGAAATTCCGTGGGTGAAATGAAGCCGTGTCGGCACATTTGTGTCTTAGACAAGTTGGTGAGGGAGCCAACTGTGCAAGGGGCCCTGCGGGACCTGTTGCTTGCAAACAGAGGAGGACTTGTGGGTGATTGGAGGCCACCTTGGGCAGGGGTGACGAAACGACAAGAGTGTTTGGTTTTTGGAGAAGTGAGGAGGGGGGGTCAGCAGAACTGCCCCCTTGGGCTTCCAGAGAGCAGCCTTTGGCCTGTTGAGGAGGCTGGTTGGGAGAGTCCCTTGGGAGGCAGTCCTGAAGGGCAAAGGAGTGCAGGAAGGGCGGGCACTCTTCAAGAAGGAAATCTTGAGGGTGCGGGAGCGGGACGTCCCTACGTGCCGGAAGATGGTCTGGTGGGGAAGGAGACCGGCCTGGCTGAACAGAGAGCTTTGGCTGGAACTCGGGGGGAAAAAAGAGAGTTTCTGTCCTTTGGAAGAAGGGGCAGGCCACTCCGTAGGACTACAAGGATGTCGTGAGGCTCTGCAGGGAGAAAAAGAGAAGGGCCAAAGCCCAACGAGAACTTAACGTGGCTACTGCCAGAAAAGACAATAAAAAATGTTTCTATAAATCTGTCTGTCTTCTGTCTCTTTTACAAGAGTGTGCCCGTGGCCTTAAAGGCATTACAGTGAAGAACTGGTGCTGGTTTTTTCAGGCTCATTCTCAAGTCTACGTGGAATAAGCTCTCACGTCCCTCTAATGTTTGAACTTACACTCTAAGTCCCATCCTATGCACGAGTGTATTTGAAAGGGCTTCTTGATTGTCTCGTAAACCTCTGCAAGGCCATTTACGGCCACAGAAACATGTCGTAGGGGACGAGTGGTGCTGGGCTGTTGTTGCTTCTTTGCGGTTGGCAGCGTGGGCTTTGTGAGCCCACGTGTGTGAGTTGCAGCCATAGCTCAGCGCCACACGCACCTTCTGGCTGACTATGACCTCCTCACGAAGCCATGCAATCTACTGTCCCGTTTCCTTCGTTTTGTACATTGACAAGGAAGAGCGGTGCGCTTCACATGGATCTCTATAACGTAGTCACGGTGAAAGAATCTGCAGCGTGGAATCCCAAGCCCAGCAGCTGTGGTGTACCAGTTCCTCAAGCAGGTGCTCTTCTTTTCCACGATGGATGCCTTTGTTTGCTTGTAACACCCTTCACCTCTCGTGCGTGTTAAGCTAAACCACCCAAATGCATACTTACTGCAAAAGAGTGTCCCCTGGGGAGCCGCTGCAGAACAGACACTCTGCAGGAGCTGCTCTGAGCTCTCTCCTGGGTAGACAAGTCGTGTGGTGCAGCTGGTTGCTTTGTCTGCCCCTGCTGACTTCACGGGGGGTTTATCCATTCTATTAGGTGGCCAAAAAAGCTAAGGCCCAGGGCCGTCTGAAGTGTGTGTTGCTTCATTAGCCGAGTTTCAGGCATGCGAGTGACTCTTGAGTTTCCGCCTGTGGCTTGATTCCCTCTTTCCGATGCCAAATCCTAAAACATTGGGGCTTATTTTTTTAATTACCTTGTAATCGCCAGTGCTGGGTACTAGTGTAAGTGCTGGGGTGGGAAGAGTGGTGGGAATGTCTTAGTTCCGTTCTTCCAAAACCCGTTGGTCTGACCTGAAGAAGCGTTGGTGCAGCGACGTCCCTGGGGAGGTGGGTAGGGCCTCCTGCCTGAGCTCAGCTTGTGCTGGGGGACTCTGCCCTGCGCTTGCTGGGATTTCAAATCAGCATTTCCACGCCGCGCTGTGCTTCGCTCCCTCCCTTCGTTGGCACAGTTAAGCAAGAAACCAAAAGCCTTTTTGCGCTCCGTACAGCTCCTCTCTAGCCTTCCACGTCTGCTCCCTCCTGCTGCTCCACAGCTGTCCCGGGTGAAGCTGAACAGCTTCTGCCTCCCATCCAAACCTTCAGGAAACCTACCGGGAAGCCAAGGAGGCAAAGAGGAAGCTGGATCTTTAGGACATCCCACCAACGTGACCAGGAGCCGTGAGATCACAAGCAGGAAGGTAACCGTGACTGCCCCAAAATCAGCTTGAGAAGCTGCTCTTTTTCATCAGAGTTATTGTTGTAGAAGAGAGTCCTTTACAGTACTTTTGGTAGGGGGTTTTAATCTTGTAATTAATGTCATCTTCCATATCTACTCCATTAAATGTTAAATTTTAAAATTTCGTCCTTTAGTCGTTGTTCGTGCTAAAAATACATTTGCAAACTTCAACATGGATCTTATGTGTTTGCCGCGGGATAAAGAAACCCAAAGCCTCTGTATTCAAACCTTGGACCAAATTTAAGGAGGCAATGTTGGAGACATACGTTACTACCTTTGTTCCCCAGGCCCACGGACTTCCCTCTCAACGAACACAACCTCCTCTTATTGGAGGCGCTAGTCTTCACGACAGCAGCTCCAGCTGCTGATCTACTGGCAGCAAACAGATCAGTCACTAAAGAGGGATGAGCACACTTGGATTCCTGATGGAGATGTCAACGCCTGGAACCATCTCGAGGGAAGCTGCTGTTCACCTGAGAAATCCTTGGTCCGCTGCTCACCATTCCATTCTTGGGACTAGCTCATCCCAGGTGGAGCATCACGAGGAGACAGCCGTAGAGAAACAGCCGCTCTCGTGATGCCTCTGCTCCAACGCTGTGCACGTTATGCCACAGTGAGCAGGCTGGTGGCACCTTCCGACTCTTCCAAGTCATCCACCAAGATGAGGGCCAAAACACTCAAAGAGCTATTCGGTGTTAGAGGTTCTCAGAAGGACTGTGCACAGGACTTTGAAAATGGCACCTGGAGTGTGAGCAGCAAACGCCTTTTGGAGCACTGGACACAGGGAAACAGCACATGGTTAATCGGACCCGGATCCTTAGTTTCTGGTAGGCTGTAAACTACAACCTCCCAACCTTTTGGTGGGAAAAACCAAACGTCACCCCCAGCCGAGGCATGAGCGCCTTTCCGAAAGGGGAGGAACCGACTGCGTCAATCTGCTGTCAAAACACAACAGCCTGGGGTCCCGTTAGCCATGAAACTCTTGGAAGAGCCAACAGGAGGATGGCAGGAGGGTGACTGAGCCCCTGCAAGACCAAGACGCCGTTCCCACCGCGCACAGCCAGGTGTGCTCGGAGACCTCCTGCGGCTCCTCCCCATCCTTCTCTCCTGCCACCGGTGCCTGCTCAGCCAGGGGGGTGCAGCCACCCCACCTGCCGGGGGAGGACAGGGCTGGGTGCAGGCACCTCCGTGACTCCCAGGCTGGAGTGCCCTCTGCTGAAGCACCACCACCCTTGCCCATGGCCCTTGGGTTATAGGCCTTGGCGATTCACCCACAGCCTTGGAAAGAAAAGCAGCTACACGGGAGGTATTTGAATGATGTTTAATATGCAACAAGGTCTTTCAATGCTGAAAGGCAGCAGCTGGATCTCCAGCTCCCCCTGAAGGAGTAAGACCAGCCGTAAGTCAACACCACATTCAAAAAGCACGGGCTTCACTAGCTGGTTTCTGACTTGAGGAGATGGCACACCATTTCTGAGCAGTGACGTGCAGAATACCGGCAGGCATGGCACCCGTGGCTCTGTGACTATTAAAAGAAAAACAGAATGTCCAGGGGAAGAAGCCCACGAATCCCGCTTTGTATCTAAGGACCACCGTGCATTCTTCTAGGAGAGGAGAAGCTTGAGGCGCCTCCACCTGGGTCATTAACACTCTGCTTATGAACACGGGAAGGAGGAGGGCGTTTCTCAGGTGGCTGGAAGCTGCCTGCACACTCTTTCAGCTGCTTCTCTTCAGCAGAAATGCTGCATCTTGTCCAGGCTACTTGTGGTGCCCGATGGTGGAAGGAGCACGTGGCTTTTCAGTTCTTCACCTTCCCAATGGAAGACAAAAGCACATTGAGCAGTCTCCTGTTGTCCAAGGTGTCCAAAGGTATCGCGTCCTTCACAGCAGTGTTATGGGTTGAGAAAACCGTAACACTTTATTGTCGTTGGGTTGAGTTATTCTCATTTTATAGTATTTACTGTTGATTTATTTTATATTTTGTTGGTTTATTTTCTGTTGTTAATCTTGTTTACCTTTTTAAATTCTTGTTTCTGTTCTAGGTTTTATTAAATGTCTTTTAATTCACATTATTTCTGTTATTTTTAGTCACTTTTATATTATTTTATTTTACTTTGTATTTTTAACTAATTTTTGTTTTTTACTTTTGTCTATTTATTTATTTTATTTTGTTTAATTTTATTTTATATATTTTTATTATATATATTCTGTTGTTTAGTTTTTTTTAAATTACGTATTTTGTATATACTATTTACTTCTTTATATACTCTAAGGTCTTTTCAAATATTTTTATTTTATTCATTTTCTTTAAATTTAAAATGTTATTAATTTATTTTGCTTTGCTTATTTTATTTTAATTTTAGTTTACTTTCTATTATTTTATAATATTTATATATTTTTATTTATTTTCTTATTGTATACTGTCTTATTTTTTATTATGCTTTGCATTTTTTCTCTTTTCTGCTTTTAATTTTTATATTTTAGATTTTATATTTAATACAGTTTTTATTTTATTTCTTATTTACTTTTATTTTGGTTGTTTTCCTTTTGTTTGTAGGTTTTTTGTTATATAACTATTTTTTATGTAATATAAATTTGGTTTAGTTTTCTTTAAGTTTAATTTTATTTTACTTGAGGGTTTTTTATATGTTTTATTTTATATTTTATTATTTTTTATTTTAATTTAATTATATATTCTTTTATTTTGCAATTTTTTGTTTTATTTTAATTTAATTTCTTCTGTTTGTGTTTTCTTATATTTTATTTTCTTTACTTTATTTTTTATATATTATTTTATTTTTTATTTTATTATTTTATTTTGCATATTTCTTTTACTTTATTTTATTTTACTTTTAAAAATTTTATTTTACATATTACTTCTCTATTTTTTACTTTATTTTATCTTTTGTATTTAATTTTGTTATTTTTTCTTTTAGTTTTATTTTATTTACTGTAATTTTAACCTATTTTATTGTGCATTATTATACATTTTATTATTATTATTATTTTCTCTTATTTTTTCTTTGTATTTTCTGTATTGTTGTATTTTAATTTATTTCATTTTAGTTTGATTTGTTTGATTTATTTTACATTACATTCTATTCTATTATATTAAATAATATCATATCCTATATTACGTTATGTTACGTTATATTACATTCTATTTTATATTATATTATACTCTACCGTATTATATTAGTTTGGTTTGGTTTTATTTCTATTTTTTATTTGATATGTACGGCTTATTTATATTTTTCCCATTCTTTTATTATCTTCATTTTACTTAGTTTAATTTTATCTTATGTTAATTTATTTGGCTTTCTTTATTTTCTTTTATTGCATTTAATCTATTTTCATTTGCCTGTCCCAAACGGCCCAGAGGAGCCCTGACCAGGGGCTGTGCTCAGTGCTACAGAGGACAAGAAGACACCCCCGGGGGCCACCCTGGGGGTCCAGAAAGCTTCCTCCCCCCGGATGCGGGGCACGAGGGCCACCTTCGTGGAGCATGAGCACCTGGCCACCACGGCCCAAAGGAGCCCCGGCAAGGGGCCGTGCTCAATGCTGCAGAGGAAGGCAAAAAAACCCCCGAGGCATCGGCTAGCCCGCCTGGGGGGAAAAAAAGCCTTCCTCCCCCCGGCTGCAGGGCACGAGAGGCCATCCCCGTGGTGCACGAGCAGCAGGCGGTGACCCAGCCACCACGGACCAGAGGAGCCCTCCCTGACACGGGGTCATGCTCAATGCTGCAGAGGAAGGCAAAAAACCCCCAGGGACCAGTGCCAATCTGCCCCGGGGGAAAATTCCTTCCTGACCCCAGCGCTGGCGATCGGCTGTTCCCTGAGCATGTGAGCAAGACCTGCCTCCTGGTCCCACAGGCTGGTCACGCCTCCCAGGAGACACTAGCACTGCCCATCCCCTTTCCTCCCTCAACCTGGAGCCATGGCAGGGGCTTCCAAGAGCAGTCCAATGGCCCCAGCCCGCTCAACCTTAGCGGGAAGAACACTTCCCATGTCTGGCAGGACACCAGTGGGAGCTCCACAAAGCTGCGGGAGGGAGGGTGCTGGGACATCGGCGCATCCCATTCCTTACGGTTGCTGCCCCGGGCTCCACAGGGGACGAGGACGGCGAGCTCTGCTCCAGTGCTCCTCAGGTGCCAAAAATGCACTGCCTTGGTGCTGCCACTGCTATCCAGCTGAAAAAAACTGAGGGCCTCGGGCACCTCCCGGGGGCTGGTGCTTCTTCTCCTCTCCCGGGGGCTGGTGCTTCTTCTCCTCTCCCGAGGGCATTGAGAGAGGAAGACTTGAGGCTGGATGAGGCTGCTGGAAGTTCTCCGCTGCAATTCTGCCTCCCAGGCTGGCCACCTTCCAAGCTCTTCTGGCGGACAGAAATCCTGCTTCATCCTTTGGGGAAGAGAGGCAAGCTCCAAGGAATTCCACCAGCTCCTCTGGCAGTTCCTCTCTAATGTCTTCGGGCTGCCCCAGGCCAGCTCTGTCCCGGTGGCAAAGCCGGGCAGGCTGGCAGCGGGACACAGGAGGATGCCCCTTTTATCCTGCCCCGGGGCATTGTGAGCTCACCGTTGCCGGGTGGTGACATTGTGACACGGGGGTGACGAGGCCCCCCTGCCGCCCCGCCTGCCACCCCGCTGTCCACCATCCCTGGGAGGAAAGCCTTTGGGTGAAGAGACACCACCGCCCCTGGCAACTGGGTCGGGGCTGTCGATGCAGCCACAGCGTGTGGAATAAAAGCAGCTCCACCTGAAGTGCATTTACACCGGTCAAGAGACATAACCGGTCTTTGGGCAAGACTGTTCCAATCCAAATCTTTTGGTCCTGCGTTGCAGAAAGTCTCCACACCTTATCTTGAGCTTAGAGCAATCTTTAGGAGTCTTTTGTGAAATTCCGTGGGTGAAATGAAGCCGTGTCGGCACATTTGTGTCTTAGACAAGTTGGTGAGGGAGCCAACTGTGCAAGGGGCCCTGCGGGACCTGTTGCTTGCAAACAGAGGAGGACTTGTGGGTGATTGGAGGCCACCTTGGGCAGGGGTGACGAAACGACAAGAGTGTTTGGTTTTGGGAGAAGTGAGGAGGGGGGGTCAGCAGAACTGCCCCCTTGGGCTTCCAGAGAGCAGCCTTTGGCCTGTTGAGGAGGCTGGTTGGGAGAGTCCCTTGGGAGGCAGTCCTGAAGGGCAAAGGAGTGCAGGAAGGGCGGGCACTCTTCAAGAAGGAAATCTTGAGGGTGCGGGAGCGGGACGTCCCTACGTGCCGGAAGATGGTCTGGTGGGGAAGGAGACCGGCCTGGCTGAACAGAGAGCTTTGGCTGGAACTCGGGGGGCAAAAAGAGAGTTTCTGTCCTTTGGAAGAAGGGGCAGGCCACTCCGTAGGACTACAAGGATGTCGTGAGGCTCTGCAGGGAGAAAAAGAGAAGGGCCAAAGCCCAACGAGAACTTAACGTGGCTACTGCCAGAAAAGACAATAAAAAATGTTTCTATAAATCTGTCTGTCTTCTGTCTCTTTTACAAGAGTGTGCCCGTGGCCTTAAAGGCATTACAGTGAAGAACTGGTGCTGGTTTTTTCAGGCTCATTCTCAAGTCTCCGTGGAATAAGCTCTCACGTCCCTCTAATGTTTGAACTTACACTGTAAGTCCCATCCTATGCACGAGTGTATTTGAAAGGGCTTCTTGATTGTCTCGTAAACCTCTGCAAGGCCATTTACGGCCACAGAAACATGTCGTAGGGGACGAGTGGTGCTGGGCTGTTGTTGCTTCTTTGCGGTTGGCAGCGTGGGCTTTGTGAGCCCACGTGTGTGAGTTGCAGCCATAGCTCAGCGCCACACGCACCTTCTGGCTGACTATGACCTCCTCACGAAGCCATGCAATCTACTGTCCCGTTTCCTTCGTTTTGTACATTGACAAGGAAGAGCGGTGCGCTTCACATGGATCTCTATAACGTAGTCACGGTGAAAGAATCTGCAGCGTGGAATCCCAAGCCCAGCAGCTGTGGTGTACCAGTTCCTCAAGCAGGTGCTCTTCTTTTCCACGATGGATGCCTTTGTTTGCTTGTAACACCCTTCACCTCTCGTGCGTGTTAAGCTAAACCACCCAAATGCATACTTACTGCAAAAGAGTGTCCCCTGGGGAGCCGCTGCAGAACAGACACTCTGCAGGAGCTGCTCTGAGCTCTCTCCTGGGTAGACAAGTCGTGTGGTGCAGCTGGTTGCTTTGTCTGCCCCTGCTGACTTCACGGGGGGTTTATCCATTCTATTAGGTGGCCAAAAAAGCTAAGGCCCAGGGCCGTCTGAAGTGTGTGTTGCTTCATTAGCCGAGTTTCAGGCACGCGAGTGACTCTTGAGTTTCCGCCTGTGGCTTGATTCCCTCTTTCCGATGCCAAATCCTAAAACATTGGGGCTTATTTTTTTAATTACCTTGTAATCGCCAGTGCTGGGTACTAGTGTAAGTGCTGGGGTGGGAAGAGTGGTGGGAATGTCTTAGTTCCGTTCTTCCAAAACCCGTTGGTCTGACCTGAAGAAGCGTTGGTGCAGCGACGTCCCTGGGGAGGTGGGTAGGGCCTCCTGCCTGAGCTCAGCTTGTGCTGGGGGACTCTGCCCTGCGCTTGCTGGGATTTCAAATCAGCATTTCCACGCCGCGCTGTGCTTCGCTCCCTCCCTTCGTTGGCACAGTTAAGCAAGAAACCAAAAGCCTTTTTGCGCTCCGTACAGCTCCTCTCTAGCCTTCCACGTCTGCTCCCTCCTGCTGCTCCACAGCTGTCCCGGGTGAAGCTGAACAGCTTCTGCCTCCCGTCCAAACCTTCAGGAAAACTACCGGGAAGCCAAGGAGGCAAAGAGGAAGCTGGATCTTTAGGACATCCCACCAACGTGACCAGGAGCCGTGAGATCACAAGCAGGAAGGTAACCGTGACTGCCCCAAAATCAGCTTGAGAAGCTGCTCTTTTTCATCAGAGTTATTGTTGTAGAAGAGAGTCCTTTACAGTACTTTTGGTAGGGGGTTTTAATCTTGTAATTAATGTCATCTTCCATATCTACTCCATTAAATGTTAAATTTTAAAATTTTGTCCTTTAGTCGTTGTTCGTGCTAAAAATACATTTGCAAACTTCAACATGGATCTTATGTGTTTGCCGCGGGATAAAGAAACCCAAAGCCTCTGTATTCAAACCTTGGACCAAATTTAAGGAGGCAATGTTGGAGACATACGTTACTACCTTTGTTCCCCAGGCCCACGGACTTCCCTCTCAACGAACACAACCTCCTCTTATTGGAGGCGCTAGTCTTCACGACAGCAGCTCCAGCTGCTGATCTACTGGCAGCAAACAGATCAGTCACTAAAGAGGGATGAGCACACTTGGATTCCTGATGGAGATGTCAACGCCTGGAACCATCTCGAGGGAAGCTGCTGTTCACCTGAGAAATTCTTGGTCCGCTGCTCACCATTCCATTCTTGGGACTAGCTCATCCCAGGTGGAGCATCACGAGGAGACAGCCGTAGAGAAACAGCCGCTCTCGTGATGCCTCTGCTCCAACGCTGTGCACGTTATGCCACAGTGAGCAGGCTGGTGGCACCTTCCGACTCTTCCAAGTCATCCACCAAGATGAGGGCCAAAACACTCAAAGAGCTATTCGGTGTTAGAGGTTCTCAGAAGGACTGTGCACAGGACTTTGAAAATGGCACCTGGAGTGTGAGCAGCAAACGCCTTTTGGAGCACCGGACGCAGGGAAACAGCACATGGTTAATCGGACCCGGATCGTTAGTTTCTGGTAGGCTGTAAACTACAACCTCCCAACCTTTTGGTGGGAAAAACCAAACGTCACCCCCAGCCGAGGCATGAGCGCCTTTCCGAAAGGGGAGGAACCGACTGCGTCAATCTGCTGTCAAAACACAACAGCCTGGGGTCCCGTTAGCCATGAAACTCTTGGAAGAGCCAACAGGAGGATGGCAGGAGGGTGACTGAGCCCCTGCAAGACCAAGACGCCGTTCCCACCGCGCACAGCCAGGTGTGCTCGGAGACCTCCTGCGGCTCCTCCCCATCCTTCTCTCCTGCCACCGGTGCCTGCTCAGCCAGGGGGGTGCAGCCACCCCACCTGCCGGGGGAGGACAGGGCTGGGTGCAGGCACCTCCGTGACTCCCAGGCTGGAGTGCCCTCTGCTGAAGCACCACCACCCTTGCCCATGGCCCTTGGGTTACAGGCCTTGGCGATTCACCCACAGCCTTGGAAAGAAAAGCAGCTACACGGGAGGTATTTGAATGATGTTTAATATGCAACAAGATCTTTCAATGCTGAAAGGCAGCAGCTGGATCTCCAGCTCCCCCTGAAGGAGTAAGACCAGCCGTAAGTCAACACCACATTCAAAAAGCACGGGCTTCACTAGCTGGTTTCTGACTTGAGGAGATGGCACACCATTTCTGAGCAGTGACGTGCAGAATACCGGCAGGCATGGCACCCGTGGCTCTGTGACTATTAAAAGAAAAACAGAATGTCCAGGGGAAGAAGCCCACGAATCCCGCTTTGTATCTAAGGACCACCGTGCATTCTTCTAGGAGAGGAGAAGCTTGAGGCGCCTCCACCTGGGTCATTAACACTCTGCTTATGAACACGGGAAGGAGAAGGGCATTTCTCAGGTGGCTGGAAGCTGCCTGCACACTCTTTCAGCTGCTTCTCTTCAGCAGAAATGCTGCATCTTGTCCAGGCTACTTGTGGTGCCCGATGGTGGAAGGAGCACGTGGCTTTTCAGTTCTTCACCTTCCCAATGGAAGACAAAAGCACATTGAGCAGTCTCCTGTTGTCCAAGGTGTCCAAAGGTATCGCTTCCTTCACAGCAGTGTTATGGGTTGAGAAAACCGTAACACTTTATTGTCGTTGGGTTGAGTTATTCTCATTTTATAGTATTTACTGTTGATTTATTTTATATTTTGTTGGTTTATTTTCTGTTGTTAATTTTGTTTACCTTTTAAAATTCTTGTTTCTGTTCTAGGTTTTATTAAATGTCTTTTAATTCACATTATTTCTGTTATTTTTAGTCACTTTTATATTATTTTATTTTACTTTGTATTTTTAACTAATTTTTGTTTTTTACTTTTGTCTATTTATTTTATTTTGTTTAATTTTATTTTATATATTTTTATTATATATTCTGTTGTTTAGTTTTTTTGAAATTAGGTATTTTGTATATAGTATTTACTTCTTTATATACTCTAAGATCTTTTCAAATATTTTTATTTTATTAATTTTCTTTAAATTTAAAATCTTATTAATTTATTTTGCTTTGCTTATTTTATTTTAATTTTAGTTTACTTTCTATTATTTTATAATATTTATATATTTTTATTTATTTTCTTATTGTATACTGTCTTATTTTTTATTATGCTTTGCATTTTTTCTCTTTTCTGCTTTTAATTTTTATATTTTAGATTTTATATTTAATACAGTTTTTATTTTATTTCTTATTTAATTTTATTTTGGTTGTTTTCCTTTTGTTTGTAGGTTTTTTTGTTATATAACTATTTTTTATGTAATATAAATTTGGTTTAGTTTTCTTTAAGTTTAATTTTATTTTACTTGAGGGTTTTTTATATGTTTTATTTTATATTTTATTATTTTTATTTTAATTTAATTATATATTCTTTTATTTTGCATTTTTTTGTTTTATGTTAATTTAATTTCTTCTGTTTGTGTTTTCTTATATTTTATTTTCTTTACTTTATTTTTATATATTATTTTATTTTTTATTTTATTATTTTATTTTGCATATTTCTTTTACTTTATTTTTTTTTAGTTTTAAAATTTTTATTTTACATATTATTTCTCTATTTTTTACTTTATTTTATCTTTTGTATTTAATTTTGTTATTTTTTCTTTTAGTTTTATTTTATTTACTGTAATTTTAACCTATTTTATTTTGCATTATTATACATTTTATTATTATTATTATTTTCTCTTATTTTTTCTTTGTATTTTCTGTATTGTTGTATTTTAATTTATTTCATTTTAGTTTGATTTGTTTGATTTATTTTACATTACATTATATTCTATTCTATTAAATAATATCATATCCTATATTACGTTATGTTACGTTATATTACATTCTATTTTATATTATATTATACTCTACCGTATTATATTAGTTTGGTTTGGTTTTATTTCTATTTTTTATTTGATATGTACGGCTTATTTATATTTTTCCCGTTCTTTTATTTTATTATATTTATTTTACTTAGTTTAGTTTAATTTTATCTTATGTTAATTTATTTGGCTTTGTTTATTTTCTTTTATTGCATTTAATCTATTTTCACTTGCCTGTCCCAAACGGCCCAGAGGAGCCCTGACCAGGGGCTGTGCTCAGTGCTACAGAGGACAAGAAGACACCCCCGGGGGCCACCCTCGGGGCCCACCCTGGGGGTCCAGAAAGCTTCCTCCCCCCGGATGCGGGGCACAAGGGCCACCTTCGTGGAGCATGAGCACCTGGCCACCACGGCCCAAAGGAGCCCCGGCAAGGGGCCGTGCTCAATGCTGCAGAGGAAGGCAAAAAAACCCCCGAGGCATCGGCTAGCCCGCCTGGGGGGAAAAAAAAGCCTTCCTCCCCCCGGCTGCAGGGCACGAGAGGCCATCCCCGTGGTGCACGAGCAGCAGGCGGTGACCCAGCCACCACGGACCAGAGGAGCCCTCCCTGACACGGGGTCATGCTCAATGCTGCAGAGGAAGGCAAAAAACCCCCAGGGACCAGTGCCAATCTGCCCCGGGGGAAAATTCCTTCCTGACCCCAGCGCTGGCGATCGGCTGTTCCCTGAGCATGTGAGCAAGACCTGCCTCCTGGTCCCACAGGCTGGTCACGCCTCCCAGGAGACACTAGCACTGCCCATCCCCTTTCCTCCCTCAACCTGGAGCCATGGCAGGGGCTTCCAAGAGCAGTCCAATGGCCCCAGCCCGCTCAACCTTAGCGGGAAGAACACTTCCCATGTCTGGCAGGACACCAGTGGGAGCTCCACAAAGCTGCGGGAGGGAGGGTGCTGGGACATCGGCGCATCCCATTCCTTACGGTTGCTGCCCCGGGCTCCACAGGGGACGAGGACGGCGAGCTCTGCTCCAGTGCTCCTCAGGTGCCAAAAATGCACTGCCTTGGTGCTGCCACTGCTATCCAGCTGAAAAAAACTGAGGGCCTCGGGCACCTCCCGGGGGCTGGTGCTTCTTCTCCTCTCCCGGGGGCCGGTGCTTCATCTACTCTCCCGAGGGCATTGAGAGAGGAAGACTTGAGGCTGGATGAGGCTGCTGGAAGTTCTCCGCTGCAATTCTGCCTCCCAGGCTGGCCACCTTCCAAGCTCTTCTGGCGGACAGAAATCCTGCTTCATCCCTTGGGGAAGAGAGGCAAGCTCCAAGGAATTCCACCAGCTCCTCTGGCAGTTCCTCTCTAATGTCTTCGGGCTGCCCCAGGCCAGCTCTGTCCCGGTGGCAAAGCCGGGCAGGCTGGCAGCGGGACACAGGAGGATGCCCCTTTTATCCTGCCCCGGGGCATTGTGAGCTCACCGTTGCCGGGTGGTGGCATTGTGACACGGGGGTGACGAGGCCCCCCCGCCGCCCCGCCTGCCACCCCGCTGTCCACCATCCCTGGGAGGAAAGCCTTTGGGTGAAGAGACACCACCGCCCCTGGCAATTGGGTCGGGGCTGTCGATGCAGCCACAGCGTGTGGAATAAAAGCAGCTCCACCTGAAGTGCATTGACACCGGTCAAGAGACATAACCGGTCTTTGGTCTGGATGGGCAAGACTGTTCCAATCCAAATCTTTTGGTCCTGCGTTGCAGAAAGTCTCCACACCTTATCTTGAGCTTAGAGCAATCTTTAGGAGTCTTTTGTGAAATTCCGTGGGTGAAATGAAGCCGTGTCGGCACATTTGTGTCTTAGACAAGTTGGTGAGGGAGCCAACTGTGCAAGGGGCCCTGCGGGACCTGTTGCTTGCAAACAGAGGAGGACTTGTGGGTGATTGGAGGCCACCTTGGGCAGGGGTGACGAAACGACAAGAGTGTTTGGTTTTTGGAGAAGTGAGGAGGGGGGGTCAGCAGAACTGCCCCCTTGGGCTTCCAGAGAGCAGCCTTTGGCCTGTTGAGGAGGCTGGTTGGGAGAGTCCCTTGGGAGGCAGTCCTGAAGGGCAAAGGAGTGCAGGAAGGGCGGGCACTCTTCAAGAAGGAAATCTTGAGGGTGCGGGAGCGGGACGTCCCTACGTGCCGGAAGATGGTCTGGTGGGGAAGGAGACCGGCCTGGCTGAACAGAGAGCTTTGGCTGGAACTCGGGGGGAAAAAAGAGAGTTTCTGTCCTTTGGAAGAAGGGGCAGGCCACTCCGTAGGACTACAAGGATGTCGTGAGGCTCTGCAGGGAGAAAAAGAGAAGGGCCAAAGCCCAACGAGAACTTAACGTGGCTACTGCCAGAAAAGACAATAAAAAATGTTTCTATAAATCTGTCTGTCTTCTGTCTCTTTTACAAGAGTGTGCCCGTGGCCTTAAAGGCATTACAGTGAAGAACTGGTGCTGGTTTTTTCAGGCTCATTCTCAAGTCTACGTGGAATAAGCTCTCACGTCCCTCTAATGTTTGAACTTACACTCTAAGTCCCATCCTATGCACGAGTGTATTTGAAAGGGCTTCTTGATTGTCTCGTAAACCTCTGCAAGGCCATTTACGGCCACAGAAACATGTCGTAGGGGACGAGTGGTGCTGGGCTGTTGTTGCTTCTTTGCGGTTGGCAGCGTGGGCTTTGTGAGCCCACGTGTGTGAGTTGCAGCCATAGCTCAGCGCCACACGCACCTTCTGGCTGACTATGACCTCCTCACGAAGCCATGCAATCTACTGTCCCGTTTCCTTCGTTTTGTACATTGACAAGGAAGAGCGGTGCGCTTCACATGGATCTCTATAACGTAGTCACGGTGAAAGAATCTGCAGCGTGGAATCCCAAGCCCAGCAGCTGTGGTGTACCAGTTCCTCAAGCAGGTGCTCTTCTTTTCCACGATGGATGCCTTTGTTTGCTTGTAACACCCTTCACCTCTCGTGCGTGTTAAGCTAAACCACCCAAATGCATACTTACTGCAAAAGAGTGTCCCCTGGGGAGCCGCTGCAGAACAGACACTCTGCAGGAGCTGCTCTGAGCTCTCTCCTGGGTCGACAAGTCGTGTGGTGCAGCTGGTTGCTTTGTCTGCCCCTGCTGACTTCACGGGGGGTTTATCCATTCTATTAGGTGGCCAAAAAAGCTAAGGCCCAGGGCCGTCTGAAGTGTGTGTTGCTTCATTAGCCGAGTTTCAGGCACGCGAGTGACTCTTGAGTTTCCGCCTGTGGCTTGATTCCCTCTTTCCGATGCCAAATCCTAAAACATTGGGGCTTATTTTTTTAATTACCTTGTAATCGCCAGTGCTGGGTACTAGTGTAAGTGCTGGGGTGGGAAGAGTGGTGGGAATGTCTTAGTTCCGTTCTTCCAAAACCCGTTGGTCTGACCTGAAGAAGCGTTGGTGCAGCGACGTCCCTGGGGAGGTGGGTAGGGCCTCCTGCCTGAGCTCAGCTTGTGCTGGGGGACTCTGCCCTGCGCTTGCTGGGATTTCAAATCAGCATTTCCACGCCGCGCTGTGCTTCGCTCCCTCCCTTCGTTGGCACAGTTAAGCAAGAAACCAAAAGCCTTTTTGCGCTCCGTACAGCTCCTCTCTAGCCTTCCACGTCTGCTCCCTCCTGCTGCTCCACAGCTGTCCCGGGTGAAGCTGAACAGCTTCTGCCTCCCGTCCAAACCTTCAGGAAAACTACCGGGAAGCCAAGGAGGCAAAGAGGAAGCTGGATCTTTAGGACATCCCACCACCACCAACGTGACCAGCAGCCGTGAGATCACAAGCAGGAAGGTAACCGTGACTGCCCCAAAATCAGCTTGAGAAGCTGCTCTTTTTCATCAGAGTTATTGTTGTAGAAGAGAGTCCTTTACAGTACTTTTGGTAGGGGGTTTTAATCTTGTAATTAATGTCATCTTCCATATCTACTCCATTAAATGTTAAATTTTAAAATTTCGTCCTTTAGTCGTTGTTTGTGCTAAAAATACATTTGCAAACTTCAACATGGATCTTATGTGTTTGCCGCGGGATAAAGAAACCCAAAGCCTCTGTATTCAAACCTTGGACCAAATTTAAGGAGGCAATGTTGGAGACATACGTTACTACCTTTGTTCCCCAGGCCCACGGACTTCCCTCTCAACGAACACAACCTCCTCTTATTGGAGGCGCTAGTCTTCACGACAGCAGCTCCAGCTGCTGATCTACTGGCAGCAAACAGATCAGTCACTAAAGAGGGATGAGCACACTTGGATTCCTGATGGAGATGTCAACGCCTGGAACCATCTCGAGGGAAGCTGCTGTTCACCTGAGAAATTCTTGGTCCGCTGCTCACCATTCCATTCTTGGGACTAGCTCATCCCAGGTGGAGCATCACGAGGAGACAGCCGTAGAGAAACAGCCGCTCTCGTGATGCCTCTGCTCCAACGCTGTGCACGTTATGCCACAGTGAGCAGGCTGGTGGCACCTTCCGACTCTTCCAAGTCGTCCACCAAGATGAGGGCCAAAACACTCAAAGAGCTATTCGGTGTTAGAGGTTCTCAGAAGGACTGTGCACAGGACTTTGAAAATGGCACCCGGAGTGTGAGCAGCAAACGCCTTTTGGAGCACTGGACACAGGGAAACAGCACATGGTTAATCGGACCCGGATCCTTAGTTTCTGGTAGGCTGTAAACTACAACCTCCCAACCTTTTGGTGGGAAAAACCAAACGTCACCCCCAGCCGAGGCATGAGCGCCTTTCCGAAAGGGGAGGAACCGACTGCGTCAATCTGCTGTCAAAACACAACAGCCTGGGGTCCCGTTAAGCCATGAAACTCTTGGAAGAGCCAACAGGAGGATGGCAGGAGGGTGACTGAGCCCCTGCAAGACCAAGACGCCGTTCCCACCGCGCACAGCCAGGTGTGCTCGGAGACCTCCTGCGGCTCCTCCCCATCCTTCTCTCCTGCCACCGGTGCCTGCTCAGCCAGGGGGGTGCAGCCACCCCACCTGCCGGGGGAGGACAGGGCTGGGTGCAGGCACCTACCTCCGTGACTCCCAGGCTGGAGTGCCCTCTGCTGAAGCACCACCACCCTTGCCCATGGCCCTTGGGTTATAGGCCTTGGCGATTCACCCACAGCCGTGGAAAGAAAAGCAGCTACACGGGAGGTATTTGAATGATGTTTAATATGCAACAAGATCTTTCAATGCTGAAAGGCAGCAGCTGGATCTCCAGCTCCCCCTGAAGGAGTAAAACCAGCCGTAAGTCAACACCACATTCAAAAAGCACAGGCTTCACTAGCTGGTTTCTGACTTGAGGAGATGGCACACCATTTCTGAGCAGTGGCGTGCAGAATACCGGCAGGCATGGCACCCGTGGCTCTGTGACTATTAAAAGAAAAACAGAATGTCCAGGGGAAGAAGCCCACGAATCCCGCTTTGTATCTAAGGACCACCGTGCATTCTTCTAGGAGAGGAGAAGCTTGAGGCGCCTCCACCTGGGTCATTAACACTCTGCTTATGAACACGGGAAGGAGAAGGGCATTTCTCAGGTGGCTGGAAGCTGCCTGCACACTCTTTCAGCTGCTTCTCTTCAGCAGAAATGCTGCATCTTGTCCAGGCTACTTGTGGTGCCCGATGGTGGAAGGAGCACGTGGCTTTTCAGTTCTTCACCTTCCCAATGGAAGACAAAAGCACATTGAGCAGTCTCCTGTTGTCCAAGGTGTCCAAAGGTATCGCTTCCTTCACAGCAGTGTTATGGGTTGAGAAAACCGTAACACTTTATTGTCGTTGGGTTGAGTTATTCTCATTTTATAGTATTTACTGTTGATTTATTTTATATTTTGTTGGTTTATTTTCTGTTGTTAATTTTGTTTACCTTTTTAAATTCTTGTTTCTGTTCTAGGTTTTATTAAATGTCTTTTAATTCACATTATTTCTGTTATTTTTATTATTTTATTTTACTTTGTATTTTTAACTAATTTTTGTTTTTTACTTTTGTCTATTTATTTATTTTATTTTGTTTAATCTTATTTTATATATTTTTATTATATATTCTGTTGTTTAGTTTTTTTTAAATTACGTATTTTGTATATACTATTTACTTCTTTATATACTCTAAGATCTTTTCAAATATTTTTATTTTATTCATTTTCTTTAAATTTAAAATCTTATTAATTTATTTTGCTTTGCTTATTTTATTTTAATTTTAGTTTACTTTCTATTATTTTATAATATTTATATATTTTTATTTATTTTCTTATTGTATACTGTCTTATTTTTTATTATGCTTTGCATTTTTTCTCTTTTCTGCTTTTAATTTTTATATTTTAGATTTTATATTTAATACAGTTTTTATTTTATTTCTTATTTAATTTTATTTTGGTTGTTTTCCTTTTGTTTGTAGGTTTTTTGTTATATAACTATTTTTTATGTAATATAAATTTGGTTTAGTTTTCTTTAAGTTTAATTTTATTTTACTTGAGGGTTTTTTATATGTTTTATTTTATATTTTATTATTTTTTATTTTAATTTAATTATATATTCTTTTATTTTGCATTTTTTTGTTTTATTTTAATTTAATTTCTTCTGTTTGTGTTTTCTTATATTTTATTTTCTTTACTTTATTTTTATATATTATCTTATTTTTTATTTTATTATTTTATTTTGCATATTTCTTTTACTTTATTTTATTTTACTTTTAAAAATTTTATTTTACATATTATTTCTCTATTTTTTACTTTATTTTATCTTTTGTATTTAATTTTGTTATTTTTTCTTTTAGTTTTATTTTATTTACTGTAATTTTAACCTATTTTATTTTGCATTATTATACATTTTATTATTATTATTATTTTCTCTTATTTTTTCTTTGTATTTTCTGTATTGTTGTATTTTAATTTATTTCATTTTAGTTTGATTTGTTTGATTTATTTTACATTCTATTCTATTCTATTCTATTAAATAATATCATATCCTATATCCTATATTATGTTACGTTATATTACATTCTATATTATATTATATTATACTCTACCGTATTATATTAGTTTGGTTTGGTTTTATTTCTATTTTTGATTTGATATGTACGGCTTATTTATATTTTTCCCGTTCTTTTATTTTATTATCTTCATTTTACTTAGTTTAATTTTATCTTATGTTAATTTATTTGGCTTTGTTTATTTTCTTTTATTGCATTTAATCTATTTTCACTTGCCTGTCCCAAACGGCCCAGAGGAGCCCTGACCAGGGGCTGTGCTCAGTGCTACAGAGGACAAGAAGACACCCCCGGGGGCCACCCTGGGGGCCCACCCTGGGGGTCCAGAAAGCTTCCTCCCCCCGGATGCGGGGCACGAGGGCCACCTTCGTGGAGCATGAGCACCTGGCCACCACGGCCCAAAGGAGCCCCGGCAAGGGGCCGTGCTCAATGCTGCAGAGGAAGGCAAAAAAACCCCCGAGGCATCGGCTAGCCCGCCTGGGGGGAAAAAAAAGCCTTCCTCCCCCCGGCTGCAGGGCACGAGAGGCCATCCCCGTGGTGCACGAGCAGCAGGCGGTGACCCAGCCACCACGGACCAGAGGAGCCCTCCCTGACACGGGGTCATGCTCAATGCTGCAGAGGAAGGCAAAAAACCCCCAGGGACCAGTGCCAATCTGCCCCGGGGGAAAATTCCTTCCTGACCCCAGCGCTGGCGATCGGCTGTTCCCTGAGCATGTGAGCAAGACCTGCCTCCTGGTCCCACAGGCTGGTCACGCCTCCCAGGAGACACTAGCACTGCCCATCCCCTTTCCTCCCTCAACCTGGAGCCATGGCAGGGGCTTCCAAGAGCAGTCCAATGGCCCCAGCCCGCTCAACCTTAGCGGGAAGAACACTTCCCATGTCTGGCAGGACACCAGTGGGAGCTCCACAAAGCTGCGGGAGGGAGGGTGCTGGGACATCGGCGCATCCCATTCCTTACGGTTGCTGCCCCGGGCTCCACAGGGGACGAGGACGGCGAGCTCTGCTCCAGTGCTCCTCAGGTGCCAAAAATGCACTGCCTTGGTGCTGCCACTGCTATCCAGCTGAAAAAAACTGAGGGCCTCGGGCACCTCCCGGGGGCTGGTGCTTCTTCTCCTCTCCCGAGGGCTGGTGCTTCATCTACTCTCCCGAGGGCATTGAGAGAGGAAGACTTGAGGCTGGATGAGGCTGCTGGAAGTTCTCCGCTGCAATTCTGCCTCCCAGGCTGGCCACCTTCCAAGCTCTTCTGGCGGACAGAAATCCTGCTTCATCCCTTGGGGAAGAGAGGCAAGCTCCAAGGAATTCCACCAGCTCCTCTGGCAGTTCCTCTCTAATGTCTTCGGGCTGCCCCAGGCCAGCTCTGTCCCGGTGGCAAAGCCGGGCAGGCTGGCAGCGGGACACAGGAGGATGCCCCTTTTATCCTGCCCCGGGGCATTGTGAGCTCACCGTTGCCGGGTGGTGGCATTGTGACACGGGGGTGACGAGGCCCCCCCGCCGCCCCGCCTGCCACCCCGCTGTCCACCATCCCTGGGAGGAAAGCCTTTGGGTGAAGAGACACCACCGCCCCTGGCAATTGGGTCGGGGCTGTCGATGCAGCCACAGCGTGTGGAATAAAAGCAGCTCCACCTGAAGTGCATTGACACCGGTCAAGAGACATAACCGGTCTTTGGTCTGGATGGGCAAGACTGTTCCAATCCAAATCTTTTGGTCCTGCGTTGCAGAAAGTCTCCACACCTTATCTTGAGCTTAGAGCAATCTTTAGGAGTCTTTTGTGAAATTCCGTGGGTGAAATGAAGCCGTGTCGGCACATTTGTGTCTTAGACAAGTTGGTGAGGGAGCCAACTGTGCAAGGGGCCCTGCGGGACCTGTTGCTTGCAAACAGAGGAGGACTTGTGGGTGATTGGAGGCCACCTTGGGCAGGGGTGACGAAACGACAAGAGTGTTTGGTTTTTGGAGAAGTGAGGAGGGGGGGTCAGCAGAACTGCCCCCTTGGGCTTCCAGAGAGCAGCCTTTGGCCTGTTGAGGAGGCTGGTTGGGAGAGTCCCTTGGGAGGCAGTCCTGAAGGGCAAAGGAGTGCAGGAAGGGCGGGCACTCTTCAAGAAGGAAATCTTGAGGGTGCGGGAGCGGGACGTCCCTCTGTGCCGGAAGATGGTCTGGTGGGGAAGGAGACCGGCCTGGCTGAACAGAGAGCTTTGGCTGGAACTCGGGGGGAAAAAAGAGAGTTTCTGTCCTTTGGAAGAAGGGGCAGGCCACTCCGTAGGACTACAAGGATGTCGTGAGGCTCTGCAGGGAGAAAAAGAGAAGGGCCAAAGCCCAACGAGAACTTAACGTGGCTACTGCCAGAAAAGACAATAAAAAGTGTTTCTATAAATCTGTCTGTCTTCTGTCTCTTTTACAAGAGTGTGCCCGTGGCCTTAAAGGCATTACAGTGAAGAACTGGTGCTGGTTTTTTCAGGCTCATTCTCAAGTCTACGTGGAATAAGCTCTCACGTCCCTCTAATGTTTGAACTTACACTCTAAGTCCCATCCTATGCACGAGTGTATTTGAAAGGGCTTCTTGATTGTCTCGTAAACCTCTGCAAGGCCATTTACGGCCACAGAAACATGTCGTAGGGGACGAGTGGTGCTGGGCTGTTGTTGCTTCTTTGCGGTTGGCAGCGTGGGCTTTGTGAGCCCACGTGTGTGAGTTGCAGCCATAGCTCAGCGCCACACGCACCTTCTGGCTGACTATGACCTCCTCACGAAGCCATGCAATCTACTGTCCCGTTTCCTTCGTTTTGTACATTGACAAGGAAGAGCGGTGCGCTTCACATGGATCTCTATAACGTAGTCACGGTGAAAGAATCTGCAGCGTGGAATCCCAAGCCCAGCAGCTGTGGTGTACCAGTTCCTCAAGCAGGTGCTCTTCTTTTCCACGATGGATGCCTTTGTTTGCTTGTAACACCCTTCACCTCTCGTGCGTGTTAAGCTAAACCACCCAAATGCATACTTACTGCAAAAGAGTGTCCCCTGGGGAGCCGCTGCAGAACAGACACTCTGCAGGAGCTGCTCTGAGCTCTCTCCTGGGTCGACAAGTCGTGTGGTGCAGCTGGTTGCTTTGTCTGCCCCTGCTGTCTTCACGGGGGGTTTATCCATTCTATTAGGTGGCCAAAAAAGCTAAGGCCCAGGGCCGTCTGAAGTGTGTGTTGCTTCATTAGCCGAGTTTCAGGCACGCGAGTGACTCTTGAGTTTCCGCCTGTGGCTTGATTCCCTCTTTCCGATGCCAAATCCTAAAACATTGGGGCTTATTTTTTTAATTACCTTGTAATCGCCAGTGCTGGGTACTAGTGTAAGTGCTGGGGTGGGAAGAGTGGTGGGAATGTCTTAGTTCCGTTCTTCCAAAACCCGTTGGTCTGACCTGAAGAAGCGTTGGTGCAGCGACGTCCCTGGGGAGGTGGGTAGGGCCTCCTGCCTGAGCTCAGCTTGTGCTGGGGGACTCTGCCCTGCGCTTGCTGGGATTTCAAATCAGCATTTCCACGCCGCGCTGTGCTTCGCTCCCTCCCTTCGTTGGCACAGTTAAGCAAGAAACCAAAAGCCTTTTTGCGCTCCGTACAGCTCCTCTCTAGCCTTCCACGTCTGCTCCCTCCTGCTGCTCCACAGCTGTCCCGGGTGAAGCTGAACAGCTTCTGCCTCCCGTCCAAACCTTCAGGAAAACTACCGGGAAGCCAAGGAGGCAAAGAGGAAGCTGGATCTTTAGGACATCCCACCAACGTGACCAGGAGCCGTGAGATCACAAGCAGGAAGGTAACCGTGACTGCCCCAAAATCAGCTTGAGAAGCTGCTCTTTTTCATCAGAGTTATTGTTGTAGAAGAGAGTCCTTTACAGTACTTTTGGTAGGGGGTTTTAATCTTGTAATTAATGTCATCTTCCATATCTACTCCATTAAATGTTAAATTTTAAAATTTCGTCCTTTAGTCGTTGTTCGTGCTAAAAATACATTTGCAAACTTCAACATGGATCTTATGTGTTTGCCGCGGGATAAAGAAACCCAAAGCCTCTGTATTCAAACCTTGGACCAAATTTAAGGAGGCAATGTTGGAGACATACGTTACTACCTTTGTTCCCCAGGCCCACGGACTTCCCTCTCAACGAACACAACCTCCTCTTATTGGAGGCGCTAGTCTTCACGACAGCAGCTCCAGCTGCTGATCTACTGGCAGCAAACAGATCAGTCACTAAAGAGGGATGAGCACACTTGGATTCCTGATGGAGATGTCAACGCCTGGAACCATCTCGAGGGAAGCTGCTGTTCACCTGAGAAATTCTTGGTCCGCTGCTCACCGTTCCATTCTTGGGACTAGCTCATCCCAGGTGGAGCATCACGAGGAGACAGCCGTAGAGAAACAGCCGCTCTCGTGATGCCTCTGCTCCAACGCTGTGCACGTTATGCCACAGTGAGCAGGCTGGTGGCACCTTCCGACTCTTCCAAGTCGTCCACCAAGATGAGGGCCAAAACACTCAAAGAGCTATTCGGTGTTAGAGGTTCTCAGAAGGACTGTGCACAGGACTTTGAAAATGGCACCTGGAGTGTGAGCAGCAAACGCCTTTTGGAGCACTGGACACAGGGAAACAGCACATGGTTAATCGGACCCGGATCCTTAGTTTCTGGTAGGCTGTAAACTACAACCTCCCAACCTTTTGGTGGGAAAAACCAAACGTCACCCCCAGCCGAGGCATGAGCGCCTTTCTGAAAGGGGAGGAACCGACTGCGTCAATCTGCTGTCAAAACACAACAGCCTGGGGTCCCGTTAGGCCATGAAACTCTTGGAAGAGCCAACAGGAGGATGGCAGGAGGGTGACTGAGCCCCTGCAAGACCAAGACGCCGTTCCCACCGCGCACAGCCAGGTGTGCTCAGAGACCTCCTGCGGCTCCTCCCCATCCTTCTCTCCTGCCACCGGTGCCTGCTCAGCCAGGGGGGTGCAGCCACCCCACCTGCCGGGGGAGGACAGGGCTGGGTGCAGGCACCTACCTCCGTGACTCCCAGGCTGGAGTGCCCTCTGCTGAAGCACCACCACCCTTGCCCATGGCCCTTGGGTTATAGGCCTTGGCGATTCACCCACAGCCGTGGAAAGAAAAGCAGCTACACGGGAGGTATTTGAATGATGTTTAATATGCAACAAGATCTTTCAATGCTGAAAGGCAGCAGCTGGATCTCCAGCTCCCCCTGAAGGAGTAAGACCAGCCGTAAGTCAACACCACATTCAAAAAGCACGGGCTTCACTAGGTGGTTTCTGACTTGAGGAGATGGCACACCATTTCTGAGCAGTGGCGTGCAGAATACCGGCAGGCATGGCACCCGTGGCTCTGTGACTATTAAAAGAAAAACAGAATGTCCAGGGGAAGAAGCCCACGAATCCCGCTTTGTATCTAAGGACCACCGTGCATTCTTCTAGGAGAGGAGAAGCTTGAGGCGCCTCCACCTGGGTCATTAACACTCTGCTTATGAACACGGGAAGGAGAAGGGCATTTCTCAGGTGGCTGGAAGCTGCCTGCACACTCTTTCAGCTGCTTCTCTTCAGCAGAAATGCTGCATCTTGTCCAGGCTACTTGTGGTGCCCGATGGTGGAAGGAGCACGTGGCTTTTCAGTTCTTCACCTTCCCAATGGAAGACAAAAGCACATTGAGCAGTCTCCTGTTGTCCAAGGTGTCCAAAGGTATCGCTTCCTTCACAGCAGTGTTATGGGTTGAGAAAACCGTAACACTTTATTGTCGTTGGGTTGAGTTATTCTCATTTTATAGTATTTACTGTTGATTTATTTTATATTTTGTTGGTTTATTTTCTGTTGTTAATTTTGTTTACCTTTTTAAATTCTTGTTTCTGTTCTAGGTTTTATTAAATGTCTTTTAATTCACATTATTTCTGTTATTTTTATTATTTTATTTTACTTTGTATTTTTAACTAATTTTTGTTTTTTACTTTTGTCTATTTTATTTTGTTTAATCTTATTTTATATATTTTTATTATATATTCTGTTGTTTAGTTTTTTTGAAATTACGTATTTTGTATATACTATTTACTTCTTTATATACTCTAAGATCTTTTCAAATATTTTTATTTTATTAATTTTCTTTAAATTTAAAATGTTATTAATTTATTTTGCTTTGCTTATTTTATTTTAATTTTAGTTTACTTTCTATTATTTTATAATATTTATATATTTTTATTTATTTTCTTATTGTATACTGTCTTATTTTTTATTATGCTTTGCATTTTTTCTCTTTTCTGCTTTTAATTTTTATATTTTAGATTTTATATTTAATACAGTTTTTATTTTATTTCTTATTTAATTTTATTTTGGTTGTTTTCCTTTTGTTTGTAGGTTTTTTGTTATATAACTATTTTTTATGTAATATAAATTTGGTTTAGTTTTCTTTAAGTTTAATTTTATTTTACTTGAGGGTTTTTTATATGTTTTATTTTATATTTTATTATTTTTTATTTTAATTTAATTATATATTCTTTTATTTTGCATTTTTTTGTTTTATTTTAATTTAATTTCTTCTGTTTGTGTTTTCTTATATTTTATTTTCTTTACTTTATTTTTATATATTATCTTATTTTTTATTTTATTATTTTATTTTGCATATTTCTTTTACTTTATTTTATTTTACTTTTAAAAATTTTATTTTACATATTATTTCTCTATTTTTTACTTTATTTTATCTTTTGTATTTAATTTTGTTATTTTTTCTTTTAGTTTTATTTTATTTACTGTAATTTTAACCTATTTTATTTTGCATTATTATACATTTTATTATTATTATTATTTTCTCTTATTTTTTCTTTGTATTTTCTGTATTGTTGTATTTTAATTTATTTCATTTTAGTTTGATTTGTTTGATTTATTTTACATTCTATTCTATTCTATTCTATTAAATAATATCATATCCTATATCCTATATTATGTTACGTTATATTACATTCTATATTATATTATATTATACTCTACCGTATTATATTAGTTTGGTTTGGTTTTATTTCTATTTTTGATTTGATATGTACGGCTTATTTATATTTTTCCCGTTCTTTTATTTTATTATCTTCATTTTACTTAGTTTAATTTTATCTTATGTTAATTTATTTGGCTTTGTTTATTTTCTTTTATTGCATTTAATCTATTTTCACTTGCCTGTCCCAAACGGCCCAGAGGAGCCCTGACCAGGGGCTGTGCTCAGTGCTACAGAGGACAAGAAGACACCCCCGGGGGCCACCCTGGGGGCCCACCCTGGGGGTCCAGAAAGCTTCCTCCCCCCGGATGCGGGGCACGAGGGCCACCTTCGTGGAGCATGAGCACCTGGCCACCACGGCCCAAAGGAGCCCCGGCAAGGGGCCGTGCTCAATGCTGCAGAGGAAGGCAAAAAAACCCCCGAGGCATCGGCTAGCCCGCCTGGGGGGAAAAAAAAGCCTTCCTCCCCCCGGCTGCAGGGCACGAGAGGCCATCCCCGTGGTGCACGAGCAGCAGGCGGTGACCCAGCCACCACGGACCAGAGGAGCCCTCCCTGACACGGGGTCATGCTCAATGCTGCAGAGGAAGGCAAAAAACCCCCAGGGACCAGTGCCAATCTGCCCCGGGGGAAAATTCCTTCCTGACCCCAGCGCTGGCGATCGGCTGTTCCCTGAGCATGTGAGCAAGACCTGCCTCCTGGTCCCACAGGCTGGTCACGCCTCCCAGGAGACACTAGCACTGCCCATCCCCTTTCCTCCCTCAACCTGGAGCCATGGCAGGGGCTTCCAAGAGCAGTCCAATGGCCCCAGCCCGCTCAACCTTAGCGGGAAGAACACTTCCCATGTCTGGCAGGACACCAGTGGGAGCTCCACAAAGCTGCGGGAGGGAGGGTGCTGGGACATCGGCGCATCCCATTCCTTACGGTTGCTGCCCCGGGCTCCACAGGGGACGAGGACGGCGAGCTCTGCTCCAGTGCTCCTCAGGTGCCAAAAATGCACTGCCTTGGTGCTGCCACTGCTATCCAGCTGAAAAAAACTGAGGGCCTCGGGCACCTCCCGGGGGCTGGTGCTTCTTCTCCTCTCCCGAGGGCATTGAGAGAGGAAGACTTGAGGCTGGATGAGGCTGCTGGAAGTTCTCCGCTGCAATTCTGCCTCCCAGGCTGGCCACCTTCCAAGCTCTTCTGGCGGACAGAAATCCTGCTTCATCCCTTGGGGAAGAGAGGCAAGCTCCAAGGAATTCCTCCAGCTCCTCTGGCAGTTCCTCTCTAATGTCTTCGGGCTGCCCCAGGCCAGCTCTGTCCCGGTGGCAAAGCCGGGCAGGCTGGCAGCGGGACACAGGAGGATGCCCCTTTTATCCTGCCCCGGGGCATTGTGACCTCACCGTTGCCGGGTGGTGGCATTGTGACACGGGGCTGACGAGGCCCCCCCGCCGCCCCGCCTGCCACCCCGCTGTCCACCATCCCTGGGAGGAAAGCCTTTGGGTGAAGAGACACCACCGCCCCTGGCAATTGGGTCGGGGCTGTCGATGCAGCCACAGCGTGTGGAATAAAAGCAGCTCCACCTGAAGTGCATTGACACCGGTCAAGAGACATAACCGGTCTTTGGGCAAGACTGTTCCAATCCAAATCTTTTGGTCCTGCGTTGCAGAAAGTCTCCACACCTTATCTTGAGCTTAGAGCAATCTTTAGGAGTCTTTTGTGAAATTCCGTGGGTGAAATGAAGCCGTGTCGGCACATTTGTGTCTTAGACAAGTTGGTGAGGGAGCCAACTGTGCAAGGGGCCCTGCGGGACCTGTTGCTTGCAAACAGAGGAGGACTTGTGGGTGATTGGAGGCCACCTTGGGCAGGGGTGACGAAACGACAAGAGTGTTTGGTTTTTGGAGAAGTGAGGAGGGGGGGTCAGCAGAACTGCCCCCTTGGGCTTCCAGAGAGCAGCCTTTGGCCTGTTGAGGAGGCTGGTTGGGAGAGTCCCTTGGGAGGCAGTCCTGAAGGGCAAAGGAGTGCAGGAAGGGCGGGCACTCTTCAAGAAGGAAATCTTGAGGGTGCGGGAGCGGGACGTCCCTCTGTGCCGGAAGATGGTCTGGTGGGGAAGGAGACCGGCCTGGCTGAACAGAGAGCTTTGGCTGGAACTCGGGGGGAAAAAAGAGAGTTTCTGTCCTTTGGAAGAAGGGGCAGGCCACTCCGTAGGACTACAAGGATGTCGTGAGGCTCTGCAGGGAGAAAAAGAGAAGGGCCAAAGCCCAACGAGAACTTAACGTGGCTACTGCCAGAAAAGACAATAAAAAATGTTTCTATAAATCTGTCTGTCTTCTGTCTCTTTTACAAGAGTGTGCCCGTGGCCTTAAAGGCATTACAGTGAAGAACTGGTGCTGGTTTTTTCAGGCTCATTCTCAAGTCTCCGTGGAATAAGCTCTCACGTCCCTCTAATGTTTGAACTTACACTGTAAGTCCCATCCTATGCACGAGTGTATTTGAAAGGGCTTCTTGATTGTCTCGTAAACCTCTGCAAGGCCATTTACGGCCACAGAAACATGTCGTAGGGGACGAGTGGCGCTGGGCTGTTGTTGCTTCTTTGCGGTTGGCAGCGTGGGCTTTGTGAGCCCACGTGTGTGAGTTGCAGCCATAGCTCAGTGCCACACGCACCTTCTGGCTGACTATGACCTCCTCACGAAGCCATGCAATCTACTGTCCCGTTTCCTTCGTTTTGTACATTGACAAGGAAGAGCGGTGCGCTTCACATGGATCTCTATAACGTAGTCACGGTGAAAGAATCTGCAGCGTGGAATCCCAAGCCCAGCAGCTGTGGTGTACCAGTTCCTCAAGCAGGTGCTCTTCTTTTCCACGATGGATGCCTTTGTTTGCTTGTAACACCCTTCACCTCTCGTGCGTGTTAAGCTAAACCACCCAAATGCATACTTACTGCAAAAGAGTGTCCCCTGGGGAGCCGCTGCAGAACAGACACTCTGCAGGAGCTGCTCTGAGCTCTCTCCTGGGTCGACAAGTCGTGTGGTGCAGCTGGTTGCTTTGTCTGCCCCTGCTGACTTCACGGGGGGTTTATCCATTCTATTAGGTGGCCAAAAAAGCTAAGGCCCAGGGCCGTCTGAAGTGTGTGTTGCTTCATTAGCCGAGTTTCAGGCACGCGAGTGACTCTTGAGTTTCCGCCTGTGGCTTGATTCCCTCTTTCCGATGCCAAATCCTAAGACATTGGGGCTTATTTTTTTAATTACCTTGTAATCGCCAGTGCTGGGTACTAGTGTAAGTGCTGGGGTGGGAAGAGTGGTGGGAATGTCTTAGTTCCGTTCTTCCAAAACCCGTTGGTCTGACCTGAAGAAGCGTTGGTGCAGCGACGTCCCTGGGGAGGTGGGTAGGGCCTCCTACCTGAGCTCAGCTTGTGCTGGGGGACTCTGCCCTGCGCTTGCTGGGATTTCAAATCAGCATTTCCACGCCGCGCTGTGCTTCGCTCCCTCCCTTCGTTGGCACAGTTAAGCAAGAAACCAAAAGCCTTTTTGCGCTCCGTACAGCTCCTCTCTAGCCTTCCACGTCTGCTTCCTCCTGCTGCTCCACAGCTGTCCCGGGTGAAGCTGAACAGCTTCTGCCTCCCGTCCAAACCTTCAGGAAAACTACCGGGAAGCCAAGGAGGCAAGGAGGAAGCTGGATCTTTAGGACATCCCACCACCACCAACGTGACCAGGAGCCGTGAGATCACAAGCAGGAAGGTAACCGTGACTGCCCCAAAATCAGCTTGAGAAGCTGCTCTTTTTCATCAGAGTTATTCTTGTAGAAGAGAGTCCTTTACAGTACTTTTGGTAGGGGGTTTTAATCTTGTAATTAATGTCATCTTCCATATCTACTCCATTAAATGTTAAATTTTAAAATTTCGTCCTTTAGTCGTTGTTCGTGCTAAAAATACATTTGCAAACTTCAACATGGATCTTATGTGTTTGCCGTGGGATAAAGAAACCCAAAGCCTCTGTATTCAAACCTTGGACCAAATTTAAGGAGGCAATGTTGGAGACATACGTTACTACCTTTGTTCCCCAGGCCCACGGACTTCCCTCTCAACGAACACAACCTCCTCTTATTGGAGGCGCTAGTCTTCACGACAGCAGCTCCAGCTGCTGATCTACTGGCAGCAAACAGATCAGTCACTAAAGAGGGATGAGCACACTTGGATTCCTGATGGAGATGTCAACGCCTGGAACCATCTCGAGGGAAGCTGCTGTTCACCTGAGAAATCCTTGGTCCGCTGCTCACCATTCCATTCTTGGGACTAGCTCATCCCAGGTGGAGCATCACGAGGAGACAGCCGTAGAGAAACAGCCGCTCTCGTGATGCCTCTGCTCCAACGCTGTGCACGTTATGCCACAGTGAGCAGGCTGGTGGCACCTTCCGACTCTTCCAAGTCATCCACCAAGATGAGGGCCAAAACACTCAAAGAGCTATTCGGTGTTAGAGGTTCTCAGAAGGACTGTGCACAGGACTTTGAAAATGGCACCTGGAGTGTGAGCAGCAAACGCCTTTTGGAGCACCGGACACAGGGAAACAGCACATGGTTAATCGGACCCGGATCCTTAGTTTCTGGTAGGCTGTAAACTACAACCTCCCAACCTTTTGGTGGGAAAAACCAAACGTCACCCCCAGCCGAGGCATGAGCGCCTTTCCGAAAGGGGAGGAACCGACTGCGTCAATCTGCTGTCAAAACACAACAGCCTGGGGTCCCGTTAGGCCATGAAACTCTTGGAAGAGCCAACAGGAGGATGGCAGGAGGGTGACTGAGCCCCTGCAAGACCAAGACGCCGTTCCCACCGCGCACAGCCAGGTGTGCTCGGAGACCTCCTGCGGCTCCTCCCCATCCTTCTCTCCTGCCACCGGTGCCTGCTCAGCCAGGGGGGTGCAGCCACCCCACCTGCCGGGGGAGGACAGGGCTGGGTGCAGGCACCTCCGTGACTCCCAGGCTGGAGTGCCCTCTGCTGAAGCACCACCACCCTTGCCCATGGCCCTTGGGTTATAGGCCTTGGCGATTCACCCACAGCCTTGGAAAGAAAAGCAGCTACACGGGAGGTATTTGAATGATGTTTAATATGCAACAAGATCTTTCAATGCTGAAAGGCAGCAGCTGGATCTCCAGCTCCCCCTGAAGGAGTAAGACCAGCCGTAAGTCAACACCACATTCAAAAAGCACGGGCTTCACTAGCTGGTTTCTGACTTGAGGAGATGGCACACCATTTCTGAGCAGTGGCGTGCAGAATACCGGCAGGCATGGCACCCGTGGCTCTGTGACTATTAAAAGAAAAACAGAATGTCCAGGGGAAGAAGCCCACGAATCCCGCTTTGTATCTAAGGACCACCGTGCATTCTTCTAGGAGAGGAGAAGCTTGAGGCGCCTCCACCTGGGTCATTAACACTCTGCTTATGAACACGGGAAGGAGAAGGGCATTTCTCAGGTGGCTGGAAGCTGCCTGCACACTCTTTCAGCTGCTTCTCTTCAGCAGAAATGCTGCATCTTGTCCAGGCTACTTGTGGTGCCCGATGGTGGAAGGAGCACGTGGCTTTTCAGTTCTTCACCTTCCCAATGGAAGACAAAAGCACATTGAGCAGTCTCCTGTTGTCCAAGGTGTCCAAAGGTATCGCTTCCTTCACAGCAGTGTTATGGGTTGAGAAAACCGTAACACTTTATTGTCGTTGGGTTGAGTTATTCTCATTTTATAGTATTTACTGTTGATTTATTTTATATTTTGTTGGTTTATTTTCTGTTGTTAATTTTGTTTACCTTTTTAAATTCTTGTTTCTGTTCTAGGTTTTATTAAATGTCTTTTAATTCACATTATTTCTGTTATTTTTATTATTTTATTTTACTTTGTATTTTTAACTAATTTTGGTTTTTTACTTTTGTCTATTTTATTTTGTTTAATCTTATTTTATATATTTTTATTATATATTCTGTTGTTTAGTTTTTTTGAAATTACGTATTTTGTATATACTATTTACTTCTTTATATACTCTAAGATCTTTTCAAATATTTTTATTTTATTAATTTTCTTTAAATTTAAAATCTTATTAATTTATTTTGCTTTGCTTATTTTATTTTAATTTTAGTTTACTTTCTATTATTTTATAATATTTATATATTTTTATTTATTTTCTTATTGTATACTGTCTTATTTTTTATTATGCTTTGCATTTTTTCTCTTTTCTGCTTTTAATTTTTATATTTTAGATTTTATATTTAATACAGTTTTTATTTTATTTCTTATTTAATTTTATTTTGGTTGTTTTCCTTTTGTTTGTAGGTTTTTTGTTATATAACTATTTTTTATGTAATATAAATTTGGTTTAGTTTTCTTTAAGTTTAATTTTATTTTACTTGAGGGTTTTTTATATGTTTTATTTTATATTTTATTATTTTTTATTTTAATTTAATTATATATTCTTTTATTTTGCATTTTTTTGTTTTATTTTAATTTAATTTCTTCTGTTTGTGTTTTCTTATATTTTATTTTCTTTACTTTATTTTTATATATTATCTTATTTTTTATTTTATTATTTTATTTTGCATATTTCTTTTACTTTATTTTATTTTACTTTTAAAAATTTTATTTTACATATTATTTCTCTATTTTTTACTTTATTTTATCTTTTGTATTTAATTTTGTTATTTTTTCTTTTAGTTTTATTTTATTTACTGTAATTTTAACCTATTTTATTTTGCATTATTATACATTTTATTATTATTATTATTTTCTCTTATTTTTTCTTTGTATTTTCTGTATTGTTGTATTTTAATTTATTTCATTTTAGTTTGATTTGTTTGATTTATTTTACATTCTATTCTATTCTATTCTATTAAATAATATCATATCCTATATTACGTTATGTTACGTTATATTACATTCTATTTTATATTATACTCTACCGTATTATATTAGTTTGGTTTGGTTTTATTTCTATTTTTGATTTGATATGTACGGCTTATTTATATTTTTCCCGTTCTTTTATTATCTTCATTTTACTTAGTTTAATTTTATCTTATGTTAATTTATTTGGCTTTGTTTATTTTCTTTTATTGCATTTAATCTATTTTCACTTGCCTGTCCCAAACGGCCCAGAGGAGCCCTGACCAGGGGCTGTGCTCAGTGCTACAGAGGACAAGAAGACACCCCCGGGGGCCACCCTGGGGGCCCACCCTGGGGGTCCAGAAAGCTTCCTCCCCCCGGATGCGGGGCACGAGGGCCACCTTCGTGGAGCATGAGCACCTGGCCACCACGGCCCAAAGGAGCCCCGGCAAGGGGCCGTGCTCAATGCTGCAGAGGAAGGCAAAAAAACCCCCGAGGCATCGGCTAGCCCGCCTGGGGGGAAAAAAAAGCCTTCCTCCCCCCGGCTGCAGGGCACGAGAGGCCATCCCCGTGGTGCACGAGCAGCAGGCGGTGACCCAGCCACCACGGACCAGAGGAGCCCTCCCTGACACGGGGTCATGCTCAATGCTGCAGAGGAAGGCAAAAAACCCCCAGGGACCAGTGCCAATCTGCCCCGGGGGAAAATTCCTTCCTGACCCCAGCGCTGGCGATCGGCTGTTCCCTGAGCATGTGAGCAAGACCTGCCTCCTGGTCCCACAGGCTGGTCACGCCTCCCAGGAGACACTAGCACTGCCCATCCCCTTTCCTCCCTCAACCTGGAGCCATGGCAGGGGCTTCCAAGAGCAGTCCAATGGCCCCAGCCCGCTCAACCTTAGCGGGAAGAACACTTCCCATGTCTGGCAGGACACCAGTGGGAGCTCCACAAAGCTGCGGGAGGGAGGGTGCTGGGACATCGGCGCATCCCATTCCTTACGGTTGCTGCCCCGGGCTCCACAGGGGACGAGGACGGCGAGCTCTGCTCCAGTGCTCCTCAGGTGCCAAAAATGCACTGCCTTGGTGCTGCCACTGCTATCCAGCTGAAAAAAACTGAGGGCCTCGGGCACCTCCCGGGGGCTGGTGCTTCTTCTCCTCTCCCGAGGGCATTGAGAGAGGAAGACTTGAGGCTGGATGAGGCTGCTGGAAGTTCTCCGCTGCAATTCTGCCTCCCAGGCTGGCCACCTTCCAAGCTCTTCTGGCGGACAGAAATCCTGCTTCATCCCTTGGGGAAGAGAGGCAAGCTCCAAGGAATTCCTCCAGCTCCTCTGGCAGTTCCTCTCTAATGTCTTCGGGCTGCCCCAGGCCAGCTCTGTCCCGGTGGCAAAGCCGGGCAGGCTGGCAGCGGGACACAGGAGGATGCCCCTTTTATCCTGCCCCGGGACATTGTGAGCTCACCGTTGCCGGGTGGTGGCATTGTGACACGGGGCTGACGAGGCCCCCCCGCCGCCCCGCCTGCCACCCCGCTGTCCACCATCCCTGGGAGGAAAGCCTTTGGGTGAAGAGACACCACCGCCCCTGGCAATTGGGTCGGGGCTGTCGATGCAGCCACAGCGTGTGGAATAAAAGCAGCTCCACCTGAAGTGCATTGACACCGGTCAAGAGACATAACCGGTCTTTGGGCAAGACTGTTCCAATCCAAATCTTTTGGTCCTGCGTTGCAGAAAGTCTCCACACCTTATCTTGAGCTTAGAGCAATCTTTAGGAGTCTTTTGTGAAATTCCGTGGGTGAAATGAAGCCGTGTCGGCACATTTGTGTCTTAGACAAGTTGGTGAGGGAGCCAACTGTGCAAGGGGCCCTGCGGGACCTGTTGCTTGCAAACAGAGGAGGACTTGTGGGTGATTGGAGGCCACCTTGGGCAGGGGTGACGAAACGACAAGAGTGTTTGGTTTTTGGAGAAGTGAGGAGGGGGGGTCAGCAGAACTGCCCCCTTGGGCTTCCAGAGAGCAGCCTTTGGCCTGTTGAGGAGGCTGGTTGGGAGAGTCCCTTGGGAGGCAGTCCTGAAGGGCAAAGGAGTGCAGGAAGGGCGGGCACTCTTCAAGAAGGAAATCTTGAGGGTGCGGGAGCGGGACGTCCCTACGTGCCGGAAGATGGTCTGGTGGGGAAGGAGACCGGCCTGGCTGAACAGAGAGCTTTGGCTGGAACTCGGGGGGAAAAAAGAGAGTTTCTGTCCTTTGGAAGAAGGGGCAGGCCACTCCGTAGGACTACAAGGATGTCGTGAGGCTCTGCAGGGAGAAAAAGAGAAGGGCCAAAGCCCAACGAGAACTTAACGTGGCTACTGCCAGAAAAGACAATAAAAAATGTTTCTATAAATCTGTCTGTCTTCTGTCTCTTTTACAAGAGTGTGCCCGTGGCCTTAAAGGCATTACAGTGAAGAACTGGTGCTGGTTTTTTCAGGCTCATTCTCAAGTCTCCGTGGAATAAGCTCTCACGTCCCTCTAATGTTTGAACTTACACTGTAAGTCCCATCCTATGCACGAGTGTATTTGAAAGGGCTTCTTGATTGTCTCGTAAACCTCTGCAAGGCCATTTACGGCCACAGAAACATGTCGTAGGGGACGAGTGGTGCTGGGCTGTTGTTGCTTCTTTGCGGTTGGCAGCGTGGGCTTTGTGAGCCCACGTGTGTGAGTTGCAGCCATAGCTCAGCGCCACACGCACCTTCTGGCTGACTATGACCTCCTCACGAAGCCATGCAATCTACTGTCCCGTTTCCTTCGTTTTGTACATTGACAAGGAAGAGCGGTGCGCTTCACATGGATCTCTATAACGTAGTCACGGTGAAAGAATCTGCAGCGTGGAATCCCAAGCCCAGCAGCTGTGGTGTACCAGTTCCTCAAGCAGGTGCTCTTCTTTTCCACGATGGATGCCTTTGTTTGCTTGTAACACCCTTCACCTCTCGTGCGTGTTAAGCTAAACCACCCAAATGCATACTTACTGCAAAAGAGTGTCCCCTGGGGAGCCGCTGCAGAACAGACACTCTGCAGGAGCTGCTCTGAGCTCTCTCCTGGGTCGACAAGTCGTGTGGTGCAGCTGGTTGCTTTGTCTGCCCCTGCTGACTTCACGGGGGGTTTATCCATTCTATTAGGTGGCCAAAAAAGCTAAGGCCCAGGGCCGTCTGAAGTGTGTGTTGCTTCATTAGCCGAGTTTCAGGCACGCGAGTGACTCTTGAGTTTCCGCCTGTGGCTTGATTCCCTCTTTCCGATGCCAAATCCTAAAACATTGGGGCTTATTTTTTTAATTACCTTGTAATCGCCAGTGCTGGGTACTAGTGTAAGTGCTGGGGTGGGAAGAGTGGTGGGAATGTCTTAGTTCCGTTCTTCCAAAACCCGTTGGTCTGACCTGAAGAAGCGTTGGTGCAGCGACGTCCCCGGGGAGGTGGGTAGGGCCTCCTGCCTGAGCTCAGCTTGTGCTGGGGGACTCTGCCCTGCGCTTGCTGGGATTTCAAATCAGCATTTCCACGCCGCGCTGTGCTTCGCTCCCTCCCTTCGTTGGCACAGTTAAGCAAGAAACCAAAAGCCTTTTTGCGCTCCGTACAGCTCCTCTCTAGCCTTCCACGTCTGCTCCCTCCTGCTGCTCCACAGCTGTCCCGGGTGAAGCTGAACAGCTTCTGCCTCCCGTCCAAACCTTCAGGAAACCTACCGGGAAGCCAAGGAGGCAAAGAGGAAGCTGGATCTTTAGGACATCCCACCACCACCAACGTGACCAGGAGCCGTGAGATCACAAGCAGGAAGGTAACCGTGACTGCCCCAAAATCAGCTTGAGAAGCTGCTCTTTTTCATCAGAGTTATTCTTGTAGAAGAGAGTCCTTTACAGTACTTTTGGTAGGGGGTTTTAATCTTGTAATTAATGTCATCTTCCATATCTACTCCATTAAATGTTAAATTTTAAAATTTTGTCCTTTAGTCGTTGTTCGTGCTAAAAATACATTTGCAAACTTCAACATGGATCTTATGTGTTTGCCGCGGGATAAAGAAACCCAAAGCCTCTGTATTCAAACCTTGGACCAAATTTAAGGAGGCAATGTTGGAGACATACGTTACTACCTTTGTTCCCCAGGCCCACGGACTTCCCTCTCAACGAACACAACCTCCTCTTATTGGAGGCGCTAGTCTTCACGACAGCAGCTCCAGCTGCTGATCTACTGGCAGCAAACAGATCAGTCGCTAAAGAGGGATGAGCACACTTGGATTCCTGATGGAGATGTCAACGCCTGGAACCATCTCGAGGGAAGCTGCTGTTCACCTGAGAAATTCTTGGTCCGCTGCTCACCGTTCCATTCTTGGGACTAGCTCATCCCAGGTGGAGCATCACGAGGAGACAGCCGTAGAGAAACAGCCGCTCTCGTGATGCCTCTGCTCCAACGCTGTGCACGTTATGCCACAGTGAGCAGGCTGGTGGCACCTTCCGACTCTTCCAAGTCATCCACCAAGATGAGGGCCAAAACACTCAAAGAGCTATTCGGTGTTAGAGGTTCTCAGAAGGACTGTGCACAGGACTTTGAAAATGGCACCTGGAGTGTGAGCAGCAAACGCCTTTTGGAGCACCGGACACAGGGAAACAGCACATGGTTAATCGGACCCGGATCCTTAGTTTCTGGTAGGCTGTAAACTACAACCTCCCAACCTTTTGGTGGGAAAAACCAAACGTCACCCCCAGCCGAGGCATGAGCGCCTTTCCGAAAGGGGAGGAACCGACTGCGTCAATCTGCTGTCAAAACACAACAGCCTGGGGTCCCGTTAGGCATGAAACTCTTGGAAGAGCCAACAGGAGGATGGCAGGACTGAGCCCCTGCAAGACCAAGACGCCGTTCCCACCGCGCACAGCCAGGTGTGCTCGGAGACCTCCTGCGGCTCCTCCCCATCCTTCTCTCCTGCCACCGGTGCCTGCTCAGCCAGGGGGGTGCAGCCACCCCACCTGCCGGGGGAGGACAGGGCTGGGTGCAGGCACCTCCGTGACTCCCAGGCTGGAGTGCCCTCTGCTGAAGCACCACCACCCTTGCCCATGGCCCTTGGGTTATAGGCCTTGGCGATTCACCCACAGCCTTGGAAAGAAAAGCAGCTACACGGGAGGTATTTGAATGATGTTTAATATGCAACAAGATCTTTCAATGCTGAAAGGCAGCAGCTGGATCTCCAGCTCCCCCTGAAGGAGTAAAACCAGCCGTAAGTCAACACCACATTCAAAAAGCACGGGCTTCACTAGCTGGTTTCTGACTTGAGGAGATGGCACACCATTTCTGAGCAGTGGCGTGCAGAATACCGGCAGGCATGGCACCCGTGGCTCTGTGACTATTAAAAGAAAAACAGAATGTCCAGGGGAAGAAGCCCACGAATCCCGCTTTGTATCTAAGGACCACCGTGCATTCTTCTAGGAGAGGAGAAGCTTGAGGCGCCTCCACCTGGGTCATTAACACTCTGCTTATGAACACGGGAAGGAGAAGGGCATTTCTCAGGTGGCTGGAAGCTGCCTGCACACTCTTTCAGCTGCTTCTCTTCAGCAGAAATGCTGCATCTTGTCCAGGCTACTTGTGGTGCCCGATGGTGGAAGGAGCACGTGGCTTTTCAGTTCTTCACCTTCCCAATGGAAGACAAAAGCACATTGAGCAGTCTCCTGTTGTCCAAGGTGTCCAAAGGTATCGCTTCCTTCACAGCAGTGTTATGGGTTGAGAAAACCGTAACACTTTATTGTCGTTGGGTTGAGTTATTCTCATTTTATAGTATTTACTGTTGATTTATTTTATATTTTGTTGGTTTATTTTCTGTTGTTAATTTTGTTTACCTTTTTTAATTTTGGGGTTTTTTTTCTGTTCTAGGTTTTATTTTATTAAATGTCTTTTAATTCACATTATTTCTGTTATTTTTATTATTTTATTTTACTTTGTATTTTTAACTAATTTTTGTTTTTTACTTTTGTCTATTTATTTTATTTTGTTTAATCTTATTTTATATATTTTTATTATATATTCTGTTGTTTAGTTTTTTTTAAATTACGTATTTTGTATATACTATTTACTTCTTTATATACTCTAAGATCTTTTCAAATATTTTTATTTTATTAATTTTCTTTAAATTTAAAATCTTATTAATTTATTTTGCTTTGCTTATTTTATTTTAATTTTAGTTTACTTTCTATTATTTTATAAAATTTATATATTTTTATTTTCTTATTGTATACTGTCTTATTTTTTATTATGCTTTGCATTTTTTCTATTTTCTTTTCTTTTCTTATTTTAATTATTATATTTTAATTATTATATTTTATATTTAATGTTTTTTTATTTTATTTCTTATTTACTTTTATTTTGGTTGTTTTTCTTTTGTTTGTAGGTTTTTTGTTATATAGCTATTTTTTATATAATATAAATTAGTTTGGTTTAGTTTTCTTTAAGTTTAATTCTATTTTACTTGAGGTTTTTTTATATGTTTTATTTTATATTTTATTATTTTTTATTTTAATTTAATTATATATTCTTTTATTTTGCATTTTTTGTTTTATTTTAATTTTATTTTTTCTGTTTGTATTTTCTTATATTTTATTTTCTTTACTTTATTTTTTATATATTATTTTATTTTTTATTTTATTATTTTATTTTGCATATTTCTTTTACTTTATTTTATTTTACTTTTAAAAATTTTATTTTACATATTATTTCTCTATTTTTTATTTTATTTTATTTTATATTTTGTATTTAATTTTGTTATTTTTTCTTTTAGTTTTATTTTATTTACTGTAATTTTAACCTATTTTATTTTGCATTATTATACATTTTATTATTATTATTATTTTCTCTTATTTTTTCTTTGTATTTTCTGTATTGTTGTATTTTAATTTATTTCATTTTAGTTTGATTTGTTTGATTTATTTTACATTCTATTCTATTCTATTCTATTCTATTAAATAATATCATATCCTATATCCTATATTATGTTACGTTATATTACATTCTATTTTATATTATACTCTACCGTATTATATTAGTTTGGTTTGGTTTTATTTCTATTTTTTATTTGATATGTACGGCTTATATTTTTCCCGTTCTTTTATTTTATTATCTTCATTTTACTTAGTTTAATTTTATCTTATGTTAATTTATTTGGCTTTGTTTATTTTCTTTTATTGCATTTAATCTATTTTCATTTGCCTGTCCCAAACGGCCCAGAGGAGCCCTGACCAGGGGCTGTGCTCAGTGCTACAGAGGACAAGAAGACACCCCCGGGGGCCACCCTGGGGGCCCACCCTGGGGGTCCAGAAAGCTTCCTCCCCCCGGATGCGGGGCACGAGGGCCACCTTCGTGGAGCATGAGCACCTGGCCACCACGGCCCAAAGGAGCCCCGGCAAGGGGCCGTGCTCAATGCTGCAGAGGAAGGCAAAAAAACCCCCGAGGCATCGGCTAGCCCGCCTGGGGGGAAAAAAAAGCCTTCCTCCCCCCGGCTGCAGGGCACGAGAGGCCATCCCCGTGGTGCACGAGCAGCAGGCGGTGACCCAGCCACCACGGACCAGAGGAGCCCTCCCTGACACGGGGTCATGCTCAATGCTGCAGAGGAAGGCAAAAAACCCCCAGGGACCAGTGCCAATCTGCCCCGGGGGAAAATTCCTTCCTGACCCCAGCGCTGGCGATCGGCTGTTCCCTGAGCATGTGAGCAAGACCTGCCTCCTGGTCCCACAGGCTGGTCACGCCTCCCAGGAGACACTAGCACTGCCCATCCCCTTTCCTCCCTCAACCTGGAGCCATGGCAGGGGCTTCCAAGAGCAGTCCAATGGCCCCAGCCCGCTCAACCTTAGCGGGAAGAACACTTCCCATGTCTGGCAGGACACCAGTGGGAGCTCCACAAAGCTGCGGGAGGGAGGGTGCTGGGACATCGGCGCATCCCATTCCTTACGGTTGCTGCCCCGGGCTCCACAGGGGACGAGGACGGCGAGCTCTGCTCCAGTGCTCCTCAGGTGCCAAAAATGCACTGCCTTGGTGCTGCCACTGCTATCCAGCTGAAAAAAACTGAGGGCCTCGGGCACCTCCCGGGGGCTGGTGCTTCTTCTCCTCTCCCGAGGGCATTGAGAGAGGAAGACTTGAGGCTGGATGAGGCTGCTGGAAGTTCTCCGCTGCAATTCTGCCTCCCAGGCTGGCCACCTTCCAAGCTCTTCTGGCGGACAGAAATCCTGCTTCATCCCTTGGGGAAGAGAGGCAAGCTCCAAGGAATTCCTCCAGCTCCTCTGGCAGTTCCTCTCTAATGTCTTCGGGCTGCCCCAGGCCAGCTCTGTCCCGGTGGCAAAGCCGGGCAGGCTGGCAGCGGGACACAGGAGGATGCCCCTTTTATCCTGCCCCGGGACATTGTGAGCTCACCGTTGCCGGGTGGTGGCATTGTGACACGGGGCTGACGAGGCCCCCCCGCCGCCCCGCCTGCCACCCCGCTGTCCACCATCCCTGGGAGGAAAGCCTTTGGGTGAAGAGACACCACCGCCCCTGGCAATTGGGTCGGGGCTGTCGATGCAGCCACAGCGTGTGGAATAAAAGCAGCTCCACCTGAAGTGCATTGACACCGGTCAAGAGACATAACCGGTCTTTGGTCTGGATGGGCAAGACTGTTCCAATCCAAATCTTTTGGTCCTGCGTTGCAGAAAGTCTCCACACCTTATCTTGAGCTTAGAGCAATCTTTAGGAGTCTTTTGTGAAATTCCGTGGGTGAAATGAAGCCGTGTCGGCACATTTGTGTCTTAGACAAGTTGGTGAGGGAGCCAACTGTGCAAGGGGCCCTGCGGGACCTGTTGCTTGCAAACAGAGGAGGACTTGTGGGTGATTGGAGGCCACCTTGGGCAGGGGTGACGAAACGACAAGAGTGTTTGGTTTTTGGAGAAGTGAGGAGGGGGGGTCAGCAGAACTGCCCCCTTGGGCTTCCAGAGAGCAGCCTTTGGCCTGTTGAGGAGGCTGGTTGGGAGAGTCCCTTGGGAGGCAGTCCTGAAGGGCAAAGGAGTGCAGGAAGGGCGGGCACTCTTCAAGAAGGAAATCTTGAGGGTGCGGGAGCAGGACGTCCCTACGTGCCGGAAGATGGTCTGGTGGGGAAGGAGACCGGCCTGGCTGAACAGAGAGCTTTGGCTGGAACTCGGGGGGCAAAAAGAGAGTTTCTGTCCTTTGGAAGAAGGGGCAGGCCACTCCGTAGGACTACAAGGATGTCGTGAGGCTCTGCAGGGAGAAAAAGAGAAGGGCCAAAGCCCAACGAGAACTTAACGTGGCTACTGCCAGAAAAGACAATAAAAAATGTTTCTATAAATCTGTCTGTCTTCTGTCTCTTTTACAAGAGTGTGCCCGTGGCCTTAAAGGCATTACAGTGAAGAACTGGTGCTGGTTTTTTCAGGCTCATTCTCAAGTCTACGTGGAATAAGCTCTCACGTCCCTCTAATGTTTGAACTTACACTGTAAGTCCCATCCTATGCACGAGTGTATTTGAAAGGGCTTCTTGATTGTCTCGTAAACCTCTGCAAGGCCATTTACGGCCACAGAAACATGTCGTAGGGGACGAGTGGTGCTGGGCTGTTGTTGCTTCTTTGCGGTTGGCAGCGTGGGCTTTGTGAGCCCACGTGTGTGAGTTGCAGCCATAGCTCAGCGCCACACGCACCTTCTGGCTGACTATGACCTCCTCACGAAGCCATGCAATCTACTGTCCCGTTTCCTTCGTTTTGTACATTGACAAGGAAGAGCGGTGCGCTTCACATGGATCTCTATAACGTAGTCACGGTGAAAGAATCTGCAGCGTGGAATCCCAAGCCCAGCAGCTGTGGTGTACCAGTTCCTCAAGCAGGTGCTCTTCTTTTCCACGATGGATGCCTTTGTTTGCTTGTAACACCCTTCACCTCTCGTGCGTGTTAAGCTAAACCACCCAAATGCATACTTACTGCAAAAGAGTGTCCCCTGGGGAGCCGCTGCAGAACAGACACTCTGCAGGAGCTGCTCTGAGCTCTCTCCTGGGTCGACAAGTCGTGTGGTGCAGCTGGTTGCTTTGTCTGCCCCTGCTGACTTCACGGGGGGTTTATCCATTCTATTAGGTGGCCAAAAAAGCTAAGGCCCAGGGCCGTCTGAAGTGTGTGTTGCTTCATTAGCCGAGTTTCAGGCATGCGAGTGACTCTTGAGTTTCCGCCTGTGGCTTGATTCCCTCTTTCCGATGCCAAATCCTAAGACATTGGGGCTTATTTTTTTAATTACCTTGTAATCGCCAGTGCTGGGTACTAGTGTAAGTGCTGGGGTGGGAAGAGTGGTGGGAATGTCTTAGTTCCGTTCTTCCAAAACCCGTTGGTCTGACCTGAAGAAGCGTTGGTGCAGCGACGTCCCTGGGGAGGTGGGTAGGGCCTCCTGCCTGAGCTCAGCTTGTGCTGGGGGACTCTGTCCTGCGCTTGCTGGGATTTCAAATCAGCATTTCCACGCCGCGCTGTGCTTCGCTCCCTCCCTTCGTTGGCACAGTTAAGCAAGAAACCAAAAGCCTTTTTGCGCTCCGTACAGCTCCTCTCTAGCCTTCCACGTCTGCTCCCTCCTGCTGCTCCACAGCTGTCCCGGGTGAAGCTGAACAGCTTCTGCCTCCCGTCCAAACCTTCAGGAAAACTACCGGGAAGCCAAGGAGGCAAGGAGGAAGCTGGATCTTTAGGACATCCCACCACCACCAACGTGACCAGGAGCCGTGAGATCACAAGCAGGAAGGTAACCGTGACTGCCCCAAAATCAGCTTGAGAAGCTGCTCTTTTTCATCAGAGTTATTGTTGTAGAAGAGAGTCCTTTACAGTACTTTTGGTAGGGGGTTTTAATCTTGTAATTAATGTCATCTTCCATATCTACTCCATTAAATGTTAAATTTTAAAATTTCGTCCTTTAGTCGTTGTTCGTGCTAAAAATACATTTGCAAACTTCAACATGGATCTTATGTGTTTGCCGCGGGATAAAGAAACCCAAAGCCTCTGTATTCAAACCTTGGACCAAATTTAAGGAGGCAATGTTGGAGACATACGTTACTACCTTTGTTCCCCAGGCCCACGGACTTCCCTCTCAACGAACACAACCTCCTCTTATTGGAGGCGCTAGTCTTCACGACAGCAGCTCCAGCTGCTGATCTACTGGCAGCAAACAGATCAGTCACTAAAGAGGGATGAGCACACTTGGATTCCTGATGGAGATGTCAACGCCTGGAACCATCTCGAGGGAAGCTGCTGTTCACCTGAGAAATCCTTGGTCCGCTGCTCACCATTCCATTCTTGGGACTAGCTCATCCCAGGTGGAGCATCACGAGGAGACAGCCGTAGAGAAACAGCCGCTCTCGTGATGCCTCTGCTCCAACGCTGTGCACGTTATGCCACAGTGAGCAGGCTGGTGGCACCTTCCGACTCTTCCAAGTCATCCACCAAGATGAGGGCCAAAACACTCAAAGAGCTATTCGGTGTTAGAGGTTCTCAGAAGGACTGTGCACAGGACTTTGAAAATGGCACCTGGAGTGTGAGCAGCAAACGCCTTTTGGAGCACCGGACACAGGGAAACAGCACATAGTTAATCGGACCCGGATCCTTAGTTTCTGGTAGGCTGTAAACTACAACCTCCCAACCTTTTGGTGGGAAAAACCAAACGTCACCCCCAGCCGAGGCATGAGCGCCTTTCCGAAAGGGGAGGAACCGACTGCGTCAATCTGCTGTCAAAACACAACAGCCTGGGGTCCCGTTAGGCCATGAAACTCTTGGAAGAGCCAACAGGAGGATGGCAGGAGGGTGACTGAGCCCCTGCAAGACCAAGACGCCGTTCCCACCGCGCACAGCCAGGTGTGCTCGGAGACCTCCTGCGGCTCCTCCCCATCCTTCTCTCCTGCCACCGGTGCCTGCTCAGCCAGGGGGGTGCAGCCACCCCACCTGCCGGGGGAGGACAGGGCTGGGTGCAGGCACCTCCGTGACTCCCAGGCTGGAGTGCCCTCTGCTGAAGCACCACCACCCTTGCCCATGGCCCTTGGGTTATAGGCCTTGGCGATTCACCCACAGCCTTGGAAAGAAAAGCAGCTACACGGGAGGTATTTGAATGATGTTTAATATGCAACAAGATCTTTCAATGCTGAAAGGCAGCAGCTGGATCTCCAGCTCCCCCTGAAGGAGTAAGACCAGCCGTAAGTCAACACCACATTCAAAAAGCACGGGCTTCACTAGCTGGTTTCTGACTTGAGGAGATGGCACACCATTTCTGAGCAGTGGCGTGCAGAATACCGGCAGGCATGGCACCCGTGGCTCTGTGACTATTAAAAGAAAAACAGAATGTCCAGGGGAAGAAGCCCACGAATCCCGCTTTGTATCTAAGGACCACCGTGCATTCTTCTAGGAGAGGAGAAGCTTGAGGCGCCTCCACCTGGGTCATTAACACTCTGCTTATGAACACGGGAAGGAGAAGGGCATTTCTCAGGTGGCTGGAAGCTGCCTGCACACTCTTTCAGCTGCTTCTCTTCAGCAGAAATGCTGCATCTTGTCCAGGCTACTTGTGGTGCCCGATGGTGGAAGGAGCACGTGGCTTTTCAGTTCTTCACCTTCCCAATGGAAAACAAAAGCACATTGAGCAGTCTCCTGTTGTCCAAGGTGTCCAAAGGTATCGCTTCCTTCACAGCAGTGTTATGGGTTGAGAAAACCGTAACACTTTATTGTCGTTGGGTTGAGTTATTCTCATTTTATAATATTTACTGTTGATTTATTTTATATTTTGTTGGTTTATTTTCTGTTGTTAATCTTGTTTCATTTTTTAATTTTGGGGGTTTTTTTCTGTTCTAGGTTTTATTTTATTAAATGTCTTTTAATTCACATTATTTCTGTTATTTTTATTATTTTATTTTACTTTGTATTTTTAACTAATTTTTGTTTTTTACTTTTGTCTATTTTATTTATTTTGTTTAATCTTATTTTTTATATTTTTATTATATATTCTGTTGTTTAGTTTTTCTTAAATTACCTATTTTGTATATACTATTTACTTCTTTATATACTCTAAGATCTTTTCAAATATTTTTATTTTATTCATTTTCTTTCAATTTAAAATCTTATTAATTTATTTTGCTTTGCTTATTTTATTTTAATTTTAGTTTACTTTCTATTATTTTATGTTTTTTGGCCACCTAATAGAATGGATAAACCCCCCGTGAAGTCAGCAGGGGCAGACAAAGCAACCAGCTGCACCACACGACTTGTCTACCCAGGAGAGAGCTCAGAGCAGCTCCTGCAGAGTGTCTGTTCTGCAGCGGCTCCCCAGGGGACACTCTTTTGCAGTAAGTATGCATTTGGGTGGTTTAGCTTAACACGCACGAGAGGTGAAGGGTGTTACAAGCAAACAAAGGCATCCATCGTGGAAAAGAAGAGCACCTGCTTGAGGAACTGGTACACCACAGCTGCTGGGCTTGGGATTCCACGCTGCAGATTCTTTCACCGTGACTACGTTATAGAGATCCATGTGAAGCGCACCGCTCTTCCTTGTCAATGTACAAAACGAAGGAAACGGGACAGTAGATTGCATGGCTTCGTGAGGAGGTCATAGTCAGCCAGAAGGTGCGTGTGGCGCTGAGCTATGGCTGCAACTCACACACGTGGGCTCACAAAGCCCACGCTGCCAACCGCAAAGAAGCAACAACAGCCCAGCACCACTCGTCCCCTACGACATGTTTCTGTGGCCGTAAATGGCCTTGCAGAGGTTTACGAGACAATCAAGAAGCCCTTTCAAATACACTCGTGCATAGGATGGGACTTAGAGTGTAAGTTCAAACATTAGAGGGACGTGAGAGCTTATTCCACGTAGACTTGAGAATGAGCCTGAAAAAACCAGCACCAGTTCTTCACTGTAATGCCTTTAAGGCCACGGGCACACTCTTGTAAAAGAGACAGAAGACAGACAGATTTATAGAAACATTTTTTATTGTCTTTTCTGGCAGTAGCCACGTTAAGTTCTCGTTGGGCTTTGGCCCTTCTCTTTTTCTCCCTGCAGAGCCTCACGACATCCTTGTAGTCCTACGGAGTGGCCTGCCCCTTCTTCCAAAGGACAGAAACTCTCTTTTTTCCCCCCGAGTTCCAGCCAAAGCTCTCTGTTCAGCCAGGCCGGTCTCCTTCCCCACCAGACCATCTTCCGGCACGTAGGGACGTCCCGCTCCCGCACCCTCAAGATTTCCTTCTTGAAGAGTGCCCGCCCTTCCTGCACTCCTTTGCCCTTCAGGACTGCCTCCCAAGGGACTCTCCCAACCAGCCTCCTCAACAGGCCAAAGGCTGCTCTCTGGAAGCCCAAGGGGGCAGTTCTGCTGACCCCCCCTCCTCACTTCTCCAAAAACCAAACACTCTTGTCGTTTCGTCACCCCTGCCCAAGGTGGCCTCCAATCACCCACAAGTCCTCCTCTGTTTGCAAGCAACAGGTCCCGCAGGGCCCCTTGCACAGTTGGCTCCCTCACCAACTTGTCTAAGACACAAATGTGCCGACACGGCTTCATTTCACCCACGGAATTTCACAAAAGACTCCTAAAGATTGCTCTAAGCTCAAGATAAGGTGTGGAGACTTTCTGCAACGCAGGACCAAAAGATTTGGATTGGAACAGTCTTGCCCAAAGACCGGTTATGTCTCTTGACCGGTGTCAATGCACTTCAGGTGGAGCTGCTTTTATTCCACACGCTGTGGCTGCATCGACAGCCCCGACCCAATTGCCAGGGGCGGTGGTGTCTCTTCACCCAAAGGCTTTCCTCCCAGGGATGGTGGACAGCGGGGTGGCAGGCGGGGCGGCGGGGGGGCCTCGTCAGCCCCGTGTCACAATGCCACCACCCGGCAACGGTGAGCTCACAATGTCCCGGGGCAGGATAAAAGGGGCATCCTCCTGTGTCCCGCTGCCAGCCTGCCCGGCTTTGCCACCGGGACAGAGCTGGCCTGGGGCAGCCCGAAGACATTAGAGAGGAACTGCCAGAGGAGCTGGAGGAATTCCTTGGAGCTTGCCTCTCTTCCCCAAGGGATGAAGCAGGATTTCTGTCCGCCAGAAGAGCTTGGAAGGTGGCCAGCCTGGGAGGCAGAATTGCAGCGGAGAACTTCCAGCAGCCTCATCCAGCCTCAAGTCTTCCTCTCTCAATGCCCTCGGGAGAGGAGAAGAAGCACCAGCCCCCGGGAGGTGCCCGAGGCCCTCAGTTTTTTTCAGCTGGATAGCAGTGGCAGCACCAAGGCAGTGCATTTTTGGCACCTGAGGAGCACTGGAGCAGAGCTCGCCGTCCTCGTCCCCTGTGGAGCCCGGGGCAGCAACCGTAAGGAATGGGATGCGCCGATGTCCCAGCACCCTCCCTCCCGCAGCTTTGTGGAGCTCCCACTGGTGTCCTGCCAGACATGGGAAGTGTTCTTCCCGCTAAGGTTGAGCGGGCTGGGGCCATTGGACTGCTCTTGGAAGCCCCTGCCATGGCTCCAGGTTGAGGGAGGAAAGGGGATGGGCAGTGCTAGTGTCTCCTGGGAGGCGTGACCAGCCTGTGGGACCAGGAGGCAGGTCTTGCTCACATGCTCAGGGAACAGCCGATCGCCAGCGCTGGGGTCAGGAAGGAATTTTCCCCCGGGGCAGATTGGCACTGGTCCCTGGGGGTTTTTTGCCTTCCTCTGCAGCATTGAGCATGACCCCGTGTCAGGGAGGGCTCCTCCGGTCCGTGGTGGCTGGGTCACCGCCTGCTGCTCGTGCACCACGGGGATGGCCTCTCGTGCCCTGCAGCCGGGGGGAGGAAGGCTTTTTTTTCCCCCCAGGCGGGCTAGCCGATGCCTCGGGGATTTTTTTGCCTTCCTCTGCAGCATTGAGCACGGCCCCTTGCCGGGGCTCCTTTGGGCCGTGGTGGCCAGGTGCTCATGCTCCACGAAGGTGGCCCTCGTGCCCCGCATCCGGGGGGAGGAAGCTTTCTGGACCCCCAGGGTGGGCCCCCAGGGTGGCCCCCGGGGGTGTCTTCTTGTCCTCTGTAGCACTGAGCACAGCCCCTGGTCAGGGCTCCTCTGGGCCGTTTGGGACAGGCAAGTGAAAATAGATTAAATGCAATAAAAGAAAATAAACAGTTAAGCCAAATAAATTAACATAAGATAAAATTAAACTAAGTAAAATGAAGATAATAAAATAAAAGAACGGGAAAAATATAAATAAGCCGTACATATCAAATAAAAAATAGAAATAAAACCAAACCAAACTAATATAATACAGTAGAGTATAATATAATATAATATAATATAGAATGTAATATAACGTAACATAACGTAATAAATGATATTATTTAATATAATAGAATATAATATAATGTAAAATAAATCAAACAAATCAAACTAAAATGAAATAAATTAAAATACAGTAATACAGAAAATACAAAGAAAAAATAAGAGAAAATAATAATAATAATAAAATGTATAATAATGCAAAATAAAATAGGTTAAAATTACAGTAAATAAAATAAAACTAAAAGAAAAAATAACAAAATTAAATACAAAAGATAAAATAAAATAAAATAAAAAATAGAGAAATAATATGTAAAATAAAATTTTTAAAACTAAAATAAAATAAAGTAAAAGAAATATGCAATATAAAATAATAAAATAAAAAATAAAATAATATATAAAAAATAAAGTAAAGAAAATAAAATATAAGAAAACACAAACAGAAGAAATTAAATTAACATAAAACAAAAAAATGCAAAATAAAAGAATATATAATTAAATTAAAATAAAAAATAATAAAATATAAAATAAAACATATAAAAAAACCTCAAGTAAAATAAAATTAAACTTAAAGAAAACTAAACCAAACTAATTTATATTACATAAAAAATAGTTATATAACAAAAAACCTACAAACAAAAGGAAAACAACCAAAATAAAAGTAAATAAGAAATAAAATAAAAACTGTATTAAATATAAAATCTAAAATATAAAAATTAAAAGCAGAAAAGAGAAAAAATGCAAAGCATAATAAAAAATAAGACAGTATACAATAAGAAAATAAATAAAAATATATAAATATTATAAAATAATAGAAAGTAAACTAAAATTAAAATAAAATAAGCAAAGCAAAATAAATTAATAAGATTTTAAATTTAAAGAAAATGAATAAAATAAGAATATTTGAAAAGATCTTAGAGTATATAAAGAAGTAAATAGTATATACAAAATACGTAATTTCAAAAAAACTAAACAACAGAATATATAATAAAAATATATAAAATAAAATTAAACAAAATAAAATAAATAAATAGGCAAAAGTAAAAAACAAAAATTAGTTAAAAATACAAAGTAAAATAAAATAATATAAAAGTGACTAAAAATAACAGAAATAATGTGAATTAAAAGACATTTAATAAAACCTAGAACAGAAACAAGAATTTAAAAAGGTAAACAAAATTAACAACAGAAAATAAACCAACAAAATATAAAATAAATCAACAGTAAATATTATAAAATGAGAATAACTCAACCCAACGACAATAAAGTGTTACGGTTTTCTCAACCCATAACACTGCTGTGAAGGAAGCGATACCTTTGGACACCTTGGACAACAGGAGACTGCTCAATGTGCTTTTGTTTTCCATTGGGAAGGTGAAGAACTGAAAAGCCACGTGCTCCTTCCACCATCGGGCACCACAAGTAGCCTGGACAAGATGCAGCATTTCTGCTGAAGAGAAGCAGCTGAAAGAGTGTGCAGGCAGCTTCCAGCCACCTGAGAAATGCCCTTCTCCTTCCCGTGTTCATAAGCAGAGTGTTAATGACCCAGGTGGAGGCGCCTCAAGCTTCTCCTCTCCTAGAAGAATGCACGGTGGTCCTTAGATACAAAGCGGGATTCGTGGGCTTCTTCCCCTGGACATTCTGTTTTTCTTTTAATAGTCACAGAGCCACGGGTGCCATGCCTGCCGGTATTCTGCACGTCACTGCTCAGAAATGGTGTGCCATCTCCTCAAGTCAGAAACCAGCTAGTGAAGCCCGTGCTTTTTGAATGTGGTGTTGACTTACGGCTGGTCTTACTCCTTCAGGGGGAGCTGGAGATCCAGCTGCTGCCTTTCAGCATTGAAAGATCTTGTTGCATATTAAACATCATTCAAATACCTCCCGTGTAGCTGCTTTTCTTTCCAAGGCTGTGGGTGAATCGCCAAGGCCTATAACCCAAGGGCCATGGGCAAGGGTGGTGGTGCTTCAGCAGAGGGCACTCCAGCCTGGGAGTCACGGAGGTGCCTGCACCCAGCCCTGTCCTCCCCCGGCAGGTGGGGTGGCTGCACCCCCCTGGCTGAGCAGGCACCGGTGGCAGGAGAGAAGGATGGGGAGGAGCCGCAGGAGGTCTCCGAGCACACCTGGCTGTGCGCGGTGGGAACGGCGTCTTGGTCTTGCAGGGGCTCAGTCACCCTCCTGCCATCCTCCTGTTGGCTCTTCCAAGAGTTTCATGCCTAACGGGACCCCAGGCTGTTGTGTTTTGACAGCAGATTGACGCAGTCGGTTCCTCCCCTTTCGGAAAGGCGCTCATGCCTCGGCTGGGGGTGACGTTTGGTTTTTCCCACCAAAAGGTTGGGAGGTTGTAGTTTACAGCCTACCAGAAACTAAGGATCCGGGTCCGATTAACCATGTGCTGTTTCCCTGTGTCCGGTGCTCCAAAAGGCGTTTGCTGCTCACACTCCAGGTGCCATTTTCAAAGTCCTGTGCACAGTCCTTCTAAGAACCTCTAACACCGAATAGCTCTTTGAGTGTTTTGGCCCTCATCTTGGTGGACGACTTGGAAGAGTCGGAAGGTGCCACCAGCCTGCTCACTGTGGCATAACGTGCACAGCGTTGGAGCAGAGGCATCACGAGAGCGGCTGTTTCTCTACGGCTGTCTCCTCGTGATGCTCCACCTGGGATGAGCTAGTCCCAAGAATGGAATGGTGAGCAGCGGACCAAGGATTTCTCAGGTGAACAGCAGCTTCCCTCGAGATGGTTCCAGGCGTTGACATCTCCATCAGGAATCCAAGTGTGCTCATCCCTCTTTAGTGACTGATCTGTTTGCTGCCAGTAGATCAGCAGCTGGAGCTGCTGTCGTGAAGACTAGCGCCTCCAATAAGAGGAGGTTGTGTTCGTTGAGAGGGAAGTCCGTGGGCCTGGGGAACAAAGGTAGTAACGTATGTCTCCAACATTGCCTCCTTAAATTTGGTCCAAGGTTTGAATACAGAGGCTTTGGGTTTCTTTATCCCACGGCAAACACATAAGATCCATGTTGAAGTTTGCAAATGTATTTTTAGCACGAACAACGACTAAAGGACGAAATTTTAAAATTTAACATTTAATGGAGTAGATATGGAAGATGACATTAATTACAAGATTAAAACCCCCTACCAAAAGTACTGTAAAGGACTCTCTTCTACAACAATAACTCTGATGAAAAAGAGCAGCTTCTCAAGCTGATTTTGGGGCAGTCACGGTTACCTTCCTGCTTGTGATCTCACGGCTCCTGGTCACGTTGGTGGTGGTGGGATGTCCTAAAGATCCAGCTTCCTCCTTGCCTCCTTGGCTTCCCGGTAGTTTTCCTGAAGGTTTGGACGGGAGGCAGAAGCTGTTCAGCTTCACCCGGGACAGCTGTGGAGCAGCAGGAGGGAGCAGACGTGGAAGGCTAGAGAGGAGCTGTACGGAGCGCAAAAAGGCTTTTGGTTTCTTGCTTAACTGTGCCAACGAAGGGAGGGAGCGAAGCACAGCGCGGCGTGGAAATGCTGATTTGAAATCCCAGCAAGCGCAGGGCAGAGTCCCCCAGCACAAGCTGAGCTCAGGCAGGAGGCCCTACCCACCTCCCCAGGGACGTCGCTGCACCAACGCTTCTTCAGGTCAGACCAACGGGTTTTGGAAGAACGGAACTAAGACATTCCCACCACTCTTCCCACCCCAGCACTTACACTAGTACCCAGCACTGGCGATTACAAGGTAATTAAAAAAATAAGCCCCAATGTCTTAGGATTTGGCATCGGAAAGAGGGAATCAAGCCACAGGCGGAAACTCAAGAGTCACTCGCATGCCTGAAACTCGGCTAATGAAGCAACACACACTTCAGACGGCCCTGGGCCTTAGCTTTTTTGGCCACCTAATAGAATGGATAAACCCCCCGTGAAGTCAGCAGGGGCAGACAAAGCAACCAGCTGCACCACACGACTTGTCGACCCAGGAGAGAGCTCAGAGCAGCTCCTGCAGAGTGTCTGTTCTGCAGCGGCTCCCCAGGGGACACTCTTTTGCAGTAAGTATGCATTTGGGTGGTTTAGCTTAACACGCACGAGAGGTGAAGGGTGTTACAAGCAAACAAAGGCATCCATCGTGGAAAAGAAGAGCACCTGCTTGAGGAACTGGTACACCACAGCTGCTGGGCTTGGGATTCCACGCTGCAGATTCTTTCACCGTGACTACGTTATAGAGATCCATGTGAAGCGCACCGCTCTTCCTTGTCAATGTACAAAACGAAGGAAACGGGACAGTAGATTGCATGGCTTCGTGAGGAGGTCATAGTCAGCCAGAAGGTGCGTGTGGCACTGAGCTATGGCTGCAACTCACACACGTGGGCTCACAAAGCCCACGCTGCCAACCGCAAAGAAGCAACAACAGCCCAGCGCCACTCGTCCCCTACGACATGTTTCTGTGGCCGTAAATGGCCTTGCAGAGGTTTACGAGACAATCAAGAAGCCCTTTCAAATATACTCGTGCATAGGATGGGACTTACAGTGTAAGTTCAAACATTAGAGGGACGTGAGAGCTTATTCCACGGAGACTTGAGAATGAGCCTGAAAAAACCAGCACCAGTTCTTCACTGTAATGCCTTTAAGGCCACGGGCACACTCTTGTAAAAGAGACAGAAGACAGACAGATTTATAGAAACATTTTTTATTGTCTTTTCTGGCAGTAGCCACGTTAAGTTCTCGTTGGGCTTTGGCCCTTCTCTTTTTCTCCCTGCAGAGCCTCACGACATCCTTGTAGTCCTACGGAGTGGCCTGCCCCTTCTTCCAAAGGACAGAAACTCTCTTTTTTCCCCCCGAGTTCCAGCCAAAGCTCTCTGTTCAGCCAGGCCGGTCTCCTTCCCCACCAGACCATCTTCCGGCACGTAGGGACGTCCCGCTCCCGCACCCTCAAGATTTCCTTCTTGAAGAGTGCCCGCCCTTCCTGCACTCCTTTGCCCTTCAGGACTGCCTCCCAAGGGACTCTCCCAACCAGCCTCCTCAACAGGCCAAAGGCTGCTCTCTGGAAGCCCAAGGGGGCAGTTCTGCTGACCCCCCCTCCTCACTTCTCCAAAAACCAAACACTCTTGTCGTTTCGTCACCCCTGCCCAAGGTGGCCTCCAATCACCCACAAGTCCTCCTCTGTTTGCAAGCAACAGGTCCCGCAGGGCCCCTTGCACAGTTGGCTCCCTCACCAACTTGTCTAAGACACAAATGTGCCGACACGGCTTCATTTCACCCACGGAATTTCACAAAAGACTCCTAAAGATTGCTCTAAGCTCAAGATAAGGTGTGGAGACTTTCTGCAACGCAGGACCAAAAGATTTGGATTGGAACAGTCTTGCCCAAAGACCGGTTATGTCTCTTGACCGGTGTCAATGCACTTCAGGTGGAGCTGCTTTTATTCCACACGCTGTGGCTGCATCGACAGCCCCGACCCAATTGCCAGGGGCGGTGGTGTCTCTTCACCCAAAGGCTTTCCTCCCAGGGATGGTGGACAGCGGGGTGGCAGGCGGGGCGGCGGGGGGGCCTCGTCAGCCCCGTGTCACAATGCCACCACCCGGCAACGGTGAGGTCACAATGCCCCGGGGCAGGATAAAAGGGGCATCCTCCTGTGTCCCGCTGCCAGCCTGCCCGGCTTTGCCACCGGGACAGAGCTGGCCTGGGGCAGCCCGAAGACATTAGAGAGGAACTGCCAGAGGAGCTGGTGGAATTCCTTGGAGCTTGCCTCTCTTCCCCAAGGGATGAAGCAGGATTTCTGTCCGCCAGAAGAGCTTGGAAGGTGGCCAGCCTGGGAGGCAGAATTGCAGCGGAGAACTTCCAGCAGCCTCATCCAGCCTCAAGTCTTCCTCTCTCAATGCCCTCGGGAGAGTAGATGAAGCACCAGCCCTCGGGAGAGGAGAAGAAGCACCAGCCCCCGGGAGGTGCCCGAGGCCCTCAGTTTTTTTCAGCTGGATAGCAGTGGCAGCACCAAGGCAGTGCATTTTTGGCACCTGAGGAGCACTGGAGCAGAGCTCGCCGTCCTCGTCCCCTGTGGAGCCCGGGGCAGCAACCGTAAGGAATGGGATGCGCCGATGTCCCAGCACCCTCCCTCCCGCAGCTTTGTGGAGCTCCCACTGGTGTCCTGCCAGACATGGGAAGTGTTCTTCCCGCTAAGGTTGAGCGGGCTGGGGCCATTGGACTGCTCTTGGAAGCCCCTGCCATGGCTCCAGGTTGAGGGAGGAAAGGGGATGGGCAGTGCTAGTGTCTCCTGGGAGGCGTGACCAGCCTGTGGGACCAGGAGGCAGGTCTTGCTCACATGCTCAGGGAACAGCCGATCGCCAGCGCTGGGGTCAGGAAGGAATTTTCCCCCGGGGCAGATTGGCACTGGTCCCTGGGGGTTTTTTGCCTTCCTCTGCAGCATTGAGCATGACCCCGTGTCAGGGAGGGCTCCTCCGGTCCGTGGTGGCTGGGTCACCGCCTGCTGCTCGTGCACCACGGGGATGGCCTCTCGTGCCCTGCAGCCGGGGGGAGGAAGGCTTTTTTTTCCCCCCAGGCGGGCTAGCCGATGCCTCGGGGATTTTTTTGCCTTCCTCTGCAGCATTGAGCACGGCCCCTTGCCGGGGCTCCTTTGGGCCGTGGTGGCCAGGTGCTCATGCTCCACGAAGGTGGCCCTCGTGCCCCGCATCCGGGGGGAGGAAGCTTTCTGGACCCCCAGGGTGGGCCCCCAGGGTGGCCCCCGGGGGTGTCTTCTTGTCCTCTGTAGCACTGAGCACAGCCCCTGGTCAGGGCTCCTCTGGGCCGTTTGGGACAGGCAAGTGAAAATAGATTAAATGCAATAAAAGAAAATAAACAGTTAAGCCAAATAAATTAACATAAGATAAAATTAAACTAAGTAAAATGAAGATAATAAAATAAAAGAACGGGAAAAATATAAATAAGCCGTACATATCAAATAAAAAATAGAAATAAAACCAAACCAAACTAATATAATACAGTAGAGTATAATATAATATAATATAATATAGAATGTAATATAACGTAACATAACGTAATAAATGATATTATTTAATATAATAGAATATAATATAATGTAAAATAAATCAAACAAATCAAACTAAAATGAAATAAATTAAAATACAGTAATACAGAAAATACAAAGAAAAAATAAGAGAAAATAATAATAATAATAAAATGTATAATAATGCAAAATAAAATAGGTTAAAATTACAGTAAATAAAATAAAACTAAAAGAAAAAATAACAAAATTAAATACAAAAGATAAAATAAAATAAAATAAAAAAATAGAGAAATAATATGTAAAATAAAATTTTTAAAACTAAAATAAAATAAAGTAAAAGAAATATGCAATATAAAATAATAAAATAAAAAATAAAATAATATATAAAAAATAAAGTAAAGAAAATAAAATATAAGAAAACACAAACAGAAGAAATAAAATTAAAATAAAACAAAAAAATGCAAAATAAAAGAATATATAATTAAATTAAAATAAATAAAAAAACCTCAAGTAAAATAAAATTAAACTTAAAGAAAACTAAACCAAACTAATTTATATTATATAAAAAATAGCTATATAACAAAAAACGTATAAACAAAAGAAAAACAACCAAAATAAAAGTAAATAAGAAATAAAATAAAAAAACATTACATATAAAATATAATAATTAAAATATAATAATTAAAATAAGAAAAGAATAGATAAAAAATGCAAAGCATATTAAAAAATAAGACAGTATACAATAAGAAAATAAATAAAATGTATAAATATTATAAAATAATAGAAAGTAAACTAAAATTAAAATAAAATAAGCAAAGCAAAAGAAATTAAAAAGATTTTAAATTAAAAGAAAATGAATAAAATAAAAATATTTGAAAAGATCTTAGAGTATATAAAGAAGTGAATAGTATATACAAGATACGTAATTTCAAAAAAACTAAACAACAGAATATATAATAAAAATACAAAAAATAAGATTAAACAAAATAAAATAAATAGACAAAAGTAAAAAACAAAAATTAAGTTAAAAAAACAAAGTAAAATAAAATAATACAACGAACAGAAATAATGTGAATTAAAAGACATTTAATAAACTAAAACCTAGAACAGAAAAAAACCCCAAAATTAAAAAATGAAACAACATTAACAACAGAAAATAAACCAACAAAATATAAAATAAATCAACAGTAAATACTATAAAATGAGAATAACTCAACCCAACGACAATAAAGTGTTACGGTTTTCTCAACCCATAACACTGCTGTGAAGGAAGCGATACCTTTGGACACCTTGGACAACAGGAGACTGCTCAATGTGCTTTTGTCTTCCATTGGGAAGGTGAAGAACTGAAAAGCCACGTGCTCCTTCCACCATCGGGCACCACAAGTAGCCTGGACAAGATGCAGCATTTCTGCTGAAGAGAAGCAGCTGAAAGAGTGTGCAGGCAGCTTCCAGCCACCTGAGAAATGCCCTTCTCCTTCCCGTGTTCATAAGCAGAGTGTTAATGACCCAGGTGGAGGCGCCTCAAGCTTCTCCTCTCCTAGAAGAATGCACGGTGGTCCTTAGATACAAAGCGGGATTCGTGGGCTTCTTCCCCTGGACATTCTGTTTTTCTTTTAATAGTCACAGAGCCACGGGTGCCATGCCTGCCGGTATTCTGCACGTCACTGCTCAGAAATGGTGTGCCATCTCCTCAAGTCAGAAACCAGCTAGTGAAGCCTGTGCTTTTTGAATGTGGTGTTGACTTACGGCTGGTCTTACTCCTTCAGGGGGAGCTGGAGATCCAGCTGCTGCCTTTCAGCATTGAAAGATCTTGTTGCATATTAAACATCATTCAAATACCTCCCGTGTAGCTGCTTTTCTTTCCAAGGCTGTGGGTGAATCGCCAAGGCCTATAACCCAAGGGCCATGGGCAAGGGTGGTGGTGCTTCAGCAGAGGGCACTCCAGCCTGGGAGTCACGGAGGTGCCTGCACCCAGCCCTGTCCTCCCCCGGCAGGTGGGGTGGCTGCACCCCCCTGGCTGAGCAGGCACCGGTGGCAGGAGAGAAGGATGGGGAGGAGCCGCAGGAGGTCTCCGAGCACACCTGGCTGTGCGCGGTGGGAACGGCGTCTTGGTCTTGCAGGGGCTCAGTCCTGCCATCCTCCTGTTGGCTCTTCCAAGAGTTTCATGCCTAACGGGACCCCAGGCTGTTGTGTTTTGACAGCAGATTGACGCAGTCGGTTCCTCCCCTTTCGGAAAGGCGCTCATGCCTCGGCTGGGGGTGACGTTTGGTTTTTCCCACCAAAAGGTTGGGAGGTTGTAGTTTACAGCCTACCAGAAACTAAGGATCCGGGTCCGATTAACCATGTGCTGTTTCCCTGTGTCCGGTGCTCCAAAAGGCGTTTGCTGCTCACACTCCAGGTGCCATTTTCAAAGTCCTGTGCACAGTCCTTCTGAGAACCTCTAACACCGAATAGCTCTTTGAGTGTTTTGGCCCTCATCTTGGTGGACGACTTGGAAGAGTCGGAAGGTGCCACCAGCCTGCTCACTGTGGCATAACGTGCACAGCGTTGGAGCAGAGGCATCACGAGAGCGGCTGTTTCTCTACGGCTGTCTCCTCGTGATGCTCCACCTGGGATGAGCTAGTCCCAAGAATGGAATGGTGAGCAGCGGACCAAGGATTTCTCAGGTGAACAGCAGCTTCCCTCAAGATGATTTGGATTGGAACAGTCTTGCCCATCCAGACCAAAGACCGGTTATGTCTCTTGACCGGTGTCAATGCACTTCAGGTGGAGCTGCTTTTATTCCACACGCTGTGGCTGCATCGACAGCCCCGACCCAATTGCCAGGGGCGGTGGTGTCTCTTCACCCAAAGGCTTTCCTCCCAGGGATGGTGGACAGCGGGGTGGCAGGCGGGGCGGCGGGGGGGCCTCGTCACCCCCGTGTCACAATGCCACCACCCGGCAACGGTGAGCTCACAGTGCCCCGGGGCCGGATAAAAGGGGCATCCTCCTGTGTCCCGCTGCCAGCCTGCCCGGCTTTGCCACCGGGACAGAGCTGGCCTGGGGCAGCCCGAAGACATTAGAGAGGAACTGCCAGAGGAGCTGGAGGAATTCCTTGGAGCTTGCCTCTCTTCCCCAAGGGATGAAGCAGGATTTCTGTCCACCAGAAGAGCTTGGAAGGTGGCCAGCCTGGGAGGCAGAATTGCAGCGGAGAACTTCCAGCAGCCTCATCCAGCCTCAAGTCTTCCTCTCTCAATGCCCTCGGGAGAGTAGATGAAGCACCAGCCCCCGGGAGAGGAGAAGAAGCACCAGCCCCCGGGAGGTGCCCGAGGCCCTCAGTTTTTTTCAGCTGGATAGCAGTGGCAGCACCAAGGCAGTGCATTTTTGGCACCTGAGGAGCACTGGAGCAGAGCTCGCCGTCCTCGTCCCCTGTGGAGCCCGGGGCAGCAACCGTAAGGAATGGGATGCGCCGATGTCCCAGCACCCTCCCTCCCGCAGCTTTGTGGAGCTCCCACTGGTGTCCTGCCAGACATGGGAAGTGTTCTTCCCGCTAAGGTTGAGCGGGCTGGGGCCATTGGACTGCTCTTGGAAGCCCCTGCCATGGCTCCAGGTTGAGGGAGGAAAGGGGATGGGCAGTGCTAGTGTCTCCTGGGAGGCGTGACCAGCCTGTGGGACCAGGAGGCAGGTCTTGCTCACATGCTCAGGGAACAGCCGATCGCCAGCGCTGGGGTCAGGAAGGAATTTTCCCCCGGGGCAGATTGGCACTGGTCCCTGGGGGTTTTTTGCCTTCCTCTGCAGCATTGAGCATGACCCCGTGTCAGGGAGGGCTCCTCTGGTCCGTGGTGGCTGGGTCACCGCCTGCTGCTCGTGCACCACGGGGATGGCCTCTCGTGCCCTGCAGCCGGGGGGAGGAAGGCTTTTTTTTCCCCCCAGGCGGGCTAGCCGATGCCTCGGGGGTTTTTTTGCCTTCCTCTGCAGCATTGAGCACGGCCCCTTGCCGGGGCTCCTTTGGGCCGTGGTGGCCAGGTGCTCATGCTCCACGAAGGTGGCCCTCGTGCCCCGCATCCGGGGGGAGGAAGCTTTCTGGACCCCCAGGGTGGGCCCCCAGGGTGGCCCCCGGGGGTGTCTTCTTGTCCTCTGTAGCACTGAGCACAGCCCCTGGTCAGGGCTCCTCTGGGCCGTTTGGGACAGGCAAGTGAAAATAGATTAAATGCAATAAAAGAAAATAAACAAAGCCAAATAAATTAACATAAGATAAAATTAAACTAAGTAAAATGAAGATAATAAAATAAAAGAACGGGAAAAATATAAATAAGCCGTACATATCAAATAAAAAATAGAAATAAAACCAAACCAAACTAATATAATACGGTAGAGTATAATATAATATAATATAGAATGTAATATAACGTAACATAATATAGGATATAGGATATAGGATATGATATTATTTAATATAATAGAATAGAATATAATATAATGTAAAATAAATCAAACAAATCAAACTAAAATGAAATAAATTAAAATACAATAATACAGAAAATACAAAGAGAAAATAATAATAATAAAATGTATAATAATGCAAAATAAAATAGATAAATAAAAAAAATAAATAAAATAAAACTAAAAGAAAAAATAACAAAATTAAATACAAAATATAAAATAAAATAAAATAAAAAATAGAGAAATAATATGTAAAATAAAATTTTTAAAAGTAAAATAAAATAAAGTAAAAGAAATATGCAAAATAAAATAATAAAATAAAAAATAAAATAATATATAAAAAATAAAGTAAAGAAAATAAAATATAAGAAAACACAAACAGAAGAAATAAAATTAAAATAAAACCAAAAAATGCAAAATAAAAGAATATATAATTAAATTAAAATAAAAAATAATAAAATATAAAATAAAACATATAAAAAACCCTCAAGAAAAATAAAATTAAACTTAAAGAAAACTAAACCAAATTTATATTACATAAAAAATAGTTATATAACAAAAAACCTACAAACAAAAGGAAAACAACCAAAATAAAATTAAATAAGAAATAAAGTAAAAACCGTATTAAATATAAAATCTAAAATATAAAAATTAAAAGCAGAGGAGAAAAGGAAAGGAAAGAAAAGAAAAGAATTAAACAAAGTTAATTTAACAAAATTAAATAAAGATAAAATAAAATAAAATAAAAAATAGAGAAATAATATATAAATTAAAATTTTAAAAAGTAAACCAAAAATATAATAAAATAAATATACAAAATAAAATAATATACAATTATATTAATATATAAACTAAAATATAAAATAAAAACCATAAAAACCCCTCAACTAAAATAAAATTAAACTAAAAAAACCTAAATCAAATAAATTTATATTATATAAAAAAAAGTTATATAATAAGAACCTACAAACAAAAGAAAAAAAACCAAAGAAAATTAAATAAAAAATAAAGTAAAAAAACATTAAATATAACATATAATAATTAAAACAAGAAAAGAGAAAAAATGCAAAGCATAATAAAAAATAAGACAGTATAGAATAAGAAAATAAATAAAAATATATAAATATTATAAAATAATAGAAAGTAAACTAAAATTAAAATAAAACAAGCAAAGCAAAATAAATTAATAACATTTTAAATTTAAAGAAAATGAATAAAATAAAAATATTTGAAAAGATCTTAGAGTATATAAAGAAGTAAATAGTATATACAAAATATGTCATTTAAAAAAAACTAAACAACAGAATATATAATAAAAATATATAAAATAAGATTAAACAAAATAAAAAAATAAAATAGACAAAAGTAAAAAACAAAAATTAGTTAAAAATACAAAGTAAAATAAAATAATATAAAAGTGAGCAAAAATAAAAGAAATAATGTGAATTAAAAGACATTTAATAAAACCTAGAACAGAAACAAGAATTAAAAAAGGTAAACAAAATTAACAACAGAAAATAAACCAACAAAATATAAAATAAATCAACAGTAAATACTATCAAATGAGAATAACTCAACCCAACGACAATAAAGTGTTACGGTTTTCTCAACCCATAACACTGCTGTGAAGGAAGCGATACCTTTGGACACCTTGGACAACAGGAGACTGCTCAATGTGCTTTTGTCTTCCATTGGGAAGGTGAAGAACTGAAAAGCCACGTGCTCCTTCCACCATCGGGCACCACAAGTAGCCTGGACAAGATGCAGCATTTCTGCTGAAGAGAAGCAGCTGAAAGAGTGTGCAGGCAGCTTCCAGCCACCTGAGAAATGCCCTTCTCCTTCCCGTGTTCATAAGCAGAGTGTTAATGACCCAGGTGGAGGCGCCTCAAGCTTCTCCTCTCCTAGAAGAATGCACGGTGGTCCTTAGATACAAAGCGGGATTCGTGGGCTTCTTCCCCTGGACATTCTGTTTTTCTTTTAATAGTCACAGAGCCACGGGTGCCATGCCTGCCGGTATTCTGCACGCCACTGCTCAGAAATGGTGTGCCATCTCCTCAAGTCAGAAACCACCTAGTGAAGCCCGTGCTTTTTGAATGTGGTGTTGACTTACGGCTGGTCTTACTCCTTCAGGGGGAGCTGGAGATCCAGCTGCTGCCTTTCAGCATTGAAAGATCTTGTTGCATATTAAACATCATTCAAATACCTCCCGTGTAGCTGCTTTTCTTTCCAAGGCTGTGGGTGAATCGCCAAGGCCTATAACCCAAGGGCCATGGGCAAGGGTGGTGGTGCTTCAGCAGAGGGCACTCCAGCCTGGGAGTCACGGAGGTGCCTGCACCCAGCCCTGTCCTCCCCCGGCAGGTGGGGTGGCTGCACCCCCCTGGCTGAGCAGGCACCGGTGGCAGGAGAGAAGGATGGGGAGGAGCCGCAGGAGGTCTCCGAGCACACCTGGCTGTGCGCGGTGGGAACGGCGTCTTGGTCTTGCAGGGGCTCAGTCACCCTCCTGCCATCCTCCTGTTGGCTCTTCCAAGAGTTTCATGCCTAACGGGACCCCAGGCTGTTGTGTTTTGACAGCAGATTGACGCAGTCGGTTCCTCCCCTTTCGGAAAGGCGCTCATGCCTCGGCTGGGGGTGACGTTTGGTTTTTCCCACCAAAAGGTTGGGAGGTTGTAGTTTACAGCCTACCAGAAACTAAGGATCTGGGTCCGATTAACCATGTGCTGTTTCCCTGTGTCCAGTGCTCCAAAAGGCGTTTGCTGCTCACACTCCAGGTGCCATTTTCAACGTCCTGTGCACAGTCCTTCTGAGAACCTCTAACACCGAATAGCTCTTTGAGTGTTTTGGCCCTCATCTTGGTGGATGACTTGGAAGAGTCGGAAGGTGCCACCAGCCTGCTCACTGTGGCATAACGTGCACAGCGTTGGAGCAGAGGCATCACGAGAGCGGCTGTTTCTCTACGGCTGTCTCCTCGTGATGCTCCACCTGGGATGAGCTAGTCCCAAGAATGGAATGGTGAGCAGCGGACCAAGAATTTCTCAGGTGAACAGCAGCTTCCCTCGAGATGGTTCCAGGCGTTGACATCTCCATCAGGAATCCAAGTGTGCTCATCCCTCTTTAGTGACTGACCTGTTTGCTGCCAGTAGATCAGCAGCTGGAGCTGCTGTCGTGAAGACTAGCGCCTCCAATAAGAGGAGGTTGTGTTCGTTGAGAGGGAAGTCCGTGGGCCTGGGGAACAAAGGTAGTAACGTATGTCTCCAACATTGCCTCCTTAAATTTGGTCCAAGGTTTGAATACAGAGGCTTTGGGTTTCTTTATCCCGCGGCAAACACATAAGATCCATGTTGAAGTTTGCAAATGTATTTTTAGCACGAACAACGACTAAAGGACAAAATTTTAAAATTTAACATTTAATGGAGTAGATATGGAAGATGACATTAATTACAAGATTAAAACCCCCTACCAAAAGTACCGTAAAGGGCTCTCTTCTACAACAATAACTCTGATGAAAAAGAGCAGCTTCTCAAGCTGATTTTGGGGCAGTCACGGTTACCTTCCTGCTTGTGATCTCACGGCTCCTGGTCACGGTGGTGGGATGTCCTAAAGATCCAGCTTCCTCTTTGCCTCCTTGGCTTCCCGGTAGTTTTCCTGAAGGTTTGAACGGGAGGCAGAAGCTGTTCAGCTTCACCCGGGACAGCTGTGGAGCAGCAGGAGGGAGCAGACGTGGAAGGCTAGAGAGGAGCTGTACGGAGCGCAAAAAGGCTTTTGGTTTCTTGCTTAACTGTGCCAACGAAGGGAGGGAGCGAAGCACAGCGCGGCGTGGAAATGCTGATTTGAAATCCCAGCAAGCGCAGGGCAGAGTCCCCCAGCACAAGCTGAGCTCAGGCAGGAGGCCCTACCCACCTCCCCAGGGACGTCGCTGCACCAACGCTTCTTCAGGTCAGACCAGCGGGTTTTGGAAGAACGGAACTAAGACATTCCCACCACTCTTCCCACCCCAGCACTTACACTAGTACCCAGCACTGGCGATTACAAGGTAATTAAAAAAATAAGCCCCAATGTTTCAGGATTTGGCATCGGAAAGAGGGAATCAAGCCACAGGCGGAAACTCAAGAGTCACTCGCGTGCCTGAAACTCGGCTAATGAAGCAACACACACTTCAGACGGCCCTGGGCCTTAGCTTTTTTGGCCACCTAATAGAATGGATAAACCCCCCGTGAAGTCAGCAGGGGCAGACAAAGCAACCAGCTGCACCACACGACTTGTCTACCCAGGAGAGAGCTCAGAGCAGCTCCTGCAGAGCGTCTGTTCTGCAGCGGCTCCCCAGGGGACACTCTTTTGCAGTAAGTATGCATTTGGGTGGTTTAGCTTAACACGCACGAGAGGTGAAGGGTGTTACAAGCAAACAAAGGCATCCATCGTGGAAAAGAAGAGCACCTGCTTGAGGAACTGGTACACCACAGCTGCTGGGCTTGGGATTCCACGCTGCAGATTCTTTCACCGTGACTACGTTATAGAGATCCATGTGAAGCGCACCGCTCTTCCTTGTCAATGTACAAAACGAAGGAAACGGGACAGTAGATTGCATGGCTTCGTGAGGAGGTCATAGTCAGCCAGAAGGTGCGTGTGGCGCTGAGCTATGGCTGCAACTCACACACGTGGGCTCACAAAGCCCACGCTGCCAACCGCAAAGAAGCAACAACAGCCCAGCACCACTCGTCCCCTACGACATGTTTCTGTGGCCGTAAATGGCCTTGCAGAGGTTTACGAGACAATCAAGAAGCCCTTTCAAATACACTCGTGCATAGGATGGGACTTAGAGTGTAAGTTCAAACATTAGAGGGACGTGAGAGCTTATTCCACGTAGACTTGAGAATGAGCCTGAAAAAACCAGCACCAGTTCTTCACTGTAATGCCTTTAAGGCCACGGGCACACTCTTGTAAAAGAGACAGAAGACAGACAGATTTATAGAAACATTTTTTATTGTCTTTTCTGGCAGTAGCCACGTTAAGTTCTCGTTGGGCTTTGGCCCTTCTCTTTTTCTCCCTGCAGAGCCTCACGACATCCTTGTAGTCCTACGGAGTGGCCTGCCCCTTCTTCCAAAGGACAGAAACTCTCTTTTTTCCCCCCGAGTTCCAGCCAAAGCTCTCTGTTCAGCCAGGCCGGTCTCCTTCCCCACCAGACCATCTTCCGGCACGTAGGGACGTCCCGCTCCCGCACCCTCAAGATTTCCTTCTTGAAGAGTGCCCGCCCTTCCTGCACTCCTTTGCCCTTCAGGACTGCCTCCCAAGGGACTCTCCCAACCAGCCTCCTCAACAGGCCAAAGGCTGCTCTCTGGAAGCCCAAGGGGGCAGTTCTGCTGACCCCCCCTCCTCACTTCTCCAAAAACCAAACACTCTTGTCGTTTCGTCACCCCTGCCCAAGGTGGCCTCCAATCACCCACAAGTCCTCCTCTGTTTGCAAGCAACAGGTCCCGCAGGGCCCCTTGCACAGTTGGCTCCCTCACCAACTTGTCTAAGACACAAATGTGCCGACACGGCTTCATTTCACCCACGGAATTTCACAAAAGACTCCTAAAGATTGCTCTAAGCTCAAGATAAGGTGTGGAGACTTTCTGCAACGCAGGACCAAAAGATTTGGATTGGAACAGTCTTGCCCATCCAGACCAAAGACCGGTTATGTCTCTTGACCGGTGTCAATGCACTTCAGGTGGAGCTGCTTTTATTCCACACGCTGTGGCTGCATCGACAGCCCCGACCCAATTGCCAGGGGCGGTGGTGTCTCTTCACCCAAAGGCTTTCCTCCCAGGGATGGTGGACAGCGGGGTGGCAGGCGGGGCGGCGGGGGGGCCTCGTCACCCCCGTGTCACAATGCCACCACCCGGCAACGGTGAGCTCACAATGCCCCGGGGCAGGATAAAAGGGGCATCCTCCTGTGTCCCGCTGCCAGCCTGCCCGGCTTTGCCACCGGGACAGAGCTGGCCTGGGGCAGCCCGAAGACATTAGAGAGGAACTGCCAGAGGAGCTGGAGGAATTCCTTGGAGCTTGCCTCTCTTCCCCAAGGGATGAAGCAGGATTTCTGTCCACCAGAAGAGCTTGGAAGGTGGCCAGCCTGGGAGGCAGAATTGCAGCGGAGAACTTCCAGCAGCCTCATCCAGCCTCAAGTCTTCCTCTCTCAATGCCCTCGGGAGAGTAGATGAAGCACCAGCCCCCGGGAGAGGAGAAGAAGCACCAGCCCCCGGGAGGTGCCCGAGGCCCTCAGTTTTTTTCAGCTGGATAGCAGTGGCAGCACCAAGGCAGTGCATTTTTGGCACCTGAGGAGCACTGGAGCAGAGCTCGCCGTCCTCGTCCCCTGTGGAGCCAGGGGCAGCAACCGTAAGGAATGGGATGCGCCGATGTCCCAGCACCCTCCCTCCCGCAGCTTTGTGGAGCTCCCACTGGTGTCCTGCCAGACACGGGAAGTGTTCTTCCCGCTAAGGTTGAGCGGGCTGGGGCCATTGGACTGCTCTTGGAAGCCCCTGCCATGGCTCCAGGTTGAGGGAGGAAAGGGGATGGGCAGTGCTAGTGTCTCCTGGGAGGCGTGACCAGCCTGTGGGACCAGGAGGCAGGTCTTGCTCACATGCTCAGGGAACAGCCGATCGCCAGCGCTGGGGTCAGGAAGGAATTTTCCCCCGGGGCAGATTGGCACTGGTCCCTGGGGGTTTTTTGCCTTCCTCTGCAGCATTGAGCATGACCCCGTGTCAGGGAGGGCTCCTCTGGTCCGTGGTGGCTGGGTCACCGCCTGCTGCTCGTGCACCACGGGGATGGCCTCTCGTGCCCTGCAGCCGGGGGGAGGAAGGCTTTTTTTTCCCCCCAGGCGGGCTAGCCGATGCCTCGGGGGTTTTTTTGCCTTCCTCTGCAGCATTGAGCACGGCCCCTTGCCGGGGCTCCTTTGGGCCGTGGTGGCCAGGTGCTCATGCTCCACGAAGGTGGCCCTCGTGCCCCGCATCCGGGGGGAGGAAGCTTTCTGGACCCCCAGGGTGGGCCCCGAGGGTGGCCCCCGGGGGTGTCTTCTTGTCCTCTGTAGCACTGAGCACAGCCCCTGGTCAGGGCTCCTCTGGGCCGTTTGGGACAGGCAAGTGAAAATAGATTAAATGCAATAAAAGAAAATAAACAAAGCCAAATAAATTAACATAAGATAAAATTAAACTAAGTAAAATGAAGATAATAAAATAAAAGAACGGGAAAAATATAAATAAGCCGTACATATCAAATAAAAAATAGAAATAAAACCAAACCAAACTAATATAATACGGTAGAGTATAATATAATATAAAATAGAATGTAATATAACGTAACATAATATAGGATATAGGATATGATATTATTTAATATAATAGAATATAATGTAATGTAAAATAAATCAAACAAATCAAGCTAAAATGAAATAAATTAAAATACAACAATACAGAAAATACAAAGAAAAAATAAGAGAAAATAATAATAATAATAAAATGTATAATAATGCAAAATAAAATAGATAAATAAAAAAAATAAATAAAATAAAACTAAAAGAAAAAATAACAAAATTAAATACAAAATATAAAATAAAATAAAATAAAAAATAGAGAAATAATATGTAAAATAAAATTTTTAAAAGTAAAATAAAATAAAGTAAAAGAAATATGCAAAATAAAATAATAAAATAAAAAATAAAATAATATATAAAAAATAAAGTAAAGAAAATAAAATATAAGAAAACACAAACAGAAGAAATAAAATTAAAATAAAACAAAAAAATGCAAAATAAAAGAATATATAATTAAATTAAAATAAAAAATAATAAAATATAAAATAAAACATATAAAAAACCCTCAAGAAAAATAAAATTAAACTTAAAGAAAACTAAACCAAATTTATATTACATAAAAAATAGTTATATAACAAAAAACCTACAAACAAAAGGAAAACAACCAAAATAAAATTAAATAAGAAATAAAGTAAAAACCGTATTAAATATAAAATCTAAAATATAAAAATTAAAAGCAGAGGAGAAAAGGAAAGGAAAGAAAAGAAAAGAATTAAACAAAGTTAATTTAACAAAATTAAATAAAGATAAAATAAAATAAAATAAAAAATAGAGAAATAATATATAAATTAAAATTTTAAAAAGTAAACCAAAAATATAATAAAATAAATATACAAAATAAAATAATATACAATTATATTAATATATAAACTAAAATATAAAATAAAAACCATAAAAACCCCTCAACTAAAATAAAATTAAACTAAAAAAACCTAAATCAAATAAATTTATATTATATAAAAAAAAGTTATATAATAAGAACCTACAAACAAAAGAAAAAAAACCAAAGAAAATTAAATAAAAAATAAAGTAAAAAAACATTAAATATAACATATAATAATTAAAACAAGAAAAGAGAAAAAATGCAAAGCATAATAAAAAATAAGACAGTATAGAATAAGAAAATAAATAAAAATATATAAATATTATAAAATAATAGAAAGTAAACTAAAATTAAAATAAAACAAGCAAAGCAAAATAAATTAATAACATTTTAAATTTAAAGAAAATGAATAAAATAAAAATATTTGAAAAGATCTTAGAGTATATAAATAAGTAAATAGTATATACAAAATATGTAATTTTAAAAAAACTAAACAACAGAATATATAATAAAAATATATAAAATAAGATTAAACAAAATAAAAAAATAAAATAGACAAAAGTAAAAAACAAAAATTAGTTAAAAATACAAAGTAAAATAAAATAATATAAAAGTGAGCAAAAATAAAAGAAATAATGTGAATTAAAAGACATTTAATAAAACCTAGAACAGAAACAAGAATTAAAAAAGGTAAACAAAATTAACAACAGAAAATAAACCAACAAAATATAAAATAAATCAACAGTAAATACTAAAAAATGAGAATAACTCAACCCAACGACAATAAAGTGTTACGGTTTTCTCAACCCATAACACTGCTGTGAAGGAAGCGATACCTTTGGACACCTTGGACAACAGGAGACTGCTCAATGTGCTTTTGTCTTCCGTTGGGAAGGTGAAGAACTGAAAAGCCACGTGCTCCTTCCACCATCGGGCACCACAAGTAGCCTGGACAAGATGCAGCATTTCTGCTGAAGAGAAGCAGCTGAAAGAGTGTGCAGGCAGCTTCCAGCCACCTGAGAAATGCCCTTCTCCTTCCCGTGTTCATAAGCAGAGTGTTAATGACCCAGGTGGAGGCGCCTCAAGCTTCTCCTCTCCTAGAAGAATGCACGGTGGTCCTTAGATACAAAGCGGGATTCGTGGGCTTCTTCCCCTGGACATTCTGTTTTTCTTTTAATAGTCACAGAGCCACGGGTGCCATGCCTGCCGGTATTCTGCACGTCACTGCTCAGAAATGGTGTGCCATCTCCTCAAGTCAGAAACCAGCTAGTGAAGCCCGTGCTTTTTGAATGTGGTGTTGACTTACGGCTGGTCTTACTCCTTCAGGGGGAGCTGGAGATCCAGCTGCTGCCTTTCAGCATTGAAAGATCTTGTTGCATATTAAACATCATTCAAATACCTCCCGTGTAGCTGCTTTTCTTTCCAAGGCTGTGGGTGAATCGCCAAGGCCTATAACCCAAGGGCCATGGGCAAGGGTGGTGGTGCTTCAGCAGAGGGCACTCCAGCCTGGGAGTCACGGAGGTGCCTGCACCCAGCCCTGTCCTCCCCCGGCAGGTGGGGTGGCTGCACCCCCCTGGCTGAGCAGGCACCGGTGGCAGGAGAGAAGGATGGGGAGGAGCCGCAGGAGGTCTCCGAGCACACCTGGCTGTGCGCGGTGGGAACGGCGTCTTGGTCTTGCAGGGGCTCAGTCACCCTCCTGCCATCCTCCTGTTGGCTCTTCCAAGAGTTTCATGCCTAACGGGACCCCAGGCTGTTGTGTTTTGACAGCAGATTGACGCAGTCGGTTCCTCCCCTTTCGGAAAGGCGCTCATGCCTCGGCTGGGGGTGACGTTTGGTTTTTCCCACCAAAAGGTTGGGAGGTTGTAGTTTACAGCCTACCAGAAACTAAGGATCTGGGTCCGATTAACCATGTGCTGTTTCCCTGTGTCCAGTGCTCCAAAAGGCGTTTGCTGCTCACACTCCAGGTGCCATTTTCAACGTCCTGTGCACAGTCCTTCTGAGAACCTCTAACACCGAATAGCTCTTTGAGTGTTTTGGCCCTCATCTTGGTGGATGACTTGGAAGAGTCGGAAGGTGCCACCAGCCTGCTCACTGTGGCATAACGTGCACAGCGTTGGAGCAGAGGCATCACGAGAGCGGCTGTTTCTCTACGGCTGTCTCCTCGTGATGCTCCACCTGGGATGAGCTAGTCCCAAGAATGGAATGGTGAGCAGCGGACCAAGAATTTCTCAGGTGAACAGCAGCTTCCCTCGAGATGGTTCCAGGCATTGACATCTCCATCAGGAATCCAAGTGTGCTCATCCCTCTTTAGTGACTGACCTGTTTGCTGCCAGTAGATCAGCAGCTGGAGCTGCTGTCGTGAAGACTAGCGCCTCCAATAAGAGGAGGTTGTGTTCGTTGAGAGGGAAGTCCGTGGGCCTGGGGAACAAAGGTAGTAACGTATGTCTCCAACATTGCCTCCTTAAATTTGGTCCAAGGTTTGAATACAGAGGCTTTGGGTTTCTTTATCCCGCGGCAAACACATAAGATCCATGTTGAAGTTTGCAAATGTATTTTTAGCACGAACAACGACTAAAGGACAAAATTTTAAAATTTAACATTTAATGGAGTAGATATGGAAGATGACATTAATTACAAGATTAAAACCCCCTACCAAAAGTACTGTAAAGGGCTCTCTTCTACAACAATAACTCTGATGAAAAAGAGCAGCTTCTCAAGCTGATTTTGGGGCAGTCACGGTTACCTTCCTGCTTGTGATCTCACGGCTCCTGGTCACGGTGGTGGGATGTCCTAAAGATCCAGCTTCCTCTTTGCCTCCTTGGCTTCCCGGTAGTTTTCCTGAAGGTTTGAACGGGAGGCAGAAGCTGTTCAGCTTCACCCGGGACAGCTGTGGAGCAGCAGGAGGGAGCAGACGTGGAAGGCTAGAGAGGAGCTGTACGGAGCGCAAAAAGGCTTTTGGTTTCTTGCTTAACTGTGCCAACGAAGGGAGGGAGCGAAGCACAGCGCGGCGTGGAAATGCTGATTTGAAATCCCAGCAAGCGCAGGGCAGAGTCCCCCAGCACAAGCTGAGCTCAGGCAGGAGGCCCTACCCACCTCCCCAGGGACGTCGCTGCACCAACGCTTCTTCAGGTCAGACCAACGGGTTTTGGAAGAACGGAACTAAGACATTCCCACCACTCTTCCCACCCCAGCACTTACACTAGTACCCAGCACTGGCGATTACAAGGTAATTAAAAAAATAAGCCCCAATGTCTTAGGATTTGGCATCGGAAAGAGGGAATCAAGCCACAGGCGGAAACTCAAGAGTCACTCGCGTGCCTGAAACTCGGCTAATGAAGCAACACACACTTCAGACGGCCCTGGGCCTTAGCTTTTTTGGCCACCTAATAGAATGGATAAACCCCCCGTGAAGTCAGCAGGGGCAGACAAAGCAACCAGCTGCACCACACGACTTGTCTACCCAGGAGAGAGCTCAGAGCAGCTCCTGCAGAGCGTCTGTTCTGCAGCGGCTCCCCAGGGGACACTCTTTTGCAGTAAGTATGCATTTGGGTGGTTTAGCTTAACACGCACGAGAGGTGAAGGGTGTTACAAGCAAACAAAGGCATCCATCGTGGAAAAGAAGAGCACCTGCTTGAGGAACTGGTACACCACAGCTGCTGGGCTTGGGATTCCACGCTGCAGATTCTTTCACCGTGACTACGTTATAGAGATCCATGTGAAGCGCACCGCTCTTCCTTGTCAATGTACAAAACGAAGGAAACGGGACAGTAGATTGCATGGCTTCGTGAGGAGGTCATAGTCAGCCAGAAGGTGCGTGTGGCGCTGAGCTATGGCTGCAACTCACACACGTGGGCTCACAAAGCCCACGCTGCCAACCGCAAAGAAGCAACAACAGCCCAGCACCACTCGTCCCCTACGACATGTTTCTGTGGCCGTAAATGGCCTTGCAGAGGTTTACGAGACAATCAAGAAGCCCTTTCAAATACACTCGTGCATAGGATGGGACTTACAGTGTAAGTTCAAACATTAGAGGGACGTGAGAGCTTATTCCACGTAGACTTGAGAATGAGCCTGAAAAAACCAGCACCAGTTCTTCACTGTAATGCCTTTAAGGCCACGGGCACACTCTTGTAAAAGAGACAGAAGACAGACAGATTTATAGAAACATTTTTTATTGTCTTTTCTGGCAGTAGCCACGTTAAGTTCTCGTTGGGCTTTGGCCCTTCTCTTTTTCTCCCTGCAGAGCCTCACGACATCCTTGTAGTCCTACGGAGTGGCCTGCCCCTTCTTCCAAAGGACAGAAACTCTCTTTTTTCCCCCCGAGTTCCAGCCAAAGCTCTCTGTTCAGCCAGGCCGGTCTCCTTCCCCACCAGACCATCTTCCGGCACGTAGGGACGTCCCGCTCCCGCACCCTCAAGATTTCCTTCTTGAAGAGTGCCCGCCCTTCCTGCACTCCTTTGCCCTTCAGGACTGCCTCCCAAGGGACTCTCCCAACCAGCCTCCTCAACAGGCCAAAGGCTGCTCTCTGGAAGCCCAAGGGGGCAGTTCTGCTGACCCCCCCTCCTCACTTCTCCAAAAACCAAACACTCTTGTCGTTTCGTCACCCCTGCCCAAGGTGGCCTCCAATCACCCACAAGTCCTCCTCTGTTTGCAAGCAACAGGTCCCGCAGGGCCCCTTGCACAGTTGGCTCCCTCACCAACTTGTCTAAGACACAAATGTGCCGACACGGCTTCATTTCACCCACGGAATTTCACAAAAGACTCCTAAAGATTGCTCTAAGCTCAAGATAAGGTGTGGAGACTTTCTGCAACGCAGGACCAAAAGATTTGGATTGGAACAGTCTTGCCCATCCAGACCAAAGACCGGTTATGTCTCTTGACCGCTGTCAATGCACTTCAGGTGGAGCTGCTTTTATTCCACACGCTGTGGCTGCATCGACAGCCCCGACCCAATTGCCAGGGGCGGTGGTGTCTCTTCACCCAAAGGCTTTCCTCCCAGGGATGGTGGACAGCGGGGTGGCAGGCGGGGCGGCGGGGGGGCCTCGTCACCCCCGTGTCACAATGCCACCACCCGGCAACGGTGAGCTCACAATGCCCCGGGGCAGGATAAAAGGGGCATCCTCCTGTGTCCCGCTGCCAGCCTGCCCGGCTTTGCCACCGGGACAGAGCTGGCCTGGGGCAGCCCGAAGACATTAGAGAGGAACTGCCAGAGGAGCTGGAGGAATTCCTTGGAGCTTGCCTCTCTTCCCCAAGGGATGAAGCAGGATTTCTGTCCACCAGAAGAGCTTGGAAGGTGGCCAGCCTGGGAGGCAGAATTGCAGCGGAGAACTTCCAGCAGCCTCATCCAGCCTCAAGTCTTCCTCTCTCAATGCCCTCGGGAGAGTAGATGAAGCACCAGCCCTCGGGAGAGGAGAAGAAGCACCAGCCCCCGGGAGGTGCCCGAGGCCCTCAGTTTTTTTCAGCTGGATAGCAGTGGCAGCACCAAGGCAGTGCATTTTTGGCACCTGAGGAGCACTGGAGCAGAGCTCGCCGTCCTCGTCCCCTGTGGAGCCCGGGGCAGCAACCGTAAGGAATGGGATGCGCCGATGTCCCAGCACCCTCCCTCCCGCAGCTTTGTGGAGCTCCCACTGGTGTCCTGCCAGACACGGGAAGTGTTCTTCCCGCTAAGGTTGAGCGGGCTGGGGCCATTGGACTGCTCTTGGAAGCCCCTGCCATGGCTCCAGGTTGAGGGAGGAAAGGGGATGGGCAGTGCTAGTGTCTCCTGGGAGGCGTGACCAGCCTGTGGGACCAGGAGGCAGGTCTTGCTCACATGCTCAGGGAACAGCCGATCGCCAGCGCTGGGGTCAGGAAGGAATTTTCCCCCGGGGCAGATTGGCACTGGTCCCTGGGGGTTTTTTGCCTTCCTCTGCAGCATTGAGCATGACCCCGTGTCAGGGAGGGCTCCTCTGGTCCGTGGTGGCTGGGTCACCGCCTGCTGCTCGTGCACCACGGGGATGGCCTCTCGTGCCCTGCAGCCGGGGGGAGGAAGGCTTTTTTTTCCCCCCAGGCGGGCTAGCCGATGCCTCGGGGGTTTTTTTGCCTTCCTCTGCAGCATTGAGCACGGCCCCTTGCCGGGGCTCCTTTGGGCCGTGGTGGCCAGGTGCTCATGCTCCACGAAGGTGGCCCTCGTGCCCCGCATCCGGGGGGAGGAAGCTTTCTGGACCCCCAGGGTGGGCCCCCAGGGTGGCCCCCGGGGGTGTCTTCTTGTCCTCTGTAGCACTGAGCACAGCCCCTGGTCAGGGCTCCTCTGGGCCGTTTGGGACAGGCAAGTGAAAATAGATTAAATGCAATAAAAGAAAATAAACAAAGCCAAATAAATTAACATAAGATAAAATTAAACTAAACTAAGTAAAATAAATATAATAAAATAAAAGAACGGGAAAAATATAAATAAGCCGTACATATCAAATAAAAAATAGAAATAAAACCAAACCAAACTAATATAATACGGTAGAGTATAATATAATATAATATAGAATGTAATATAACGTAACATAACGTAATAAATGATATTATTTAATAGAATAGAATATAATATAATGTAAAATAAATCAAACAAATCAAACTAAAATGAAATAAATTAAAATACAGTAATACAGAAAATACAAAGAAAAAATAAGAGAAAATAATAATAATAATAAAATGTATAATAATGCAAAATAAAATAGGTTAAAATTACAGTAAATAAAATAAAACTAAAAGAAAAAATAACAAAATTAAATACAAAATATAAAATAAAATAAAGCAAAAAATAGAGAAATAATATGTAAAATAAAATTGTTAAAAGTAAAATAAAATAAAGTAAAAGAAATGCAATATAAAATAATAAAATAAAAAATAAAATAATATATAAAAAATAAAGTAACGAAAAAAAATATAAGAAAACACAAACAGAAGAAATTAAATTAACATAAAACAAAAAAATGCAAAATAAAAGAATATATAATTAAATTAAAATAAAAAATAATAAAATATAAAATAAAACATATAAAAAAACCTCAAGTAAAATAAAATTAAACTTAAAGAAAACTAAACCAAACTAATTTATATTATATAAAAAATAGTTATATAACAAAAAACCTACAAACAAAAGAAAAACAACCAAAATAAAAGTAAATAAGAAATAAAATAAAAAAACATTAAATATAAAATATAATAATTAAAATATAATAATTAAAATAAGAAAAGAAAAGATAAAAAATGCAAAGCATAATAAAAAATAAGACAGTATACAAAAAGAAAATAAATAAAAATATATAAATATTATAAAATAATAGAAAGTAAACTAAAATTAAAATAAAACAAGCAAAGCAAAATAAATTAATAAGATTTTAAATTAAAAGAAAATGAATAAAATAAAAATATTTGAAAAGATCTTAGAGTATATAAAGAAGTAAATAGTATATATAAAATACGTAATTTAAAAAAAACTAAACAACAGAATATATAATAAAAATACATAAAATAAGATTAAACAAAATAAAATAAATAAATAGACAAAAGTAAAAAACAAAAATTAGTTAAAAAAACAAAGTAAAATAAAATAATATAAAAGTGACTAAAAATAACAGAAATAATGTGAATTAAAAGACATTTAATAAAACCTAGTACAGAAACAAGAATTTAAATAGGTAAACAAAATTAACAACAGAAAATAAACCAACAAAATATAAAATAAATCAACAGTATATACTATAAAATGAGAATAACTCAACCCAACGACAATAAAGTGTTACGGTTTTCTCAACCCATAACACTGCTGTGAAGGAAGCGATACCTTTGGACACCTTGGACAACAGGAGACTGCTCAATGTGCTTTTGTCTTCCATTGGGAAGGTGAAGAACTGAAAAGCCACGTGCTCCTTCCACCATCGGGCACCACAAGTAGCCTGGACAAGATGCAGCATTTCTGCTGAAGAGAAGCAGCTGAAAGAGTGTGCAGGCAGCTTCCAGCCACCTGAGAAATGCCCTTCTCCTTCCCGTGTTCATAAGCAGAGTGTTAATGACCCAGGTGGAGGCGCCTCAAGCTTCTCCTCTCCTAGAAGAATGCACGGTGGTCCTTAGATACAAAGCGGGATTCGTGGGCTTCTTCCCCTGGACATTCTGTTTTTCTTTTAATAGTCACAGAGCCACGGGTGCCATGCCTGCCGGTATTCTGCACGCCACTGCTCAGAAATGGTGTGCCATCTCCTCAAGTCAGAAACCAGCTAGTGAAGCCCGTGCTTTTTGAATGTGGTGTTGACTTACGGCTGGTTTTACTCCTTCAGGGGGAGCTGGAGATCCAGCTGCTGCCTTTCAGCATTGAAAGATCTTGTTGCATATTAAACATCATTCAAATACCTCCCGTGTAGCTGCTTTTCTTTCCAAGGCTGTGGGTGAATCGCCAAGGCCTATAACCCAAGGGCCATGGGCAAGGGTGGTGGTGCTTCAGCAGAGGGCACTCCAGCCTGGGAGTCACGGAGGTGCCTGCACCCAGCCCTGTCCTCCCCCGGCAGGTGGGGTGGCTGCACCCCCCTGGCTGAGCAGGCACCGGTGGCAGGAGAGAAGGATGGGGAGGAGCCGCAGGAGGTCTCCGAGCACACCTGGCTGTGCGCGGTGGGAACGGCGTCTTGGTCTTGCAGGGGCTCAGTCACCCTCCTGCCATCCTCCTGTTGGCTCTTCCAAGAGTTTCATGGCTTAACGGGACCCCAGGCTGTTGTGTTTTGACAGCAGATTGACGCAGTCGGTTCCTCCCCTTTCGGAAAGGCGCTCATGCCTCGGCTGGGGGTGACGTTTGGTTTTTCCCACCAAAAGGTTGGGAGGTTGTAGTTTACAGCCTACCAGAAACTAAGGATCCGGGTCCGATTAACCATGTGCTGTTTCCCTGTGTCCGGTGCTCCAAAAGGCGTTTGCTGCTCACACTCCGGGTGCCATTTTCAAAGTCCTGTGCACAGTCCTTCTGAGAACCTCTAACACCGAATAGCTCTTTGAGTGTTTTGGCCCTCATCTTGGTGGACGACTTGGAAGAGTCGGAAGGTGCCACCAGCCTGCTCACTGTGGCATAACGTGCACAGCGTTGGAGCAGAGGCATCACGAGAGCGGCTGTTTCTCTACGGCTGTCTCCTCGTGATGCTCCACCTGGGATGAGCTAGTCCCAAGAATGGAATGGTGAGCAGCGGACCAAGAATTTCTCAGGTGAACAGCAGCTTCCCTCGAGATGGTTCCAGGCGTTGACATCTCCATCAGGAATCCAAGTGTGCTCATCCCTCTTTAGTGACTGATCTGTTTGCTGCCAGTAGATCAGCAGCTGGAGCTGCTGTCGTGAAGACTAGCGCCTCCAATAAGAGGAGGTTGTGTTCGTTGAGAGGGAAGTCCGTGGGCCTGGGGAACAAAGGTAGTAACGTATGTCTCTAACATTGCCTCCTTAAATTTGGTCCAAGGTTTGAATACAGAGGCTTTGGGTTTCTTTATCCCGCGGCAAACACATAAGATCCATGTTGAAGTTTGCAAATGTATTTTTAGCACGAACAACGACTAAAGGACGAAATTTTAAAATTTAACATTTAATGGAGTAGATATGGAAGATGACATTAATTACAAGATTAAAACCCCCTACCAAAAGTACTGTAAAGGACTCTCTTCTACAACAATAACTCTGATGAAAAAGAGCAGCTTCTCAAGCTGATTTTGGGGCAGTCACGGTTACCTTCCTGCTTGTGATCTCACGGCTCCTGGTCACGGTGGTGGGATGTCCTAAAGATCCAGCTTCCTCTTTGCCTCCTTGGCTTCCCGGTAGTTTTCCTGAAGGTTTGGACGGGAGGCAGAAGCTGTTCAGCTTCACCCGGGACAGCTGTGGAGCAGCAGGAGGGAGCAGACGTGGAAGGCTAGAGAGGAGCTGTACGGAGCGCAAAAAGGCTTTTGGTTTCTTGCTTAACTGTGCCAACGAAGGGAGGGAGCGAAGCACAGCGCGGCGTGGAAATGCTGATTTGAAATCCCAGCAAGCGCAGGGCAGAGTCCCCCAGCACAAGCTGAGCTCAGGCAGGAGGCCCTACCCACCTCCCCAGGGACGTCGCTGCACCAACGCTTCTTCAGGTCAGACCAACGGGTTTTGGAAGAACGGAACTAAGACATTCCCACCACTCTTCCCACCCCAGCACTTACACTAGTACCCAGCACTGGCGATTACAAGGTAATTAAAAAAATAAGCCCCAATGTCTTAGGATTTGGCATCGGAAAGAGGGAATCAAGCCACAGGCGGAAACTCAAGAGTCACTCGCGTGCCTGAAACTCAGCTAATGAAGCAACACACACTTCAGACGGCCCTGGGCCTTAGCTTTTTTGGCCACCTAATAGAATGGATAAACCCCCCGTGAAGTCAGCAGGGGCAGACAAAGCAACCAGCTGCACCACACGACTTGTCTACCCAGGAGAGAGCTCAGAGCAGCTCCTGCAGAGCGTCTGTTCTGCAGCGGCTCCCCAGGGGACACTCTTTTGCAGTAAGTATGCATTTGGGTGGTTTAGCTTAACACGCACGAGAGGTGAAGGGTGTTACAAGCAAACAAAGGCATCCATCGTGGAAAAGAAGAGCACCTGCTTGAGGAACTGGTACACCACAGCTGCTGGGCTTGGGATTCCACGCTGCAGATTCTTTCACCGTGACTACGTTATAGAGATCCATGTGAAGCGCACCGCTCTTCCTTGTCAATGTACAAAACGAAGGAAACGGGACAGTAGATTGCATGGCTTCGTGAGGAGGTCATAGTCAGCCAGAAGGTGCGTGTGGCGCTGAGCTATGGCTGCAACTCACACACGTGGGCTCACAAAGCCCACGCTGCCAACCGCAAAGAAGCAACAACAGCCCAGCACCACTCGTCCCCTACGACATGTTTCTGTGGCCGTAAATGGCCTTGCAGAGGTTTACGAGACAATCAAGAAGCCCTTTCAAATACACTCGTGCATAGGATGGGACTTAGAGTGTAAGTTCAAACATTAGAGGGACGTGAGAGCTTATTCCACGTAGACTTGAGAATGAGCCTGAAAAAACCAGCACCAGTTCTTCACTGTAATGCCTTTAAGGCCACGGGCACACTCTTGTAAAAGAGACAGAAGACAGACAGATTTATAGAAACATTTTTTATTGTCTTTTCTGGCAGTAGCCACGTTAAGTTCTCGTTGGGCTTTGGCCCTTCTCTTTTTCTCCCTGCAGAGCCTCACGACATCCTTGTAGTCCTACGGAGTGGCCTGCCCCTTCTTCCAAAGGACAGAAACTCTCTTTTTTCCCCCCGAGTTCCAGCCAAAGCTCTCTGTTCAGCCAGGCCGGTCTCCTTCCCCACCAGACCATCTTCCGGCACGTAGGGACGTCCCGCTCCCGCACCCTCAAGATTTCCTTCTTGAAGAGTGCCCGCCCTTCCTGCACTCCTTTGCCCTTCAGGACTGCCTCCCAAGGGACTCTCCCAACCAGCCTCCTCAACAGGCCAAAGGCTGCTCTCTGGAAGCCCAAGGGGGCAGTTCTGCTGACCCCCCCTCCTCACTTCTCCAAAAACCAAACACTCTTGTCGTTTCGTCACCCCTGCCCAAGGTGGCCTCCAATCACCCACAAGTCCTCCTCTGTTTGCAAGCAACAGGTCCCGCAGGGCCCCTTGCACAGTTGGCTCCCTCACCAACTTGTCTAAGACACAAATGTGCCGACACGGCTTCATTTCACCCACGGAATTTCACAAAAGACTCCTAAAGATTGCTCTAAGCTCAAGATAAGGTGTGGAGACTTTCTGCAACGCAGGACCAAAAGATTTGGATTGGAACAGTCTTGCCCATCCAGACCAAAGACCGGTTATGTCTCTTGACCGCTGTCAATGCACTTCAGGTGGAGCTGCTTTTATTCCACACGCTGTGGCTGCATCGACAGCCCCGACCCAATTGCCAGGGGCGGTGGTGTCTCTTCACCCAAAGGCTTTCCTCCCAGGGATGGTGGACAGCGGGGTGGCAGGCGGGGCGGCGGGGGGGCCTCGTCACCCCCGTGTCACAATGCCACCACCCGGCAACGGTGAGCTCACAATGCCCCGGGGCAGGATAAAAGGGGCATCCTCCTGTGTCCCGCTGCCAGCCTGCCCGGCTTTGCCACCGGGACAGAGCTGGCCTGGGGCAGCCCGAAGACATTAGAGAGGAACTGCCAGAGGAGCTGGAGGAATTCCTTGGAGCTTGCCTCTCTTCCCCAAGGGATGAAGCAGGATTTCTGTCCACCAGAAGAGCTTGGAAGGTGGCCAGCCTGGGAGGCAGAATTGCAGCGGAGAACTTCCAGCAGCCTCATCCAGCCTCAAGTCTTCCTCTCTCAATGCCCTCGGGAGAGTAGATGAAGCACCAGCCCTCGGGAGAGGAGAAGAAGCACCAGCCCCCGGGAGGTGCCCGAGGCCCTCAGTTTTTTTCAGCTGGATAGCAGTGGCAGCACCAAGGCAGTGCATTTTTGGCACCTGAGGAGCACTGGAGCAGAGCTCGCCGTCCTCGTCCCCTGTGGAGCCCGGGGCAGCAACCGTAAGGAATGGGATGCGCCGATGTCCCAGCACCCTCCCTCCCGCAGCTTTGTGGAGCTCCCACTGGTGTCCTGCCAGACACGGGAAGTGTTCTTCCCGCTAAGGTTGAGCGGGCTGGGGCCATTGGACTGCTCTTGGAAGCCCCTGCCATGGCTCCAGGTTGAGGGAGGAAAGGGGATGGGCAGTGCTAGTGTCTCCTGGGAGGCGTGACCAGCCTGTGGGACCAGGAGGCAGGTCTTGCTCACATGCTCAGGGAACAGCCGATCGCCAGCGCTGGGGTCAGGAAGGAATTTTCCCCCGGGGCAGATTGGCACTGGTCCCTGGGGGTTTTTTGCCTTCCTCTGCAGCATTGAGCATGACCCCGTGTCAGGGAGGGCTCCTCTGGTCCGTGGTGGCTGGGTCACCGCCTGCTGCTCGTGCACCACGGGGATGGCCTCTCGTGCCCTGCAGCCGGGGGGAGGAAGGCTTTTTTTTCCCCCCAGGCGGGCTAGCCGATGCCTCGGGGGTTTTTTTGCCTTCCTCTGCAGCATTGAGCACGGCCCCTTGCCGGGGCTCCTTTGGGCCGTGGTGGCCAGGTGCTCATGCTCCACGAAGGTGGCCCTCGTGCCCCGCATCCGGGGGGAGGAAGCTTTCTGGACCCCCAGGGTGGCCCCCGGGGGTGTCTTCTTGTCCTCTGTAGCACTGAGCACAGCCCCTGGTCAGGGCTCCTCTGGGCCGTTTGGGACAGGCAAGTGAAAATAGATTAAATGCAATAAAAGAAAATAAACAGTTAAGCCAAATAAATTAACATAAGATAAAATTAAACTAAGTAAAATGAAGATAATAAAATAAAAGAACGGGAAAAATATAAATAAGCCGTACATATCAAATAAAAAATAGAAATAAAACCAAACCAAACTAATATAATACGGTAGAGTATAATATAATATAATATAGAATGTAATATAACGTAACATAACGTAATAAATGATATTATTTAATAGAATAGAATATAATATAATGTAAAATAAATCAAACAAATCAAACTAAAATGAAATAAATTAAAATACAGTAATACAGAAAATACAAAGAAAAAATAAGAGAAAATAATAATAATAATAAAATGTATAATAATGCAAAATAAAATAGGTTAAAATTACAGTAAATAAAATAAAACTAAAAGAAAAAATAACAAAATTAAATACAAAATATAAAATAAAATAAAGCAAAAAATAGAGAAATAATATGTAAAATAAAATTGTTAAAAGTAAAATAAAATAAAGTAAAAGAAATGCAATATAAAATAATAAAATAAAACATAAAATAATATATAAAAAATAAAGTAAAGAAAATAAAATATAAGAAAACACAAACAGAAGAAATTAAATTAACATAAAACAAAAAAATGCAAAATAAAAGAATATATAATTAAATTAAAATAAAAAATAATAAAATATAAAATAAAACATATAAAAAACCCTCAAGTAAAATAAAATTAAACTTAAAGAAAACTAAACCAAACTAATTTATATTATATAAAAAATAGTTATATAACAAAAAACCTACAAACAAAAGAAAAACAACCAAAATAAAATTAAATAAGAAATAAAATAAAAACTGTATTAAATAGAAAATCTAAAATATAAAAATTAAAAGCAGAAAAGAGAAAAAATGCAAAGCATAATAAAAAATAAGACAGTATACAAAAAGAAAATAAATAAAAATATATAAATATTATAAAATAATAGAAAGTAAACTAAAATTAAAATAAAACAAGCAAAGCAAAATAAATTAATAAGATTTTAAATTAAAAGAAAATGAATAAAATAAAAATATTTGAAAAGATCTTAGAGTATATAAAGAAGTAAATAGTATATATAAAATACGTAATTTAAAAAAAACTAAACAACAGAATATATAATAAAAATACATAAAATAAGATTAAACAAAATAAAATAAATAAATAGACAAAAGTAAAAAACAAAAATTAGTTAAAAAAACAAAGTAAAATAAAATAATATAAAAGTGACTAAAAATAACAGAAATAATGTGAATTAAAAGACATTTAATAAAACCTAGTACAGAAACAAGAATTTAAATAGGTAAACAAAATTAACAACAGAAAATAAACCAACAAAATATAAAATAAATCAACAGTATATACTATAAAATGAGAATAACTCAACCCAACGACAATAAAGTGTTACGGTTTTCTCAACCCATAACACTGCTGTGAAGGAAGCGATACCTTTGGACACCTTGGACAACAGGAGACTGCTCAATGTGCTTTTGTCTTCCATTGGGAAGGTGAAGAACTGAAAAGCCACGTGCTCCTTCCACCATCGGGCACCACAAGTAGCCTGGACAAGATGCAGCATTTCTGCTGAAGAGAAGCAGCTGAAAGAGTGTGCAGGCAGCTTCCAGCCACCTGAGAAATGCCCTTCTCCTTCCCGTGTTCATAAGCAGAGTGTTAATGACCCAGGTGGAGGCGCCTCAAGCTTCTCCTCTCCTAGAAGAATGCACGGTGGTCCTTAGATACAAAGCGGGATTCGTGGGCTTCTTCCCCTGGACATTCTGTTTTTCTTTTAATAGTCACAGAGCCACGGGTGCCATGCCTGCCGGTATTCTGCACGCCACTGCTCAGAAATGGTGTGCCATCTCCTCAAGTCAGAAACCAGCTAGTGAAGCCCGTGCTTTTTGAATGTGGTGTTGACTTACGGCTGGTCTTACTCCTTCAGGGGGAGCTGGAGATCCAGCTGCTGCCTTTCAGCATTGAAAGATCTTGTTGCATATTAAACATCATTCAAATACCTCCCGTGTAGCTGCTTTTCTTTCCAAGGCTGTGGGTGAATCGCCAAGGCCTATAACCCAAGGGCCATGGGCAAGGGTGGTGGTGCTTCAGCAGAGGGCACTCCAGCCTGGGAGTCACGGAGGTGCCTGCACCCAGCCCTGTCCTCCCCCGGCAGGTGGGGTGGCTGCACCCCCCTGGCTGAGCAGGCACCGGTGGCAGGAGAGAAGGATGGGGAGGAGCCGCAGGAGGTCTCCGAGCACACCTGGCTGTGCGCGGTGGGAACGGCGTCTTGGTCTTGCAGGGGCTCAGTCACCCTCCTGCCATCCTCCTGTTGGCTCTTCCAAGAGTTTCATGGCTTAACGGGACCCCAGGCTGTTGTGTTTTGACAGCAGATTGACGCAGTCGGTTCCTCCCCTTTCGGAAAGGCGCTCATGCCTCGGCTGGGGGTGACGTTTGGTTTTTCCCACCAAAAGGTTGGGAGGTTGTAGTTTACAGCCTACCAGAAAGTAAGGATCCGGGTCCGATTAACCATGTGCTGTTTCCCTGTGTCCGGTGCTCCAAAAGGCGTTTGCTGCTCACACTCCGGGTGCCATTTTCAAAGTCCTGTGCACAGTCCTTCTGAGAACCTCTAACACCGAATAGCTCTTTGAGTGTTTTGGCCCTCATCTTGGTGGACGACTTGGAAGAGTCGGAAGGTGCCACCAGCCTGCTCACTGTGGCATAACGTGCACAGCGTTGGAGCAGAGGCATCACGAGAGCGGCTGTTTCTCTACGGCTGTCTCCTCGTGATGCTCCACCTGGGATGAGCTAGTCCCAAGAATGGAATGGTGAGCAGCGGACCAAGAATTTCTCAGGTGAACAGCAGCTTCCCTCGAGATGGTTCCAGGCGTTGACATCTCCATCAGGAATCCAAGTGTGCTCATCCCTCTTTAGTGACTGATCTGTTTGCTGCCAGTAGATCAGCAGCTGGAGCTGCTGTCGTGAAGACTAGCGCCTCCAATAAGAGGAGGTTGTGTTCGTTGAGAGGGAAGTCCGTGGGCCTGGGGAACAAAGGTAGTAACGTATGTCTCCAACATTGCCTCCTTAAATTTGGTCCAAGGTTTGAATACAGAGGCTTTGGGTTTCTTTATCCCGCGGCAAACACATAAGATCCATGTTGAAGTTTGCAAATGTATTTTTAGCACGAACAACGACTAAAGGACGAAATTTTAAAATTTAACATTTAATGGAGTAGATATGGAAGATGACATTAATTACAAGATTAAAACCCCCTACCAAAAGTACTGTAAAGGACTCTCTTCTACAACAATAACTCTGATGAAAAAGAGCAGCTTCTCAAGCTGATTTTGGGGCAGTCACGGTTACCTTCCTGCTTGTGATCTCACGGCTCCTGGTCACGGTGGTGGGATGTCCTAAAGATCCAGCTTCCTCTTTGCCTCCTTGGCTTCCCGGTAGTTTTCCTGAAGGTTTGGACGGGAGGCAGAAGCTGTTCAGCTTCACCCGGGACAGCTGTGGAGCAGCAGGAGGGAGCAGACGTGGAAGGCTAGAGAGGAGCTGTACGGAGCGCAAAAAGGCTTTTGGTTTCTTGCTTAACTGTGCCAACGAAGGGAGGGAGCGAAGCACAGCGCGGCGTGGAAATGCTGATTTGAAATCCCAGCAAGCGCAGGGCAGAGTCCCCCAGCACAAGCTGAGCTCAGGCAGGAGGCCCTACCCACCTCCCCAGGGACGTCGCTGCACCAACGCTTCTTCAGGTCAGACCAACGGGTTTTGGAAGAACGGAACTAAGACATTCCCACCACTCTTCCCACCCCAGCACTTACACTAGTACCCAGCACTGGCGATTACAAGGTAATTAAAAAAATAAGCCCCAATGTTTCAGGATTTGGCATCGGAAAGAGGGAATCAAGCCACAGGCGGAAACTCAAGAGTCACTCGCGTGCCTGAAACTCGGCTAATGAAGCAACACACACTTCAGACGGCCCTGGGCCTTAGCTTTTTTGGCCACCTAATAGAATGGATAAACCCCCCGTGAAGTCAGCAGGGGCAGACAAAGCAACCAGCTGCACCACACGACTTGTCTACCCAGGAGAGAGCTCAGAGCAGCTCCTGCAGAGCGTCTGTTCTGCAGCGGCTCCCCAGGGGACACTCTTTTGCAGTAAGTATGCATTTGGGTGGTTTAGCTTAACACGCACGAGAGGTGAAGGGTGTTACAAGCAAACAAAGGCATCCATCGTGGAAAAGAAGAGCACCTGCTTGAGGAACTGGTACACCACAGCTGCTGGGCTTGGGATTCCACGCTGCAGATTCTTTCACCGTGACTACGTTATAGAGATCCATGTGAAGCGCACCGCTCTTCCTTGTCAATGTACAAAACGAAGGAAACGGGACAGTAGATTGCATGGCTTCGTGAGGAGGTCATAGTCAGCCAGAAGGTGCGTGTGGCGCTGAGCTATGGCTGCAACTCACACACGTGGGCTCACAAAGCCCACGCTGCCAACCGCAAAGAAGCAACAACAGCCCAGCACCACTCGTCCCCTACGACATGTTTCTGTGGCCGTAAATGGCCTTGCAGAGGTTTACGAGACAATCAAGAAGCCCTTTCAAATACACTCGTGCATAGGATGGGACTTACAGTGTAAGTTCAAACATTAGAGGGACGTGAGAGCTTATTCCACGTAGACTTGAGAATGAGCCTGAAAAAACCAGCACCAGTTCTTCACTGTAATGCCTTTAAGGCCACGGGCACACTCTTGTAAAAGAGACAGAAGACAGACAGATTTATAGAAACATTTTTTATTGTCTTTTCTGGCAGTAGCCACGTTAAGTTCTCGTTGGGCTTTGGCCCTTCTCTTTTTCTCCCTGCAGAGCCTCACGACATCCTTGTAGTCCTACGGAGTGGCCTGCCCCTTCTTCCAAAGGACAGAAACTCTCTTTTTTCCCCCCGAGTTCCAGCCAAAGCTCTCTGTTCAGCCAGGCCGGTCTCCTTCCCCACCAGACCATCTTCCGGCACGTAGGGACGTCCCGCTCCCGCACCCTCAAGATTTCCTTCTTGAAGAGTGCCCGCCCTTCCTGCACTCCTTTGCCCTTCAGGACTGCCTCCCAAGGGACTCTCCCAACCAGCCTCCTCAACAGGCCAAAGGCTGCTCTCTGGAAGCCCAAGGGGGCAGTTCTGCTGACCCCCCCTCCTCACTTCTCCAAAAACCAAACACTCTTGTCGTTTCGTCACCCCTGCCCAAGGTGGCCTCCAATCACCCACAAGTCCTCCTCTGTTTGCAAGCAACAGGTCCCGCAGGGCCCCTTGCACAGTTGGCTCCCTCACCAACTTGTCTAAGACACAAATGTGCCGACACGGCTTCATTTCACCCACGGAATTTCACAAAAGACTCCTAAAGATTGCTCTAAGCTCAAGATAAGGTGTGGAGACTTTCTGCAACGCAGGACCAAAAGATTTGGATTGGAACAGTCTTGCCCATCCAGACCAAAGACCGGTTATGTCTCTTGACCGGTGTCAATGCACTTCAGGTGGAGCTGCTTTTATTCCACACGCTGTGGCTGCATCGACAGCCCCGACCCAATTGCCAGGGGCGGTGGTGTCTCTTCACCCAAAGGCTTTCCTCCCAGGGATGGTGCACAGCGGGGTGGCAGGCGGGGCGGCGGGGGGGCCTCGTCACCCCCGTGTCACAATGTCACCACCCGGCAACGGTGAGCTCACAATGCCCCGGGGCAGGATAAAAGGGGCATCCTCCTGTGTCCCGCTGCCAGCCTGCCCGGCTTTGCCACCGGGACAGAGCTGGCCTGGGGCAGCCCGAAGACATTAGAGAGGAACTGCCAGAGGAGCTGGAGGAATTCCTTGGAGCTTGCCTCTCTTCCCCAAGGGATGAAGCAGGATTTCTGTCCACCAGAAGAGCTTGGAAGGTGGCCAGCCTGGGAGGCAGAATTGCAGCGGAGAACTTCCAGCAGCCTCATCCAGCCTCAAGTCTTCCTCTCTCAATGCCCTCGGGAGAGTAGATGAAGCACCAGCCCTCGGGAGAGGAGAAGAAGCACCAGCCCCCGGGAGGTGCCCGAGGCCCTCAGTTTTTTTCAGCTGGATAGCAGTGGCAGCACCAAGGCAGTGCATTTTTGGCACCTGAGGAGCACTGGAGCAGAGCTCGCCGTCCTCGTCCCCTGTGGAGCCCGGGGCAGCAACCGTAAGGAATGGGATGCGCCGATGTCCCAGCACCCTCCCTCCCGCAGCTTTGTGGAGCTCCCACTGGTGTCCTGCCAGACATGGGAAGTGTTCTTCCCGCTAAGGTTGAGCGGGCTGGGGCCATTGGACTGCTCTTGGAAGCCCCTGCCATGGCTCCAGGTTGAGGGAGGAAAGGGGATGGGCAGTGCTAGTGTCTCCTGGGAGGCGTGACCAGCCTGTGGGACCAGGAGGCAGGTCTTGCTCACATGCTCAGGGAACAGCCGATCGCCAGCGCTGGGGTCAGGAAGGAATTTTCCCCCGGGGCAGATTGGCACTGGTCCCTGGGGGTTTTTTGCCTTCCTCTGCAGCATTGAGCATGACCCCGTGTCAGGGAGGGCTCCTCTGGTCCGTGGTGGCTGGGTCACCGCCTGCTGCTCGTGCACCACGGGGATGGCCTCTCGTGCCCTGCAGCCGGGGGGAGGAAGGCTTTTTTTTCCCCCCAGGCGGGCTAGCCGATGCCTCGGGGGTTTTTTTGCCTTCCTCTGCAGCATTGAGCACGGCCCCTTGCCGGGGCTCCTTTGGGCCGTGGTGGCCAGGTGCTCATGCTCCACGAAGGTGGCCCTCGTGCCCCGCATCCGGGGGGAGGAAGCTTTCTGGACCCCCAGGGTGGGCCCCGAGGGTGGCCCCCGGGGGTGTCTTCTTGTCCTCTGTAGCACTGAGCACAGCCCCTGGTCAGGGCTCCTCTGGGCCGTTTGGGACAGGCAAGTGAAAATAGATTAAATGCAATAAAAGAAAATAAACAAAGCCAAATAAATTAACATAAGATAAAATTAAACTAAGTAAAATGAAGATAATAAAATAAAAGAACGGGAAAAATTTAAATAAGCCGTACATATCAAATCAAAAATAGAAATAAAACCAAACCAAACTAATATAATACGGTAGAGTATAATATAATATAAAATAGAATGTAATATAACGTAACATAATATAGGATATAGGATATGATATTATTTAATAGAATAGAATAGAATGTAAAATAAATCAAACAAATCAAACTAAAATGAAATAAATTAAAATACAACAATACAGAAAATACAAAGAAAAAATAAGAGAAAATAATAATAATAATAAAATGTATAATAATGCAAAATAAAATAGGTTAAAATTACAGTAAATAAAATAAAACTAAAAGAAAAAATAACAAAATTAAATACAAAATATAAAATAAAATAAAGTAAAAAATAGAGAAATAATATGTAAAATAAAATTTTTAAAAGTAAAATAAAATAAAGTAAAAGAAATATGCAATATAAAATAATAAAATAAAAAATAAAATAATATATAAAAAATAAAGTAAAGAAAATAAGATATAAGAAAACACAAACAGAAGAAATAAAATTAAAATAAAACAAAAAAATGCAAAATAAAAGAATATATAATTAAATTAAAATAAAAAATAATAAAATATAAAATAAAACATATAAAAAAACCTCAAGTAAAATAAAATTAAACTTAAAGAAAACTAAACCAAACTAATTTATATTATATAAAAAATAGCTATATAACAAAAAACCTATAAACAAAAGAAAAACAACCAAAATAAAATTAAATAAGAAATAGAATAAAAAACCATTAAATATAAAATATAATAATTAAAATAAGAAAAGAAAAGATAAAAAAATGCAAAGCATAATAAAAAATAAGACAGTATACAATAAGAAAATAAATAAAAATATACAAATATTATAAAATAATAGAAAGTAAACTAAAATTAAAATAAAATAAGCAAAGCAAAATAAATTAATAAGATTTTAAATTTAAAGAAAATGAATAAAATAAAAATATTTGAAAAGATCTTAGAGTATATAAAGAAGTAAATAGTATATACAAAATACGTAATTTAAAAAAAACTAAACAACAGAATATATAATAAAAATATAAAAAATAAGATTAAACAAAATAAAATAAATAAAATAGACAAAAGTAAAAAAAAAAATTAAGTTAAAAAACCAAAGTACAATAAAATAAGATAGAACTGAATAAAAATAAAAGAAATAATGCGAACTAAAAGACATTTAATAAATTAAACTAAAACCTAGAACAGAAAAAAAACCCCAAAATTAAAAAACTGAAACAAGATTAACAACAGAAAATAAACCAACAAAATATAAAATAAATCAACAGTAAATACTATCAAATGAGAATAACTCAACCCAACGACAATAAAGTGTTACGGTTTTCTCAACCCATAACACTGCTGTGAAGGAAGCGATACCTTTGGACACCTTGGACAACAGGAGACTGCTCAATGTGCTTTTGTCTTCCGTTGGGAAGGTGAAGAACTGAAAAGCCACGTGCTCCTTCCACCATCGGGCACCACAAGTAGCCTGGACAAGATGCAGCATTTCTGCTGAAGAGAAGCAGCTGAAAGAGTGTGCAGGCAGCTTCCAGCCACCTGAGAAATGCCCTTCTCCTTCCCGTGTTCATAAGCAGAGTGTTAATGACCCAGGTGGAGGCGCCTCAAGCTTCTCCTCTCCTAGAAGAATGCACGGTGGTCCTTAGATACAAAGCGGGATTCGTGGGCTTCTTCCCCTGGACATTCTGTTTTTCTTTTAATAGTCACAGAGCCACGGGTGCCATGCCTGCCGGTATTCTGCACGCCACTGCTCAGAAATGGTGTGCCATCTCCTCAAGTCAGAAACCAGCTAGTGAAGCCCGTGCTTTTTGAATGTGGTGTTGACTTACGGCTGGTCTTACTCCTTCAGGGGGAGCTGGAGATCCAGCTGCTGCCTTTCAGCATTGAAAGATCTTGTTGCATATTAAACATCATTCAAATACCTCCCGTGTAGCTGCTTTTCTTTCCAAGGCTGTGGGTGAATCGCCAAGGCCTATAACCCAAGGGCCATGGGCAAGGGTGGTGGTGCTTCAGCAGAGGGCACTCCAGCCTGGGAGTCACGGAGGTGCCTGCACCCAGCCCTGTCCTCCCCCGGCAGGTGGGGTGGCTGCACCCCCCTGGCTGAGCAGGCACCGGTGGCAGGAGAGAAGGATGGGGAGGAGCCGCAGGAGGTCTCCGAGCACACCTGGCTGTGCGCGGTGGGAACGGCGTCTTGGTCTTGCAGGGGCTCAGTCACCCTCCTGCCATCCTCCTGTTGGCTCTTCCAAGAGTTTCATGCCTAACGGGACCCCAGGCTGTTGTGTTTTGACAGCAGATTGACGCAGTCGGTTCCTCCCCTTTCGGAAAGGCGCTCATGCCTCGGCTGGGGGTGACGTTTGGTTTTTCCCACCAAAAGGTTGGGAGGTTGTAGTTTACAGCCTACCAGAAACTAAGGATCCGGGTCCGATTAACCATGTGCTGTTTCCCTGTGTCCGGTGCTCCAAAAGGCGTTTGCTGCTCACACTCCAGGTGCCATTTTCAAAGTCCTGTGCACAGTCCTTCTGAGAACCTCTAACACCGAATAGCTCTTTGAGTGTTTTGGCCCTCATCTTGGTGGATGACTTGGAAGAGTCGGAAGGTGCCACCAGCCTGCTCACTGTGGCATAACGTGCACAGCGTTGGAGCAGAGGCATCACGAGAGCGGCTGTTTCTCTACGGCTGTCTCCTCGTGATGCTCCACCTGGGATGAGCTAGTCCCAAGAATGGAATGGTGAGCAGCGGACCAAGAATTTCTCAGGTGAACAGCAGCTTCCCTCGAGATGGTTCCAGGCGTTGACATCTCCATCAGGAATCCAAGTGTGCTCATCCCTCTTTAGTGACTGATCTGTTTGCTGCCAGTAGATCAGCAGCTGGAGCTGCTGTCGTGAAGACTAGCGCCTCCAATAAGAGGAGGTTGTGTTCGTTGAGAGGGAAGTCCGTGGGCCTGGGGAACAAAGGTAGTAACGTATGTCTCCAACATTGCCTCCTTAAATTTGGTCCAAGGTTTGAATACAGAGGCTTTGGGTTTCTTTATCCCGCGGCAAACACATAAGATCCATGTTGAAGTTTGCAAATGTATTTTTAGCACGAACAACGACTAAAGGACAAAATTTTAAAATTTAACATTTAATGGAGTAGATATGGAAGATGACATTAATTACAAGATTAAAACCCCCTACCAAAAGTACTGTAAAGGACTCTCTTCTACAACAATAACTCTGATGAAAAAGAGCAGCTTCTCAAGCTGATTTTGGGGCAGTCACGGTTACCTTCCTGCTTGTGATCTCACGGCTCCTGGTCACGGTGGTGGGATGTCCTAAAGATCCAGCTTCCTCTTTGCCTCCTTGGCTTCCCGGTAGTTTTCCTGAAGGTTTGGACGGGAGGCAGAAGCTGTTCAGCTTCACCCGGGACAGCTGTGGAGCAGCAGGAGGGAGCAGACGTGGAAGGCTAGAGAGGAGCTGTACGGAGCGCAAAAAGGCTTTTGGTTTCTTGCTTAACTGTGCCAACGAAGGGAGGGAGCGAAGCACAGCGCGGCGTGGAAATGCTGATTTGAAATCCCAGCAAGCGCAGGGCAGAGTCCCCCAGCACAAGCTGAGCTCAGGCAGGAGGCCCTACCCACCTCCCCAGGGACGTCGCTGCACCAACGCTTCTTCAGGTCAGACCAACGGGTTTTGGAAGAACGGAACTAAGACATTCCCACCACTCTTCCCACCCCAGCACTTACACTAGTACCCAGCACTGGCGATTACAAGGTAATTAAAAAAATAAGCCCCAATGTTTTAGGATTTGGCATCGGAAAGAGGGAATCAAGCCACAGGCGGAAACTCAAGAGTCACTCGCGTGCCTGAAACTCGGCTAATGAAGCAACACACACTTCAGACGGCCCTGGGCCTTAGCTTTTTTGGCCACCTAATAGAATGGATAAACCCCCCGTGAAGTCAGCAGGGGCAGACAAAGCAACCAGCTGCACCACACGACTTGTCTACCCAGGAGAGAGCTCAGAGCAGCTCCTGCAGAGCGTCTGTTCTGCAGCAGCTCCCCAGGGGACACTCTTTTGCAGTAAGTATGCATTTGGGTGGTTTAGCTTAACACGCACGAGAGGTGAAGGGTGTTACAAGCAAACAAAGGCATCCATCGTGGAAAAGAAGAGCACCTGCTTGAGGAACTGGTACACCACAGCTGCTGGGCTTGGGATTCCACGCTGCAGATTCTTTCACCGTGACTACGTTATAGAGATCCATGTGAAGCGCACCGCTCTTCCTTGTCAATGTACAAAACGAAGGAAACGGGACAGTAGATTGCATGGCTTCGTGAGGAGGTCATAGTCAGCCAGAAGGTGCGTGTGGCGCTGAGCTATGGCTGCAACTCACACACGTGGGCTCACAAAGCCCACGCTGCCAACCGCAAAGAAGCAACAACAGCCCAGCACCACTCGTCCCCTACGACATGTTTCTGTGGCCGTAAATGGCCTTGCAGAGGTTTACGAGACAATCAAGAAGCCCTTTCAAATACACTCGTGCATAGGATGGGACTTACAGTGTAAGTTCAAACATTAGAGGGACGTGAGAGCTTATTCCACGTAGACTTGAGAATGAGCCTGAAAAAAACAGCACCAGTTCTTCACTGTAATGCCTTTAAGGCCACGGGCACACTCTTGTAAAAGAGACAGAAGACAGACAGATTTATAGAAACATTTTTTATTGTCTTTTCTGGCAGTAGCCACGTTAAGTTCTCGTTGGGCTTTGGCCCTTCTCTTTTTCTCCCTGCAGAGCCTCACGACATCCTTGTAGTCCTACGGAGTGGCCTGCCCCTTCTTCCAAAGGACAGAAACTCTCTTTTTGCCCCCCGAGTTCCAGCCAAAGCTCTCTGTTCAGCCAGGCCGGTCTCCTTCCCCACCAGACCATCTTCCGGCACGTAGGGACGTCCCGCTCCCGCACCCTCAAGATTTCCTTTTTGAAGAGTGCCCGCCCTTCCTGCACTCCTTTGCCCTTCAGGACTGCCTCCCAAGGGACTCTCCCAACCAGCCTCCTCAACAGGCCAAAGGCTGCTCTCTGGAAGCCCAAGGGGGCAGTTCTGCTGACCCCCCCTCCTCACTTCTCCAAAAACCAAACACTCTTGTCGTTTCGTCACCCCTGCCCAAGGTGGCCTCCAATCACCCACAAGTCCTCCTCTGTTTGCAAGCAACAGGTCCCGCAGGGCCCCTTGCACAGTTGGCTCCCTCACCAACTTGTCTAAGACACAAATGTGCCGACACGGCTTCATTTCACCCACGGAATTTCACAAAAGACTCCTAAAGATTGCTCTAAGCTCAAGATAAGGTGTGGAGACTTTCTGCAACGCAGGACCAAAAGATTTGGATTGGAACAGTCTTGCCCAAAGACCGGTTATGTCTCTTGACCGGTGTAAATGCACTTCAGGTGGAGCTGCTTTTATTCCACACGCTGTGGCTGCATCGACAGCCCCGACCCAATTGCCAGGGGCGGTGGTGTCTCTTCACCCAAAGGCTTTCCTCCCAGGGATGGTGCACAGCGGGGTGGCAGGCGGGGCGGCGGGGGGGCCTCGTCACCCCCGTGTCACAATGCCACCACCCGGCAACGGTGAGCTCACAGTGCCCCGGGGCAGGATAAAAGGGGCATCCTCCTGTGTCCCGCTGCCAGCCTGCCCGGCTTTGCCACCGGGACAGAGCTGGCCTGGGGCAGCCCGAAGACATTAGAGAGGAACTGCCAGAGGAGCTGGTGGAATTCCTTGGAGCTTGCCTCTCTTCCCCAAGGGATGAAGCAGGATTTCTGTCCGCCAGAAGAGCTTGGAAGGTGGCCAGCCTGGGAGGCAGAATTGCAGCGGAGAACTTCCAGCAGCCTCATCCAGCCTCAAGTCTTCCTCTCTCAATGCCCTCGGGAGAGGAGAAGAAGCACCAGCCCCCGGGAGGTGCCCGAGGCCCTCAGTTTTTTTCAGCTGGATAGCAGTGGCAGCACCAAGGCAGTGCATTTTTGGCACCTGAGGAGCACTGGAGCAGAGCTCGCCGTCCTCGTCCCCTGTGGAGCCCGGGGCAGCAACCGTAAGGAATGGGATGCGCCGATGTCCCAGCACCCTCCCTCCCGCAGCTTTGTGGAGCTCCCACTGGTGTCCTGCCAGACATGGGAAGTGTTCTTCCCGCTAAGGTTGAGCGGGCTGGGGCCATTGGACTGCTCTTGGAAGCCCCTGCCATGGCTCCAGGTTGAGGGAGGAAAGGGGATGGGCAGTGCTAGTGTCTCCTGGGAGGCGTGACCAGCCTGTGGGACCAGGAGGCAGGTCTTGCTCACATGCTCAGGGAACAGCCGATCGCCAGCGCTGGGGTCAGGAAGGAATTTTCCCCCGGGGCAGATTGGCACTGGTCCCTGGGGGTTTTTTGCCTTCCTCTGCAGCATTGAGCATGACCCCGTGTCAGGGAGGGCTCCTCTGGTCCGTGGTGGCTGGGTCACCGCCTGCTGCTCGTGCACCACGGGGATGGCCTCTCGTGCCCTGCAGCCGGGGGGAGGAAGGCTTTTTTTTCCCCCCAGGCGGGCTAGCCGATGCCTCGGGGGTTTTTTTGCCTTCCTCTGCAGCATTGAGCACGGCCCCTTGCCGGGGCTCCTTTGGGCCGTGGTGGCCAGGTGCTCATGCTCCACGAAGGTGGCCCTCGTGCCCCGCATCCGGGGGGAGGAAGCTTTCTGGACCCCCAGGGTGGGCCCCCAGGGTGGCCCCCGGGGGTGTCTTCTTGTCCTCTGTAGCACTGAGCACAGCCCCTGGTCAGGGCTCCTCTGGGCCGTTTGGGACAGGCAAGTGAAAATAGATTAAATGCAATAAAAGAAAATAAACAAAGCCAAATAAATTAACATAAGATAAAATTAAACTAAGTAAAATGAAGATAATAAAATAAAAGAACGGGAAAAATTTAAATAAGCCGTACATATCAAATCAAAAATAGAAATAAAACCAAACCAAACTAATATAATACGGTAGAGTATAATATAATATAAAATAGAATGTAATATAACGTAACATAATATAGGATATAGGATATGATATTATTTAATAGAATAGAATAGAATATAATGTAAAATAAATCAAACAAATCAAACTAAAATGAAATAAATTAAAATACAACAATACAGAAAATACAAAGAAAAAATAAGAGAAAATAATAATAATAATAAAATGTATAATAATGCAAAATAAAATAGGTTAAAATTACAGTAAATAAAATAAAACTAAAAGAAAAAATAACAAAATTAAATACAAAATATAAAATAAAATAAAGTAAAAAATAGAGAAATAATATGTAAAATAAAATTTTTAAAAGTAAAATAAAATAAAGTAAAAGAAATATGCAATATAAAATAATAAAATAAAAAATAAAATAATATATAAAAAATAAAGAAAATAAAATATAAGAAAACACAAACAGAAGAAATAAAATTAACATAAAACAAAAAAATGCAAAATAAAAGAATATATAATTAAATTAAAATAAAAAATAATAAAATATAAAATAAAACATATAAAAAAACCTCAAGTAAAATAAAATTAAACTTAAAGAAAACTAAACCAAACTAATTTATATTATATAAAAAATAGCTATATAACAAAAAACCTACAAACAAAAGAAAAACAACCAAAATAAAAGTAAATAAGAAATAGAATAAAAAACCATTAAATATAAAATATAATAATTAAAATAAGAAAAGAAAAGATAAAAAAATGCAAAGCATAATAAAAAATAAGACAGTATACAATAAGAAAATAAATAAAAATATACAAATATTATAAAATAATAGAAAGTAAACTAAAATTAAAATAAAATAAGCAAAGCAAAATAAATTAATAAGATTTTAAATTTAAAGAAAATGAATAAAATAAAAATATTTGAAAAGATCTTAGAGTATATAAAGAAGTAAATAGTATATACAAAATACGTAATTTAAAAAAAACTAAACAACAGAATATATAATAAAAATATAAAAAATAAGATTAAACAAAATAAAATAAATAAAATAGACAAAAGTAAAAAAAAAAATTAAGTTAAAAAACCAAAGTACAATAAAATAAGATAGAACTGAATAAAAATAAAAGAAATAATGCGAACTAAAAGACATTTAATAAATTAAACTAAAACCTAGAACAGAAAAAAAACCCCAAAATTAAAAAACTGAAACAAGATTAACAACAGAAAATAAACCAACAAAATATAAAATAAATCAACAGTAAATACTATCAAATGAGAATAACTCAACCCAACGACAATAAAGTGTTACGGTTTTCTCAACCCATAACACTGCTGTGAAGGAAGCGATACCTTTGGACACCTTGGACAACAGGAGACTGCTCAATGTGCTTTTGTCTTCCGTTGGGAAGGTGAAGAACTGAAAAGCCACGTGCTCCTTCCACCATCGGGCACCACAAGTAGCCTGGACAAGATGCAGCATTTCTGCTGAAGAGAAGCAGCTGAAAGAGTGTGCAGGCAGCTTCCAGCCACCTGAGAAATGCCCTTCTCCTTCCCGTGTTCATAAGCAGAGTGTTAATGACCCAGGTGGAGGCGCCTCAAGCTTCTCCTCTCCTAGAAGAATGCACGGTGGTCCTTAGATACAAAGCGGGATTCGTGGGCTTCTTCCCCTGGACATTCTGTTTTTCTTTTAATAGTCACAGAGCCACGGGTGCCATGCCTGCCGGTATTCTGCACGCCACTGCTCAGAAATGGTGTGCCATCTCCTCAAGTCAGAAACCAGCTAGTGAAGCCCGTGCTTTTTGAATGTGGTGTTGACTTACGGCTGGTCTTACTCCTTCAGGGGGAGCTGGAGATCCAGCTGCTGCCTTTCAGCATTGAAAGATCTTGTTGCATATTAAACATCATTCAAATACCTCCCGTGTAGCTGCTTTTCTTTCCAAGGCTGTGGGTGAATCGCCAAGGCCTATAACCCAAGGGCCATGGGCAAGGGTGGTGGTGCTTCAGCAGAGGGCACTCCAGCCTGGGAGTCACGGAGGTGCCTGCACCCAGCCCTGTCCTCCCCCGGCAGGTGGGGTGGCTGCACCCCCCTGGCTGAGCAGGCACCGGTGGCAGGAGAGAAGGATGGGGAGGAGCCGCAGGAGGTCTCCGAGCACACCTGGCTGTGCGCGGTGGGAACGGCGTCTTGGTCTTGCAGGGGCTCAGTCACCCTCCTGCCATCCTCCTGTTGGCTCTTCCAAGAGTTTCATGCCTAACGGGACCCCAGGCTGTTGTGTTTTGACAGCAGATTGACGCAGTCGGTTCCTCCCCTTTCGGAAAGGCGCTCATGCCTCGGCTGGGGGTGACGTTTGGTTTTTCCCACCAAAAGGTTGGGAGGTTGTAGTTTACAGCCTACCAGAAACTAAGGATCCGGGTCCGATTAACCATGTGCTGTTTCCCTGTGTCCGGTGCTCCAAAAGGCGTTTGCTGCTCACACTCCAGGTGCCATTTTCAAAGTCCTGTGCACAGTCCTTCTGAGAACCTCTAACACCGAATAGCTCTTTGAGTGTTTTGGCCCTCATCTTGGTGGATGACTTGGAAGAGTCGGAAGGTGCCACCAGCCTGCTCACTGTGGCATAACGTGCACAGCGTTGGAGCAGAGGCATCACGAGAGCGGCTGTTTCTCTACGGCTGTCTCCTCGTGATGCTCCACCTGGGATGAGCTAGTCCCAAGAATGGAATGGTGAGCAGCGGACCAAGAATTTCTCAGGTGAACAGCAGCTTCCCTCGAGATGGTTCCAGGCGTTGACATCTCCATCAGGAATCCAAGTGTGCTCATCCCTCTTTAGTGACTGATCTGTTTGCTGCCAGTAGATCAGCAGCTGGAGCTGCTGTCGTGAAGACTAGCGCCTCCAATAAGAGGAGGTTGTGTTCGTTGAGAGGGAAGTCCGTGGGCCTGGGGAACAAAGGTAGTAACGTATGTCTCCAACATTGCCTCCTTAAATTTGGTCCAAGGTTTGAATACAGAGGCTTTGGGTTTCTTTATCCCGCGGCAAACACATAAGATCCATGTTGAAGTTTGCAAATGTATTTTTAGCACGAACAACGACTAAAGGACAAAATTTTAAAATTTAACATTTAATGGAGTAGATATGGAAGATGACATTAATTACAAGATTAAAACCCCCTACCAAAAGTACTGTAAAGGACTCTCTTCTACAACAATAACTCTGATGAAAAAGAGCAGCTTCTCAAGCTGATTTTGGGGCAGTCACGGTTACCTTCCTGCTTGTGATCTCACGGCTCCTGGTCACGGTGGTGGGATGTCCTAAAGATCCAGCTTCCTCTTTGCCTCCTTGGCTTCCCGGTAGTTTTCCTGAAGGTTTGGACGGGAGGCAGAAGCTGTTCAGCTTCACCCGGGACAGCTGTGGAGCAGCAGGAGGGAGCAGACGTGGAAGGCTAGAGAGGAGCTGTACGGAGCGCAAAAAGGCTTTTGGTTTCTTGCTTAACTGTGCCAACGAAGGGAGGGAGCGAAGCACAGCGCGGCGTGGAAATGCTGATTTGAAATCCCAGCAAGCGCAGGGCAGAGTCCCCCAGCACAAGCTGAGCTCAGGCAGGAGGCCCTACCCACCTCCCCAGGGACGTCGCTGCACCAACGCTTCTTCAGGTCAGACCAACGGGTTTTGGAAGAACGGAACTAAGACATTCCCACCACTCTTCCCACCCCAGCACTTACACTAGTACCCAGCACTGGCGATTACAAGGTAATTAAAAAAATAAGCCCCAATGTTTTAGGATTTGGCATCGGAAAGAGGGAATCAAGCCACAGGCGGAAACTCAAGAGTCACTCGCGTGCCTGAAACTCGGCTAATGAAGCAACACACACTTCAGACGGCCCTGGGCCTTAGCTTTTTTGGCCACCTAATAGAATGGATAAACCCCCCGTGAAGTCAGCAGGGGCAGACAAAGCAACCAGCTGCACCACACGACTTGTCTACCCAGGAGAGAGCTCAGAGCAGCTCCTGCAGAGCGTCTGTTCTGCAGCGGCTCCCCAGGGGACACTCTTTTGCAGTAAGTATGCATTTGGGTGGTTTAGCTTAACACGCACGAGAGGTGAAGGGTGTTACAAGCAAACAAAGGCATCCATCGTGGAAAAGAAGAGCACCTGCTTGAGGAACTGGTACACCACAGCTGCTGGGCTTGGGATTCCACGCTGCAGATTCTTTCACCGTGACTACGTTATAGAGATCCATGTGAAGCGCACCGCTCTTCCTTGTCAATGTACAAAACGAAGGAAACGGGACAGTAGATTGCATGGCTTCGTGAGGAGGTCATAGTCAGCCAGAAGGTGCGTGTGGCGCTGAGCTATGGCTGCAACTCACACACGTGGGCTCACAAAGCCCACGCTGCCAACCGCAAAGAAGCAACAACAGCCCAGCACCACTCGTCCCCTACGACATGTTTCTGTGGCCGTAAATGGCCTTGCAGAGGTTTACGAGACAATCAAGAAGCCCTTTCAAATACACTCGTGCATAGGATGGGACTTACAGTGTAAGTTCAAACATTAGAGGGACGTGAGAGCTTATTCCACGTAGACTTGAGAATGAGCCTGAAAAAAACAGCACCAGTTCTTCACTGTAATGCCTTTAAGGCCACGGGCACACTCTTGTAAAAGAGACAGAAGACAGACAGATTTATAGAAACATTTTTTATTGTCTTTTCTGGCAGTAGCCACGTTAAGTTCTCGTTGGGCTTTGGCCCTTCTCTTTTTCTCCCTGCAGAGCCTCACGACATCCTTGTAGTCCTACGGAGTGGCCTGCCCCTTCTTCCAAAGGACAGAAACTCTCTTTTTGCCCCCCGAGTTCCAGCCAAAGCTCTCTGTTCAGCCAGGCCGGTCTCCTTCCCCACCAGACCATCTTCCGGCACGTAGGGACGTCCCGCTCCCGCACCCTCAAGATTTCCTTCTTGAAGAGTGCCCGCCCTTCCTGCACTCCTTTGCCCTTCAGGACTGCCTCCCAAGGGACTCTCCCAACCAGCCTCCTCAACAGGCCAAAGGCTGCTCTCTGGAAGCCCAAGGGGGCAGTTCTGCTGACCCCCCCTCCTCACTTCTCCAAAAACCAAACACTCTTGTCGTTTCGTCACCCCTGCCCAAGGTGGCCTCCAATCACCCACAAGTCCTCCTCTGTTTGCAAGCAACAGGTCCCGCAGGGCCCCTTGCACAGTTGGCTCCCTCACCAACTTGTCTAAGACACAAATGTGCTGACACGGCTTCATTTCACCCACGGAATTTCACAAAAGACTCCTAAAGATTGCTCTAAGCTCAAGATAAGGTGTGGAGACTTTCTGCAACGCAGGACCAAAAGATTTGGATTGGAACAGTCTTGCCCATCCAGACCAAAGACCGGTTATGTCTCTTGACCGGTGTAAATGCACTTCAGGTGGAGCTGCTTTTATTCCACACGCTGTGGCTGCATCGACAGCCCCGACCCAATTGCCAGGGGCGGTGGTGTCTCTTCACCCAAAGGCTTTCCTCCCAGGGATGGTGCACAGCGGGGTGGCAGGCGGGGCGGCGGGGGGGCCTCGTCACCCCCGTGTCACAATGCCACCACCCGGCAACGGTGAGCTCACAGTGCCCCGGGGCAGGATAAAAGGGGCATCCTCCTGTGTCCCGCTGCCAGCCTGCCCGGCTTTGCCACCGGGACAGAGCTGGCCTGGGGCAGCCCGAAGACATTAGAGAGGAACTGCCAGAGGAGCTGGTGGAATTCCTTGGAGCTTGCCTCTCTTCCCCAAGGGATGAAGCAGGATTTCTGTCCGCCAGAAGAGCTTGGAAGGTGGCCAGCCTGGGAGGCAGAATTGCAGCGGAGAACTTCCAGCAGCCTCATCCAGCCTCAAGTCTTCCTCTCTCAATGCCCTCGGGAGAGGAGAAGAAGCACCAGCCCCCGGGAGGTGCCCGAGGCCCTCAGTTTTTTTCAGCTGGATAGCAGTGGCAGCACCAAGGCAGTGCATTTTTGGCACCTGAGGAGCACTGGAGCAGAGCTCGCCATCCTCGTCCCCTGTGGAGCCCGGGGCAGCAACCGTAAGGAATGGGATGCGCCGATGTCCCAGCACCCTCCCTCCCGCAGCTTTGTGGAGCTCCCACTGGTGTCCTGCCAGACATGGGAAGTGTTCTTCCCGCTAAGGTTGAGCGGGCTGGGGCCATTGGACTGCTCTTGGAAGCCCCTGCCATGGCTCCAGGTTGAGGGAGGAAAGGGGATGGGCAGTGCTAGTGTCTCCTGGGAGGCGTGACCAGCCTGTGGGACCAGGAGGCAGGTCTTGCTCACATGCTCAGGGAACAGCCGATCGCCAGCGCTGGGGTCAGGAAGGAATTTTCCCCCGGGGCAGATTGGCACTGGTCCCTGGGGGTTTTTTGCCTTCCTCTGCAGCATTGAGCATGACCCCGTGTCAGGGAGGGCTCCTCTGGTCCGTGGTGGCTGGGTCACCGCCTGCTGCTCGTGCACCACGGGGATGGCCTCTCGTGCCCTGCAGCCGGGGGGAGGAAGGCTTTTTTTTCCCCCCAGGCGGGCTAGCCGATGCCTCGGGGGTTTTTTTGCCTTCCTCTGCAGCATTGAGCACGGCCCCTTGCCGGGGCTCCTTTGGGCCGTGGTGGCCAGGTGCTCATGCTCCACGAAGGTGGCCCTCGTGCCCCGCATCCGGGGGGAGGAAGCTTTCTGGACCCCCAGGGTGGGCCCCCAGGGTGGCCCCCGGGGGTGTCTTCTTGTCCTCTGTAGCACTGAGCACAGCCCCTGGTCAGGGCTCCTCTGGGCCGTTTGGGACAGGCAAGTGAAAATAGATTAAATGCAATAAAAGAAAATAAACAAAGCCAAATAAATTAACATAAGATAAAATTAAACTAAGTAAAATGAAGATAATAAAATAAAAGAACGGGAAAAATTTAAATAAGCCGTACATATCAAATCAAAAATAGAAATAAAACCAAACCAAACTAATATAATACGGTAGAGTATAATATAATATAAAATAGAATGTAATATAACGTAACATAATATAGGATATAGGATATGATATTATTTAATAGAATAGAATAGAATGTAAAATAAATCAAACAAATCAAACTAAAATGAAATAAATTAAAATACAACAATACAGAAAATACAAAGAAAAAATAAGAGAAAATAATAATAATAATAAAATGTATAATAATGCAAAATAAAATAGGTTAAAATTACAGTAAATAAAATAAAACTAAAAGAAAAAATAACAAAATTAAATACAAAATATAAAATAAAATAAAGTAAAAAATAGAGAAATAATATGTAAAATAAAATTTTTAAAAGTAAAATAAAATAAAGTAAAAGAAATATGCAATATAAAATAATAAAATAAAAAATAAAATAATATATAAAAAATAAAGTAAAGAAAATAAGATATAAGAAAACACAAACAGAAGAAATAAAATTAAAATAAAACAAAAAAATGCAAAATAAAAGAATATATAATTAAATTAAAATAAAAAATAATAAAATATAAAATAAAACATATAAAAAAACCTCAAGTAAAATAAAATTAAACTTAAAGAAAACTAAACCAAACTAATTTATATTATATAAAAAATAGCTATATAACAAAAAACCTATAAACAAAAGAAAAACAACCAAAATAAAATTAAATAAGAAATAGAATAAAAAACCATTAAATATAAAATATAATAATTAAAATAAGAAAAGAAAAGATAAAAAAATGCAAAGCATAATAAAAAATAAGACAGTATACAATAAGAAAATAAATAAAAATATACAAATATTATAAAATAATAGAAAGTAAACTAAAATTAAAATAAAATAAGCAAAGCAAAATAAATTAATAAGATTTTAAATTTAAAGAAAATGAATAAAATAAAAATATTTGAAAAGATCTTAGAGTATATAAAGAAGTAAATAGTATATACAAAATACGTAATTTAAAAAAAACTAAACAACAGAATATATAATAAAAATATAAAAAATAAGATTAAACAAAATAAAATAAATAAAATAGACAAAAGTAAAAAAAAAAATTAAGTTAAAAAACCAAAGTACAATAAAATAAGATAGAACTGAATAAAAATAAAAGAAATAATGCGAACTAAAAGACATTTAATAAATTAAACTAAAACCTAGAACAGAAAAAAAACCCCAAAATTAAAAAACTGAAACAAGATTAACAACAGAAAATAAACCAACAAAATATAAAATAAATCAACAGTAAATACTATCAAATGAGAATAACTCAACCCAACGACAATAAAGTGTTACGGTTTTCTCAACCCATAACACTGCTGTGAAGGAAGCGATACCTTTGGACACCTTGGACAACAGGAGACTGCTCAATGTGCTTTTGTCTTCCGTTGGGAAGGTGAAGAACTGAAAAGCCACGTGCTCCTTCCACCATCGGGCACCACAAGTAGCCTGGACAAGATGCAGCATTTCTGCTGAAGAGAAGCAGCTGAAAGAGTGTGCAGGCAGCTTCCAGCCACCTGAGAAATGCCCTTCTCCTTCCCGTGTTCATAAGCAGAGTGTTAATGACCCAGGTGGAGGCGCCTCAAGCTTCTCCTCTCCTAGAAGAATGCACGGTGGTCCTTAGATACAAAGCGGGATTCGTGGGCTTCTTCCCCTGGACATTCTGTTTTTCTTTTAATAGTCACAGAGCCACGGGTGCCATGCCTGCCGGTATTCTGCACGCCACTGCTCAGAAATGGTGTGCCATCTCCTCAAGTCAGAAACCAGCTAGTGAAGCCCGTGCTTTTTGAATGTGGTGTTGACTTACGGCTGGTCTTACTCCTTCAGGGGGAGCTGGAGATCCAGCTGCTGCCTTTCAGCATTGAAAGATCTTGTTGCATATTAAACATCATTCAAATACCTCCCGTGTAGCTGCTTTTCTTTCCAAGGCTGTGGGTGAATCGCCAAGGCCTATAACCCAAGGGCCATGGGCAAGGGTGGTGGTGCTTCAGCAGAGGGCACTCCAGCCTGGGAGTCACGGAGGTGCCTGCACCCAGCCCTGTCCTCCCCCGGCAGGTGGGGTGGCTGCACCCCCCTGGCTGAGCAGGCACCGGTGGCAGGAGAGAAGGATGGGGAGGAGCCGCAGGAGGTCTCCGAGCACACCTGGCTGTGCGCGGTGGGAACGGCGTCTTGGTCTTGCAGGGGCTCAGTCACCCTCCTGCCATCCTCCTGTTGGCTCTTCCAAGAGTTTCATGCCTAACGGGACCCCAGGCTGTTGTGTTTTGACAGCAGATTGACGCAGTCGGTTCCTCCCCTTTCGGAAAGGCGCTCATGCCTCGGCTGGGGGTGACGTTTGGTTTTTCCCACCAAAAGGTTGGGAGGTTGTAGTTTACAGCCTACCAGAAACTAAGGATCCGGGTCCGATTAACCATGTGCTGTTTCCCTGTGTCCGGTGCTCCAAAAGGCGTTTGCTGCTCACACTCCGGGTGCCATTTTCAACGTCCTGTGCACAGTCCTTCTGAGAACCTCTAACACCGAATAGCTCTTTGAGTGTTTTGGCCCTCATCTTGGTGGATGACTTGGAAGAGTCGGAAGGTGCCACCAGCCTGCTCACTGTGGCATAACGTGCACAGCGTTGGAGCAGAGGCATCACGAGAGCGGCTGTTTCTCTACGGCTGTCTCCTCGTGATGCTCCACCTGGGATGAGCTAGTCCCAAGAATGGAATGGTGAGCAGCGGACCAAGAATTTCTCAGGTGAACAGCAGCTTCCCTCGAGATGGTTCCAGGCGTTGACATCTCCATCAGGAATCCAAGTGTGCTCATCCCTCTTTAGTGACTGATCTGTTTGCTGCCAGTAGATCAGCAGCTGGAGCTGCTGTCGTGAAGACTAGCGCCTCCAATAAGAGGAGGTTGTGTTCGTTGAGAGGGAAGTCCGTGGGCCTGGGGAACAAAGGTAGTAACGTATGTCTCCAACATTGCCTCCTTAAATTTGGTCCAAGGTTTGAATACAGAGGCTTTGGGTTTCTTTATCCCGCGGCAAACACATAAGATCCATGTTGAAGTTTGCAAATGTATTTTTAGCACGAACAACGACTAAAGGACGAAATTTTAAAATTTAACATTTAATGGAGTAGATATGGAAGATGACATTAATTACAAGATTAAAACCCCCTACCAAAAGTACTGTAAAGGACTCTCTTCTACAACAATAACTCTGATGAAAAAGAGCAGCTTCTCAAGCTGATTTTGGGGCAGTCACGGTTACCTTCCTGCTTGTGATCTCACGGCTCCTGGTCACGTTGGTGGGATGTCCTAAAGATCCAGCTTCCTCTTTGCCTCCTTGGCTTCCCGGTAGTTTTCCTGAAGGTTTGGACGGGAGGCAGAAGCTGTTCAGCTTCACCCGGGACAGCTGTGGAGCAGCAGGAGGGAGCAGACGTGGAAGGCTAGAGAGGAGCTGTACGGAGCGCAAAAAGGCTTTTGGTTTCTTGCTTAACTGTGCCAACGAAGGGAGGGAGCGAAGCACAGCGCGGCGTGGAAATGCTGATTTGAAATCCCAGCAAGCGCAGGGCAGAGTCCCCCAGCACAAGCTGAGCTCAGGCAGGAGGCCCTACCCACCTCCCCAGGGACGTCGCTGCACCAACGCTTCTTCAGGTCAGACCAGCGGGTTTTGGAAGAACGGAACTAAGACATTCCCACCACTCTTCCCACCCCAGCACTTACACTAGTACCCAGCACTGGCGATTACAAGGTAATTAAAAAAATAAGCCCCAATGTTTTAGGATTTGGCATCGGAAAGAGGGAATCAAGCCACAGGCGGAAACTCAAGAGTCACTCGCGTGCCTGAAACTCGGCTAATGAAGCAACACACACTTCAGACGGCCCTGGGCCTTAGCTTTTTTGGCCACCTAATAGAATGGATAAACCCCCCGTGAAGTCAGCAGGGGCAGACAAAGCAACCAGCTGCACCACACGACTTGTCTACCCAGGAGAGAGCTCAGAGCAGCTCCTGCAGAGTGTCTGTTCTGCAGCGGCTCCCCAGGGGACACTCTTTTGCAGTAAGTATGCATTTGGGTGGTTTAGCTTAACACGCACGAGAGGTGAAGGGTGTTACAAGCAAACAAAGGCATCCATCGTGGAAAAGAAGAGCACCTGCTTGAGGAACTGGTACACCACAGCTGCTGGGCTTGGGATTCCACGCTGCAGATTCTTTCACCGTGACTACGTTATAGAGATCCATGTGAAGCGCACCGCTCTTCCTTGTCAATGTACAAAACGAAGGAAACGGGACAGTAGATTGCATGGCTTCGTGAGGAGGTCATAGTCAGCCAGAAGGTGCGTGTGGCGCTGAGCTATGGCTGCAACTCACACACGTGGGCTCACAAAGCCCACGCTGCCAACCGCAAAGAAGCAACAACAGCCCAGCACCACTCGTCCCCTACGACATGTTTCTGTGGCCGTAAATGGCCTTGCAGAGGTTTACGAGACAATCAAGAAGCCCTTTCAAATACACTCGTGCATAGGATGGGACTTACAGTGTAAGTTCAAACATTAGAGGGACGTGAGAGCTTATTCCACGGAGACTTGAGAATGAGCCTGAAAAAACCAGCACCAGTTCTTCACTGTAATGCCTTTAAGGCCACGGGCACACTCTTGTAAAAGAGACAGAAGACAGACAGATTTATAGAAACATTTTTTATTGTCTTTTCTGGCAGTAGCCACGTTAAGTTCTCGTTGGGCTTTGGCCCTTCTCTTTTTCTCCCTGCAGAGCCTCACGACATCCTTGTAGTCCTACGGAGTGGCCTGCCCCTTCTTCCAAAGGACAGAAACTCTCTTTTTTCCCCCCGAGTTCCAGCCAAAGCTCTCTGTTCAGCCAGGCCGGTCTCCTTCCCCACCAGACCATCTTCCGGCACGTAGGGACGTCCCGCTCCCGCACCCTCAAGATTTCCTTCTTGAAGAGTGCCCGCCCTTCCTGCACTCCTTTGCCCTTCAGGACTGCCTCCCAAGGGACTCTCCCAACCAGCCTCCTCAACAGGCCAAAGGCTGCTCTCTGGAAGCCCAAGGGGGCAGTTCTGCTGACCCCCCCTCCTCACTTCTCCAAAAACCAAACACTCTTGTCGTTTCGTCACCCCTGCCCAAGGTGGCCTCCAATCACCCACAAGTCCTCCTCTGTTTGCAAGCAACAGGTCCCGCAGGGCCCCTTGCACAGTTGGCTCCCTCACCAACTTGTCTAAGACACAAATGTGCCGACACGGCTTCATTTCACCCACGGAATTTCACAAAAGACTCCTAAAGATTGCTCTAAGCTCAAGATAAGGTGTGGAGACTTTCTGCAACGCAGGACCAAAAGATTTGGATTGGAACAGTCTTGCCCATCCAGACCAAAGACCGGTTATGTCTCTTGACCGGTGTCAATGCACTTCAGGTGGAGCTGCTTTTATTCCACACGCTGTGGCTGCATCGACAGCCCCGACCCAATTGCCAGGGGCGGTGGTGTCTCTTCACCCAAAGGCTTTCCTCCCAGGGATGGTGGACAGCGGGGTGGCAGGCGGGGCGGCGGGGGGGCCTCGTCACCCCCGTGTCACAATGCCACCACCCGGCAACGGTGAGGTCACAGTGCCCCGGGGCAGGATAAAAGGGGCATCCTCCTGTGTCCCGCTGCCAGCCTGCCCGGCTTTGCCACCGGGACAGAGCTGGCCTGGGGCAGCCCGAAGACATTAGAGAGGAACTGCCAGAGGAGCTGGTGGAATTCCTTGGAGCTTGCCTCTCTTCCCCAAAGGATGAAGCAGGATTTCTGTCCGCCAGAAGAGCTTGGAAGGTGGCCAGCCTGGGAGGCAGAATTGCAGCGGAGAACTTCCAGCAGCCTCATCCAGCCTCAAGTCTTCCTCTCTCAATGCCCTCGGGAGAGGAGAAGAAGCACCAGCCCCCGGGAGGTGCCCGAGGCCCTCAGTTTTTTTCAGCTGGATAGCAGTGGCAGCACCAAGGCAGTGCATTTTTGGCACCTGAGGAGCACTGGAGCAGAGCTCGCCGTCCTCGTCCCCTGTGGAGCCCGGGGCAGCAACCGTAAGGAATGGGATGCGCCGATGTCCCAGCACCCTCCCTCCCGCAGCTTTGTGGAGCTCCCACTGGTGTCCTGCCAGACATGGGAAGTGTTCTTCCCGCTAAGGTTGAGCGGGCTGGGGCCATTGGACTGCTCTTGGAAGCCCCTGCCATGGCTCCAGGTTGAGGGAGGAAAGGGGATGGGCAGTGCTAGTGTCTCCTGGGAGGCGTGACCAGCCTGTGGGACCAGGAGGCAGGTCTTGCTCACATGCTCAGGGAACAGCCGATCGCCAGCGCTGGGGTCAGGAAGGAATTTTCCCCCGGGGCAGATTGGCACTGGTCCCTGGGGGTTTTTTGCCTTCCTCTGCAGCATTGAGCATGACCCCGTGTCAGGGAGGGCTCCTCTGGTCCGTGGTGGCTGGGTCACCGCCTGCTGCTCGTGCACCACGGGGATGGCCTCTCGTGCCCTGCAGCCGGGGGGAGGAAGGCTTTTTTTTCCCCCCAGGCGGGCTAGCCGATGCCTCGGGGGTTTTTTTGCCTTCCTCTGCAGCATTGAGCACGGCCCCTTGCCGGGGCTCCTTTGGGCCGTGGTGGCCAGGTGCTCATGCTCCACGAAGGTGGCCCTCGTGCCCCGCATCCGGGGGGAGGAAGCTTTCTGGACCCCCAGGGTGGGCCCCCAGGGTGGCCCCCGGGGGTGTCTTCTTGTCCTCTGTAGCACTGAGCACAGCCCCTGGTCAGGGCTCCTCTGGGCCGTTTGGGACAGGCAAGTGAAAATAGATTAAATGCAATAAAAGAAAATAAACAGTTAAGCCAAATAAATTAACATAAGATAAAATTAAACTAAGTAAAATGAAGATAATAAAATAAAAGAACGGGAAAAATTTAAATAAGCCGTACATATCAAATCAAAAATAGAAATAAAACCAAACCAAACTAATATAATACGGTAGAGTATAATATAATATAAAATAGAATGTAATATAACGTAACATAATATAGGATATAGGATATGATATTATTTAATAGAATAGAATAGAATAGAATGTAAAATAAATCAAACAAATCAAACTAAAATGAAATAAATTAAAATACAACAATACAGAAAATACAAAGAAAAAATAAGAGAAAATAATAATAATAATAAAATGTATAATAATGCAAAATAAAATAGGTTAAAATTACAGTAAATAAAATAAAACTAAAAGAAAAAATAACAAAATTAAATACAAAATATAAAATAAAATAAAGTAAAAAATAGAGAAATAATATGTAAAATAAAATTTTTAAAAGTAAAATAAAATAAAGTAAAAGAAATATGCAATATAAAATAATAAAATAAAAAATAAAATAATATATAAAAAATAAAGTAAAGAAAATAAGATATAAGAAAACACAAACAGAAGAAATAAAATTAAAATAAAACAAAAAAATGCAAAATAAAAGAATATATAATTAAATTAAAATAAAAAATAATAAAATATAAAATAAAACATATAAAAAAACCTCAAGTAAAATAAAATTAAACTTAAAGAAAACTAAACCAAACTAATTTATATTATATAAAAAATAGCTATATAACAAAAAACCTACAAACAAAAGAAAAACAACCAAAATAAAAGTAAATAAGAAATAAAATAAAAAAACATTACATATAAAATATAATAATTAAAATATAATAATTAAAATAAGAAAAGAAAAGATAAAAAAATGCAAAGCATAATAAAAAAATAAGACAGTATACAATAAGAAAATAAATAAAATTTATAAATATTATAAAATAATAGAAAGTAAACTAAAATTAAAATAAAATAAGCAAAGCAAAATAAATTAATAAGATTTTAAATTTAAAGAAAATGAATAAAATAAAAATATTTGAAAAGATCTTAGAGTATATAAAGAAGTGAATAGTATATACAAAATACGTAATTTCAAAAAAACTAAACAACAGAATATATAATAAAAATATAAAAAATAAGATTAAACAAAATAAAATAAATAAAATAGACAAAAGTAAAAAAAAAATTAAGTTAAAAAACCAAAGTACAATAAAATAAGATAGAACTGAATAAAAATAAAAGAAATAATGCGAACTAAAAGACATTTAATAAATTAAACTAAAACCTAGAACAGAAAAAAAACCCCAAAAGTAAAAAATGAAACAACATTAACAACAGAAAATAAACCAACAAAATATAAAATAAATCAACAGTAAATACTATAAAATGAGAATAACTCAACCCAACGACAATAAAGTGTTACGGTTTTCTCAACCCATAACACTGCTGTGAAGGAAGCGATACCTTTGGACACCTTGGACAACAGGAGACTGCTCAATGTGCTTTTGTCTTCCATTGGGAAGGTGAAGAACTGAAAAGCCACGTGCTCCTTCCACCATCGGGCACCACAAGTAGCCTGGACAAGATGCAGCATTTCTGCTGAAGAGAAGCAGCTGAAAGAGTGTGCAGGCAGCTTCCAGCCACCTGAGAAACGCCCTTCTCCTTCCCGTGTTCATAAGCAGAGTGTTAATGACCCAGGTGGAGGCGCCTCAAGCTTCTCCTCTCCTAGAAGAATGCACGGTGGTCCTTAGATACAAAGCGGGATTCGTGGGCTTCTTCCCCTGGACATTCTGTTTTTCTTTTAATAGTCACAGAGCCACGGGTGCCATGCCTGCCGGTATTCTGCACGTCACTGCTCAGAAATGGTGTGCCATCCCCTTAATTTTGAAAAAATCCTAATTAAATCTGTCTTTTTGAATGTGTTGTTGACTTACGGCTGGTTTGTGTTCTCTGGTCCGTGGTGGCTGGGTCACCGCCTGCTGCTCGTGCACCACGGGGATGGCCTCTCGTGCCCTGCAGCCGGGGGGAGGAAGGCTTTTTTTTCCCCCCAGGCGGGCTAGCCGATGCCTCGGGGGTTTTTTTGCCTTCCTCTGCAGCATTGAGCACAGCCCCTTGCCGGGGCTCCTTTGGGCCGTGTTGGCCAGGTGCTCATGCTCCACGGAGGAGCACTTCACTCACTGGGCAGGTGACCGGTGTCATAGTACTTCTCATAGTAGGATGTCAAATTAGTTCAACAGGACTTTCCCTTTGTGAACCCATGTCGGCTGTTCCTGATGATTGCATTGTTCTTTAAATGTCTTGACAGGGCAGGCCCTGTCTTTCAATAGCACCCAGCAGGATCTTCTCCATAATTTTTCCAGGTACTGAATCAGTTTTGCAGCCAGAGTTGCACACCAGTTCTACATCTCCACATTAAAAGAGATGTTATAATGAATGAAGTGAGGTCTGATGATTCTACCAGACCTCATGGGTCAGTGCACTGTAATTCAGGGCTTGGTGTTCTCTGTGTTGTTCACCATCATTTGAAACAATTCACCTGAAACCAAAAAACTCAGCAGATAAGCAGTAAGTCTTAATATTTCAGAAAAGTGTATCTTGGTGAAACCATAGTTACACGAAAGAAGCCTCTTCGCATAACTAAGGAATAGTACTTTAATTAAGTAATTTGTTTTGGATTATATGAGCAGAGTCGCAGTCTGGGTTTTCAGTTACTTTCCAATTATTTGATTAATTGAAATGAACAGACATGTACCTGCAAGACTAGAAAGGAGAAATTTTCACCAGGGCAAGGACAGCAATCACCTTATATGCTGAGTCTTTAAACTTGACACTCCAATATTTGTACCTGATTACTTGGTAATTGTTGTAATTGATAACTTTCTTCCTCTTCGTGCTAGGAAGGCCGAGGCCTTCCATGTTAGCTTGTCTTCAGATCAGATTGGATCTAATAGAGAAAACTAGAATTACTTATAGGGGAAAAAAAAAAAAAAAGAAAGAAAATAAACAGTCCTTTTTCATGTTACATGCAAATCCAAATAATCCTCTCCCTCCCACAGCCTGACCCAATTTTGCTTGGGTAGACTTTGTTTTTCTAAGCCAGGCAGCTTTGAGACTGAGAACTTTGCAGACGCTACTGAATATGAGAGCACAGCACTTGCAAAATGAAGTGGGGCTAAAATGTCCAGCGTTCTGGCAACTTGCCTGCTGTAACCAAAACTCCTCCCTTAGCCGTGCTCACACAAATGGAGAAACCAAAGCCAAGAGTTTCATTCCTCCAGCAATTTTAGATACCAGAACATCTGCCCAAGCTGCTTGAGGGAACATCCTACTCGCAGGTAGGAGTATTTAAGTATATTCAACTGCTTATCATTATTGGAAAAGGGATAAAAAGTATCAGCAGGACACCACCAAATGTGTTGATTTCATGCTTGTTGCCAACAAGCTACAAATAAATCACTGCTCGCTGAGTACAATGTGACAACAATGTTGAGGACAATTGTTGTTGTTTTCCAGCACAGAACACAAACCAGTAAGGGGAGATATTTGCAGAGTTCCTTCCTTTCTTCTTCTCACTCTTTTCTCAGTCCTTGCACCCTCCACAGCACGAAAGCACCGAGCATCTTTTAGAACTGCAATCAGCGACACAACTCCTGTTGGTTTTCATTGGTGCTTCCTAAGAGTAAATTCTAGGAATCCCACCCCAGCCTAATGCTGTATGACTTCCTACCTTCTTTATCTACAAAAAGGAAATTAGAGGAGAGTTTAAAAAACATATTTATTTTCATGTTGTGTCCATAGTATACCATGTGTGTTTGTTCTTTAATTCTCTAGCTTGAAGAAGCGTACCCTGCAAATTTAAGAATCTTCCTTTGTATCTGAAATTTTTCAGAATGTGATCAAGCAGTTGGGATCCAGACAGTCCTGTAGCATTTTCTGGGTGCAGAGTGATAACTTATTGCAGTGGAAATATTAAGAATATTTATATTCTTTATATATATTCTGCTGTGGAATAAAGTCCCCTTTTTGGGGGGGCTGAATCATGGAGAAAATACCTTATTCTTCAATAACTCCCCGAAGAACAATTTGTTTATCACAGCGCTGAGAGCTAGGTTCTTGGTGTAGCTGAAGAAGTCCCCTCAGACCAGCAGGCCAGCCAGCACCAGCAGCAGGCCCCGCTGCTCCTACCAGCACTACAGCTGCACCCCGAAAAAGGCTCACAAAAATCCTCCATGCAAATGTGTTCTTGGACATCATGTCAGGACACAATGCCACTGGCCTGAAAAAAGCTGGACAAAAATAGCATGAGAACTTCACAGAAAATGCACAGGGGTTTCCTCTATGCAAATTCTCAACCGACAACGGAACTAAACTGGCAACGCCAGTTTTATAAAACGCACTTTTGCCTCCGATTTCTAGCCCTTTGCTCAGTATATGAATCCCCTTCTCCCAGTACTTTGGCCTCTTCCCCCTGCCTATTTTTCTTCTGCCTCCTCAGTCTTTCCTGTTGTTTTCCTAGGATTTTTTAATTATTTTTTTTAATTTAGCAGCTGCAATAATCCTGAGTTTTGCCATTGAGCTGATAGCTATTTCCAGTAGGCCCAGTGGTAGATGTTCTGGGCAGTATCCAACAGGTTCTTCTGGGTCTCTCACCAGAGACTGTTACACAGCTCACGGCAAACTGAGAGCTTGTTTTGCTGGCAGAAGGAAGAAGGGAAAGGAGCTGGAGCACACAGCCCCCGTCACCCATGAATAAATGGAGAACAGAATACAAAATAGGAAACATCAATTAAAATGACTGAGATTAGGAAAAATTTGCCTATGCTAGCAAAGACTGGTTACATTGAGCAAACTAGGGTAAGGAAAAAACCTTACCACCCTTTTGAGGAAACTCATCGAGGAGGTCTTGGACAGATCTTCCACTTCAGACCACGAAAGGTGGATGTTGTGATAGTCGGCATCCAGTCCTTTTGATGCAAGCTTTCCTATGGAATTTCCTTCCGATTCACATAGGAGCATCCTTCACATGTTCGTGCTGCTGCTCACCGCAAATAGTCAGCTTAGTAAGGTCCAATGTCTTCTGGCCTCCATTCTTTCCCGGAAAATATCTGCACACCGTATCTTTATGGAAGGAGGTAATTCAGTAGGACACTGAAGTGGGACCGAACAAAAAAAAAAAAAAAAAAGGCTGGAAAAGGAATTAAGGGTTGAAATCCTATAAACAAACAGTTTGGAAGTTTGAACAGACCTTCTCTGAAAGAAAAAATTGTCCCCTCCCATAGTTGTTCTTTCCTTTTTCATTAAGAACACTTGCCTCTATAGCCTCTGTTTGCTAAATTTATCTATATCTGATAACGAATTTTTGCTGGCAAAATTGTGTGGCTTAGAGGTACCATCATTTCACATTTATGCAGAGACAACTAAGAGAGATTTATAAATCTCATTGATAATAATTTTTATTATGCTAGAGATCTAATTTCTGAAAACGAGCCTATGTTAGCAATCACGCAGAGAACTATTTAATTGTCAGCGAGCCTCATTCTTCCTTTCTCACTCCGGTCTCTTCTACGCTGGCCTTCCTTTGTGAATCATTTCTCGGATGGGATGGTTGCTCAGAGCACAGCCTCTGACAGTAATAGCAATAAAGGTGGTGTCCAGCCTCGGTGCTTTCACCATCCTACCACAAAAACAGTCTTTATACAACTTTAAAGGACAGATGCCAGCAGCTGCTGAACCACCATCACCAGAAGTGGCAAAGAAAAATTGGGAAAAATGCTGATGTAGACACCTCATTTAATAGTCCTGTAATTCTCTGTACTCTTGTTATTATGAATAAATTGTTGTTCATATTGATCTCTACAGGTCTCCATAGTGTTTCGCTGAAGGGCTCTTATCAGATGAAAGTTTTGGGGTACTCAAGACAAATGAATAGTAATCATTTTCTTTTAGCAGAATTTTTTATCCCAGAATTTGCTTCATATTTTAATATCTTATGGGGAAAATCACCCCATAGCTTACATAAAAAGGCTAAGAAAAGATTAGATTCTAGGCTTTTCAGTATTAACAAATGAAGTAAATATGTATAATAGTATTCAAATAATTTCTCCTTTTTAAAGTAGAAGTTGCTCAGATTCTTTGGTGACTCTTTATCAGTACATAGATAAGTAAAGATCATTCAAGCTCTTCAGAAGTAGAAACCCTTACTATTTCTCGTAACAGAAAATTAACTCTTTTCCTTCCGCTCTCATTAGTGGGTATTTCCTAAGGCGTTTTTATCTATTCCTCCTAAAAGAATTTCAGCACTCAAGAACAGCCTCAGCAGCAAGAGACAGGCATTCTCACAGACAAATGGCTTCCCCGAGCTTGTTAAGCTCCTTTTCAGAGGCCGGATTCCAAAACCCAGAAATCTCAGGCTCCAGAGATGTGGCATAAAAAGTTACCATACTATTTCCAAGACAATCTCCAAGCGCTGAACACGCAGAATTAATCATGTATTGCAAATTAACCTTGGAACTCTAAGATCTAGAGATCAAAGATGTGATTTAGGCAAAATAAAAATATAATAATAATAATAAAACAGTAAGGTAACAAAATGACTAGTATTTTGAGTTCCTGAGAAATCAAGTAAAGCTGAAAATAAGAGATTTGATTTAAAAAAATAAAATAAATATTTTTTTATTTATTTGCAAAATAATAATTTAAATATTAATTAGTTAATTATATTTATCAGTCTTAATTTCTCCCTTTTTTTTCTGGTTTTCTCCATAACTACAAGGCTCCTAAAATTATTTCTTTTTTGAGGAAAGCCGTCCCTTCCACCGCCGGGTTTCCAGAACACCGGGCTCCAAAATTAAGCAGCCGCCGGGAAATCCACTCGGGACCCCGCGGAGAGGCCCGGACCGAGCTGGGGTCCCCCCTGTCCCCCGGGTCACCGCCGACCACCCCCCCTTCTCCCTCGCTACCGCCTCCCTTTAACCCTCTCCCGGGTCTCCCGGGGACGCGGCGGCCGGGGGTGGCGGTGGGCGGGGCTGGGGGGCGAGGCCCCGCCCACCGCTGGTGACGCACCGCCTCCTCCCGGCCTATGGGCGGTGGCGGGAGCGGCGCCGGGGCTGCGGCGGCAGCGGCGGGCGGTGAGTCGGGGGGCGAGCGGGGCGGCGGCGGGCGGTGAGTCGGGGGACGGTGAGTCGGGGGGCGACCGGGGCGGCGGCAGCGGGGGCCCGGCTCGGGGTTCAACGGCAGAGCCCCCCGGCTGCCCGTGGCGGGATCGCTCGGGCCGTGTGCGTGCTGTCCGCAGCCGGCAACGGCGGCGCGGGGTTGGGGGTGCGGGAGTGTGGAGCCTCCCGCCTCCGGGTGAGCTCGTTAAAATAAACCGGGGTTCAGGCGAGGGCTCGGAACGCCCGGGTGCGAGGAGCGAGCCCTCGAGCGGAGCTGCCGGCGTCGGTGGGGCTGGTTTCTTCCCCGCAGTTTAAAGCCTGTTTACTCCCCCGCTCTCCGCGATAGCGCCCCGCCGTGATTTACAGCCCTGTGAACGCCGGCTCCTAGTAATGATTAACACCGCGCACGAGGAAACCTCGGTTTAAATAATTAGTAATCTTGTTTTCAACCGAGGCTTTTTGTTTTGCTGAAGCGAGCCCGTCACCTTTGGCGACGATGACCTTAATACGGGTGTGCAAAAGCTCAGCATCTATATATAACTTATTATCCTATATGCGTTTTATAATCATGCGTGTTATTGTATATAATAATATATCAATATATAATGCATTTGATATAAAATTATGCCACCAAGTACATCATACTTGTACTTTTTTTTTGTTAGCCAGGCGACTGCCTTATTATTATTTTTAAATTAACTAATAAATTAATTTTTAAATGTGTTATTTAAGCTGAGCGGCCTGAGCGTTTCTGGGCTACATGTGAAGAACGCCTCCGAAAACACAGTATGCGCTTAAAACTAATTGATTTATAAGCCAAAGGAAGCTCCAGTGATTGAGTTGCTGGCGTTGCCTTGGGCCGCATGTTGAAATTAGGCAGGGGGGGGGCAGGCAGGCAGCTGCCTGCGCTCTTCCTCCAAACGGCCATGTTGGCTTCTTGTCTGGCACCCACCCGCAGGGATCGCCCAGTGGAGACACACAGTCGCCATCGCACCAGTCTCACGGGATGGGCGTTCTCACAGCCCCTTCCTTCCAGGATGTGGCAATTTTAGGTAAATATTACCTAATTCTGCAGGCAGTGGTGAAAAGATAAAGGCAGGTGGAGGTGTGGAGCCAGGCCACTGAGGGTCAGGTTCTGGCCGGCTCAGAAGCCTTTGAATGTCCCACCTGGCACATGCCCACATTACCCATTGCCCAAGGAAAAGGGTGGTTTGGGTTTTCCTTTCTTGCTCTGTTTCTCACACTGACAGGAAATAGCTCAAATGAAGAGGACAGGCTTCCTATTTGTGCTAGGGAAAACTGAAACTAAAAGTAATGCAAGGCAGAGCTTTCCTGAATGACACGAACTGACTTCCTTTAGAAAAATGGAAATACTGATTTTTTTTCTTTGGGTAGAAGACGAAAATAATATTTATGACTACTTCAGCCTAGGGTATTATGCTATGTTTATAATGTTTGACTTGGAACTCCAGAGGTCTCTTGTTTATCATGTCTATTTTGTATTGAATCTGACAAGTATTTACCGTTTAAAGAATTTCAATTTGAAGAACTTGCATTGGTGCACCGTGTCTGTATTCATATACTTTTAAGTAACTGTATAATGTATTTGAGCTTTATTATAGATACCATGATTTTAAATTTTATTTGCAAAAATAATTATAGCTAAGCTGGGGGGTGGAGGGATTAAAGGAAAAAAGTTCTGAAAATGTTACTACTAAGGTACTAAGAACATAATCTCTCCAGTGAAATAGTGTAGTTAAAAGGCAGTAGCACCTAGAGGCCTCATCCAGTTACTTGGACCCCATGGTAGGAGCTGTGCAAATATAGGTAAAACGGCAGTCCTTGGTCCCAAAGAATTTATAAAATAGAAAACAAAACACTGTTTGTGAACATAGACAGAAATGGTTGTTTAATCAAGTAGCTCCAAATGTTGACAAAGTGTTGTGTCAAATCCATTATAAATTATATTGGTATCATGGTTCCTCTTTCCTTTATGTCTCTGTAGTTTAACTGCAGTTAACTGTTATCAGTTGAACTACTGGAATTAAGGGTTTGTGCTTCTATACCATTGCAAAACAAACAGCAGTTGCCAGCTTGCAGATTGTCTTTCCTAAAATTAGCTGTTTCGTGATTGAATCTGCTGCAATAGTTTGTATGTTTGAAAAATATGGTAATTTATTTGCATGGTGCAGGCTTGGTGGGGTTTTTGTTTGGTTTGGTTTTTCTTTTTTTTTTCTTTTTTTTTTTTTTTTTTTTTTTTTTTGCTAGATACGTTTATGGTACGATCAGTCAGGGGTAGCCCAGCAGAAAGCTGGAGTAGCATCACAACACTGCGTTGCTGTGTTTCATGAAATATTGCCCAGATCCTATCTGAACAGACTTCCGGTTTTCCGGGTTTCCCTTGTTCCCTGCCTTGCAGGCAGAGCTGGGTAAACATTGCCTTTACTCTTCAAAACCTCTCCCTTTCATCTTTTAATGCACTCAGGAGGTGTTTTCAGCTGTGCTTTTCCACATTAACTCCTGAAGAACAGCTATTCTTGAGGCAGCCCCTTTCACCACCCCTGGTGTATCTGCTTCAGTGACCTCTGGGCTCGCCGCTTGCCCGTGGTGCTGTGATGCTTTTAGCATTGGATGCAGCGCAGGTGGGACGTGAGCGATGCTGTGCTGCCGGCTCCGAGCATCCTGGGATTTCCCTTCCCAAGCACAGAGCCGCACGGAGAAAAAGGCGCTGGGGATTTGGGTTAAGCCGAGTAATTCTCAGGCGTAAGAGGAGGTGGAGCATTAAATCAAGCCAGCAGTTGGTGCAAGGAGTTGTGATGTGGCATCTCTGGGTGAGCTGCCACCGTCTAGCCGGGACAGGTGATGTGACTGATGTAAGGTAGCAGTGATGAAGAGATGAGGACCAGAGCATAGTAAGAGGGAAGGCTACGTTCCCAGAAGTATTTTTACAGAGCTCATGCTACTGCTGCTGCATGTGAGTCTTTTACAAAATAGGTTTTCCCACCCAGAAAGTCCTTATTTTGAAGCTTCCTACATCCTGTTCCTAGTTAAGCAACCCTAGAACACCTCTCCTTGATGCTTCCCTCCATCCCCGCGGTGCTTATTGCCCCTGCCGTAGAGCAGCGTGTCCTTTGGTCCCAGGGGTTGCACATGCTTGTGCCAAAGGTGCTTCAGTGTGGCGTTCCCCTCAATCTGCCCACCTGCTGCTCCTCTGATCGTGTGGAGTGAAAGATGCTGTCAAGATTATTGATACTGAAATTGGGGCCCTTCTGACTGTAAAGGGCTGAGTCAGTCTTGCAGCCCTATTTTAGTCAATTTTCGCTCAGTAGTTCTAATCACCATCATTCCAGGCAGCCACAACCTTCTCTGCTCTTACAATACAATTTTGTAATTTCTCCACGTGAAAGAAGAAAACTCTTCTCTGACAGGCAGATTTAAAAAAAAAAAAAAAAAAAAGACAAACACCAATAAATCCCAAAGTAAAAAGGCTGCGAGCAGTTATTTGTTCAGCAGCATGGACTGCTGGAGGTGTTCCTTGCTTCCTGGGAGTAGGTAGATAGGATAGGACAGGTGACAAATCTGGTGTATCATATCTCTGCAATGTATCATGTGGCTCTTATTTCCATGCATGAGGTATATAGTATGCATAAGTTTTTGTTTGGCTTTCGTAAGCAGAGAAGTAAAAGAGATCTGGTTAATTTAGGATATTGTGATTATTTTTTTTTTCTTTCTTTCTCCTTGTTAGACATTTTGCATCTTCTTATTATCTCATAAAAATAACTCAGCAACTTTTGTTTTTCTGATCTAAAAATACTAAGAGTCAAAAACCAGCTAGGTGTCCTACAGGAATTTCCTGACTCCTTGGCAGGATAACTCTCGGGATAGAGAAGCAAATCAGACTGTAGTTGACTACAGGGAACTACACACACAAGTCTGAGGCACAGTATTTTGGCTCTAGATCAGTTTTATTTTGGCATTCCTTGCTGAATCTCTACACAGTAGAGCTTGGGCATGGGTTGGTTGCCTGGATGTGGGTGACTGGTGCCTTTCAAGGGGACTGTCCAAGGGGATCTGGGACATCTGTATGAGGCTGGCATCATGACACGTGACCTACAGTTGACCCACCTTCTTCTTGGGCAGCAGCTGAAGAGTAAAGTAGGACACCTTGAGAGTATCCACAAAGACACTGAATGTTTATGTTTAGCCATCTGAATCCTATTTGTCCAGATTTCTGCAGAGCAGGGGGATCAGTGGGAGATTTAACAAAACATAATCCGATAACGTAATTGCAAATGGTTCTGCATTCCCCACTGAATTCCTCCAGCGATCCTCTTTCGACTTGGGGAACTTCAGTGTAGTATTTCTCTTCTCGAGGTCTAATTAGTGATATGTCTTCACGGCATCCTTAAATGCCCTCAGGGCTTCTGGTGCCAGAAACCAGTTTCCTTTTGGACTTTGCTGGGCAGGTTATGGACATGCTGTCTCGCTGGTGCTGTGGCAGGAGTTATTTCAAAGTGCCTCCCAGTACCACAGAGGAATTCATCAGTAGATGTGAACCCTGCAAAAACCTTTACAACTCGACATCAACCTGTGGGCCTGGCCCAAGAGGAGGGACTTGGTTGGTTTGAAAGGAGTTTGCCTTTGCTCCGGCAGCTTCAGGTGATTGATGTTATTGTTTGCCACAGAGTTGTTTAGGAGGATGCGTACCATCGAGTTACATTTGTTTAAAAACAAATAAACCAACAATGTTTTTGTTACGGATCTTCTCTCCAGTAACTCCTGTGCATAAAAGAAGAACACAATTTGCTTTCCATGCCTGCTTTTTGTGGTGTGAAGAAATTTAATGTTTCTTGGTATTTAAAGGATTTGTGGCTTAAGAAAATGACTTGTTCCTCTCCCTTTCTTCTCTTCCGGAGTTGTCTAGGAGGATAAACTCACTTTTAGGTAGCCTGTGCCTCAGAGCAAAATGGATGTTTTGCTCCTGCAACAAAGCATCTGTTTTACTACAAAGCTGACAATGAGTAAGGTGCCCTGACCTCTGTCTCTGTGCGTGTGTGTGTGTGTTGCCAACACATCCTTCAGGTTCAAGTTCCTGCCCCTCCTGTCCCTCAGGGAATCCCTAACTGCTCGCCTACCTTGCTCCATGTGTACAGCAGTCACCGGGTTATAACTCTGTGCCTTCTAATAGCCTCGTTTTAATTGCATAGTGGTGATGTGTGGTTTTAAATTAGTCATAACTTCGGTATCCGTTTTAATGAGATCTTCAGCTGTCTCCCCAGAGGGGAAGGCTTTGTTTTCCCAAGAGTGATGTGCCTCTTCCCAGAAGAAATGAATTTCTGCTAATGAGGCATGAAAAGCCAAGGTGGTAGGTAAGTGGAGTGTTTACAGGGAGAAGGGAAATCGCTGCGAGTCTTGTGCACCAGAGAACATTTTGATAATGCCAGAGCCTGTGACGTGCTGGGCGTTTGCGTGTATAAATAGTCACATCGGCACAGTGTGTCATTGCAATCATGCTTGCTTTGAGAACAGCTAAATGTAATAGCCTTGTCTCTCATGGCGTGGAGGAACACGGCCCAAAAATACTCTCACGTGTCTTTAGACATGTGAAACAACCAGACCAGCGTTTAGTGGCTGTGACACCAGTTGGTCTGCTCCCCAAGCATTCATGACTACGTTGCATTCATAATGTCTGTCTGCTCAGGATGAAGACTGGATGTGGTATGACTATTTGGAGTTGAATCAACAGGGTTGTTGGGGAGACAAGAAGGCGAATTGCTCATTCCAGATAAGATAAACTCCCTTGTTTTCCCCTCTCCAGGGGGAAGAAGGCAGAGGTTCCTATGAAGATGGTGAGGAAGGCAGCCTGGTGGCTGGCTTAAACAGTTCTTCCACCTCCCAGACCATGAAACTTGGTTTGGGCAGTGAGATCCAAGAATCGGAGAGGATTTGTAGCCAAAATGTCCCTTTAGAGATTTTATGAAGAACTGTTTGAAACATGGAATTACTTGTGCAGAAATGAAGTCTTCCTGAAGGAAGCTTCCTGACTGCTATTTCACTCATCATCTCAGGTAGGAAGATCTGTTTGACCTGCTGGCCAGGAAAAGGTTGTCCACACTAGGTGTCTAAGACAAGGCTAAATCTTAAAGTAGGGATGCGAGATTCTCCCCCAGCTGAGGTCTTTTCAGTGATTCTTCCATATCCTCTATGCCAGAGCCAGAGATCTCTTTGTCCAAGGCAAATTTTGCATGTTAAATACCTTTTTATTAAGAGTAACGAGACTGCTTGGGAAAAATACAGCTTTGGGATGTACAGCCCCTGAAATTTATTGAAGAAGGGCTTGTGAACCTGAGAGCTCGTTTCTTTTCTCAAGTATGCTTCTAACCTGTCATAAAAGGTACCATCTCTGCTTACAGCACCATCTTGCCTTGCTCTTAGACCATGACAGCGACCACTAGGGTGTTTCTGAATGCTGCAGAATTATTTTGTCCACTTGAGGATCACTAGAGCTTCTGTCATTCTAACCTTGGGTGGTAACTGACTTGTCCTAGACTTCAGAAATAGAATTCTGTTGGCACCATGGAAAATTATAATTGGGTTTGGTGTATATGATTACCCATTGACTAGACTTCTAGCAAAGCTTAATTCTAAGGAGTGCTGTCTTTTTTCTCCATAAGCTCAGCTAAACTAGATAACTTTCAAACCTCAGAGAGCCTTATTTTGTCTTTAGTGCAGATGAAATTCTGGTTTTCAGCAGTCAGTTAATAGATAGCTCTTACAGTTATAAAAGCTGTGTTGTTTTTTAGGCTAGATGACAACCGTTCTCCTTCCTGTTCTCCTGCTAGACCAATAAAACAGGCTGTGTCAAGGACAGCACTATCCTTATAGAGTGCTTTCCAAGTGTGTAAAGCTCTTGCCTGTATATAAAGTGGAACCCATTGTCAGTAATGGTTACTTCCATCCTTGTTGGCCATAGCAGCCCAATTGCATCAGTTCTGCAGAAGAGTTACTGGCAGCGACTGAGCGGGCTGGATACCCATGTCAAAGCTTTCCTCTGCGGGTTTCCAGCTGCTGGGGATGTGTGGTTGGATCTCTTGGTGTTTGTCAGGTCCCAGCAGCCATGCAATAGACATTTATTATGGATTTGCCTGTAGGACCACAAAGTAGGATTTAAAATATGTCCATATATAATGTGTAGGTTTCGTCTGGTTTAGCTAAAGGTGTGGTTATATAAATTGACACTTGTTCTAAGACTGCATTGTGCTTCTTTTTGGCCTCAAGTAAATATATTTGAGTGAGCCTGGACTAAGCCTTACTTAAAGAACTCAAACCGGTTTCATCTCGGTCCGTTGTTTTCTATAGGCTTGTAATACAATCTGAACTGACCAGATTTAAAAAGAATCTGAATCTGTACGTCTGTTTGTTTAGGCAGCACCTGCTCCATGAGTGGGAAGTCTCTTTCCCACTAAAGTCAGAAAAAGTCCTTCAGACCACTTAGTGGTCTACTTGAATTCATTGTTGGAAAAATATCACGTGGGTTTGGGCACTGGGAAAGCAAGCTGTGGGCCATATTTGTCCTGCAGGCATGAAGTTTTCTACCTTTGCTCCTCTTGCTGCTTGACTTTGAGCCGGTGATCCAGACTGGCCAGCAACTCCTTTGGCTTGGCTGTGATGGCAGAGCAGTCCAAGCCAAGTACTGCTTTTCTTCTCTTCCTCCTATTTTTTTGTGTTTGTCATGTCCCCTGCTGTTCTCTCCCAACTTCTGAAAGGAGTTTTCCGTACCAGAAAACTACCTCCTGTACTGAGAGTTGGCCAAGGGCTGATGCGAGTCTTATGAAGTCATGGTGGAGCGGTGGGCTCTGTAATTGGAGTGAAAGTAACCAAAATCCCATCTTAACATTTAGTGGGCACAAAAGAAATGAGAAGCAGAAAATCCAGGGATATGGATAAATCTCTGTGATTTTTCAGCCTGATTTTCGTATTGGTCAGGCTCGTGAAAATTTTCTCCCACCAAACACTGTTTGTTCATCAGAATTGTCTGCTTTAGTAATGAGTAACGCTATTAAAAAGCTATTTACTTCCAAAATATTGTTTTCATGCCACTGGCACAGGCTAGCTCAGAAAGAGAACAAAGCCCATTGAACAAGGAAGCTGCCCAGCTGAATTCACTATTAATACATTCTTAAATGATTAATTTAACTATTGATAGATCCAGCTCATAAACTAGTGCAATATATGGGTGCAGCTACACAGATTAATATTTTGCGGTAACGATGGGCCATCTGATGTGTTCTTCAGGGGAAGAGAGCCTGAAGAGTGAATTGCCATTGTGTGAGAGACTGGACGTCTGATCCAGCTGGACCATTGTAGTGATCCTTCATGGGCTTGGTCAACTTAAAAGACCCAAGAAACACAACAGTTTGAACAGAGTTGATGAAAATGGAGGTTTGAGTTTGTTCAGCCTTGAGAAAAGAAGGCTTAGGGGAGACTTTATTACCATGTTCAGGTATTTAAAAGGTGACTACAAAGAAGATGGAGACTCCATTTTTATAAGGAGTCATATGGAAAAGACGAGGTGCAATGGGTACAAGTTATTTCTGGGAAGGTTCTGATTGGACACGAGGAAAACTTTTCACAATGAGAGCCATCAGCCGTTGGAATAATCTCCCCCAGGAAGCGGTGGATTCCCCATTATTGGGCACTTTTAAGATTCAGCTGGAAAGAATGCTGGGCCACCTTCTCTAGACCGTGCTTTGGCCAAGAAAGGTTGGACCAGATGATCTTGGAGATCCCTTCCAACGTGATATTCTATGAAAATGTTTGGTGAGTGCGCTGTATTTACTGCAATATTTCCTGTTTTCTTCACTGTTTTGAGCTGCAGTTACAGAGACTGCTTAGGATTGATGTGTCTCAGGATGTTATTACTTAACTATTCATTTAATCTTTGACTGTATCTGTGCTTGGTCTTTCCCAGCCATCTCCCCAGACACACGTCATGAGACTGGGACTTCTAATTCTGTGGTTACGGCCAAGACTGTCGCTTTTGCTTCACTTTCCTCTCTGGGGACAAGACCAAGCACCAGCACTTCCTAGGCAGGACCAGGTGGCGCGTCACAGAAATGGCTGATTTGGGTAGAATAAGGAAATCCGCAGCAGGAAGACAGCCAAGCTAAATCATGTAGTGCTAGGTAACAGCAACTTGAGCAGCAGAGAAAAATCATAGCATAAAATGAAAGAGTTTGAAATGAGCAAAAAAAAAAATAATGAGAAATTTCTGGCACATGAGACTCAAAACGTTGCAGGGGGTGAGTCAGGAAGGAAGGGTCAGGTGATGTCAGCCTCTGCGTTTGAGAAACTGAGAAAGAAATGTTGTAATAAGACTGCACAGCATTTGCTGACTCTTGCTCTGCTTACTCAGCAGCAAAGATAGAGCTGCCATCAGCCCTTCTCTTCCTGCGATAAGTAAAAAATTTGTTATTACATAGAGATACCTTGGGGAAGATCACATTTTTAGAGCAACTTAACTTGATTTAATGCAATGAAATATGTAATTCCTGTAAGAAACATGAAGTTTTGGAAGAAAGAAAAACATACATTCTCTGAACATAAACCCTCCTTCAGAAGCAGCATTTAAGATTTTTCTTAGGATTTTAATCAGTGTTCTGAAATGCTGATACTCAAGTCTCTGCTTACAAATCCCTTCTTTTTGGTTTGTAATCCCACTTAAGTGACAGCTGTCTGATGTGTTGTGTGTAACTGGCATCACATAAAAATATCTAGGGGTGGCTTATCTGTCAGTGGGTGACTTTTATATTGCCGGTTCTTGTTGGTGTATCCAATAAGATCTGTATGTGGTTTGTGTGTGCACGACATGTACGTCCTCACTCATCACTTTTATAACTGAACTTTGACTTGGAAAGTACTTGGGTACTATGTCAGCAAGTGGCTTTAGCCTGGAGATTGCTTCTTTCCCTTTGTTTTCAAAGGTAGTTTTACTGCCAGTGTTGTGCCCTGTTTATTTAAGTACCAGTAAGAAGTCTCGTGCCTATCCAGTATTTTCCATGTTGAGTACAGCTGTAGTTGAAAGATGATTGAATTTGCCAGATTGCCAAGGTTGCTGCTTCTTCTGAAATTGGTTTCTCCGAGGTCAAGGGATCTCAGAAGTTCTCTGGAGAAAGCATGCTTACTAGGACTTTACCTTGGAGGTCACCAGTGTTGCCCTTCAAAGACTCCCTCGTCTCTTTGTTGCCCTTCTGGAAATGCCCTAGTAACAAAACCTGCAATTATTCATGCTAGGAAATAATTTAGTGTAGTTTAAGCTACTTATTATACACCGTAATATTTGGAAAGAGTAGCAAAGGCAGGCTCATGTGGCAGAGCATCTTGACAGGCTGCCTGGAGAACACAGGAGCCAGAGCTACAGGAGAGTTTTGAGTGGTCCCCAGATTGTCTGCAGAAGCCGTGGCAAGCATCAGCCCTGAGTAATAAATAATTACCGTGACGAAGACTGGCACATACTGTTCTTTCAGTGCCTTGACCCACAGTTACTGTTCTCTAGCCATTGCCTAAAAGCCCAAACTGCCAGTGCTAGCCTCACTGGTATTTTCTAATGCCAGAAAACCAAAGTAAGCTGCTCTGGGATTGGCAACCCACCGAAACTGCAGAATATACGTGAAGTCCTTTGGCTGGGCGCATGTCTGCCATTTGAGACTAAAGGGAGGGGGTGGGGGAACCCAAACAAAAAAAACCCCAAAACCCCCATCTGATGCTCTCTCCTACTCTGAATGAATTTCTTTGTACTTCTTCCTTGTTCATCTTGAGTCTTGTAGAGGTTTCTCGGAGGTCTGGCCCGTGAGTCACGCTGCTCTCCAGCAACCTGGCATTAACTTGAGGCAGTGCAAAGTGTGGTATGCGACCACTGTAACCGGAAATCTGTGGCTCACACCTGACACTGTAATCCACATAATGTATTTATGCTGGAGGGGAGATGGGAATTCGTATGTTTGATTAATTCTTTGATACTCAAGTTCCTCTGAAATGAATAAAAATGTCTTTGATTTTTTTTTTTTTTTTTTTCCTAATGGCCTAAATTTATTCTCTTGATGAAGCAGATTTTAATAGCTAGGAAGATTGCAACACAAGGGAATGGCTGATTGGTGAAAGATGATAACATGGTGTTTAAAGAGGAGGTGTCTTGTACCTGGTGACCATAAACAAGCGTTTAGCAACCAAATGGAGTGAAATGCTGTAGGAAAAGAGTAGTTGGCTAAGCATATTGGCAGCTGGAAGTCAGAATATCGCCTGCAGCTGCAAAGGCATGATTTTGGCAGTGCGTTTGTACATTGGAGAGAAGGTGTGTGAATTCTGTCAGTGGTTTGGAAAGCTCTTGTTCTTTTACAAGCAATTTAGACGGTGTGCTTGTCTCCTGCTCAGCAACAAAGCAATTCTGCTGCTGCTGTAATGCAACACTGATAGAAATACGTACCTTGAGCCTGGAAAGTGAGACAGATTCACTCGAGGGGTGCTTTATTTTTGTTGGCTTCACTAAGCAGTCTGCAGACACTGAGTGCTGTGTAGAGTTTAGATAAAAACGCGGAGGTCTTCCATGTTCTTGTCACTTTTGAGGAGTGATTTGCTGAGGGAAGGTGAGGTGGATAACCAGCGGGGTGGATGAAGGAAGGAAGGATGCCCTGTGTCCTGCACAGTCCAGAGTTATAGTCCTCACTGTCCCATTTGTGGACAGTGATGGACAGAAGGGAACTCATGACTTCTCTGAGCGCAGCTGGGTTGACCCCAGGTGTTAAGCTGGACCAGGTGATGTAGAAGACATCTGCTTATGCTGAGGCTGAATAACTCTGGGTTGAGTGGAAGTCCCTGCTTGGGGAATAGTATTTGAACAAGATATTTCCCATCAACAAGAGCAGTAGTTCTGTGGTGGCCATGTACCCGATATCTGTAAGTGCCAGGCTATGTTATGATGTGGTCGGTTTGGCATCGCAGAATGGTACCTTTTATATGTATGTATAGTTTTCACATTATTTTCTTCAAAACTGGGGAATAAGCACTCAAAATGTTGCCTGTTTCTTATGCTCTGAGGTTCCAGTATGAGTCACCGTTTAAGTCACTGCCAGACTAGATGGACCTTTCCATTGATACATACGGTATGGCTGGTCTTATGATTCCAGGCAGTTTTGTTCCATAAGTAAATTCATGTTGCTTTCTCCTACTTTTAATTGTTTGAAATTGTTTTGAAACCTATAATAGTATTTCATCCATGCTTCTGGCTAGCCGTGAGTTAATACAAAGTGGGGATTTAGCTCCTCTGTTTCCTACTCCCTTGCAACAGCATCGGCACGGGCATCCCTCAGGTCCTCTCCTCCGTGCAGGACTTGCAGGAGATGCTCGTTCCCCAGCAGTGACTCTCCCTGGTGACTGACGTTTCAGAATTAGTCCAGAACCTGACTATTCTGCAAATATAATAAATGCTTCCCAAAAGAAATTAGCATTATCCTATTCTGAATCTAAGTACTACTTATGTTTTGGGATGGGATTATGGAGTTTATTATAGCCATTTTTTGAACTCTCCAGAGCCAGCATTGTCTTTTATTACAGCTCCATTCTTCATATCCTCTTCCTCCCACTACTGCCCCCTGCATGTGTATTTTCCTTAGAAATCCATATGGATGATTTGCCTTTCAGGACCATAGTTCTGTGACAGTGAACTACGTGTATCGATGCGGCTGAACTTCTACGGGCTGTAGATTAAATTTCTTATGACTTTTTTTTTTTTAAGTGTTAAGGTAAGCAAAACATAAGATGCAGGGAAGATGTTCAAGTATTTAGAGACTTGTGATCTCTCTCTCTTGGCCACATTGAAGCCCTGAACGAAAATTTCATTTGATACTGATGATGGGAATAGTCTTGAAAGTGCAGCCGAGGGCTTTGCTTGTGACAGGGTAGGACTTTCAGTCATCACCAAGGCCTAAATATAAATCACTCTTCCCCGTTAAAGCTCAAAGGTGGTCGTTTAGTTATATGTTTAGAAATAATCAAAGGTGGGTGGATGGATAATTCTAGAGCTGAAGATCAACATTTATTGCTCGAGGGGAAACGCTGGCTGTGAGTGCTCTCAGGACAGACAAGGACATTGCATAGGACACTGCCCAGCAGGGAGTGAAATCATAACATTTCAGTGCAACTAAACACAGTTACTAGTGAGGTGGCTGGGAGGGCTCGCGTTTGTTTGTGCTGCTGTTATAGCAAGTTGTTATGGATTTTGTCTGTGGTACTGCTTGACTTCCCGTTTTTCAGTTGGGATTGTAGGGGAGAAGCTACTTCTTCGTTTAAGAGCAGTCCATTTACATGATAAAAAGATCCTCTCCTAGTAGTATTAAATAATCTGTTTCAATTCTGATTTTAAAATGTAAAACAAACTCTAATGAAATGAAATACATTTTATTTCCTAATTTATTTATCTGTTATGCCTAAGAAAAGCACTGCAGTAGTGGTTTTTATTTTTTCCGCCCGATTTTTTTATTATTTTTTTTTAGGTTATAGGAAGCATGGCAAGTCATCCTACGTAATCTTTTTGCTTTGGGTTGTTGTTGTTGGCAGTTGTGGAGCTGTTCCCTGGCGGTTTTGTTGGTTATGCAATTAAGAACCGTCAAAAATAGGTACTGCAAGGAGCAGGTGTTATATTAAGTATGTGAAGCTAATAATAAAAAAAAAAAAGTCTTCAGACTGATAATAAATCAGAAGCAGAACAAAGACGTACTCAAAGCAACGGGGTTTTTTCCTAGTCACAGTAGAAAGCATCTTATCAAAACTACAGATCTATCACTGCCTTTTTTGATTCTTTTTCCCAGCACTGGTTCATTTCTCCGTCAATGGAAATTTTTTTTTAATGAGTAAAAAGACCAGCAACCTTCTGTTTGTCTTCTGAGGGCTGCTTCTCCCCAGCACTGGTATTTTAGGTAAAGTTTTTCTAAAGATAAAAGGCACCCTCTTAAGCAGAGGGCTGAACTGTTCTGCTTCACTGGCTTCTGCGTGTGTTAAGGAAGTCCCAAAATTTATGTCTTTCGACCAGACAGAATACTGCATTCAGTATGTTTGCCAGTGGCTGCAGTGTGTCTGGGCGATCTTGGGCTTGCTGAAGTCAGTGGAAAAGGTAGCTTTAGTGGGCTTGCGTTTCCTTTTTTTTTTTTTTTTCCAAATTACTTAGTGAAGAAAATATGTATTTTAAATATCTTAGGACTTTTTTTGGTTCTGAAATATTAATTTTAGTCACTAAATAATGAAAATGGCCATGGCTGTTTGGAGTTTAAACTGGTCTTTCTAACCTGCACCAACACATAACTGTCATTAGAAAAACAATCAACAAAATGAAATGTGTTATTGCAGCCCTGTCATTCACGAGCAGCGTCAGGAATGAGGTATTTTGGGCTTGCATAATCTCTTTCTTAAATCAGTTCAGAGACAAGAGAGAAAGAAGCTGCAGAATCTGACAGAATAAAGAACTGGGGCGGGGGGGAAGAAATCACTGAATTGCTATTTTAAAAAAAAAAAAAAACACAACACATCCAACCGAGCAGTAAGGGGAAAAAAACCCCCACCCTCACTATATAGGCTTACAACTGCACCCCAATGGGGAGAGGTAGCAGACGGAATCCTCTTCTAACAGCCCGAGCCCTGCACAGTGCTTTCTGTGATGCGGGCTTGTGCTCTGCTGAGAGGTAAAAGCCATTTATCTCCCCGAAAAAGGGAAGCTCCAACCGTACCTCTGCATTGGCAGCAGTTACAACTGATGAGCCAAATTCTTCCCCCCCGTTGCAGCGCTGTGATATTACGCGGCAAGAAGTGTCCGAGTGCTCTTCTACACCTTCAGCCTGGAGCCTATGTGCCAGTTAGGCATAAATACATTGAGTAAAAGAAGAAAAATTTTTGAGAGTGTGTTTTTGATTATTCCTCTATGCTTTTATCAGTGCTGTCCTAGCTACAGAAGTGAAATGGTGGCTGTATCTTTACGGAGATGGGAACCGTGCTGATGGCACCGTTTAGGATGTCTGAAGTTGTGTGTATGGACATCTCTACTTGGAGACAAAATAGCCTGGTTTTTTATATAATTGATCCTATAGAAATTTGGCAAAGATGTGTTTGTTCCAAGATAATTTCCTGGTCAAAGAAATATATGGGTGCTTACCTTTGTGCTCTGTGTCACTAAACCTTAGCAAACCACCTCCGAGAAGGTAGCGCTGTGCCTTCCCTAGTCACGTGTGAACACTTTGCTGACAACAACTGCTGAGGATTGCCAAAAAAAACTGCAAATCCACCTTTTCCAACGCAAGGTGCCAGCCTAGAGAGATGCACGGGAGGGTTTTGCTCAGCTTCTCCTGCTCCACCCTGACTGTGGGGTGTCATACTCCTGGGGTGAAGGAGGGATCCCTCTTGGGTCCTCCCCGTTTGGAAGGAGGAGGCTGATGTGTAAAATCTGGGGAAACAGTAGGAATTTTTTGCGGCTGGGGGTCAGTGTAGGTGTTTGCTGGCAGTGGCCAGGTGGCAAGTGGGAGAGGTAAAGGGGGAAGGCAAATTGCAGATCCTTTTCCCGCGGTGGCTGTTTTTGGGCAGGCGGTGTGTATCTAAGCTAGCAAATGTAGGAAGCTGCCCTGCTCTTCTCCTGTGGGTGCCTGTCCCAAGCAAACCGCTGGTTTACAGGACTGCAGAAAATCTGTCGGGATTTCCAGTGAAAGAGTAGGTTTAAAACATAAGTTAATGATGGGATTTCTTGATTTGGTGTAATTATATACTTCCCTACATGGAGGCTTTGAAGACACGGACGCTGTGAAATTTAGCCTGAGTGTTCTCTAGCCTGCAGGATCCAACAGTTTGTCTCTCCGCTTATCTCCCTTTCAGAGAAACGGTTGAGAGGAGCTTTTGATTCTGCTGACTCAGATGTTTTAGCATCTCTTGGACCTCAGCTGTGGTCACACAGAGCTGGGGGGAGGCAGGAGCAGCACCCCCTGGGCTGTGATTGAGCATGGGGGATGCTGGCTGCGGGGACCTGTTGGGATGTGGGTGCAAGGATGAGCCCCAGGGCTGCTCTTGGAGTGATGGATTTCCAGAGGTGGGCAGGCATTGCTGGACTGTCATGTACGACAAATATCCCCAGATGGGACTCACTCAGTGCGTCTAAAATGGGATTATTTTTTTTTCTAAATTAATTAATTCTTAGATATAGTTAATGCAAACATGTTTTCTGGTATATATGGCACTGAGCCTGGCTGTTTCTACTGTTTACTAATGTATAGCAAAGTAATAATGACCTTCAAATAACTACTAAATGCCAATCTTATATCTGTTTTGTGGTTTTTTTTTTTTAGGTTGATTTTTATTGTAATACAAACCAGTGAAGATGACACCAAAACATGAAAAACAAGTAAGTTGCATCTAATAAAAAAGGGTTCTGGTTTGGTGGTTGTGGATTGAATTTCATTAAGGTTCACGTGGACCAGGAAAGATTGGTTGTATTCTTCATGCTTTTAATTGCCAGGCTACAGAATATTCTGGAGTGATGCAGTGCCAGTTCCTTCTGTTAAAAGTTGGATGGGAGAATCAAATATTCATTGGATTAGAGAGAAGGAGAGTAAGTGACTCTGTGCACAAGGGGCTCGGGCACTGAGATAGGAGAGGACTTGGATTTCAGTCTTCTCTCCATCAGTCTTCAGGTTTTTTATAGGACATAATGGTTGGAGCTGGGTCTGAACTCTGATTACCAGATGCATGGACCACAAGAATCACACTTGCATGTTCTCCTTTGCTCAGTCCCAACGAACATTAAAAGTTTCAACAAATTATTTTGTGTCAGCCATTAGTCTCTTATCAGCCTTACTACTCAGCGTACGTGGAGTGAAGGTGCCAACACTCCCAGCATGAAAAGCCCCATGTCCTTTGTGGTTGATCCTTTTACTAATAGGCAGCCTCATGGGAAACTCTATTTTTTGTGGAAGCTTTGTGGAAAATGACTCTTCAGGGGTTATTGACTAATCAGATGTGTAACAGTGGCACCGTGGAGCATGAGGTTATCACCTGATATGGTCCTGGTCTTAGAGATTCGAATTAAAATGCAACTGGAATGATTGATGCAAATAATCATCCAATGCGAGATTATTTTTATTCGTACTCCTTGTCCCCCCCCCCCCCCCCCCCCATATTAAAAATAGGAGATCTGACGTGGAAACATCTATTTTCCTAACAGGAAAATGTTAAAAGGAGACTTCTCAGAAACAGAGTTTTTTGTGGTCAAATTCAATGTAGTAGAGCTTCTGGCTTATCCTTGTCTCTGAGCAATCCATTGCATTGTGCAGAAATACTTCCAACAGGAGAAAGGAGGAGGGAGGGAAGGAAAAATAAAAAGAATTAAAAAAACAAAAACCAAACAAACAACAAACAAACAAAAAAACAAACAAAAAAAGAAAACCACCGAAAAGAGAAGGACTTCTTGTGTTTGCTTCAGCTGGTATATTCTTCCTTTTGAGGCAAATCCAAATGGGAACATTTAATTTTTCAGTGCTTGTGTCTACATGACCTCAGTGCTGTTCTTTGCATAGGACTTTAACTGTAACCATGAGGGAGTAGGGGTAGACCAGGCTTGGGGGTCACTTTTTGGCCATTTTGTCATTTATGTGTGACCCTAACTACTTGGACCGCTGCAGGCCTTGAGGACAGGGTAGCAAAATGCCACCAGTGCCAGCCATGCCTGAACTAGCTGGCACAGAAATCACGGTGGTTTTAGCCAGGAATTAAAAGGCACATCCAGCCAGAGAAGCTGCTCTGCTGATTCCTGCTTAAAAAGTAGCCGTAACTACTTAATGTAGTAGTTATAACTACTTTTGGGGCAGGTTTGAAGTTCTTCGTGAGGATATTTGGGCCAGCATGGCTACTGTGATCCATGTCAAAGCTGCAGTGCTAGCAGTTTGGCTAGGAAATGTCTTGCTTATGAATTTAGCCATTTCCAGGGAGAAGAAATAAATAGTGGTGCTACTTTCTCCAGCAGCTTTCTGTTGGGTCTGTATTGTTCCCAGTGCAATGGGCCTCCACGACCAAGCTTGGGCACTGAGCTGTCAGCAGTAAGTTCTGGTTTTGAGATAATTTTTGCACTGAGTTGTTACAGGAAACATATTGTTCTTCAGTGCATGATAGACACACATCTGGTGCCCAAAACGCACCAAAACCAAAAGAGAAAGTACATATAATGTGGCATCATAGCTATTTCTGCAATTCTGGAAAAAACAAGCAAAACTGGGTGGGAGGGAAAGAAGACACCTTGAGCAGAATTGCAGCTGACGAAAGTAAAAAGCCCCTGAAACCTTGGCTGTTTTGGGGCTCTGCTTCCCGGGTTGCATGGCTGGGCTGCAGTGCAGTCTTGTGACAAAAGATGACATTAGTCTTCGTGTGGGCTGTGGGAGGAGGAGTAGGAGAAGGTCAGCCTCACCTCCCTTAGGTGAGCAGCGCATTACTTGAAGGTAGACACGTCTGTTGAGGGCATCCTAATTTTTACAGCAAGATGGAGCGGGCAGGGAGTATATACAGAGGAGAAAGGCAGTTATTACCCCAAACTGCTGTAATCTGGTGACTGTGATGGTGAATGCAGGATAGACTGAGCATACAACAGCAATCTCCCAGAGAAATATTGTGATGCCTAACTCTTCTTGGACCTTAACATAGCCTATATATGAATATTGGCCTTTACAAGCTGACTTTTATAGGGGTGGGGAGGCGTAAGCACCTTTTCTGGCAGTATATCTGCATCTCTACTGGGCAGTTAGGGCTGCTCTGATTAAATCAATATTGTCATCCTAGTGGAGTATTGTATCCTGGAGAAAGACTGTCCCTTCTCTTTTGACCTTTAAGCTAAGTGTGCGATGCTGCTGTTTCAGAGCAGTAAAAAAATCTAATGTGAGCTGGGATTAACGCTTCCCGGCTTCAAGATGTTTATAGGGGAAGTAACCATAGATCTTGAGAAAGGCTGGACATTTTCATTTTGGTTTTTTTTTTTTTTAATTGCTTAATGTTTATCTTGCTTCATTCTGAGCTCAAACTCAGAATAAAGGAAATAAAGGGGGGGGGGGAGAAGAAAAACGCCTAGTCTTCTGCTGAAATCCTGGTGTTTCAAATCGGAGCTGACACTGTGTGAGGGCTGCAGTTTGAGGTGCTTTGCTGGACCACAGATCACTTTCACTCTGGGCTCGGTGATATACTGCCTGGACACCTGCCTGCCATAGTGTGTCTCCTTTCTTCTATAGGTAGAGTCTGAAGGGTGCTTGACTTCCTCAGTATTGAAACTCTGTGACTATTTAATCGGAAATGAAAAGTATACACTTTTTTTTTCTGTAAATTAGCATGGTCTGGAATGGTTTGCAAGGTAAATTAGCATGGTCTGGGATGATTTGCAAGGTAAATTTGGTGATTAGCGTAGCTAATGCAACTTTTAATCATAATGCTTTGGTATAATAGAGGTTGAAAGAAGCATTTTACTCTGGAGTTTATTTTGATTCTGTGCAAAGGAGGGGGTTATAGAAGGTTATTTAGAAATGAAGTAATTTGGGGAACCTGGACAGGAGGACGGACACAATGAGGAGCCGGTGTGGTGGTGGATGTGGGGAAGGGGACCAAGGTTAGGTCATGAGGAGATGTGACTCCTGGGCTGCAGCAGTTGAAGGGAAGAGGAGCACAGTGTCCAGTTCGAAGCTTCCTGGCGTAATTCCATTTTTTTCCATCTTCCAGGACTGATGCATTTAGGGCTTGGGGAAGAAAAGCAAGTATGTTTAGGAGAAGAGGTTGCAGCTCTGGGTTGGAGTGGGTGACAGGGAAATAGGAGGCTGGGGAAGACACAAAAATTGTGAGAAGATGAGACTATGGGTATGGAAAGATGTTACAGTGGTCTGAAAGTATGCTATATATATGTGTGTAATAAATATGGTAGACAGTGAGGCAGGTGAAAAAAAAAAAAAAACCACAACCGAAAATGGTTTCTTCTCCTTTGTTCAGCAGATCGCTTGGGAGGGGAATAATTTCCTCATGTTTCCCGCTAGCGTTTTTGTAGGAGTAAAGGCATGACCCTCAGCTGGTGGAAGCAATTACAGCTCTGTTCATTTGTTCCTCTTGTGTCACGTTGGCATGGGGTTAAGTAGTGCTCTTCGGTGAGGAAAGAACAGCAGAGCTGGTGGGAGCCTCTCAAACGGGGTTTCTTTGACAAGGTGCTTGTGACACGCACCAGAAGGGTTTCCAGCAATAATGCAGAAAAACACCCCAGTCACTGGGAGCTGGACTAAGGGAGATAAAACTGTGGGCTGTATCCAGTCATCAGGCCACAGGCTCCCCATCCCTGAAGCAGTGCCGCCTGGAAATCAGTGTGATAAATGATTTATTCCAGACCATGAATGCCTCCCTGCCATGTACAGGGAGCAGTGACTGTTCGGGGGGAAGAAAAAAAATAATAATCTTTTCCATCCAAGGTTGTCATTGTCCTCCTGTGGGTCTGTTGGAGGTTGCTGGTGGCATGCTGAAGCGTGGGGGGAGACGACTTGGCTGAAGAGCGCGTGTTTCTTTTCTGACATCTGTGGTTTGGGCACGGAGAGACGCGTTTTGAGAGCTTTCTATTTCAAGATTTCTTGATTTGTGCAAAGTCATACTAAAAACGTGTGTTATTTACCAGAGAAGCTGGCGTTCCTCCCACAGTCGATTCCTCTACCTGGGGATCTTGTGCAGTGCCTTCCTCAGGGGGAATATATCTACAGCTTAAAATGATACCGTTTTCCTTAACTGAGTCATTATTTAAGTGGTTGGCTTAGCTCTTTGGCTGAATAGCATATCTAAGCAACTGAAGTAGGGCAGCCTGTTCATTTCCTTGGGAAACAGCAGGTAGTTAAGCACACTTTCAGCCTTTGTATTTTAAAGAGACCTTTTCCATCTCAGTGTGAACATACGGATTTAACGTTTTGTTTTGCTTTGGGTTGTTTTTGTTTAGTTTTTTTTTTTTTTAACATGATACAAGTTTTCATGCGGTCATTAGCTAAAGATACTTGGAAGCATGTAATTGTTTGGCCTCTTCCTACTCCTCTTAGTCATGCCCAGTTACATGGCAGTAATGCCCACAGGCCTCACGCTCCTTCAGGATCCCTCTAAATTATTATGTAAGTGTAGGAATCGAAAGGGAATAGACTATATGTGACAACTTCTGCAACAAACACTCTATATCATTGTCCCCCCCCCAAAATGGGGAATCGTGCTCTGCAGAGTGGCTGTGTTGCTTCCTTGGGCAGGTTGATGGGCAGACTGGGATAACCATGCCCAGGTCCTGTATCCTCAGGTGTACTCTGTGGGATAAGTTCCTGGTGTATCAGGAAGCTTATGTGGCAGAGGAGGATTCATCTCCGTCCATGCGGCATCCAGGATGCTAGGCTTGAGACCTTGAATTCCCTGTGTTGAATCTGTGTCTGGGGCAATTAATAGTGGTACGTTCTTTTCCACTGGGCTGGAGCAAGTCATTTGGGGCATAAAGAAAAGGCAGTTTTTCACCTCCTTGTGGAGGTACCACGCACTTATCAGATCCTTGAAATCAACAGGTACAAATACTTAATTTAAAAAAAACATAAGTACAATGACAAAAGAAATTTAGAAGCAAATAAAATGTTATATCTATGTATTGGGTACATGGAACAGGTTTGTAACACGTTCTTTGTGAACGTTGACTGCAAGGGTGGGAAAAGTCTAATACACCTGCCTAGTTCTCTGTTACATGTGTGACTTTGTTAGGTTTTTAGCTTGTAGCTACTGAAATCACCAAATCTCCCATGCATGAAACATGTATGACTTCTCACAGTATTACTTAATCTGAAACACTCCTTTTCAGCTAGCAGTTTAGCAAGGAATTTCCCAGACATGTGGTGTAGCTCAGATGATTCATTGCTTTTTGCTTCTCCTTTTATAGGGTTGCAAAATTCAATAAAACAGCAGCTCAGCTTTTAATCTGAGCACAGTAGTTTGTGGAAAAGCAGAGCAATCAAGAGAGTCTTTCAGGCTCCCTTTGTCTTCTGAAATTAATCGCTTGATTTTTATTATGCACTTGCAGGAATTTGTAACTGTCTTGGTGAGAGACCCCAGGACACAAAAAGAAGACTCATGGCATTCTTACATAGACTACGAGATATTTATTCACGTAAGTATAAAAAATATCAGCAAAGATTCTTTGGGCTCTTACTGCTGTTTCTGTCCAAGCCAGGGTTCTCTTTGGGGTATTAATGGAATTTCTTTACAACACTCCTGGGAGGCTGGAGGATATTATTCTACTGTTAACAACTGAGATGTGGTGGAACAGGTAAGGTGGGTTGGCCAGAGGCTGTGCGGGGGGTCTGTGGCGGAGCTGGGAGGTGGGCCTCATGTTCTGTTCACACGTGCACTCCACAATGTCTTGCAACAGAGATTGTTCTTAACTTTACTTATCAACTAGAAGGTTGTCATAGTCAGTGATGTCTTGCCATTAAAGTAGTGTGTTCTTCAGGTATTCACAGGAAAACAACTTTCTTTTCAAGTAATTATGTGGTTATATGTACTTTAAATCCTCTTGAGTTTCTTTTTGCCAAGTTGTTTGGCTGCTGCAGTATGGTTGTTTTCAGAGTACCTTGACATTCGTATTATGCTAGTTTAGTGGTGCTTGGATGCCACAAGTAACTACATCTGGGTTTATGATTGTTAATGGGAATGCACTTAGAATTACTGTTCTCTTGTCTCTTAAATCTGTCCTATACATTATTTTGTTTTGTTGATTATTCTTTGGTGGATGACGTACAGAAGGAGTTACCCTCATTTCCCAAATCTAGGTCCAGGGATTTTGATTGCAATGTAAAAAAGTATAGTGTAGTGGATCAAGTATCAGGTGAAGAATCTGAGTTACGTGATTAGTGCTTGGCACAGGACCGAAAGCATTTCCTTCCTGTGTGGGAGAGTTAAGTGTTCAGCGTAATGAGAGCAAGCAGTCAAATGATAGCTTATTGAATGCCCATCGTGACAAGTACTTCTCTCCTGTGTGGCAATCGGAACTGTGAAACTTTCACATTTTGCAATGCGGTTTAAGTACTGGTTCCAAAGCAATGCTGTTTTTGACTTCTGGTAAATAGAAGTTCTGTAGATTTGGCAGGGCGGGTGCTGTATGGCTGTCTTGCAGGCGTTGGTGCTTCTGAGCAGAAGTACGTTGCTGGCTTTCTCAGCGACTGCTAAGTTGGGGTGATGTCATTTAGACCCAGTGGGACATCATTCAGCACTGGGCATCTCTGGGGCTGATAACCATCAGCTCAGCTTCCTACCACCACAGTGCTTTCAGAGACCAGGTCTCTAGGTCAGTCCTACCGCCCAGGGTTCTCCATGGATTCAAAACCTGGGGTCTGCTAGGCTCTCAGACCAGCAGAATTCCCCTTCTGCTCAGCACCTAGAGCATTTGACTTCTTAAGCTGTGAGACATCTAAAGAGTCATCTGTTCCAGAAAGCTGGCATCTTTGGGCCCTCTACAATCTGCTGTCTAGGAGTGGTGGCTCCTGGCAGGCGATCGAGGGCGGGTTGGACTGCAGGCAGATTTATAATGCAGTCCTCTCTGGCAGGTGAGGGGTTTCATCGAAATGTATGCTCCATGGGAAAATTTGGCAGAAGCATTTAATTTCCGTGAATTTTCTCTTTGATGAATTGGCATTTTTCTAGTGGACTAATAGTGTTCTGTGGGAAAATCTCCAACTGCTGCTACTTGGGGAGAGCAGTCACATTCGTTCCTTCGATTTAATTTAAGTAGGATTGCACACTGGAAGAACTGTTTGGCTGGCTGTTTGCAGGATTATGACCAGAATAGCTAAACATGATTTACTTCCCTGCACAGGTTGGCATTATCTGCTGAAACTCTTTTTTTTTCTGAGATCTTTTTTTTCCTGTTACTGCAAGTTACTACCGTAATCCAGATCTCTTGCTTTTAAAAAGAAAAAGAAGCAATGAAAAATACTTCCCCTTAGAAGCAGTAGAAACTGTCACCAGTCCTATCTGAGATAAAGCACAGTCCTTAACCTAACCTGAGTTCATGTCAAGCTTTCCATTGGTGTTTCAGGGATTAGCATCTTGGATGTGTTTCTAATGCCATGCCTGCACTTTAGCTTAAGCTGATTTAGAAAGTAAAATGGTTTTTTTATTTCCCAACAGACAAACAGTATGTGCTTCACAAGGAAAACGTCCTGTGTTAGACGGCGCTTTCGAGAATTCGTTTGGCTTCGGCAGAGGCTTCAGAGCAACGCAGTGCTTATGTGAGCAACTTCATATGTGGCTACTTAATAATCATGAAAGGGGAGGATTGTTTCATCTTAATGCTGAGAATTACAGAAATCGGAGCTGGAAAATGTCCTGTGTTTCTTACTGGCACAAGTTTATTCTGTGCATGGCATTTTCTCTGCCTTAAACCCAGAAGAACGTGGTTGGTACTGATAGCCTTTGTTTGGTGAGCCTCTAATTTGTAACGGATTTGGTCTGTTTCCCTTTGCTAAGCACAGGTGGCAGAAACAGCAATGTGGCGTAGGTCTACGGACCTCCTTTCTGTGCTTTTAGGACATGCTTAGGTTCTGCAAGGACCATGAGGGACTCAGGCAGACAAGCATGCAGGCATAACAACTGGACCAGAAATATCTGGTTTGTTTATTTTGCCCTTTGAGGTGTGTGAGAAGCCCTCCAGTTTCTCGACCTTGTGTTCCCAAATTCCATTTCATGAGCTTCTGGAACATGACCCATGAATTTCACCTGCTTGAGGTTGGCATTTGCTTATTGCATTTTTCTCTGCTGTTTCAGGTTTGGTTTTAACTGTATTTCCTTCTTGTTTATAAAGACAGTTACCTGAACTGCCATCTAAGACTCCCTTTTTCAATATGAACAATCCCCATCATGTGGACCATCGCCGGCAGGGTCTGCAAGAATTCCTGGAAAAGTAAGTACAGCCCATCCTAAAGGTGTTGGCATTTTTATGATGTCATCAATTTTCCTGGTTTAAAATAGCTCATCTCTGGTACTTGAGAGCCACCATGTGGTCATCTGTACATGTTGCACATTTGGCTTGCTTTTTTATTTGCAAAGTCATATTTCATACACGTGACTTCAGTTCTATTGGTTGTAAGGAAACGTCAACTGGGGCTTTTCCATTGTGTTTCATTGCACTGGTTATAAATAATAATTTTGGATTTATGTCACTTTGCAATTGTGTACTAAAGTTGGGAGATCTCTCACTGTGATGTCTATTTCTAGCTTTCAAGAATGAGCTGGATATTTTCACACAAAGAAACAGACATCTCTCCCTCTTTATGTTCATGGAAAAATCAGTGTCATTGTGGGCTAAACCACTGGGAGCCTGGGAAAAGCCTGTACTGAGGCTTCCTAACACAGATACTTCCTATAATGGCAATTAATTTGTTTACCAGTCCCACTAACACAAACAGGCTCTAGCAGCTGTGACCACTTCCAGTACAGCTGCAATCTGTATAAAATCATTCATCCGTGGGGTTATGTAAAGGGTTAGTGTAAAGGACTGGTGTATAGAGTCTGACCTGCCTTACAAGGGAGCACTGTATGAGTCTCAGTCCTGTATCCCTCAGTCCTGCTGCTGTAACCACATCACCTGCAGTGGCAGGGACCCTGTTGGTGTGATTTTCTGCTTTCTCTGCCATTCTCCTAGTACCCTGGCACTGCTGGTGCGTGCGAGAGCAGGCTGCTCGCAGCTGCTGGGGCAGGGATTGTGCATGCCTTTGAAGGCTCTCTTTAGCCACTGCTTGGGGTAAGGGCACGGGGAAATGGTGTGAGTAGAGACTATTCATCTTCCTTCAGTGTCAGCGTTTCCATGAATCAGAACTGCATAAGCAAAGGGAAAAAGGCAAATCTTTTAAGTAGGCTCTAAGCCTCGTGGTCAGTGGGTAGAGGAATATTGGACCTGCTATTTTTCCAGTCATTGTGGCATAATTATAAGTCTTCCTAACAGACAAGAAATCATTGGTCCTGAGCTATATTTGTTAGGCTTAGCAGCTGAAGGCAGGGCGAGCGAACCACTGCAGGAATAGGATAAGGATCCTATAGGGAAAAAAAAAAGGAATAGGAAAAGGATAGCAAATAAACACTGGATGAAGGCACGTGTGACAGGGAAGGGAAAGCAGAAGAGAATCAGACGTGTTTTTTCTGCACCTCAGGAAAGACAGACAGACAAATAGTGTGACTGTGCGTCTAGAGGCGATAATATTAATGATCAGCTGAGGGGTATGGTAGTTCAGGTCTCTGTGTGAGAGCAGCTCAACATACCTGTGCTGCCCCACAGAGTTGTGCGTTTCCAAAATCACTCTCGTTTTAAAATGGCAAATAGACCAGTCTGGTAACAAGGTACAGTATTTCAGCATCAAAAATATTTACGATGCTGTCTGTGCTTCAGAAGCCAAAACACAGAGGCAGGTTCTGAAAACACATCCTCACTCCCCAATTTTGTGGATGCCCGTAACTTAAATGGGTGCTCACAGCAGAAAGTGACAGTGTGCAGTGACTTTACCTTGCTGCTGTTGGTCCAGGAGTTGGGGAAAAGAGGCATCTCTGTTGTAAGGTAATGATTTAAGTGTTTGAACTTGGACGCTGTTTAGAAAGGTGTCACCTTTCTCTCAGCCCTGGGGAATAGTTGGAAGGAATTTTCAGAGATAAGAGTTGTGTTGAGGTGAATTGGCTTGGCACCTTCTGTGCTGTACCATTGCCCTCTGCTGGCTGGCACCTCTGTGCTGCTGCTTACACAAGGCATCTTTTTACTGGCGCAGATGCGCTGCCATGATGCTTTTTTTTTTTTTTTTTTTTTTAATTTCCCTTTTTCCTTTATGAGTCTGAACCAAAGGTTATGAGTTCTTTCTCTGGATTTGTGGGACTCATGGACAAGCGTGTGTCTCTCTGTTTATGTATATATGTATGCACACGCTTGGCTTTACTAAAACTCTACATCTTGATGCTCCATGTTCTGTAGTGCGGCAATGCCAGGGGAAGCAGGACCTCCCTGGTAATTAGGAAGGGGGTAGGAAAGGAGTTAGAAAGTAGTTGCATGGGATGGTGTAACCCAGAACTGCAAAGCCGAGTTTGCCCCAGTGATGATGGCCATCGCTGTGCACAAGCTCACAGCCCCACTGGTGTTTCTTCGTGACTCTGGGAAGACGTGGGATTCGAGTCTATGTGGACCTGTCAAGGGAGAGGTTCCCAGATAACCTCACAAGGCACTGAGGGAAGTGCTGAAAGATGTTATCAGGATCCACGCCATCTCTGAGATGGAGTTTACATCTGTCGCAGTCTCTGTTTCTGCCCTTTGCCCATTGCTGTAGTGGCTTCCCAGGCAGGAGTCACATGCCCCAGGAGTAAGGATGGAGCGGCTGGAGGCTCTCTGGTGTTCGGCTCCTGGCCCTGGGAGCTCCTCCATATCGCCTATACGTGGATGGCTATGGAGTTCTCTTGTCCTCCTCGTGTCACTCCAGGACAGGTTAGTATGGGGCAAGATGTGCACTTAGACAGAGTCTTCCTGAAGCCTCTCTGTGCTGAGCGCAGTAGCCTGAGGCCAACAGCTGGACATCAAAGCAAAGCGCTGGAGTTTGGTGAAATCTGGGAACAGGTGTCCCATTTTGATTTGGCTTTACTGCACAAATGCAGGGCAAGACCTGCTTGTCTCACAGGTTATTATCTCTGAGTGATGAAGAGCTGTGAAGCTCACTTCTTGTCTGGGCGTAATTTAATATTTCAAGAGGCCATTTGCATTAACGGAAGTCAGCTAGCCCCTTTTCAATTATGAATTACTTAGTAAGAATAAGGAAAATTATGTGTTTTTCCTGGTAAGTATCCTCATACCTTTGAGGATGTCTGTAAATTAGCAGGAAAAGCTTATTCTTAAATTAGAGTTCAAAATTAAAACGCTACCTTTATAATATTAGGTTCTATAAGGTCCTTTTTGCTTTCCTTTTTCCTTTGTAGCTGCACAAGTTTAACTTTGGGATTTAGATTGCCTTCACAGAACATCATTTGGGTTTGCTTATCAGAAAACTAATTAAAAAAACTGTTTTCAAATGAAGATGAGTTCAATCACTGGCATTTTTTTATTGAATACAGTTGGTTCCGAAAAATTATGTGGTTGAGGAAAAATAATTAGTCTTCAATTAGTTTATAAGACGTGCGGTTTATGATGGGGTGGAAGACATTCTAGGAGTTTTGAGAAATGCAGCTCTCGGATCCACAGGAGACGAACAGCATGCCCAGTGTGGCTGCTCGGGATGGCTGTGCATGAGGCTCGCTTGGCGCTGGAGCGAGGAAGCCACCCGAAACATGGCTGCCTAAGGCAGAGATGCTCGCTGGAGGTGGCCAGGCTTTTGCTCTCCTCCTCGCCTTCCCCACCGCGGTCCCACAAGCAGGAGCTGGTGCAGGGTCAGAAGACTCTCTCATGGAGGTGTCTCCACCGGGAGCTCTCAGGGATGCGGAGAGTGGGAGACTGGCTCCAAAGGGGACGGATGCCCGCTTGTGGGGGCATGGGTGGCCATGGGGCAAGTGGGACCTCCTCAGGCAAGTGGTGGCTGCCTCTTTCCAATGGAACCTTGGTGATTTTCCTATCTGGTGAGTGCAGTGAATAATGCCCAGCAGGCGCGTGTCGCTTAATCCGTTCTTAAACGTTATCAGATGCCCAACAGTTGCGTCGCAGTTGCTCGCTCTCAGTAGTATTTCCTCCCTTATAAAAAATGAAGGAGGAAACACAGTCGGCCTCTTTTTTTTTTTTTTTTTTTTTTTTTTTTTAAGAGGAAACTGGGGCTTTGTTTGCTGTGGACTGGGGCTGAGGGGCTGGATGCTCAATAGAGGGCACCAAAGCACAGGCTGTCAGCCCCTGCCTCTCAACTCCTCCTGGGTTGTTGGTGGTTTTTTTTCCTTCCCCTTGCTCTTACGATATGATGTAAATGGGCAGAGTAAATTTGTTGAAAACAAAATCGGAGTGTTAACCTTCCACACACATGCAAGTGTGCATCTGTCATTGTATTAGGTTACAGTAGATACAGGAAATCTTTAGTTAGGATTAAGTTGTACTGTTCAGCCATATGTTGTTCTCCTCCAGCAGAACAGTGTATAATATACCTAATAAAATCATGTTGAAGAAAACCAGATTTTGGACCTTGTCCAAATAAGACAAACCACATGTTTTGTCTTTTGTAAATGTTCTTGCCGTAACGCAAGGAAGGAGAAATAGTCCTCGTATAGTATCCAGCATTTCCTCAAAAATGACATTATTTCTTTTGGCTGTGAAGTGACATTTTTCAGCCCTGTTTCTTTAAAGGTCTGGGGATCATGAGCACTTACTGAAAGCTTACAAATAAAGATTCACATGGCCATGAATAAAAAAAAAAAAAATTATTTTATTATCTCTAATTCAAATGTAGAGCCTTATCCTGCAGCCCCCTTAATCACATAAGTAGTCATTATGCATGTGAGCAATCTGGCCGAGAGGAGTGAGATCTCTGACAAGTAATGACTGCTGATGGGATCAAGACTCTCAGGATTTAGCCTTTCGTTCTTATTCCAGGCGTGCATGGAAAGTCTGTTGTTCTCTTAAATATGCCGGGGCAGTTTATAGGAATTATCACCGTGAGCCATGACTCTTCCATTAGCGCGGCGGCAGGGAGAGCTGATTTACATGGCTGCGACGGCGGCTTTGCGCTGACACCGGCTGTAATAAAACTGCTGGAGAAGCACCGGGAGCGCTACTGGTTGTGCGTGGAAACCACACGGGCGTTCAGCCTCTGCCCGGGCACCCGAGTACCGGCACGATGACACTCCGCCTTGCCTCTTGCCTTCTTAATTTGTTAGGTGGTGTGTTGGTAATTTTGATATTTGAAGACTTTGGAGCCAAATCCGTTTGGTTCTTTTATAGCCGCACAACCCTTCACGCAGCGAGTCCCCAGGACAGCGAAAGCCCTGGAGAGCAACCGCTGTACCAGCACTTCATAGTACTAGTAACATCTGTTGATAAATGCACGGTTATTTCCTCAAAGGAGGAGTATTTTGAACAGGAAAGCATAAGGCTTACGGATAGCACAGAATTTATTTTCCATTTTGATTGCTTGAAGGATGCAATTAAAAAGCAATCTAACCTGTTGGTTCAGAGGGGGTGGGAAAAGCAGAAGTTATTTTTTAATTAAACAAAAAAAGAAATGCTTCCAGGGTATGACTGGGTGAAAGGTGCCCATATGTTTGCTTTCAGGATGGTTTCAAGTGGTTTGCAAAATGCATGGAGTGTTTGGTCCCTTCCCCCCCTTATGAACATATACATATGCACACACATATGCACACACATGTGATTAGCTTTATGAACATTTCTTTCCATTTCTTTGCCTTGGCTTCTCTTCACTCCTTTCACCTCCAGATGGCACTATGAAGCAGAAAAGAAAATTACTGTGAAATAATGAGTCCCATGTAAAGTAAAATTGGAAATTGAATTATAGCTGCAGAAAAAGGACAGTAGCCTTGAGGTCCTGATCAGTCTGTGCTCTTATCACTTTTGTTTGCTGTTCCATGTGTTAGGTTACTGCCGAGTTAATAACAGTGCTTTAGCAGTTCAAGGCTTAGCAGAATTGTACTGGACATGAAATAAAGCTAAAATGAATTTGTGTCCAATATCATTGACATTAGTGCTCATTACTTCTCTGGTGTAATGCCTCAAACCATCTAAAATCAATTTTAAAGATTAGCCATTATTTTATAAAGAAAATAAAATACATTTCAAACAGCAACAGAGCTGTAAGTGTAGTGTAATCTCATGAACAGTTAGTTACTTGTGCTTTTGCTGGTTGGCAGGAAACTTTTGAAGGTTCGGCAAGAGGAAAATCTGTGAAACTAAATGCCATCCGCGGAGTTTAATGTCTTGGCTTTTTGCTGGGTTACTTGGTATTAGACACGCAAATGTTAGAATCGCAGAAATGTGCATCCCCTCATTGTGCTCATAAGCCTGGGAAAAACGGTAACTCTAGTTACTCTACAGTAAACTCCAGCGTGTTGGGGTTTATGTTTTTGGTTTTCTTCAAGAGGAGGAAAAGAGGAAGTAGAAAATTTACTCCCTCAAGCGCATAAACCATAAATGCAGATTTATTGTGTGGAATGATACTTTTTCTTTTACTTTTTGTTGCGATGTTTGTCTTTGGAATGTATGTTTATCGAGAGTCAAGGCTGAAATCCTCTTTTAGTGGCAGCTGAATGATGGCTTTTCAAACTCTATTTGTGCTGTTGCTGTCCAGGTGTGTAGACCTGTAAATTCTGTGTTTTAAATATTTTTTACAACATGTTTGCTGGCCTCTTGCAGACTACAAAGTTTTTTCTGTATATTAATACGCAGCGTGCGTTGATTTTTACAGATGTCTATTTGCTATGTTTATTTTCAAGTAAAATTGTGAGGCTTCAGATTAAAAAGGCTTTTTCTAGGTATGAAAGTCTGCTTATTTTGAACTTCAGCGAAATGTGGTCCCTCTTAGACTGAATTTCATATGCACCTGGTAGATCATTAGGGTCATTGCAGACATTTCCTCATTGGGAAGTGTCAAAGTTTGAATTATTTGGTTGAGACTGTGTATGTTTCCCTCGGCAAACGAAACATGCATGCACACAAATATCCTGCATTTTCAGTTGGATAACTCTTATTACTTATTTTAATTTGTCAAATTTTTATAGGCTTAGATGAAGACAGAAATCCTCTAGTGTATTTATTAAATGTTATTGTAATGCTGACCACTTTAGAGAACAGTTTTCAGAATGTATTTGTGTTTTAAAACGTTATAGTCCAAACACACAATTAATCTTATTTGAGACAAGGAACTAATCAGTTATACTTTTCATTTTAGTCAAAGTACCTATAGAATGCAGTATTTCTTTTTGCTCTTACTAGTTCTTACATTAATGTCATCTCTTGTTTCCTATTGCATAGCAATTTTTTTTTTGGTGATGACTGTAACCTAAATGGGTAGAAATAAGTAAATATTGACTCTTAATAGTTTTCATTTGTTTAAAGATATTTTAATAATTTTCTGTAGAGCACTGTTTGGCACGGTCATAGGCTCTGATGACTTTATTGCATGAGTAAAATTACACATACATATAAACAAAAGAGTCTCTTGTTGATCATTCTAGGATTTGCGTATTAAAGAGTTCCCTCTTTAGAGAACTGTTGCAGCAAAGTTGCCTTTTTTTTTCCTTCAAAATAGTGATGATAATCCTTAATTAAAGTATCTAGACAACTTTCTGTGTTACTGGAATGTATTGTATTTTGTTTACTTTCACTTGATGTAAGTAAATACTCCACGCTAAATTTATTTGAAGACTTAATTTAAAATATATATAAACTAAAGATCAAAATGGACTTTTGAAAAAGAACAGCTGGAATGAAATAGTATTTAAGATTCTCTGCAAACTGTTTGCAAGTTAATTTAAATCAGTGTTCCGTATTAGCATTTTCATGCTACTTTAAATGTACACGCATTTGTAAAAGTGTAAATGATTTTGGCTAGTGTTGGCTCTGTTATTTACAGGTATTTCAAAGTCCTGACTCTGTGTGTCTGAAGTCCTCCGTCTTTGTACATGCATCTTTCCCCCACCCAACAAACTGGCAACTTGTAATTTTTAGAAAAGCTTGGCTATTAAAAAAAAAAACAAACAAACAAACAAAAAAAAAAAACAAAACCAAACAGTTCTCAAACAGAGACCAAATTTTTGTAAGAGTATATGTCTCCAACTGCCTAAAAATCATTAATTGATCCATGTGGTAATAACAGATGGTTAAATGCAAGAAATGTCCTTGAAGTTATTCTAATAGCAGATGTGCCTAACTATTAGCTTTGTGTTTTTACTCACCTAAAATTCCAAATAATGTAATAAAGAAAGTAACACACACCTAATCATTTTAATATGTTCATTACCTTCTGTTACTGATTTAGGATTCATCTGAAAACTTGAAAGCGGGACATCATTTAGAATTTGTGGTGGTAAAACACTTCAGAATATATGCGTGTCTGTGCATCTGTATAAAAGCATTTTACTTTTTTTTTTTTTTTCCTTTTTCCAGGATCCTCCAAGACACGTTACTGCTTTCCGACAGTCGGCTTCACCTCTTCTTACAGACTCAGCTGAGCCCAGAAGACATGGAGGCTTGTGTCTCTGGACAGACCAAATACTCCGTTGCTGATGCGATTCATGAGTTCGCCTCTCTGAACAGACGCTTTCCTGTAGAAGACGAAGAGAGAAAAAAAGGAAAAACCGATGGGGACTCTGATTCAGAGAGGTGATTTCTGTATTTCCTTACTTTCTGAGATTATATATACGTACATACACACGCGCATGCTTCACTTTTTTTGTTGATGTAATACTAAGATAATGAAAAAATTAATTGACTGAGATTTTATTGAGCTGTGACAGCTCATCATAGAAGTCTTCACACACACCTCCACACTGAATTAATGAATGCAGTAGAAATTCAATTATCTGCATTCTGATTATGTGAATTTCATTTAGTCAGACTTGAATTATTCGCGTTTAAATTATCTTGCTAAAAAAATATCCAACTGCACTCCAAATGGCTAATTAAAAGTCCAAATTTCCTGTCTCTCTTTGTGACTGGAGATAATTAAAGTTCTCCTCTGTTACTCAGGCTTTGAGTGTGTTGTGAAAACCAATTTCCTCCTTTTTTTTTTTTTTTTTTTTCTTTTCTTTCCTCTCTCTCCCCTTTTCTGCAGTTCATCCTCCGGGCTCGGACCTAGTGATGACAGCACTTCGTGCGGATGTAAAGCAAGCCCAGCTTCTGAAGAATCATGAAAATTCATTTCTGTATTGCTATCTTAAGGACAGTACGAGACAGATTCCGCTCTGTTTACTGGTTGCGTGTACCACGTAAACACGGCTGGCTGGTAACACGTACCTAAAAGACACGTCGTCAGTACAACCATACGTCCTTACAAAATTTTCAGAACAGACCTCGGTATTATTATTTCTTTGTTGATTTATTGTATATGTTGATTCAGGTCTACACACTGCCTATTACACTTAGGTTTTTGTGACTATTACAACCTCAGTATTGGGTAAGTCAGGTTCTGCTGGCATGCCTGGCAGTTAAAACATTTCCCTTAATGTATCTGATCTGAAAAATAAAGGTAACTTAATTCCTCAGCTTAAAAGTTGGTACATCATATCAAATAAATTCAAAGCATCTTTTTGTAATTTGCATCAGAGAAGTTTCATCTTCAGAAGTCATTTGACATTGGTGATGAAATTACACACCCCACAAGGTATTCACTTTTTAAAGTAGCTCAGCAACATCAGCAAAACAACATTTGTACAAACTATATGCTGCTGGCAATTTGAGATATATTTATATCTTCCCCTGGTCTTTCTGCAGTGTTGATGGGAAGCTTGGTTTTATCATGCATAAGAACTGCAGGCCAAAATCCTTGAGCCTGATTGATTGGAAGTTAGAAATATTAATAAAAATGACTTAATTTTTAGGCTTGCTGGAGATTCTTAGTTCCCAGGGAACGATGGATACTTGTTCCTGGTGAAAATCCTGGACGAGGCCCACTGAAACCAGTGGCTGAATTTTGCATCGGCCTCTCTAGGGCCAGGATTTCACCCGGCGTGTCCAACTTCGGGCACATACGTTTGCAGACGCCGGGGGAGATGTTTTATTTCAGCAGTTTAAACGGAGAGTATCTCCCTCTCCGAGATGATGATCATCACGAGGCTGTAACCGTACGGATGTGGACCTCTCCCCTCTTTGGGAGCAACAGGCGCTGCTGATTTCATTGTGGCTGTAGTTAACACGTCGGAATATTGACTTTTTCACAAACAAAAGGCAGGCTCGAGCACAACTTCCTAACCACCAACACTTATTTTTGATTAAACGTCAGTTTTGCTCTTTATTGTTAACAGCAGCTGCGTAGTGTCTTGTCCCAGATTCTGTCAAAGGAATATGTTTTACTGTGGTGTTGTATTTATATTTGACATTTAACTGCTATTAAAAAGAGCTAGGGGGTCTGATCACCCTAGCAAAGATCCCATTAACTTCAGTGCTGTAGTTACCGCAGAGAAATGCATACTTTGGTTTGGTTTGGGGTTTTTGTTTTGGTTTGGTTGGTTTGTTAAAGAATTATGTGGATACTTTCAAACAAGGAGTATTTTAAACCTGTGAATTACAGAAACAATAGATTATTAAGTAGCCAGGTAATAAAGGTTAGCACAGGCGTGTGTGGGCATGCTTTATTGAAGCATCCAGCTGGGAATCTGTGTAATTTTAGAAAAGTGTTTTAATAGCCTGAGGATAACATCTCCTAGGTAGCTACTTTAAGCCGCTGTATTTTGTTGATGGTAGCACTTTTATGAGATAAATATCCGTGTTTCTTTTTGCTTGGTCCTATTCAATTGCACAAATGTATCTATTCACCTTCTCAGCTTGTGTGTGAGTTAGCAGCAAAGCTATTTTAACGTAAAAGTGTTAAAATTTAATTAAAAGCAACAAGTTATCACTAAAAGTAGCTTAAAAAATAGCTGTTATTGCCAGGCAGAGATGTTTGATTACTTGACTTTTTTTTTTTTTGAGATGGCACATTACAAGAAAAATTGTGTAGCAAATTTGTTTAAAAGATGGGGAAAATATAAAAAAAACCAAACTGGAATAATGTCTGAGAAAGATATTAATGTTTTTATTTAATGCAATGTTAGGGGAGTGGTTTTTTTATTTTGTTTTAAAAGACTGATCTAAACTGTTGAAGCACTTTACAATTCTGGCCTATTAACACATCCTCAATATCTGACAAAAATTACAGAAATACAAGGTTTAGAGAGCCTTTGTGGCTTTTTTTTTATTTTTAAATTCCAGGAGCTTATCTGTATGCCAGTGAGTGTTTTCCAAATGAAGATGTTTCTGAAATAAATACTTCTTTTCTAATAGTTCTAGTGTTGTTCTGTTATTTTCTTTGTCACCCTGCTCAAAAATTCGAGGACTACTCTAATGGAACTTTTTTCTCAGCTTTGACAGAAAATTGTTTAAATATTTATCTTTTGAATGTTGTTTGTGTAGCTAGTATTACTGGAATTTTTCTTATTAAAGGGGAAGGAAAAGTATTCTATGCTCTAGAATGTCTTCTTTTTGTATCAGCTGTATTTATCTGCATATAAATGCTTTAAGACTTTTTTTTTTTTTTTGGAACATTTAAATATAACTGTTACAAATTTAAATGTAAAAAAATTACTTTTAATGACTTTCGTGACCAGTGATTTGGTGATTTTTTTTTTTTTTTTCAATACTATGTAATATATTTTGATTCAGTTTGGTATTTTGACTCTCATTTTTTATTTGTGAATAACGCTGATGTTTTCTGTTAGTTTTATAAACTAGGTATTAGCCCATTTAAAATATCATATAATACCTATTGCTAATTTACATCTATCGCAGTAATTCTGCACTCAAAAACTGTAGCTTAGAACTTTATATTTTCCATTTTTACAGTGATTTACTAAAACCTTCTAAGTGATTAAAGAAAACAAGTTACCACTTTTTATTTTGTGCTTAAACCTGCCAGTAAGGCTTCCTTTATTTCAATATCAATATGCTAATCACTTTATGACTTACCATGTGTAATTACTCTTCAACTATTTTTGTAAAGTGTGTGTGTATACATATATGTGTGTATATATATACACACACAGTGTTGTGTTTGGGTTTGTTGTTACTGGTTTTGTAGAAAATGTAAAGTGAAAATAACTCCTGTCTTATGTGCTATCAAATTCTATAATGTGTAACTTAAGGATATTGTAAACTAGTATTAAGCAACCTGTTACTTGCAGTGTCGTTGAAATATACTTTCAAGAAAGATGAGAAAAAAAATCTTTTGGAATGAAATTTTTAATTTAAATAGCAATGTCATTTTATAAGCATTGAGAACGTTTATATTCTTAAATGCCCCACATCTACCCCTGCAAAATTCTGTGCCCAAGTCTTTTTTTGGTTTGGGTTTTTTTTTTTTTTTTTGATATGTGATATATTGGAATTTTTTTCCAGAGCAGTATTTAAGTTATATAGGTACATGGTATTTGTGATGTGCTCTGTTGTAAAATACAAGGTACAGATAAAGCTCAGCACGTCCAGGGGTGATTAAAACCACCTCCTGTGTTTCTCTGTCGTCTCTCTCTAATTGCTGATGACCAGGGAGAAAGTAAGGCAGCGGATTTTTCTTCTTTTTTTTTTTTTTTTTTTTCCTCCCCACTAGCTTTTACAATACTGCGAAAACGTAAATCAATATTCCCTGCATCAGGTTGTGGTGCTTCTCATGAAAGGCCTAAACGCTTTGGGAAAGACACAGTTACTCTGTTCCTCGATGATAAAAATACTCCACAATGAGTTAAATCGCTCTTTACATAATAAAATAAAACCGCCTTAGAAAATAACTCAAGTGACCTTGTAAAACAGAAATCAAACTTTCTACTTGGGGCTTAACCCCTCGATTTTTTTAATTTGCCGGCCCCCCCCCCCCCCCCCAGAGCCCACGCCTGTCCCTGGCTGTTCGTGCCCGCCTGCCCGGCCGGGGGCGGCGAGCGGCAGCCCCGGCTGCTCGCCAGCGGATGCTCCCGCGGGCCACCGCGCTCTGCGGCCGGGCAGAGAGAACTTTAAAAACACAGGGAAGGAAAGGAACAGCCGTCACACGCGGGAAAGGCGCCGGCAGCATCACCCCGGTCGCGCTCCCCGGACCTTCCCCGCGCCCCGTCCCCTCCCGGCGCTGCCCCGGGGGCCGCGGAGCGGAGCTGGGCGAGCGCCTTACCTGGGGCCGCCGTCCTCTCCGCTCCGCCCCGCGGAGGCTGCCGCCCCCTCGCCTCCCCCCCTCCCCGCGGTGCGCAGCCGCCCGGCCTTGATCCGGTAACTCGTGGCAACCGCAGCCCATGGCAACGGCGGGGGGGAGACGGGGGGGACGGGCGAGCCCCCTCCCCATCCACGCGTGGCCGCGGAAGGCGCCGGCCCGGTTCTACCCACGGGGCGGCGCGAAGACCGGCCCCGCAGCCCCCTCCTTCTCCTCCCCGCCCCTGGGCTCCGGGCCGCGCCGCCAGGGGGCGCTGTGGGCCAGGGAGAAGCGCGAGGCGGGCGGGGCGCGGAGCGGGGTGCGCTGGCAGCGCGCTTGGCTTCCGCGGGGGCGCGGGGCGGGGGGGGGTCATCGCCTATTTTCCCTTTATTCCTCGGTGTTACTGCTCCCCGTCCCCCATCCCAGAGCCCACCCATCCCAGAGTCATCCCCCCCCCCCCCCTCCCTCCGCACAGCTCCGCATCCAGGGACAACCAGGAGGCGCCCCCCCGCGCTGGGGATGGGGCTCAGCCGAGGGGGGGGGGGGGGGGGGGGGAGGGTCGAGAGGACTGGGGGCGCACTTGCCTCCCCACGGGGGAGTCCCCGCCGCGCCCCACGCACCGACCCCCCCCCGGCACAGCAGCACCGGGCTCTGCAATTTTTAAAAAAATGTATTTATATGTAATAAATATTACAATTATATACAAAAGATATATAAAATATATAATACACAATATATTTTTATAATAATATATTACTATATATTTGATACATGCATTTATAATAATATATAATTTGTATATAATATATATTATATATAAATTTATATATTTTTATTTTTATGGAAAAGCAATATAAAAATATGATAATATATAATTTATATATAATATATATTGTATGTATATAATTTTTTTTTTTTTTTTAATGTAAAAGCAATTAAGGGCCAGCGCGAAGCCAAGGTGTGACATTTGCCAGCCTGTGTGGCAGGCAGGCTGTGCTGAAATGGGGGGGCCTTTCCGCGGAACAACAAGAGCCAAAAGGCCGTGTGTCACCCGGTTATGTAAGACACAATCTCGCCTGAAAATGCACAATGAATCGGGAAGGATTTATGTAATTAATTGACCAGTCTTAACCTGTTATCGTGATGTAAGGAATTTGGAACTCATTAATTTGGGCCCTGACAGATTTCATATTAGAGCTGGCAAATATGGATTGAGCCTCTTATTCTTGTAGCAGCTGGAATTTCCATGACAGTGAGGATTAGTGAAGAAGACCTATTGCTGGAGTCAAACTGCCTCTTTTGTAATCAGCAGCCCTGCTCTGCATTAAAGGGGTAATGGGAAAGAGAAAAAAAAAAAATAAATACCAGAAGGAAAAAAAAATAAAGAGAGAGAAATGTATTCATGTACGGAACAGAGCCGGGGAGGGAGAGGAGGGACGTATCCTGGAGAGCAGCGGCACCGGAGCGGGGCTTTCCCGGCCCTGTGGCAATGAAAATGCCATGAAGGCAGCCCTGGCGTGGTGGAAAGGGAAGATGCCCAAAGGACGGGTCCGCAGCATCAGCGTGGGGCTTGCTGCCTCTCGGTCGGACCTTCAGATGGAGTTCCAGGGAGCCACCGAACGCTTGGGGACACAGTGTCAGAGGTTCTGGGTGGGGGCTAGGGGCTGCCAAGGGCTTGGAGGGATTTAGGGGTTTGGGTTATGATCCTGGGCAAGTGGGGACCAGGAGGTACCTGTCTTCCAGCCTGGACCGTGACGCCCTCCCCAATGGGGAAAGGGATGCTGAGGGGAGGTAAGGACCAGGTTTGGGGGCAAGGACAGGCCTCCAACCGGCCACAGCAAGGGTGACTCTGCATATGACATCCCCCAACTTCCCGCGTACAAAGACAAGAGTAAGAAAACTCCCTTTGTCTGCTGGTTCACGACGGCCTCTCAGTACGGGTTTTCACGGTGCCTGACTGGGGAGGGCCCTCATCCGATTATCATTTCTAGGCATTGATGTAACAGTAATAACATCGAGTGCAGACTGTATGGAAAGAGTCTGGGAGCTTTTATTTTCTCTCCTGGCAACCTGTTAATGACTGCTCTGGTACCGAATACAGTTGTTAGAAATGACTTTAAAAGGTTTCCATGAAGCATCATCGTATTTCTCCCTGCAAAGTGTTTACTTACTCTTGTGAAAAATGCCATGCGAAGATGGAGGGGTATTTTTCCTTTTCTCATCGCTGCTTTGCCTTATGCTTTTTGGTGGTTGAATATTTCCCCTCCACGATCGCTTAGATCCACCGTTTGTTCCTGTGGGTCATTTCTGTATCGTAACCGGGGAGAAGGGAGAAGATGCAGAACGGGTAATTGACAGTAAAACCAGAGTTGTTTGCAAAGACTGTAATGGGAAATGCAGATTAAAAATAAAATGCGGCAAATAAGGCCCATGTGTCTTGAATTCTCTGGTCAACCTCATCCACGTGCATATTGGCCTTGTCTTCCACTGTTGTGCCCAGGTGGTTGTATGATCCTGGTACCAAAACTCGAGCAGTCAGTCCTGAATTTGAGAATCTCCACGGGGCTGAGCATGTGGTGCTGGAGACCTGCCCTTACCAAATTGCAACCTCTTTGGAGCAGGGCTACTGTGTCCTCCTTGTGGGGCTGGGTCTAGCTCCGTGGTAGCCTTTACCTTGCTCTGGTAGCTGCCAGCTAATAATCTGGATCATAGCTTTAATCTCCTTGATTTAAAACAAAAACACCCAACCCAGACCAATAGGGTCTCCTTCAAAGAGTATCTTTTACTGACTCCTGATAAATTAAAAAATCTTAGCACATGGAAACTAGCTCAGATTTCCCCCAAAGGCATGGAATATTTTATCTTTCATGGTGGTACACAGACCCGACTCAACCATCGTCTCCCCAAGTCTATCTTTGCTGTTTTGAACGACCAGGAGTGGCAAACCGCTCAGGTACTACTGCAGCTCTAGGCTTTGCTCAGATGTTCCTCTTGTTGAAGTGTTGATCAGGCACAGCTAATTTCCATATCAAATGTTCCAGTGTATGCCTGAGCTTAGCATTATTTCAAACAACAAAACACAGCATTTTTAAGTTTAAACGAATATTGTAATTATAAGCACTTGCGCTTTTCCTTCCCGTGGATATATTTAAAATACGCCTGAGTAATCTAACTTTCCTGTGACACCCATGATTTTGGGTGCTCACAAATTTAAAGTTAGTATTTACTACTTGTATTTACTAGAATTTACGAGTATCTACTAGTTGGGGTTGGTTTTTGCTCATAGGTAAGAAAAGAGTCATCAGCTGAGATGGGCATTTTGCCACATTCCTACACTATTTTTATTCTTTGATAGATAATCAGAAAGCAAAGCAAAACCATGATACAGAAAACCAAATTCAGAAAAAACACACAGTTAAACCTTCAGAACAAAAATATCTTTGCTGCAGCTATTTTGTTACTTATACCAATACAGAATGCCTGTTTTAATTTATGCGCAAATACTAAATGCAAATTTCAGACTAGAGGTGGTTAAGAAATATCAAGCGCTGGTTCAATTGAAGGCGATGGAAAAAACTTTGTGCTGCTTATACTGAAGGTGAAAAAATTCTGTCTTCCAAATGGCACTCAGATTAAAAATGACATTCTTGTTCGAGCCAATAGGTGGCCTTTTTGAATGTGCTATAGTTAATACTTTTTCCTGAAAACCGCAAAAAATGTCTGCTTTGAAGTAGAGAGCATTTTCAAACAGTACTTTTCAAACACTGAAAACATATTTTTGTTTCGGAAAGACAATCGGTAGTAGATGAAGTTCTGGATGTATTTCCTAGTATTCTAGAAGTTTTCAGTGTACTTGTGTTTGCGTTAAGTCCTGAGTCTTTGTTGGAAGAGTAGCCTGTATATAGCAATAGGATGGCGTCTTATTATATGGCAAGAAATGTCTTATAAGTGCTGTTTATATGAATCTTCTCTTTTACCACCATTTTCCACTCTATAAAAGACCCACAACTCTTGCTACTTGATCTAAGATGGTGGGAGAAGAGGTGGAATATGACTGTCAATTTGGTCACACAAAAAAGGAAGTCTTAAAGCAAATTTGGCTCCTGGGTGGTTTGAATTTTGCTGGCAAGTCAAAGTTCCCCCTTGGCACCAGAGTCAGCACACCACTGACTGGAAGTAGGAAGTTAATAATTCGTCTGTGTTTATGATAAAGTTTTCCTGTCTAGAGTCTCAAAGCCTTTTGTGATGAGGAATTAATTCAACCTTACAATAAACAGGATCTACTGTTTTACAGCTGGGGAAACTGAGGAACAGTGAGGCAACGCACAAGGATGTACGGGGCGTCTGTTGCAGATAAGGGAGGAACAAGGATCCTCCCGCTGCTGGGCTCCACGGCTTTACCTGCTGGGAGGGACAAGGTGCCACGCTCCTTGAGACAATCTCACCCCAGCTATCAGCACAAAGGGTTCCTGAGAGGTAGTGGAGGAGCCTCCAGTCTTTGATTTTTGACTTAAAACACCTGAAAGGGATTTGCTTTTTTGCTTCCAAGCACTGTGCACTTTTGCACTTGGAAAACAAACTCCCTCTGGCATCTGTTGCATCTGAAAATTTTGGGCTTTTTATCCTTTGGGTTACAGCATTCAGATCAGAGATTTATGTCTATTTTGGCAAAAAGGGGGTTACTCACTCCTCTCTCTAATTAAAAAAGCAGAGGTGAGAAGAGAGAGGCAGTTAGGATACCTTGTTTGTATTTGTTAAATAAGCAGCACCGATGGGATTTTCTCTGAGGGACACTTGCAGAAGTGCTGTGGTCTTGTTGATATCAGACGGTGTTATCATTGGAACTGGACTGAAGGAAGCAGGGCTGATGTTGACTAAAAACTATAGGAAAGATTGATTTTGGCTGGGTCTTTCAGTCTTTACTCATCTATCCATGACAGGGCTTATTAAAATAATTTGGGACTGCTAGCATGAGCAAAGACCCTTTGTGTGAATGAGCATTGCAAACCTGGGCTTTAAACTTCCCGTACCAAAGTTGTGTTGCCTGTTCAGCTGATACCAGCAGACCTCCTCACACCACGGGAATTTATTTTGCCAATGGGATGTGTGACCTGGCCTTCCATACTGCTGTAAAAACAGTTCCCAAAAATTGACTTTAAATACAAGCATTATAGGTAAATATAATTTTCTAGGTTGCAACAACCTGCTTAATTAAACCCAAGCAGAATCTTTCAAGGTTCATATGTTGCTTTCTGACCAGTTCTTTTTCTCGGGTGGGTGACTGAGACACTTCACCAACAGGGACTGCGAGCTTATCCTTGATTCTGCATTGTTTGTACAAAGCGACGATGACTTCTGAGCAGGAGATGAAGACTGTGCCAAGGACAGAGCATTGTGCTGTGCCTGGAGCTTTACTGGCTCTTCCCTCCTGCCCTGTTTCTTGCTAATCACAATGGCTTCCTACAACACATTTATCAGCGCAGGCCACTGCCTGTAAATAAGAGAGTTCTGTCCTTTCCAAAAGCCAGAAGCACAATGTTATCTTTCCTCTTTCCCACAGCAGAGAGGCATTAGGAAATTCCTTGGTTTAGTTTGTCCCTCCTTGTTCCTGGATGATGTTGGAGCCATTGTGAAAAGACGAGGCTCGCGTTTCCTTCTGAAGATGGCAAACTCATTGATGCTTTGGATTGATGGGCTGGACGTGCACTGATGTGTTGCATCCTGGAAGGAGAGGAGTATTCTGGGCTGCTTCAGGGCTTGGGAGTCCACAAAGCATTTTGCTGGTCTGGGAACTGAGTGCTTGGGATTGTCTTGGGTGAAACACAAGGAAGTATAGACCTGAATGTTAAATTTAGTGAAAAATTATTTGGGAAGTCAGTTCATGGCAGCGGTGATGATGTGCTTGCACTCATTCGTGACCACCACCATCAGCACCCCTGGAAATTTCATTGAAGGCAGTGCCCTAATTCCCATGTGGGAATAACTCGGGAAGGAGACCTCAAAGATTTGGCTTTATAAGGTGAAATGCAGTTCCTAGAGAAGGATCCTCTGGCAGTTCTCCATTTCTCTGTCTGCCATAGCAGGGAGGGCAAGGAGGGGCCCCCGGCTCAAGCTCTTGCCACAACCAAGGCAGACCGCTTTGGCTGTGGGTGGTGCCAGGGATGTCACCAGCGGGAGGGTCACCTCCTCTTGCTCACCCCTATTTGCACCACTATGATATGGTTTTGCCCTGCCCAGCTTTCTCCCCAAGGAAACGGTGCTTTGGGGTTCACTGAGAGATGCCTGCCAAATTCTGCCACTTGAATACGTGACACTTTGCAGCCCCTCTGGTAGATCTGAGGAGTTCAAGCTCCCCTCTCGGTTAGGCAAGTATTAATACTGTGCACATGCAGAAACTCTGCAGGAAATAAAGGGTTTTACTTTTCGCGAGTCACAGATTAACAGCCAAACCATCCTCACTTACAGAAGTCATCCCCCGGGGTCAGAAGAACCATTTGTGTTAGCAAGAGAGGCGAGACCTCCCGAGATGCGCCAAAATGATCCTGAGATGAAATTGCTCCACTCTTCCCGGGAGGGCCAGCAGCATCTCACAGGGTCGGCTGCATAAATTGTATGTTCTTCAGGGCAAGGACCTTGCCCTCCGATTTGTCTGGGAAGCACGCGTTCGGTGCTCCGTACCACAAATAACAAATAACCGCTTCGGCTGCTGGCTGGGCTTGGGATTACGAGTCGATTCTCCCTCCTGATTCATTTCTTGTTCCAAGATGCCAGCGATGCAGTTTTACCAGAGTGTGTCAGTCGCTGGTGTTAGCCCCCTGCTCTTCCCTTGCTCACGGTAAGGCAACTGTCATCTCCTGTCTACAGCATACTTCACAGCACCGAGGAAGAATATTAATAAGACTTCCAAAGGGCTTGCTGCCACTTTTAGTGGAAAGGTTTCCTACAAGGGATGCACAGCAAAACTCCCAGGAGACAGACGGAGAAAGCCCTCCCACAGAGAAGAGCTGGTGTCGTCCCGTTTCATTGTCTCCGTGTCACCGTTAACAGCCCCATGACTCTGACACGCTGCTCTGTGCTGCTCTAGTTTGTGCTGCTCAATGTAATTTCCTTGGTTGAACGTCTTTATTTCAGATTTGTAACGAGGTATTAACTAGTTTCCCTGTGCCTAACTGTTAGGTGTTCGTGGTTTAAGGAACGGTCTCCTTCCTGGTAAGGTCAGCCAGACTCTTATTTTCCCCATTTGTTTTTCTATCTCATCACATTTTAAAAAAACAACTCTTTATGTGCCATATTTCCATCCAGGCTAAGGGCTCAGGATCACAGCAGCGCATCTGACAAGGAAACCAGAAATGCACCTTGTCAGTGAGCAACAAACACATTTAGCTCAGCAGCCAAGAAAAGAAGGAGGTAGACGCAGAGAATCCCAATGGCGGGCGATGAGGCCCGCAGTTTACTAGATGTGTTTCTCCCAGGCGAGCTGGCAGAATCAGTGTTACGATGACGCTACTAGGAGTGCACTTCGAAAAGCAGTGGGCATCCCTGTTGTGTTTTTCTTAGCAACGTCTCACCTGTTGCCATTGCACCTAAGCCCACGCTGGGTGGTCCTGGAGGGTGGCCACCCCCGCTCTGCTCCAGTGGAGCACTTTGTGCTCCCACTACCCCTTGCCAGGGGAGACCCTTCCTCTCCACAAGCAGCTCCTGTGGGATGTGGATCTGCTGGAGGCACCTTGTCAGGGTGTGCCTGGCATCAGGGATCAGGAGACAGGCTGCCTTTTCCAGGTCTGCTCCTGAGGACGCCCTTTAAATGCAATCTGGGCATCCTCAATAAGTCTGTGGAGATAAATAGAGCTGCTTTCTAAATGAAGAGAGAAAGTGCAAGGGAAGAAGGCTTTTGAAGCAAAGAGAACATAATGCTAATTGTGGAGGAGTTCCCATTAGATGTTAGACGTCCTCAAGCCAATCCAGCAGCTGCCTTTACACATCTTGACCTTCGTTATTTTTATCTTCTTTGGGTTCAGGGAGACAACCCTTAAATGGAATTAGGAGTACCATGAGCTGACCCTGTACTTGTAAGTGGATGCTCATCAAGCAACTGCAGGGTTGACCAACAGATTGCCATACCTTTTATTGCTCATTCATGCATCATATATATATATATATATTTACATAGTTGAATAAGTGTAATACTTTAGCAAGTTTGACAAATATATCAATTGCATCATCCAGACACAACTTTTAATATGGAACAGTGACATTGCTTGGTGTAGTCATATAATAAATCCTTAACTACTGTGTAAGGCACATTGAGATTTTGTTTCATTTTGTTTTCAGATTGAAACCGAGAAGCTGATGTACATGAGTTGGCCTGTTCTGAATCTTTGTCATCTTAGACATCCCTGCTTATTGCCAGCTCATTTCACAGAGATCTATTTCAAATCAACTCATAAATTATTAATAGTACATGTGTAGGTCAGAGAGACACTAACCCTGACAATCACGCCCTAATATTCTCTCTTTAGCATCAGAAATAAGAAAGGAGATGTGAATAATCAATATTCAACAACCAAGGTACATCTCATACAGATACGGTATATGCACTTAGGAAAAAAAAACCCAGATCTTTGCAAAACCTGTCAGGCTGGCATTAATCTTGCATGATGAATAATGTGGCAATCTATGAATTTTTAACACCTTTAAAATGATAAAATTGTGGGATGTGATATCCAAAAGTAAATTTGTTCAAATTGGAGAATATTTTTGATCAAATGGAGATATTGAATAATGTGTATAAAAATATTTAAACATCAATTTAAATTGCACAGCAGGCAAGACAGTTCGTACGGGTTTGTGACTGGGAGCAGCTTTCCGTCACAAATAATTCGCCTGAAGATTTAATTATAATTCAAAGCTTTAGCAGTACCTCTTCTGAGAACAGACCTAACTTGGGAGGCCTTGAGTGGCTCCCGGGGCTGGCTCTTGCCCCCTGGCCACCGCCAGCGCTGGAGGGGCCACAGGGACTTGGCAGGCTCCTGGGCCAGGGAACCTTCCCTTGCCTGGTTCCTGCCGTGCGACACCATCTACAGGAAACCCCACCGAAACCGGAGCAGGATGCTTGCAGAGAGGATGTAACGCAGCGGCAGCAAAGGGGCAGAAGCAGAATTTCGCCTTTTATTCACAGCAGGGCTAAACCCTGGCGGTGCTGCAGGGCTCTTCACTACCCCCGGGCACTGCCAGAGCTTGCCAGGGAGCAGGATCAGGCCCTTGCTCGGCTGATAGCGCTGGGTGGGTTTTTCGGTTGGAAGAAAATGAACCGCTAATGTATAGGAAATAATGGGATGGATGCTGTCCTACGTGAAGTCGGTACGAATTTGTTGCTGACATTCATAAGGTCAGGATCAGACTTTGCATTTGAAGTCACTTCCCTCTGAGATTGCCTGACAAACAGGAAACCAAAATGTTTCATTTAGAAACTGTCAAAAAGGAATTACTAACCTTTTATACTTATTAAAATTGCTATATACATTCCTGTAAAGGCACTGGAGAGCAGATGGACATTTTAATTTTCACTCTATGCAAAATAAAAATGACACTTAAGAACTTTACCTATTTTTTAAACCCTTCTAATGAAAGCATTTTATTCCGTTTTTATTGAACAGAAAATAAAATGTGTTTGTTTCCCCAGATTTGAGGAGAACTAACATGTATCTGATTGTTAATATTTGATCCTTCTTTAATTATTTATGGTATCAAGGAATGAATCTGTCAAGTAAATAATGAAATGCGTACATGCAGCATATGTAATTAGGTTAGGTGCATAAATCCAAAGTGTTCACTTTATAGTTGTCAGTGCAAAATTTATTAATAATGAGAAATGCTAAGTGAAGAAAATCCCTAACAGTCTACTCATTAGTGTAGGTTAGAGCAGTTGCTGAAAAGGGAAGTTATCATTCCTCTCGTCCTGTGTTTCATCATTTAGGAATGTTAGTAAATCATTATACCTTTTCCTCATCTCTGCTTTTAAGAAGACCAGTCTTTAAGTTGTGCTGGGAAGGTACACTTTATCATCACGCTGCAAACAGCTATCAGAGTAGAGGTTTTCGGTAGCTTTATGTAGTTTAAAGCCAATGTTATGCCCCGTGTCTGGCTTTCCTTAGGACACAGGAGTTCCTATAGATTTAAACGGGAAGAACTACGCTGTATTTATCTACTGGTATTTTAGGACTGAAGGTGATGAATGAATGCTTATATACAAGGGCAAATGCGACTGTACATTTGTCAGGGGGGTAGGACACAGGCTGTACAAAATTGTGGGTGATACAGTGTGCATTTGCTTGTGTTACATGCCATCTCCTGCACGAGGGCAGGTCACGTAGCCACAGTCTTCACGTAACATATGTCTTCCTATAACATATATGGAGCAGAAGAGCTCAACGCTTAGAGGTCCGCGTTTGTAGCCAGGTGTAACAATCATTGTACCATCTATTTTGAGTGCAGAGGTGCATCTAAGTATTTCTTGGTGATTTGGTCCACACAATCACAAACCTTGATGTATTGCCAAGGGCGGGTGACCTGAGCGAGGACCCCACATGGCTGTGCCTGGACCAAGGAGCATATGAGCCAAACGAATTGGCTTTAACAGAGGGACTATGGCCCATGCTGCTCTTCCCACCCCTTCAGCTTAGCTTGCCATCAAGTTGTTTCTGCTTTTTGCAGATTAAGGAAAAGATGGTTCTAGTTAATAAAAAACAAAACAAAATTAATCTGTGAGTTTGTGCCTCTGGGGGTCTGAGAAAAATGTGGGAGAGAGATGAAACACCTGTTTGAGACAGAGAACTGTCATTGTGGGACCACAAAGAACATTGCTCGATCCCAAAAGGTATTTTTCAGAGCTCCCTCTCCCAAAGAAGATTTGATTGCTAAATGCATATTTAAAACAATATTTCAATATCATTTTGAAGCTTATCATTAGCACGAGCACTTCATGAGCTAATTCTCTATATCCAAGGATAGGCATTCACCCCAGCTCACTGTAGCTGTTGAAAATTAGATATCTAGTCTGAATTAGTCATCTGGGCTCCCTCCACAGCCATTGAGATTCATCCCAGCCTGAAACTGATGCTAGAGGCTAAGCCTAAGATACAGGAGGTGAATCACCCTCCGGAGACACACGCTGTCTTCTTGGGCTGCCAAAAGCTCAGGCTGGAAGCCTAACTTTTAGGCTGTTAAATGAGATGAGCTGAGTCCCACCCTATGCATCTGCGCTGGATCTGACTTCTGCTGGGGAGCCTAGAGGGGACGTCATCACACGTGATGACCCTAAGGTAGCTAAAGCTCTTGGAGACTGACTGCATGACCACAGCAAAGTGCTTATGCTGGCTGTGCCTTATTTTTTCAAAGCATTAAAATAAGGAGGACTGGATTTGCTGATCAGCAGAAGCTGACCTAAGTCTGGGCTGTCACTGAAAGCCCCCAACCTGAAGCTGCATATCTGTATCCCTTGCTTCTGCTGGCCTCAGCACCCACGCAGCTCAGCGGGCAGCTGCTCTGAGAGCTGATTTGGCTGAGCACTAGACTTTGGGGGGTGTCGCCGGGTAACTTTTCATTTGTAGAGATCTAGCTGACCATGCAGCCCCACGGTCGCTAGTGCTGGCACAAGGGAGAAGATGGGAAGGCAGAAGTTGCTGGCGTTGTGAGGCGGGAGGGTTGCTGCTACTGGTAGCGGTGCAAAATTAAACGGATTGTGAAATCGAACCCTGAGCAAAAAGGATGCTGACAGCCATTCATTAAATTTTGCATCACACTGTTAGATTTTAATCACAACGTTTTGGATCAGAATCACAAATCCTCTTATCTGCCGTAAGAGCTTCTTTCAAGCTTAACGTTTTTATGCCCCATATAGGATGCAACAATATTCGTCTCTGCTAGTCAAGCTTAGAAATGCATTAAACTGCCCAACCAGAAAATCGGGAACAGGCATTTAGTGATGCAAAATGGTCATTCTGCAACCTAATGCCTAAGGGACAGATCAGTCATCACAGACTCCCACTTCTGCCTGAAAAGACCAATTAGGTGACTCTGCCTATTCAACTATCAATACAGGATTGCTCCCAACAGGATATTCCCCTGTGCTTTACTCACTCTAATTTTAAATTACTCAAGTGCCAAGACTTCTATCACTTCCCTGGGGTGACCATTACACAATTGAAGGCCTCACTGTGAGGAAATGTTTCCTGATATTCTGTCACAATTTTCCTATGCTTAGATTCATCCCATTTTACCTAGTTACACATTCCTGAACAGCTCTAACTTCTTTCATAGCCACGTCCTTGCAAAATATAATGAGAGCTAGCACACGCGCGCACACACACACGCACGCTTTTTTTTTATTATTTTTTTTGTATAATCATTCCTGCTACGCATTAAACATATAAAGGAAAAGTCAGTTATTTCAACCACTGGTATCATTGTTGGTGTTGTTCCAGTGCTGAGGTGCCCTGATCATTCAGCATTGAACAAAGCTTCTCCGAGAGGAACTGTTTTCTCTGCACATCCTTTGAGGAAGGATGATAAAGGCTGAACAAAGGGAAGTTTAGGAAAAAAACATCCAACTTGAGATGTTACGTACTACTGTGGAAAGAGGAATTTGCTACTCACAAAAGAGTCCCCTGATAATGAATAATGAGGGTGGAGCTCCTCACAAGAAGAGCCTAACGCTTACATTCTGTTTCTAGGTTTTGGTACTTCAGAGCACAGTGGGATGTGGCTGGTTCAGACCCGGGCCACAGTCCCGTGCTCTCGGGCACTCTCAGGTGCTCTTGCTCCAGGGAATAATGCTTGGGTACATCTTATACAGCAGGAAGAGACTTGTCTCCAAGCGTCTTGGGCAAATGACTGGCAGGCCTCCTCCTCACCAGTCTTTTTATGCTTAATAAAGGGGCAATAATATTGTGTTGCTGCTGCTTTCATCTGCATCAATGCCACGCCGAATTTTGGGTTGGGTGCATTCAGGATGAGCTTTCACAAGGTCGTTGCAGGACCTTTCAGCCTGCTTTAGGTAGGATTTCTTTCTGGATTTTTCCCCCACACAGTGAGTGTCGTGTAGTCAAACCCTTCATCTGTTTTATCAGACAAGCAGAACTGGGAGTCTGATATCTTTTAAAAAAAGATACAGTTCTCTGATTAACTGAAGAGTAATAGCATGAAATTCTAGCCTCCAATAAGTAACATATTGATGCTTATGTCTAATTTAATCAGCATCAGGGGGGACGGGGGTGCCCATTCCTTCACCATCAGTTATGCAGCAGTTCAAGGTGATAAATCCTATCTGCAGAATGATATTCCGTCGACATTTCTATAATATTAATTAGATCACCGTGTCAGGCTGTAGGAAATTTGCTTAACATTCATTAGAAATTTCTTATAGATAGATAGGCATCCCTCCCTCCTTCTTCCCCCCCCCCCGCTTTCTTTCTCCTGTGATTGACAGATGAGGTCAAGCCGGAGACAGCCCCCCCACCTTTCCTCCTCCTGTTTGAAGAGCCAGGTCACCGGACTCCATAATGCATGGGGAGTGGGAGGGGAGGATTATGCCTTGAAGAGACATCCTATTAAATTGGACAAAAGCTCGTCTGCCTCCAGGCTCCATCGCCAGGTCTCCTCGGCCTTGCAGCCGGCACGCAGAACGCAGGCGAGTGTACGACGCGAAAGCCATTTGCATTACCCTGCAGTCATTTTTATACGTGGAGGTAATGAAGTTGTCAGCGGAGCCCCGAGTGTGGCAGAGCCTGATATTCAAATAGACCTGCCAGCTCTCCCCCCTTCCCTATCCTTGCCGCCACCACCCTCCATCCTTCCCGCTTCCTCCTCCCCCGCCCCCCGCCATCCCCACAGCTGATCTACTGACTCCCTGGATTACTGCTTCGCTGGCTCCCCGGCTCCGACTGCGCTTGCACTCTTGCCCCTGTCAAGCGCTTTTGTTTCCAAGTCAGGGAACAGGCAGCTGCGGCTGGCCCACGAGCCCCCGCCTTGCCTGCACACACGGGGTGTCACAGGCTGACTGCTAATGAGTGGCAAGTGTCCTGCATCGTCACGCGAGGCTGTGGTGACCATCAAATTTAGGTGGATTTTTCTGAGTAAGGTGGAGATGAAGATTGCGTGTTCCATGTTTTGCGTGGCTGCAGCGCCTGTGTGCCGAGGACCGGCAGAGCACGGTGCAAACTGTGTGTGCCACTGGGAGGGAGGCAGCGGCCAAGTGGTCCTCAGCCGTCATGGGTACCAGTGCCGAGGGGGTGTTGGCAAAGGGCATCACACACATACCTTATCCTCATAAAAGAAACCACCGGATCATAAACAACAAGGCATTCAGAACTGGCCTTTGTTAATTTTTAAGTCAATTTTTTGAGAAAGAAGAAACAAAATTAAAATAGTCCCTGTGACAAAGCTGCCTGGTAAGCAAAAGGTCTGAATCAACCCCATTAGCCTTGGAAACTAGCTTTTACTAAATATGGGGCTAGGCTGTCAGCTGGTGTTAATTGGCATAAACCCACTGAAGTCAATGGAATGACAGTGATTTATACCAGGATGAAGACTTGGGGGATGGATACTTAAAAGGAGGGCTGTCTTTTCTCTGCTTTCAGTAACTGGACCCACTTGTGGTTACAGCCCTGCAGGAGCAAATGGTGGCTTTTAGGCTTGATGGGCAGATGTCACTAGGTAGCTGGGCATCTGCAGGTTGTCAAATGTGCATTGCGAAACTGAAGGCCACTTAAAAAAATTCATCACCCTGGTAAACATTTAGCTGCCTCAATAGTCTCATTTTTGGATCAGCAACTCATTCATTATTTGCAGAAAAGGATACTTTCTGTGCTCTTATGAAAATGATCAATGATCCTTTAGCACAGAAGGCCCACGGGATTAATTTATTTTGTAAGCAGCACGTTAAAAAGACTGGTTCAAGCATTTTTTAAAAACTTACAGGAGGGTCAAAACCACACTGGTTTCAGCAGAAGCTTTTTTTGGCCTTTGTTCTTACAATGAGATTTTGAAAGATTCCCTAGAACCCCAGCAAGCTACAAATTTTCATGGCATGATACATCGTTGTGCCACTGGAATTCATATGCCTTCAGGAACTCCTTTTTGAGCAAACTGAAATATATTTAAGAAAGTGAACTTTATGTTTACACTACAACAGTTAGCATTTAAGTATTTCCAGTATACAGGGCTACTCTAAATGCACCAACCTGCAGATTAAAGGCTCCCTGAGTGTAAATTGGCACGATGCACTGTAAATGATTCACAAATGGAGGAGTCCCTAAGTGTGCATTGACTCGCTACACCATAACATCTCCTACAGAGATTTTACAGCATCGTATGCCAATGATCCATGGATTAAGGACTCCCTAAGTGCACATTGACACGATAGACTGGAGCTGTTTTGGTCTATCGTGTCAATGATCCGGGGATAATGACAGTGTCTTGTGCAGATCCACTGAGACCGGAGTTGTTGTGGTTCCTAATGGAAGAGCCAAAATTGTCCCACTTAAGTCATATTGACCTTTTTGGGTGCTACAGAAACATGGACAATGTTCTCATCCTTCATACCATTTGAGGAATGTCTTCAGCAGTGCAGTTCTGTAGTCTGGGTGGCTTCTGTTTGTGTCTGTACATGCATATACAGGTTCATATAAAAAACTGTGTGCAAGTGCACTTTTACACATTTTATATGCATATATCTTTCCATGCAGAGTTCACAAATCAGCAGGACTCTCACACCAAATTTTTTTCACTGTCATTGAGGGTACCAAGGCTCAAACTGAGGAAGAGTCATTCTAGATACAGATCAACTTCCTATGCAAAAGAGCAAAGCTCTCCCTAGCGCAGAGCAGGATGGGAGGGGGCAGAGAAGACCCAAACTATTTATTCCGGGACCCACATCTCAAAAAATGCCTTTCCAACAGTTGTAAACCTCCCCTTGAACAGATGGGGAAATTGGGATGTAACGAGCTTAAACGATTTGGTAAACCTGTGACTACAGTGCAGCTGGGATCAAAACACAGTCTTTTCTAATCTGCCCCAACTCCAACAGCAATGGTCTAACAGGTTGAAGATAAGGCTCTGTAGTCCTTGTGCCGTATCCATGAAGACTATGCAGAAGATGAAGACTGGAACGCCTTCAGAGACAGGTAAGAAGAGGGTCTTAGGGGATGTTTATCCTCCAGAAAATGTCTGTTGCTTGCAGCGTCCTGGGTCATCCCTTTCACCTTTAGCTACTCAAGCTTTATAATTGCCAGGACAGAGGGAAAGTTAAGATGACAAAAAATGAGGTTACAAATGCAGCTCCAGGAGAGGCAGAGTCAAAGAAAAAATGCAATAGACTGTGCATAGAAAAAGGTTGTCTCAGGGCTATGGTTATTTATCTTCTCCGCATGGCTGGTCCTGCTTGATCCCATCCAAACAGCAGAACCCCCAGCCGTGCAGGTGAAATGAATCTGATGTCTAAGCCACACTCGATGTTGGGAATTTCCCTTCTGAACCTACTAAAACAGATATTTCAAAGGAGATTTCTGAGTTGGCTTTGTATTTTAAATCTTGGAGTTATTTCTTCTCCAGGAGAAGGAATGACACAGATGACTGATAGAAAAAGGCCAGCACAAACCCTGGCCATGTTATCGTAGCGCGAGGAGAAACAGGAAAAGGAGCAAGTCTGGAAAAGGGCAGCTGCCACAGATACAGCACGTGCTGTTTCTGTAGAAAGAAACATAAGCACAATTTCAGTGTACAGGAGGAGTAGCTTTAGCGAATTGTAGAAAACCAGTTTTTATGTCCCAGTGGAACATTATTTCTGGTTTATGTAATCTCTCTGCATTTTTCTTTGAGTTTCAGTAAGAGCTAAACTGATTTCTATAGTAGGATGAAATTGCAGGGGGTGCAGTACAAAACTAAATGGGATGAAGTTGACACAGGTCAGGATTACAAGCATCAACAAATGCATCTAGAATTGGAGTGAACAGGTCGATGCACCACTTACACAGAATGCCATGAGGGTGTTTTATGGAAGAATAAGGAAAACTAAGCATAACTGATGTTTGTCCTGAGTAATAAGACCTGAAGGATCTTTAAACAAACATTCACTGGATATCTATCCATCTGAACCCCTAACTTTTTGATTAAGCTATTTAATGTTTTGGTGGGTCTGGCCACCACTCTGCCTGAAGTCACTAGAGATCTCTACAGTAAATTTCTGAAATTGAGCCTAAGACAACCACTGCCAAAGGGAATTAGCTGTATGTGTGCAAACCCATCTTTTTTTCAGACTATGGTCATTCACACTTCTTTCTCCACTTTTCCCATAAGAGGAGGACCTATGGGAAGTTGCACTGGAACAGCAATTGCTAAGTGCAGAGCACTTGTCCCTGTTAATGCACTTAGAGTGGGCCAGATAATTTTCATCATTTGTAGGGTAGATTTGTCTTTAAAGTTGGAAAATATGTTTGAGAGTTTGATTTTTATTTTTTTTTTTAATAAATAAAGGTGATATTGAAGATTCCAGAAGATGATTGAAAAAGAAAATATAAAATTTTAAATATACGATTAAAATTGGAGTCCCATCAACCTCCACAGAGCTCTCTCAGAAGAAACTATTAATACTCTGAATACATTTAATTGAAAAGGAGAGAGACTTTGACTGTGATTACGATTTAAATGAATACATTATACATTGACAACTGGATCCTTTGGTGAAAGGCTGCTTAAAGTTGCAATATATTGGCTTCTCGGGTCCACTGAGGTTCATTATAAAAATTTCCATTATAATATACTATTTTCTGAAATGCTTAAATTCCTTGACTCCTGACGGTCAAGAGGAAAGGTGCATATTAAGTATATTAAGAACATTTCCATCTTCTGTGCAATTTTACCTTTATAAAAGGCAAAGTCTGACCTCCTTCTATTTTCAGAGGTAAAACGCATGCTACTGAGACGCAAAGAAAACTGAGAAAGTTCCAGAGATTATCACTGATGTTTGGGAACTTAAATCCAAAATAGCCTTTTCTGTTTATATTCCTGGAATGACAAAATTCATGAAGTTTGCTGCTTTATTGGAAGATATCACTTTATTTATAGCACACATACCGCTATTTTAATCATGTTCAAAAGGATCAGGAATGTCTGATAAATTGCCATATTTCTTAATGCATGAGGCAAGAGTTTCCCATTCCCAGGATTTTACTAGCTGATTTTCAAGAGTGAGCTATTCCAGTCTCCCCATTCCTAGAAGCTCACTCTCCATGAAAGTCTGACATTTTTTGATGACAAGTGTGGAGATTTTGAGAAACAGAAATTATAGCAAATATTCACTGCATTAACAATTCATTTCAAGAAATACAAAGCATAAAAAATTGTAAGTAGTTGTTCAAGCAGCTCCTCTCTCTGCCACAGAAAGTCAACTGACAGATGGTATTTAGTGGGAAGGTAGTCACAACCCCAGTAGCTCCAGCTTGGACAGCACAGAACAGCCGCAGCAGGAAATTGGGGTGTTGGGTGCCTGCTTTGGCCTGCAGGCTGGCACTCAACACAGTTTGCAGAAGGCAGAAGTAAAGGGGACACTTCCTAAAGAAGCACTAGGAATAAAGAAGAATACAGAAAACTGGCTAGTCTTCCAAAATGTGAATACTTCCTTAAAAATGCTCTCCACAAAGCCTATCTTCGGCTGCTTCAAAATCTACCTACACAAGTGCTTAAGCAGTCCATCTCAGCTGGTTTTCAGGGATCCCAAATACTGGGGTGATGTCCTTGTTCCATTTAGGGAGAAATCACTGAATCTGATTCTAGGTGAGAAAAAATGTGCATTTGTTTATTACTAGTGCAAACTTCCTTAGCATGCTCTGTATTTATATATACTGTAAATTCAACCATCTTGTTAATTTTAAAGACTTTTGCTGCTCAGGAACTTTCCTTCCATAAATCTTACCTCCATTTTTAGCCAGTAATCTCCGTTTTTAGCCAACATCCCTCTTCACTCCTTCCCTCATCAACGTGCACCATGAAATTTAAATGCCAAAAAGAAAAAAAACATAAATGAAAAAACAGACTTGCAGCAAAGCTTTTCTGTGTTTCACCACTGGTAAAAGGAAGGGAAATATCCTGAAGTATAAGTCCTAGTTGGTTAAAACACGTCCTCCAGAAAGGCATCTAGCCATGTTTTGAAGACATAAGGAGACAAGAACTACACTGCCCAGAGTATTTATTACTTCAAAAGTATTTGTATACTTTTATTGTTTTTATATATATTGTTATATATATATTGTTTTTATAAGCTAACCAGAATAAGCCTCTTTCATGTCTTGTTCTGAGGCAATTTTGCCAGTCTCTAGTGTATATAGAAATGTACTAATAATCTTACCCAAGCTGACTGAAATCCAAGGAGTGTCTATTGTTAAGCTCAGTGAGGCTGGGGTAAAACTCAACCAATCCTACCTGTTTCTTTTAGGAAAGGTTAAGACTGTGGGTAGCAGGAAGACACAGCTCTAAATTTTTATTTTCTCTCCAGGCATCTGAATTTTTTAAATTTTAAGCCATGGATAGTTATTTGTGCTATGTATACCTGAGCAAGTAGTGTCGCCCAATAGGAGTGGATGTGTGGGATAAAACAGTCAGTGCTGAGGACCTGACACACACGCTTTATGCTCCTCAGGGTTTTACTTAGGATGAACTCTAGCCTGACCCCCAGGACTGGACACTTATTCGCAGCTGGAGTGTATCAGGTGCACTCCTGGAGCTCATCTTCTGGCTTGTTTTCCACCAAAATTAATTCAATACTCCAAGACTGTCCTGCAGCATGAACCAATATGAAGTAAATGGGGACAGACAAGAGATTTTTGCTCCTGCACTGATCCATAAGTGGGCCCCTGCTACAACCTGAAACACCGCCATAGATAAGCCCTGTAACCATCATGCAGCCCTGTTCCAGCTGAACCTCTGCACAAGCTCCATGGTTTTATCTTGGTTTAGTGTGTAGTCTGCATTGCTTAGCACAGCTCACAGCTATAACTGCTCAAAGAAAGCCAGCACCCGCAAACCACCAGCTCTGCACATCCAGGTGCATGATTCACTAACAAACCCCTCCGGATGAGGGCATCCCTAGCACCTACTTGCTCTCCACATCGGTCTGCCATGGCCTTAGCCTTCTGCTGTAATCCAGAGGGTTTATTCTCGGTAAGACATCTATGAATACACACACACATATATATAACTTTACTGCAAATCCCTAGTTTTCTGAAATGGGTCCCTGCAGGGATGCTGGTATGCTTTCAGTAGCACCACTTAATATCTGAGTCTGTCCTCATCAGTAGCGGTGGGGTACACCAGGGACAGCCACTGTCTGTTTCCTCCTGAGGATGCTCCTAGCTATACTACACACTTCAGTCAATTTGGGGAGAATAATGGGGGTTTTTTCACAATATTAATGGGAAATCATGTAATAGTGTAAAACCTAACATGGATCTGATGCAGCCCATGCAGGAGCTGAAAGGTAGGAGGAGAAAGAATTTTATTATCTCCCCTTCTTGAGAAACCTAGCCAATGCCAGTTATTACTGTGCTCAAAATTACACTGGAAATTAGAGCCCTGGCTCTGAAATTGTTAGAGTATGGCCACGCTCCTGATATACGACAGAGGAATGGGAAGTCCAAGTAGGAAACAGATGGAGAAATGAAGGGAAAACGGAAAAGGAAAGTTCTTTGTTGACTTCAGCTTGGCAGTCAGGATCTAAATGGATCTGAGAGGGCCAGGTCAGGGAAGGATCTGAGGCTCATTTTTCCTCAGAAGTGGGGAAGAAGAAAGGGACGTGGTTGGGGACCGAGGACAGAATGCAAGAAATCCATCTGTACTTCAGAAGTGTTTTTTTCTCAGATGGTGAGACCCACTTTTCAGTGGGTGTCTGGAGAAGAGAGCTCCCCAGGGACTGAGGTATATGACACCTGGGATAAAGCTGCATGAAGTGTGTATGAAGATGGGTGGGTTGGGAGACAACACATGGTTGTCTCGTTCCATTGGAGATGTCCTTGGCCACTGTAGGGGTCTGTTCAGGCTGACTGGGGTGACACAGGACCTGGGAGAGGTCTGTGCCCATCTGGAGTGGCAGCTGAAGGCTAGCACAGCTGCCTAAGGGCATCTCAGGTGGCATCAGTCCCCTGGGTAACAGAATCAATCCCATAAAAAACGCACATCTTGTTGCAAAACTGGTGCTTTGCATGTGCAATTTATAGCTGTTCTAAGAACCTTTAATTCCTGTGCATATGCCTGAGATAAATATACCCTGAAAAAACCCCTTCGTTTCTTTTTTAAACTTACAGATTTTGACATTTGTACCCCTAGCATTAAATTTTGAGATGAAGGGAACCTGGCTCCTTTATACAGATGAAAACTACACTAAACTTTTCCCTTATGAAAGATCTTTCAAACATTAGCTGAATAATTTTTGTCCATTTGACCATCTGAGTAATTACTTTAGAATGTCCTCTCCTGCATTTCTTTGCTAACAGTCAAAGACCTCTGTAATAAAATATTATGTTCAAAATATATTTTAGAAGAAAGGTATATAATCCTATTAATGGATTTCTTTAAATTCTCTATATGTGTTTTGCAATGAAATAAGCATATCCATAGCAATTTTTAAAGTTCTGCTTCAGGATTTATGCACTCTTAATGGACGGAGATTATTTCTTTGGATAATATAAATATCCCAAAGATTTAATGAAGCCATAAAGACATTCATTAGGCTTCTGTAATTAGAATTATAGTTACAAAAGCTTCACAGTGCTAAATATACCTGCAGTATTTCATTGTTTCAAATTTTCAGTAAACAGCTTTCATCCAGGGGAAGAACTCAGAGCTGTGGAGGTGGAATTCACCTCCAGCCTGGCGAGAGGCCCCTGAGTGTCACCTCCTCTCAAACCAGGCAAATAACACATGAAACTACATTTATGGAGACCATCTCTTCCAGGCCACCTGCAGCCTGCCAAGAGCCTCTCTTTGGGCAGTGCTGTGGAGCGTGCCTCAATTGAATGTCATCTCCAGCTTGCAACAAAGGCTGAAGGTCCTTCCTTTCTCATTGTACTTGATGTTGGATCAGGACCACAGATATGTTTTGGAAATCTGGAAAAACCAGGTATGTAAATGTTGAGACTGATTTTGGCCCTAACTTCTCGCTGGAAGTAGGGAAAGGTAATGCTTTTTAATGAATGTTGCAAGTCAAGCCATTTCTCCAATTCTGGGTTTGTTCAGGCCACTTTGCTCTCATGCAAATGTTTTCTCTGTTTTCTATGCAAAGAACAGCAATGACACAGAGCCCAGTGATGACGTCTCGGAATCCAATCAGAAAACCTGCATAAAGATGAAAGGTCTTACCAACGAGAAGTGAGCTTGCTAAACTACACCTTTCAATGAATTCGGACAAAACTGAAAAATGTTGTTGATATCAGATCCTTAGGCTGATTACTGAAGCGTTCGATTTTTCAGCATGTCAATTCATCACTGTCTACCTGGTTATATTTAACACTTTCTCCTGTTTCCATCCTGTCTGCTGAGATAGGCAATCTCTGTCACACGGTATCTGCTTCACCAGAAGGTCAATAGACCATTGTGGAGGCCCACGAGTCCTGTTCCCAAATCGCCTTGATTCTCTCCATGATATTGCTGACGGCAGATGGAGCTTTCATGTCTTCTGGCATCTAAAATATTAATGAGATTAGAGCTTCCATCCTTCAAACAGTTCAGTGCTTTGGTTTTGGTGCTTTGCAATTATGCAGCCAGCCAGTGGAACGCAAAACCGCCGTAGTGATGGTTGTTACCCTGTGATGGTAATGCCAAAATATTGCATTAGTCACACTGGTGTTCATTTGCTTTGAGAAAGTGCCGCTTTGCATTTTAAGGTAGTCACAGGTTCAAAATTTTTTGTCGAAGATATAAAGCTTTGGATGACTCAGTCTGGAGTTGAGAGACTTGGGATGTACGTAGAGAATTTATGTTTGGTTACAGCTCATCAGTCCTGGCCAAATTATGCAAAATATGTACATGGAAATGATGGCTCACAACTTCCATGTGCACTAGCCTGATTTTGAGGCTACTTGGGAGTAGTTCTCGGGCTTCCCTAACTCAAGCCTCTCAGATACTGCTTGTGGTACCACAGCTGCGGTGTGGGACTGAAGAGGATTAGACAATCTCCTCCTCCTTCTGTTTCATTGCGAGTGAGGGGATGGAGCAGTTGCACAACCTGTGAGGTTGCCTCCTTGTTTCTATCAGATTATCCCTCAGTATGTAACCGAATCCTGGATGCGTATATGCGTACATACACACATATACAGCTTTAAATATTGACACATACATAGAGAGAACAGTCACTGACTGATTAAAAGGCGTTTATTGTTAGAACTTGCTGATAGTTTTGTTTAGCACAAAGTGGCTTCACCGGTTTCTTGGACTGGGATTATTTTCCAGTGTGAGTCCTGAACCAAACTCTGGATCCTTCTGGATGCTAGGGAAATCTGCTTTTTGGTATTTGGCTTCTCCTCTTTGTAAAACAATAATCGCACAACTTGCCTAGCTTTGTAAAGTGCTTTGAGATCTATGGGTGAGACACACTGTAGGCACACTAAGCATGATTTATTTCCTTGCAGGGCCTATCCCTAAGTGGCTCATTGAAGAAACAACATTTATAAATATGCATAGCTTCCTGGTATAGAATTTTTCCTATTCTTTTCAGAATATACAGGCTAAGCTGTTATTATTCACTTTTCCATTTTTAGAATCAAGGATTAAATTGCACCACACTGCTGTGTTGTACCAATTAAAATAACTACTGTCTATTTGGCAGTCCTTTAATGGGAAATGAAATTCACTTTTTGGGCATATATCATGGTAATACATATATCATATGGTATACAATTTAGATCATTTTGGAGGACAGTAGCTGTATTAGTTCTTATTCCCTACCTAGTCCTCGTTATGAGCATCAATTTTGTTAATTAGAATTTTAAACCCTGTGAATTTATAGTACAATTATGTTTTACTTCATAAGTAGGTCTTTACCCCTCTACAACTATTAACAAAATGTCCACTTATATTATTTGCTGGTGGTTTCAAAGGCTGATGAATTTTTGGATGAAGATTTACCCTTTTTTCTAAGCTTTGCTTACTGTGTGTCAGCTGTTTGTCAGCAAAACATAACAGTGAAGACTTTTGACTTAAATCTTATTTTTTTTTAAAGAAAAGCCAATTCATCAGGTAGGAAAGACTGCTGCTCACACTCTCAAGTCCTGCCAAAGACAAATGGCTGTAAAAATTTAAAATCAATCATTAACAGATTAGCTGTTGGTCCAAAGTAAATAGCAATCAGCTTATTAGGCATCAGGCAGAGTGAGATAAAGGGGAAGAGTTATTGAAAATGAGGATGTTTGCTGGGGCTGTGCTGATGGAGCAGAACAGGGAAAGGCTGTTTCTTTGTTGCTCTAATTACAAATGGAAAATAACCTACAGTGCTGAACAAGTTGAGCTCCCTCGCTGAATTGAATGGAGCATAGTGCTTATGTTCTACGTCATGGTTTGATTTATCTTGATTATCAGTTGTTTGCACTACTTCTTCCCTCCCCAGAAGGCCCTGTTTGGCATTCTCTTATACTGAAGTAAATGCAATTTTGGGCTCTGCAAAAATGGGGTGTTGAGGGACCCGGGGGGAGGTGTTGCCACCGGAGAAATGCCCTTCTCTTCCAAAAATATAATTTCCATACAGGAAATTCCTCTTATATGATGGAATTTTGTTTGCAACAGGGTTTCATTATGGTTAAGGGACAGATTGCTGGTGACTAAATCACAGATGGCTTTGTGCCACAGTTGTATTCAGACACAGTGAAATGCTGCAGAGCATATACATTCAGAAGAAGGAGGATGTTGTAAGAGGAAACAGAGAAGGAGTGGAAGGGAAAAAGGCTGAGAAGACAGAAACAGTAGAAGTTGGGTAGGAAGCAAAGCTGAGGGGAAAGAAGACGACAAACAATAGCTGAGAATAAAGTGAGATGAGGAAGCGGAAAACACAAAGAAGTGAAGTAGGAAGTAGGAGGAAATGGGTACAAGTCAAAGTCAATGACAAAAGCTCCCTTTCATCATGTAAACACTGAAGTGTTTACATAGAGAGTAACTGATCATTAGAATGATTTACCAGGAGTTAGGGCCATTTCTCCATAACCGGGCATGTTAAATTCAGGCTAAGATATTTTTCTAACAAAACAGGGTACCTGAGCATTGCCTCTTCAACGGTTTGAGCCCAGTGAATAGAAAGCTGGCCTGTTTGTATGTGAAGAAATCTGGAAATGGTATCTTTCTATTAATGACACTATTCCACTTGTTACCTCACACAGGTAAGACGCATGGCTTGAAGATAAGCTCAGGAAAAATCCCTGCCCACCAGCCTGGTGAAGGCTGTGGTCCCTTCTGCCCCGGGCATGGGACCGAGGTTACACATCTCTGCCTCTTCCCTGGCATCTGCACTGCGTGACTGACATCTGTCTTGTGACCGCACGAATGAGATGCAGTGCCAGTGCCAGCTTCGGTCCCTCACAGCCAAACATGCAGGCGCTGGACAATGCTTCAGCCAGCTTTATTTGAGCAGATGTCGCTCCATCCAAGCCCTAGTACAGTTATATCCTTCCCAGTTATGGGTTTGGGGCCACCACTAAGCCCTGGAGGAAGGCAGGAGGTGCCCACTGACCCGTGCTGGCACTGGGATGGTTTCTCACCCTGGTGCAGAGCTGTAGCGCTATAAGGGCATGATCCCAGCCAGAGCTCCTCTACCAGTGGCCACACACACAAAAAGGTAGGGATCCTTTTTTCAAAGTTTCTTATTTTAAAAAAAAATATTTTAAAAAGACCAAATGAGTAAACTCTCACATGCTTTTACTGTTTTTTTCTTTAGCAGGAAAATATACCTAGGATCTGTCAGAAGAAAAACTATTCTTGTACTCTTTAAACTTACTTTTCCATTAAATAGATGTGGAAAAACAGGAGAGTGGTTATTTCCTTTCCACCTTTTACATTTATTTTCGTCTTTTTTTCCCTACTTCTCCTGTGGCATAAAAAATAAAGTGTCTATCTTCCATTCATTTTCTGCTGCTTTTGCTTTAAGTTACTGTCAAAGACATCCAAGTGAAAATTCATAAAATGACATAAATGTGATTTCAACAGAAAGAAAAAAGTGAGAAGTCTCAGAACAAATACATCCTAACGATTATTTGCCAACGTTTTCACAGAAAAGAACAGTCAGCTGAAATGGCAAAGTAGCAGAAGTCTCTTTTCTGCGTGCTGAAATGGCTGAATAAGCTACACAGAGCAAAAATGACTTTTCTGCCTGAAATTCTGCAGAGTCCCAGGACAGCAGCTCACACCTGGGGGCGACAGAGCTGTGGCAGTCTGTCATCCTTGAGCTATTTCTCCATGCTGCAAGGAGGAGAGAGGGGTGACGCTGCTTTCTGTCTACGGCAGGAATTGTTTAAATTATTTACAATGGACAGAAGGACAGCTGGGGGGAGAGGATGGGGAGGCGGGTGCAGTGCTGCAGACATTGATCCTGCCAGGAAAAAGAGCAAACTGTCTCGCAATATGAACAGTGGTCTTGCAAATGTGGAGGGAGGGACGTTTCCCAGTGTCATCTTCACAGTCTGAAAGAGGGCTCCATGCATATTTTTCAAGTGCATGCAGGCTGTAGTGTTGTCTAGGGGTGCCGTATCTCAAGACAGCTTCTTTTCTTCTTCATTTCCTACATATTGGTGTTCTCCAGTCTATGGTACAGTGGAAGCTGTGCAGTGAACTTTGCGCATTTGCAAAATTTATCTCCCTGAAGGAAAGTGCCAGTTTTTCACTGAATTGCTTGTAGGAACAGAGCAAAAGCAGAGGAAGAGCTGAGGGCTGGCCAGTCGCTGGGAGGCTCTACAGAAAATCAAGGAAGGCAGCTGCAGGACCAGCTCTTAATAACAGAGGAAGACCAGGAGTAGTTGACATTAAGACTGTAAAGAAACAGTTAAAACTGGTGACACATCTTATACAAGGACTGCCTTACTAATTTTTCCACCAACATATTCCTGTTATACAATTTTTGCTTCTTTTAATTAAGTGTTTCAAGAGAAAATAATGGGATCTTAAAGCCTCATGTATTTTGGAAAAGGTAGTAGTAAATTGTGCAGTTTTGACCTTTTCAGCTTTTTGTAATTTGATTGGCTGTCTGTTCTTTTCCCTCCACTATTTACAGCTGCAGTGAACTGTGCAGAAGGGGTAGGATGGCTAGCCAGCTGAAATACGGAATATTTAAAAGGTTAAAATGCTGCAACATACTGGTGCCTTCCGCAGAGTATATGGGCATTATAAATTTCGCTGCGTTGATCACATAAAGGATTGAGAAATTAAATGACTTCATGAATCATTTTTTGTGGGACAACAAATGTGACCAAAATGGGGAAAAATGGCATCAGTCTGACCCCAGATCTGGGAAGCATATTTTTTTTGTGTTTATTATTTCTGCTACAGTAATAGATGAAGACTCCCTCTGAAGCACAGGATCATTTTAGCAGGCACTGAGTATCTATGAGTGACATAAAGACAAGCCCTGCCCCAGAAAGCTTGCAATCAAAGCATCTTGAATCCATTCAACAGGTGACTAAATAGAGGTGGTGACCTTCTTAGGAATAAATATTTCTTTTTTAGCGTACCAGAGGGAGATCTTAGGGAAAACACAGTATACTTTGAAAGTAATTCCTTAGCAGATGGAGACGGTAACATAGAGACATTAATAGCCATGTAATGAGTCCAGAGGGCATGTGAGGGGCAATGTCAAATAATTTGGTACCCAGGCAATATGCTGAGGAGATTGACAGAAAGCTAACAGGGCAACAGGAGATCAACAAAATCTCAGACCAGGATGACAGCTGAGACACTAATAACTAAAAGAAAAAATCTTCAGGTTTTGGTACTTCCCTTTGTCATCAATAATGAGTCTGGTGAAGAGCATTTGGTTCTATGCAAGCTTTTTTTGGTGGAAAAGACTGCTTAGGGTGAATCTGAAGAAAGGTTTCTCAGAAAAAAAAAAAAAGACCGAAGCTTATCTCACCAATTTTTAATTTCTTTAGAAACACAAGATCCGCAAAAATGTTTATTTTGTGTACAAGACAAATCTGAAAAGTGATACCAAAGACATTAGGAGTTGGGTCTCATAAATGCCAGCAAGAAGCCTTCTGGTGCTGTGTACACCATTACAGCAGAGGACCAGTGGCTGGACCTTTGCGCTGAGGCTGGAGGAGTGGGGCTGCCTCTTGGGTCCCTGCCCTGACCCCACACAAGTCCACATGTGGCTGAACACAGCAGGGGGAACACAGGAGCGCTGTAGGTGATCAAGTAGGAGACAGACACAGGCAGAAAGAAATGATGAATCAACCTGAGTCACAGACACAATTCAGAATTGGGGCTGATTGTGAAAATTTTGTGTACTAGCTCTAGTTCCTTGTGCTCTTGGAAGCGGAAAGTTTCATCTTGTTCCAATTGTAGCTCTGGATTAAAGTCAGAAGTGTAGGGAGAAAGATTGTTACCACGCCGAGATGCTGGGAAAATTTCTTCAGAAGGAAATGCCAGTATTGCTTTTGATCCATCATTTGCAACAAACTTATGATCTTGAGGGATTTATTTTCTGCGGTCATTAAAACTGAATGTTTTCATTGATTCGGATAACCTCTTTCTGGAGGAGCTGCAGCTGCTGGGACAAACAAGCCCCCATTCTGCTGCCCTGATCCCTTTGGGAGCCGGGGGTGATTGACAAGGGGCTCTGGTTTGGGCAGACTCGCGCCCCAAGGTCCAGGAACCAGTGCGTGCATTTCAGCCAGAGCACCGAGGCCAGGGGGGATTTTCTCCTTTCCACAAGCACTGAGAGGTGGAGGAAACTGTTTCCAGCCTGTCTGTTATGACAGATCATGCAGAGACAGGGTGTGAAGACAGCCCCAACCTTCTTCTGGTGTCCCCAGGGTGGTCTCTCTCCCACCTTCCTTGGGCTGTCCTCGGTATCAGCAACAGGAAAGCAGTGCAGGAGCCTGGGGGTCTCCAGAGTTTGCTGGGTCATCCATCGCTTGAGGGACAGGAGGTCAAGAACAAACAGCCTCACCTCCAAAATCACTGAGGAGCAGAGACAGGCCAGACATGCTGTAGGGACTCCTCATGCCCAAGCGTCCTCAGATGTGTCTGTGTGCAACCTCCTGGTGCCTGCTGCTCTGTGGTGGAGGAGTATTTTGCTGTTTTCCTCAAATGTTACAGCTGACTCAGAGGCTCAGGGACCTCACCAGCCCAGGGACCCAGCTGCTTGTCTCCTCCTCCCCCATCTGCACCACAGCTGCTCTGGGATGGCCTTCTGTATTTACCCTTCTCTTCGGAGAAGATGGGAAGATATAACTGAGGCAGGCTGTGAGGCTCTGAAGGTGCTGAGCTTTGATGCTCTGCTTACAGGGCCCTGGAGGCCAGCTGCGGGAGGGTGGCGGGTGGCTTGGTTTGGTGGTGCCCACTCCTGCTCAGCTGCTGCCACCATCCTGAGGGAGCCCTCACCTCTGCCCCCTTTTTATTCTATAACCAGCCCATCTGCAGACAAGATATCAACAATACAACATGTGTAGATATACAGTTATGCGGTTATATGGAGGTATAATTTAATGAAGCAGTTGTTTAGGCCCCCTGAGTGGGTCGCCGGGTGACCACACCTGCCCAAGTGGGAGGCAGGCAGTTTCCCCCGATGGTGGTGGCCACTCATCAGGCCACTGGTGGCTGCCCTTGGATGGGTGTTCCTCAGCAGATGGGGACCATCCTTGGGCAAAAGAGGGAAGCCGTCCTGCGTGCCTTCCACCCCTGAAGCAGAGCCAGCGGTGGGCAATGGCGGCTGCCGGGCCTGGGAGGGCGCAGCCCCACGCCCTGAGGGCGCTGCCGCCCCCCATCAACAGCGCCGGCCCGCTTCATTTTCATCCGCTGATCAGATATATTTACTCCTCGGGTATTTCCCTAACCAGAATTGACTGCACTATAATTGCCTATTTCTTTGGTCCATTGGCTGTTAACCTTGAAGCGCGGCGGGCGGAGGCGGGGAGGCCCTCCCTGTCAGGCCTGACCCCGGCCGCGCCGCGGGCTGCCATGACAACCGCGACAGATGTCAGCCATGCCGCCCGCGCCCCCCGGACGGGGAAAATCGATCTTGCGACGGCGCCGCCGCGCACAGCCACCGACCTGCCAAGCGTTCCCGGCTCAATCATTTGTTTCATCTAGCGGGGAGAGGAAAACATAAAAGAAATGAAATGAATTTGACCTCTGTCTTTCGAGTGACTCCGGTGCTGCGCTGAATCCTTGCAAGCGCCTCTTATGAATTTGAAAAAATTACATTAGGAATAACATTTTGAAGTGAAATGACTCTTGTAATGTCAACCCTCCAGAAACATGTTATTTCAAATGTCAGATACGTAACAGTCATTTGCTATTTTCCGGATGTGTCCGGAGGTTATCTTCACCTCGGGTGCATTTCAGGTAAATTATTATAAAGAAACTGCCTGTGAAGTACACAAAAAAGTATTGCCTGTTTTTTCACACCACCCCAGCGAGGAGACCTCCTTTGCGGCTGCGTTAGAGCATCGCCACGATGAGAAGACAATAAACAATGCTCCAAATTGACAACGTCTTTCTCAAAACCATGCCAGGGTGGAGCTCTGGATTCCCAATCCAGAGCAGGATTTCCCAGGATGGTGATGGGTCCCCCAGTGGGGGCAACAGATTCTGGGGGTGCGGGGATGGGCTCCCCGCATCCCTCCGAGTCGCCTGGGGTTTGCTGGCTGCATATGCAAATGATTTCACGACCAAAGCCCACAACTCCATGCTAACGTGTGCCAATACATCAATGTCATCCCGGCAATGTTACACAGGTGTCTGACAAATCGGAAAAAACCCCAAACCCCGCGGGGTTTGGTTCATGCCCACCGCTGGATGGACCTGCTGGCAGATTTTAAAGGCAGCCCCTCCCAAATCTGTAGAAATGGACAAATCTCTAAGATAACCTTGTCCTTAAAAAAAAAAAAAAAAAAAAGAAAGAAAAACAGCATACCGTTGAAGGTGATTATAGTAAAAAGGATCTCTTAAGATTTTCAATGCGATACGTCTGTCTCTATGCTGTGGGATATTTTATTGCATTTTTGCCCTCAAGTGAAGCTGACGGGAGCCAGGCTTGCAATTTAAATCAATAAGAACCCTTTACCATGGCCATAAAATACTTGGCTAAACCTTTGAAGTGGCCACAGTTGAATGCGCAGTGAACACAGCATAAATGCTCCTTGAGATGTATTGTGTTAGACGACTGCTAAAGCGGCGCTCCGAGGAAGCAGCACCCGAGCACCTTCTGGGAGCCGGGCAGAGCAGCCCGGTCTCGCTGGGGCACCGTCGGGGTTGCCGTAAGCCAACACCCGTAACCGCCAGGCCACCCTGCTCTGCAGATGCCCAGCATCCATGTTCCCGGTTCAACAGTTTTCCTGCGGTGGGGGGGTCAGGCTTAAAAAACCCATAACGTGTTGTTGCCCCACTCGGCCATGGCTGGGGAAACACAAGGCAGACGCGGCTGCATCAGCAGTGCATTCAGGGCCAGATCCTCAGTTACGTAAATCAGCATTTTTGTACAGAGGAGCAGGTCTGAATGACCCCAGGTGAGGTGTAGCCTTTGCAGGGTGAAATGTCTGCATGCCTGTATGTCTGTCTAGCTTTTGGCATGTGCATGCATGTGTACGTCTCTACATGTATGCAGGCAAAAGCAGAAAACTCTCCAAAGATACAAGCCTAGTTTGAATAACATGAAGCATTTGACCATTTTATAATTAATATTTAATACTCACAGATATCCAAAGTAAAGGTTGACACTTCACCCTTCCTGCAAAAAACAGTAGGAAAACAAGCAAAGTTTAAATCTGTGCCCTGACTTTGTAATTATTTATGACACATTCTTGGGATTCTTTAAGGAGAAATCTATGTTTTTTTCCTTCCTTTTGTAAAGAAGTTTTTCATTTAAAGAAACCAAGGACTAAGTACTACTTTATTATTGGATATACTATATTGCTAAAACCTCTGTCCCAATGGCAGGGGAGGAGAAGTGGATGAGGTATATATTTTAAGGACATAAAAGACTGGTTCCTCCAGAGGCATGGGGACTATGTTCAGAAGCAGCATTAAGTGCACATACTACAAAGAGCACTGTATGCCCTCTAGTTGCAGCTCCCTGGCTGTAGAGAGTGTTCTGCCCTGTGCGCCCATCCTCAGGCTGCAGAATCTTGCCCGGTTTGGGACAAGCGCTCCAGCTGGCTGTGCTGTTTGTTCTGTTTCATTCCCTTCAGTGCGGGTTGGATCCAGTCCAGCGAGGTTCAGCTCTTCAGCAAATATGCTAAGAGGAAAAAAGGTTTTCCTTTCTGCCCTGTACATTCACAGTTTGGCATTATGCTGCTCCCAGTGTACCTGTGTATTACAGTGTATTACAGAAGTAATACCAGTGTATTACAGAAGTAAGAGCAGCATGTATAGAAATACTATAAGCTCAGCAGATTGTAAGAATGTGGGCTAAAAAAAGCTTCAATGTGTGTTGTCTACATCCATTGTTATTTGTAATAGATCTTATGTCTATTAGGTATATTTAATTATTTTTTAAATATATATATAAATTAGTCTCACCATATTTTGAGGTGCCCGATTAGGTTTGGAACTTCACTCTGCTACATTATTTTCTATAACCTGTTTGGAAGGAACATACGTGTTTCTGCAACCCCAGGAGCGTGTCAGCGTTGTCAATTCACTGTGTACATTCACTGTCAAACATGACATTTTGTGTCAATTTGCATGAATAAAAGTGCCTCTCCATATACCCGCATTGTAAACCACAGGCTATTCACACAGTGTTCATATAGATGCCATATGTTTCTTCTGCACTAAGAAACATAGTATGTGTTGTTCCACATGTAGTATTACAATTTAGTATTTTGACCTAAAAATAGCTGAAATAAGTGGCTGCTGTCATGCACAACTGAGAAGTTTTGCACAGTTATGACTATTTTGCTCTGCTGGACTTCTGTTGGCTTCTCTTGCTTTTATTCAGCCCATGCCTATGTCCCTCCACCCCTTTTAGCTGACTCTAAGTGTCCTTAGAACAGGAGCCATGTGTCATGCTTCACTGGCTCTTGCCCTTGGGTGAATTTGGCACCAACATGTCCTTGGGTGCAAATGGGAGAAGTGAAACCCTCAAATTACCTAAATAGACTGAAAACCATTTCTTGTATTCTAGAAAATATCACCGAGAGCACGTCTCACCTCAGAGTCCTAAACTCCATGGTCTACAAGGGTAAAAAATACGATGGGAAAATAATCAGATGAAGGAGGATAAAACCTGATTTGTTTCACTGTATTACATCTGACAGTAAGTATTTCTCCTACCTCACATCTTGTTTACTAGTTAGGCAGTGTTAGTTTGGATATATGACTGTGGACTTAAAAAAAATATCTTCCTGTTTCATCCCATTGCTGGAGACTCCACAAGCTTGGGCACGGACACCTGAGAAATTTTTCCAAAAACTATACACCCAGACCTGTGGTGAGTTTATCTGTTTATATTTCACTCTCTATCTTATTCCTCTTTTTCGTTGGACTAGACTGGTAATGAAAGGTATTTCTCTGTCATGGGGCATCTGACAAGAAGACACAGAGAGCTTTCTGACACGGTCACTGAATGCCTCCCTTCAGTCTCTGCCTTACATAGACATGACTGTCCAGAAAGAGAGACTAAATAAAGGTCTAGATTTTACCATCTTTAATTTGATATAGTGGGCCTTTAAAATTAAGGAAGGAAATTGCCATGACTATGCTATTTCTTTCTGGAAATTTTTCTGCAAATCCGCCAAACCAAGATCAGACACGATATAAGAACAGAAGGGTCCCCAGTCCCTGCTCTCTGTGCTGGGTCAGCTGCATCAGTACCGCTTCTGATCTGGGGCAGTCTTCTGTCTTCCTCCATAGCAGGAGAAAGGATGAAAATAGACTTTTAAAACAGGGAAATTCTGACTCTTTATTCTAAACTCAATGTCACAGGTAATGGCTGGGAGCCCTAGCAGGGACACCAGGGAGACGAATCCTACAGCAGAAGGGACTGTTTTGCTTTATTTTTATGTAATTCAACAGTTTCTGAGTTGTCCCTCATAGATTTTTCTAGCAAACCTCACTGGTTCTTAGGCAGAACAATTGGCAGAAGGAAATTCCTGAAAGCAGTGCTTATGGATTGTCCTATGTATTTCATGGAAAGGTGTCCCAGTAGCCATGACTTGTTACAGCCAACACAGCAATCTACAAACAGTCCCCCTGAATTAGATAGTGCATCTGTCTTATTTATTTGAACAGCATGTAAATGTCCTTTCCCGGCCCACACAAGCACAAGGTGAGGTTCTTGGTTCAACTTTGAAGCTATTGCTTTTGCTCTGGGTGCATGGTCTGAGAAATGGGCAGTGCACAGCTAGATCCTGTGGTCAGAGCCGTCTGCAGTGGCTAGTTACCCTCCTGGGAAGTAGATTGTAATAATCTTTTCCTCTAAATCTTCTGGATACATCTCTAGAAACCGGTGTTTTTTCCTAGTTCTGGGTCTTATGGGTGTGATCTTCTGAGCGCAGGCACAGCCATCAGCATGGTCTTTGCACCTCTAAATTAATCACACTGCTTTCCCAATTCCTCGGCTGCTTGAACTCCTTTCCCTAGGCTCTACCTGCATAGAAGCTCATTCCAGGCATTCCAGGAACAGTGGATCAGGAAGGAAAGATGTTCATAATCTCAAACACTTCACTGTTAACAAATCACTCCAGAAAGAGCACAAATCCTGAGCACAGCTCTCCTACAGTCTGATCTTGAGGCAATCATAAACACACGATCCAGTGAGTTTTCTTCCAGATTGATGGCATTTGAGCTCTGCTTTATTTTGTCATATGCTCCTTCTGGGCTTTATCATCAACCTCCTCCTTAGGTGTGGTTGGGAGAGGTATTCAAAGACAAAATCCTGCAAAATACATTCGTTCCCATAGGAAAGAGTCTTTCACGGCTGACAACATGTTGCTTCCGCAGTAAAATGTACGTTGTAATCTACAAATGAGTTTGCAGTCCAACATGGGGTGACATTCCACAATGAAGGTCACAGCACTATAGAGAGGCATTGACACAAAACACGTTTCATAGAACAAAATGGAGTTCACAGTTTGACATAGACATATCCTCAATCTGTCATGCTGTTTTCTGCCTTAACTCAATGGTCAAAGTAGCTGGCCAGGTGTGAGTAGGGAAGTGATCTATGTCTCTTCAATAGCTGCAGTAATTTCCTTGTCCCTCCTCAAACTCGCCCATGTTCCAAGATGATGGCAGCACTGGTCTCTTGTGCGACCTTCTGATCGATGGAGTGACAAGCTATTTCTTTCTCAAGTGAGTCCTAATCTCCTATTATGCCACAAATACACAGGCTACTGTGATAAAAGCTTACAGTCTATGACACCTGGTCAAAACAATTATTTTGGTAGTTGTTCCCTACAGATTTGGTCTGTGACACGTGAGGTGACTAAACTAATCCTGGGAGCAAAGGGATTCCTAAAGTGAAATATGATTTAGAGGACATTGGCTGGGGTTTGGAATTCAGTACCTGATTTTTAAGACTAGTCAGCTCTGGAGTTATCTGCCTTTCCTTGCACTCTTGTACTTGACTTTTGAATTGTATAGTTTTCTTAGCCCAGAAGCATTTCTGGGTGGGTGTTGCCCATCATTTTGTTAGGCGTGTCCAGCACCTCTCAGGATTTGCATCTCATAAATCAAAGTTATCTGATCTGTTCTCTTGGCATAGAAGGATGGTCTACAAGGTGTAGAAGTTTAATTTTCAACCTGCTTGTAACAGCCTGTTGAGACAGGATTCTCCTAGGCCATGATCATTCTGCCTGGAAACAGTTCAAATTATGGGACTTCCACCACAACTCCCTTGGGACAACTTTGTACCTGAAGAAATCCTTCTGTCAAGTTGACTATCCAGTAGAAGATGTCTCTGCAGCTGTATGATCATTTTCATCCATTTAAAAGGGAAAGGATTGATGTCTCAGTTTTGTGGAAGGAGCACTGGGGACAGTAGGGGTAGCTGGCTTTCTCCAGGTTGCACAAGAAGCTTGTGACAGACCTGAACACCTCACACAACTGCTGGGCCAGCCATCGTTTGTACTGTTTTACCTAATTATGTCATGGTGGATCTGATGAAGGTTTCCTCTCCAGCCTTGAAGTTGACACCCTTCCATAGCCAAAAATGAGTTTTGTATGGTGCAGACCCTTGACTCTGTTAAACTCAGCACAGCACAGTAGAGTGCTCCAGCTCAGAGTTAATTTATAACAGCTGGACCTCTACCAAGAAAAAAAGGACTGTAGAGCATAATGCAGTTGTGTTATGCTTTATTTCTGTTCATCTCTTTCTCCTGAACCCATCTTGATGTGTGCCTTCTCCTTAGCCATGGAACTACAGGCAAAGCTGGTGCAGGAAGCTGTCGTACCACCTCCACTACCTGTGTGACACTGTCTCTGCACACAGGAAATTCTCCACTGACCTCATCCATGAACTTTAGGGCCACTTCATGCTAATTACACAAGATAAGAAAATGAGAAGTTGGACTCTGAATTTTTGATTTCTGGTTTAGTAGTGAGTGAATCATGATGCAGACCTGGTCATATCTGTGGGGCCAGGTTAAGTCAGCAACTCCAGTTTTTCCAGGAGATCCAGCAGATGCCTGATCAGAGAAGAGCACTGCCATGAAGTGTCCTTCCTAAAGTTGTCAGGCTTTGTTACTGGGCTCCAGGATCCTCTTGCCTCTTCAGTATGTGGATTCTCTTTTCAGGTGGTAATCAGGACTATGTCTATATTTCTGGATCCAGGAGCATACCAAAGTTCCTGAGTCTGGATGTGTTTCATACATACATGAGAACAGGCTGCATATTGGCTTCTCTTCTGCTTCCACACTGGTTTTCATGGAAAGAAAACTTCAGTAGGCAGGCCACAAAAGAATCAGGGCATCCTTAGCCCTATCAGTTAGATCTAGGCATTGCCTGAGTAGCTGGATTTCAAGGAAACATCTCTGCCATACCTTTAAGAATATTGCTTCTAGATTTACATCCTGCAAACTGTTATATTCTAGTCTCTAGCCGGTCTCTTTCCCTCTCTGACATAATAGGCCATCTCTCATTATAGTAACTTCCTCCCATTTACCTTCAAGTCAGACAATAAAGGACCTTTATTCACTTACAATGGATCTAAAATAGTAAAATCCTACTGCCTTCAATATGTTACTTCCAGTTCATCAGTTCAAGATCAAGCCCAATTTATTTGATTAGTTTTCCTTACAGATCAATCTCTCTTGTACCTTCGTTATATTTGTAACTTCTTTCTGGATATGCTGAGCAGGTGGAAAGATGCCAAATGTTTTACGGATTTGATCTGAAGGGCTGTTTAGTTGGACATGCCAGTTCTGATGGAAAGAAGCACGAGTCTGCTAAACAATCAGTGCAAAAAAATGAAGGTCAAATAGAGACTTTTAGCATTACTTTTTCCCAGTCAGAACATACATGAACATTATTCAGAGTGCAGTCCATGATCCATGGCTTGATGATTCTGTGGCCAAAATAGCTTTTTTAAAAATTTTTTTTGGAGGGAGAGTGTGATAAAGACTAGCTCATTATGAGAAAAATATACTTTGTACTCTCTTTTAATTTTAATGGTCGGACTTGATGATCTTGAGGGTCTTTTCCAAGATAAATGATTCTATGATTCTGTGATTTCTCAGTGAAGTGGTTGGAGGCTGGTGCAGTTACTCCACTGACCTTTGTGGCACTCAGTTAAGTATGATTTTTCATTTCAAAATGTCCACTCTTTGTCCTGTTATCCAGAGACTGCCTTTTAGGTTAGACCGCCAGCATCTTTTGGCAATAGCTTCACTTAACAAGGAAATATTTGACTGCAAGATGTACGTTTAAAACATAATAATTTCTTGCCTGCATGTTGTAACATAAGATGAAAACCAGACCAAAGCTGGGAGGCTATTAGGTGTGATATCTCCAAATTACTTAAAAAAGCAGTTGCCCACGTTCGTAAAATAGAAGCTGAAATTATCTCATCTAAGCCATTCTTAGCAGTTGTCCTACAGAGTTATTGATCCTTGGCTGCTCATCTAATGAGCAAACTACACAGTGGACCACAAGTGCATTTCAGTTTTATGTGTAAGTGCTGTAAATGCTATTTTCAAAGTTAATATATTATTTTTGGCATTTTTATAGCAGCTTATTTAAAGTGTTATTAATGTTTAGAAATGTGATTTGGGGTTTATTTTATGGGTGTTTGACTCAGTGTTAAACTCTCTCTCTTTATCTCCTATCCTCCCTCCTATGTTCAGGCTGCATATATATAACTTCTGGAGTTGCTTGCCACATTTTGGGTTTGTCCCTGGTTGTTTCATTAATTTCTCTTACGTTACTTCTGCTATCATAGTGGAACAGTTTGGGTCCTAAATTGTAAGTCTTTGTGAGTTAAAGATGTCAACTGGATCAATTTCCACATCGCAGAAACTGCAAAAAAGCCTGCGGCTGAACCTGAAGGGTAAGGACTCGCCCTCCTCATGGGTTTGGGTTTGTGCTCAGGCAGTGCCCCAGCACAGGGCAGGGCAGACACTGCACCAAAGCCAGAGCACCCCAGGGAGGCATTATAACCCCATGGCTCCCCTCCAAGCCACAGGCCCTCCCCTGTTTCCACCTTTCTCTGGAGGAAGTAATTTTGCTTCTGTCCTGGATTTCAGGAGGACAACCCTGCCTTTGTTCTGTGGGTGGCCAGGATTCAGCTCCAGGCTTCCCGACCCACCTCCTCCTCCTCCAGAGAGAAATAAACACGCGTAGGGCAGCACACACACTAGTTTACAGTAGGGACAGCCGGCAGAGAGCTGTGCTGGGAGGTCTCACGCCCTTCAGCTATTTTGGATAGCTGTCATCTACGCCCCCCTCTCTGCCTTTGATGGAGTGACAGCGTAAAGCACAGCCCCAGCCAGTGAACTGGACTGTCATCAGGGTAATATGCTACCAGTGTTGGGGCAGGTATCAGAGCCAGGTCCTTTGGACGTGATCCTCTGCTCAGACACCACAACCAGCTCTGTAGGCACTCCAATATTGTGAGCATATGCAAGGCTGAGTTTCTCAGGTCCCAGAAAAAGGGAGGTTGTGGCCTTGCTTGACACATCAGTACGTTGTTGAACCATCTATGGATTCTCCTGGGTGGGCAATGTAAAGTGAGAAGTACCATCCCCCCTCTGAGTGCCTGAGGTGTCATGGTTTGGCTCCTGAAAGAAGAGCCTTACAAGCAAAGGACAGCAATCTCTGTAATTTCAGTTTGTTTGACACAGGGAGCCCTCTGACATATTCCTCAGGGTGAACTGAAGCCTCCCCCCTGCAGCATGTTTAGGGCACCTTCCAGCAAAGCGTGTAAGCATGTGCTTAGTTCTTAATGCATGGATGGTCCCAGTGAGCTTCAGGCATGTGTTGAAATATGGATGTGCGTTTGAAGTGCTCAGCATCTTGGGGCTATCAAGCCCCAAATGGATCAATCCCAAGACATTATTCAAATTGCGGGTTTCCAATTCCACATGTTAAAGGAAAAAAAAAAAAAAAAAAGAAAGAGAGAATCATTATCTCCATTGCAAAGACGGAAGAATTAAGGTACACAGAGAGGTTGAAGAACTTAGTCAATGTCAAAGCACATGTCCTCAGGGGAAATCCAGAAATATAACCTGTTTCTTTCTGAAACCACTCCTGTTCTCAGCCACTTTGATACCTTTTCGCTGTTTCCGCCCTTTTCTTGTTACAGCTGGTGACTATCACCAAGCTGGAAATCTGAATGTAAATTCATTTAAATGACTGTGCTGTTTGCAGCTTTCTGCCTCACGTATTTTTGTGTCTGTTGTTTCTGCTATTTGTCCCACATTTTAGAGGACAAGCCAGTCAGTGGGATAAGTGACAGAATGTTTTTCATTTTATTTAAGTATGTCTCTATTAAAATGTAAACTGCTTTCTACCCCCTTTTGGGAAAAAAAAAAAAAAGCCTACTACTGTAGATGCAGTAAAGTCATGGTAATTTTCCCCAATTGAAACTCCCGACTTTGTGTCTTAGCATCATATACAGCATAATTTATAAAAGTGTGAGCAACTGCAGAATTGTTCTCCTAATAGATTCTGAAGATTCCAATTTCCATTCTGCCACACAAGACTGAAAATCCACTTGTGCTCAGTTATCTGTATCTTTGCCTCATCCTCAGACTGCATCAAAAATCAGGTTCAGGTGCAGGTTAAGAGCATGCATTTACCTCAGGAATATGGGACTTATTAAATATCTCTACACAATTAACATCACCATATCAATAAGAATTATCATTATGTCCTGTCAATCAGGTGCTGAATTTTGCTTCAGGGAAACAAAACAATTTAAATTATAGCAAGTGCCCCCCCTTCTTTTTTTACATGCTTCTCTTAAAATTGGATAATTATGTGGCTTTTCATTAGATTCCTCTAAGCATAATAGATCACGATATTCACCCTTTGACCTTGGTGATGAATGTTTCTGGTGAAAACATGTGACAAGCAGTGTTCTAATGAGAATAAAATACTGAATAACTGTGAGTCTCACATAATGAAAGAACAAAAGCGAGAAGCTCAACTACTTTTAAGGTTGCAGTGCAAAATGTGTTCATACAGCAATTCTGATGGATTGGAAAAGCAATCCTTTCTTTTTAAGGTTGTACCAACAAACTTTGGTATCAGATGCAGAGACAAAGGCAAGAAAAGACAAAAGAATCTTTGTATTCTGTGTAAACTCTGTAGGAACATGACAAGTGGTCTCTCTCTGTGCTGTCCAGGCAAGTTGCTACACAAAGCTCTGCTATTAAGTTTTCCTAAACATCTCAAAATTTTATGTGTGTATTTACACTATAAAAGAACTATAAATTCAATTTGTTTCCAATTATTTAGAGTGGGGCTAAGTAGGTCAAATTCTCCCTCATGCAAACAGCCACACACAGTAGTCAGTAGAGTTACAACACTGGTGATTACTATTTGGTGTGTTTATAAAGAATTATTTTTGTGAGCTGACAAAGATGACATAACAGTCATCAGTGCCAAAACAGTAAGGGAAAAAAAGGAGGGTTGGCTAAATTATAAATTGTTAGCATCTCCTTTTTTTTAATATTTTTTTTTTATTTTTCCCCCATTTTGCAGTTCTGAACCCTACTGCCACGTTTCGAAAGCAAGCTTGGACCAGGGTTACTTACGCCCACCTCTGGTGTGGTCTTTTAGTCCTTGGTCTCTCTGGAGCAATGACTGCAGCAGGAATGTTTGATTTAGAAGATAATTATCTTATGGTTTTGTTCTATCTTGGTTGTGCATGTGTTGTTTTTTTGCATTTTGTTTGATGTCTGGGAAATGTTTATAGTCCAAATTATCATCTCTGCTAACCAAACTTTCAGTCAACTTCTGAAGAAAACCTTTTGCTTCTTTTTTCTGGCTGAGGTTCATCTCTGATTCAAGGTCAACTATTCCTTAGCATGTAATAGAGATGACTTTTTGTCTGAAATCCTGTCCCCGCAAAGACAGTGAATGTTTTGCTGTAGACTTTTGGGACAAGGATTTCAGTTACGCCTCTTGCCAGGTTTTCCTTTGAGTTATTCCGTTATTGCAGTTACTGGCACAACATTATTCTGAACTGAAGACTACTTGACGGAGAGGGAAATTTGGCCTCTTGCCTTTAGTAACCTTCCAGAATAGTTTGGTCTAAATTATTGCTGCTCTCATATAATAAAATTAATTAAATAACACAAAATATTAATAAAGAGCAACAGCTATAATTTCCCGAGTAGTTGAGCAGTAAAGCTTTCTAAGTAGCTCCGTATGAAGCCAGATCTTCCACTCATACTTCTGAGGAGTTTGAGGGCACAGCCTAGTCCAACTAAATGAGATGAAAAGTCAGGAGATTTGTAAGGTAATTTGAAAACAAAATGAAAAGCCAGCATAAGTATAAAGTCCTGTTTCTCCTTCCCTGTGTCTGTAAGCACCGTGAACAGTAACACACTTTAGGGGAATTTAAAGGATGAAGAAAGCCTAACAGGCATGCTGTGCTGATAAGTAGGTGCATTTTCCATGCTTCCTATGGGACAGCCTGGAGACTACTTCACGGGGGGGAGGATGTGCCATGGAGTCCCTTTCCACCGGCAGCCCTTGCCTTCTGGCTTAGCCCTCCCCACCAGCTGGTCCACGTGGCGTGTGGGGTTGCCCCAGGAAGCACTGGGTGTGGGGGAGAGCTCTGCCCTCATGCTCCCTCCTTGTTCCAGGAGGCTCTCAGCCGCCACATTTTACCAGCTGTGTGCTATGGTTCCCCTTCCAACCCTGGGTAGGCGTGCGTGTGAAAATATCGGGAGAGGAAAGAAGAGCATGGTTATAGCAAGGTCTAATGAAGAGAGCAAGTTTTGATTTTCATGCAGGTGAATCATTAAAGGCAAAATAATCTCATTGATTGTTTGTTACAGTTGTCTGAATTGAGAGCTGTCTCCTAGCAGACTGAAATTTACTGTGACGGATGGAATCTCATAAACTTAGATCAAAAGGAGAATAAAAATGAAGGCTCTTAAAAGAGATTACCCCAAATAAAAATGTTATTGTCAGAAACAAGTAAATAAAAATGTACTATATGCATTAACCAGTGCTGTCTGCTTACCAAGTGACTATCATTTAAATTTACCACAACAAATATTTTTGTTATACACCAGTGAATCTCTCATAAAAAAAAAAAATAAAATAGAAAGCAGAAACTTTGGTCTCCTAAAACTTTCACAGGATTCTATTAAAGGTAACCTGCAGAGCAATGTTGTGTCTCACAGGATGCATATGAAGATTCTCATACCTACAGGATCAAAGTAACATTAAGTTCAGATGTACATTCTTTTTACTAGTTTCCACGCTATCTGTATAGGTTTTGGGTTCCACACAAACTGTTTTGAACCTGCCGGTCAAACTTAGAAAATCTACATCTGAAGTATGGTAGCTACACCTTTTGCAAAGAGAGAAGGGAGAAACACAGTGGGATGTAATGTTGGTTTTTTTTTCTGCAGAAAGGATCAGTCCTGGTCCTGCTCATGCAGCCATGCCTTGCTGTGCCATCCCCACCTCTGAGCTGGCCTTGGTGCCTATCCCACCCCTCATCAAGGCAGCTCATCTAAAGCAGCAAGGTGCAAACCAGGCAGGAAAGGTGAATGGTTTTATCCCAGAAAAAAAAAAAAAAACAACAAACCAATCCGAGTTTTCTTCAGTTTTGTTCCCTTCTATCAGCGAAGGGAAGGGAAAGGACGGGAATGGAAGAGAAGGGAGACAAAGACAGACCCTAATGCTCAACTGTGAGAAACGCTTTGGCTGGAGCTTACAGCTTCTTAGACATCAATGCAAGACACAAACCTATAAGAACCTGGGCTACATTAATTCTGGTGTGCATGAAATGAGCATATTTTTTATGGATCAAACTAAAGCTTTGTTACTGCAGTTATTTCTCTTCTTCATAGTGGTGATGTGAGAGGCAATGAGAAGCTCTGGAAGCCATTCATTATTCATTCTTTCTTTCTTTCTTTCTTTCTTTCTTTCTATCTATCTATCTATCTATCTATCTATCTATCCTATTCCAGTATAAATGCATCTTCTACAGTTGCTGTTCAGAAACCAGACTGACTTAGATAAGGGACCAAAGACTTCTATAAACTATGACATTAAGCCCAAGGAAAATTTTTTTCTTCCTTCTAACACTGAAGTTACCAGCATCTCAAAGCAGGTGGCTTAGAGAGCTAGGGCTGGGCTAGGAAAACTTCTGTCTGAAGAAACAGGTCAAATAACAGAGAAAGGGACTCATTTCATGCCTTGCATTAGGGACCATGCTAACCACATCGCATCCTGCTCTGCTCAAAAAACACTGTTGCACTGAAGGAACCCCAAAGCTACACACAAAATAAAGAAGGCTTGAAAACACCACGTAGCCAGAGCGGTCTTCATCCTGTCTCTGAGTGGGTTTCTAATGCTGTTTCCCAGCTAGGTGTATGTGAAGGGAAGGTTTCTGGAAAAATAGAGGTACCTTTTTGGCGAACAGAAGGAACACACACAAAGATTGTAATCAGCCACATGTAATTGCATGTCTTTTTGCAACTTCATGGATACTGGATATTTAGTAAACGCACCATCAGGGATGTAGTAGGAGGCGAGTGAAGTTCCCCAGACAGCTGATGTACCCGATGGACAATTTTTCACTTCAGTTAATATATTGAAAATGGCTGACCTAAAGGAAAGCCTACGTTCTCATGATAGGATTGGCATCTTGAAGGCTTGGAGATTGACTGATGCCTGTGACTCTTCAAGCCCAGAATAAATAATGAATAATTATACCAATAAATCATATAAATAATACAATAGCTGCCATTCTACTTAATTTTATATCTTTGGTTCCCATCACAGACCTATTTCATTTCCCATTCACCAAGCCTTTCCTTATTCTCCTGTGTATTCCTTCTCATCATTGATGTTTTTGGCTTGGAGTGTACTACAGAGCTTAGCTACTTTTGGTAAGAGGCATGGAAAAAAATCATCCAAACAACTCAAAAACTTGTGCCAATAAAACTCCTGGTATAGACATAATTTTACTGGCAACAAAATCATTTTACTCCATAACTTATTTTATTTTGGGAGCTGGTAGAACTCCACATAAGTTACAGGGACAGCCAGCTTTACTGGTAGGACCAGCTGCCAGAGGTGTTTCAAAATGGTTTTAACAGCAACCACTTCTAGGAGGAAAAACCTGATTCTCCTTCACTTCAGACTCTCTTTTACTTTTCCCTCATTTTTGCTACAAGAATCACCCACTGCTAACAATAAATGTGACTCAGTATTAACATAATTTCACTGACAATGCAGACAAGGACAAACTGTCTCCCAGCCAAGAAACCAGAAGTAGGTAGGGGGATAGTTAATTTAAAGAAACACTGATACAGTTCAGGGAAGATTTTTAGCATGTCATCAATAAATAACATTGAGCTCCAGGTATGCTTATTTGTGTCATTTACCTGTCTGCTTAGACAGAATCTTTGGGATTTGCAGTAGGTGGGTAGAGGAACCTTTTATTGATTCCTGTATAATTTTTGAATTAAGAGCGTGCAGAGGGAGAATGAGAGTCTCTTCTTTTATTATCAGAATTGATCGGAAACTCTGTAAGTAGAAACTGATGATAGGTTAGGAGTTTTTTTCTTGTTATGGGCTATTCCTTTCCAGGGACAATGACGAACTTGTTCTCCAAGGTTCCCCTTGCTGCAGTGGTACATAAGCCCCTGTTAAATGACTCTATCAGCTTCCTCAGGCCAGTCCCCATAATCGCCAATTATGTTTCATGGTATTAAAACATGCACAACGTTGCCCTCCAGCATCTGCAACACGTGCTTTTGTCAAACCCCCCTGATTTGCGCTGGGGCTTAAGTCATTCCTGAGCCCTGCGGTCATGCATGGAGCTCAGCCAGGGCCACGCGAGCCCCTCAGCACCATCAAAGCTCACAGCCATCCCGCTGGTCCGGGCATCCTGCGGCTGCTCTGCGTCCAGCGGCGCATCTTCTCTAATCCTGCCTCTCTCAGTCGCTTCTTTCTAATCATTCTTCTAAGTTAGCAGCTATGCCCACTTTGGAAACAGTTTTGCTTAGACTAAGAAGCTGTCACAGTGCTGAGAAAGCTGCAGCTTTAACCAGATTTCATCTTTGTGTGTCACTGCTCATGTCAAAGTATAAATGTACTCAGACATAAGAGTTGTCCTGCTTTCATCAAGGGAGCCAGCCTGCCTTCGCCTAGTTCCGCTTGGTTAAGCTTGTTATTTAAATTGTTAAAATTGAGACATCGGCAGTAAATTTCAGCGAAGATATAACAATTATTAGATACAAGCAGGGCTCTTGTACTTGTGAACATATTATGCCCTCCATCCACATGGAATTAGCCACAAATAATTTACAGCAGTTTCTTTAAGAAGTGTGCCCTGTAGTACTTGGATGACATTAAATCACAGTCATTCCCAACTGGATCATATTTCCAACTTTAAGATAGATTTGATGCTCGTCAGTACCGTGGCTCAGCACTCCAGGGGACTACCTTTTAAGCCTGCCAGCTCTCGAAGAACTGAGCTTCGATTCCCAGTGCTGCCTCCTGGCTGGGACCTACAAGGGTCGGTCTCTCCTGTATGCCAGACCAGGCAGCTCCATTACCCCTTGGAGGGCAAGGAGGACCAGGAGGACATTTGGATGACCTTGTGCCATTCAGCTCCCACGTGAAAATGACTGACGGTGGGAGGGGGGGCGTATTTGCATCTTGCTCTGGCAGCTCTGAGCAAGAGGGGTCACTGCTGAGGCTGGAAGGAAAAAACAAGCGGTAGGAGAAAGCTGAGCAGGTTACACCAAAAAGGGGCAACGTGCATGTGTATACAAGTAAAATGGGACATTTGTTGATCTTATTATGGACTGTACAGGGAGTGAAACTTATTTGGCTTTTCCATGTGGGCTTGACTTCTTCATGAGCTTCACATCCCCTCAGAGGAGATTAACATAAATAGCTAAAAGGTTAAAAGGTAATAGGAATATTGACAAAAGCTGCCTAACGCGAGAAGGGGAAAGAGGTAAGAGCCAGCAGAAGGTACCTGTGGTGCTGTCTGTCCCGCTGGGGAGACATCCCTTTGGTGGTGGCACATCGACTGGGTGCTCACAGGCATAGGGTACAAACAGGCGGATGCCTGCAGCATAGAGATAGGCAGGGATTTCTAAAGCGTTCCCACACTTTAGGTCTCCTAGCATAGAGCTGGAGCTCTGCTGTGCATTTTTGCAGGAAGCAAAGCATTGTGGGGGCCCCTTCCTGGGACACCCAGGCAGCCAGAGCCCTTGAGTAGTATGGTAGGGGTCACCAGCTTCCCCCTTTCCACACAGAGGACTGTAAAGGGTGTGGAGGGCTCTGTATTGCTCTCCCTCCTGCACCACCAGCGTTCTGCTGTGGAGAAGAAGGGGAAGGCTAAGGAATGATTTGTGCCAGGAGAAGACCAGGGGCACACTATATCTTCTTTGAAACACCTGTTAAAACATGGATCAATACATGGCTCCCAGAGTTACAGTCTGGCTCCTGCCCTTTACTCACAGTAGTGTGAAGGCTTCAGTCCAAGCTTATAGGAATAAAGGACAACAATAATATTGCCATTGAATCCCAAGAGCCCTCTGCTGTAAGATTTAACAGCCACAGTAGGTCTGTGAATGCTGGAAGGTGGCCTGGATGGCCCTGGAGAGGGAGAAGTGGAAAGATCGATCAGCAAGCCCTGTGTTGTTTGTTTTGTAGAGATAGATAAAAATATTCTTCCCCTAGAATTTGGTTTTTATTCAAATCCAGGCACAATTTCTGGGGGGGAAGGACATGTAGCTCTGAAAAAAAGAGGAGGGGAGAAGGGCGCAGGGACTCACAATCTCTCTCTATACCCAGGTAGTGCCCACTTGGTACATAGTCCCATCTCATTTTCAAAGAGGCAATGTTGCACAAAGTCATGCATATCAGGTGACTAACCATGTCTTTACAGGGCAGAAGGGTGTTCCTGCTTGAAGCCAAAACCCAGACTCTTATATTTCAGCTCAAGCAGAAGTTGTGCAATTCATCCAATGCCCTGGGGACAAGATGCTGTGTGGTGTGCCCATTGCAGCCAGTGTGTCTCGGACACCTTGCCATTATTGTGCATGTACAGACCATCAGCTCAGCACATTCACAACAGGTTGACCCATCCTTGACACATCAGACATGCCAGCCACCCTAGTGCCAACCTGTGTGTGCACATCTCTCACTTGTCCAGGACACCCAGCTGCCCTGAGGCACGCTAATGGCAGAATTGCATTTCTGGGTATGTCTTGATACACCAGGAGATGTGATCAGCCCTAGAATTGCATGGTACAGGTTAGGAATGTTGACATGAAGGGTAAGGGATATTGATGGAGGTACTGGTGTCCTTGCCAGAGGTGGAAGCAAGGACGTCAATGAGAGAGGAGATCAAATCGGGGGGACATTGGCAAGTTGGAACTAGAAGACAAAGACTAGAAGAAAAGCCAAGAGTTAAGAGCTTAAAAGACTGGTTTCCCCTGCTCCCACACTGAATGATAGGACCATTCTTCTCACTGCTGGGAAGACAGATTTTTTTCCAATATGTAGGAACTTTTCTCTCTCCTTCTGCAAAGTTGGAAAGACAACTATCAAAGAATGAATTAGGGACTCCACAGAGAATAGCTGCCTTCTTGGGACTTGCCTGTTTGGAGGAGCGGATGCAGAGAGTTGTGGGTGCTGAGAGAGTCTTCCCCGGCATGAGATAATGATCATACCAGAAGTTGAGGCCATGGCAGAAGGAGCCATGCTGAGAGGTGAGAGCCTGGCACAAGGATTGCTCATCCATCCACATTGCCCTGGGATACTTGAGAAGCGGACCGTGCAAGCTGAGCTGCTGTCCTTGGGTTTGTTTCACTGTCAGTTCCCATGAATGAGCTTTGACTCATTCAGGTGAAGCATCTGAGCTGAACCCAGCAACTTTCACCAAGTCTTACTGTGTTACTGAGTGCTCTCCCTCACTGGGATGATTTTCCAGGAGGGAGAATCCCAAGATCTCCTTTCTGAATGACTTTTGCACCTTGCATAAAAGTGAAAATGTCAAGCCATTTTTTAAAAAAGCCAAACCACTCATACAAAAATTACCCATACAAACCGAAAGTGTCGTTCTCACGGGAGTGCTGCTAAAATAGGCTGCAAATGCCATTGGGCTTGGTTTTCATCTTTTCTCTCTCAGTGTGACTATGACATGTGCTGGTATTTGCTTTGCGAGATAACAACAGACATAGGACATTTCAGGAAATACAGGGAGACAGCAAACCATAATATCTGCAACATTATCAAAGCCAGTATAATGCTGGTCTGAGTCTAACAGGAAAGCAGCAGTGGTACAAACTGGACACATAACTTTAAAAATGTCATGTCTCGTTATCAGCAACGCGACCAGCCAATCCTTGGTTAAAAGCGGCTGTGAGTCTATAGAGGGAACGCAATGCTGCACTCTCCCCAGCCGTGATACAAGTTTCCAATATGCAGCATCTTCACTTTAAAATATCACGCTAACTAGGTACGGATGTTGACAGCAGTCCAAAAATCCCCATGGCTGGCCGGTGGCTGAATGGAAGAGGAAAGCTTCCCTTTCATTTCTCCTGGCCTGCCTTCCTCAGCATTGTCCTCGCACGAGCCCCGCCGCGCTCCTGCTTCAGCACGAGCACCAATAAGCACATTTTACGATTGTTTGCTGGGTTCAAAACACTTGAAACATTTCAAAGCACCTGACATCCTTTCAAGTTAGCTGCTAAAAAACCGAGCACAAACAGAATGGGTTTCAGAGAAGCTCTGTCAATCAGCGCTCAATCTGTATGTTCTCCGAGACATTCCTTATCCTGGCTGATTTATTTCATATTAAAAGGGCTGTCAATCTGTATCACAAGAACAGGTTGAAAAAAAAAATGTGAGTGATGTCTGTGACTTTTTTTTGTTTATTTAAAATGATATTTTCCCCCTCCTTCTCTCCCGCCTTGCGTGCTCTCTTACCCCCCCCCCCTTTATTTTTCTCTGCAGGTATGGCGTGAGTGTTGTATACCACATGCATTTAAATTAGAAATATATTTTGCAAAGCTGTGGCAGACCCTTTTTTATTATCCGTCAAATATATCCCTTTTACCATCTGATGGCTTGGCAACAGGATCATCTCTCTTTCAGTTAAAATAAATGGGCCAGTAAAGTGGCAGAATATTCACTGTGCTGAAAAGACTTTACACTAGTTAATGTACACTGCGTGTTGTGGGTTTCATTAGAGCAGAATACTAATGATGCACTGCATGTCTCCCCACGGTATCACTTTATTGTACCAGCTGTATTATTGTTTTATATTAATATATTGATTATTGTCTTTTCCTCTGGTGTGTGTTTTGTCTCCTGACTTTTTTCTCCTGGCATTGCTTACCTATTACAGTTGGCAATTGTTTTCAATATCACATTTTTGGAATGAATGCTAATATTTATATGATTTCTTTTTGTTTTCCCCTATGTCTCTGAAGTAATTAATTTCCCTTGTTTGCTGCACAGATGTTGGGATATTTTTCAGTGAAACTTGATAAAGAATGACATCTTCACATACAGGTATAGAGGAAAACTGGATAAATATCTTGGCATTTCAGATGCCAAAGTGGGGAGGTATCTAAACTCTCAAAAGACCAATTCTCGGTGTTGGACAGAGGCTGAGAAAGATCTGATTTCTGCATCTTTTCCACAGTTTGTTGGACTGCTGAACTCAAAGATCTTGTTTGCTGTAGCTGTGAGATAACCCCTGCACCTGGGCTGGGTGGCTGTTCTGTTCCTCTGAGGAAAGGAGAGGTGAAAGCTGAGTTACCAGGAAGAATTTGTAATTTAAGAATACGTGGAGTGTAAAAACACCATCACTTTGATCCATGTCAATGGAGCAGCTAACACTGTGGGACCTGGTCCAGGTCTGGAGCTTGTAGGCACTGTAGCAATACAGATAACAAAGAAGAGTAACACCCTGGTAAATATGCAGTTGTGCAGCTGTTTATATCTCGTGGCTGAGAAACAGTGAATTCTCCCAGCGTTTTTTAAGGGGTCATAATTCTTCACT